>NW_027181837.1:8946188-10237438 GCF_029961685.1 Aristolochia californica
AGTATCTGTGATATTTAAGGATAGGCAAAAAGTGGGTTGTTTGGCCCTGGTAAATATCCAACCACTTAAGAATTTGATTTTTTCCACTCCTGGAAATTTTTGGATCATTAGGTCCGCTTGTATCCTCAACATGTTTCTGGCATGCATATCCACCACATTTTAAGCATGTTAGAATCAGTTACAAGTCCCTTTCCTATAAAATTCCACCAAGCTTATTATTAGGGGTCGTACTAGTGGAGTCTCCCAAACATGGATAACAAAACCTTGGAGTTCATTTTTAGTGCGTGAAATAATTTCCAAATTTTTTTTTGCATACATGAACTCTAAAATTTTCATTTTGTTATGCCTTAATATCTTTTTGTTTACGAGAGAAAATGGGAGAGTGAAAACTCAAGTTTGGATCTGAAAACAAATTTCAGCATCCAAGATGGAAATGCACAAATGCTGAGAGAGATAGTTCCAAAAAGTATCTGTGATTTTTAAGGATAGGCAAAAAGTGGGTTGTTTGGCTCTGGTAAATATCCAACCACTTGAGAATTTGATTTTTTCCACTCCTTGAAATTTTTGGATCATTAGGTCCACTTGCATCCTCAACATGTTTCTGGCATTCATATCCACCACATTTAAACCATGTTCGGATCAGTTACAAGTCCCTTTCCTATAAAATTCCACTAAGCTTATTTAGGGGTTGTACTAGTGGAATCTCCCAAACATGGATAACAAAACCTTGGAGTTCATTTTAAGTGCGTGAAATAATTTTCAAATTTTTTTTTGCATACATGACGTCTAAAATTTTTATTTTGTTATGCCTTAATGTCTTTTTTGTTTACGTGAAAAAAGGGGAGTGTGAAAGCTCAAGTTGGATCTGAAAAGAAATTTGACCATCCAAGATGGAAATGCACAAATGCTGAGAGAGATAGTTCCTAGAAGTATCTGTGATTTTTAAGGATAGGCAAAAAGTGGGTTGTTTGGCTCTGGTAAATATCCAACCACTTGAGAATTTGATTTTTTCCACTCCTGGAAATTTTTGGATCATTAGGTCCACTTGCATCCTCAACATGTTTCTAGCATGCATATCCACCACATTTAAAGCATGTTAGAATCAGTTACAAGTCCCTTTCCTATAAAATTCCACCAAGATTATTATTAGGGGTCGTACTAGTAGAATCTCCCAAACATGGATAACAAAACCTTGGAGTTCATTTTTAGTGCGTGAAATAATTTCCAAATTTTTTTTTGCATACATGAACTCTAAAATTTTCATTTTGTTATCCCTTAATATCTTTTTCGATTACGAGAGAAAATGGGAGAGGGAAAACTCAAGTTTGGATCTGAAAACAAATTTGAGCATCCAAGATGGAAATGCACAAATACTGAGGGAGATAGTTCCAAAAGGTATCCGTGATTTTTAAGGATAGGCAACAAGTAGGCTGTTATGCTCTGGTAAAATATCCAACCACTTGAGAATTTGATTTTTTTCCACTCCTTGAAATTTTGAACATTAGGTCCACTTGCATCCTCAACATGTTTCTGGCATGCATATCCACCACATTTAAAGCATGTTAGGTTCAGTTACAAGTCCCTTTTCTTTAAAATTCCACCCAGCATATTATTAGGGGTTGTACTAGTGAAATATCCCAATCTTAGATAATAAAACTTTAGAGTTCATTTTTAGTGCCTGAAATAATTTTTAAATTATTTTTTGCATACATGAACTCTAAAATCTTCATTTTGTTATGCCTAAATATCTTTTTTGTTTACGAGAAAAATGGGAGAGGGAAAACTCAAGTTTGGATCTGAAAACAAATTTAAGCATCCAAGATGGAAATGCACAAATGCTGAGACAGATAGCATCAAAAAGTATCTGTGATTTTTAAGGATAGGCAAAAAGTGGGTAGTTTAGCTCTGGTAAATATCCAACCACTTGAGAATGTGAGTTTTTTCCACTCCTTGAAATTTTTGGATCCTTAGGTCCACTTGCATCCACAACATATTTCTGGCATGCATATCCACCACATTTAAAGCATATTAGGATCAGTTACAAGTCCCTTTCCTACAAAATTCCACCCAGCTTATTATTAGGGGTTGTACTAGTGGAATCTCCCAAACAAGGATAACAAAACCATGGAGTTCATTTTTAGAGCGTGAAATAATTTTCAAATTTTTTTTTGCATACATGACGTCTAAAATTTTTATTTTGTTATGCCTTAATATCGTTTTTTGTTTACGTGAAAAAATAGGAGAGTGAAACCTCAAGTTGGATCTGAAAAGAAATTTGACCATCCAAGATGGAAATGCACAGATGCTGAGAGA
The DNA here is from genome assembly GCF_029961685.1 of Aristolochia californica. Lineage (NCBI taxonomy): Eukaryota > Viridiplantae > Streptophyta > Magnoliopsida > Piperales > Aristolochiaceae > Aristolochia > Aristolochia californica. The sequence goes on from NW_027181837.1 coordinate 8,948,502, forward strand.
GATAGTTCATAAAAGTATCTGTGATATTTAAGGATAGGCAAAAAGTGGGTTGTTTGGCCCTGGTAAATATCCAACCACTTAAGAATTTGATTTTTTCCACTCCTGGAAATTTTTGGATCATTAGGTCCGCTTGTATCCTCAACATGTTTCTGGCATGCATATCCACCACATTTTAAGCATGTTAGAATCAGTTACAAGTCCCTTTCCTATAAAATTCCACCAAGCTTATTATTAGGGGTCGTACTAGTGGAGTCTCCCAAACATGGATAACAAAACCTTGGAGTTCATTTTTAGTGCGTGAAATAATTTCCAAATTTTTTTTTGCATACATGAACTCTAAAATTTTCATTTTGTTATGCCTTAATATCTTTTTGTTTACGAGAGAAAATGGGAGAGTGAAAACTCAAGTTTGGATCTGAAAACAAATTTCAGCATCCAAGATGGAAATGCACAAATGCTGAGAGAGATAGTTCCAAAAAGTATCTGTGATTTTTAAGGATAGGCAAAAAGTGGGTTGTTTGGCTCTGGTAAATATCCAACCACTTGAGAATTTGATTTTTTCCACTCCTTGAAATTTTTGGATCATTAGGTCCACTTGCATCCTCAACATGTTTCTGGCATTCATATCCACCACATTTAAACCATGTTCGGATCAGTTACAAGTCCCTTTCCTATAAAATTCCACTAAGCTTATTTAGGGGTTGTACTAGTGGAATCTCCCAAACATGGATAACAAAACCTTGGAGTTCATTTTAAGTGCGTGAAATAATTTTCAAATTTTTTTTTGCATACATGACGTCTAAAATTTTTATTTTGTTATGCCTTAATGTCTTTTTTGTTTACGTGAAAAAAGGGGAGTGTGAAAGCTCAAGTTGGATCTGAAAAGAAATTTGACCATCCAAGATGGAAATGCACAAATGCTGAGAGAGATAGTTCCTAGAAGTATCTGTGATTTTTAAGGATAGGCAAAAAGTGGGTTGTTTGGCTCTGGTAAATATCCAACCACTTGAGAATTTGATTTTTTCCACTCCTGGAAATTTTTGGATCATTAGGTCCACTTGCATCCTCAACATGTTTCTAGCATGCATATCCACCACATTTAAAGCATGTTAGAATCAGTTACAAGTCCCTTTCCTATAAAATTCCACCAAGATTATTATTAGGGGTCGTACTAGTAGAATCTCCCAAACATGGATAACAAAACCTTGGAGTTCATTTTTAGTGCGTGAAATAATTTCCAAATTTTTTTTTGCATACATGAACTCTAAAATTTTCATTTTGTTATCCCTTAATATCTTTTTCGATTACGAGAGAAAATGGGAGAGGGAAAACTCAAGTTTGGATCTGAAAACAAATTTGAGCATCCAAGATGGAAATGCACAAATACTGAGGGAGATAGTTCCAAAAGGTATCCGTGATTTTTAAGGATAGGCAACAAGTAGGCTGTTATGCTCTGGTAAAATATCCAACCACTTGAGAATTTGATTTTTTTCCACTCCTTGAAATTTTGAACATTAGGTCCACTTGCATCCTCAACATGTTTCTGGCATGCATATCCACCACATTTAAAGCATGTTAGGTTCAGTTACAAGTCCCTTTTCTTTAAAATTCCACCCAGCATATTATTAGGGGTTGTACTAGTGAAATATCCCAATCTTAGATAATAAAACTTTAGAGTTCATTTTTAGTGCCTGAAATAATTTTTAAATTATTTTTTGCATACATGAACTCTAAAATCTTCATTTTGTTATGCCTAAATATCTTTTTTGTTTACGAGAAAAATGGGAGAGGGAAAACTCAAGTTTGGATCTGAAAACAAATTTAAGCATCCAAGATGGAAATGCACAAATGCTGAGAGAGATAGCATCAAAAAGTATCTGTGATTTTTAAGGATAGGCAAAAAGTGGGTTGTTTGGCTCTGGTAAATATCCAACCACTTGAGAATTTGATTTTTTCCACTCCTTGAAATTTTTGGATCCTTAGGTCCACTTGCATCCACAACATATTTCTGGCATGCATATCCACCACATTTAAAGCATGTTAGGATCAGTTACAAGTCCCTTTCCTACAAAATTCCACCCAGCTTATTATTAGGGGTTGTACTAGTGGAATCTCCCAAACAAGGATAACAAAACCATGGAGTTCATTTTTAGAGCGTGAAATAATTTTCAAATTTTTTTTTGCATACATGACGTCTAAAATTTTTATTTTGTTATGCCTTAATATCGTTTTTTGTTTACGTGAAAAAATAGGAGAGTGAAACCTCAAGTTGGATCTGAAAAGAAATTTGACCATCCAAGATGGAAATGCACAGATGCTGAGAGAGATAGTTCATAAAAGTATCTGTGATATTTAAGGATAGGCAAAAAGTGGGTTGTTTGGCCCTGGTAAATATCCAACCACTTAAGAATTTGATTTTTTCCACTCCTGGAAATTTTTGGATCATTAGGTCCGCTTGTATCCTCAACATGTTTCTGGCATGCATATCCACCACATTTTAAGCATGTTAGAATCAGTTACAAGTCCCTTTCCTATAAAATTCCACCAAGCTTATTATTAGGGGTCGTACTAGTGGAGTCTCCCAAACATGGATAACAAAACCTTGGAGTTCATTTTTAGTGCGTGAAATAATTTCCAAATTTTTTTTTGCATACATGAACTCTAAAATTTTCATTTTGTTATGCCTTAATATCTTTTTGTTTACGAGAGAAAATGGGAGAGTGAAAACTCAAGTTTGGATCTGAAAACAAATTTCAGCATCCAAGATGGAAATGCACAAATGCTGAGAGAGATAGTTCCAAAAAGTATCTGTGATTTTTAAGGATAGGCAAAAAGTGGGTTGTTTGGCTCTGGTAAATATCCAACCACTTGAGAATTTGATTTTTTCCACTCCTTGAAATTTTTGGATCATTAGGTCCACTTGCATCCTCAACATGTTTCTGGCATTCATATCCACCACATTTAAACCATGTTCGGATCAGTTACAAGTCCCTTTCCTATAAAATTCCACTAAGCTTATTTAGGGGTTGTACTAGTGGAATCTCCCAAACATGGATAACAAAACCTTGGAGTTCATTTTAAGTGCGTGAAATAATTTTCAAATTTTTTTTTGCATACATGACGTCTAAAATTTTTATTTTGTTATGCCTTAATGTCTTTTTTGTTTACGTGAAAAAAGGGGAGTGTGAAAGCTCAAGTTGGATCTGAAAAGAAATTTGACCATCCAAGATGGAAATGCACAAATGCTGAGAGAGATAGTTCCTAGAAGTATCTGTGATTTTTAAGGATAGGCAAAAAGTGGGTTGTTTGGCTCTGGTAAATATCCAACCACTTGAGAATTTGATTTTTTCCACTCCTGGAAATTTTTGGATCATTAGGTCCACTTGCATCCTCAACATGTTTCTAGCATGCATATCCACCACATTTAAAGCATGTTAGAATCAGTTACAAGTCCCTTTCCTATAAAATTCCACCAAGATTATTATTAGGGGTCGTACTAGTAGAATCTCCCAAACATGGATAACAAAACCTTGGAGTTCATTTTTAGTGCGTGAAATAATTTCCAAATTTTTTTTTGCATACATGAACTCTAAAATTTTCATTTTGTTATCCCTTAATATCTTTTTCGATTACGAGAGAAAATGGGAGAGGGAAAACTCAAGTTTGGATCTGAAAACAAATTTGAGCATCCAAGATGGAAATGCACAAATACTGAGGGAGATAGTTCCAAAAGGTATCCGTGATTTTTAAGGATAGGCAACAAGTAGGCTGTTATGCTCTGGTAAAATATCCAACCACTTGAGAATTTGATTTTTTTCCACTCCTCGAAATTTTGAACATTAGGTCCACTTGCATCCTCAACATGTTTCTGGCATGCATATCCACCACATTTAAAGCATGTTAGGTTCAGTTACAAGTCCCTTTTCTTTAAAATTCCACCCAGCATATTATTAGGGGTTGTACTAGTGAAATATCCCAATCTTAGATAATAAAACTTTAGAGTTCATTTTTAGTGCCTGAAATAATTTTTAAATTTTTTTTTGCATACATGAACTCTAAAATCTTCATTTTGTTATGCCTAAATATCTTTTTTGTTTACGAGAAAAATGGGAGAGGGAAAACTCAAGTTTGGATCTGAAAACAAATTTAAGCATCCAAGATGGAAATGCACAAATGCTGAGAGAGATAGCATCAAAAAGTATCTGTGATTTTTAAGGATAGGCAAAAAGTGGGTTGTTTGGCTCTGGTAAATATCCAACCACTTGAGAATTTGATTTTTTCCACTCCTTGAAATTTTTGGATCCTTAGGTCCACTTGCATCCACAACATATTTCTGGCATGCATATCCACCACATTTAAAGCATGTTAGGATCAGTTACAAGTCCCTTTCCTACAAAATTCCACCCAGCTTATTATTAGGGGTTGTACTAGTGGAATCTCCCAAACAAGGATAACAAAACCATGGAGTTCATTTTTAGAGCGTGAAATAATTTTCAAATTTTTTTTTGCATACATGACGTCTAAAATTTTTATTTTGTTATGCCTTAATATCGTTTTTTGTTTACGTGAAAAAATAGGAGAGTGAAACCTCAAGTTGGATCTGAAAAGAAATTTGACCATCCAAGATGGAAATGCACAGATGCTGAGAGAGATAGTTCATAAAAGTATCTGTGATATTTAAGGATAGGCAAAAAGTGGGTTGTTTGGCCCTGGTAAATATCCAACCACTTAAGAATTTGATTTTTTCCACTCCTGGAAATTTTTGGATCATTAGGTCCGCTTGTATCCTCAACATGTTTCTGGCATGCATATCCACCACATTTTAAGCATGTTAGAATCAGTTACAAGTCCCTTTCCTATAAAATTCCACCAAGCTTATTATTAGGGGTCGTACTAGTGGAGTCTCCCAAACATGGATAACAAAACCTTGGAGTTCATTTTTAGTGCGTGAAATAATTTCCAAATTTTTTTTTGCATACATGAACTCTAAAATTTTCATTTTGTTATGCCTTAATATCTTTTTGTTTACGAGAGAAAATGGGAGAGTGAAAACTCAAGTTTGGATCTGAAAACAAATTTCAGCATCCAAGATGGAAATGCACAAATGCTGAGAGAGATAGTTCCAAAAAGTATCTGTGATTTTTAAGGATAGGCAAAAAGTGGGTTGTTTGGCTCTGGTAAATATCCAACCACTTGAGAATTTGATTTTTTCCACTCCTTGAAATTTTTGGATCATTAGGTCCACTTGCATCCTCAACATGTTTCTGGCATTCATATCCACCACATTTAAACCATGTTCGGATCAGTTACAAGTCCCTTTCCTATAAAATTCCACTAAGCTTATTTAGGGGTTGTACTAGTGGAATCTCCCAAACATGGATAACAAAACCTTGGAGTTCATTTTAAGTGCGTGAAATAATTTTCAAATTTTTTTTTGCATACATGACGTCTAAAATTTTTATTTTGTTATGCCTTAATGTCTTTTTTGTTTACGTGAAAAAAGGGGAGTGTGAAAGCTCAAGTTGGATCTGAAAAGAAATTTGACCATCCAAGATGGAAATGCACAAATGCTGAGAGAGATAGTTCCTAGAAGTATCTGTGATTTTTAAGGATAGGCAAAAAGTGGGTTGTTTGGCTCTGGTAAATATCCAACCACTTGAGAATTTGATTTTTTCCACTCCTGGAAATTTTTGGATCATTAGGTCCACTTGCATCCTCAACATGTTTCTAGCATGCATATCCACCACATTTAAAGCATGTTAGAATCAGTTACAAGTCCCTTTCCTATAAAATTCCACCAAGATTATTATTAGGGGTCGTACTAGTAGAATCTCCCAAACATGGATAACAAAACCTTGGAGTTCATTTTTAGTGCGTGAAATAATTTCCAAATTTTTTTTTGCATACATGAACTCTAAAATTTTCATTTTGTTATCCCTTAATATCTTTTTCGATTACGAGAGAAAATGGGAGAGGGAAAACTCAAGTTTGGATCTGAAAACAAATTTGAGCATCCAAGATGGAAATGCACAAATACTGAGGGAGATAGTTCCAAAAGGTATCCGTGATTTTTAAGGATAGGCAACAAGTAGGCTGTTATGCTCTGGTAAAATATCCAACCACTTGAGAATTTGATTTTTTTCCACTCCTTGAAATTTTGAACATTAGGTCCACTTGCATCCTCAACATGTTTCTGGCATGCATATCCACCACATTTAAAGCATGTTAGGTTCAGTTACAAGTCCCTTTTCTTTAAAATTCCACCCAGCATATTATTAGGGGTTGTACTAGTGAAATATCCCAATCTTAGATAATAAAACTTTAGAGTTCATTTTTAGTGCCTGAAATAATTTTTAAATTTTTTTTTGCATACATGAACTCTAAAATCTTCATTTTGTTATGCCTAAATATCTTTTTTGTTTACGAGAAAAATGGGAGAGGGAAAACTCAAGTTTGGATCTGAAAACAAATTTAAGCATCCAAGATGGAAATGCACAAATGCTGAGAGAGATAGCATCAAAAAGTATCTGTGATTTTTAAGGATAGGCAAAAAGTGGGTAGTTTAGCTCTGGTAAATATCCAACCACTTGAGAATGTGAGTTTTTTCCACTCCTTGAAATTTTTGGATCCTTAGGTCCACTTGCATCCACAACATATTTCTGGCATGCATATCCACCACATTTAAAGCATGTTAGGATCAGTTACAAGTCCCTTTCCTACAAAATTCCACCCAGCTTATTATTAGGGGTTGTACTAGTGGAATCTCCCAAACAAGGATAACAAAACCATGGAGTTCATTTTTAGAGCGTGAAATAATTTTCAAATTTTTTTTTGCATACATGACGTCTAAAATTTTTATTTTGTTATGCCTTAATATCGTTTTTTGTTTACGTGAAAAAATAGGAGAGTGAAACCTCAAGTTGGATCTGAAAAGAAATTTGACCATCCAAGATGGAAATGCACAGATGCTGAGAGAGATAGTTCATAAAAGTATCTGTGATATTTAAGGATAGGCAAAAAGTGGGTTGTTTGGCCCTGGTAAATATCCAACCACTTAAGAATTTGATTTTTTCCACTCCTGGAAATTTTTGGATCATTAGGTCCGCTTGTATCCTCAACATGTTTCTGGCGTGCATATCCACCACATTTTAAGCATGTTAGAATCAGTTACAAGTCCCTTTCCTATAAAATTCCACCAAGCTTATTATTAGGGGTCGTACTAGTGGAGTCTCCCAAACATGGATAACAAAACCTTGGAGTTCATTTTTAGTGCGTGAAATAATTTCCAAATTTTTTTTTGCATACATGAACTCTAAAATTTTCATTTTGTTATGCCTTAATATCTTTTTGTTTACGAGAGAAAATGGGAGAGTGAAAACTCAAGTTTGGATCTGAAAACAAATTTCAGCATCCAAGATGGAAATGCACAAATGCTGAGAGAGATAGTTCCAAAAAGTATCTGTGATTTTTAAGGATAGGCAAAAAGTGGGTTGTTTGGCTCTGGTAAATATCCAACCACTTGAGAATTTGATTTTTTCCACTCCTTGAAATTTTTGGATCATTAGGTCCACTTGCATCCTCAACATGTTTCTGGCATTCATATCCACCACATTTAAACCATGTTCGGATCAGTTACAAGTCCCTTTCCTATAAAATTCCACTAAGCTTATTTAGGGGTTGTACTAGTGGAATCTCCCAAACATGGATAACAAAACCTTGGAGTTCATTTTAAGTGCGTGAAATAATTTTCAAATTTTTTTTTGCATACATGACGTCTAAAATTTTTATTTTGTTATGCCTTAATGTCTTTTTTGTTTACGTGAAAAAAGGGGAGTGTGAAAGCTCAAGTTGGATCTGAAAAGAAATTTGACCATCCAAGATGGAAATGCACAAATGCTGAGAGAGATAGTTCCTAGAAGTATCTGTGATTTTTAAGGATAGGCAAAAAGTGGGTTGTTTGGCTCTGGTAAATATCCAACCACTTGAGAATTTGATTTTTTCCACTCCTGGAAATTTTTGGATCATTAGGTCCACTTGCATCCTCAACATGTTTCTAGCATGCATATCCACCACATTTAAAGCATGTTAGAATCAGTTACAAGTCCCTTTCCTATAAAATTCCACCAAGATTATTATTAGGGGTCGTACTAGTAGAATCTCCCAAACATGGATAACAAAACCTTGGAGTTCATTTTTAGTGCGTGAAATAATTTCCAAATTTTTTTTTGCATACATGAACTCTAAAATTTTCATTTTGTTATCCCTTAATATCTTTTTCGATTACGAGAGAAAATGGGAGAGGGAAAACTCAAGTTTGGATCTGAAAACAAATTTGAGCATCCAAGATGGAAATGCACAAATACTGAGGGAGATAGTTCCAAAAGGTATCCGTGATTTTTAAGGATAGGCAACAAGTAGGCTGTTATGCTCTGGTAAAATATCCAACCACTTGAGAATTTGATTTTTTTCCACTCCTCGAAATTTTGAACATTAGGTCCACTTGCATCCTCAACATGTTTCTGGCATGCATATCCACCACATTTAAAGCATGTTAGGTTCAGTTACAAGTCCCTTTTCTTTAAAATTCCACCCAGCATATTATTAGGGGTTGTACTAGTGAAATATCCCAATCTTAGATAATAAAACTTTAGAGTTCATTTTTAGTGCCTGAAATAATTTTTAAATTTTTTTTTGCATACATGAACTCTAAAATCTTCATTTTGTTATGCCTAAATATCTTTTTTGTTTACGAGAAAAATGGGAGAGGGAAAACTCAAGTTTGGATCTGAAAACAAATTTAAGCATCCAAGATGGAAATGCACAAATGCTGAGAGAGATAGCATCAAAAAGTATCTGTGATTTTTAAGGATAGGCAAAAAGTGGGTAGTTTAGCTCTGGTAAATATCCAACCACTTGAGAATTTGATTTTTTCCACTCCTTGAAATTTTTGGATCCTTAGGTCCACTTGCATCCACAACATATTTCTGGCATGCATATCCACCACATTTAAAGCATGTTAGGATCAGTTACAAGTCCCTTTCCTACAAAATTCCACCCAGCTTATTATTAGGGGTTGTACTAGTGGAATCTCCCAAACAAGGATAACAAAACCATGGAGTTCATTTTTAGAGCGTGAAATAATTTTCAAATTTTTTTTTGCATACATGACGTCTAAAATTTTTATTTTGTTATGCCTTAATATCGTTTTTTGTTTACGTGAAAAAATAGGAGAGTGAAACCTCAAGTTGGATCTGAAAAGAAATTTGACCATCCAAGATGGAAATGCACAGATGCTGAGAGAGATAGTTCATAAAAGTATCTGTGATATTTAAGGATAGGCAAAAAGTGGGTTGTTTGGCCCTGGTAAATATCCAACCACTTAAGAATTTGATTTTTTCCACTCCTGGAAATTTTTGGATCATTAGGTCCGCTTGTATCCTCAACATGTTTCTGGCATGCATATCCACCACATTTTAAGCATGTTAGAATCAGTTACAAGTCTCTTTCCTATAAAATTCCACCAAGCTTATTATTAGGGGTCGTACTAGTGGAGTCTCCCAAACATGGATAACAAAACCTTGGAGTTCATTTTTAGTGCGTGAAATAATTTCCAAATTTTTTTTTGCATACATGAACTCTAAAATTTTCATTTTGTTATGCCTTAATATCTTTTTGTTTACGAGAGAAAATGGGAGAGTGAAAACTCAAGTTTGGATCTGAAAACAAATTTCAGCATCCAAGATGGAAATGCACAAATGCTGAGAGAGATAGTTCCAAAAAGTATCTGTGATTTTTAAGGATAGGCAAAAAGTGGGTTGTTTGGCTCTGGTAAATATCCAACCACTTGAGAATTTGATTTTTTCCACTCCTTGAAATTTTTGGATCATTAGGTCCACTTGCATCCTCAACATGTTTCTGGCATTCATATCCACCACATTTAAACCATGTTCGGATCAGTTACAAGTCCCTTTCCTATAAAATTCCACTAAGCTTATTTAGGGGTTGTACTAGTGGAATCTCCCAAACATGGATAACAAAACCTTGGAGTTCATTTTAAGTGCGTGAAATAATTTTCAAATTTTTTTTTGCATACATGACGTCTAAAATTTTTATTTTGTTATGCCTTAATGTCTTTTTTGTTTACGTGAAAAAAGGGGAGTGTGAAAGCTCAAGTTGGATCTGAAAAGAAATTTGACCATCCAAGATGGAAATGCACAAATGCTGAGAGAGATAGTTCCTAGAAGTATCTGTGATTTTTAAGGATAGGCAAAAAGTGGGTTGTTTGGCTCTGGTAAATATCCAACCACTTGAGAATTTGATTTTTTCCACTCCTGGAAATTTTTGGATCATTAGGTCCACTTGCATCCTCAACATGTTTCTAGCATGCATATCCACCACATTTAAAGCATGTTAGAATCAGTTACAAGTCCCTTTCCTATAAAATTCCACCAAGATTATTATTAGGGGTCGTACTAGTAGAATCTCCCAAACATGGATAACAAAACCTTGGAGTTCATTTTTAGTGCGTGAAATAATTTCCAAATTTTTTTTTGCATACATGAACTCTAAAATTTTCATTTTGTTATCCCTTAATATCTTTTTCGATTACGAGAGAAAATGGGAGAGGGAAAACTCAAGTTTGGATCTGAAAACAAATTTGAGCATCCAAGATGGAAATGCACAAATACTGAGGGAGATAGTTCCAAAAGGTATCCGTGATTTTTAAGGATAGGCAACAAGTAGGCTGTTATGCTCTGGTAAAATATCCAACCACTTGAGAATTTGATTTTTTTCCACTCCTTGAAATTTTGAACATTAGGTCCACTTGCATCCTCAACATGTTTCTGGCATGCATATCCACCACATTTAAAGCATGTTAGGTTCAGTTACAAGTCCCTTTTCTTTAAAATTCCACCCAGCATATTATTAGGGGTTGTACTAGTGAAATATCCCAATCTTAGATAATAAAACTTTAGAGTTCATTTTTAGTGCCTGAAATAATTTTTAAATTTTTTTTTGCATACATGAACTCTAAAATCTTCATTTTGTTATGCCTAAATATCTTTTTTGTTTACGAGAAAAATGGGAGAGGGAAAACTCAAGTTTGGATCTGAAAACAAATTTAAGCATCCAAGATGGAAATGCACAAATGCTGAGAGAGATAGCATCAAAAAGTATCTGTGATTTTTAAGGATAGGCAAAAAGTGGGTAGTTTAGCTCTGGTAAATATCCAACCACTTGAGAATGTGAGTTTTTTCCACTCCTTGAAATTTTTGGATCCTTAGGTCCACTTGCATCCACAACATATTTCTGGCATGCATATCCACCACATTTAAAGCATGTTAGGATCAGTTACAAGTCCCTTTCCTACAAAATTCCACCCAGCTTATTATTAGGGGTTGTACTAGTGGAATCTCCCAAACAAGGATAACAAAACCATGGAGTTCATTTTTAGAGCGTGAAATAATTTTCAAATTTTTTTTTGCATACATGACGTCTAAAATTTTTATTTTGTTATGCCTTAATATCGTTTTTTGTTTACGTGAAAAAATAGGAGAGTGAAACCTCAAGTTGGATCTGAAAAGAAATTTGACCATCCAAGATGGAAATGCACAGATGCTGAGAGAGATAGTTCATAAAAGTATCTGTGATATTTAAGGATAGGCAAAAAGTGGGTTGTTTGGCCCTGGTAAATATCCAACCACTTAAGAATTTGATTTTTTCCACTCCTGGAAATTTTTGGATCATTAGGTCCGCTTGTATCCTCAACATGTTTCTGGCATGCATATCCACCACATTTTAAGCATGTTAGAATCAGTTACAAGTCCCTTTCCTATAAAATTCCACCAAGCTTATTATTAGGGGTCGTACTAGTGGAGTCTCCCAAACATGGATAACAAAACCTTGGAGTTCATTTTTAGTGCGTGAAATAATTTCCAAATTTTTTTTTGCATACATGAACTCTAAAATTTTCATTTTGTTATGCCTTAATATCTTTTTGTTTACGAGAGAAAATGGGAGAGTGAAAACTCAAGTTTGGATCTGAAAACAAATTTCAGCATCCAAGATGGAAATGCACAAATGCTGAGAGAGATAGTTCCAAAAAGTATCTGTGATTTTTAAGGATAGGCAAAAAGTGGGTTGTTTGGCTCTGGTAAATATCCAACCACTTGAGAATTTGATTTTTTCCACTCCTTGAAATTTTTGGATCATTAGGTCCACTTGCATCCTCAACATGTTTCTGGCATTCATATCCACCACATTTAAACCATGTTCGGATCAGTTACAAGTCCCTTTCCTATAAAATTCCACTAAGCTTATTTAGGGGTTGTACTAGTGGAATCTCCCAAACATGGATAACAAAACCTTGGAGTTCATTTTAAGTGCGTGAAATAATTTTCAAATTTTTTTTTGCATACATGACGTCTAAAATTTTTATTTTGTTATGCCTTAATGTCTTTTTTGTTTACGTGAAAAAAGGGGAGTGTGAAAGCTCAAGTTGGATCTGAAAAGAAATTTGACCATCCAAGATGGAAATGCACAAATGCTGAGAGAGATAGTTCCTAGAAGTATCTGTGATTTTTAAGGATAGGCAAAAAGTGGGTTGTTTGGCTCTGGTAAATATCCAACCACTTGAGAATTTGATTTTTTCCACTCCTGGAAATTTTTGGATCATTAGGTCCACTTGCATCCTCAACATGTTTCTAGCATGCATATCCACCACATTTAAAGCATGTTAGAATCAGTTACAAGTCCCTTTCCTATAAAATTCCACCAAGATTATTATTAGGGGTCGTACTAGTAGAATCTCCCAAACATGGATAACAAAACCTTGGAGTTCATTTTTAGTGCGTGAAATAATTTCCAAATTTTTTTTTGCATACATGAACTCTAAAATTTTCATTTTGTTATCCCTTAATATCTTTTTCGATTACGAGAGAAAATGGGAGAGGGAAAACTCAAGTTTGGATCTGAAAACAAATTTGAGCATCCAAGATGGAAATGCACAAATACTGAGGGAGATAGTTCCAAAAGGTATCCGTGATTTTTAAGGATAGGCAACAAGTAGGTTGTTATGCTCTGGTAAAATATCCAACCACTTGAGAATTTGATTTTTTTCCACTCCTTGAAATTTTGATCATTAGGTCCACTTGCATCCTCAACATGTTTCTGGCATGCATATCCACCACATTTAAAGCATGTTAGGATCAGTTACAAGTCCCTTTTCTTTAAAATTCCACCCAGCATATTATTAGGGGTTGTACTAGTGAAATATCCCAATCTTAGATAATAAAACTTTAGAGTTCATTTTTAGTGCCTGAAATAATTTTTAAATTTTTTTTTGCATACATGAACTCTAAAATCTTCATTTTGTTATGCCTAAATATCTTTTTTGTTTACGAGAAAAATGGGAGAGGGAAAACTCAAGTTTGGATCTGAAAACAAATTTAAGCATCCAAGATGGAAATGCACAAATGCTGAGAGAGATAGCATCAAAAAGTATCTGTGATTTTTAAGGATAGGCAAAAAGTGGGTAGTTTAGCTCTGGTAAATATCCAACCACTTGAGAATGTGAGTTTTTTCCACTCCTTGAAATTTTTGGATCCTTAGGTCCACTTGCATCCACAACATATTTCTGGCATGCATATCCACCACATTTAAAGCATGTTAGGATCAGTTACAAGTCCCTTTCCTACAAAATTCCACCCAGCTTATTATTAGGGGTTGTACTAGTGGAATCTCCCAAACAAGGATAACAAAACCATGGAGTTCATTTTTAGAGCGTGAAATAATTTTCAAATTTTTTTTTGCATACATGACGTCTAAAATTTTTATTTTGTTATGCCTTAATATCGTTTTTTGTTTACGTGAAAAAATAGGAGAGTGAAACCTCAAGTTGGATCTGAAAAGAAATTTGACCATCCAAGATGGAAATGCACAGATGCTGAGAGAGATAGTTCATAAAAGTATCTGTGATATTTAAGGATAGGCAAAAAGTGGGTTGTTTGGCCCTGGTAAATATCCAACCACTTAAGAATTTGATTTTTTCCACTCCTGGAAATTTTTGGATCATTAGGTCCGCTTGTATCCTCAACATGTTTCTGGCATGCATATCCACCACATTTTAAGCATGTTAGAATCAGTTACAAGTCCCTTTCCTATAAAATTCCACCAAGCTTATTATTAGGGGTCGTACTAGTGGAGTCTCCCAAACATGGATAACAAAACCTTGGAGTTCATTTTTAGTGCGTGAAATAATTTCCAAATTTTTTTTTGCATACATGAACTCTAAAATTTTCATTTTGTTATGCCTTAATATCTTTTTGTTTACGAGAGAAAATGGGAGAGTGAAAACTCAAGTTTGGATCTGAAAACAAATTTCAGCATCCAAGATGGAAATGCACAAATGCTGAGAGAGATAGTTCCAAAAAGTATCTGTGATTTTTAAGGATAGGCAAAAAGTGGGTTGTTTGGCTCTGGTAAATATCCAACCACTTGAGAATTTGATTTTTTCCACTCCTTGAAATTTTTGGATCATTAGGTCCACTTGCATCCTCAACATGTTTCTGGCATTCATATCCACCACATTTAAACCATGTTCGGATCAGTTACAAGTCCCTTTCCTATAAAATTCCACTAAGCTTATTTAGGGGTTGTACTAGTGGAATCTCCCAAACATGGATAACAAAACCTTGGAGTTCATTTTAAGTGCGTGAAATAATTTTCAAATTTTTTTTTGCATACATGACGTCTAAAATTTTTATTTTGTTATGCCTTAATGTCTTTTTTGTTTACGTGAAAAAAGGGGAGTGTGAAAGCTCAAGTTGGATCTGAAAAGAAATTTGACCATCCAAGATGGAAATGCACAAATGCTGAGAGAGATAGTTCCTAGAAGTATCTGTGATTTTTAAGGATAGGCAAAAAGTGGGTTGTTTGGCTCTGGTAAATATCCAACCACTTGAGAATTTGATTTTTTCCACTCCTGGAAATTTTTGGATCATTAGGTCCACTTGCATCCTCAACATGTTTCTAGCATGCATATCCACCACATTTAAAGCATGTTAGAATCAGTTACAAGTCCCTTTCCTATAAAATTCCACCAAGATTATTATTAGGGGTCGTACTAGTAGAATCTCCCAAACATGGATAACAAAACCTTGGAGTTCATTTTTAGTGCGTGAAATAATTTCCAAATTTTTTTTTGCATACATGAACTCTAAAATTTTCATTTTGTTATCCCTTAATATCTTTTTCGATTACGAGAGAAAATGGGAGAGGGAAAACTCAAGTTTGGATCTGAAAACAAATTTGAGCATCCAAGATGGAAATGCACAAATACTGAGGGAGATAGTTCCAAAAGGTATCCGTGATTTTTAAGGATAGGCAACAAGTAGGCTGTTATGCTCTGGTAAAATATCCAACCACTTGAGAATTTGATTTTTTTCCACTCCTCGAAATTTTGAACATTAGGTCCACTTGCATCCTCAACATGTTTCTGGCATGCATATCCACCACATTTAAAGCATGTTAGGTTCAGTTACAAGTCCCTTTTCTTTAAAATTCCACCCAGCATATTATTAGGGGTTGTACTAGTGAAATATCCCAATCTTAGATAATAAAACTTTAGAGTTCATTTTTAGTGCCTGAAATAATTTTTAAATTTTTTTTTGCATACATGAACTCTAAAATCTTCATTTTGTTATGCCTAAATATCTTTTTTGTTTACGAGAAAAATGGGAGAGGGAAAACTCAAGTTTGGATCTGAAAACAAATTTAAGCATCCAAGATGGAAATGCACAAATGCTGAGAGAGATAGCATCAAAAAGTATCTGTGATTTTTAAGGATAGGCAAAAAGTGGGTAGTTTAGCTCTGGTAAATATCCAACCACTTGAGAATGTGAGTTTTTTCCACTCCTTGAAATTTTTGGATCCTTAGGTCCACTTGCATCCACAACATATTTCTGGCATGCATATCCACCACATTTAAAGCATGTTAGGATCAGTTACAAGTCCCTTTCCTACAAAATTCCACCCAGCTTATTATTAGGGGTTGTACTAGTGGAATCTCCCAAACAAGGATAACAAAACCATGGAGTTCATTTTTAGAGCGTGAAATAATTTTCAAATTTTTTTTTGCATACATGACGTCTAAAATTTTTATTTTGTTATGCCTTAATATCGTTTTTTGTTTACGTGAAAAAATAGGAGAGTGAAACCTCAAGTTGGATCTGAAAAGAAATTTGACCATCCAAGATGGAAATGCACAGATGCTGAGAGAGATAGTTCATAAAAGTATCTGTGATATTTAAGGATAGGCAAAAAGTGGGTTGTTTGGCCCTGGTAAATATCCAACCACTTAAGAATTTGATTTTTTCCACTCCTGGAAATTTTTGGATCATTAGGTCCGCTTGTATCCTCAACATGTTTCTGGCATGCATATCCACCACATTTTAAGCATGTTAGAATCAGTTACAAGTCCCTTTCCTATAAAATTCCACCAAGCTTATTATTAGGGGTCGTACTAGTGGAGTCTCCCAAACATGGATAACAAAACCTTGGAGTTCATTTTTAGTGCGTGAAATAATTTCCAAATTTTTTTTTGCATACATGAACTCTAAAATTTTCATTTTGTTATGCCTTAATATCTTTTTGTTTACGAGAGAAAATGGGAGAGTGAAAACTCAAGTTTGGATCTGAAAACAAATTTCAGCATCCAAGATGGAAATGCACAAATGCTGAGAGAGATAGTTCCAAAAAGTATCTGTGATTTTTAAGGATAGGCAAAAAGTGGGTTGTTTGGCTCTGGTAAATATCCAACCACTTGAGAATTTGATTTTTTCCACTCCTTGAAATTTTTGGATCATTAGGTCCACTTGCATCCTCAACATGTTTCTGGCATTCATATCCACCACATTTAAACCATGTTCGGATCAGTTACAAGTCCCTTTCCTATAAAATTCCACTAAGCTTATTTAGGGGTTGTACTAGTGGAATCTCCCAAACATGGATAACAAAACCTTGGAGTTCATTTTAAGTGCGTGAAATAATTTTCAAATTTTTTTTTGCATACATGACGTCTAAAATTTTTATTTTGTTATGCCTTAATGTCTTTTTTGTTTACGTGAAAAAAGGGGAGTGTGAAAGCTCAAGTTGGATCTGAAAAGAAATTTGACCATCCAAGATGGAAATGCACAAATGCTGAGAGAGATAGTTCCTAGAAGTATCTGTGATTTTTAAGGATAGGCAAAAAGTGGGTTGTTTGGCTCTGGTAAATATCCAACCACTTGAGAATTTGATTTTTTCCACTCCTGGAAATTTTTGGATCATTAGGTCCACTTGCATCCTCAACATGTTTCTAGCATGCATATCCACCACATTTAAAGCATGTTAGAATCAGTTACAAGTCCCTTTCCTATAAAATTCCACCAAGATTATTATTAGGGGTCGTACTAGTAGAATCTCCCAAACATGGATAACAAAACCTTGGAGTTCATTTTTAGTGCGTGAAATAATTTCCAAATTTTTTTTTGCATACATGAACTCTAAAATTTTCATTTTGTTATCCCTTAATATCTTTTTCGATTACGAGAGAAAATGGGAGAGGGAAAACTCAAGTTTGGATCTGAAAACAAATTTGAGCATCCAAGATGGAAATGCACAAATACTGACGGAGATAGTTCCAAAAGGTATCCGTGATTTTTAAGGATAGGCAACAAGTAGGTTGTTATGCTCTGGTAAAATATCCAACCACTTGAGAATTTGATTTTTTTCCACTCCTTGAAATTTTGATCATTAGGTCCACTTGCATCCTCAACATGTTTCTGGCATGCATATCCACCACATTTAAAGCATGTTAGGATCTGTTACAAGTCCCTTTTCTTTAAAATTCCACCCAGCATATTATTAGGGGTTGTACTAGTGAAATATCCCAATCTTAGATAATAAAACTTTAGAGTTCATTTTTAGTGCCTGAAATAATTTTTAAATTTTTTTTTGCATACATGAACTCTAAAATCTTCATTTTGTTATGCCTAAATATCTTTTTTGTTTACGAGAAAAATGGGAGAGGGAAAACTCAAGTTTGGATCTGAAAACAAATTTAAGCATCCAAGATGGAAATGCACAAATGCTGAGAGAGATAGCATCAAAAAGTATCTGTGATTTTTAAGGATAGGCAAAAAGTGGGTAGTTTAGCTCTGGTAAATATCCAACCACTTGAGAATGTGAGTTTTTTCCACTCCTTGAAATTTTTGGATCCTTAGGTCCACTTGCATCCACAACATATTTCTGGCATGCATATCCACCACATTTAAAGCATGTTAGGATCAGTTACAAGTCCCTTTCCTACAAAATTCCACCCAGCTTATTATTAGGGGTTGTACTAGTGGAATCTCCCAAACAAGGATAACAAAACCATGGAGTTCATTTTTAGAGCGTGAAATAATTTTCAAATTTTTTTTTGCATACATGACGTCTAAAATTTTTATTTTGTTATGCCTTAATATCGTTTTTTGTTTACGTGAAAAAATAGGAGAGTGAAACCTCAAGTTGGATCTGAAAAGAAATTTGACCATCCAAGATGGAAATGCACAGATGCTGAGAGAGATAGTTCATAAAAGTATCTGTGATATTTAAGGATAGGCAAAAAGTGGGTTGTTTGGCCCTGGTAAATATCCAACCACTTAAGAATTTGATTTTTTCCACTCCTGGAAATTTTTGGATCATTAGGTCCGCTTGTATCCTCAACATGTTTCTGGCATGCATATCCACCACATTTTAAGCATGTTAGAATCAGTTACAAGTCCCTTTCCTATAAAATTCCACCAAGCTTATTATTAGGGGTCGTACTAGTGGAGTCTCCCAAACATGGATAACAAAACCTTGGAGTTCATTTTTAGTGCGTGAAATAATTTCCAAATTTTTTTTTGCATACATGAACTCTAAAATTTTCATTTTGTTATGCCTTAATATCTTTTTGTTTACGAGAGAAAATGGGAGAGTGAAAACTCAAGTTTGGATCTGAAAACAAATTTCAGCATCCAAGATGGAAATGCACAAATGCTGAGAGAGATAGTTCCAAAAAGTATCTGTGATTTTTAAGGATAGGCAAAAAGTGGGTTGTTTGGCTCTGGTAAATATCCAACCACTTGAGAATTTGATTTTTTCCACTCCTTGAAATTTTTGGATCATTAGGTCCACTTGCATCCTCAACATGTTTCTGGCATTCATATCCACCACATTTAAACCATGTTCGGATCAGTTACAAGTCCCTTTCCTATAAAATTCCACTAAGCTTATTTAGGGGTTGTACTAGTGGAATCTCCCAAACATGGATAACAAAACCTTGGAGTTCATTTTAAGTGCGTGAAATAATTTTCAAATTTTTTTTTGCATACATGACGTCTAAAATTTTTATTTTGTTATGCCTTAATGTCTTTTTTGTTTACGTGAAAAAAGGGGAGTGTGAAAGCTCAAGTTGGATCTGAAAAGAAATTTGACCATCCAAGATGGAAATGCACAAATGCTGAGAGAGATAGTTCCTAGAAGTATCTGTGATTTTTAAGGATAGGCAAAAAGTGGGTTGTTTGGCTCTGGTAAATATCCAACCACTTGAGAATTTGATTTTTTCCACTCCTGGAAATTTTTGGATCATTAGGTCCACTTGCATCCTCAACATGTTTCTAGCATGCATATCCACCACATTTAAAGCATGTTAGAATCAGTTACAAGTCCCTTTCCTATAAAATTCCACCAAGATTATTATTAGGGGTCGTACTAGTAGAATCTCCCAAACATGGATAACAAAACCTTGGAGTTCATTTTTAGTGCGTGAAATAATTTCCAAATTTTTTTTTGCATACATGAACTCTAAAATTTTCATTTTGTTATCCCTTAATATCTTTTTCGATTACGAGAGAAAATGGGAGAGGGAAAACTCAAGTTTGGATCTGAAAACAAATTTGAGCATCCAAGATGGAAATGCACAAATACTGAGGGAGATAGTTCCAAAAGGTATCCGTGATTTTTAAGGATAGGCAACAAGTAGGTTGTTATGCTCTGGTAAAATATCCAACCACTTGAGAATTTGATTTTTTTCCACTCCTTGAAATTTTGAACATTAGGTCCACTAGCATCCTCAACATGTTTCTGGCATGCATATCCACCACATTTAAAGCATGTTAGGTTCAGTTACAAGTCCCTTTTCTTTAAAATTCCACCCAGCATATTATTAGGGGTTGTACTAGTGAAATATCCCAATCTTAGATAATAAAACTTTAGAGTTCATTTTTAGTGCCTGAAATAATTTTTAAATTTTTTTTTGCATACATGAACTCTAAAATCTTCATTTTGTTATGCCTAAATATCTTTTTTGTTTACGAGAAAAATGGGAGAGGGAAAACTCAAGTTTGGATCTGAAAACAAATTTAAGCATCCAAGATGGAAATGCACAAATGCTGAGAGAGATAGCATCAAAAAGTATCTGTGATTTTTAAGGATAGGCAAAAAGTGGGTAGTTTAGCTCTGGTAAATATCCAACCACTTGATAATTTGATTTTTTCCACTCCTTGAAATTTTTGGATCCTTAGGTCCACTTGCATCCACAACATATTTCTGGCATGCATATCCACCACATTTAAAGCATGTTAGGATCAGTTACAAGTCCCTTTCCTACAAAATTCCACCCAGCTTATTATTAGGGGTTGTACTAGTGGAATCTCCCAAACAAGGATAACAAAACCATGGAGTTCATTTTTAGAGCGTGAAATAATTTTCAAATTTTTTTTTGCATACATGACGTCTAAAATTTTTATTTTGTTATGCCTTAATATCGTTTTTTGTTTACGTGAAAAAATAGGAGAGTGAAACCTCAAGTTGGATCTGAAAAGAAATTTGACCATCCAAGATGGAAATGCACAGATGCTGAGAGAGATAGTTCATAAAAGTATCTGTGATATTTAAGGATAGGCAAAAAGTGGGTTGTTTGGCCCTGGTAAATATCCAACCACTTAAGAATTTGATTTTTTCCACTCCTGGAAATTTTTGGATCATTAGGTCCGCTTGTATCCTCAACATGTTTCTGGCATGCATATCCACCACATTTTAAGCATGTTAGAATCAGTTACAAGTCCCTTTCCTATAAAATTCCACCAAGCTTATTATTAGGGGTCGTACTAGTGGAGTCTCCCAAACATGGATAACAAAACCTTGGAGTTCATTTTTAGTGCGTGAAATAATTTCCAAATTTTTTTTTGCATACATGAACTCTAAAATTTTCATTTTGTTATGCCTTAATATCTTTTTGTTTACGAGAGAAAATGGGAGAGTGAAAACTCAAGTTTGGATCTGAAAACAAATTTCAGCATCCAAGATGGAAATGCACAAATGCTGAGAGAGATAGTTCCAAAAAGTATCTGTGATTTTTAAGGATAGGCAAAAAGTGGGTTGTTTGGCTCTGGTAAATATCCAACCACTTGAGAATTTGATTTTTTCCACTCCTTGAAATTTTTGGATCATTAGGTCCACTTGCATCCTCAACATGTTTCTGGCATTCATATCCACCACATTTAAACCATGTTCGGATCAGTTACAAGTCCCTTTCCTATAAAATTCCACTAAGCTTATTTAGGGGTTGTACTAGTGGAATCTCCCAAACATGGATAACAAAACCTTGGAGTTCATTTTAAGTGCGTGAAATAATTTTCAAATTTTTTTTTGCATACATGACGTCTAAAATTTTTATTTTGTTATGCCTTAATGTCTTTTTTGTTTACGTGAAAAAAGGGGAGTGTGAAAGCTCAAGTTGGATCTGAAAAGAAATTTGACCATCCAAGATGGAAATGCACAAATGCTGAGAGAGATAGTTCCTAGAAGTATCTGTGATTTTTAAGGATAGGCAAAAAGTGGGTTGTTTGGCTCTGGTAAATATCCAACCACTTGAGAATTTGATTTTTTCCACTCCTGGAAATTTTTGGATCATTAGGTCCACTTGCATCCTCAACATGTTTCTAGCATGCATATCCACCACATTTAAAGCATGTTAGAATCAGTTACAAGTCCCTTTCCTATAAAATTCCACCAAGATTATTATTAGGGGTCGTACTAGTAGAATCTCCCAAACATGGATAACAAAACCTTGGAGTTCATTTTTAGTGCGTGAAATAATTTCCAAATTTTTTTTTGCATACATGAACTCTAAAATTTTCATTTTGTTATCCCTTAATATCTTTTTCGATTACGAGAGAAAATGGGAGAGGGAAAACTCAAGTTTGGATCTGAAAACAAATTTGAGCATCCAAGATGGAAATGCACAAATACTGAGGGAGATAGTTCCAAAAGGTATCCGTGATTTTTAAGGATAGGCAACAAGTAGGTTGTTATGCTCTGGTAAAATATCCAACCACTTGAGAATTTGATTTTTTTCCACTCCTTGAAATTTTGAACATTAGGTCCACTAGCATCCTCAACATGTTTCTGGCATGCATATCCACCACATTTAAAGCATGTTAGGTTCAGTTACAAGTCCCTTTTCTTTAAAATTCCACCCAGCATATTATTAGGGGTTGTACTAGTGAAATATCCCAATCTTAGATAATAAAACTTTAGAGTTCATTTTTAGTGCCTGAAATAATTTTTAAATTTTTTTTTGCATACATGAACTCTAAAATCTTCATTTTGTTATGCCTAAATATCTTTTTTGTTTACGAGAAAAATGGGAGAGGGAAAACTCAAGTTTGGATCTGAAAACAAATTTAAGCATCCAAGATGGAAATGCACAAATGCTGAGAGAGATAGCATCAAAAAGTATCTGTGATTTTTAAGGATAGGCAAAAAGTGGGTAGTTTAGCTCTGGTAAATATCCAACCACTTGAGAATTTGATTTTTTCCACTCCTTGAAATTTTTGGATCCTTAGGTCCACTTGCATCCACAACATATTTCTGGCATGCATATCCACCACATTTAAAGCATGTTAGGATCAGTTACAAGTCCCTTTCCTACAAAATTCCACCCAGCTTATTATTAGGGGTTGTACTAGTGGAATCTCCCAAACAAGGATAACAAAACCATGGAGTTCATTTTTAGAGCGTGAAATAATTTTCAAATTTTTTTTTGCATACATGACGTCTAAAATTTTTATTTTGTTATGCCTTAATATCGTTTTTTGTTTACGTGAAAAAATAGGAGAGTGAAACCTCAAGTTGGATCTGAAAAGAAATTTGACCATCCAAGATGGAAATGCACAGATGCTGAGAGAGATAGTTCATAAAAGTATCTGTGATATTTAAGGATAGGCAAAAAGTGGGTTGTTTGGCCCTGGTAAATATCCAACCACTTAAGAATTTGATTTTTTCCACTCCTGGAAATTTTTGGATCATTAGGTCCGCTTGTATCCTCAACATGTTTCTGGCATGCATATCCACCACATTTTAAGCATGTTAGAATCAGTTACAAGTCCCTTTCCTATAAAATTCCACCAAGCTTATTATTAGGGGTCGTACTAGTGGAGTCTCCCAAACATGGATAACAAAACCTTGGAGTTCATTTTTAGTGCGTGAAATAATTTCCAAATTTTTTTTTGCATACATGAACTCTAAAATTTTCATTTTGTTATGCCTTAATATCTTTTTGTTTACGAGAGAAAATGGGAGAGTGAAAACTCAAGTTTGGATCTGAAAACAAATTTCAGCATCCAAGATGGAAATGCACAAATGCTGAGAGAGATAGTTCCAAAAAGTATCTGTGATTTTTAAGGATAGGCAAAAAGTGGGTTGTTTGGCTCTGGTAAATATCCAACCACTTGAGAATTTGATTTTTTCCACTCCTTGAAATTTTTGGATCATTAGGTCCACTTGCATCCTCAACATGTTTCTGGCATTCATATCCACCACATTTAAACCATGTTCGGATCAGTTACAAGTCCCTTTCCTATAAAATTCCACTAAGCTTATTTAGGGGTTGTACTAGTGGAATCTCCCAAACATGGATAACAAAACCTTGGAGTTCATTTTAAGTGCGTGAAATAATTTTCAAATTTTTTTTTGCATACATGACGTCTAAAATTTTTATTTTGTTATGCCTTAATGTCTTTTTTGTTTACGTGAAAAAAGGGGAGTGTGAAAGCTCAAGTTGGATCTGAAAAGAAATTTGACCATCCAAGATGGAAATGCACAAATGCTGAGAGAGATAGTTCCTAGAAGTATCTGTGATTTTTAAGGATAGGCAAAAAGTGGGTTGTTTGGCTCTGGTAAATATCCAACCACTTGAGAATTTGATTTTTTCCACTCCTGGAAATTTTTGGATCATTAGGTCCACTTGCATCCTCAACATGTTTCTAGCATGCATATCCACCACCTTTAAAGCATGTTAGAATCAGTTACAAGTCCCTTTCCTATAAAATTCCACCAAGATTATTATTAGGGGTCGTACTAGTAGAATCTCCCAAACATGGATAACAAAACCTTGGAGTTCATTTTTAGTGCGTGAAATAATTTCCAAATTTTTTTTTGCATACATGAACTCTAAAATTTTCATTTTGTTATCCCTTAATATCTTTTTCGATTACGAGAGAAAATGGGAGAGGGAAAACTCAAGTTTGGATCTGAAAACAAATTTGAGCATCCAAGATGGAAATGCACAAATACTGAGGGAGATAGTTCCAAAAGGTATCCGTGATTTTTAAGGATAGGCAACAAGTAGGTTGTTATGCTCTGGTAAAATATCCAACCACTTGAGAATTTGATTTTTTTCCACTCCTTGAAATTTTGAACATTAGGTCCACTAGCATCCTCAACATGTTTCTGGCATGCATATCCACCACATTTAAAGCATGTTAGGTTCAGTTACAAGTCCCTTTTCTTTAAAATTCCACCCAGCATATTATTAGGGGTTGTACTAGTGGAATCTCCCAAACATGGATAACAAAACCTTGGAGTTCATTTTAAGTGCGTGAAATAATTTTCAAATTTTTTTTTGCATACATGACGTCTAAAATTTTTATTTTGTTATGCCTTAATGTCTTTTTTGTTTACGAGAAAAATGGGAGAGGGAAAACTCAAGTTTGGATCTGAAAACAAATTTAAGCATCCAAGATGGAAATGCACAAATGCTGAGAGAGATAGCATCAAAAAGTATCTGTGATTTTTAAGGATAGGCAAAAAGTGGGTAGTTTAGCTCTGGTAAATATCCAACCACTTGAGAATTTGATTTTTTCCACTCCTTGAAATTTTTGGATCCTTAGGTCCACTTGCATCCACAACATATTTTCTGACATGCATATCCACCACATTTAAAGCATGTTAGGATCAGTTACAAGTCCCTTTCCTACAAAATTCCACCCAGCTTATTATTAGGGGTTGTACTAGTGGAATCTCCCAAACAAGGATAACAAAACCATGGAGTTCATTTTTAGAGCGTGAAATAATTTTCAAATTTTTTTTTGCATACATGACGTCTAAAATTTTTATTTTGTTATGCCTTAATATCGTTTTTTGTTTACGTGAAAAAATAGGAGAGTGAAACCTCAAGTTGGATCTGAAAAGAAATTTGACCATCCAAGATGGAAATGCACAGATGCTGAGAGAGATAGTTCATAAAAGTATCTGTGATATTTAAGGATAGGCAAAAAGTGGGTTGTTTGGCCCTGGTAAATATCCAACCACTTAAGAATTTGATTTTTTCCACTCCTGGAAATTTTTGGATCATTAGGTCCGCTTGTATCCTCAACATGTTTCTGGCGTGCATATCCACCACATTTTAAGCATGTTAGAATCAGTTACAAGTCCCTTTCCTATAAAATTCCACCAAGCTTATTATTAGGGGTCGTACTAGTGGAGTCTCCCAAACATGGATAACAAAACCTTGGAGTTCATTTTTAGTGCGTGAAATAATTTCCAAATTTTTTTTTGCATACATGAACTCTAAAATTTTCATTTTGTTATGCCTTAATATCTTTTTGTTTACGAGAGAAAATGGGAGAGTGAAAACTCAAGTTTGGATCTGAAAACAAATTTCAGCATCCAAGATGGAAATGCACAAATGCTGAGAGAGATAGTTCCAAAAAGTATCTGTGATTTTTAAGGATAGGCAAAAAGTGGGTTGTTTGGCTCTGGTAAATATCCAACCACTTGAGAATTTGATTTTTTCCACTCCTTGAAATTTTTGGATCATTAGGTCCACTTGCATCCTCAACATGTTTCTGGCATTCATATCCACCACATTTAAACCATGTTCGGATCAGTTACAAGTCCCTTTCCTATAAAATTCCACTAAGCTTATTTAGGGGTTGTACTAGTGGAATCTCCCAAACATGGATAACAAAACCTTGGAGTTCATTTTAAGTGCGTGAAATAATTTTCAAATTTTTTTTTGCATACATGACGTCTAAAATTTTTATTTTGTTATGCCTTAATGTCTTTTTTGTTTACGTGAAAAAAGGGGAGTGTGAAAGCTCAAGTTGGATCTGAAAAGAAATTTGACCATCCAAGATGGAAATGCACAAATGCTGAGAGAGATAGTTCCTAGAAGTATCTGTGATTTTTAAGGATAGGCAAAAAGTGGGTTGTTTGGCTCTGGTAAATATCCAACCACTTGAGAATTTGATTTTTTCCACTCCTGGAAATTTTTGGATCATTAGGTCCACTTGCATCCTCAACATGTTTCTAGCATGCATATCCACCACATTTAAAGCATGTTAGAATCAGTTACAAGTCCCTTTCCTATAAAATTCCACCAAGATTATTATTAGGGGTCGTACTAGTAGAATCTCCCAAACATGGATAACAAAACCTTGGAGTTCATTTTTAGTGCGTGAAATAATTTCCAAATTTTTTTTTGCATACATGAACTCTAAAATTTTCATTTTGTTATCCCTTAATATCTTTTTCGATTACGAGAGAAAATGGGTGAGGGAAAACTCAAGTTTGGATCTGAAAACAAATTTGAGCATCCAAGATGGAAATGCACAAATACTGAGGGAGATAGTTCCAAAAGGTATCCGTGATTTTTAAGGATAGGCAACAAGTAGGTTGTTATGCTCTGGTAAAATATCCAACCACTTGAGAATTTGATTTTTTTCCACTCCTTGAAATTTTGATCATTAGGTCCACTTGCATCCTCAACATGTTTCTGGCATGCATATCCACCACATTTAAAGCATGTTAGGATCAGTTACAAGTCCCTTTTCTTTAAAATTCCACCCAGCATATTATTAGGGGTTGTACTAGTGAAATATCCCAATCTTAGATAATAAAACTTTAGAGTTCATTTTTAGTGCCTGAAATAATTTTTAAATTTTTTTTTGCATACATGAACTCTAAAATCTTCATTTTGTTATGCCTAAATATCTTTTTTGTTTACGAGAAAAATGGGAGAGGGAAAACTCAAGTTTGGATCTGAAAACAAATTTAAGCATCCAAGATGGAAATGCACAAATGCTGACAGAGATAGCATCAAAAAGTATCTGTGATTTTTAAGGATAGGCAAAAAGTGGGTAGTTTAGCTCTGGTAAATATCCAACCACTTGAGAATGTGAGTTTTTTCCACTCCTTGAAATTTTTGGATCCTTAGGTCCACTTGCATCCACAACATATTTCTGGCATGCATATCCACCACATTTAAAGCATGTTAGGATCAGTTACAAGTCCCTTTCCTACAAAATTCCACCCAGCTTATTATTAGGGGTTGTACTAGTGGAATCTCCCAAACAAGGATAACAAAACCATGGAGTTCATTTTTAGAGCGTGAAATAATTTTCAAATTTTTTTTTGCATACATGACGTCTAAAATTTTTATTTTGTTATGCCTTAATATCGTTTTTTGTTTACGTGAAAAAATAGGAGAGTGAAACCTCAAGTTGGATCTGAAAAGAAATTTGACCATCCAAGATGGAAATGCACAGATGCTGAGAGAGATAGTTCATAAAAGTATCTGTGATATTTAAGGATAGGCAAAAAGTGGGTTGTTTGGCCCTGGTAAATATCCAACCACTTAAGAATTTGATTTTTTCCACTCCTGGAAATTTTTGGATCATTAGGTCCGCTTGTATCCTCAACATGTTTCTGGCGTGCATATCCACCACATTTTAAGCATGTTAGAATCAGTTACAAGTCCCTTTCCTATAAAATTCCACCAAGCTTATTATTAGGGGTCGTACTAGTGGAGTCTCCCAAACATGGATAACAAAACCTTGGAGTTCATTTTTAGTGCGTGAAATAATTTCCAAATTTTTTTTTGCATACATGAACTCTAAAATTTTCATTTTGTTATGCCTTAATATCTTTTTGTTTACGAGAGAAAATGGGAGAGTGAAAACTCAAGTTTGGATCTGAAAACAAATTTCAGCATCCAAGATGGAAATGCACAAATGCTGAGAGAGATAGTTCCAAAAAGTATCTGTGATTTTTAAGGATAGGCAAAAAGTGGGTTGTTTGGCTCTGGTAAATATCCAACCACTTGAGAATTTGATTTTTTCCACTCCTTGAAATTTTTGGATCATTAGGTCCACTTGCATCCTCAACATGTTTCTGGCATTCATATCCACCACATTTAAACCATGTTCGGATCAGTTACAAGTCCCTTTCCTATAAAATTCCACTAAGCTTATTTAGGGGTTGTACTAGTGGAATCTCCCAAACATGGATAACAAAACCTTGGAGTTCATTTTAAGTGCGTGAAATAATTTTCAAATTTTTTTTTGCATACATGACGTCTAAAATTTTTATTTTGTTATGCCTTAATGTCTTTTTTGTTTACGTGAAAAAAGGGGAGTGTGAAAGCTCAAGTTGGATCTGAAAAGAAATTTGACCATCCAAGATGGAAATGCACAAATGCTGAGAGAGATAGTTCCTAGAAGTATCTGTGATTTTTAAGGATAGGCAAAAAGTGGGTTGTTTGGCTCTGGTAAATATCCAACCACTTGAGAATTTGATTTTTTCCACTCCTGGAAATTTTTGGATCATTAGGTCCACTTGCATCCTCAACATGTTTCTAGCATGCATATCCACCACATTTAAAGCATGTTAGAATCAGTTACAAGTCCCTTTCCTATAAAATTCCACCAAGATTATTATTAGGGGTCGTACTAGTAGAATCTCCCAAACATGGATAACAAAACCTTGGAGTTCATTTTTAGTGCGTGAAATAATTTCCAAATTTTTTTTTGCATACATGAACTCTAAAATTTTCATTTTGTTATCCCTTAATATCTTTTTCGATTACGAGAGAAAATGGGTGAGGGAAAACTCAAGTTTGGATCTGAAAACAAATTTGAGCATCCAAGATGGAAATGCACAAATACTGAGGGAGATAGTTCCAAAAGGTATCCGTGATTTTTAAGGATAGGCAACAAGTAGGTTGTTATGCTCTGGTAAAATATCCAACCACTTGAGAATTTGATTTTTTTCCACTCCTTGAAATTTTGATCATTAGGTCCACTTGCATCCTCAACATGTTTCTGGCATGCATATCCACCACATTTAAAGCATGTTAGGATCAGTTACAAGTCCCTTTTCTTTAAAATTCCACCCAGCATATTATTAGGGGTTGTACTAGTGAAATATCCCAATCTTAGATAATAAAACTTTAGAGTTCATTTTTAGTGCCTGAAATAATTTTTAAATTTTTTTTTGCATACATGAACTCTAAAATCTTCATTTTGTTATGCCTAAATATCTTTTTTGTTTACGAGAAAAATGGGAGAGGGAAAACTCAAGTTTGGATCTGAAAACAAATTTAAGCATCCAAGATGGAAATGCACAAATGCTGACAGAGATAGCATCAAAAAGTATCTGTGATTTTTAAGGATAGGCAAAAAGTGGGTAGTTTAGCTCTGGTAAATATCCAACCACTTGAGAATGTGAGTTTTTTCCACTCCTTGAAATTTTTGGATCCTTAGGTCCACTTGCATCCACAACATATTTCTGGCATGCATATCCACCACATTTAAAGCATGTTAGGATCAGTTACAAGTCCCTTTCCTACAAAATTCCACCCAGCTTATTATTAGGGGTTGTACTAGTGGAATCTCCCAAACAAGGATAACAAAACCATGGAGTTCATTTTTAGAGCGTGAAATAATTTTCAAATTTTTTTTTGCATACATGACGTCTAAAATTTTTATTTTGTTATGCCTTAATATCGTTTTTTGTTTACGTGAAAAAATAGCAGAGTGAAACCTCAAGTTGGATCTGAAAAGAAATTTGACAATCCAAGATGGAAATGCACAGATGCTGAGAGAGATAGTTCATAAAAGTATCTGTGATATTTAAGGATAGGCAAAAAGTGGGTTGTTTGGCCCTGGTAAATATCCAACCACTTAAGAATTTGATTTTTTCCACTCCTGGAAATTTTTGGATCATTAGGTCCGCTTGTATCCTCAACATGTTTCTGGCGTGCATATCCACCACATTTTAAGCATGTTAGAATCAGTTACAAGTCCCTTTCCTATAAAATTCCACCAAGCTTATTATTAGGGGTCGTACTAGTGGAGTCTCCCAAACATGGATAACAAAACCTTGGAGTTCATTTTTAGTGCGTGAAATAATTTCCAAATTTTTTTTTGCATACATGAACTCTAAAATTTTCATTTTGTTATGCCTTAATATCTTTTTGTTTACGAGAGAAAATGGGAGAGTGAAAACTCAAGTTTGGATCTGAAAACAAATTTCAGCATCCAAGATGGAAATGCACAAATGCTGAGAGAGATAGTTCCAAAAAGTATCTGTGATTTTTAAGGATAGGCAAAAAGTGGGTTGTTTGGCTCTGGTAAATATCCAACCACTTGAGAATTTGATTTTTTCCACTCCTTGAAATTTTTGGATCATTAGGTCCACTTGCATCCTCAACATGTTTCTGGCATTCATATCCACCACATTTAAACCATGTTCGGATCAGTTACAAGTCCCTTTCCTATAAAATTCCACTAAGCTTATTTAGGGGTTGTACTAGTGGAATCTCCCAAACATGGATAACAAAACCTTGGAGTTCATTTTAAGTGCGTGAAATAATTTTCAAATTTTTTTTTGCATACATGACGTCTAAAATTTTTATTTTGTTATGCCTTAATGTCTTTTTTGTTTACGTGAAAAAAGGGGAGTGTGAAAGCTCAAGTTGGATCTGAAAAGAAATTTGACCATCCAAGATGGAAATGCACAAATGCTGAGAGAGATAGTTCCTAGAAGTATCTGTGATTTTTAAGGATAGGCAAAAAGTGGGTTGTTTGGCTCTAGTAAATATCCAACCACTTGAGAATTTGATTTTTTCCACTCCTGGAAATTTTTGGATCATTAGGTCCACTTGCATCCTCAACATGTTTCTAGCATGCATATCCACCACATTTAAAGCATGTTAGAATCAGTTACAAGTCCCTTTCCTATAAAATTCCACCAAGATTATTATTAGGGGTCGTACTAGTAGAATCTCCCAAACATGGATAACAAAACCTTGGAGTTCATTCTTAGTGCGTGAAATAATTTCCAAATTTTTTTTTGCATACATGAACTCTAAAATTTTCATTTTGTTATCCCTTAATATCTTTTTCGATTACGAGAGAAAATGGGAGAGGGAAAACTCAAGTTTGGATCTGAAAACAAATTTGAGCATCCAAGATGGAAATGCACAAATACTGAGGGAGATAGTTCCAAAAGGTATCCGTGATTTTTAAGGATAGGCAACAAGTAGGTTGTTATGCTCTGGTAAAATATCCAACCACTTGAGAATTTGATTTTTTTCCACTCCTTGAAATTTTGAACATTAGGTCCACTAGCATCCTCAACATGTTTCTGGCATGCATATCCACCACATTTAAAGCATGTTAGGTTCAGTTACAAGTCCCTTTCCTATAAATTCCACCCAGCATATTATTAGGGGTTGTACTAGTGAAATATCCCAATCTTAGATAATAAAACTTTAGAGTTCATTTTTAGTGCCTGAAATAATTTTTAAATTTTTTTTTGCATACATGAACTCTAAAATCTTCATTTTGTTATGCCTAAATATCTTTTTTGTTTACGAGAAAAATGGGAGAGGGAAAACTCAAGTTTGGATCTGAAAACAAATTTAAGCATCCAAGATGGAAATGCACAAATGCTGAGAGAGATAGCATCAAAAAGTATCTGTGATTTTTAAAGATAGGCAAAAAGTGGGTAGTTTTGCTCTGGTAAATATCCAACCACTTGAGAATTTGATTTTTTCCACTCCTTGAAATTTTTGGATCCTTAGGTCCACTTGCATCCACAACATATTTCTGGCATGCATATCCACCACATTTAAAGCATGTTAGGATCAGTTACAAGTCCTTTTCCTACAAAATTCCACCCAGCTTATTATTAGGGGTTGTACTAGTGGAATCTCCCAAACAAGGATAACAAAACCATGGAGTTCATTTTTAGAGCGTGAAATAATTTTCAAATTTTTTTTTGCATACATGACGTCTAAAATTTTTATTTTGTTATGCCTTAATATCGTTTTTTGTTACGTGAAAAAATAGGAGAGTGAAACCTCAAGTTGGATCTGAAAAGAAATTTGACCATCCAAGATGGAAATGCACAGATGCTGAGAGAGATAGTTCATAAAAGTATCTGTGATATTTAAGGATAGGCAAAAAGTGGGTTGTTTGGCCCTGGTAAATATCCAACCACTTAAGAATTTGATTTTTTCCACTCCTGGAAATTTTTGGATCATTAGGTCCGCTTGTATCCTCAACATGTTTCTGGCGTGCATATCCACCACATTTTAAGCATGTTAGAATCAGTTACAAGTCCCTTTCCTATAAAATTCCACCAAGCTTATTATTAGGGGTCGTACTAGTGGAGTCTCCCAAACATGGATAACAAAACCTTGGAGTTCATTTTTAGTGCGTGAAATAATTTCCAAATTTTTTTTTGCATACATGAACTCTAAAATTTTCATTTTGTTATGCCTTAATATCTTTTTGTTTACGAGAGAAAATGGGAGAGTGAAAACTCAAGTTTGGATCTGAAAACAAATTTCAGCATCCAAGATGGAAATGCACAAATGCTGAGAGAGATAGTTCCAAAAAGTATCTGTGATTTTTAAGGATAGGCAAAAAGTGGGTTGTTTGGCTCTGGTAAATATCCAACCACTTGAGAATTTGATTTTTTCCACTCCTTGAAATTTTTGGATCATTAGGTCCACTTGCATCCTCAACATGTTTCTGGCATTCATATCCACCACATTTAAACCATGTTCGGATCAGTTACAAGTCCCTTTCCTATAAAATTCCACTAAGCTTATTTAGGGGTTGTACTAGTGGAATCTCCCAAACATGGATAACAAAACCTTGGAGTTCATTTTAAGTGCGTGAAATAATTTTCAAATTTTTTTTTGCATACATGACGTCTAAAATTTTTATTTTGTTATGCCTTAATGTCTTTTTTGTTTACGTGAAAAAAGGGGAGTGTGAAAGCTCAAGTTGGATCTGAAAAGAAATTTGACCATCCAAGATGGAAATGCACAAATGCTGAGAGAGATAGTTCCTAGAAGTATCTGTGATTTTTAAGGATAGGCAAAAAGTGGGTTGTTTGGCTCTGGTAAATATCCAACCACTTGAGAATTTGATTTTTTCCACTCCTGGAAATTTTTGGATCATTAGGTCCACTTGCATCCTCAACATGTTTCTAGCATGCATATCCACCACATTTAAAGCATGTTAGAATCAGTTACAAGTCCCTTTCCTATAAAATTCCACCAAGATTATTATTAGGGGTCGTACTAGTAGAATCTCCCAAACATGGATAACAAAACCTTGGAGTTCATTCTTAGTGCGTGAAATAATTTCCAAATTTTTTTTTGCATACATGAACTCTAAAATTTTCATTTTGTTATCCCTTAATATCTTTTTCGATTACGAGAGAAAATGGGAGAGGGAAAACTCAAGTTTGGATCTGAAAACAAATTTCAGCATCCAAGATGGAAATGCACAAATACTGAGGGAGATAGTTCCAAAAGGTATCCGTGATTTTTAAGGATAGGCAACAAGTAGGTTGTTATGCTCTGGTAAAATATCCAACCACTTGAGAATTTGATTTTTTTCCACTCCTTGAAATTTTGAACATTAGGTCCACTAGCATCCTCAACATGTTTCTGGCATGCATATCCACCACATTTAAAGCATGTTAGGTTCAGTTACAAGTCCCTTTCCTATAAATTCCACCCAGCATATTATTAGGGGTTGTACTAGTGAAATATCCCAATCTTAGATAATAAAACTTTAGAGTTCATTTTTAGTGCCTGAAATAATTTTTAAATTTTTTTTTGCATACATGAACTCTAAAATCTTCATTTTGTTATGCCTAAATATCTTTTTTGTTTACGAGAAAAATGGGAGAGGGAAAACTCAAGTTTGGATCTGAAAACAAATTTAAGCATCCAAGATGGAAATGCACAAATGCTGACAGAGATAGCATCAAAAAGTATCTGTGATTTTTAAAGATAGGCAAAAAGTGGGTAGTTTTGCTCTGGTAAATATCCAACCACTTGAGAATTTGATTTTTTCCACTCCTTGAAATTTTTGGATCCTTAGGTCCACTTGCATCCACAACATATTTCTGGCATGCATATCCACCACATTTAAAGCATGTTAGGATCAGTTACAAGTCCCTTTCCTACAAAATTCCACCCAGCTTATTATTAGGGGTTGTACTAGTGGAATCTCCCAAACAAGGATAACAAAACCATGGAGTTCATTTTTAGAGCGTGAAATAATTTTCAAATTTTTTTTTGCATACATGACGTCTAAAATTTTTATTTTGTTATGCCTTAATATCGTTTTTTGTTTACGTGAAAAAATAGGAGAGTGAAACCTCAAGTTGGATCTGAAAAGAAATTTGACCATCCAAGATGGAAATGCACAGATGCTGAGAGAGATAGTTCATAAAAGTATCTGTGATATTTAAGGATAGGCAAAAAGTGGGTTGTTTGGCCCTGGTAAATATCCAACCACTTAAGAATTTGATTTTTTCCACTCCTGGAAATTTTTGGATCATTAGGTCCGCTTGTATCCTCAACATGTTTCTGGCGTGCATATCCACCACATTTTAAGCATGTTAGAATCAGTTACAAGTCCCTTTCCTATAAAATTCCACCAAGCTTATTATTAGGGGTCGTACTAGTGGAGTCTCCCAAACATGGATAACAAAACCTTGGAGTTCATTTTTAGTGCGTGAAATAATTTCCAAATTTTTTTTTGCATACATGAACTCTAAAATTTTCATTTTGTTATGCCTTAATATCTTTTTGTTTACGAGAGAAAATGGGAGAGTGAAAACTCAAGTTTGGATCTGAAAACAAATTTCAGCATCCAAGATGGAAATGCACAAATGCTGAGAGAGATAGTTCCAAAAAGTATCTGTGATTTTTAAGGATAGGCAAAAAGTGGGTTGTTTGGCTCTGGTAAATATCCAACCACTTGAGAATTTGATTTTTTCCACTCCTTGAAATTTTTGGATCATTAGGTCCACTTGCATCCTCAACATGTTTCTGGCATTCATATCCACCACATTTAAACCATGTTCGGATCAGTTACAAGTCCCTTTCCTATAAAATTCCACTAAGCTTATTTAGGGGTTGTACTAGTGGAATCTCCCAAACATGGATAACAAAACCTTGGAGTTCATTTTAAGTGCGTGAAATAATTTTCAAATTTTTTTTTGCATACATGACGTCTAAAATTTTTATTTTGTTATGCCTTAATGTCTTTTTTGTTTACGTGAAAAAAGGGGAGTGTGAAAGCTCAAGTTGGATCTGAAAAGAAATTTGACCATCCAAGATGGAAATGCACAAATGCTGAGAGAGATAGTTCCTAGAAGTATCTGTGATTTTTAAGGATAGGCAAAAAGTGGGTTGTTTGGCTCTGGTAAATATCCAACCACTTGAGAATTTGATTTTTTCCACTCCTGGAAATTTTTGGATCATTAGGTCCACTTGCATCCTCAACATGTTTCTAGCATGCATATCCACCACATTTAAAGCATGTTAGAATCAGTTACAAGTCCCTTTCCTATAAAATTCCACCAAGATTATTATTAGGGGTCGTACTAGTAGAATCTCCCAAACATGGATAACAAAACCTTGGAGTTCATTTTTAGTGCGTGAAATAATTTCCAAATTTTTTTTTGCATACATGAACTCTAAAATTTTCATTTTGTTATCCCTTAATATCTTTTTCGATTACGAGAGAAAATGGGTGAGGGAAAACTCAAGTTTGGATCTGAAAACAAATTTGAGCATCCAAGATGGAAATGCACAAATACTGAGGGAGATAGTTCCAAAAGGTATCCGTGATTTTTAAGGATAGGCAACAAGTAGGTTGTTATGCTCTGGTAAAATATCCAACCACTTGAGAATTTGATTTTTTTCCACTCCTTGAAATTTTGATCATTAGGTCCACTTGCATCCTCAACATGTTTCTGGCATGCATATCCACCACATTTAAAGCATGTTAGGATCAGTTACAAGTCCCTTTTCTTTAAAATTCCACCCAGCATATTATTAGGGGTTGTACTAGTGAAATATCCCAATCTTAGATAATAAAACTTTAGAGTTCATTTTTAGTGCCTGAAATAATTTTTAAATTTTTTTTTGCATACATGAACTCTAAAATCTTCATTTTGTTATGCCTAAATATCTTTTTTGTTTACGAGAAAAATGGGAGAGGGAAAACTCAAGTTTGGATCTGAAAACAAATTTAAGCATCCAAGATGGAAATGCACAAATGCTGAGAGAGATAGCATCAAAAAGTATCTGTGATTTTTAAGGATAGGCAAAAAGTGGGTAGTTTAGCTCTGGTAAATATCCTCCCACTTGAGAATGTGAGTTTTTTCCACTCCTTGAAATTTTTGGATCCTTAGGTCCACTTGCATCCACAACATATTTCTGGCATGCATATCCACCACATTTAAAGCATGTTAGGATCAGTTACAAGTCCCTTTCCTACAAAATTCCACCCAGCTTATTATTAGGGGTTGTACTAGTGGAATCTCCCAAACAAGGATAACAAAACCATGGAGTTCATTTTTAGAGCGTGAAATAATTTTCAAATTTTTTTTTGCATACATGACGTCTAAAATTTTTATTTTGTTATGCCTTAATATAGTTTTTTGTTTACGTGAAAAAATAGGAGAGTGAAACCTCAAGTTGGATCTGAAAAGAAATTTGACCATCCAAGATGGAAATGCACAGATGCTGAGAGAGATAGTTCATAAAAGTATCTGTGATATTTAAGGATAGGCAAAAAGTGGGTTGTTTGGCCCTGGTAAATATCCAACCACTTAAGAATTTGATTTTTTCCACTCCTGGAAATTTTTTGGATCATTAGGTCCGCTTGTATCCTCAACATGTTTCTGGCGTGCATATCCACCACATTTTAAGCATGTTAGAATCAGTTACAAGTCCCTTTCCTATAAAATTCCACCAAGCTTATTATTAGGGGTCGTACTAGTGGAGTCTCCCAAACATGGATAACAAAACCTTGGAGTTCATTTTTAGTGCGTGAAATAATTTCCAAATTTTTTTTTGCATACATGAACTCTAAAATTTTCATTTTGTTATGCCTTAATATCTTTTTGTTTACGAGAGAAAATGGGAGAGTGAAAACTCAAGTTTGGATCTGAAAACAAATTTCAGCATCCAAGATGGAAATGCACAAATGCTGAGAGAGATAGTTCCAAAAAGTATCTGTGATTTTTAAGGATAGGCAAAAAGTGGGTTGTTTGGCTCTGGTAAATATCCAACCACTTGAGAATTTGATTTTTTCCACTCCTTGAAATTTTTGGATCATTAGGTCCACTTGCATCCTCAACATGTTTCTGGCATTCATATCCACCACATTTAAACCATGTTCGGATCAGTTACAAGTCCCTTTCCTATAAAATTCCACTAAGCTTATTTAGGGGTTGTACTAGTGGAATCTCCCAAACATGGATAACAAAACCTTGGAGTTCATTTTAAGTGCGTGAAATAATTTTCAAATTTTTTTTTGCATACATGACGTCTAAAATTTTTATTTTGTTATGCCTTAATGTCTTTATTGTTTACGTGAAAAAAGGGGAGTGTGAAAGCTCAAGTTGGATCTGAAAAGAAATTTGACCATCCAAGAAGGAAATGCACAAATGCTGAGAGAGATAGTTCCTAAAAGTATCTGTGATTTTTAAGGATAGGCAAAAAGTGGGTTGTTTGGCTCTGGTAAATATCCAACCACTTGAGAATTTGATTTTTTCCACTCCTGGAAATTTTTGGATCATTAGGTCCACTTGCATCCTCAACATGTTTCTAGCATGCATATCCACCACATTTAAAGCATGTTAGAATCAGTTACAAGTCCCTTTCCTATAAAATTCCACCAAGATTATTATTAGGGGTCGTACTAGTAGAATCTCCCAAACATGGATAACAAAACCTTGGAGTTCATTTTTAGTGCGTGAAATAATTTCCAAATTTTTTTTTGCATACATGAACTCTAAAATTTTCATTTTGTTATGCCTTAATATCTTTTTCGATTACGAGAGAAAATGGGAGAGGGAAAACTCTAGTTTGGATCTGAAAACAAATTTGAGCATCCAAGATGGAAATGCACAAATACTGAGGGAGATAGTTCCAAAAGGTATCCGTGATTTTTAAGGATAGGCAACAAGTAGGTTGTTATGCTCTGGTAAAATATCCAACCACTTGAGAATTTGATTTTTTTCCACTCCTTGAAATTTTGATCATTAGGTCCACTTGCATCCTCAACATGTTTCTGGCATGCATATCCACCACATTTAAAGCATGTTAGGATCAGTTACAAGTCCCTTTTCTTTAAAATTCCACCCAGCATATTATTAGGGGTTGTACTAGTGAAATATCCCAATCTTAGATAATAAAACTTTAGAGTTCATTTTTAGTGCCTGAAATAATTTTTAAATTTTTTTTTGCATACATGAACTCTAAAATCTTCATTTTGTTATGCCTAAATATCTTTTTTGTTTACGAGAAAAATGGGAGAGGGAAAACTCAAGTTTGGATCTGAAAACAAATTTAAGCATCCAAGATGGAAATGCACAAATGCTGAGAGAGATAGCATCAAAAAGTATCTGTGATTTTTAAGGATAGGCAAAAAGTGGGTAGTTTAGCTCTGGTAAATATCCAACCACTTGAGAATGTGAGTTTTTTCCACTCCTTGAAATTTTTGGATCCTTAGGTCCACTTGCATCCACAACATATTTCTGGCATGCATATCCACCACATTTAAAGCATGTTAGGATCAGTTACAAGTCCCTTTCCTACAAAATTCCACCCAGCTTATTATTAGGGGTTGTACTAGTGGAATCTCCCAAACAAGGATAACAAAACCATGGAGTTCATTTTTAGAGCGTGAAATAATTTTCAAATTTTTTTTTGCATACATGACGTCTAAAATTTTTATTTTGTTATGCCTTAATATAGTTTTTTGTTTACGTGAAAAAATAGGAGAGTGAAACCTCAAGTTGGATCTGAAAAGAAATTTGACCATCCAAGATGGAAATGCACAGATGCTGAGAGAGATAGTTCATAAAAGTATCTGTGATATTTAAGGATAGGCAAAAAGTGGGTTGTTTGGCCCTGGTAAATATCCAACCACTTAAGAATTTGATTTTTTCCACTCCTGGAAATTTTTTGGATCATTAGGTCCGCTTGTATCCTCAACATGTTTCTGGCGTGCATATCCACCACATTTTAAGCATGTTAGAATCAGTTACAAGTCCCTTTCCTATAAAATTCCACCAAGCTTATTATTAGGGGTCGTACTAGTGGAGTCTCCCAAACATGGATAACAAAACCTTGGAGTTCATTTTTAGTGCGTGAAATAATTTCCAAATTTTTTTTTGCATACATGAACTCTAAAATTTTCATTTTGTTATGCCTTAATATCTTTTTGTTTACGAGAGAAAATGGGAGAGTGAAAACTCAAGTTTGGATCTGAAAACAAATTTCAGCATCCAAGATGGAAATGCACAAATGCTGAGAGAGATAGTTCCAAAAAGTATCTGTGATTTTTAAGGATAGGCAAAAAGTGGGTTGTTTGGCTCTGGTAAATATCCAACCACTTGAGAATTTGATTTTTTCCACTCCTTGAAATTTTTGGATCATTAGGTCCACTTGCATCCTCAACATGTTTCTGGCATTCATATCCACCACATTTAAACCATGTTCGGATCAGTTACAAGTCCCTTTCCTATAAAATTCCACTAAGCTTATTTAGGGGTTGTACTAGTGGAATCTCCCAAACATGGATAACAAAACCTTGGAGTTCATTTTAAGTGCGTGAAATAATTTTCAAATTTTTTTTTGCATACATGACGTCTAAAATTTTTATTTTGTTATGCCTTAATGTCTTTATTGTTTACGTGAAAAAAGGGGAGTGTGAAAGCTCAAGTTGGATCTGAAAAGAAATTTGACCATCCAAGAAGGAAATGCACAAATGCTGA
Organism: Aristolochia californica; assembly: GCF_029961685.1. Taxonomy (NCBI): domain Eukaryota; kingdom Viridiplantae; phylum Streptophyta; class Magnoliopsida; order Piperales; family Aristolochiaceae; genus Aristolochia; species Aristolochia californica. Next base: position 8,988,960 of record NW_027181837.1, read on the forward strand.
GAGAGATAGTTCCTAAAAGTATCTGTGATTTTTAAGGATAGGCAAAAAGTGGGTTGTTTGGCTCTGGTAAATATCCAACCACTTGAGAATTTGATTTTTTCCACTCCTGGAAATTTTTGGATCATTAGGTCCACTTGCATCCTCAACATGTTTCTAGCATGCATATCCACCACATTTAAAGCATGTTAGAATCAGTTACAAGTCCCTTTCCTATAAAATTCCACCAAGATTATTATTAGGGGTCGTACTAGTAGAATCTCCCAAACATGGATAACAAAACCTTGGAGTTCATTTTTAGTGCGTGAAATAATTTCCAAATTTTTTTTTGCATACATGAACTCTAAAATTTTCATTTTGTTATGCCTTAATATCTTTTTCGATTACGAGAGAAAATGGGAGAGGGAAAACTCTAGTTTGGATCTGAAAACAAATTTGAGCATCCAAGATGGAAATGCACAAATACTGAGGGAGATAGTTCCAAAAGGTATCCGTGATTTTTAAGGATAGGCAACAAGTAGGTTGTTATGCTCTGGTAAAATATCCAACCACTTGAGAATTTGATTTTTTTCCACTCCTTGAAATTTTGATCATTAGGTCCACTTGCATCCTCAACATGTTTCTGGCATGCATATCCACCACATTTAAAGCATGTTAGGATCAGTTACAAGTCCCTTTTCTTTAAAATTCCACCCAGCATATTATTAGGGGTTGTACTAGTGAAATATCCCAATCTTAGATAATAAAACTTTAGAGTTCATTTTTAGTGCCTGAAATAATTTTTAAATTTTTTTTTGCATACATGAACTCTAAAATCTTCATTTTGTTATGCCTAAATATCTTTTTTGTTTACGAGAAAAATGGGAGAGGGAAAACTCAAGTTTGGATCTGAAAACAAATTTAAGCATCCAAGATGGAAATGCACAAATGCTGAGAGAGATAGCATCAAAAAGTATCTGTGATTTTTAAGGATAGGCAAAAAGTGGGTAGTTTAGCTCTGGTAAATATCCAACCACTTGAGAATGTGAGTTTTTTCCACTCCTTGAAATTTTTGGATCCTTAGGTCCACTTGCATCCACAACATATTTCTGGCATGCATATCCACCACATTTAAAGCATGTTAGGATCAGTTACAAGTCCCTTTCCTACAAAATTCCACCCAGCTTATTATTAGGGGTTGTACTAGTGGAATCTCCCAAACAAGGATAACAAAACCATGGAGTTCATTTTTAGAGCGTGAAATAATTTTCAAATTTTTTTTTGCATACATGACGTCTAAAATTTTTATTTTGTTATGCCTTAATATAGTTTTTTGTTTACGTGAAAAAATAGGAGAGTGAAACCTCAAGTTGGATCTGAAAAGAAATTTGACCATCCAAGATGGAAATGCACAGATGCTGAGAGAGATAGTTCATAAAAGTATCTGTGATATTTAAGGATAGGCAAAAAGTGGGTTGTTTGGCCCTGGTAAATATCCAACCACTTAAGAATTTGATTTTTTCCACTCCTGGAAATTTTTGGATCATTAGGTCCGCTTGTATCCTCAACATGTTTCTGGCGTGCATATCCACCACATTTTAAGCATGTTAGAATCAGTTACAAGTCCCTTTCCTATAAAATTCCACCAAGCTTATTATTAGGGGTCGTACTAGTGGAGTCTCCCAAACATGGATAACAAAACCTTGGAGTTCATTTTTAGTGCGTGAAATAATTTCCAAATTTTTTTTTGCATACATGAACTCTAAAATTTTCATTTTGTTATGCCTTAATATCTTTTTGTTTACGAGAGAAAATGGGAGAGTGAAAACTCAAGTTTGGATCTGAAAACAAATTTCAGCATCCAAGATGGAAATGCACAAATGCTGAGAGAGATAGTTCCAAAAAGTATCTGTGATTTTTAAGGATAGGCAAAAAGTGGGTTGTTTGGCTCTGGTAAATATCCAACCACTTGAGAATTTGATTTTTTCCACTCCTTGAAATTTTTGGATCATTAGGTCCACTTGCATCCTCAACATGTTTCTGGCATTCATATCCACCACATTTAAACCATGTTCGGATCAGTTACAAGTCCCTTTCCTATAAAATTCCACTAAGCTTATTTAGGGGTTGTACTAGTGGAATCTCCCAAACATGGATAACAAAACCTTGGAGTTCATTTTAAGTGCGTGAAATAATTTTCAAATTTTTTTTTGCATACATGACGTCTAAAATTTTTATTTTGTTATGCCTTAATGTCTTTATTGTTTACGTGAAAAAATGGGAGTGTGAAAGCTCAAGTTGGATCTGAAAAGAAATTTGACCATCCAAGAAGGAAATGCACAAATGCTGAGAGAGATAGTTCCTAAAAGTATCTGTGATTTTTAAGGATAGGCAAAAAGTGGGTTGTTTGGCTCTGGTAAATATCCAACCACTTGAGAATTTGATTTTTTCCACTCCTGGAAATTTTTGGATCATTAGGTCCACTTGCATCCTCAACATGTTTCTAGCATGCATATCCACCACATTTAAAGCATGTTAGAATCAGTTACAAGTCCCTTTCCTATAAAATTCCACCAAGATTATTATTAGGGGTCGTACTAGTAGAATCTCCCAAACATGGATAACAAAACCTTGGAGTTCATTTTTAGTGCGTGAAATAATTTCCAAATTTTTTTTTGCATACATGAACTCTAAAATTTTCATTTTGTTATGCCTTAATATCTTTTTCGATTACGAGAGAAAATGGGAGAGGGAAAACTCTAGTTTGGATCTGAAAACAAATTTGAGCATCCAAGATGGAAATGCACAAATACTGAGGGAGATAGTTCCAAAAGGTATCCGTGATTTTTAAGGATAGGCAACAAGTAGGTTGTTATGCTCTGGTAAAATATCCAACCACTTGAGAATTTGATTTTTTTCCACTCCTTGAAATTTTGATCATTAGGTCCACTTGCATCCTCAACATGTTTCTGGCATGCATATCCACCACATTTAAAGCATGTTAGGATCAGTTACAAGTCCCTTTTCTTTAAAATTCCACCCAGCATATTATTAGGGGTTGTACTAGTGAAATATCCCAATCTTAGATAATAAAACTTTAGAGTTCATTTTTAGTGCCTGAAATAATTTTTAAATTTTTTTTTGCATACATGAACTCTAAAATCTTCATTTTGTTATGCCTAAATATCTTTTTTGTTTACGAGAAAAATGGGAGAGGGAAAACTCAAGTTTGGATCTGAAAACAAATTTAAGCATCCAAGATGGAAATGCACAAATGCTGAGAGAGATAGCATCAAAAAGTATCTGTGATTTTTAAGGATAGGCAAAAAGTGGGTAGTTTAGCTCTGGTAAATATCCAACCACTTGAGAATGTGAGTTTTTTCCACTCCTTGAAATTTTTGGATCCTTAGGTCCACTTGCATCCACAACATATTTCTGGCATGCATATCCACCACATTTAAAGCATGTTAGGATCAGTTACAAGTCCCTTTCCTACAAAATTCCACCCAGCTTATTATTAGGGGTTGTACTAGTGGAATCTCCCAAACAAGGATAACAAAACCATGGAGTTCATTTTTAGAGCGTGAAATAATTTTCAAATTTTTTTTTGCATACATGACGTCTAAAATTTTTATTTTGTTATGCCTTAATATAGTTTTTTGTTTACGTGAAAAAATAGGAGAGTGAAACCTCAAGTTGGATCTGAAAAGAAATTTGACCATCCAAGATGGAAATGCACAGATGCTGAGAGAGATAGTTCATAAAAGTATCTGTGATATTTAAGGATAGGCAAAAAGTGGGTTGTTTGGCCCTGGTAAATATCCAACCACTTAAGAATTTGATTTTTTCCACTCCTGGAAATTTTTGGATCATTAGGTCCGCTTGTATCCTCAACATGTTTCTGGCGTGCATATCCACCACATTTTAAGCATGTTAGAATCAGTTACAAGTCCCTTTCCTATAAAATTCCACCAAGCTTATTATTAGGGGTCGTACTAGTGGAGTCTCCCAAACATGGATAACAAAACCTTGGAGTTCATTTTTAGTGCGTGAAATAATTTCCAAATTTTTTTTTGCATACATGAACTCTAAAATTTTCATTTTGTTATGCCTTAATATCTTTTTGTTTACGAGAGAAAATGGGAGAGTGAAAACTCAAGTTTGGATCTGAAAACAAATTTCAGCATCCAAGATGGAAATGCACAAATGCTGAGAGAGATAGTTCCAAAAAGTATCTGTGATTTTTAAGGATAGGCAAAAAGTGGGTTGTTTGGCTCTGGTAAATATCCAACCACTTGAGAATTTGATTTTTTCCACTCCTTGAAATTTTTGGATCATTAGGTCCACTTGCATCCTCAACATGTTTCTGGCATTCATATCCACCACATTTAAACCATGTTCGGATCAGTTACAAGTCCCTTTCCTATAAAATTCCACTAAGCTTATTTAGGGGTTGTACTAGTGGAATCTCCCAAACATGGATAACAAAACCTTGGAGTTCATTTTAAGTGCGTGAAATAATTTTCAAATTTTTTTTTGCATACATGACGTCTAAAATTTTTATTTTGTTATGCCTTAATGTCTTTATTGTTTACGTGAAAAAATGGGAGTGTGAAAGCTCAAGTTGGATCTGAAAAGAAATTTGACCATCCAAGAAGGAAATGCACAAATGCTGAGAGAGATAGTTCCTAAAAGTATCTGTGATTTTTAAGGATAGGCAAAAAGTGGGTTGTTTGGCTCTGGTAAATATCCAACCACTTGAGAATTTGATTTTTTCCACTCCTGGAAATTTTTGGATCATTAGGTCCACTTGCATCCTCAACATGTTTCTAGCATGCATATCCACCACATTTAAAGCATGTTAGAATCAGTTACAAGTCCCTTTCCTATAAAATTCCACCAAGATTATTATTAGGGGTCGTACTAGTAGAATCTCCCAAACATGGATAACAAAACCTTGGAGTTCATTTTTAGTGCGTGAAATAATTTCCAAATTTTTTTTTGCATACATGAACTCTAAAATTTTCATTTTGTTATGCCTTAATATCTTTTTCGATTACGAGAGAAAATGGGAGAGGGAAAACTCTAGTTTGGATCTGAAAACAAATTTGAGCATCCAAGATGGAAATGCACAAATACTGAGGGAGATAGTTCCAAAAGGTATCCGTGATTTTTAAGGATAGGCAACAAGTAGGTTGTTATGCTCTGGTAAAATATCCAACCACTTGAGAATTTGATTTTTTTCCACTCCTTGAAATTTTGATCATTAGGTCCACTTGCATCCTCAACATGTTTCTGGCATGCATATCCACCACATTTAAAGCATGTTAGGATCAGTTACAAGTCCCTTTTCTTTAAAATTCCACCCAGCATATTATTAGGGGTTGTACTAGTGAAATATCCCAATCTTAGATAATAAAACTTTAGAGTTCATTTTTAGTGCCTGAAATAATTTTTAAATTTTTTTTTGCATACATGAACTCTAAAATCTTCATTTTGTTATGCCTAAATATCTTTTTTGTTTACGAGAAAAATGGGAGAGGGAAAACTCAAGTTTGGATCTGAAAACAAATTTAAGCATCCAAGATGGAAATGCACAAATGCTGAGAGAGATAGCATCAAAAAGTATCTGTGATTTTTAAGGATAGGCAAAAAGTGGGTAGTTTAGCTCTGGTAAATATCCAACCACTTGAGAATTTGATTTTTTCCACTCCTTGAAATTTTTGGATCCTTAGGTCCACTTGCATCCACAACATATTTCTGGCATGCATATCCACCACATTTAAAGCATGTTAGGATCAGTTACAAGTCCCTTTCCTACAAAATTCCACCCAGCTTATTATTAGGGGTTGTACTAGTGGAATCTCCCAAACAAGGATAACAAAACCATGGAGTTCATTTTTAGAGCGTGAAATAATTTTCAAATTTTTTTTTGCATACATGACGTCTAAAATTTTTATTTTGTTATGCCTTAATATCGTTTTTTGTTTACGTGAAAAAATAGGAGAGTGAAACCTCAAGTTGGATCTGAAAAGAAATTTGACCATCCAAGATGGAAATGCACAAATGCTGAGAGAGATAGTTCATAAAAGTATCTGTGATATTTAAGGATAGGCAAAAAGTGGCCTGGTAAATATCCAACCACTTAAGAATTTGATTTTTTCCACTCCTGGAAATTTTTGGATCATTAGGTCCACTTGTATCCTCAACATGTTTCTGGCATGCATATCCACCACATTTTAAGCATGTTAGAATCAGTTACAAGTCCCTTTCCTATAAAATTCCACCAAGCTTATTATTAGGGGTCGTACTAGTGGAGTCTCCCAAACATGGATAACAAAACCTTGGAGTTCATTTTTAGTGCGTGAAATAATTTCCAAATTTTTTTTTGCATACATGAACTCTAAAATTTTCATTTTGTTATGCCTTAATAACTTTTTGTTTACGAGAGAAAATGGGAGAGTGAAAACTCAAGTTTGGATCTGAAAACAAATTTCAGCATCCAAGATGGAAATGCACAAATGCTGAGAGAGATAGTTCCAAAAAGTATCTGTGATTTTTAAGGATAGGCAAAAAGTGGGTTGTTTGGCTCTGGTAAATATCCAACCACTTGAGAATTTGATTTTTTCCACTCCTTGAAATTTTTGGATCATTAGGTCCACTTGCATCCTCAACATGTTTCTGGCATTCATATCCACCACATTTAAACCATGTTCGGATCAGTTACAAGTCCCTTTCCTATAAAATTCCACTAAGCTTATTTAGGGGTTGTACTAGTGGAATCTCCCAAACATGGATAACAAAACCTTGGAGTTCATTTTAAGTGCGTGAAATAATTTTCAAATTTTTTTTTGCATACATGACGTCTAAAATTTTTATTTTGTTATGCCTTAATGTCTTTTTTGTTTACGTGAAAAAATGGGAGTGTGAAAGCTCAAGTTGGATCTGAAAAGAAATTTGACCATCCAAGATGGAAATGCACAAATGCTGAGAGAGATAGTTCCTAAAAGTATCTGTGATTTTTAAGGATAGGCAAAAAGTGGGTTTTTTGGCTCTGGTAAATATCCAACCACTTGAGAATTTGATTTTTTCCACTCCTGGAAATTTTTGGATCATTAGGTCCACTTGCATCCTCAACATGTTTCTAGCATGCATATCCACCACATTTAAAGCATGTTAGAATCAGTTACAAGTCCCTTTCCTATAAAATTCCACCAAGATTATTATTAGGGGTCGTACTAGTAGAATCTCCCAAACATGGATAACAAAACCTTGGAGTTCATTTTTAGTGCGTGAAATAATTTCCAAATTTTTTTTTGCATACATGAACTCTAAAATTTTCATTTTGTTATGCCTTAATATCTTTTTCGATTACGAGAGAAAATGGGAGAGGGAAAACTCTAGTTTGGATCTGAAAACAAATTTGAGCATCCAAGATGGAAATGCACAAATACTGAGGGAGATAGTTCCAAAAGGTATCCGTGATTTTTAAGGATAGGCAACAAGTAGGTTGTTATGCTCTGGTAAAATATCCAACCACTTGAGAATTTGATTTTTTTCCACTCCTTGAAATTTTGATCATTAGGTCCACTTGCATCCTCAACATGTTTCTGGCATGCATATCCACCACATTTAAAGCATGTTAGGATCAGTTACAAGTCCCTTTTCTTTAAAATTCCACCCAGCATATTATTAGGGGTTGTACTAGTGAAATATCCCAATCTTAGATAATAAAACTTTAGAGTTCATTTTTAGTGCCTGAAATAATTTTTAAATTTTTTTTTGCATACATGAACTCTAAAATCTTCATTTTGTTATGCCTAAATATCTTTTTTGTTTACGAGAAAAATGGGAGAGGGAAAACTCAAGTTTGGATCTGAAAACAAATTTAAGCATCCAAGATGGAAATGCACAAATGCTGAGAGAGATAGCATCAAAAAGTATCTGTGATTTTTAAGGATAGGCAAAAAGTGGGTAGTTTAGCTCTGGTAAATATCCAACCACTTGAGAATGTGAGTTTTTTCCACTCCTTGAAATTTTTGGATCCTTAGGTCCACTTGCATCCACAACATATTTCTGGCATGCATATCCACCACATTTAAAGCATGTTAGGATCAGTTACAAGTCCCTTTCCTACAAAATTCCACCCAGCTTATTATTAGGGGTTGTACTAGTGGAATCTCCCAAACAAGGATAACAAAACCATGGAGTTCATTTTTAGAGCGTGAAATAATTTTCAAATTTTTTTTTGCATACATGACGTCTAAAATTTTTATTTTGTTATGCCTTAATATAGTTTTTTGTTTACGTGAAAAAATAGGAGAGTGAAACCTCAAGTTGGATCTGAAAAGAAATTTGACCATCCAAGATGGAAATGCACAGATGCTGAGAGAGATAGTTCATAAAAGTATCTGTGATATTTAAGGATAGGCAAAAAGTGGGTTGTTTGGCCCTGGTAAATATCCAACCACTTAAGAATTTGATTTTTTCCACTCCTGGAAATTTTTTGGATCATTAGGTCCGCTTGTATCCTCAACATGTTTCTGGCGTGCATATCCACCACATTTTAAGCATGTTAGAATCAGTTACAAGTCCCTTTCCTATAAAATTCCACCAAGCTTATTATTAGGGGTCGTACTAGTGGAGTCTCCCAAACATGGATAACAAAACCTTGGAGTTCATTTTTAGTGCGTGAAATAATTTCCAAATTTTTTTTTGCATACATGAACTCTAAAATTTTCATTTTGTTATGCCTTAATATCTTTTTGTTTACGAGAGAAAATGGGAGAGTGAAAACTCAAGTTTGGATCTGAAAACAAATTTCAGCATCCAAGATGGAAATGCACAAATGCTGAGAGAGATAGTTCCAAAAAGTATCTGTGATTTTTAAGGATAGGCAAAAAGTGGGTTGTTTGGCTCTGGTAAATATCCAACCACTTGAGAATTTGATTTTTTCCACTCCTTGAAATTTTTGGATCATTAGGTCCACTTGCATCCTCAACATGTTTCTGGCATTCATATCCACCACATTTAAACCATGTTCGGATCAGTTACAAGTCCCTTTCCTATAAAATTCCACTAAGCTTATTTAGGGGTTGTACTAGTGGAATCTCCCAAACATGGATAACAAAACCTTGGAGTTCATTTTAAGTGCGTGAAATAATTTTCAAATTTTTTTTTGCATACATGACGTCTAAAATTTTTATTTTGTTATGCCTTAATGTCTTTATTGTTTACGTGAAAAAAGGGGAGTGTGAAAGCTCAAGTTGGATCTGAAAAGAAATTTGACCATCCAAGAAGGAAATGCACAAATGCTGAGAGAGATAGTTCCTAAAAGTATCTGTGATTTTTAAGGATAGGCAAAAAGTGGGTTGTTTGGCTCTGGTAAATATCCAACCACTTGAGAATTTGATTTTTTCCACTCCTGGAAATTTTTGGATCATTAGGTCCACTTGCATCCTCAACATGTTTCTAGCATGCATATCCACCACATTTAAAGCATGTTAGAATCAGTTACAAGTCCCTTTCCTATAAAATTCCACCAAGATTATTATTAGGGGTCGTACTAGTAGAATCTCCCAAACATGGATAACAAAACCTTGGAGTTCATTTTTAGTGCGTGAAATAATTTCCAAATTTTTTTTTGCATACATGAACTCTAAAATTTTCATTTTGTTATGCCTTAATATCTTTTTCGATTACGAGAGAAAATGGGAGAGGGAAAACTCTAGTTTGGATCTGAAAACAAATTTGAGCATCCAAGATGGAAATGCACAAATACTGAGGGAGATAGTTCCAAAAGGTATCCGTGATTTTTAAGGATAGGCAACAAGTAGGTTGTTATGCTCTGGTAAAATATCCAACCACTTGAGAATTTGATTTTTTTCCACTCCTTGAAATTTTGATCATTAGGTCCACTTGCATCCTCAACATGTTTCTGGCATGCATATCCACCACATTTAAAGCATGTTAGGATCAGTTACAAGTCCCTTTTCTTTAAAATTCCACCCAGCATATTATTAGGGGTTGTACTAGTGAAATATCCCAATCTTAGATAATAAAACTTTAGAGTTCATTTTTAGTGCCTGAAATAATTTTTAAATTTTTTTTTGCATACATGAACTCTAAAATCTTCATTTTGTTATGCCTAAATATCTTTTTTGTTTACGAGAAAAATGGGAGAGGGAAAACTCAAGTTTGGATCTGAAAACAAATTTAACCATCCAAGATGGAAATGCACAAATGCTGAGAGAGATAGCATCAAAAAGTATCTGTGATTTTTAAGGATAGGCAAAAAGTGGGTAGTTTAGCTCTGGTAAATATCCAACCACTTGAGAATTTGATTTTTTCCACTCCTTGAAATTTTTGGATCCTTAGGTCCACTTGCATCCACAACATATTTCTGGCATGCATATCCACCACATTTAAAGCATGTTAGGATCAGTTACAAGTCCCTTTCCTACAAAATTCCACCCAGCTTATTATTAGGGGTTGTACTAGTGGAATCTCCCAAACAAGGATAACAAAACCATGGAGTTCATTTTTAGAGCGTGAAATAATTTTCAAATTTTTTTTTGCATACATGACGTCTAAAATTTTTATTTTGTTATGCCTTAATATCGTTTTTTGTTTACGTGAAAAAATAGGAGAGTGAAACCTCAAGTTGGATCTGAAAAGAAATTTGACCATCCAAGATGGAAATGCACAAATGCTGAGAGAGATAGTTCATAAAAGTATCTGTGATATTTAAGGATAGGCAAAAAGTGGCCTGGTAAATATCCAACCACTTAAGAATTTGATTTTTTCCACTCCTGGAAATTTTTGGATCATTAGGTCCACTTGTATCCTCAACATGTTTCTGGCATGCATATCCACCACATTTTAAGCATGTTAGAATCAGTTACAAGTCCCTTTCCTATAAAATTCCACCAAGCTTATTATTAGGGGTCGTACTAGTGGAGTCTCCCAAACATGGATAACAAAACCTTGGAGTTCATTTTTAGTGCGTGAAATAATTTCCAAATTTTTTTTTGCATACATGAACTCTAAAATTTTCATTTTGTTATGCCTTAATAACTTTTTGTTTACGAGAGAAAATGGGAGAGTGAAAACTCAAGTTTGGATCTGAAAACAAATTTCAGCATCCAAGATGGAAATGCACAAATGCTGAGAGAGATAGTTCCAAAAAGTATCTGTGATTTTTAAGGATAGGCAAAAAGTGGGTTGTTTGGCTCTGGTAAATATCCAACCACTTGAGAATTTGATTTTTTCCACTCCTTGAAATTTTTGGATCATTAGGTCCACTTGCATCCTCAACATGTTTCTGGCATTCATATCCACCACATTTAAACCATGTTCGGATCAGTTACAAGTCCCTTTCCTATAAAATTCCACTAAGCTTATTTAGGGGTTGTACTAGTGGAATCTCCCAAACATGGATAACAAAACCTTGGAGTTCATTTTAAGTGCGTGAAATAATTTTCAAATTTTTTTTTGCATACATGACGTCTAAAATTTTTATTTTGTTATGCCTTAATGTCTTTTTTGTTTACGTGAAAAAATGGGAGTGTGAAAGCTCAAGTTGGATCTGAAAAGAAATTTGACCATCCAAGATGGAAATGCACAAATGCTGAGAGAGATAGTTCCTAAAAGTATCTGTGATTTTTAAGGATAGGCAAAAAGTGGGTTTTTTGGCTCTGGTAAATATCCAACCACTTGAGAATTTGATTTTTTCCACTCCTGGAAATTTTTGGATCATTAGGTCCACTTGCATCCTCAACATGTTTCTAGCATGCATATCCACCACATTTAAAGCATGTTAGAATCAGTTACAAGTCCCTTTCCTATAAAATTCCACCAAGATTATTATTAGGGGTCGTACTAGTAGAATCTCCCAAACATGGATAACAAAACCTTGGAGTTCATTTTTAGTGCGTGAAATAATTTCCAAATTTTTTTTTGCATACATGAACTCTAAAATTTTCATTTTGTTATGCCTTAATATCTTTTTCGATTACGAGAGAAAATGGGAGAGGGAAAACTCTAGTTTGGATCTGAAAACAAATTTGAGCATCCAAGATGGAAATGCACAAATACTGAGGGAGATAGTTCCAAAAGGTATCCGTGATTTTTAAGGATAGGCAACAAGTAGGTTGTTATGCTCTGGTAAAATATCCAACCACTTGAGAATTTGATTTTTTTCCACTCCTTGAAATTTTGATCATTAGGTCCACTTGCATCCTCAACATGTTTCTGGCATGCATATCCACCACATTTAAAGCATGTTAGGATCAGTTACAAGTCCCTTTTCTTTAAAATTCCACCCAGCATATTATTAGGGGTTGTACTAGTGAAATATCCCAATCTTAGATAATAAAACTTTAGAGTTCATTTTTAGTGCCTGAAATAATTTTTAAATTTTTTTTTGCATACATGAACTCTAAAATCTTCATTTTGTTATGCCTAAATATCTTTTTTGTTTACGAGAAAAATGGGAGAGGGAAAACTCAAGTTTGGATCTGAAAACAAATTTAAGCATCCAAGATGGAAATGCACAAATGCTGAGAGAGATAGCATCAAAAAGTATCTGTGATTTTTAAGGATAGGCAAAAAGTGGGTAGTTTAGCTCAGGTAAATATCCAACCACTTGAGAATGTGAGTTTTTTCCACTCCTTGAAATTTTTGGATCCTTAGGTCCACTTGCATCCACAACATATTTCTGGCATGCATATCCACCACATTTAAAGCATGTTAGGATCAGTTACAAGTCCCTTTCCTACAAAATTCCACCCAGCTTATTATTAGGGGTTGTACTAGTGGAATCTCCCAAACAAGGATAACAAAACCATGGAGTTCATTTTTAGAGCGTGAAATAATTTTCAAATTTTTTTTTGCATACATGACGTCTAAAATTTTTATTTTGTTATGCCTTAATATAGTTTTTTGTTTACGTGAAAAAATAGGAGAGTGAAACCTCAAGTTGGATCTGAAAAGAAATTTGACCATCCAAGATGGAAATGCACAGATGCTGAGAGAGATAGTTCATAAAAGTATCTGTGATATTTAAGGATAGGCAAAAAGTGGGTTGTTTGGCCCTGGTAAATATCCAACCACTTAAGAATTTGATTTTTTCCACTCCTGGAAATTTTTTGGATCATTAGGTCCGCTTGTATCCTCAACATGTTTCTGGCGTGCATATCCACCACATTTTAAGCATGTTAGAATCAGTTACAAGTCCCTTTCCTATAAAATTCCACCAAGCTTATTATTAGGGGTCGTACTAGTGGAGTCTCCCAAACATGGATAACAAAACCTTGGAGTTCATTTTTAGTGCGTGAAATAATTTCCAAATTTTTTTTTGCATACATGAACTCTAAAATTTTCATTTTGTTATGCCTTAATATCTTTTTGTTTACGAGAGAAAATGGGAGAGTGAAAACTCAAGTTTGGATCTGAAAACAAATTTCAGCATCCAAGATGGAAATGCACAAATGCTGAGAGAGATAGTTCCAAAAAGTATCTGTGATTTTTAAGGATAGGCAAAAAGTGGGTTGTTTGGCTCTGGTAAATATCCAACCACTTGAGAATTTGATTTTTTCCACTCCTTGAAATTTTTGGATCATTAGGTCCACTTGCATCCTCAACATGTTTCTGGCATTCATATCCACCACATTTAAACCATGTTCGGATCAGTTACAAGTCCCTTTCCTATAAAATTCCACTAAGCTTATTTAGGGGTTGTACTAGTGGAATCTCCCAAACATGGATAACAAAACCTTGGAGTTCATTTTAAGTGCGTGAAATAATTTTCAAATTTTTTTTTGCATACATGACGTCTAAAATTTTTATTTTGTTATGCCTTAATGTCTTTATTGTTTACGTGAAAAAAGGGGAGAGTGAAACCTCAAGTTGGATCTGAGAAGAAATTTGACCATCCAAGAAGGAAATGCACAAATGCTGAGAGAGATAGTTCCTAAAAGTATCTGTGATTTTTAAGGATAGGCAAAAAGTGGGTTGTTTGGCTCTGGTAAATATCCAACCACTTGAGAATTTGATTTTTTCCACTCCTGGAAATTTTTGGATCATTAGGTCCACTTGCATCCTCAACATGTTTCTAGCATGCATATCCACCACATTTAAAGCATGTTAGAATCAGTTACAAGTCCCTTTCCTATAAAATTCCACCAAGCTTATTATTAGGGGTCGTACTAGTGGAGTCTCCCAAACATGGATAACAAAACCTTGGAGTTCATTTTTAGTGCGTGAAATAATTTCCAAATTTTTTTTTGCATACATGAACTCTAAAATTTTCATTTTGTTATGCCTTAATAACTTTTTGTTTACGAGAGAAAATGGGAGAGTGAAAACTCAAGTTTGGATCTGAAAACAAATTTCAGCATCCAAGATGGAAATGCACAAATGCTGAGAGAGATAGTTCCAAAAAGTATCTGTGATTTTTAAGGATAGGCAAAAAGTGGGTTGTTTGGCTCTGGTAAATATCCAACCACTTGAGAATTTGATTTTTTCCACTCCTTGAAATTTTTGGATCATTAGGTCCACTTGCATCCTCAACATGTTTCTGGCATTCATATCCACCACATTTAAACCATGTTCGGATCAGTTACAAGTCCCTTTCCTATAAAATTCCACTAAGCTTATTTAGGGGTTGTACTAGTGGAATCTCCCAAACATGGATAACAAAACCTTGGAGTTCATTTTAAGTGCGTGAAATAATTTTCAAATTTTTTTTTGCATACATGACGTCTAAAATTTTTATTTTGTTATGCCTTAATGTCTTTTTTGTTTACGTGAAAAAATGGGAGTGTGAAAGCTCAAGTTGGATCTGAAAAGAAATTTGACCATCCAAGATGGAAATGCACAAATGCTGAGAGAGATAGTTCCTAAAAGTATCTGTGATTTTTAAGGATAGGCAAAAAGTGGGTTTTTTGGCTCTGGTAAATATCCAACCACTTGAGAATTTGATTTTTTCCACTCCTGGAAATTTTTGGATCATTAGGTCCACTTGCATCCTCAACATGTTTCTAGCATGCATATCCACCACATTTAAAGCATGTTAGAATCAGTTACAAGTCCCTTTCCTATAAAATTCCACCAAGATTATTATTAGGGGTCGTACTAGTAGAATCTCCCAAACATGGATAACAAAACCTTGGAGTTCATTTTTAGTGCGTGAAATAATTTCCAAATTTTTTTTTGCATACATGAACTCTAAAATTTTCATTTTGTTATGCCTTAATATCTTTTTCGATTACGAGAGAAAATGGGAGAGGGAAAACTCAAGTTTGGATCTGAAAACAAATTTGAGCATCCAAGATGGAAATGCACAAATACTGAGGGAGATAGTTCCAAAAGGTATCCGTGATTTTTAAGGATAGGCAACAAGTAGGTTGTTATGCTCTGGTAAAATATCCAACCACTTGAGAATTTGATTTTTTTCCACTCCTTGAAATTTTGATCATTAGGTCCACTTGCATCCTCAACATGTTTCTGGCATGCATATCCACCACATTTAAAGCATGTTAGGATCAGTTACAAGTCCCTTTTCTTTAAAATTCCACCCAGCATATTATTAGGGGTTGTACTAGTGAAATATCCCAATCTTAGATAATAAAACTTTAGAGTTCATTTTTAGTGCCTGAAATAATTTTTAAATTTTTTTTTGCATACATGAACTCTAAAATCTTCATTTTGTTATGCCTAAATATCTTTTTTGTTTACGAGAAAAATGGGAGAGGGAAAACTCAAGTTTGGATCTGAAAACAAATTTAAGCATCCAAGATGGAAATGCACAAATGCTGAGAGAGATAGCATCAAAAAGTATCTGTGATTTTTAAGGATAGGCAAAAAGTGGGTAGTTTAGCTCTGGTAAATATCCAACCACTTGAGAATTTGATTTTTTCCACTCCTTGAAATTTTTGGATCCTTAGGTCCACTTGCATCCACAACATATTTCTGGCATGCATATCCACCACATTTAAAGCATGTTAGGATCAGTTACAAGTCCCTTTCCTACAAAATTCCACCCAACTTATTATTAGGGGTTGTACTAGTGGAATCTCCCAAACAAGGATAACAAAACCATGGAGTTCATTTTTAGAGCGTGAAATAATTTTCAAATTTTTTTTTGCATACATGACGTCTAAAATTTTTATTTTGTTATGCCTTAATATCGTTTTTTGTTTACGTGAAAAAATAGGAGAGTGAAACCTCAAGTTGGATCTGAAAAGAAATTTGACCATCCAAGATGGAAATGCACAAATGCTGAGAGAGATAGTTCATAAAAGTATCTGTGATATTTAAGGATAGGCAAAAAGTGGCCTGGTAAATATCCAACCACTTAAGAATTTGATTTTTTCCACTCCTGGAAATTTTTGGATCATTAGGTCCACTTGTATCCTCAACATGTTTCTGGCATGCATATCCACCACATTTTAAGCATGTTAGAATCAGTTACAAGTCCCTTTCCTATAAAATTCCACCAAGCTTATTATTAGGGGTCGTACTAGTGGAGTCTCCCAAACATGGATAACAAAACCTTGGAGTTCATTTTTAGTGCGTGAAATAATTTCCAAATTTTTTTTTGCATACATGAACTCTAAAATTTTCATTTTGTTATGCCTTAATAACTTTTTGTTTACGAGAGAAAATGGGAGAGTGAAAACTCAAGTTTGGATCTGAAAACAAATTTCAGCATCCAAGATGGAAATGCACAAATGCTGAGAGAGATAGTTCCAAAAAGTATCTGTGATTTTTAAGGATAGGCAAAAAGTGGGTTGTTTGGCTCTGGTAAATATCCAACCACTTGAGAATTTGATTTTTTCCACTCCTTGAAATTTTTGGATCATTA
This sequence comes from Aristolochia californica, assembly GCF_029961685.1. Lineage (NCBI taxonomy): Eukaryota > Viridiplantae > Streptophyta > Magnoliopsida > Piperales > Aristolochiaceae > Aristolochia > Aristolochia californica. The sequence goes on from NW_027181837.1 coordinate 9,005,803, forward strand.
GGTCCACTTGCATCCTCAACATGTTTCTGGCATTCATATCCACCACATTTAAACCATGTTCGGATCAGTTACAAGTCCCTTTCCTATAAAATTCCACTAAGCTTATTTAGGGGTTGTACTAGTGGAATCTCCCAAACATGGATAACAAAACCTTGGAGTTCATTTTAAGTGCGTGAAATAATTTTCAAATTTTTTTTTGCATACATGACGTCTAAAATTTTTATTTTGTTATGCCTTAATATCTTTTTTGTTTACGTGAAAAAATGGGAGTGTGAAAGCTCAAGTTGGATCTGAAAAGAAATTTGACCATCCAAGATGGAAATGCACAAATGCTGAGAGAGATAGTTCCTAAAAGTATCTGTGATTTTTAAGGATAGGCAAAAAGTGGGTTTTTTGGCTCTGGTAAATATCCAACCACTTGAGAATTTGATTTTTTCCACTCCTGGAAATTTTTGGATCATTAGGTCCACTTGCATCCTCAACATGTTTCTAGCATGCATATCCACCACATTTAAAGCATGTTAGAATCAGTTACGAGTCCCTTTCCTATAAAATTCCACCAAGATTATTATTAGGGGTCGTACTAGTAGAATCTCCCAAACATGGATAACAAAACCTTGGAGTTCATTTTTAGTGCGTGAAATAATTTCCAAATTTTTTTTTGCATACATGAACTCTAAAATTTTCAATTTGTTATGCCTTAATATCTTTTTCGATTACGAGAGAAAATGGGAGAGGGAAAACTCAAGTTTGGATCTGAAAACAAATTTGAGCATCCAAGATGGAAATGCACAAATACTGAGGGAGATAGTTCCAAAAGGTATCCGTGATTTTTAAGGATAGGGAACAAGTAGGTTGTTATGCTCTGGTAAAATATCCAACCACTTGAGAATTTGATTTTTTTCCACTCCTTGAAATTTTGATCATTAGGTCCACTTGCATCCTCAACATGTTTCTGGCATGCATATCCACCACATTTAAAGCATGTTAGGATCAGTTACAAGTCCCTTTTCTTTAAAATTCCACCCAGCATATTATTAGGGGTTGTACTAGCGAAATATCCCAATCTTAGATAATAAAACTTTAGAGTTCATTTTTAGTGCCTGAAATAATTTTTAAATTTTTTTTTGCATACATGAACTCTAAAATCTTCATTTTGTTATGCCTAAATATCTTTTTTGTTTACGAGAAAAATGGGAGAGGGAAAACTCAAGTTTGGATCTGAAAACAAATTTAAGCATCCAAGATGGAAATGCACAAATGCTGAGAGAGATAGCATCAAAAAGTATCTGTGATTTTTAAGGATAGGCAAAAAGTGGGTAGTTTAGCTCTGGTAAATATCCAACCACTTGAGAATTTGATTTTTTCCACTCCTTGAAATTTTTGGATCCTTAGGTCCACTTGCATCCACAACATATTTCTGGCATGCATATCCACCACATTTAAAGCATGTTAGGATCAGTTACAAGTCCCTTTCCTACAAAATTCCACCCAGCTTATTATTAGGGGTTGTACTAGTGGAATCTCCCAAACAAGGATAACAAAACCATGGAGTTCATTTTTAGAGCGTGAAATAATTTTTAAATTTTTTTTTGCATACATGACGTCTAAAATTTTTATTTTGTTATGCCTTAATATCGTTTTTTGTTTACGTGAAAAAATAGGAGAGTGAAACCTCAAGTTGGATCTGAAAAGAAATTTGACCATCCAAGATGGAAATGCACAAATGCTGAGAGAGATAGTTCATAAAAGTATCTGTGATATTTAAGGATAGGCAAAAAGTGGGTTGTTTGGCCCTGGTAAATATCCAACCACTTAAGAATTTGATTTTTTCCACTCCTGGAAATTTTTGGATCATTAGGTCCACTTGTATCCTCAACATGTTTCTGGCATGCATATCCACCACATTTAAAGCATGTTAGAATCAGTTACAAGTCCCTTTCCTATAAAATTCCACCAAGATTATTATTAGGGGTCGTACTAGTAGAATCTCCCAAACATGGATAACAAAACCTTGGAGTTCATTTTTAGTGCGTGAAATAATTTCCAAATTTTTTTTGCATACATGAACTCTTAAATTTTCATTTTGTTATGCCTTAATATCTTTTTCGATTACGAGAGAAAATGGGAGAGGGAAAACTCAAGTTTGGATCTGAAAACAAATTTGAGCATCCAAGATGGAAATGCACAAATACTGAGGGAGATAGTTCCAAAAGGTATCCGTGATTTTTAAGGATAGGCAACAAGTGGGTTGTTATGCTCTGGTAAAATATCCAACCACTTGAGAATTTGATTTCTTTCCACTCCTTGAAATTTTGATCATTAGGTCCACTTGCATCCTCAACATGTTTCTGGCATGCATATCCACCACATTTAAAGCATGTTAGGATCAGTTACAAGTCCCTTTTCTTTAAAATTCCACCCAACATATTATTAGGGGTTGTACTAGTGGAATCTCCCAAACATAGATAATAAAACCTTGGAGTTCATTTTTAGTGCGTGAAATAATTTTAAAATTTTTTTTTTGCATACATGAACTCTAAAATCTTCATTTTGTTATGCTTAAATATCTTTTTTGTTTACGAGAAAAATGGGAGAGGAAAAACTCAAGTTTGGATCTGAGAACAAATTTAAGCATCCAAGATGGAAATGCACAAATGCTGAGAGAGATAGTATCAAAAAGTATCTGTGATTTTTAAGGATAGGCAAAAAGTGGGTAGTTTAGCTCTGGTAAAATATCCAACCACTTGAGAATTTGATTTCTTTCCACTCCTTGAAATTTTTGGATCCTTAGGTCCACTTGCATCCACAACATATTTCTGGCATGCATATCCACCACATTTAAAGCATGTTAGGATCAGTTACAAGTCCCTTTCTTACAAAATTCCACCCAGCTTATTATTAGGGGTTGTACTAGTGGAATCTCCTAAACATGGATAACAAAACCTTGGAGTTCATTTTTAGTGCGTGAAATAATTTTCAAATTTTTTTTAGCATACATGAACTCTAAAATCTTCATTTTGTTATGCCAGAATATCTTTTTTGTTTACGAGAAAAATGAGAGAGTGAAAACTCAAGTTTGGATCAGAAAACAAATTTCAGCATCCAAGATGGAAATGCACAAATGCTGAGAGAGAAAGTTCCAAAATGTATCTATGATTTTTAAGGATAGGCAAAATGAGGGTTGTTTGGCTCTGGTAAATATCCAACCCCTTGAGAATTTGATTTTTTCCACTCCTTGAAATTTTTGGATCATTAGGTCTACTTGCATCCTCAACATGTTTCTGGCATGCATATCCACCACATTTAAAGCATGTTTGGATCAGTTACAAGTCCCTTTCCTAAAAAATTCCTCCTAGCTTATTATTAGGGGTTGTACTAGTGCAATCTCCCAAACATGGATAACAAAACCTTGGAGTTCATTATTCGTGCGTGAAATAATTTTCAAATTTTTTTTGCATACATGAACTCTAAAATTTTAATTTTGTTATGCCTTAATATCTTTTTTGTTTACGAGAAAAAATGGGAGAGTGAAAGCTCAAGTTTGGATCTGAAAACATATTTGACCAACCAAGATGGAAATGCACAAATGCTGAGAGAGATAGTTCCAAAAAGTATCTGTGATTTTTAAGGATAGGCAAAAAGTGGGTTGTTTGGCTCTGGTAAATACCCAACCACTTGAGAATTTGATTTTTTCCACTCCTTGAAATTATTGGATCATTACGTCCACTTGCATCCTCAACATGTTTCTTGCATGCATATCCACCACATTTAATGCATGTTGGGATCAGTTTCAAGTCCCTTTCCTATAAAATTCCACCTAGCTTATTATTAGGGGTTGTACTAGTGGAATCTCCCAAACAAGGATAACAAAACCTTGGAGTTCATTTTTAGAACGTGAAATAAATTTTAAATTTTTTTTTGCATACATGAACTCTAAAATTTTCATTTTGTTATGCCTTAATATCTTTTTTGTTTACGTGAAAAAATGGGAGAGTGAAAGCTCAAGTTTGCGTCTGAAAAAAATTTTTACCATCAGAGATGGAAATGCACAAATGCTGAGAGAGATAGTTCCAAAAAGTATCTGTGATTTTTCAGGATAGGCAAAAAGTGGGTTGTTTAGCTCGGGTAAATATCCAACCACTTGAGAATTTGAGTTTTTCTACTCCTTGAAATTTTTGGATCATTAGGTCCACTTGCATCCTCAACATGTTTCTGGCATGCATATCCACCACATTTAAAGCATGTTTGGATCAGTTACAAGTCCCTTTCCTATAAAATTCCACCAAGTTTATTATTAGGGGTTGTACTAGTGGAATATCCCAAACATGGATAAAAAAATCTTGGAGTTCATTTTTAGTACGTGAAATAATTTTAAATTTTTTTTTACATACATGAACTCTAAAATTTTCATTTTGTTATGCCGTAATATCTTTTTTGTTTACGTGAAAAATGGAAGAGTGAAAGCTCAAGTTTGGATCTGAAAACAAATTTGACCATCAGAGATGGAAATGCACAAATGCTGAGGGAGATAGTTCCAAAAGTATCTGTGATTTTTAAGGATAGGCAAAAAGTGGGTTGTTTAACTCTGGTAATTATGCAACCACTTGAGAATTTGAGTTTTTCCACTCCTTGAAATTTTTGGATCATTAGGTCCACTTGTATCCTCAACATGTTTCTGGCATGCATATAAAGCATGTTTGGATCAGTTACAAGACCCATTCCTATAAAATTCCACCTAGCTTATTATTAGGGGATGTACTTGTGGAATCTCCCAAACATGGATAACAAAACCTTGGAGTTCATTTTTAGTGGTTGAAATAATTTCCAAATTTTGTTTTGCAAACATGAACTCTAAAATTTTCATTTTGTTATGCTTTAATATCTTTTTTGTTTACGAGAAAAATGGGAGAGTGAAAACTCATGGTTGGATCTGGAAACAAATTTGAGGATCCAAGATGGAAATGGACAAATGCTGAGAGAGATAGTTCCAAAAATTATCTGCGATTTTTAAGGATAGGCAAAAAGTGGGTTGTTTGGCTCTGGTAAATATCCAACCACTTTAGAATTTGATTTTTTCCACTCCTGGAAATTTTTGGATCATTAGGTCCACTTGCATCCTCAACATGTTTCTGGCATGCATATCCACCACATTTAAAGCCCGTTAGGATCAGTTACAAGTCCCTTTCCTATAAAATTCCACCAAGCTTATTATTAGGGGATGTACTAGTGGAATCTCCCAAACATGGATAACAAAAACTTGGGGTTCATTTTTAGTGCGTGAAATAATTTCCAAATTTTTTTTTTCATACATGAACTCTAAAATCTTCATTTTGTTATGCCTTAATATCTTTTTTGTTTACGTGAAAAAATTGGAGAGTGAATGCTCCAGTTTGGATCTGAAATCAAATTTGAGCATCCAAGATGGAAATGCACAAATGCTGAGAGATATAGTTCCAAAATGTATCTCTGATTTTTAAGAATAGGAAAAAAAGGGTTGTTTGACTCTGGTAAATATCCAACCACTTGAGAATTTGATTTTTTCCACTCCTTGAAATTTTTGGATCATTAGGTCCACTTGCATCCTCAACATGTTTCAGGCATTCATATCCACCACATTTAAACCATGTTCGGATCAGTTACAAGTCCCTTTCCTATAAAATTCCACTAAGCTTATTTAGGGGTTGTACTAGTGGAATCTCCCAAACATGGATAACAAAACCTTGGAGTTCATTTTAAGCGCGTGAAATAATTTTCAAATTTTTTTTTGCATACATGACGTCTAAAATTTTTATTTTGTTATGCCTTAATATCTTTTTTGTTTACGTGAAAAAATGGGAGTGTGAAAGCTCAAGTTGGATCTGAAAAGAAATTTGACCATCCAAGATGGAAATGCACAAATGCTGAGAGAGATAGTTCCTAAAAGTATCTGTGATTTTTAAGGATAGGCAAAAAGTGGGTTGTTTGGCTCTGGTGAATATCCAACCACTTGAGAATTTGATTTTTTCCACTCCTGGAAATTTTTGGATCATTAGGTCCACTTGCATCCTCAACATGTTTCTAGCATGCATATCCACCACATTTAAAGCATGTTAGAATCAGTTACAAGTCCCTTTCCTATAAAATTCCACCAAGATTATTATTAGGGGTCGTACTAGTAGAATCTCCCAAACATGGATAACAAAACCTTGGAGTTCATTTTTAGTGCGTGAAATAATTTCCAAATTTTTTTTGCATACATGAACTCTTAAATTTTCATTTTGTTATGCCTTAATATCTTTTTCGATTACGAGAGAAAATGGGAGAGGGAAAACTCAAGTTTGGATCTGAAAACAAATTTGAGCATCCAAGATGGAAATGCACAAATACTGAGGGAGATAGTTCCAAAAGGTATCCGTGATTTTTAAGGATAGGCAACAAGTGGGTTGTTATGCTCTGGTAAAATATCCAACCACTTGAGAATTTGATTTCTTTCCACTCCTTGAAATTTTGATCATTAGGTCCACTTGCATCCTCAACATGTTTCTGGCATGCATATCCACCACATTTAAAGCATGTTAGGATCAGTTACAAGTCCCTTTTCTTTAAAATTCCACCCAACATATTATTAGGGGTTGTACTAGTGGAATCTCCCAAACATAGATAATAAAACCTTGGAGTTCATTTTTAGTGCGTGAAATAATTTTAAAATTTTTTTTTTGCATACATGAACTCTAAAATCTTCATTTTGTTATGCCTAAATATCTTTTTTGTTTACGAGAAAAATGGGAGAGGAAAAACTCAAGTTTGGATCTGAGAACAAATTTAAGCATCCAAGATGGAAATGCACAAATGCTGAGAGAGATAGTATCAAAAAGTATCTGTGATTTTTAAGGATAGGCAAAAAGTGGGTAGTTTAGCTCTGGTAAAATATCCAACCACTTGAGAATTTGATTTCTTTCCACTCCTTGAAATTTTTGGATCCTTAGGTCCACTTGCATCCACAACATATTTCTGGCATGCATATCCACCACATTTAAAGCATGTTAGGATCAGTTACAAGTCCCTTTCTTACAAAATTCCACCCAGCTTATTATTAGGGGTTGTACTAGTGGAATCTCCTAAACATGGATAACAAAACCTTGGAGTTCATTTTTAGTGCGTGAAATAATTTTCAAATTTTTTTTAGCATACATGAACTCTAAAATCTTCATTTTGTTATGCCAGAATATCTTTTTTGTTTACGAGAAAAATGAGAGAGTGAAAACTCAAGTTTGGATCAGAAAACAAATTTCAGCATCCAAGATGGAAATGCACAAATGCTGAGAGAGAAAGTTCCAAAAAGTATCTATGATTTTTAAGGATAGGCAAAATGAGGGTTGTTTGGCTCTGGTAAATATCCAACCCCTTGAGAATTTGATTTTTTCCACTCCTTGAAATTTTTGGATCATTAGGTCTACTTGCATCCTCAACATGTTTCTGGCATGCATATCCACCACATTTAAAGCATGTTTGAATCAGTTACAAGTCCCTTTCCTAAAAAATTCCTCCTAGCTTATTATTAGGGGTTGTACTAGTGCAATCTCCCAAACATGGATAACAAAACCTTGGAGTTCATTATTCGTGCGTGAAATAATTTTCAAATTTTTTTTGCATACATGAACTCTAAAATTTTAATTTTGTTATGCCTTAATATCTTTTTTGTTTACGAGAAAAAATGGGAGAGTGAAAGCTCAAGTTTGGATCTGAAAACATATTTGACCAACCAAGATGGAAATGCACAAATGCTGAGAGAGATAGTTCCAAAAAGTATCTGTGATTTTTAAGGATAGGCAAAAAGTGGGTTGTTTGGCTCTGGTAAATACCCAACCACTTGAGAATTTGATTTTTTCCACTCCTTGAAATTATTGGATCATTACGTCCACTTGCATCCTCAACATGTTTCTTGCATGCATATCCACCACATTTAATGCATGTTGGGATCAGTTTCAAGTCCCTTTCCTATAAAATTCCACCTAGCTTATTATTAGGGGTTGTACTAGTGGAATCTCCCAAACAAGGATAACAAAACCTTGGAGTTCATTTTTAGAACGTGAAATAAATTTTAAATTTTTTTTTGCATACATGAACTCTAAAATTTTCATTTTGTTATGCCTTAATATCTTTTTTGTTTACGTGAAAAAATGGGAGAGTGAAAGCTCAAGTTTGCGTCTGAAAAAAATTTTTACCATCAGAGATGGAAATGCACAAATGCTGAGAGAGATAGTTCCAAAAAGTATCTGTGATTTTTCAGGATAGGCAAAAAGTGGGTTGTTTTGCTCGGGTAAATATCCAACCACTTGAGAATTTGAGTTTTTCTACTCCTTGAAATTTTTGGATCATTAGGTCCACTTGCATCCTCAACATGTTTCTGGCATGCATATCCACCACATTTAAAGCATGTTTGGATCAGTTACAAGTCCCTTTCCTATAAAATTCCACCAAGTTTATTATTAGGGGTTGTACTAGTGGAATATCCCAAACATGGATAAAAAAATCTTGGAGTTCATTTTTTGTACGTGAAATAATTTTAAATTTTTTTTTACATACATGAACTCTAAAATTTTCATTTTGTTATGCCGTAATATCTTTTTTGTTTACGTGAAAAAATGGAAGAGTGAAAACTCAAGTTTGGATCTGAAAACAAATTTGACCATCACAGATGGAAATGCACAAATGCTGAGGGAGATAGTTCCAAAAGTATCTGTGATTTTTAAGGATAGGCAAAAAGTGGGTTGTTTAACTCTGGTAATTATGCAACCACTTGAGAATTTGAGTTTTTCCACTCCTTGAAATTTTTGGATCATTAGGTCCACTTGTATCCTCAACATGTTTCTGGCATGCATATAAAGCATGTTTGGATCAGTTACAAGACCCATTCCTATAAAATTCCACCTAGCTTATTATTAGGGGTTGTACTTGTGGAATCTCCCAAACATGGATAACAAAACCTTGGAGTTCATTTTTAGTGGTTGAAATAATTTCCAAATTTTGTTTTGCATACATGAACTCTAAAATTTTCATTTTGTTATGCTTTAATATCTTTTTTGTTTACGAGAAAAATGGGAGAGTGAAAACTCATGGTTGGATCTGGAAACAAATTTGAGGATCCAAGATGGAAATGGACAAATGCTGAGAGAGATAGTTCCAAAAATTATCTGTGATTTTTAAGGATAGGCAAAAAGTGGGTTGTTTGGCTCTGGTAAATATCCAACCACTTTAGAATTTGATTTTTTCCACTCCTGGAAATTTTTGGATCATTAGGTCCACTTGCATCCTCAACATGTTTCTGGCATGCATATCCACCACATTTAAAGCCCGTTAGGATCAGTTACAAGTCCCTTTCCTATAAAATTCCACCAAGCTTATTATTAGGGGATGTACTAGTGGAATCTCCCAAACATGGATAACAAAAACTTGGGGTTCATTTTTAGTGCGTGAAATAATTTCCAAATTTTTTTTTTCATACATGAACTCTAAAATCTTCATTTTGTTATGCCTTAATATCTTTTTTGTTTACGTGAAAAAATTGGAGAGTGAAAGCTCCAGTTTGGATCTAAAAACAAATTTGAGCATCCAAGATGGAAATGCACAAATGCTGAGAGATATAGTTCCAAAATGTATCTCTGATTTTTAAGAATAGGAAAAAAAGGGTTGTTTGACTCTGGTAAATATCCAACCACTTGAGAATTTGATTTTTTCCACTCCTTGAAATTTTTGGATCATTAGGTCCACTTGCATCCTCAACATGTTTCTGGCATTCATATCCACCACATTTAAACCATGTTCGGATCAGTTACAAGTCCCTTTCCTATAAAATTCCTCCAAGCTTATTATTAGGGGTTGTACTAGTGGAATCTCCCAAACATGGATAACAAAAACTTGGAGTTCATTTTTAGTGCGTGAAATAATTTCCATTTTTTTTTTTTAGCATACATGATCTCTAAAATTTTCATTTTGTTCTGCGTTAATATCTTTTTTGTTTACGAGAAAAAATGGGGGAGTGAAAACTCAAGTTTAAATCTGAAAACAAATTTGAGCATCCAAGATGGAAATGCACAAATACTGAGAGAGTTAGTTCCAAAAAGTATCTGTGATTTTTAAGGATAGGCAAAAAGAGGGTTGTTATGCTCTGGTAAAATATCCATCCACTTGAGAATTTGATTTTTTTCCACTGCTTGAAATTTTTTGATCGTTAGGTCCACTTCCATCCTCAACATGTTTCTGGCATGCATATCCACTTTATTTAAAACATGTTAGGATCAGTTACAAGTCCCTTTCGTATATAATTCCACCAAGATTATTATTAGGGGTCGTACTAGTAGAATCTCCCAAACATGGATAACAAAACCTTGGAGTTCATTTTTAGTGCGTGAAATAATTTCCAAATTTTTTTTGCATACATGAACTCTTAAATTTTCATTTTGTTATGCCTTAATATCTTTTTCGATTACGAGAGAAAATGGGAGAGGGAAAACTCAAGTTTGGATCTGAAAACAAATTTGAGCATCCAAGATGGAAATGCACAAATACTGAGGGAGATAGTTCCAAAAGGTATCCGTGATTTTTAAGGATAGGCAACAAGTGGGTTGTTATGCTCTGGTAAAATATCCAACCACTTGAGAATTTGATTTCTTTCCACTCCTTGAAATTTTGATCATTAGGTCCACTTGCATCCTCAACATGTTTCTGGCATGCATATCCACCACATTTAAAGCATGTTAGGATCAGTTACAAGTCCCTTTTCTTTAAAATTCCACCCAACATATTATTAGGGGTTGTACTAGTGGAATCTCCCAAACATAGATAATAAAACCTTGGAGTTCATTTTTAGTGCGTGAAATAATTTTAAAATTTTTTTTTTGCATACATGAACTCTAAAATCTTCATTTTGTTATGCCTAAATATCTTTTTTGTTTACGAGAAAAATGGGAGAGGAAAAACTCAAGTTTGGATCTGAGAACAAATTTAAGCATCCAAGATGGAAATGCACAAATGCTGAGAGAGATAGTATCAAAAAGTATCTGTGATTTTTAAGGATAGGCAAAAAGTGGGTAGTTTAGCTCTGGTAAATATCCAACCACTTGAGAATTTGATTTTTTCCACTCCTTGAAATTTTTGGATCCTTAGGTCCACTTGCATCCACAACATATTTCTGGCATGCATATCCACCACATTTAAAGCATGTTAGGATCAGTTACAAGTCCCTTTCTTACAAAATTCCACCCAGCTTATTATTAGGGGTTGTACTAGTGGAATCTCCTAAACATGGATAACAAAACCTTGGAGTTCATTTTTAGTGCGTGAAATAATTTTCAAATTTTTTTTAGCATACATGAACTCTAAAATCTTCATTTTGTTATGCCAGAATATCTTTTTTGTTTACGAGAAAAATGAGAGAGTGAAAACTCAAGTTTGGATCAGAAAACAAATTTCAGCATCCAAGATGGAAATGCACAAATGCTGAGAGAGAAAGTTCCAAAAAGTATCTATGATTTTTAAGGATAGGCAAAATGAGGGTTGTTTGGCTCTGGTAAATATCCAACCCCTTGAGAATTTGATTTTTTCCACTCCTTGAAATTTTTGGATCATTAGGTCTACTTGCATCCTCAACATGTTTCTGGCATGCATATCCACCACATTTAAAGCATGTTTGGATCAGTTACAAGTCCCTTTCCTAAAAAATTCCTCCTAGCTTATTATTAGGGGTTGTACTAGTGCAATCTCCCAAACATGGATAACAAAACCTTGGAGTTCATTATTCGTGCGTGAAATAATTTTCAAATTTTTTTTGCATACATGAACTCTAAAATTTTAATTTTGTTATGCCTTAATATCTTTTTTGTTTACGAGAAAAAATGGGAGAGTGAAAGCTCAAGTTTGGATCTGAAAACATATTTGACCAACCAAGATGGAAATGCACAAATGCTGAGAGAGATAGTTCCAAAAAGTATCTGTGATTTTTAAGGATAGGCAAAAAGTGGGTTGTTTGGCTCTGGTAAATACCCAACCACTTGAGAATTTGATTTTTTCCACTCCTTGAAATTATTGGATCATTACGTCCACTTGCATCCTCAACATGTTTCTTGCATGCATATCCACCACATTTAATGCATGTTGGGATCAGTTTCAAGTCCCTTTCCTATAAAATTCCACCTAGCTTATTATTAGGGGTTGTACTAGTGGAATCTCCCAAACAAGGATAACAAAACCTTGGAGTTCATTTTTAGAACGTGAAATAAATTTTAAATTTTTTTTTGCATACATGAACTCTAAAATTTTCATTTTGTTATGCCTTAATATCTTTTTTGTTTACGTGAAAAAATGGGAGAGTGAAAGCTCAAGTTTGCGTCTGAAAAAAATTTTTACCATCAGAGATGGAAATGCAAAAATGCTGAGAGAGATAGTTCCAAAAAGTATCTGTGATTTTTCAGGATAGGCAAAAAGTGGGTTGTTTTGCTCGGGTAAATATCCAACCACTTGAGAATTTGAGTTTTTCTACTCCTTGAAATTTTTGGATCATTAGGTCCACTTGCATCCTCAACATGTTTCTGGCATGCATATCCACCACATTTAAAGCATGTTTGGATCAGTTACAAGTCCCTTTCCTATAAAATTCCACCAAGTTTATTATTAGGGGTTGTACTAGTGGAATATCCCAAACATGGATAAAAAAATCTTGGAGTTCATTTTTTGTACGTGAAATAATTTTAAATTTTTTTTTACATACATGAACTCTAAAATTTTCATTTTGTTATGCCGTAATATCTTTTTTGTTTACGTGAAAAAATGGAAGAGTGAAAGCTCAAGTTTGGATCTGAAAACAAATTTGACCATCACAGATGGAAATGCACAAATGCTGAGGGAGATAGTTCCAAAAGTATCTGTGATTTTTAAGGATAGGCAAAAAGTGGGTTGTTTAACTCTGGTAATTATGCAACCACTTGAGAATTTGAGTTTTTCCACTCCTTGAAATTTTTGGATCATTAGGTCCACTTGTATCCTCAACATGTTTCTGGCATGCATATAAAGCATGTTTGGATCAGTTACAAGACCCATTCCTATAAAATTCCACCTAGCTTATTATTAGGGGTTGTACTTGTGGAATCTCCCAAACATGGATAACAAAACCTTGGAGTTCATTTTTAGTGGTTGAAATAATTTCCAAATTTTGTTTTGCATACATGAACTCTAAAATTTTCATTTTGTTATGCTTTAATATCTTTTTTTTTTACGAGAAAAATGGGAGAGTGAAAACTCATGGTTGGATCTGGAAACAAATTTGAGGATCCAAGATGGAAATGGACAAATGCTGAGAGAGATAGTTCCAAAAATTATCTGTGATTTTTAAGGATAGGCAAAAAGTGGGTTGTTTGGCTCTGGTAAATATCCAACCACTTTAGAATTTGATTTTTTCCACTCCTGGAAATTTTTGGATCATTAGGTCCACTTGCATCCTCAACATGTTTCTGGCATGCATATCCACCACATTTAAAGCCCGTTAGGATCAGTTACAAGTCCCTTTCCTATAAAATTCCACCAAGCTTATTATTAGGGGATGTACTAGTGGAATCTCCCAAACATGGATAACAAAAACTTGGGGTTCATTTTTAGTGCGTGAAATAATTTCCAAATTTTTTTTTTCATACATGAACTCTAAAATCTTCATTTTGTTATGCCTTAATATCTTTTTTGTTTACGTGAAAAAATTGGAGAGTGAAAGCTCCAGTTTGGATCTGAAAACAAATTTGAGCATCCAAGATGGAAATGCACAAATGCTGAGAGATATAGTTCCAAAATGTATCTCTGATTTTTAAGAATAGGAAAAAAAGGGTTGTTTGACTCTGGTAAATATCCAACCACTTGAGAATTTGATTTTTTCCACTCCTTGAAATTTTTGGATCATTAGGTCCACTTGCATCCTCAACATGTTTCTGGCATTCATATCCACCACATTTAAACCATGTTCGGATCAGTTACAAGTCCCTTTCCTATAAAATTCCTCCAAGCTTATTATTAGGGGTTGTACTAGTGGAATCTCCCAAACATGGATAACAAAAACTTGGAGTTCATTTTTAGTGCGTGAAATAATTTCCATTTTTTTTTTTTTAGCATACATGATCTCTAAAATTTTCATTTTGTTCTGCGTTAATATCTTTTTTGTTTACGAGAGAAAATGGGGGAGTGAAAACTCAAGTTTAAATCTGAAAACAAATTTGAGCATCCAAGATGGAAATGCACAAATACTGAGAGAGTTAGTTCCAAAAAGTATCTGTGATTTTTAAGGATAGGCAAAAAGAGGGTTGTTATGCTCTGGTAAAATATCCATCCACTTGAGAATTTGATTTTTTTCCACTGCTTGAAATTTTTTGATCGTTAGGTCCACTTCCATCCTCAACATGTTTCTGGCATGCATATCCACTTTATTTAAAACATGTTAGGATCAGTTACAAGTCCCTTTCGTATATAATTCCACCTATCTTATTATTAGGGGTTGTACTAGTGGAATCTCCCAAACATGGATAATAAAACTTTGGAGTTGATTTTTAGTGCGTGGAATAATTTTCAAATTTTTTTTTGTATGTATGAAGTCTAAAATCTTCATTTTGTTATGCCTTAATATCTTTTTTGTTTACGTGAAAAAAAAGGAAGAGTGAAAGCTCCAGTTTGGATCTGAAATCAAATTTGTGCATCCAAGATGGAAATGCACAAATGCTGAGAAATATAGTTCCAAAACGTATCTGTGATTTTTAAGGATAGGAAAAAATGGGTTGTTTGGCTCTGGTAAATATCCTACCACTTGAGAATTTGATTTTTTTCACTCCTTGAAATTTTTGGATCATTAGGTCCACTTGCATCCTCAACAAGTTTCTGGCATGCATATCCACCACATTTAAAGCATGTTAGGATCAATTACAAGTCCCTTTCCTATAAAATTCCACCCAGCTTATTATTAGGGATTGTACTAGTGGAATCTCCCAAACATGGATAATAAAACCTTAGAGTTCATTTTTAGTGCGTGAAATAATTTTCAAATTTTTTTTTGCATACAAGAACTCTAAAATCTTCATTTTGTTATGCCTTAATATCTTTTTTGTTTACGTGAAAAAATGGGAGAGTGAAAACTCAAGTTTGGATCTGAAAAAAAATTTGGGCATCCAAGATGGAAATGCACAAATGCTGAGGAAGATAGTTCCAAAAAGTATCTGTGATTTTTAAGGATAGGTAAAAAGTAGGTTATTTGGCTCTAGTAAATATCCAATCACTTGAGAATTTGATTTTTTCCACTCCTTGAAATTTTTGGATCATTAGGTCCACTTGCATCCTCAATATGTTTCTGGCACACATATCCACCACATTTAAAGCATGTTAGGATCAGTTACAAGTCCCTTTCCTATAAAATTCCACCTAGCTTATTATTAGGGGTTGTACTAGTGGAATCTCCCAAACATGGATAATAAAACCTTGGAGTTCATTTTTAGTGCGCGAAATAATTTTCAATTTTTTTTTTGCATACATGAACTCTAAAATTTTTATTTTGTTATGCCTTAATATCTTTTTTTCTTACGAGATAAAATGGGAGAGTGAAAATTCAAGTTTGGATCTGAAAACAAATTTGATAATCCAAGATGGAAATGCACAAATGCTGAGAGACACAGTTCCAAAAAGTATCTGTGATTTTGAAGGATAGGCAAAAAGTGGGTTGTTTGGCTCTAGTAAATATCCAATCATTTGAGAATTTGATTTTTTCCAGTCTTTGAAATTTTTGGATCATTAGGTCCACTTGCATCCTCAACATGTAACTGGCATGTATATCCACCACATTTAAAGCATGTTAGGATCAGTTACAAGTCCCTTTCCTTTAAAATTCCACCTAGCTTATTATTAGGGTTTGTACTAGTGGAATCTCCCAAACATGGACAACAAAACCTTGGAGTTCATTTTTAGTGAGTGAAATAATTTTCAAATTTTTTTTTTTTGCACACATGAACTCTCAAATTTTTATTTTGTTATGCCTTAATATCTTTTATGTTTACTTGAAAAAATGGGAGAGCGAAAACTCAAGTTTGGATCTGAAAACAAATTTGGGCATCCAAGATGGAAACGCACAAATGCTGAGAGAGATAGTTCCAAAAAGTATCTGTGATTTTAAAGGATAGGCAAAAAGTGGGTTGTTTGGCTCAAGTAAATATCCAACCGTTTGAGAATTTTAATTTTTCAACTCTTTGAAATTTTTGGATCATTAGGTCCACTTGCATCCTCAACATGTTTCTGGCATGTACATCAACACATTTAAAGCATGTTAGGATTAGTTACAAGTCCCTTTCCTTTAAAATTCCACCAAGCTTATTATTAGTGCTAGCACTAGTGGAATCTCCCAAACATTGACAACAAAACCTTGGAGTTCATTTTTAGTGAGTGAAATAATTTTAAAATTTTTTTTGGATACATGAACTCTAAAATTTTTATTTTGTTATGCCTTAATATCTTTTTTGTTTACGAGAAAAAATGGGAAAGTGAAAACTCAAGTTTGGATCTGAAAACAAATTTGAGCATCCAAGATGGAAATGCACAAAAGCTGAGAGAGATAGTTCCAAAAAGTATCTGTGATTTTTAAGGATAGGCAAAAACAGGGTTGTTATGCTCTGGTAAATATCCAACCAGATGAGAATTTGATTTTTTCCACTCCTTGATATTTTTGGATCATTAGGTCCACTTGCATCCTTAACATATTTCTGGCATGCATATCCACCATATTTAAAGTATGTTAGGATCAGTTACAAGTCCCTTTCCTATGAAATTCCACCTAGCTTATTATTAGGGGTTGTACTTGTGGAATCTCCCAAACATGGATAATAAAACCTTGGAGTTCATTTTTAGTGCATGAAATAATTTTCATATTTTTTTTTGCATACATGAACCCTAAAATTACCATTTTGTTACGCCTTATTATCTTTTTTGTTTATGAGAAAAAATGGGAGTGTGAAAGGTCAAGTTTTGATCTGAAAACAAATTTGAGCTTCCAAGATGGAAATGGACAAATGCTGAGAGAGATAGTTCCAAAAAGTATCTGTGATTTTTAAGGATAGGCAAAAACTGGGTTATTTGGCTCTGGTAAATGTCCAATCACTCGAGAATTTGATTTTTTCCACTCTTTGAAATTTTTTGATCACTAGGTCCACTAGCATCCTCAACATGTTTTTGGCATGCATATCCACCACATTTAAAGCATCTTAGGATCAGTTACAAGTCCCTTTCCCATAAAATTCCACCAAGCTTATTATTAGGGGTTGTACTAGTGGAATCTCCCAAATATGGATAACAAAACCATGGAGTTCATTTTTAGAGCGTAAAATAATTTTCAAATTTTTTTTTGCATACATGACGTCTAAAATTTTTATTTTGTTATGCCTTAATATCTTTTTTTGTTTACGTGAAAAACTGGGAGAGTGAAACCTCAAGTTGGATCTGAAAAGAAATTTGACCATCCAAGATGGAAATGCACAAATGCTGAGAGAGGTAGTTCTTAAAAGTATCTGTGATAATTAAGGATAGGCAAAAAGTGGGTTGTTTGGCTCCGGTAAATATCCAACCACTTAAGAATTTGATTTTTTCCACTCCTAGAAATTTTTGGATCATTAGGTCCACTTGCATTCTCAACATGTTTCTGGCATGCATATCCACCACATTTAAAGCATGTTAGAATCAGTTACAAGTCCATTTCCTATAAAATTCCACCAAGCTTATTATAAGGGGTCGTAGTAGATGAATGTCCCAAACATGGATAACAAAACCTTGGAGTTCATTTTTAGTCTGTGAAATAATTTCCAATTTTTTTTTGCAAACTTCAACTCTAAAATTTTCATTTTGTTATGCCTTAATATCTTTTTGTTTATGAGAGAAAATGGGAGAGTAAAAACTCAAGTTTGGATCTGAAAACAAATTTGAGCATCCAAGATGGAAATGCACAAATGCTGAGAGAGATAGTTCCAAAAAGTATCTGTGATTTTTAAGGATAGGCAAAAAGTTGGTTGTTATGCTCTGGTAAAATATTCAACCACTTGAGAATTTGATTTTTTTTCACTCCTTGAAATTTTTGGATCATTAGGTCCACTTGCATCCTCATCATGTTTCTGGCATGCATATCCACCACATTTAAAGCATGTTAGGATCAGTGACAAGTCCCTTTCGTATATAATTCCACCTATCTTATTATTAGGGGTTGTACTAGTGGAATCTCCCAAACATGGATAATAAAACCTTGGAGTTCATTTTTAGTGCGTGGAATAATTTTCAATTTTTTTTTTGCATACATGAACTCTAAAATCATCATTTTGTTATGCTTTAATATCTTTTTTGTTTACGAGAAAAATGGGAGAGTGAAAACTCAAGTTTGGATCTAAAAACAAATTTGACCATCAAAGTTGGAAATGCACAAATGCTGAGAGAGATAGTTCCAAAAAGTTTCTGTGATTTTTAAGGATAGGCAAAAAGTGGGTTGTTTGCCTCTGCTAAATATCCAACCACTTGAGAATTTGATTTTTTCCACTCCTTGAAATTTTTGGATTATTAGGTCCACTTGCATACTCAACATGTTTCTAGCATTCACATCCACCACATTTAAAGCATGTTCGGATCAGTTACAAGTCCCTTTCCTATAAAATTCCACTAAGCTTATTTAGGGGTTGTACTAGTGGAATCTCTCAAACATGGATAACAAAACCTTGGAGTTCATTTTAAGTGAAATAATTTTCAAATTTTTTTTTGCATACATGACGTCTAAAATTTTTATTTTGTTATGCCTTAATATCTTTTTTGTTTACGTGAAAAAATGGGAGTGTGAAAGCTCAAGTTGGATCTGAAAAGAAATTTGACCATCCAAGATGGAAATGCACAAATGCTGAGAGAGATAGTTCCTAAAAGTATCTGTGATTTTTAACGATAGGCAAAAAGTGGGTTGTTTGGCTCTGGTAAATATCCAACCACTTGAGAATTTGATTTTTTCCACTCCTGGAAATTTTTGGATCATTGGGTCCACTTGCATCCTCAACATGTTTCTAGCATGCATATCCACCACATTTAAAGCATGTTAGAATCAGTTACAAGTCCCTCTCCTATACAATTCCACCAAGATTATTATTAGGGGTCGTACTAGTAGAATCTCCCAAACATGGATAACAAAACCTTGGAGTTCATTTTTAGTGCGTGAAATAATTTCCAATTTTTTTTTTCCATACATGAACTCTAAAATTTTCATTTTGTTATGCCTTAATATCTTTTTTGTTTACGAGAGAAAATGGGAGAGTGAAAACTCAAGTTTGGATCTGAAAAGAAATTTGAGCATCCAAGATGGAAATGGACAAATGCAGAGGGAGATAGTTCCAAAAGGTACTCGTGATTTTTAAGGATAGGAAAAAAGTGGGTTGTTATGCTCTGGTAAAATATCCAACCACTTGAGAATTTGATTTTTTTCCACTCCTTGAAATTTTGATCATTAGGTCCACTTGCATCCTCAACATGTTTCTGGCATGCATATCCACCACATTTTAAGCATGTTAGAATCATTTACAAGTCCCTTTCCTATAAAATTCCACCAAGCTTATTATTAGGGGTCGTACTAGTGGAGTCTCCCAAACATGGATAACAAAACCTTGGAGTTCATTTTTAGTGCGTGAAATAATTTCCAAATTTTTTTTTGCATACATGAACTCTAAAATTTTCATTTTGTTATGCCTTGATATCTTTTTGTTTACGAGAGAAAATGGGAGAGTGAAAACTCAAGTTTGGATCTGAAAACAAATTTTAGCATCCAAGATGGAAATGCACAAATGCTGAGAGAGATAGTTCCAAAAAGTATCTGTGATTTTTAAGGATAGGCAAAAAGTGGGTTGTTTGGCTCTGGTAAATATCCAACCACTTGAGAATTTGATTTTTTCCACTCCTTGAAATTTTTGGATCATTAGGTCCACTTGCATCCTCAACATGTTTCTGGCATTCATATCCACCACATTTAAACCATGTTCGGATCAGTTACAAGTCCCTTTCCTATAAAATTCCACTAAGCTTATTTAGGGGTTGTACTAGTGGAATCACCCAAACATGGATAACAAAACCTTGGAGTTCATTTTAAGTGCGTGAAATAATTTTCAAATTTTTTTTTGCATACTTGACGTCTAAAATTTTTATTTTGTTATGCCTTAATATCTTTTTTGTTTACGTGAAAAAATGGGAGTGTGAAAGATCAAGTTGGATCTGAAAAGAAATTTGACCATCCAAGATGGAAATGCACAAATGCTGAGAGAGATAGTTCCTAAAAGTATCTGTGATTTTTAAGGATAGGCAAAAAGTGGGTTGTTTGGCTCTGGTAAATATCCAACCACTTGAGAATTTGATTTTTTCCACTCCTGGAAATTTTTGGATCATTAGGTCCACTTGCATCCTCAACATGCTTCTAGCATGCATATCCACCACATTTAAAGCATGTTAGAATCAGTTACAAGTCCCTTTCCTATAAAATTCCACCAAGATTATTATTAGGGGTCGTACTAGTAGAATCACCCAAACATGGATAACAAAACCTTGGAGTTCATTTTTAGTGCGTGAAATAATTTCTAAATTTTTTTTTTGCATACATGAACTCTAAAATTTTCATTTTGTTATGCCTTAATATCTTTTTCGATTACGAGAGAAAATGGGAGAGGGAAAACTCAAGTTTGGATCTGAAAACAAATTTGAGCATCCAAGATGGAAATGCACAAATACTGAGGGAGATAGTTCCAAAAGGTATCCGTGATTTTTAAGGATAGGCAACAAGTAGGTTGTTATGCTCTGGTAAAATATCCAACCACTTGAGAATTTGATTTTTTTCCACTCCTTGAAATTTTGATCATTAGGTCCACTTGCATCCTCAACATGTTTCTGGCATGCATATCCACCACATTTAAAGCATGTTAGTATCAGTTACCTGTCCCTTTTCTTTAAAATTCCACCCAGCATATTATTAGGGGTTGTACTAGTGAAATATCCCAATCTTAGATAATAAAACTTTAGAGTTCATTTTTAGTGCCTGAAATAATTTTTAAATTTTTTTTTGCATACATGAACTCTAAAATCTTCATTTTGTTATGCCTAAATATCTTTTTTGTTTATGAGAAAAATGGGAGAGGGAAAACTCAAGTTTGGATCTGAAAACAAATTTAAGCATCCAAGATGGAAATGCACATATGCTGAGAGAGATAGCATAAAAAAGTATCTGTGATTTTTAAGGATAGGCAAAAAGTGGGTGGTTTAGCTCTGGTAAATATCCAACCACTTGAGAATTTGATTTTTTCCACTCCTTGAAATTTTTGGATCCTTAGGTCCACTTGCATCCACAACATATTTCTGGCATGCATATCCACCACATTTAAAGCATGTTAGGATCAGTTACAGGTCCCTATCCTACAAAATTCCACCTAGCTTATTATTAGGGGTTGTACTAGTGGAATCTCCCAAACAAGGATAACAAAACCATGGAGTTCATTTTTAGAACGTGAAATAATTTTCAAATTTTTTTTGCATACATGACGTCTAAAATTTTTATTTTGCTATGCCTTAATATCTTTTTTGTTTACGTGAAAAAATAGGAGAGTGAAAGCTCAAGTTGGATCTGAAAAGAAATTTGACCATCCAAGATGGAAATGCACAAATGCTGAGAGAGATAGTTCATAAAAGCACCTGTGATATTTAAGGATAGGCAAAAAGTGGGATGTTTGGCCCTGGTAAATATCCAACCACTTAAGAATTTGATTTTTTCCACTCCTGGAAATTTTTGGATCATTAGGTCCACTTGTATCCTCAACATGTTTCTGGCATGCATATCCACCACATTTTAAGCATGTTAGAATCAGTTACAAGTCCCTTTCCTATAAAATTCCACCAAGCTTATTATTAGGGGTCGTACTAGTGGAGTCTCCCAAACATGAATAACAAAACCTTGGAGTTCATTTTTAGTGCGTGAAATAATTTCCAAATTTTTTTTGCATACATGAACTCTAAAATTTTCATTTTGTTATGCCTTAATATCTTTTTCGATTACGAGAGAAAATGGGAGAGGGAAGACTCAAGTTTGGATCTGAAAACAAATTTGAGCATCCAAGATGGAAATGCACAAATACTGAGGGAGATAGTTCCAAAAGGTATCCGTGATTTTTAAGGATAGGCAACAAGTGGGTTGTTACGCTCTGGTAAAATATCCAACCACTTGAGAATTTGATTTCTTTCCTCTCCTTGAAATTTTGATCATTAGGTCCACTTGCATCCTCAACATGTTTCTGGCATGCATATCCACCACATTTAAAGCATGTTAGGATCAGTTATAAGTCCCTTTTCTTTAAAATTCCACCCAGCATATTATTAGGGGTTGTTCTAGTGAAATATCCCAATCTTAGATAATAAAACTTTAGAGTTCATTTTTAGTGCCTGAAATAATTTTTAAATTTTTTTTTGCATACATGAACTCTAAAATCTTCATTTTGTTATGCCTTAATATCTTTTTTGTTTACGAGAAAAATGGGAGAGAGAAAACTCAAGTTTGGATCTGAGAACAAATTTAAGCATCCAAGATGGAAATGCACAAATGCTGAGAGAGATAGTAACAAAAAGTATCTGTGATTTGTAAGGATAGGCAAAAAGTGGGTAGTTTAGCTCTGGTAAATATCCAACCACTTGAGAATTTGATTTTTTCCACTCCTTGAAATTTTTGGATCATTAGGTCCACTTGCATCCACAACATATTTCTGGCATGCATATCCACCACATTTAAAGCTTGTTAGGATCAGTTACAAGTCCCTTTCCTACAAAATTCCACCCAACTTATTATTAGGGGTTGTACTAGTGGAATCTCCCAAACAAGGATAACAAAACCATGGAGTTCATTTTTAGAGCGTGAAATAATTTTCAAATTTTTTTTGGATACATGAACTCTAAAATTTTTATTTTGTTATGCCTTAATATCTTTTTTGTTTACGAGAAAAAATGGGAAAGTGAAAACTCAAGTTTGGATCTGAAAACAAATTTGAGCATCCAAGATGGAAATGCACAAAAGCTGAGAGAGATAGTTCCTAAAAGTATCTGTGATTTTTAAGGATAGGCAAAAAGTGGGTTGTTTGGCTCTGGTAAATATCCAACCACTTGAGAATTTGATTTTTTCCACTCCTGGAAATTTTTGGATCATTAGGTCCACTTGCATTCTCAACATGTTTCTGGCATGCATATCCACCACATTTAAAGCATGTTAGAAACAGTTACAAGTCCATTTCCTATAAAATTCCACCAAGCTTATTATTAGGGGTCGTACTAGTAGAATCTCCCAAACATGGATAACAAAACCTTGGAGTTCATTTTTAGTCTGTGAAATAATTTCCAAATTTTTTTTTGCATACATGAACTCTAAAATTTTCATTTTGTTATGCCTTAATATCTTTTTCGATTACGAGAGAAAATGGGAGAGGGAAAACTCAAGTTTGGATCTGAAAACAAATTTGAGCATCCAAGATGGAAATGCACAAATACTGAGGGAGATAGTTCCAAAAGGTATCCGTGATTTTTAAGGATAGGCAAAAAGTTGGTTGTTATGCTCTGGTAAAATATTCAACCACTTGAGAATTTGATTTCTTTCCACTCCTTGAAATTTTGATCATTAGGTCCACTTGCATCCTCATCATGTTTCTGGCATGCATATCCACCACATTTAAAGCATGTTAGGATCAGTTACAAGTCCCTTTTCTTTAAAATTCCACCCAGCATATTATTAGGGGTTGTACTAGTGAAATATCCCAATCTTAGATAATAAAACTTTAGAGTTCATTTTTAGTGCCTGAAATAATTTTTAAATTTTTTTTTGCATACATGAATTCTAAAATTTTCATTTTGTTATGCCTAAATATCTTTTTTGTTTACGAGAAAAATGGGAGAGGGAAAACTCAAGTTTGGATCTGAGAACAAATTTAAGCATCCAAGATGGAAATGCACAAATGCTGAGAGAGATAGTATCAAAAAGTATCTGTGATTTTTAAGGATAGGCAAAAAGTGGGTAGTTTAGCTCTGGTAAATATCCAACCACTTGAGAATTTGATTTTTTCCACTCCTTGAAATTTTTGGATCATTAGGTCCACTTGCATCCACAACATATTTCTGGCATGCATATCCACCACATTTAAAGCATGTTAAGATCAGTTACAAGTCCCTTTCCTACAAAATTCCACCCAGCTTATTATTAGGGGTTGTACTAGTGGAATCTCCCAAACAAGGATAACAAAACAATGGAGTTCATTTTTAGAGCGTGAAATAATTTTCAAATTTTTTTTGGATACATGAACTCTAAAATTTTTATTTTGTTATGCCTTAATATCTTTTTTGTTTACGAGAAAAAATGGGAAGGTGAAAACTCAAGTTTGGATCTGAAAACAAATTTGAGCATCCAAGATGGAAATGCACAAAAGCTGAGAGAGATAGTTCCAAAAAGTATCTGTGATTTTTAAGGATAGACAAAAACTGGGTTGTTATGCTCTGGTAAATATCCAACCAGATGAGAATTTGATTTTTTCCACTCCTTGATATTTTTGGATCATTAGGTCCACTTGCATCCTTAACATATTTCTGGCATGCATATCCACCACATTTAAAGTATGTTAGGATCAGTTACAAGTCCCTTTCCTATGAAATTCCACCTAGCTTATTATTAGGGGTTGTACTTGTGGAATCTCCCAAACATGGATAATAAAACCTTGGAGTTCATTTTTAGTGCATGAAATAATTTTCATATTTTTTTTTGCATACATGAACCTTAAAATTTCCATTTTGTTACGCCTTATTATCTTTTTTGTTTACGAGAAAAAATGGGAGTGTGAAAGGTCAAGTTTTGATCTGAAAACAAATTTGAGCTTCCAAGAAGGAAATGGACAAATGCTGAAAGAGATAGTTCCAAAAAGTACCTGTGATTTTTAAGGATAGGCAAAAAGTGGGTTATTTGGCTCTGGTAAATGTCCAATCACTCGAGAATTTGATTTTTTCCACTCTTTGAAATTTTTTGATCACTAGGTCCACTAGCATCCTCAACATGTTTTTGGCATGCATATCCACCACATTTAAAGCATGTTAGGATCAGTTACAAGTCTCTTTCCCATAAAATTCCACCAAGCTTATTATTAGGGATTGTACTAGTGGAATCTCCCAAATATGGATAACAAAACCATGGAGTTCATTTTTAGAGCGTGAAATAATTTTCAAATTTTTTTTTGCATACTTGACGTCAAAAATTTTTATTTTGTTATGCCTTAATATCTTTTTTGTTTACGTGAAAAAATGGGAGTGTGAAAGCTCAAGTTGAATCTGAAAAGAAATTTGACCATCCAAGATGGAAATGCACAAATGCTGAGAGAGATAGTTCCTAAAAGTATCTGTGATTTTTAAGGATAGGCAAAAAGTGGGTTGTTTGGCTCTGGTAAATATCCAACCACTTGAGAATTTGATTTTTTCCACTCCTGGAAATTTTTGGATCATTAGGTCCACTTGCATTCTCAACATGTTTCTGGCATGCATATCCACCACATTTAAAGCATGTTAGAATCAGTTACAAGTCCATTTCCTATAAAATTCCACCAAGCTTATTATTAGGGGTCGTACTAGTAGAATCTCCCAAACATGGATAACAAAACCTTGGAGTTCATTTTTAGTTTGTGAAATAATTTCCAAATTTTTTTTTGCATACATGAACTCTAAAATTGTCATTTTGTTATGCCTTAATATCTTTTTCGATTACGAGAGAAAATGGGAGAGGGAAAACTCAAGTTTGGATCTGAAAACAAATTTGAGCATCCAAGATGGAAATGCACAAATACTGAGGGAGATAGTTCCAAAAGGTATCCGTGATTTTTAAGGATAGGCAAAAAGTTGGTTGTTATGCTCTGGTAAAATATTCAACCACTTGAGAATTTGATTTCTTTCCACTCCTTGAAATTTTGATCATTAGGTCCACTTGCATCCTCATCATGTTTCTGGCATGCATATCCACCACATTTAAAGCATGTTAGGATCAGTTACAAGTCCCTTTTCTTTAAAATTCCACCCAGCATATTATTAGGGGTTGTACTAGTGAAATATCCCAATCTTAGATAATAAAACTTTAGAGTTCATTTTTAGTGCCTGAAATAATTTTTAAATTTTTTTTTGCACACATGAACTCTAAAATTTTCATTTTGTTATGCCTAAATATCTTTTTTGTTTACGAGAAAAATGGGAGAGGGAAAACTCAAGTTTGGATCTGAGAACAAATTTAAGCATCCAAGATGGAAATGCACAAATGCTGAGAGAGATAGTATCAAAAAGTATCTGTGACTTTTAAGGATAGGCAAAAAGTGGGTAGTTTAGCTCTGGTAAATATCCAACCACTTGAGAATTTGATTTTTTCCACTCCTTGAAATTTTTGGATCATTAGGTCCACTTGCATCCACAACATATTTCTGGCATGCATATCCACCACATTTAAAGCATGTTAGGATCAGTTACAAGTCCCTTTCCTAAAAAATTCCACCCAGCTTATTATTAGGGGTTGTACTAGTGGAATCTCCCAAACAAGGATAACAAAACCATGGAGTTCATTTTTAGAGCGTGAAATAATTTTCAAATTTTTTTTGGATACATGAACTCTAAAATTTTTATTTTGTTATGCCTTAATATCTTTTTTGTTTACGAGAAAAAATGGGAAAGTGAAAACTCAAGTTTGGATCTGAAAACAAATTTGAGCATCCAAGATGGAAATGCACAAAAGCTGAGAGAGATAGTTCCAAAAAGTATCTGTGATTTTTAAGGATAGGCAAAAACTGGGTTGTTATGCTCTGGTAAATATCCAACCAGATGAGAATTTGATTTTTTCCACTCCTTGATATTTTTGGATCATTAGGTCCACTTGCATCCTTAACATATTTCTGGCATGCATATCCACCACATTTAAAGTATGTTAGGATCAGTTACAAGTCCCTTTCCTATGAAATTCCACCTAGCTTATTATTAGGGGTTGTACTTGTGGAATCTCCCAAACATGGATAATAAAACCTTGGAGTTCATTTTTAGTGCATGAAATAATTTTCATATTTTTTTTTGCATACATGAACCCTAAAATTTCCATTTTGTTACGCCTTATTATCTTTTTTGTTTACGAGAAAAAATGGGAGTGTGAAAGGTCAAGTTTTGATCTGAAAACAAATTTGAGCTTCCAAGATGGAAATGGACAAATGCTGAGAGAGATAGTTCCAAAAAGTATCTGTGATTTTTAAGGATAGGCAAAAAGTGGGTTATTTGGCTCTAGAAAATGTCCAATCACTCGAGAATTTGATTTTTTCCACTCTTTGAAATTTTTTGATCACTAGGTCCACTAGCATCCTCAACATGTTTTTGGCATGCATATCCACCACATTTAAAGCATGTTAGGATCAGTTACAAGTCTCTTTCCCATAAAATTCCACCAAGCTTATTATTAGGGGTTGTACTAGTGGAATCTCCCAAATATGGATAACAAAACCATGGAGTTCATTTTTAGAGCGTGAAATAATTTTCAAATTTTTTTTTGCATACATGACGTCTAAAATTTTTATTTTGTTATGCCTTAATATCTTTTTTTGTTTACGTGAAAAAATGGGAGAGTGAAACCTCAAGTTGGATCTGAAAAGAAATTTGACCATCCAAGATGGAAATGCACAAATGCTGAGAGAGGTAGTTCTTAAAAGTATCTGTGATAATTAAGGATAGGCAAAAAGTGGGTTGTTTGGCTCCGGTAAATATCCAACCACTTAAGAATTTGATTTTTTCCACTCCTGGAAATTTTTGGATCATTAGGTCCACTTGCATTCTCAACATGTTTCTGGCATGCATATCCACCACATTTAAAGCATGTTAGAATCAGTTACAAGTCCATTTCCTATAAAATTCCACCAAGCTTATTATTAGGGGTCGTACTAGATGAATGTCCCAAACATGGATAACAAAACCTTGGAGTTCATTTTTAGTCTGTGAAATAATTTCCAAACTTGAACTCTAAAATTTTCATTTTGTTATGCCTTAATATCTTTTTGTTTACGAGAGAAAATGGGAGAGTGAAAACTCAAGTTTGGATCTGAAAACAAATTTGAGCATCAAGATTGAAATGCACAAATGCTGAGAGAGATAGTTCCAAAAAGTATCTGTGATTTTTAAGGATAGGCAAATAGTTGGTTGTTATGCTCTGGTAAAATATTCAACCACTTGAGAATTTGATTTTTTTTCACTCCTTGAAATTTTTGGATCATTAGGTCCACTTGCATCCTCAACAGGTTTCTAGCATTCACATCCACCACATTTAAAGCATGTTCGGATCAGTTACAAGTCCCTTTCCTTTAAAATTCCACTAAGCTTATTTAGGGGTTGTACTAGTGGAATCTCTCAAACATGGATAACAAAACCTTGGAGTTCATTTTAAGTGCGTGAAATAATTTTCAAATTTTTTTTTGCATACATGACGTCTAAAATTTTTATTTTGTTATGCCTTAATATCTTTTTTGTTTACGTCAAAAAATGGGAGTGTGAAAGCTCAAGTTGGATCTGAAAAGAAATTTGACCATCCAAGATGGAAATGCACAAATGCTGAGAGAGATAGTTCCTAAAAGTATCTGTGATTTTTAACGATAGGCAAAAAGTGGGTTGTTTGGCTCTGGTAAATATCCAACCACTTGAGAATTTGATTTTTTCCACTCCTGGAAATTTTTGGATCATTAAGTCCACTTGCATCCTCAACATGTTTCTAGCATGCATATCCACCACATTTAAAGCATGTTAGAATCAGTTACAAGTCCCTTTCCTATACAATTCCACCAAGATTATTATTAGGGGTCGTACTAGTAGAATCTCCCAAACATGGATAACAAAACCTTGGAGTTCATTTTTAGTGCGTGAAATAATTTCCAAATTTTTTTTTCCATACATGAACTCTAAAATTTTCATTTTGTTATGCCTTAATATCTTTTTTGTTGACGAGAGAAAATGGGAGAGTGAAAACTCAAGTTTGGATCTGAAAACAAATATGAGCATCCAAGATGGAAATGCACAAATGCAGAGGGAGATAGTTCCAAAAGGTATCCGTGATTTTTAAGGATAGGGAAAAAGTGGGTTATTATGCTCTGGTAAAATATCCAACCACTTGAGAATTTGATTCTTTTCCACTCCTTGAAATTTTGATCATTAGGTCCACTTGCATCCTCAACACTTTTCTGGCACGCAGATCCACCACATTTAAAGCATGTTAGGATCAGTTACAAGTACCTTTTCTATAAAATTCCACCTTGCTTATTATTAGGGGTAATACTAGTGGAATCTCCCAAACCTGGATAACAAAACCATGGAGTTCATTTTTAGTGCGTGAAATAATTTTCAATTTTTTTTTGCATACATGAACTCTAAAATCCTCATTTTTTTATGCCTTAATATCTTTTTTGTTTACGAGAAAAATGGGAGAGTGAAAACTCAAGTTTGGATTTGAAAACAAATTTGAGAATCCAAGATGGAAAGGCACAAATGCTGAGAGAGGTAGTTCCAAAAAGTTTCTGTGATTTTAAAGGATAGGAAAAAAGTGGATTGTTTGGCTCTGGTAAATATCCAACCACTTGAGAATTTGGTTTTTCCACTCCTTGAAATTTTTGGATCATTAGGTCCACTTGCATCCTCAACATGTTTCTGGCATTCATATCCACCACATTTAAAACATGTTAGGATCAGTTGCAAGTCCCTTTCCTATAAAATTCCACCAAGCTTATTATTAGGGGTTGTACTAGTGGAATCTCCCAAACAAGGATAACAAAACCATGGAGTTCATTTTTAGAGCGTGAAATAATTTTCAAATTTTTTTTTTGCATACATGACGTCTAAAATTTTTATTTTGTTATGCCTTAATATCTTTTTTGTTTACGTGAAAAAATAGGAGAGTGAAACCTCAAGTTGGATCTGAAAACAAATTTGAGCATCCAAGATGGAAATGCACAAATACTGAGGGAGATAGTTCCAAAAGGTATCCGTGATTTTTAAGGATAGGCAACAAGTGGGTTGTTATGCTCTAGTAAAATATCCAACCACTTGAGAATTTGATTTTTTTCCACTCCTTGAAATTTTGATCATTAGGTCCACTTGCATCCTCAACATGTTTCTGGCATGCATATCCACCACATTTAAAGCATGTTAGGATCAGTTACAAGTCCCTTTTCTTTAAAATTCCACCCAGCATATTATTAGGGGTTGTACTAGTGAAATATCCCAATCTTAGATAATAAAACTTTAGAATCCATTTTTAGTGCCTGAAATAATTTTTAAATTTTTTTTTGCATACATGAACTCTAAAATCTTCATTTTGTTATGCCGAAATATCTTTTTTGTTTACGAGAAAAATGGGAGAGGGAAAACTCAAGTTTGGATCTGAGAACAAATTTAAGCATCCAAGATGGAAATGCACAAATGCCGAGAGAGATAGTATCAAAAAGTATCTGTGATTTTTAAGGATAGGCAAAAAGTGGGTAGTTTAGCTCTGGTAAATATCCAACCACTTGAGAATTTGATTTTTTCCAGTCCTTGAAATTTTTGGATCCTTAGGTCGACTTGCATCCACAACATATTTCTGGCATGCATATCCACCATATTTAAAGCATGTTAGGATCAGTTACAAGTCCCTTTCCTATAAAATTCCACCAAGCTTATTATTAGGGGTTGTACTAGTGGAATCTCCCAAACAAGGATAACAAAACCATGGAGTTCATTTTTAGAGCGTGAAATAATTTTCAAATTTTTTTTTGCATACATGACGTCTAAAATTTTTATTTTGTTATGCCTTAATATCTTTTTTGTTTACGTGAAAAAATAGGAGAGTGAAACCTCAAGTTGGATCTGAAAAGAAATTTGACCATCCAAGTTGGAAATGCACAAATGCTGAGAGAGATAGTTCATAAAAGTATCTGTGATATTTAAGGATAGGCAAAAAGTGGGTTGTTTGGCCCTGGTAAATATCCAACCACTTAAGAATTTGATTTTTTCCACTCCTTGAAATTTTTGGATCATTAGGTCCACTTGTATCCTCAACATGTTTCTGGCATGCATATCCACCACATTTTAAGCATGTTAGAATCAGTTACAAGTCCCTTTCCTATAAAATTCCACCAAGCTTAATATTAGGGGTCGTACTAGTGGAGTCTCCCAAACATGGATAACAAAACCTTGGAGTTCATTTTTAGTGCGTGAAATAATTTCCAAATTTTTTTTTGCATACATGAACTCTAAAATTTTCATTTTGTTATGCCTTAATATCTTTTTGTTTACGAGAGAAAATGGGAGAGTGAAAACTCAAGTTTGGATCTGAAAACAAATTTCAGCATCCAAGATGGAAATGCACAAATGCTGAGAGAGATAGTTCCAAAAAGTATCTGTGATTTTTAAGGATAGGCAAAAAGTGGGTTGTTTGGCTCTGGTAAATATCCAACCACTTGAGAATTTGATTTTTTCCACTCCTTGAAATTTTTGGATCATTAGGTCCACTTGCATCCTCAACATGTTTCAGGCATTCATATCCACCACATTTAAACCATGTTCGGATCAGTTACAAGTCCCTTTCCTATAAAATTCCACTAAGCTTATTTAGGGGTTGTACTAGTGGAATCTCCTAAACATGGATATCAAAACCTTGGAGTTCATTTTAAGTGTGTGAAATAATTTTCAAATTTTTTTTTTGCATACATGACGTCTAAAATTTTTATTTTGTTATGCCTTAATATCTTTTTTGTTTACGTGAAAAAATGGGAGTGTGAAAGCTCAAGTTGGATCTGAAAAGAAATTTGACCATCCAAGATGGAAATGCACAAATGCTAAGAGAGATAGTTCCTAAAAGTATCTATGATTTTGAAGGATAGGCAAAAAGTGGGTTGTTTGGCTCTGGTAAATATCCAACCACTTGAGAATTTGATTTTTTCCACTCCTGGAAATTTTTGGATCATTAGGTCCACTTGCATCCTCAACATGTTTCTAGCATGCATATCCACCACATTTAAAGCATGTTAGAATCAGTTACAAGTCCCTTTCCTATAAAATTCCACCAAGATTATTATTAGGGGTCGTACTAGTAGAATCTCCCAAACATGGATAACAAAACCTTGGAGTTCATTTTTAGTGCGTGAAATAATTTCCAAATTTTTTTTGCATACATGAACTCTTAAATTTTCATTTTGTTATGCCTTAATATCTTTTTCGATTACGAGAGAAAATGGGAGAGGGAAAACTCAAGTTTGGATCTGAAAACAAATTTGAGCATCCAAGATGGAAATGCACAAATACTGAGGGAGATAGTTCCAAAAGGTATCCGTGATTTTTAAGGATAGGCAACAAGTGGGTTGTTATGCTCTGGTAAAATATCCAACCACTTGAGAATTTGATTTCTTTCCACTCCTTGAAATTTTGATCATTAGGTCCACTTGCATCCTCAACATGTTTCTGGCATGCATATCCACCACATTTAAAGCATGTTAGGATCAGTTACAAGTCCCTTTTCTTTAAAATTCCACCCAACATATTATTAGGGGTTGTACTAGTGGAATCTCCCAAACATAGATAATAAAACCTTGGAGTTCATTTTTAGTGCGTGAAATAATTTTAAAATTTTTTTTTTGCATACATGAACTCTAAAATCTTCATTTTGTTATGCCTAAATATCTTTTTTGTTTACGAGAAAAATGGGAGAGGAAAAACTCAAGTTTGGATCTGAGAACAAATTTAAGCATCCAAGATGGAAATGCACAAATGCTGAGAGAGATAGTATCAAAAAGTATCTGTGATTTTTAAGGATAGGCAAAAAGTGGGTAGTTTAGCTCTGGTAAATATCCAACCACTTGAGAATTTGATTTTTTCCACTCCTTGAAATTTTTGGATCCTTAGGTCCACTTGCATCCACAACATATTTCTGGCATGCATATCCACCACATTTAAAGCATGTTAGGATCAGTTACAAGTCCCTTTCTTACAAAATTCCACCCAGCTTATTATTAGGGGTTGTACTAGTGGAATCTCCTAAACATGGATAACAAAACCTTGGAGTTCATTTTTAGTGCGTGAAATAATTTTCAAATTTTTTTTAGCATACATGAACTCTAAAATCTTCATTTTGTTATGCCAGAATATCTTTTTTGTTTACGAGAAAAATGAGAGAGTGAAAACTCAAGTTTGGATCAGAAAACAAATTTCAGCATCCAAGATGGAAATGCACAAATGCTGAGAGAGAAAGTTCCAAAAAGTATCTATGATTTTTAAGGATAGGCAAAATGAGGGTTGTTTGGCTCTGGTAAATATCCAACCCCTTGAGAATTTGATTTTTTCCACTCCTTGAAATTTTTGGATCATTAGGTCTACTTGCATCCTCAAAATGTTTCTGGCATGCATATCCACCACATTTAAAGCATGTTTGGATCAGTTACAAGTCCCTTTCCTAAAAAATTCCTCCTAGCTTATTATTAGGGGTTGTACTAGTGCAATCTCCCAAACATGGATAACAAAACCTTGGAGTTCATTATTCGTGCGTGAAATAATTTTCAAATTTTTTTTGCATACATGAACTCTAAAATTTTAATTTTGTTATGCCTTAATATCTTTTTTGTTTACGAGAAAAAATGGGAGAGTGAAAGCTCAAGTTTGGATCTGAAAACATATTTGACCAACCAAGATGGAAATGCACAAATGATGAGAGAGATAGTTCCAAAAAGTATCTGTGATTTTTAAGGATAGGCAAAAAGTGGGTTGTTTGGCTCTGGTAAATACCCAACCACTTGAGAATTTGATTTTTTCCACTCCTTGAAATTATTGGATCATTACGTCCACTTGCATCCTCAACATGTTTCTTGCATGCATATCCACCACATTTAATGCATGTTGGGATCAGTTTCAAGTCCCTTTCCTATAAAATTCCACCTAGCTTATTATTAGGGGTTGTACTAGTGGAATCTCCCAAACAAGGATAACAAAACCTTGGAGTTCATTTTTAGAACGTGAAATAAATTTAAAATTTTTTTTTGCATACATGAACTCTAAAATTTTCATTTTGTTATGCCTT
Source organism: Aristolochia californica (assembly GCF_029961685.1). Taxonomy (NCBI): domain Eukaryota; kingdom Viridiplantae; phylum Streptophyta; class Magnoliopsida; order Piperales; family Aristolochiaceae; genus Aristolochia; species Aristolochia californica. The sequence goes on from NW_027181837.1 coordinate 9,039,962, forward strand.
AATATCTTTTTTGTTTACGAGAAAAAATGGGAGAGTGAAAGCTCAAGTTTGCGTCTGAAAAAATTTTTTACCATCAGAGATGGAAATGCACAAATGCTGAGAGAGATAGTTCCAAAAAGTATCTGTGATTTTTCAGGATAGGCAAAAAGTGGGTTGTTTAGCTCGGGTAAATATCCAACCACTTGAGAATTTGAGTTTTTCTACTCCTTGAAATTTTTGGATCATTAGGTCCACTTGCATCCTCAACATGTTTCTGGCATGCATATCCACCACATTTAAAGCATGTTTGGATCAGTTACAAGTCCCTTTCCTATAAAATTCCACCAAGTTTATTATTAGGGGTTGTACTAGTGGAATATCCCAAACATGGATAAAAAAATCTTGGAGTTCATTTTTTGTACGTGAAATAATTTTAAATTTTTTTTTACATACATGAACTCTAAAATTTTCATTTTGTTATGCCGTAATATCTTTTTTGTTTACGTGAAAAAATGGAAGAGTGAAAGCTCAAGTTTGGATCTGAAAACAAATTTGACCATCAGAGATGGAAATGCACAAATGCTGAGGGAGATAGTTCCAAAAGTATCTGTGATTTTTAAGGATAGGCAAAAAGTGGGTTGTTTAACTCTGGTAATTATGCAACCACTTGAGAATTTGAGTTTTTCCACTCCTTGAAATTTTTGGATCATTAGGTCCACTTGTATCCTCAACATGTTTCTGGCATGCATATAAAGCATGTTTGGATCAGTTACAAGACCCATTCCTATAAAATTCCACCTAGCTTATTATTAGGGGTTGTACTTGTGGAATCTCCCAAACATGGATAACAAAACCTTGGAGTTCATTTTTAGTGGTTGAAATAATTTCCAAATTTTGTTTTGCATACATGAACTCTAAAATTTTCATTTTGTTATGCTTTAATATCTTTTTTGTTTACGAGAAAAATGGGAGAGTGAAAACTCATGGTTGGATCTGGAAACAAATTTGAGGATCCAAGATGGAAATGGACAAATGCTGAGAGAGATAGTTCCAAAAATTATCTGTGATTTTTAAGGATAGGCAAAAAGTGGGTTGTTTGGCTCTGGTAAATATCCAACCACTTTAGAATTTGATTTTTTCCACTCCTGGAAATTTTTGGATCATTAGGTCCACTTGCATCCTCAACATGTTTCTGGCATGCATATCCACCACATTTAAAGCCCGTTAGGATCAGTTACAAGTCCCTTTCCTATAAAATTCCACCAAGCTTATTATTAGGGGATGTACTAGTGGAATCTCCCAAACATGGATAACAAAAACTTGGGGTTCATTTTTAGTGCGTGAAATAATTTCCAAATTTTTTTTTTCATACATGAACTCTAAAATCTTCATTTTGTTATGCCTTACTATCTTTTTTGTTTACGTGAAAAAATTGGAGAGTGAAAGCTCCAGTTTGGATCTGAAAACAAATTTGAGCATCCAAGATGGAAATGCACAAATGCTGAGAGATATAGTTCCAAAATGTATCTCTGATTTTTAAGAATAGGAAAAAAAGGGTTGTTTGACTCTGGTAAATATCCAACCACTTGAGAATTTGATTTTTTCCACTCCTTGAAATTTTTGGATCATTAGGTCCACTTGCATCCTCAACATGTTTCAGGCATTCATATCCACCACATTTAAACCATGTTCGGATCAGTTACAAGTCCCTTTCCTATAAAATTCCACTAAGCTTATTTAGGGGTTGTACTAGTGGAATCTCCCAAACATGGATAACAAAACCTTGGAGTTCATTTTAAGCGCGTGAAATAATTTTCAAATTTTTTTTTGCATACATGACGTCTAAAATTTTTATTTTGTTATGCCTTAATATCTTTTTTGTTTACGTGAAAAAATGGGAGTGTGAAAGCTCAAGTTGGATCTGAAAAGAAATTTGACCATCCAAGATGGAAATGCACAAATGCTGAGAGAGATAGTTCCTAAAAGTATCTGTGATTTTTAAGGATAAGCAAAAAGTGGGTTGTTTGGCTCTGGTGAATATCCAACCACTTGAGAATTTGATTTTTTCCACTCCTGGAAATTTTTGGATCATTAGGTCCACTTGCATCCTCAACATGTTTCTAGCATGCATATCCACCACATTTAAAGCATGTTAGAATCAGTTACAAGTCCCTTTCCTATAAAATTCCACCAAGATTATTATTAGGGGTCGTACTAGTAGAATCTCCCAAACATGGATAACAAAACCTTGGAGTTCATTTTTAGTGCGTGAAATAATTTCCAAATTTTTTTTGCATACATGAACTCTTAAATTTTCATTTTGTTATGCCTTAATATCTTTTTCGATTACGAGAGAAAATGGGAGAGGGAAAACTCAAGTTTGGATCTGAAAACAAATTTGAGCATCCATGATGGAAATGCACAAATACTGAGGGAGATAGTTCCAAAAGGTATCCGTGATTTTTAAGGATAGGCAACAAGTGGGTTGTTATGCTCTGGTAAAATATCCAACCACTTGAGAATTTGATTTCTTTCCACTCCTTGAAATTTTGATCATTAGGTCCACTTGCATCCTCAACATGTTTCTGGCATGCATATCCACCACATTTAAAGCATGTTAGGATCAGTTACAAGTCCCTTTTCTTTAAAATTCCACCCAACATATTATTAGGGGTTGTACTAGTGAAATATCCCAATCTTAGATAATAAAACTTTAGAGTTCATTTTTAGTGCCTGAAATAATTTTTAATTTTTTTTTTGCATACATGAACTCTAAAATCTTCATTTTCTTATGCCTAAATATCTTTTTTGTTTACGAGAAAAATGGGAGAGGAAAAACTCAAGTTTGGATCTGAGAACAAATTTAAGCATCCAAGATGGAAATGCACAAATGCTGAGAGAGATAGTATCAAAAAGTATCTGTGATTTTTAAGGATAGGCAAAAAGTGGGTAGTTTAGCTCTGGTAAATATCCAACCACTTGAGAATTTGATTTTTTCCACTCCTTGAAATTTTTGGATCCTTAGGTCAACTTGCATCCACAACATATTTCTGGCATGCATATCCACCACATTTAAAGCATGTTAGGATCAGTTACAAGTCCCTTTCTTACAAAATTCCACCCAGCTTATTATTAGGGGTTGTACTAGTGGAATCTCCTAAACATGGATAACAAAACCTTGGAGTTCATTTTTAGTGCGTGAAATAATTTTCAAATTTTTTTTAGCATACATGAACTCTAAAATCTTCATTTTGTTATGCCAGAATATCTTTTTTGTTTACGAGAAAAATGAGAGAGTGAAAACTCAAGTTTGGATCAGAAAACAAATTTCAGCATCCAAGATGGAAATGCACAAATGCTGAGAGAAAAAGTTCCAAAAAGTATCTATGATTTTTAAGGATAGGCAAAATGAGGGTTGTTTGGCTCTGGTAAATATCCAACCCCTTGAGAATTTGATTTTTTCCACTCCTTGAAATTTTTGGACCATTAGGTCTACTTGCATCCTCAACATGTTTCTGGCATGCATATCCACCACATTTAAAGCATGTTTGGATCAGTTACAAGTCCCTTTCCTAAAAAATTCCTCCTAGCTTATTATTAGGGGTTGTACTAGTGCAATCTCCCAAACATGGATAACAAAACCTTGGAGTTCATTATTCGTGCGTGAAATAATTTTCAAATTTTTTTTGCATACATGAACTCTAAAATTTTAATTTTGTTATGCCTTAATATCTTTTTTGTTTACGAGAAAAAATGGGAGAGTGAAAGCTCAAGTTTGGATCTGAAAACATATTTGACCAACCAAGATGGAAATGCACAAATGCTGAGAGAGATAGTTCCAAAAAGTATCTGTGATTTTTAAGGACTGGCAAAAAGTGGGTTGTTTGGCTCTGGTAAATACCCAACCACTTGAGAATTTGATTTTTTCCACTCCTTGAAATTATTGGATCATTACGTCCACTTGCATCCTCAACATGTTTCTTGCATGCATATCCACCACATTTAATGCATGTTAGGATCAGTTTCAAGTCCCTTTCCTATAAAATTCCACCTAGCTTATTATTAGGGGTTGTACTAGTGGAATCTCCCAAACAAGGATAACAAAACCTTGGAGTTCATTTTTAGAACGTGAAATAAATTTTAAATTTTTTTTTGCATACATGAACTCTAAAATTTTCATTTTGTTATGCCTTAATATCTTTTTTGTTTACGTGAAAAAATGGGAGAGTGAAAGCTCAAGTTTGCGTCTGAAAAAATTTTTTACCATCAGAGATGGAAATGCACAAATGCTGAGAGAGATAGTTCCAAAAAGTATCTGTGATTTTTCAGGATAGGCAAAAAGTGGGTTGTTTAGCTCGGGTAAATATCCAACCACTTGAGAATTTGAGTTTTTCTACTCCTTGAAATTTTTGGATCATTAGGTCCACTTGCATCCTCAACATGTTTCTGGCATGCATATCCACCACATTTAAAGCATGTTTGGATCAGTTACAAGTCCCTTTCCTATAAAATTCCACCAAGTTTATTATTAGGGGTTGTACTAGTGGAATATCCCAAACATGGATAAAAAAATCTTGGAGTTCATTTTTAGTACGTGAAATAATTTTAAATTTTTTTTTACATACATGAACTCTAAAATTTTCATTTTGTTATGCCGTAATATCTTTTTTGTTTACGTGAAAAAATGGAAGAGTGAAAGCTCAAGTTTGGATCTGAAAACAAATTTGACCATCAGAGATGGAAATGCACAAATGCTGAGGGAGATAGTTCCAAAAGTATCTGTGATTTTTAAGGATAGGCAAAAAGTGGGTTGTTTAACTCTGGTAATTATGCAACCACTTGAGAATTTGAGTTTTTCCACTCCTTGAAATTTTTGGATCATTAGGTGCACTTGTATCCTCAACATGTTTCTGGCATGCATATCAACCACATTTAAAGCATGTTTGGATCAGTTACAAGACCCATTCCTATGAAATTCCACCTAGCTTATTATTAGGGGTTGTACTTGTGGAATCTCCCAAACATGGATAACAAAACCTTGGAGTTCATTTTTAGTGGTTGAAATAATTTCCAAATTTTGTTTTGCATACATGAACTCTAAAATTTTCATTTTGTTATGCTTTAATATCTTTTTTGTTTACGAGAAAAATGGGAGAGTGAAAACTCATGGTTGGATCTGGAAACAAATTTGAGGATCCAAGATGGAAATGGACAAATGCTGAGAGAGATAGTTCCAAAAATTATCTGTGATTTTTAAGGATAGGCAAAAAGTGGGTTGTTTGGCTCTGGTAAATATCCAACCACTTTAGAATTTGATTTTTTCCACTCCTGGAAATTTTTGGATCATTAGGTCCACTTGCATCCTCAACATGTTTCTGGCATGCATATCTACCACATTTAAAGCCCGTTAGGATCAGTTACAAGTCCCTTTCCTATAAAATTCCACCAAGCTTATTATTAGGGGATGTACTAGTGGAATCTCCCAAACATGGATAACAAAAACTTGGGGTTCATTTTTAGTGCGTGAAATAATTTCCAAATTTTTTTTTTCATACATGAACTCTAAAATCTTCATTTTGTTATGCCTTACTATCTTTTTTGTTTACGTGAAAAAATTGGAGAGTGAAAGCTCCAGTTTGGATCTGAAAACAAATTTGAGCATCCAAGATGGAAATGCACAAATGCTGAGAGATATAGTTCCAAAATGTATCTCTGATTTTTAAGAATAGGAAAAAAAGGGTTGTTTGACTCTGGTAAATATCCAACCACTTGAGAATTTGATTTTTTCCACTCCTTGAAATTTTTGGATCATTAGGTCCACTTGCATCCTCAACATGTTTCAGGCATTCATATCCACCACATTTAAACCATGTTCGGATCAGTTACAAGTCCCTTTCCTATAAAATTCCTCCAAGCTTATTATTAGGGGTTGTACTAGTGGAATCTCCCAAACATGGATAACAAAAACTTGGAGTTCATTTTAAGCGCGTGAAATAATTTCCATTTTTTTTTTTTAGCATACATGATCTCTAAAATTTTCATTTTGTTCTGCGTTAATATCTTTTTTGTTTACGAGAGAAAATGGGGGAGTGAAAACTCAAGTTTAAATCTGAAAACAAATTTGAGCATCCAAGATGGAAATGCACAAATACTGAGAGAGTTAGTTCCAAAAAGTATCTGTGATTTTTAAGGATAGGCAAAAAGAGGGTTGTTATGCTCTGGTAAAATATCCATCCACTTGAGAATTTGATTTTTTTCCACTGCTTGAAATTTTTTGATTGTTAGGTCCACTTCCATCCTCAACATGTTTCTGGCATGCATATCCACTTTATTTAAAACATGTTAGGATCAGTTACAAGTCCCTTTCGTATATAATTCCACCTATCTTATTATTAGGGGTTGTACTAGTGGAATCTCCCAAACATGGATAATAAAACTTTGGAGTTCATTTTTAGTGCGTGGAATAATTTTCAAATTTTTTTTTGTATGTATGAAGTCTAAAATCTTCATTTTGTTATGGCTTAATATCTTTTTTGTTTACGTGAAAAAAATGGAAGAGTGAAAGCTCCAGTTTGGATCTGAAATCAAATTTGTGCATCCAAGATGGAAATGCACAAATGCTGAGAAATATAGTTCCAAAACGTATCTGTGATTTTTAAGGATAGGAAAAAATGGGTTGTTTGGCTCTGGTAAATATCCAACCACTTGAGAATTTGATTTTTTTCACTCCTTGAAATTTTTGGATCATTAGGTCCACTTGCATCCTCAACAAGTTTCTGGCATGCATATCCACCACATTTAAAGCATGTTAGGATCAATTACAAGTCCCATTCCTATAAAATTCCACCCAGCTTATTATTAGGGATTGTACTAGTGGAATCTCCCAAACATGGATAATAAAACCTTTGAGTTCATTTTTAGTGCGTGAAATAATTTTCAAATTTTTTTTTGCATACAAGAACTCTAAAATCTTCATTTTGTTATGCCTTAATATCTTTTTTGTTTACGTGAAAAAATGGGAGAGTGAAAACTCAAGTTTGGATCTGAAAAAAAATTTGGGCATCCAAGATGGAAATGCACAAATGCTGAGGAAGATAGTTCCAAAAAGTATCTGTGATTTTTAAGGATAGGTAAAAAGTAGGTTATTTGGCTTTAGTAAATATCCAATCACTTGAGAATTTGATTTTTTCCACTCCTTGAAATTTTTGGATCATTAGGTCCACTTGCATCCTCAATATGTTTCTGGCACACATATCCACCACATTTAAAGCATGTTAGGATCAGTTACAAGTCCCTTTCCTATAAAATTCCACCTAGCTTATTATTAGGGGTTGTACTAGTGGAATCTCCCAAACATGGATAATAAAACCTTGGAGTTCATTTTTAGTGCGCGAAATAATTTTCAATTTTTTTTTTGCATACATGAACTCTAAAATTTTTATTTTGTTATGCCTTAATATCTTTTTTTCTTACGAGATAAAATGGGAGAGTGAAAATTCAAGTTTGGATCTGAAAACAAATTTGATAATCCAAGATGGAAATGCACAAATGCTGAGAGACACAGTTCCAAAAAGTATCTGTGATTTTGAAGGATAGGCAAAAAGTGGGTTGTTTGGCTCTAGTAAATATCCAATCATTTGAGAATTTGATTTTTTCCAGTCTTTGAAATTTTTGGATCATTAGGTCCACTTGCATCCTCAACATGTAACTGGCATGTATATCCACCACATTTAAAGCATGTTAGGATCAGTTACAAGTCCCTTTCCTTTAAAATTCCACCTAGCTTATTATTAGGGTTTGTACTAGTGGAATCTCCCAAACATGGACAACAAAACCTTGGAGTTCATTTTTAGTGAGTGAAATAATTTTCAAATTTTTTTTTTTGCACACATGAACTCTCAAATTTTTATTTTGTTATGCCTTAATATCTTTTATGTTTACTTGAAAAAATGGGAGAGCGAAAACTCAAGTTTGGATCTGAAAACAAATTTGGGCATCCAAGATGGAAACGCACAAATGCTGAGAGAGATAGTTCCAAAAAGTATCTGTGATTTTAAAGGATAGGCAAAAAGTGGGTTGTTTGGCTCAAGTAAATATCCAACCGTTTGAGAATTTTAATTTTTCAACTCTTTGAAATTTTTGGATCATTAGGTCCACTTGCATCCTCAACATGTTTCTGGCATGTACATCAACACATTTAAAGCATGTTAGGATTAGTTACAAGTCCCTTTCCTTTAAAATTCCACCAAGCTTATTATTAGTGCTAGCACTAGTGGAATCTCCCAAACATTGACAACAAAACCTTGGAGTTCATTTTTAGTGAGTGAAATAATTTTAAAATTTTTTTTGGATACATGAACTCTAAAATTTTTATTTTGTTATGCCTTAATATCTTTTTTGTTTACGATAAAAAATGGGAAAGTGAAAACTCAAGTTTGGATCTGAAAACAAATTTGAGCATCCAAGATGGAAATGCACAAAAGCTGAGAGAGATAGTTCCAAAAAGTATCTGTGATTTTTAAGGATAGGCAAAAACAGGGTTGTTATGCTCTGGTAAATATCCAACCAGATGAGAATTTGATTTTTTCCACTCCTTGATATTTTTGGATCATTAGGTCCACTTGCATCCTTAACATATTTCTGGCATGCATATCCACCATATTTAAAGTATGTTAGGATCAGTTACAAGTCCCTTTCCTATGAAATTCCACCTAGCTTATTATTAGGGGTTGTACTTGTGGAATCTCCCAAACATGGATAATAAAACCTTGGAGTTCATTTTTAGTGCATGAAATAATTTTCATATTTTTTTTTGCATACATGAACCCTAAAATTACCATTTTGTTACGCCTTATTATCTTTTTTGTTTATGAGAAAAAATGGGAGTGTGAAAGGTCAAGTTTTGATCTGAAAACAAATTTGAGCTTCCAAGATGGAAATGGACAAATGCTGAGAGAGATAGTTCCAAAAAGTATCTGTGATTTTTAAGGATAGGCAAAAACTGGGTTATTTGGCTCTGGTAAATGTCCAATCACTCGAGAATTTGATTTTTTCCACTCTTTGAAATTTTTTGATCACTAGGTCCCCTAGCATCCTCAACATGTTTTTGGCATGCATATCCACCACATTTAAAGCATGTTAGGATCAGTTACAAGTCCCTTTCCCATAAAATTCCACCAAGCTTATTATTAGGGGTTGTACTAGTGGAATCTCCCAAATATGGATAACAAAACCATGGAGATCATTTTTAGAGCGTAAAATAATTTTCAAATTTTTTTTTGCAAACATGACGTCTAAAATTTTTATTTTGTTATGCCTTAATATCTTTTTTTGTTTACGTGAAAAACTGGGAGAGTGAAACCTCAAGTTGGATCTGAAAAGAAATTTGACCATCCAAGATGGAAATGCACAAATGCTGAGAGAGGTAGTTCTTAAAAGTATCTGTGATAATTAAGGATAGGCAAAAAGTGGGTTGTTTGGCTCCGGTAAATATCCAACCACTTAAGAATTTGATTTTTTCCACTCCTGGAAATTTTTGGATCATTAGGTCCACTTGCATTCTCAACATGTTTCTGGCATGCATATCCACCACATTTAAAGCATGTTAGAATCAGTTACAAGTCCATTTCCTATAAAATTCCACCAAGCTTATTATTAGGGGTCGTAGTAGATGAATGTCCCAAACATGGATAACAAAACCTTGGAGTTCATTTTTAGTCTGTGAAATAATTTCCAATTTTTTTTTGCAAACTTCAACTCTAAAATTTTCATTTTGTTATGCCTTAATATCTTTTTGTTTACGAGAGAAAATGGGAGAGTAAAAACTCAAGTTTGGATCTGAAAACAAATTTGAGCATCCAAGATGGAAATGCACAAATGCTGAGAGAGATAGTTCCAAAAAGTATCTGTGATTTTTAAGGATAGGCAAAAAGTTGGTTGTTATGCTCTGGTAAAATATTCAACCACTTGAGAATTTGATTTTTTTTCACTCCTTGAAATTTTTGGATCATTAGGTCCACTTGCATCCTCATCATGTTTCTGGCATGCATATCCACCACATTTAAAGCATGTTAGGATCAGTGACAAGTCCCTTTCGTATATAATTCCACCTATCTTATTATTAGGGGTTGTACTAGTGGAATCTCCCAAACATGGATAATAAAACCTTGGAGTTCATTTTTAGTGCGTGGAATAATTTTCAATTTTTTTTTTGCATACATGAACTCTAAAATCATCATTTTGTTATGCTTTAATATCTTTTTTGTTTACGAGAAAAATGGGAGAGTGAAAACTCAAGTTTGGATCTAAAAACAAATTTGACCATCAAAGTTGGAAATGCACAAATGCTGAGAGAGATAGTTCCAAAAAGTTTCTGTGATTTTTAAGGATAGGCAAAAAGTGGGTTGTTTGCCTCTGCTAAATATCCAACCACTTGAGAATTTGATTTTTTCCACTCCTTGAAATTTTTGGATTATTAGGTCCACTTGCATACTCAACATGTTTCTAGCATTCACATCCACCACATTTAAAGCATGTTCGGATTAGTTACAAGTCCCTTTCCTATAAAATTCCACTAAGCTTATTTAGGGGTTGTACTAGTGGAATCTCTCAAACATGGATAACAAAACCTTGGAGTTCATTTTAAGTGAAATAATTTTCAAATTTTTTTTTGCATACATGACGTCTAAAATTTTTATTTTGTTATGCCTTAATATCTTTTTTGTTTACGTGAAAAAATGGGAGTGTGAAAGCTCAAGTTGGATCTGAAAAGAAATTTGACCATCCAAGATGGAAATGCACAAATGCTGAGAGAGATAGTTCCTAAAAGTATCTGTGATTTTTAACGATAGGCAAAAAGTGGGTTGTTTGGCTCTGGTAAATATCCAACCACTTGAGAATTTGATTTTTTCCACTCCTGGAAATTTTTGGATCATTAGGTCCACTTGCATCCTCAACATGTTTCTAGCATGCATATCCACCACATTTAAAGCATGTTAGAATCAGTTACAAGTCCCTCTCCTATACAATTCCACCAAGATTATTATTAGGGGTCGTACTAGTAGAATCTCCCAAACATGGATAACAAAACCTTGGAGTTCATTTTTAGTGCGTGAAATAATTTCCAATTTTTTTTTCCATACATGAACTCTAAAATTTTCATTTTGTTATGCCTTAATATCTTTTTTGTTTACGAGAGAAAATGGGAGAGTGAAAACTCAAGTTTGGATCTGAAAACAAATTTGAGCATCCAAGATGGAAATGCACAAATGCAGAGGGAGATAGTTCCAAAAGGTACTCGTGATTTTTAAGGATAGGAAAAAAGTGGGTTGTTATGCTCTGGTAAAATATCCAACCACTTGAGAATTTGATTTTTTTCCACTCCTTGAAATTTTGATCATTAGGTCCACTTGCATCCTCAACATGTTTCTGGCATGCATATCCACCACATTTTAAGCATGTTAGAATCATTTACAAGTCCCTTTCCTATAAAATTCCACCAAGCTTATTATTAGGGGTCGTACTAGTGGAGTCTCCCAAACATGGATAACAAAACCTTGGAGTTCATTTTTAGTGCGTGAAATAATTTCCAAATTTTTTTTTGCATACATGAACTCTAAAATTTTCATTTTGTTATGCCTTGATATCTTTTTGTTTACGAGAGAAAATGGGAGAGTGAAAACTCAAGTTTGGATCTGAAAACAAATTTTAGCATCCAAGATGGAAATGCACAAATGCTGAGAGAGATAGTTCCAAAAAGTATCTGTGATTTTTAAGGATAGGCAAAAAGTGGGTTGTTTGGCTCTGGTAAATATCCAACCACTTGAGAATTTGATTTTTTCCACTCCTTGAAATTTTTGGATCATTAGGTCCACTTGCATCCTCAACATGTTTCTGGCATTCATATCCACCACATTTAAACCATGTTCGGATCAGTTACAAGTCCCTTTCCTATAAAATTCCACTAAGCTTATTTAGGGGTTGTACTAGTGGAATCACCCAAACATGGATAACAAAACCTTGGAGTTCATTTTAAGTGCGTGAAATAATTTTCAAATTTTTTTTTGCATACATGACGTCTAAAATTTTTATTTTGTTATGCCTTAATATCTTTTTTGTTTACGTGAAAAAATGGGAGTGTGAAAGATCAAGTTGGATCTGAAAAGAAATTTGACCATCCAAGATGGAAATGCACAAATGCTGAGAGAGATAGTTCCTAAAAGTATCTGTGATTTTTAAGGATAGGCAAAAATTGGGTTGTTTGGCTCTGGTAAATATCCAACCACTTGAGAATTTGATTTTTTCCACTCCTGGAAATTTTTGGATCATTAGGTCCACTTGCATCCTCAACATGTTTCTAGCATGCATATCCACCACATTTAAAGCATGTTAGAATCAGTTACAAGTCCCTTTCCTATAAAATTCCACCAAGATTATTATTAGGGGTCGTACTAGTAGAATCACCCAAACATGGATAACAAAACCTTGGAGTTCATTTTTAGTGCGTGAAATAATTTCTAAATTTTTTTTTTGCATACATGAACTCTAAAATTTTCATTTTGTTATGCCTTAATATCTTTTTCGATTACGAGAGAAAATGGGAGAGGGAAAACTCAAGTTTGGATCTGAAAACAAATTTGAGCATCCAAGATGGAAATGCACAAATACTGAGGGAGATAGTTCCAAAAGGTATCCGTGATTTTTAAGGATAGGCAACAAGTAGGTTGTTATGCTCTGGTAAAATATCCAACCACTTGAGAATTTGATTTTTTTCCACTCCTTGAAATTTTGATCATTAGGTCCACTTGCATCCTCAACATGTTTCTGGCATGCATATCCACCACATTTAAAGCATGTTAGTATCAGTTACCAGTCCCTTTTCTTTAAAATTCCACCCAGCATATTATTAGGGGTTGTACTAGTGAAATATCCCAATCTTAGATAATAAAACTTTAGAGTTCATTTTTAGTGCCTGAAATAATTTTTAAATTTTTTTTGCATACATGAACTCTAAAATCTTCATTTTGTTATGCCTAAATATCTTTTTTGTTTATGAGAAAAATGGGAGAGGGAAAACTCAAGTTTGGATCTGAAAACAAATTTAAGCATCCAAGATGGAAATGCACAAATGCTGAGAGAGATAGCATAAAAAAGTATCTGTGATTTTTAAGGATAGGCAAAAAGTGGGTGGTTTAGCTCTGGTAAATATCCAACCACTTGAGAATTTGATTTTTTCCACTCCTTGAAATTTTTGGATCCTTAGGTCCACTTGCATCCACAACATATTTCTGGCATGCATATCCACCACATTTAAAGCATGTTAGGATCAGTTACAGGTCCCTCTCCTACAAAATTCCACCTAGCGTATTATTAGGGGTTGTACTAGTGGAATCTCCCAAACAAGGATAACAAAACCATGGAGTTCATTTTTAGAACGTGAAATAATTTTCAAATTTTTTTTGCATACATGACGTCTAAAATTTTTATTTTGTTATGCCTTAATATCTTTTTTGTTTACGTGAAAAAATAGGAGAGTGAAAGCTCAAGTTGGATCTGAAAAGAAATTTGACCATCCAAGATGGAAATGCACAAATGCTGAGAGAGATAGTTCATAAAAGCACCTGTGATATTTAAGGATAGGCAAAAAGTGGGATGTTTGGCCCTGGTAAATATCCAACCACTTAAGAATTTGATTTTTTCCACTCCTGGAAATTTTTGGATCATTAGGTCCACTTGTATCCTCAACATGTTTCTGGCATGCATATCCACCACATTTAAAGCATGTTAGGATCAGTTATAAGTCCCTTTTCTTTAAAATTCCACCCAGCATATTATTAGGGGTTGTTCTAGTGAAATATCCCAATCTTAGATAATAAAACTTTAGAGTTCATTTTTAGTGCCTGAAATAATTTTTAAATTTTTTTTTGCATACATGAACTCTAAAATCTTCATTTTGTTATGTCTTAATATCTTTTTTGTTTACGAGAAAAATGGGAGAGAGAAAACTCAAGTTTGGATCTGAGAACAAATTTAAGCATCCAAGATGGAAATGCACAAATGCTGAGAGAGATAGTATCAAAAAGTATCTGTGATTTGTAAGGATAGGCAAAAAGTGGGTAGTTTAGCTCTGGTAAATATCCAACCACTTGAGAATTTGATTTTTTCCACTCCTTGAAATTTTTGGATCATTAGGTCCACTTGCATCCACAACATATTTCTGGCATGCATATCCACCACATTTAAAGCTTGTTAGGATCAGTTACAAGTCCTTTTCCTACAAAATTCCACCCAACTTATTATTAGGGGTTGTACTAGTGGAATCTCCCAAACAAGGATAACAAAACCATGGAGTTCATTTTTAGAGCGTGAAATAATTTTCAAATTTTTTTTGGATACATGAACTCTAAAATTTTTATTTTGTTATGCCTTAATATCTTTTTTGTTTACGAGAAAAAATGGGAAAGTGAAAACTCAAGTTTGGATCTGAAAACAAATTTGAGCATCCAAGATGGAAATGCACAAAAGCTGAGAGAGATAGTTCCTAAAAGTATCTGTGATTTTTAAGGATAGGCAAAAAGTGGGTTGTTTGGCTCTGGTAAATATCCAACCACTTGAGAATTTGATTTTTTCCACTCCTGGAAATTTTTGGATCATTAGGTCCACTTGCATTCTCAACATGTTTCTGGCATGCATATCCACCACATTTAAAGCATGTTAGAAACAGTTACAAGTCCATTTCCTATAAAATTCCACCAAGCTTATTATCAGGGGTCGTACTAGTAGAATCTCCCAAACATGGATAACAAAACCTTGGAGTTCATTTTTAGTCTGTGAAATAATTTCCAAATTTTTTTTTGCATACATGAACTCTAAAATTTTCATTTTGTTATGCCTTAATATCTTTTTCGATTACGAGAGAAAATGGGAGAGGGAAAACTCAAGTTTGGATCTGAAAACAAATTTGAGCATCCAAGATGGAAATGCACAAATACTGAGGGAGATAGTTCCAAAAGGTATCCGTGATTTTTAAGGATAGGCAAAAAGTTGGTTGTTATGCTCTGGTAAAATATTCAACCACTTGAGAATTTGATTTCTTTCCACTCCTTGATATTTTGATCATTAGGTCCACTTGCATCCTCATCATGTTTCTGGCATGCATATCCACCACATTTAAAGCATGTTAGGATCAGTTACAAGTCCCTTTTCTTTAAAATTCCACCCAGCATATTATTAGGGGTTGTACTAGTGAAATATCCCAATCTTAGATAATAAAACTTTAGAGTTCATTTTTAGTGCCTGAAATAATTTTTAAATTTTTTTTTGCATACATGAACTCTAAAATTTTCATTTTGTTATGCCTAAATATCTTTTTTGTTTACGAGAAAAATGGGAGAGGGAAAACTCAAGTTTGGATCTGAGAACAAATTTAAGCATCCAAGATGGAAATGCACAAATGCTGAGAGAGATAGTATCAAAAAGTATCTGTGATTTTTAAGGATAGGCAAAAAGTGGGTAGTTTAGCTCTGGTAAATATCCAACCACTTGAGAATTTGATTTTTTCCACTCCTTGAAATTTTTGGATCATTAGGTCCACTTGCATCCACAACATATTTCTGGCATGCATATCCACCACATTTAAAGCATGTTAGGATCAGTTACAAGTCCCTTTCCTACAAAATTCCACCCAGCTTATTATTAGGGGTTGTACTAGTGGAATCTCCCAAACAAGGATAACAAAACCATGGAGTTCATTTTTAGAGCGTGAAATAATTTTCAAATTTTTTTTGGATACATGAACTCTAAAATTTTTATTTTGTTATGCCTTAATATCTTTTTTGTTTACGAGAAAAAATGGG
The DNA here is from genome assembly GCF_029961685.1 of Aristolochia californica. Taxonomy (NCBI): domain Eukaryota; kingdom Viridiplantae; phylum Streptophyta; class Magnoliopsida; order Piperales; family Aristolochiaceae; genus Aristolochia; species Aristolochia californica. Next base: position 9,055,795 of record NW_027181837.1, read on the forward strand.
AAGGTGAAAACTCAAGTTTGGATCTGAAAACAAATTTGAGCATCCAAGATGGAATTGCACAAAAGCTGAGAGAGATAGTTCCAAAAAGTATCTGTGATTTTTAAGGATAGGCAAAAACTGGGTTGTTATGCTCTGGTAAATATCCAACCAGATGAGAATTTGATTTTTTCCACTCCTTGATATTTTTGGATCATTAGGTCCACTTGCATCCTTAACATATTTCTGGCATGCATATCCACCACATTTAAAGTATGTTAGGATCAGTTACAAGTCCCTTTCCTATGAAATTCCACCTAGCTTATTATTAGGGGTTGTACTTGTGGAATCTCCCAAACATGGATAATAAAACCTTGGAGTTCATTTTTAGTGCATGAAATAATTTTCATATTTTTTTTTGCATACTTGAACCCTAAAATTTCCATTTTGTTACGCCTTATTATCTTTTTTGTTTACGAGAAAAAATGGGAGTGTGAAAGGTCAAGTTTTGATCTGAAAACAAATTTGAGCTTCCAAGAAGGAAATGGACAAATGCTGAAAGAGATAGTTCCAAAAAGTACCTGTGATTTTTAAGGATAGGCAAAAAGTGGGTTATTTGGCTCTGGTAAATGTCCAATCACTCGAGAATTTGATTTTTTCCACTCTTTGAAATTTTTTGATCACTAGGTCCACTAGCATCCTCAACATGTTTTTGGCATGCATATCCACCACATTTAAAGCATGTTAGGATCAGTTACAAGTCTCTTTCCCATAAAATTCCACCAAGCTTATTATTAGGGATTGTACTAGTGGAATCTCCCAAATATGGATAACAAAACCATGGAGTTCATTTTTAGAGCGTGAAATAATTTTCAAATTTTTTTTTGCATACATGACGTCTAAAATTTTTAGTTTGTTATGCCTTAATATCTTTTTTGTTTACGTGAAAAAATGGGAGTGTGAAAGCTCAAGTTGGATCTGAAAAGAAATTTGACCATCCAAGATGGAAATGCACAAATGCTGAGAGAGATAGTTCCTAAAAGTATCTGTGATTTTTAAGGATAGGCAAAAAGTGGGTTGTTTGGCTCTGGTAAATATCCAACCACTTGAGAATTTGATTTTTTCCACTCCTGGAAATTTTTGGATCATTAGGTCCACTTGCATTCTCAACATGTTTCTGGCATGCATATCCACCACATTTAAAGCATGTTAGAATCAGTTACAAGTCCATTTCCTATAAAATTCCACCAAGCTTATTATTAGGGGTCGTACTAGTAGAATCTCCCAAACATGGATAACAAAACCTTGGAGTTCATTTTTAGTTTGTGAAATAATTTCCAAATTTTTTTTTGCATACATGAACTCTAAAATTGTCATTTTGTTATGCCTTAATATCTTTTTCGATTACGAGAGAAAATGGGAGAGGGAAAACTCAAGTTTGGATCTGAAAACAAATTTGAGCATCCAAGATGGAAATGCACAAATACTGAGGGAGATAGTTCCAAAAGGTATCCGTGATTTTTAAGGATAGGCAAAAAGTTGGTTGTTATGCTCTGGTAAAATATTCAACCACTTGAGAATTTGATTTCTTTCCACTCCTTGAAATTTTGATCATTAGGTCCACTTGCATCCTCATCATGTTTCTGGCATGCATATCTACCACATTTAAAACATGTTAGGATCAGTTACAAGTCCCTTTTCTTTAAAATTCCACCCAGCATATTATTAGGGGTTGTACTAGTGAAATATCCCAATCTTAGATAATAAAACTTTAGAGTTCATTTTTAGTGCCTGAAATAATTTTTAAATTTTTTTTGCATACATGAACTCTAAAATTTTCATTTTGTTATGCCTAAATATCTTTTTTGTTTATGAGAAAAATGGGAGAGGGAAAACTCAAGTTTGGATCTGAGAACAAATTTAAGCATCCAAGATGGAAATGCACAAATGCTGAGAGAGATAGTATCAAAAAGTATCTGTGACTTTTAAGGATAGGCAAAAAGTGGGTAGTTTAGCTCTGGTAAATATCCAACCACTTGAGAATTTGATTTTTTCCACTCCTTGAAATTTTTGGATCATTAGGTCCACTTGCATCCACAACATATTTCTGGCATGCATATCCACCACATTTAAAGCATGTTAGGATCAGTTACAAGTCCCTTTCCTACAAAATTCCACCCAGCTTATTATTAGGGGTTGTACTAGTGGAATCTCCCAAACAAGGATAACAAAACCATGGAGTTCATTTTTAGAGCGTGAAATAATTTTCAAATTTTTTTTGGATACATGAACTCTAAAATTTTTATTTTGTTATGCCTTAATATCTTTTTTGTTTACGTGAAAAAATGGGAAAGTGAAAACTCAAGTTTGGATCTGAAAACAAATTTGAGCATCCAAGATGGAAATGCACAAAAGCTGAGAGAGATAGTTCCAAAAAGTATCTGTGATTTTTAAGGATAGGCAAAAACTGGGTTGTTATGCTCTGGTAAATATCCAACCAGATGAGAATTTGATTTTTTCCACTCCTTGATATTTTTGGATCATTAGGTCCACTTGCATCCTTAACATATTTCTGGCATGCATATCCACCACATTTAAAGTATGTTAGGATCAGTTACAAGTCCCTTTCCTATGAAATTCCACCTAGCTTATTATTAGGGGTTGTACTTGTGGAATCTCCCAAACATGGATAATAAAACCTTGGAGTTCATTTTTAGTATATGAAATAATTTTCATATTTTTTTTTGCATACATGAACCCTAAAATTTCCATTTTGTTACGCCTTATTATCTTTTTTGTTTACGAGAAAAAATGGGAGTGTGAAAGGTCAAGTTTTGATCTGAAAACAAATTTGAGCTTCCAAGATGGAAATGGACAAATGCTGAGAGAGATAGTTCCAAAAAGTACCTGTGATTTTTAAGGATAGGCAAAAAGTGGGTTATTTGGCTCTGGAAAATGTCCAATCACTCGAGAATTTGATTTTTTCCACTCTTTGAAATTTTTTGATCACTAGGTCCACTAGCATCCTCAACATGTTTTTGGCATGCATATCCACCACATTTAAAGCATGTTAGGATCAGTTACAAGTCTCTTTCCCATAAAATTCCACCAAGCTTATTATTAGGGGTTGTACTAGTGGAATCTCCCAAATATGGATAACAAAACCATGGAGTTCATTTTTAGAGCGTGAAATAATTTTCAAATTTTTTTTTGCATACATGACGTCTAAAATTTTTATTTTGTTATGCCTTAATATCTTTTTTGTTTACGTGAAAAAATGGGAGTGTGAAAGCTCAAGTTGGATCTGAAAAGAAATTTGACCATCCAAGATGGAAATGCACAAATGCTGAGAGAGATAGTTCCTAAAAGTATCTGTGATTTTTAAGGATAGGCAAAAAGTGGGTTGTTTGGCTCTGGTAAATATCCAACCACTTGAGAATTTGATTTTTTCCACTCCTGGAAATTTTTGGATCATTAGGTCCACTTGCATTCTCAACATGTTTCTGGCATGCATATCCACCACATTTAAAGCATGTTAGAATCAGTTACAAGTCCATTTCCTATAAAATTCCACCAAGCTTATTATTAGGGGTCGTACTAGTAGAATCTCCCAAACATGGATAACAAAACCTTGGAGTTCATTTTTAGTCTGTGAAATAATTTCCAAATTTTTTTTTGCATACATGAACTCTAAAATTTTCATTTTGTTATGCCTTAATATCTTTTTCGATTACGAGAGAAAATGGGAGAGGGAAAACTCAAGTTTGGATCTGAAAACAAATTTGAGCATCCAAGATGGAAATGCACAAATACTGAGGGAGATAGTTCCAAAAGGTATCCGTGATTTTTAAGGATAGGCAAAAAGTTGGTTGTTATGCTCTGGTAAAATATTCAACCACTTGAGAATTTGATTTCTTTCCACTCCTTGAAATTTTGATCATTAGGTCCACTTGCATCCTCATCATGTTTCTGGCATGCATATCCACCACATTTAAAGCATGTTAGGATCAGTTACAAGTCCCTTTTCTTTAAAATTCCACCCAGCATATTATTAGGGGTTGTACTAGTGAAATATCCCAATCTTAGATAATAAAACTTTAGAGTTCATTTTTAGTGCCTGAAATAATTTTTAAATTTTTTTTTGCATACATGAACTCTAAAATTTTCATTTTGTTATGCCTAAATATCTTTTTTGTTTACGAGAAAAATGGGAGAGGGAAAACTCAAGTTTGGATCTGAGAACAAATTTAAGCATCCAAGATGGAAATGCACAAATGCTGAGAGAGATAGTATCAAAAAGTATCTGTGATTTTTAAGGATAGGCAAAAAGTGGGTAGTTTAGCTCTGGTAAATATCCAACCACTTGAGAATTTGATTTTTTCCACTTCTTGAAATTTTTGGATCATTAGGTCCACTTGCATCCACAACATATTTCTGGCATGCATATCCACCACATTTAAAGCATGTTAGGATCAGTTACAAGTCCCTTTCCTACAAAATTCCACCCAGCTTATTATTAGGGGTTGTACTAGTGGAATCTCCCAAACAAGGATAACAAAACCATGGAGTTCATTTTTAGAGCGTGAAATAATTTTCAAATTTTTTTTGGATACATGAACTCTAAAATTTTTATTTTGTTATGCCTTAATATCTTTTTTGTTTACGAGAAAAAATGGGAAAGTGAAAACTCAAGTTTGGATCTGAAAACAAATTTGAACATCCAAGATGGAAATGCACAAAAGCTGAGAGAGATAGTTCCAAAAAGTATCTGTGATTTTTAAGGATAGGCAAAAACTGGGTTGTTATGCTCTGGTAAATATCCAACCAGATGAGAATTTGATTTTTTCCACTCCTTGATATTTTTGGATCATTAGGTCCACTTGCATCCTTAACATATTTCTGGCATGCATATCCACCACATTTAAAGTATGTTAGGATCAGTTACAAGTCCCTTTCCTATGAAATTCCACCTAGCTTATTATTAGGGGTTGTACTTGTGGAATCTCCCAAACATGGATAATAAAACCTTGGAGTTCATTTTTAGTGCATGAAATAATTTTCATATTATTTTTTGCATACATGAACCCTAAAATTTCCATTTTGTTACGCCTTATTATCTTTTTTGTTTACGAGAAAAAATGGGAGTGTGAAAGGTCAAGTTTTGATCTGAAAACAAATTTGAGCTTCCAAGATGGAAATGGACAAATGCTGAGAGAGATAGTTCCAAAAAGTATCTGTGATTTTTAAGGATAGGCAAAAAGTGGGTTATTTGGCTCTGGAAAATGTCCAATCACTCGAGAATTTGATTTTTTCCACTCTTTGAAATTTTTTGATCACTAGGTCCACTAGCATCCTCAACATGTTTTTGGCATGCATATCCACCACATTTAAAGCATGTTAGGATCAGTTACAAGTCTCTTTCCCATAAAATTCCACCAAGCTTATTATTAGGGGTTGTACTAGTGGAATCTCCCAAATATGGATAACAAAACCATGGAGTTCATTTTTAGAGCGTGAAATAATTTTCAAATTTTTTTTTGCATACATGACGTCTAAAATTTTTATTTTGTTATGCCTTAATATCTTTTTTTGTTTACGTGAAAAAATGGGAGAGTGAAACCTCAAGTTGGATCTGAAAAGAAATTTGACCATCCAAGATGGAAATGCACAAATGCTGAGAGAGGTAGTTCTTAAAAGTATCTGTGATAATTAAGGATAGGCAAAAAGTGGGTTGTTTGGCTCCGGTAAATATCCAACCACTTAAGAATTTGATTTTTTCCACTCCTGGAAATTTTTGGATCATTAGGTCCACTTGCATTCTCAACATGTTTCTGGCATGCATATCCACCACATTTAAAGCATGTTAGAATCAGTTACAAGTCCATTTCCTATAAAATTCCACCAAGCTTATTATTAGGGGTCGTACTAGATGAATGTCCCAAACATGGATAACAAAACCTTGGAGTTCATTTTTAGTCTGTGAAATAATTTCCAAACTTGAACTCTAAAATTTTCATTTTGTTATGCCTTAATATCTTTTTGTTTACGAGAGAAAATGGGAGAGTGAAAACTCAAGTTTGGATCTGAAAACAAATTTGAGCATCAAGATTGAAATGCACAAATGCTGAGAGAGATAGTTCCAAAAAGTATCTGTGATTTTTAAGGATAGGCAAATAGTTGGTTGTTATGCTCTGGTAAAATATTCAACCACTTGAGAATTTGATTTTTTTTCACTCCTTGAAATTTTTGGATCATTAGGTCCACTTGCATCCTCAACAGGTTTCTAGCATTCACATCCACCACATTTAAAGCATGTTCGGATCAGTTACAAGTCCCTTTCCTTTAAAATTCCACTAAGCTTATTTAGGGGTTGTACTAGTGGAATCTCTCAAACATGGATAACAAAACCTTGGAGTTCATTTTAAGTGCGTGAAATAATTTTCAAATTTTTTTTTGCATACATGACGTCTAAAATTTTTATTTTGTTATGCCTTAATATCTTTTTTGTTTACGTCAAAAAATGGGAGTGTGAAAGCTCAAGTTGGATCTGAAAAGAAATTTGACCATCCAAGATGGAAATGCACAAATGCTGAGAGAGATAGTTCCTAAAAGTATCTGTGATTTTTAACGATAGGCAAAAAGTGGGTTGTTTGGCTCTGGTAAATATCCAACCACTTGAGAATTTGATTTTTTCCACTCCTGGAAATTTTTGGATCATTAAGTCCACTTGCATCCTCAACATGTTTCTAGCATGCATATCCACCACATTTAAAGCATGTTAGAATCAGTTACAAGTCCCTTTCCTATACAATTCCACCAAGATTATTATTAGGGGTCGTACTAGTAGAATCTCCCAAACATGGATAACAAAACCTTGGAGTTCATTTTTAGTGCGTGAAATAATTTCCTAATTTTTTTTTCCATACATGAACTCTAAAATTTTCATTTTGTTATGCCTTAATATCTTTTTTGTTGACGAGAGAAAATGGGAGAGTGAAAACTCAAGTTTGGATCTGAAAACAAATATGAGCATCCAAGATGGAAATGCACAAATGCAGAGGGAGATAGTTCCAAAAGGTATCCGTGCTTTTTAAGGATAGGGAAAAAGTGGGTTATTATGCTCTGGTAAAATATCCAACCACTTGAGAATTTGATTCTTTTCCACTCCTTGAAATTTTGATCATTAGGTCCACTTGCATCCTCAACACTTTTTTGGCACGCATATCCACCACATTTAAAGCATGTTAGGATCAGTTACAAGTCCCTTTTCTATAAAATTCCACCTTGCTTATTATTAGGGGTAATACTAGTGGAATCTCCCAAACCTGGATAACAAAACCATGGAGTTCATTTTTAGTGCGTGAAATAATTTTCAATTTTTTTTTGCATACATGAACTCTAAAATCCTCATTTTTTTATGCCTTAATATCTTTTTTGTTTACGAGAAAAATGGGAGAGTGAAAACTCAAGTTTGGATTTGAAAACAAATTTGAGAATCCAAGATGGAAAGGCACAAATGCTGAGGGAGGTAGTTCCAAAAAGTTTCTGTGATTTTAAAGGATAGGAAAAAAGTGGATTGTTTGGCTCTGGTAAATATCCAACCACTTGAGAATTTGGTTTTTCCACTCCTTGAAATTTTTGGATCATTAGGTCCACTTGCATCCTCAACATGTTTCTGGCATTCATATCCACCACATTTAAAGCATGTTAGGATCAGTTGCAAGTCCCTTTCCTATAAAATTCCACCAAGCTTATTATTAGGGGTTGTACTAGTGGAATCTCCCAAACAAGGATAACAAAACCATGGAGTTCATTTTTAGAGCGTGAAATAATTTTCAAATTTTTTTTTTGCATACATGACGTCTAAAATTTTTATTTTGTTATGCCTTAATATCTTTTTTGTTTACGTGAAAAAATAGGAGAGTGAAACCTCAAGTTGGATCTGAAAACAAATTTGAGCATCCAAGATGGAAATGCACAAATACTGAGGGAGATAGTTCCAAAAGGTATCCGTGATTTTTAAGGATAGGCAACAAGTGGGTTGTTATGCTCTGGTAAAATATCCAACCACTTGAGAATTTGATTTTTTTCCACTCCTTGAAATTTTGATCATTAGGTCCACTTGCATCCTCAACATGTTTCTGGCATGCATATCCACCACATTTAAAGCATGTTAGGATCAGTTACAAGTCCCTTTTCTTTAAAATTCCACCCAGCATATTATTAGGGGTTGTACTAGTGAAATATCCCAATCTTAGATAATAAAACTTTAGAATCCATTTTTAGTGCCTGAAATAATTTTTAAATTTTTTTTTGCATACATGAACTCTAAAATCTTCATTTTGTTATGCCTAAATATCTTTTTTGTTTACGAGAAAAATGGGAGAGGGAAAACTCAAGTTTGGATCTGAGAACAAATTTAAGCATCCAAGATGGAAATGCACAAATGCCGAGAGAGATAGTATCAAAAAGTATCTGTGATTTTTAAGGATAGGCAAAAAGTGGGTAGTTTAGCTCTGGTAAATATCCAACCACTTGAGAATTTGATTTTTTCCAGTCCTTGAAATTTTTGGATCCTTAGGTCGACTTGCATCCACAACATATTTCTGGCATGCATATCCACCACATTTAAAGCATGTTAGGATCAGTTACAAGTCCCTTTCCTATAAAATTCCACCAAGCTTATTATTAGGGGTTGTACTAGTGGAATCTCCCAAACAAGGATAACAAAACCATGGAGTTCATTTTTAGAGCGTGAAATAATTTTCAAATTTTTTTTTGCATACATGACGTCTAAAATTTTTATTTTGTTATGCCTTAATATCTTTTTTGTTTACGTGAAAAAATAGGAGAGTGAAACCTCAAGTTGGATCTGAAAAGAAATTTGACCATCCAAGATGGAAATGCACAAATGCTGAGAGAGATAGTTCATAAAAGTATCTGTGATATTTAAGGATAGGCAAAAAGTGGGTTGTTTGGCCCTGGTAAATATCCAACCACTTAAGAATTTGATTTTTTCTACTCCTTGAAATTTTTGGATCATTAGGTCCACTTGTATCCTCAACATGTTTCTGGCATGCATATCCACCACATTTTAAGCATGTTAGAATCAGTTACAAGTCCCTTTCCTATAAAATTCCACCAAGCTTAATATTAGGGGTCGTACAAGTGGAGTCTCCCAAACATGGATAACAAAACCTTGGAGTTCATTTTTAGTGCGTGAAATAATTTCCAAATTTTTTTTTGCATACATGAACTCAAAAATTTTCATTTTGTTATGCCTTAATATCTTTTTGTTTACGAGAGAAAATGAGAGAGTGAAAACTCAAGTTTGGATCTGAAAACAAATTTCAGCATCCAAGATGGAAATGCACAAATGCTGAGAGAGATAGTTCCAAAAAGTATCTGTGATTTTTAAGGATAGGCAAAAAGTGGGTTGTTTGGCTCTGGTAAATATCCAACCACTTGAGAATTTGATTTTTTCCACTCCTTGAAATTTTTGGATCATTAGGTCCACTTGCATCCTCAACATGTTTCAGGCATTCATATCCACCACATTTAAACCATGTTCGGATCAGTTACAATTCCCTTTCCTATAAAATTCCACTAAGCTTATTTAGGGGTTGTACTAGTGGAATCTCCCAAACATGGATATCAACACCTTGGAGTTCATTTTAAGTGCGTGAAATAATTTTCAAATTTTTTTTTTGCATACATGACGTCTAAAATTTTTATTTTGTTATGCCTTAATATCTTTTTTGTTTACGTGAAAAAATGGGAGTGTGAAAGCTCAAGTTGGATCTGAAAAGAAATTTGACCATCCAAGATGGAAATGCACAAATGCTAAGAGAGATAGTTCCTAAAAGTATCTATGATTTTTAAGGATAGGCAAAAAGTGGGTTGTTTGGCTCTGGTAAATATCCAACCACTTGAGAATTTGATTTTTTCCACTCCTGGAAATTTTTGGATCATTAGGTCCACTTGCATCCTCAACATGTTTCTAGCATGCATATCCACCACATTTAAAGCATGTTAGAATCAGTTACAAGTCCCTTTCCTATAAAATTCCACCAAGATTATTATTAGGGGTCGTACTAGTAGAATCTCCCAAACATGGATAACAAAACCTTGGAGTTCATTTTTAGTGCGTGAAATAATTTCCAAATTTTTTTTTGCATACATGAACTCTAAAATTTTCATTTTGTTATGCCTTAATATCTTTTTCGATTACGAGAGAAAATGGGAGAGGGAAAACTCAAGTTTGGATCTGAAAACAAATTTGAGCATCCAAGATGGAAATGCACAAATACTGAGGGAGATAGTTCCAAAAGGTATCCGTGATTTTTAAGGATAGGCAACAAGTGGGTTGTTATGCTCTGGTAAAATATCCAACCACTTGAGAATTTGATTTCTTTCCACTCCTTGAAATTTTGATCATTAGGTCCACTTGCATCCTCAACATGTTTCTGGCATGCATATCCACCACATTTAAAGCATGTTAGGATCAGTTACAAGTCCCTTTTCTTTAAAATTCCACCCAGCATATTATTAGGGGTTGTACTAGTGAAATATCCCAATCTTAGATAATAAAACTTTAGAGTTCATTTTTAGTGCCTGAAATAATTTTTAAATTTTTTTTTGCATACATGAACTCTAAAATCTTCATTTTGTTATGCCAGAATATCTTTTTTGTTTACGAGAAAAATGAGAGAGTGAAAACTCAAGTTTGGATCAGAAAACAAATTTCAGCATCCAAGATGGAAATGCACAAATGCTGAGAGAGAAAGTTCCAAAAAGTATCTATGATTTTTAAGGATAGGCAAAATGAGGGTTGTTTGGCTCTGGTAAATATCCAACCCCTTGAGAATTTGATTTTTTCCACTCCTTGAAATTTTTGGATCATTAGGTCTACTTGCATCCTCAACATGTTTCTGTCATGCATATCCACCACATTTAAAGCATGTTTGGATCAGTTACAAGTCCCTTTCCTAAAAAATTCCTCCTAGCTTATTATTAGGGGTTGTACTAGTGCAATCTCCCAAACATGGATAACAAAACCTTGGAGTTCATTATTCGTGCGTGAAATAATTTTCAAATTTTTTTTGCATACATGAACTCTAAAATTTTAATTTTGGTATGCCTTAATATCTTTTTTGTTTACGAGAAAAAATGGGAGAGTGAAAGCTCAAGTTTGGATCTGAAAACATATTTGACCAACCAAGATGGAAATGCACAAATGCTGAGAGAGATAGTTCCTAAAAGTATCTATGATTTTTAAGGATAGGCAAAAAGTGGGTTGTTTGGCTCTGGTAAATATCCAACCACTTGAGAATTTGATTTTTTCCACTCCCGGAAATTTTTGGATCATTAGGTCCACTTGCATCCTCAACATGTTTCTCGCATGCATATCCACCACATTTAAAGCATGTTAGAATCAGTTACAAGTCCCTTTCCTATAAAATTCCACCAAGATTATTATTAGGGGTCGTACTAGTAGAATCTCCCAAACATGGATAACAAAACCTTGGAGTTCATTTTTAGTGCGTGAAATAATTTCCAAATTTTTTTTTGCATACATGAACTCTAAAATTTTCATTTTGTTATGCCTTAATATCTTTTTCGATTACGAGAGAAAATGGGAGAGGGAAAACTCAAGTTTGGATCTGAAAACAAATTTGAGCATCCAAGATGGAAATGCACAAATACTGAGGGAGATAGTTCCAAAAGGTATCCGTGATTTTTAAGGATAGGCAACAAGTGGGTTGTTATGCTCTGGTAAAATATCCAACCACTTGAGAATTTGATTTCTTTCCACTCCTTGAAATTTTGATCATTAGGTCCACTTGCATCCTCAACATGTTTCTGGCATGCATATCCACCACATTTAAAGCATGTTAGGATCAGTTACAAGTCCCTTTTCTTTAAAATTCCACCCAGCATATTATTAGGGGTTGTACTAGTGAAATATCCCAATCTTAGATAATAAAACTTTAGAGTTCATTTTTAGTGCCTGAAATAATTTTTAAATTTTTTTTTGCATACATGAACTCTAAAATCTTCATTTTGTTATGCCAGAATATCTTTTTTGTTTACGAGAAAAATGAGAGAGTGAAAACTCAAGTTTGGATCAGAAAACAAATTTCAGCATCCAAGATGGAAATGCACAAATGCTGAGAGAGAAAGTTCCAAAAAGTATCTATGATTTTTAAGGATAGGCAAAATGAGGGTTGTTTGGCTCTGGTAAATATCCAACCCCTTGAGAATTTGATTTTTTCCACTCCTTGAAATTTTTGGATCATTAGGTCTACTTGCATCCTCAACATGTTTCTGTCATGCATATCCACCACATTTAAAGCATGTTTGGATCAGTTACAAGTCCCTTTCCTAAAAAATTCCTCCTAGCTTATTATTTGGGGTTGTACTAGTGCAATCTCCCAAACATGGATAACAAAACCTTGGAGTTCATTATTCGTGCGTGAAATAATTTTCAAATTTTTTTTGCATACATGAACTCTAAAATTTTAATTTTGGTATGCCTTAATATCTTTTTTGTTTACGAGAAAAAATGGGAGAGTGAAAGCTCAAGTTTGGATCTGAAAACATATTTGACCAACCAAGATGGAAATGCACAAATGCTGAGAGAGATAGTTCCTAAAAGTATCTGTGATTTTTAAGGATAGGCAAAAAGTGGGTTGTTTGGCTCTGGTAAATACCCAACCATTTGAGAATTTGATTTTTTCCACTCCTTGAAATTATTGGATCATTACGTCCACTTGCATCCTCAACATGTTTCTTGCATGCATATCCACCACATTTAATGCATGTTAGGATCAGTTTCAAGTCCCTTTCCTATAAAATTCCACCTAGCTTATTATTAGGGGTTGTACTAGTGGAATCTCCCAAACAAGGATAACAAAACCTTGGAGTTCATTTTTAGAACGTGAAATAAATTTTAAATTTTTTTTTGCATACATGAACTCTAAAATTTTCATTTTGTTATGCCTTAATATCTTTTTTGTTTCATGAAAAAATGGGAGAGTGAAAGCTCAAGTTTGCGTCTGAAAAAAATTTTTACCATCAGAGCTGGAAATGCACAAATGCTGAGAGAGATAGTTCCAAAAAGTATCTGTGATTTTTCAGGATAGGCAAAAAGTGGGTTGCTTAGCTCGGGTAAATATCCAGCCACTTGAGAATTTGAGTTTTTCTACTCCTTGAAATTTTTGGATCATTAGGTCCACTTGCATCCTCAACATGTTTCTGGCATGCATATCCACCACATTTAAAGCATGTTTGGATCAGTTACAAGTCCCTTTCCTATAAAATTCCACCAAGTTTATTATTAGGGGTTGTACTAGTGGAATATCCCAAACATGGATAAAAAAATCTTGGAGTTCATTTTTAGTACGTGAAATAATTTTAAATTTTTTTTTACATACATGAACTCTAAAATTTTCATTTTGTTATGCCGTAATATCTTTTTTGTTTACGTGAAAAAATGGAAGAGTGAAAGCTCAAGTTTGGATCTGAAAACAAATTTGACCATCAGAGATGGAAATGCACAAATGCTGAGGGAGATAGTTCCAAAAGTAGCTGTGATTTTTAAGGATAGGCAAAAAGTGGGTTGTTTAACTCTGGTAATTATGCAACCACTTGAGAATTTGAGTTTTTCCACTCCTTGAAATTTTTGGATCATTAGGTCCACTTGCATCCTCAACATGTTTCTGGCATGCATATCCACCACATTTAAAGCATGTTTGGATCAGTTACGAGTCCCTTTCCTATAAAATTCCACCAAGTTTATTATTAGGGGTTGTACTAGTGGAATATCCCAAACATGGATAAAAAAATCTTGGAGTTCATTTTTAGTACGTGAAATAATTTAAAATTTTTTTCTTTACATACATGAACTCTAAAATTTTCATTTTGTTATGCCGTAATATCTTTTCTGTTTACGTGAAAAAATGGAAGAGTGAAAGCTCAAGTTTGGATCTGAAAACAAATTTGACCATCAGAGATGGAAATGCACAAATGCTGAGGGAGATAGTTCCAAAAGTATCTGTGATTTTTAAGGATAGACAAAAAGTGGGTTGTTTAACTCTGGTAATTATGCAACCACTTGAGAATTTGAGTTTTTCCACTCCTTGAAATTTTTGGATCATTAGGTCCACTTGTATCCTCAACATGTTTCTGGCATGCATATAACCCACATTTAAAGCATGTTTGGATCAGTTACAAGACCAATTCCTATAAAATTCCACCTAGCTTATTATTAGGGGTTGTACTTGTGGAATCTCCCAAACATGGATAACAAAACCTTGGAGTTCATTTTTAGTGGTTGAAATAATTTCTAAATTTTTTTTTGCATACATGAACTCTAAAATTTTCATTTTGTTATGCTTTAATATCTTTTTTGTTTACGAGAAAAATGGGAGAGTGAAAACTCAAGGTTGGATCTGGAAACAAATTTGAGGATCCAAGATGGAAATGGACAAATGCTGAGAGAGATAGTTCCAAAAATTATCTGTGATTTTTAAGGATAGGCAAAAAGTGGGTTGTTTGGCTCTGGTAAACATCCAACCACTTTAGAATTTGATTTTTTCCACTCCTGGAAATTTTTGGATCATTAGGTCCACTTGCATCCTCAACATGTTTCTGGCATGCATATCCACCACATTTAAAGCCCGTTAGGGTCAGTTACAAGTCCCTTTCCTATAAAATTCCACCAAGCTTATTATTAGGGGTTGTACTAGTGGAATCTCCCAAACATGGATAACAAAAACTTGAGGTTCATTTTTAGTGCGTGAAATAATTTTCAAATTTTTTTTTCATACATGAACTCTAAAATCTTCATTTTGTTATGCCTTAATATCTTTTTTGTTTACGTGAAAAAATTGGAGAGTGCAAGCTCCAGTTTGGATCTGAAATCAAATTTGAGCATCCAAGATGGAAATGCACAAATGCTGAGAGATATAATTCCAAAATGTATCTCTGATTTTTAAGAATAGGAAAAAAAGGGTTGTTTGACTCTGGTAAATATCCAACCACTTGAGAATTTGATTTTTTCCACTCTTTGAAATTTTTGGATCATTATGTCCACTTGCATCCTCAACATGTTTCTGGCATGCATATCTACCACATTTAAAGCATGTTAGGATCAGTTACAAGTCCCTTTCCTATAAAATTCCTCCAAGCTTATTATTAGGGGTTGTACTAGTGGAATCTCCCAAACATAGATAACAAAAACTTGGAGTTCATTTTTAGTGCGTGAAATAATTTCCATTTTTTTTTTAGCATACATGATCTCTAAAATTTTCATTTTGTTCTGCCTAAATATCTTTTTTGTTTACGAGAGAAAATGGGGGAGTGAAAACTCAAGTTTAAATCTGAAAACAAATTTGAGCATCCAAGATGGAAATGCACAAATACTGAGAGAGTTAGTTCCAAAAAGTATCTGTGATTTTTAAGGATAGGCAAAAAGAGGGTTGTTATGCTCTGGTAAAATATCCATCCACTTGAGAATTTGATTTTTTTCCACTGCTTGAAATTTTTTGATCGTTAGGTCCACTTGCATCCTCAACATGTTTCTGGCATGCATATCCACTTTATTTAAAACATGTTAGGATCAGTTACAAGTCCCTTTCGTATATAATTCCACCTATCTTATTATTAGGAGTTGTACTAGTGGAATCTCCCAAACATGGATAATAAAACTTTGGAGTTCATTTTTAGTGCATGAAATAATTTTCAAATTTTTTTTTGTATGCATGAACTCTAAAATCTTCATTTTGTTATGCCTTAATATCTTTTTTGTTTACGTGAAAAAAATGGAAGAGTGAAAGCTCCAGTTTGGATCTGAAATCAAATTTGAGTATCCAAGATGGAAATGCACAAATGCTGAGAAATATAGTTCCAAAACGTATCTGTGATTTTTAAGGATAGGAAAAAATGGGTTGTTTGGCTCTGGTAAATATCCTACCACTTGAGAATTTGATTTTTTTCACTCCTTGAAATTTTTGGATCATTAGGTCTACTTGCATCCTCAACATGTTTCTGGCATGCATATCCACCACATTTAAAGCATGTTAGGATCAATTACAAGTCCCTTTCCTATAAAATTCCACCCAGCTTATTATTAGGGATTGTACTAGTGGAATCTCCCAAACATGGATAACAAAACCTTTGAGTTCATTTTTAGTGCGTGAAATAATTTTCAAATTTTTTTTTGCATACAAGAACTCTAAAATCTTCATTTTGTTATGCCTTAATATCTTTTTTGTTTACGTGAAAAAATGGGAGAGTGAAAACTCAAGTTTGGATCTGAAAACAAATTTGGGCATCCAAGATGGAAATGCACAAATGCTGAGGGAGATAGTTCCAAAAAGTATCTGTGATTTTTAAGGATAGGTAAAAAGTGGGTTATTTGGCTCTAGTAAATATCCAATCATTTGAGAATTTGATTTTTTCCAGTCTTTGAAATTTTTGGATCATTAGGTCCACTTGCATCCTCAACATGTAACTGGCATGTATATCCACCACATTTAAAGCATGTTAGGATCAGTTACAAGTCCCTTTCCTTTAAAATTCCACCTAGCTTATTATTAGGGTTTGTACTAGTGGAATCTCCCAAACATGGACAACAAAACCTTGGAGTTCATTTTTAGTGAGTGAAATAATTTTCAAATTTTTTTTTTTGCACACATGAACTCTCAAATTTTTATTTTGTTATGCCTTAATATCTTTTATGTTTACTTGAAAAAATGGGAGAGCGAAAACTCAAGTTTGGATCTGAAAACAAATTTGGGCATCCAAGATGGAAACGCACAAATGCTGAGAGAGATAGTTCCAAAAAGTATTTGTGATTTTAAAGGATAGGCAAAAAGTGGGTTGTTTGGCTCAAGTAAATATCCAACCGTTTGAGAATTTTAATTTTTCAACTCTTTGAAATTTTTGGATCATTAGGTCCACTTGCATCCTCAACATGTTTCTGGCATGTACATCAACACATTTAAAGCATGTTAGGATTAGTTATAAGTCCCTTTCCTTTAAAATTCCACCAAGCTTATTATTAGTGGTAGCACTAGTGGAATCTCCCAAACATTGACAACAAAACCTTGGAGTTCATTTTTAGTGAGTGAAATAATTTTAAAATTTTTTTTGGATACATGAACTGTAAAATTTTTATTTTGTTATGCTTTAATATCTTTTTTGTTTACGAGAAAAAATGGGAAAGTGAAAACTCAAGTTTGGATCTGAAAACAAATTTGAGCATCCAAGATGGAAATGCACAAAAGCTGAGAGAGATAGTTCCAAAAAGTATCTGTGATTTTTAAGGATAGGCAAAAACTGGGTTGTTATGCTCTGGTAAATATCCAACCAGATGAGAATTTGATTTTTTCCACTCCTTGATATTTTTGGATCATTAGGTTCACTTGCATCCTTAACAGATTTCTGGCATGCATATCCACCACATTTAAAGTATGTTAGGATCAGTTACAAGTCCCTTTCCTATGAAATTCCACCTAGCTTATTATTAGGGGTTGTACTTGTGGAATCTCCCAAACATGGATAATAAAACCTTGGAGTTCATTTTTAGTGCATGAAATAATTTTCATATTTTTTTTTGCATACATAAACCCTAAAATTTCCATTTTGTTACGCCTTATTATCTTTTTTGTTTACGAGAAAAAATGGGAGTGTGAAAGGTCAAGTTTTGATCTGAAAACAAATTTGAGCTTCCAAGATGGAAATGGACAAATGCTGAGAGAGATAGTTCCAAAAAGTATCTGTGATTTTTAAGGATAGGCAAAAAGTGGGTTATTTGGCTCTGGTAAATGTCCAATCACTCGAGAATTTGATTTTTTCCACTCTTTGAAATTTTTTGATCACTAGGTCCACTAGCATCCTCAACATGTTTTTGGCATGCATATCCACCAAATTTAAAGCATGTTAGGATCAGTTACAAGTCCCTTTCCCATAAAATTCCACCAAGCTTATTATTAGGGGTTGTACTAGTGGAATCTCCCAAATATGGATAACAAAACCATGGAGTTCATTTTTAGAGCGTGAAATAATTTTCAAATTTTTTTTTGCATACATGACGTCTAAAATTTTTATTTTGTTATGCCTTAATATCTTTTTTTGTTTACGTGAAAAAATGGGAGAGTGAAACCTCAAGTTGGATCTGAAAAGAAATTTGACCATCCAAGATGGAAATGCACAAATGGTGAGAGAGGTAGTTCTTAAAAGTATCTGTGATAATTAAGGATAGGCAAAAAGTGGGTTGTTTGGCTCCGGTAAATATCCAACCACTTAAGAATTTGATTTTTTCCACTCCTGGAAATTTTTGGATCATTAGGTCCACTTGCATTCTCAACATGTTTCTGGCATGCATATCCACCACATTTAAAGCCTGTTAGAATCAGTTACAAGTCCATTTCCTATAAAATTCCACCAAGCTTATTATTAGGGGTCGTACTAGATGAATGTCCCAAACATGGATAACAAAACCTTGGAGTTCATTTTTAGTCTGTGAAATAATTTCCAATTTTTTTTTGCATACTTGAACTCTAAAATTTTCATTTTGTTATGCCTTAATATCTTTTTGTTTACGAGAGAAAATGGGAGAGTGAAAACTCAAGTTTGGATCTGAAAACAAATTTGAGCATCCAAGATGGAAATGCACAAATGCTGAGAGAGATAGTTCCAAAAAGTATCTGTGATTTTTAAGGATAGGCAAAAAGTTGGTTGTTATGGTTCTGTAAAATATTCAACCACTTGAGAATTTGATTTTTTTTTCACTCCTTGAAATTTTTGGATCATTAGGTCCACTTGCATCCTCATCATGTTTCTGGGATGCATATCCACCACATTTAAAGCATGTTAGGATCAGTGACAAGTCCCTTTGCTATAAATTTCCACCTAGGTTATTATTAGGGTTTGTACTAGTGGAATCTCCCAAACATGGATAATAAAACCTTGGAGTTCATTTTTAGTGCGTGAAATAATTTTCAAATTTTTTTTTGCATACATGAACTCTAAAATCTTCATTTTGTTATGCTTTAATATCTTTTTTGTTTACGAGAAAAATGGGAGAGTGAAAACTCAAGTTTGGATCTAAAAACAAATTTGACCATCAAAGTTGGAAATGCACAAATGCTGAGAGAGATAGTTCCAAAAAGTTTCTGTGATTTTTCAGGATAGGCAAAAAGTGGGTTGTTTGCCTCTGGTAAATATCCAACCACTTGAGAATTTAATTTTTTCCAGTCCTTGAAAATTTTGGATTATTAGGTCCACTTGCATCCTCAACATGTTTCTAGCATTCACATCCACCACATTTAAAGCATGTTCAGATCAGTTACAAGTCCCTTTCCTATAAAATTCCACTAAGCTTATTTAGGGGTTGTACTAGTGGAATCTCTCAAACATGGATAACAAAACCTTGGAGTTCATTTTAAGTGCGTGAAATAATTTTCAAATTTTTTTTTGCATACATGACGTCTAAAATTTTTATTTTGTTATGCCTTAATATCTTTTTTGTTTACGTGAAAAAATGGGAGTGTGAAAGCTCAAGTTGGATCTGAAAAGAAATTTGACCATCCAAGATGGAAATGCACAAATGCTGAGAGAGATAGTTCCTAAAAGTATCTGTGATTTTTAACGATAGGCAAAAAGTGGGTTGTTTGGCTCTGGTAAATATCCACCACTTGAGAATTTGATTTTTTCCACTCCTGGAAATTTTTGGATCATTAGGTCCACTTGCATCCTCAACATGTTTCAAGCATGCATATCCACCACATTTAAAGCATGTTAGAATCAGTTACAAGTCCCTTTCCTATTCAATTCCACAAAGATTATTATTAAGGGTCGTACTAGTAGAATCTCCCAAACATGGATAACAAAACCTTGGAGTTCATTTTTAGTGCGTGAAATAATTTCCAAATTTTTTTTCCATACATGAACTCTAAAATTTTCATTTTGTTATGCCTTAATATCTTTTTTGTTTACGAGAGAAAATGGGAGAGTGAAAACTCAAGTTTGGATCTGAAAACAAAGATGGAAATGCACAAATGCTGAGAGAGATAGTTCCAAAAAGTATCTGTGATTTTTAAGGATAGGCAAAAAGTGGGTTGTTTGGCTCTGGTAAATATCCAACCACTTGAGTATTTGGTTTTTCCACTCCTTGAAATTTTTGGATCTTTAGGTCCACTTGTATCCTCAACATATTTCTGGCATGCATATCCACCACATTTTAAGCATGTTAGAATCAGTTACAAGTCCCTTTCCTATAAAATTCCACCATGCTTATTATTAGGGGTCGTACTAGTGGAGTCTCCCAAAGATGGATAACAAAACCTTGGAGTTCATTTTTAGTGCGTGAAATAATTTCCAATTTTTTTTTTGCATACATGAGCTCTAAAATTTTCATTTTGTTATGCCTTAATATCTTTTTGTTTACGAGAGAAAATGGGAGAGTGAAAACTCAAGTTTGGATCTGAAAACAAATTTCAGCATCCAAGATGGAAATGCACAAATGCTGAGAGAGATAATTCCAAAAAGTATCTGTGATTTTTAGGGATAGGCAAAAAGTGGGTTGTTTGGCTCTGGTAAATATCCAACCACTTGAGAATTTGATTTTTTCCACTCCTTGAAATTTTTGGATCATTAGGTCCACTTGCATCCTCATCATGTTCTGGCATTCATATCCACCACATTTAAACCATGTTCGGATGAGTTACAAGTCCCTTTCCTATAAAATTCCACTAAGCTTATTTAGGGGTTGTACTAGTGGAATCTCCCAAACATGGATAACAAAACCTTGGAGTTCATTTTAAGTGCGTGAAATAATTTTCAAATTTTTTTTTGCATACATGACGTCTAAAATTTTTATTTTGTTATGCCTTAATATCTTTTTTGTTTACGTGAAAAAATGGGAGTGTGAAAGCTCAAGTTGGATCTGAAAAGAAATTTGACCATCCAAGATGGAAATGCACAAATGCTGAGAGAGATAGTTCCTAAAAGTATCTGTGATTTTTAAGGATAGGCAAAAAGTGGGTTGTTTGGCTCTGGTAAATATCCAACCACTTGAGAATTTGATTTTTTCCACTCCTGGAAATTTTTGGATCATTAGGTCCACTTGCATCCTCAACATGTTTCTAGCATGCATATCCACCACATTTAAAGCATGTTAGAATCAGTTACAAGTCCCTTTCCTATAAAATTCCACCAAGATTATTATTAGGGGCCGTACTAGTAGAATCTCCCAAACATGGATAACAAAACCATGGAGTTCATTTTTAGTGCGTGAAATAATTTCCAAATTTTTTTTTCAATACATGAACTCTAAAATTTTCATTTTGTTATGCCTTAATATCTTTTTCGATTATGAGAGAAAATGGGAGAGGGAAAACTCAAGTTTGGATCTGAAAACAAATTTGAGCATCCAAGATGGAAATGCACAAATACTGAGGGAGATAGTTCCAAAAGGTATCCGTGATTTTTAAGGATAGGCAACAAGTGGGTTGTTATGATCTGGTAAAATATCCAACCACTTGAGAATTTGATTTTTTTCCACTCCTTGAAATTTTGATCATTAGGTCCACTTGCATCCTCAACATGTTTCTGGCATGCATATCCACAACATTTAAAGAATGTTAGGATCAGTTACAAGTCCTTTTTGTTTAAAATTCCACCCAGCATATTATTAGGGGTTGTACTAGTGAAATATCCCAATCTTAGATAATAAAACTTTAGAGTTCATTTTTAGTGCCTGAAATAATTTTTAAATTTTTTTTTGCATACATGAACTCTAAAATCTTCATTTTGTTATGCCTAAATATCTTTTTTGTTTACGAGAAAAATGGGAGAGGGAAAACTCAAGTTTGGATCTGAAAACAAATTTAAGCATCCAAGATGGAAATGCACAAATGCTGAGAGAGATAGTATCAAAAAGTATCTGTAATTTTTAAGGATAGGCAAAAAGTGGGTAGTTTAGCTCTGGTAAATATCCAACCACTTGAGAATTTGATTTTTTCCACTCCTTGAAATTTTTGGATCCTTAGGTCCACTTGCATCCACAACATATTTCTGGCATGCATATCCACCACATTTAAAGCATGTTAGGATCAGTTACAAGTCCCTTTCCTACAAAATTCCACCCAGCTTATTATTAGGGGTTGTACAAGTGGAATCTCCCAAACAAGGATAACAAAACCATGGAGTTCATTTTTAGAGCGTGAAATAATTTTCAAATTTTTTTCTGCATACATGACGTCTAAAATTTTTATTTTGTTATGCCTTAATATCTTTTTTGTTTACGTGAAAAAATAGGAGAGTGAAACCTCAAGTTGGATCTGAAAAGAAATTTGACCATCCAAGATGGAAATGCACAAATGCTGAGAGAGATAGTTCATAAAAGTATCTGTGATATTTAAGGATAGGCGAAAAGTGGGTTGTTTGGCCCTGGTAAATATCCAACCACTTAGGAATTTGATTTTTTCCACTCCTGGAAATTTTTGGATCATTAGGTCCACTTGTATCCTCAACATGTTTCTGGCATGCATATCCACCACATTTTAAGCATGTTAGAATCAGTTACAAGTCCCTTTCCTATAAAATTCCACCAAGCTTATTATTAGGGGTCGTACTAGTGGAGTCTCCCAAAGATGGATAACAAAACCTTGGAGTTCATTTTTAGTGCGTGAGATAATTTCCAAATTTTTTTTTGCATACATGAACTCTAAAATTTTCATTTTGTTATGCCTTAATATCTTTTTGTTTACGAGAGAAAATGGGAGAGTGAAAACTCAAGTTTGGATCTGAAAACAAATTTCAGCATCCAAGATGGAAATGCACAAATGCTGAGAGAGATAGTTCCAAAAAGTATCTGTGATTTTTAAGGATAGGCAAAAAGTGGGTTGTTTGGCTCTGGTAAATATCCAACCACTTAAGAATTTGATTTTTTCCACTCCTTGAAATTTTTGGATTATTAGGTCCACTTGCATCCTCAACATGTTTCTGGCATTCATATCCACCACATTTAAACCATGTTCGGATCAGTTACAAGTCCCTTTCCTATAAAATTCCTCTAAGCTTATTTAGGGGTTGTACTAGTGGAATCTCCCAAACATGGATAACAAAACCTTGGAGTTCATTTTAAGTGCGTGAAATAATTTTCAAATTTTTTTTTGCATACATGACTTCTAAAATTTTTATTTTGTTATGCCTTAATATCTTTTTTGTTTACGTGAAAAAATGGGAGTGTGAAAGCTCAAGTTGGATCTGAAAAGAAATTTGACCATCCAAGATGGAAACGCACAAATGCTGAGAGAGATAGTTCCTAAAAGTATCTGTGATTTTTAAGGATAGGCAAAAAGTGGGTTGTTTGGCTCTGGTAAATATCCAACCACTTGAGAATTTGATTTTTTCCACTCCTGGAAATTTTTGGATCATTAGGTCCACTTGCATCCTCAACATGTTTCTAGCATGCATATCCACCACATTTAAAGCATGTTAGAATCAGTTACAAGTCCCTTTCCTATAAAATTCCACCAAGATTATTATTAGGGGTCGTACTAGTAGAATCTCCCAAACATGGATAACAAAACCTTGGAGTTCATTTTTTGTGCGTGAAATAATTTCCAAATTTTTTTTTGCATACATGAACTCTAAAATTTTCATTTTGTTATGCCTTAATATCTTTTTCGTTGACGAGAGAAAATGGGAGAGTGAAAACTCAAGTTTGGATCTGAAAACAAATTTGAGCATCCAAGATGGAAATGCACAAATGCTGAGGGAGATAGTTCCAAAAGGTATCCGTGATTTTTAAGGATAGGCAAAAAGTGGGTTGTTACGCTCTGGTAAATATCCAACCACTTGAGAATTTGATTTTTTCCACTCCTGGAAATTTTTGGATCATTAGGTCCACTTGCATCCTCAACATGTTTCTAGCATGCATATCCACCACATTTAAAGCATGTTAGAATCAGTTACAAGTCCCTTTCCTATAAAATTCCACCAAGATTATTATTAGGGGTCGTACTAGTAGAATCTCCCAAACATGGATAACAAAACCTTGGAGTTCATTTTTTGTGTGTGAAATAATTTCCAAATTTTTTTTTGCATACATGAACTCTAAAATTTTCATTTTGTTATGCCTTAATATCTTTTTCGTTGACGAGAGAAAATGGGAGAGTGAAAACTCAAGTTTGGATCTGAAAACAAATTTGAGCATCCAAGATGGAAATGCACAAATGCTCAGGGAGATAGTTCCAAAAGGTATCCGTGATTTTTAAGGATAGGCAAAAAGTGGGTTGTTACGCTCTGGTAAAATATCCAACCACTTGAGAATTTGATTTTTTTCCACTCCTTGAAATTTCGATCATTAGGTCCACTTCCATCCTCAACATGTTTCTGGCATGCATATCCACCACATTTAAAGCATGTTTGGATCAGTTACAAGTCCCTTTTCTATAAAATTCCACCTAGCTTATTATTAGGGGTTGTACTAGTGAAATCTCCCAATCTTAGATAATAAAACTTTAGAGTTCATTTTTAGTCCCTGAAATAATTTTTAAATTTTTTTTTGCATACATGAACTCTAAAATCTTCACTTTCTTATGCCTAAATATCTTTTTTCTTTACAAGAAAAATGGGAGAGGGAAAACTCAAGTTTGGATCTGAAAACAAATTTAAGCATCCAAGATGGAAATGCACAAATGCTGAGAGAGATAGTATGAAAAAGTATCTGTGATTTTTAAGGATAGGCAAAAAGTGGGTAGTTTAGCTCTGGTAAATATCCAACCACTTGAGAATTTGATTTTTTCCACTCCTTGAAATTTTTGGATCCTTAGGTCCACTTGCATCCTCAACATATTTCTGGCATGTATATCCACCACATTTAAAGCATGTTAGGATCAGTTACAAGTCCCTTTCCTACAAAATTCCACCCAGCTTATTATTAGGGGTTGTACTAGTGGAATCTCCTAAACATGGATAACAAAACCTTGGAGTTCATTTTTAGTGCGTGAAATAATTTTCAAATTTTTTTTAGCATACATGAACTCTAAAATCTTCATTTTGTTATGCCAGAATATCTTTTTTGTTTACGAGAAAAATGAGAGAGTGAAAACTCAAGTTTGGATCAGAAAACAAATTTCACCATCAAAGATGGAAATGCACAAATGCTGAGAGAGATAGTTCCAAAAAGTATCTATGATGTTTAAGGATAGGCAAAATGAGGGTTGTTTGACTCTGGTAAATATCCAACCACTTGAGAATTTGATTTTTTCCACTGCTTGAAATTTTTGGATCATTAGGTCCAATTGCATCCTCAACATGTTTCTGGCATGCATATCCACCACATTTAAAGCATGTTTGGATCAGTTAAGTGTCCCTTTCCTATAAAATTCCTCCTAGCTTATTATTACGGGTTGTACTAGTGCAATCTCCCAAACATGGATAACAAAACCTTGGAGTTCATTATTAGTGTGTGAAATAATTTTCAAATTTTTTTTGCATACATGAACTCTAAAATTTTAATTTTGTTATGCCTTAATATCTTTTTTGTTTACGAGAAAAAATGGGAGAGTGAAAGCTCAAGTTTGGATCTGAAAACATATTTGACCAACCAAGATGGAAATGCACAAATGCTGAGAGAGATAGTTCCAAAAAGTATCTGTGATTTTTAAGGGTAGGCAAAAAGTGGGTTGTTTTGCTCTGGTAAATACCCAACTACTTGAGAATTTGATTTTTTCCACTCCTTGAAATTATTGGATCATTACGTCCACTTGCATCCTCAACATGTTTCTTGCATGTATATCCACCACATTTAAAGCATGTTAGGATCAGTTTCAAGTCCCTTTCCTATAAAATTCCACCTAGCTTATTATTAGGGGTTGTACTAGTGGAATCTCCCAAACATGGATAATAAAACCTTGGATTTCATTTTTAGTGCGTTAAATAGTTTTCAATTTTTTTTGCACACATGAACTCTAAAATTTTCAATTTGTTATGCCTTAATAACTTTTTTGTTTACGTAAAAAAATGGGAGAGTGAAAGCTCAAGTTTGCGTCTTAAAAAAAATTTTACCATCAGAGATGGAAATGCACAAATGCTGAGAGAGACAGTTCCAAAAAGTATCTGTGATTTTTCAGGATAGGCAAAAAGTGGGTTGTTTAGCTCTGGTAAATATCCAACCACTTGAAAATTTGAGTTTTTCCACTCCTTGAAATTTTTGGATCATTAGGTCCACTTGCATCCTCAACATGTTTCTGGCATGCATATCCACCACATTTAAAGCATGTTTGGATCAGTTACAAGTCCCTTTCCTATAAAATTCCACCAAGTTTATTATTAGGGGTTGTACTAGTGGAATATCCCAAACATGGAAAACAAAACCTTGGAGTTCATTTTTAGTACGTGAAATAATTTTAAAATTGTTTTTTACATACATGAACTCTAAAATTTTCATTTTGTAATGCTGTAATATCTTTTTTGTTTATGTGAAAAAATGGAAGAATGAAAGCTCAAGTTTGGATCTGAAAACAAATGTGACCATCAGAGATAGTTCCAAAAGTATCTGTGATTTTTAAGGATAGGCAAAAAGTGGGTTGTTTAACTCTGGTAATTATGCAACCACTTGAGAATTTGAGTTTTTCCACTCCTTGAAATTTGTGGATCATTAGGTCCACTTGTATCCTCAACATGTTTCTGGCATGCATATCCACTTTATTTAAAGCATGTTAGGATCAGTTACAAGTCCCATTCGTATATAATTCTACCTATCTTATTATTAGGGTTGTACTAGTGGAATCTCCCAAACATGGATAATAAAACTTTGGAGTTCATTTTTAGTGCGTGAAATAATTTTCAAATTTTTTTTTGTATGCATGAACTCTAAATTCTTCATTTTGTTATGCCTTAATATCTTTTTTGTTTACGAGAAAAATGGGAGAGTGAAAACTGAAGTTTGGATCTTAAAACAAATTTTACCCTCCGAGATGGAAATGTACAAATGCTGAGAGAGATAGTTCAAAAAGTTTCTGTGATTCTTAAGGATAGGCAAAAAGTGGGTTGTTTGGCTCTGGTAAATATCCAACCACTTGAGAATTTGATTTTTTCCACTCTTAGAAATTGTTGGATCATTAGGTCCACTTGCATCTTCACCAGGTTTCTGGCTTGCATATCCGCCACATTTAAAGCATGTTTGGATCAGTTACAAGTCCCTTTCCTATAAAATTCCACCTAGCTTATTATTAGGGGTTGTACTAGTGGAATCTCCCAAACATGGATAATAAAACCTTGGAGTTCATTTTTAGTGCGTGAAATAATTTTCAAATTTTTTTTTTGCATACATGAACTCTAAAATCTTCATTTTGTTATGTCTTAATATCTTTTTTGTTTACGTGAAAAAATGGGAGAGTGAAAGCTCCAGTTTGGATCTGAAATCAAATTTGAGCATCCAAGATGGAAATGCACAAATGCTGAGAGATATAGTTCCAAAACGTATCTCTGATTTTTAAGAAGAGGAAAAAATCGGTTGTTTGGCTCTGGTAAATATCCAACCACTTGAGAATTTGATTTTTTCCACTCTTTGAAATTTTTGGATCATTAGGTCCACTTGTATCCTCAACAAGTTTCTGGCATGCATATCCACCACATTTAAAGCATGTTAGAATCAGTTACAAGTCCCTTTCCTATAAAATTCCACCAAGATTATTATTAGGGGTCGTACTAGTAGAATCTCCCAAACATGGATAACTAAACCTTGGAGTTCATTTTTAGTGCGTGAAATAATTTCCAAATTTTTTTTTGCATACATGAACTCTAAAATTTTCATTTTGTTATGCCTTAATATCTTTTTCGTTTACGAGAGAAAATGGGAGAGTGAAAACTCAAGTTTGGATCTGAAAACAAATTTGAGCATCCAAGATGGAAATGCACAAATGCTGAGAGAGATAGTTCTTAAAAGTATCTGTGATATTTAAGGATAGGCAAAAAGTGGGTTGTTTGGCTCTGGTAAATATCCAACCACTTAAGAATTTGATTTTTTCCACTCCTGGAAATTTTTGGATCATTAGGTCCACTTGCATCCTCAACAAGTTTCTGGCATGCATATCCACTATATTTAAAACATGTTAGGATCAGTTACAAGTCCCTTTCGTATATAATTCCACCTATCTTATTATTAGTGGTTGTATTAGTGGAATCTCTCAAACATGTATAATAAAACTTTGGAGTTCATTTTTAGTGCGTGAAATAATTTTCAAATTTTTTTTTGCATACATGAACTCTAAAATCTTCATTTTGTTTTGCCTTAATATCTTTTTTGTTTACGAAAAAAATGGGAGAGTGAAAACTCAAGTTTGGATCTGAAAACAAATTTGAGCATCCAAGATGGAAATGAACAAATGCTAAGAGAGAAAGTTCCAAAAAGTATCTGTGATTTTTAAGGATAGGCAAAAAGTGGGTTGTTTGGCTTTGGTAAAATATCCAACCGCTTGAGAATTTGATTTTTTTCCACAACTTGAAATTTTTTGATCATT
This sequence comes from Aristolochia californica, assembly GCF_029961685.1. Lineage (NCBI taxonomy): Eukaryota > Viridiplantae > Streptophyta > Magnoliopsida > Piperales > Aristolochiaceae > Aristolochia > Aristolochia californica. The sequence goes on from NW_027181837.1 coordinate 9,084,312, forward strand.
ACTTCCAATTGCATCCTCAACATGTTTCTGGCATGCACATCCACCACATTTAAAGCTTGTTAGGATCAGTTACAAGTCCCTTTCCTATAAAATTCCACATAGCTTATTATTAGGGGTTGTACTAGTGGAATCTCCCAAACATGGATAATAAAACCTTGGAGTTCATTTTTAGTGCATGAAATAATTTTCAAATTTTTTTTTGCATACATGAACTATAAAATCTTCATTTTGTTATGCCTTAATATCTGCTTTGTTTACGAGAAAAATGAGAGAGTGAAACTCAAGTTTTGATCTGAAAACAAATTTGAGCATCCAAGATGGAAATGCACAAATGCTAAGAGAGATATTTCCAAAAAGTATTTGTGATTTTTAAGGATAGGCAAAAAGTGGGTTGTTTGGCTCTGGTAAATATCCAACCACTTGAGAATTTGATTTTTTCCACTCCTTGAAATTTTTTGATCATTAGGTCCACTTGCATCCTCAACATATTTTTGGCATGCATATCTACCACATTTAAAGCATGTTAGGTTCAGTTACAACTCCCTTTCCTATAAAATTCCACCAAGCTTATTATTAGGGGTTGTACTAGTGGAATCTCCCAAACATGGATATTTTTAGTGCGTGAAATAATTTTCAAATTTTTTTTTGCATACATGCTCTCTAAAATCTTCATTTTGTTATGCCTTAATATCTTTTTTGTTTACGTGAAAAAATGGGAGAGTGAAAGCTCCAGTTTGGATCTGAAATCAAATTTGAGCATCCAAGATGGAAATGCACAAATGCTGAGAGATATAGTTCCAAAACGTATCAATGATTTTTAAGAATAGGAAAAAATGGGTAGTTTGGCTCTGGTAAATATCCAACCACTTGAGAATTTGATTTTTTCCACTCTTTGAAATTTTTGGATCATTATGTCCACTTGCATCCTCAACATGTTTCTGGCATGCATATCTACCACATTTAAAGCATGTTAGGATCAGTTACAAGTCCCTTTCCTATAAAATTCCAGCAAGCTTATTATTAGGGGTTGTACTAGTGGAATCTCCCAAACATGGATAACAAAAACTTGGAAGTCATTTTTAGTGCGTGAAATAATTTCCAATTTTTTTTTTTTTGCATACATGAACTCTAAAATTTTCATTTTGTTCTGCCTTAATATCTTTTTTGTTTACGAGAGAAAATGGGAGATTGAAAACTCAAGTTTAAATCTGAAAACAAATTTGAGCATCCAAGATTGAAATGCACAAATGCTGAGAGAGATAGTTCCAAAAAGTATCTGTGATTTTTAAGGATAGGCAAAAAGTGGGTTGTTATGCTCTCGTAAAATATTCATCCACTTGAGAATTTGATTTTTTTCCACTCCTTGAAATTTTTGGATCATTAGGTCCACTTGCATCCTCATTATTTTTCTGGGATGCATATCCACCACATTTAAAGCATGTTAGGATCAGTTACAAGTCCCTTTTCTATAAAATTCCACCTAGCTTATTATTAGGGGTTGTACTAGTGGAATCTCCCAAACATGGATAATAAAACCTTGGAGTTCATTTTTAGTGCGTGAAATAATTTTTAATTTTTTTTTTGCATACTTGAACTCTAAAATCTTCATTTTGTTATGCCTTAATATCTTTTTTGTTTACGAGAAAAATGGGAGAGTGAAAAGTCAAGTTTGGATCTGAAAACAAATTTGAGCATCCAAGATGGAAATGCAAAAAAGCTGAGAGAGATAGTTCCAAAAAGTTTCTGGAATTTTTAAGGATAGGCAAAAACTGGGTTGTTTGGCTCTGGTAAATATCCAACCACTTGAGAATTTGTTTTTTTCCACTCCTTGAAATTTTTGGATCATTAGGTCCACTTGCATCCTCAACATGTTTCTGGCATGCATATCCACCTCATTTAAAGCATGTTAGGATCAGTAACAAGTCCCTTTCCAAAAAGATTCCACCTAGCTTATTATTAGGGGTTGTACGAGTGGAATCTCCCAAACATGGATAATAAAACCTTGAAGTTCATTTTTAGTGCGTGAAATAATTTTCAAATTTTTTTTTGCATACATGAACTCTAAAATTTTCATTTTGTTATGCCTTTATATCTTTTTTGCTTACAAGAAAAATGGGAGAGTGAAAACTCAAGTTTGGATCTGAAAACAAATTTGTGCATCCAAGATGGAAATGCACAAATACTGAGAGAGCTAGTTCCAAAAAGTATCTGTGATTTTTAAGGATAGGCAAAAAAAGGGTTGTTATGCTTTGGTAAAATATCCAGCCGCTTGAGAATTTGATTTTTTTCCACAACTTGAAATTTTTTGACCATTAGTTCCACTTGCATCCTCAACATGTTTCTGGCATGCACATCCACCACATTTAAAGCATGTTAGGATCAGTTACAAGTCCCTTTCCTACAAAATTTCACATAGCTTATTATTAGGGGTTGTACTAGTGGAATCTCCCAAACATGGATAATAAAACCTTGGAGTTCATTTTTAGTGCGTGAAATAATTTTCAAATTTTTTTTGCATACATGAACTATAAAATCTTCATTTTGTTATGCCTTAATATCTGCTTTGTTTACGAGAAAAAGGAAAGAGTGAAAACTGAAGTTTGGATCTGAAAACAAATTTGAGCATCCAAGATGGAAATGCACAAATGCTAAAAGAGATATTGCCAAAAAGTATCAGTGATTTTTAAGGATAGGCAAAAAGTGGGTTGTTTGGCTCTGGTAAATATCCAACCATTTGAGAATTTGATTTTTTCCACTCCTTGAAATTTTTGGATCATTAGGTCCACTTGCATCCTCAACATGTTACTGGCACGCATATCTACCACATTTAAAGCATGTTAGGTTCAGTTACAAGTCCCTTTCCTATAAAATTCCACCAAGCTTATTATTAGGGGTTGTACTAGTGGAATTTCCCAAACATGGAGAACAAAAACTTGGGGTTCATTTTTAGTGCGTGAAATAATTTCCAATTTTTTTTTTTGCATACATGAACTCTAAAATCCTCATTTTGTTATGCCTTCATATCTTTTTTGTTTACGTGAAAAAATGGGAGAGTGAAAGCTCCAGTTTGGATCTGAAATCAAATTTGAGCATCCAAGATGGAAATGCACTAATGCTGAGAGATATAGTTCCAAAACGTATCTCTGATTTTTAAGACTAGGAAAAAATGGGTTGTTTGGCTCTGGTAAATATCCAACCACTTGAGAATTTGATTTTTTCCACTCTTTGAAATTTTTGGATCATTATGTCCACTTGCATCCTCAACATGTTTCTGGCATGCATATCTACCACATTTAAAGCATGTTAGGATCAGTTACAAGTCCCTTTCCTATAAAATTCCAGTAAGCTTATTATTAGGGGTTGTACTAGTGGAATCTCCCAAACATGGATAACAAAAACTTGGAGTTCATTTTTAGTGCGTGAAATAATTTCCAATTTTTTTTTTGCATACATGAACTCTAAAATTTTCATTTTGTTCTGCCTTAATATCTTTTTTGTTTACGAGAGAAAATGGGTGAGTGAAAACTCAAGTTTAAATCTGAAAAGAAATTTGAGCATCCAAGATTGAAATGCACAAATGCTGAGAGAGATAGTTCCCAAAAGTATCTGTGATTTTTAAGGATAGGCAAAAAAAGGGTTGTTATGCTCTGGTAAAATATCCAACCACTTGAGAATTTGATTTTTTTCCACTCCTTGAAATTTTTTGATCATTAGGTCCACTTGCATCCTCAACATGTTTCTGGCATGCATATCCACTATATTTAAAGCATGTTAGGATCAGTTACAAGTCCCTTTCGTATATAATTCCACCTATCTTATTTTTAGGGGTTGTACTAGTGGAATCTCTCAAACATGGATAATAAAACTTTGGAGTTCATTTTTAGTGCGTGAAATAATTTTCAAATTTTTTTTTGCATACATGAACTCTAAAATCTTCATTTTGTTTTGCCTTAATATCTTTTTTGTTTACGAGAAAAATGGGAGAGTGAAAACTCAAGTTTGGATCTGAAAACAAATTTCTGCATCCAAGATGGAAATGCACAAATGCTGAGAGAGGTAGTTCCAAAAAGTATCTGTGATTTTTAAGGATAGGCAAAAAGTGGGTTGTTATGCTCTAGTAAAATATTCAACCTCTTGAGAATTTTATTTTTTTTCACTCCTTGAAATTTTTTGATCATTAAGTCCACTTACATCCTCATCATGTTTCTGGGATGCATATCCTCCACATTTAAAGCATGATCAGTTACAAGTCCCTTTCCTATAAAATTCCACCTAGCTTATTATTAGGGGTGGTATTAGTGGAATCTCCCAAACATGGATAATAAAACCTTGGAATTCATTTTTAGTGCATGACATAATTTTCAAATTTTTTCCTACATACATGAACTCTAAAATCTTCATTTTGTTATGCCTTAATATCTTTATTGTTTACGAGAAAAATGGGAGAGTGAAAATTCAAGTTTGGATCTGAAAACAAATTTGAGCATCCAAGATGGAAATGCACAAATGCTGAGAGATATAGTTCCAAAAAGTATCTGTGATTTTTAAGGATAGGCAAATTGTGGGTTGTTTGGCTCTGGTAAATATCCAACCACTTGAGAATTTGATTTTTTCCACTCTTTCAAATTTTTGGATCTTTAGGTCCACTTGCATCCTCAACATGTTTCTGGCATGCATATCCACCACATTTAAAGCATGTTAGGATCAGTTACAAGTCCCTTTCCTATAAAATTCCACCAAGTTTATTATTAGGGGTTGTACTAGTGGAATCTCCCAAACATGGATAACAAAACCTTGGAGTTCATTTTTAGAACGTGAAATAAATTTAAAATTTTTTTTTGCATACATGAACTCTAAAATTTTCATTTTGTTACGCCTTAATATCTTTTTTGTTTACGTGAAAAAATGGGAGAGTGAAAGCTCAAGTTTGCGTCTGAAAAAAAATTTTACCATCAGAGATGGAAATGCACAAATGCTGAGAGAGATAGTTCCAAAAAGTATCTGTGATTTTTCAGGATAGGCAAAAAGTGGGTTGTTTAGCTCTGGTAAATATCCAACCACTTGAGAATTTGAGTTTTTCCACTCCTTGAAATTTTTGGATCATTTGGTCCACTTGCATCCTCAACATGTTTCTGGCATGCATATCTACCACATTTAAAGCATGTTAGGATCAGTAACAAGTCCTTTTCCTATAAAATTTCACCTAGCTTATTATTAGGGGTTGTACTAGTGGAATCTCCCAAACATAGATAATAAAACCTTGAAGTTCATTTTTAGTGCGTGAAATAATTTTCAAATTTTTTTTTGCAAACATGAACTCTAAAATCTTCATTTTGTTATGGCTTTATCTCTTTCTTGCTTACAAAAAAAATGGGGTAGTGAAAAGTCAAGTTTGGATCTGAAAACAAATTTGAGCATCCAAGATGGAAATGCACAAATGCTGAGAGATATAGTTCCAAAAAGTATCTGTGATTTTTAAGGATAGGCAAATTGTGGGTTGTTTGGCTCTGGTAAATATCCAACCACTTGAGAATTTGATTTTTTCCACTCTTTCAAATTTTTGGATCTTTAGGTCCACTTGCATCCTCAACATGTTTCTGGCATGCATATCCACCACATTTAAAGCATGTTAGGATCAGTTACAAGTCCCTTTCCTATAAAATTCCACCAAGTTTATTATTAGGGGTTGTACTAGTGGAATCTCCCAAACATGGATAACAAAACCTTGGAGTTCATTTTTAGAACGTGAAATAAATTTAAAATTTTTTTTTGCATACATGAACTCTAAAATTTTCATTTTGTTACGCCTTAATATCTTTTTTGTTTACGTGAAAAAATGGGAGAGTGAAAGGTCAAGTTTGCGTCTGAAAAAAAATTTTACCATCAGAGATGGAAATGCACAAATGCTGAGAGAGATAGTTCCAAAAAGTATCTGTGATTTTTCAGGATAGGCAAAAAGTGGGTTGTTTGGCTCTGGTAAATATCCAAGTACTTGAGAATTTGATTTTTTCCACTCCTTCAAATTTTTGGATCATTAGGTCCACTTGCATCCTCAACATGTTTCTGGCATGCATATCCACCACATTTAACGCATGTTAGGATCAATTACAAGTCCCTTTCCTATAAAATTCCACCAAGGATATTATTAGGGGTTGTACTAGTGGAATCTCCCAAACATGGATAACAAAAACTTGGAGTTCATTTTTAGTGCGTGAAATAATTTCCAATTTTTTTTTTTGCATAATTGAACTCTAAAATTTTCATTTTGTTCTACCTTAATATCTTTTTTGTTTACGAGAGAAAATGGGAGAGTGAAAACTCAAGTTTAAATCTGAAAACAAATTTGAGCATCCAAGATTGAAATGCACAAATGCTGAGAGAGATAGTTCCAAAAAGTATCTGTGATTTTTAAGGATAGGCAAAAAGTGGGTTGTTTGGCTCTGGTAAATATCCAACCACTTGAGAATTTGATTTTTTCCACTCCTTGAAATTTTTGGATCATTTGGTCCACTTGCATCCTCAACATGTTTTTGGCATGCATATCCACCACATTTAAAGCATGTTAGGATCAGTTACAAGTCCCTTTCCTATAAAATTCCACCAAGCTTATTATTAGGGGTTGTACTAGTGGAATCTCCCAAACATGGATAACAAAACCTTGGAGTTCATTTTTAGTGCGTGAAATAATTTCCAATTTTTTTTTTTTGCATACATGAACTCTAAAATTTTCATTTTGTTCTACCTTAATATCTTTTTGTTTACGAGAGAAAATGGGAGAGTGAAAACTCAAGCTTGGATCTTAAAACAAATTTGAGCATCCAAGATGGAATTGCACAAATGCTGAGAGAGATAGTTCCAAAAAGTATCTGTGATTTTTAAGGATAGGCAAAAATTGGGTTGTTTGGCTCTGGTAAATATCCAAGTACTTGAGAATTTGATTTTTTCCACTCCTTCAAATTTTTGGATCATTAGGTCCACTTGCATCCTCAACATGTTTCTGGCATGCATATCCACCACATTTAACGCATGTTAGGATCAATTACAAGTCCCTTTCCTATAAAATTCCACCAAGGTTATTATTAGGGGTTGTACTAGTGGAATCTCCCAAACATGGATAACAAAAACTTAGAGTTCATTTTTAGTGCGTCAAATAAGTTCCAATTTTTTTTTTTGCATACATGAACTCTAAAATTTTCATTTTGTTCTACCTTAATATCTTTTTTGTTTACGAGAGAAAATGTGAGAGTGAAAACTCAAGTTTAAATCTGAAAACAAATTTGAGCATCCAAGATGGAAATGCACAAATACTGAGAGAGTTAGTTTCAAAAAGTATCTGTGATTTTTAAGAATAGGCAAAAAAAGGGTTGTTTGGCTCTGGTAAATATCCAACAACTTGAGAATTAGATTTTTTCCAGTTCTTGAAATTTTTGGATTATCAGGTCCACTTGCAGCCTCAACATGTTTCTGGCATGCATATCCACCACATAAAAAGCATGTTAAGATCAGTTACAAGTCCCTTTCCTATAAAATTCCACCAAGCTTATTATTAGGGGTTGTACTAGTGGAATCTCCCAAACATGGATAACAAAACCTTGGAGTTCATTTTTAGTGCGTGAAATAATTTCAAATTTTTTTTTTGCACACATGATCTCTGAAATTTTCATTTTGTTATGCCTGAATTTCTTTTTTGTTTACTTGAAAAAATGGGAGAGTGAAAGCTCAAGTTTGGATCTGAAAACAAATTTGACCATCCAAGATGGAAATGCAAAAATGCTGAGAGAGATAGTTCCAAAAAGTATCTGTGATTTTTCAGGAAAGGCAAAAAGTGGGTTGTTTAGCTCTGGTAAATATCCAACCACTTGAGAATTTGAGTTTTTCCACTCCTTGAAATTGTTGGATCATTTGGTCCACTTGTATCCTCAACATGTTTTTGGCATGCATATCCACCACATTTAAAGCATGTTAGGATCAGTTACAAGTCCCTTTCCTATAAAATTCCACCAAGCTTATTATTAGGGGTTGTACTAGTGGAATCTCCCAAACATAGATAACAGAACCTTGGAGTTCATTTATAGTGCGTGAAATAGATTCCAAATTTTTTTTTGCATACATGAACTCTAAAATCTTCATTTTTTTTTGCCTAAATATCTTTTTTGTTTACGAGAAAAATGGGAGAGTGAAAACTCAAGTTTGGATCTGAAAACAAATTTTAGCATCCAAGATGGAAAGGCACAAATGCTGACAGAGATAATCCCAAAAAGTATCTGTGATTTTTAAGGATAGACAAAATGTGGGTGGTTAGGCTCTAGTAAATACCCAACCACTTGAGAATTTGATTTTTTTCACTCCTTGAAATTTTTTGATCATTAGGTCCACTTGCATCCTCAACATGTTTTTGGCATGCATATCCACCACATTTAAAGAATGTTAGGATCAATTACAAGTCCCTTTCCTATAAAATTCCACCCAGCTTATTATTAGGGATTGTACTAGTGGAATCTCCCAAACATGGATAATAAAACATTTGAGTTCATTTTTAGTGGGTGAAATAATTTTCAAATTTTTTTTGCATACATGAACTCTAAAATTTTCATTTTTTTATGCCTTAATATCATTTTTGTTTACGTGAAAAAATGGGAGAGTGAAAACTCAAGTTTGGATCGGAAAACAAATTTGGGCATCCAAGATGGAAATGTACAAATGCTGAGGGAGATAGTTCCAAAAAGTATCTGTGATTTTTAAGGATAGGCAAAAAGTGGGTTATTTGGCTCTGGTAAATATCCAATCACTCGAGAATTTGATTTTTTCCACTCCTTGAAATTTTTTAATCACTAGGTCCAATAGCATCCTCAACATGTTTCTGGCATGCATATCCACCACATTTAAAGCATGTTAGGATCAGTTACAAGTCCCTTTCCCATAAAATTCCACCAAGCTTATTATTAGGGGTTGTACTAGTGGAATCTCCCAAACATGGATAACAAAACCTTGGAGTTCATTTTTAGTCCGTGAAATAATTTCCAAATTTTTTTTTGCATACATGAACTCTAAAATTTTCATTTTGTTATGCCTTAATATCGTTTTGTTTACGAGAGAAAATGGGAGAGTGAAAACTCAAGTTTGGATCTGAAAACAAATTTGAGCATCCAAGATGGAAATGCACAAATGCTGAGAGAGATAGTTCCAAAAAGTATCTGTGATTTTTAAGCATAGGCAAAAAGTGGGTTGTTATGCTCTGGTAAAATATTCAACCACTTGAGAATTTGATTTTTTTTCACTCCTTGAAATTTTTGGATCATTAGGTCCACTTGCATCTCAACATGTTTCTGGCATTCATATCCACCACATTTAAAGCATGTTAGGATCAGTTACAAGTCCCTTTCCTATAAAATTCCACTAAGCTTATTTAGGGGTTGTACTAGTGGAATCTCCCAAACATGGATAACAAAACCTTGGAGTTCATTTTAAGTGCGTGAAATAATTTTCAAATTTTTTTCTGTATACATGACGTCTAAAATTTTTATTTTGTTATGCATTAATATCTTTTTTGTTTACGTGAAAAAATGGGAGTGTGAAAGCTCAAGTTGGATCTGAAAATAAATTTGACCATCCAAGATGGAAATGCACAAATGCTGAAAGAGATAGTTCCAAAAAGTATCTGTGATTTTTAAGGATTGGTAAAAGGTGGGTTGTTTGGCTCTGGTAAATATCCAACCACTTCAGAATTTGATTTTTTCCACTCCTGGAAATTTTTGGATCATTAGGTCCACTTGCATCCTCAACATGTTTCTAGCATGCATATCCACCACATTTAAAGCATGTTTGAATCAGTTACAAGTCCCTTTCCTATAAAATTCCACCAAGATTATTATTAGGGGTCATACTAGTAGAATCTCCCAAACATGGATAACAAAACCTTGGAGTTCATTTTTAGTGCGTGAAATAATTTCCAAATTTTTTTTTGCATACATGAAATCTAAAATTTTCATTTTGTTATGCCTTAATATCTTTTTGGTTTACGTGAGAAAATAGGAGAGTGAAAACTCAAGTTTGGATCTGAAAACAAATTTGAGCATCGAAGATGGAAATGCACAAATGCAGAGGGAGATAGTTCCAAAAGCTATTCGTGATTTTTAAAGATAGGCAAAAAGTGGGTTGTTATGCTCTGGTAAAATATCCAACCACTTGAGAATTTGATTTTTTTCCACTCCTTGAAATTTTGATCATTAGGTCCACTTGCATCCTCAACATGTTTCTGGCATGCATATCCACCACATTTAAAGCATGTTAGGATCAGTTACAAGTTCCTTTTCTATAAAATTCCACCTAGCTTATTATTAGGGGTAATACTAGTGGAATCTCCCAAACATGGATAACAAAACCATGGAGTTCATTTTTAGTGCGTGAAATAATTTTCAAATTTTTTTTTTTGCATACATGAACTCTAAAATCTTCATTTTGTTATGCTTTAATATCTTTTTTGTTTACGAGAAAAATGGGAGAGTGAAAACTCAAGTTTGGATCTGAAAACAAATTTGAGCATCCAAGTTGGAAAGGCACAAATGCTGAGAGATATAGTTCCAAAAAGTATCTGTGATTTTTAAGGATACGCAAAAAGTGGGTTGTTGGCTCTGGTAAATACCCAACCACTTGAGAATTTGATTTTTTCCACTCCTTGAAATTATTGGATCATTACGTCCACTTGCATCCTCAACATGTTTCTTGCATGCATATCCACCACATTTAAAGCATGTTAGGATCAGTTTCAAGTCCCTTTCCTATAAAATTCCACCTAGCTTATTATTAGGGGTTGTACTAGTGGAATCTCCCAAACATGGATAAATAAACTTAGGATTTCATTTTTAGTGCGTGAAATAATTTTCAATTTTTTTTGCATACTTGAACTCTAAAATCTTCATTTTGTTATGCCTTAATATTTTTTTTGTTTACGAGAAAAATGGGAGAGTGAAAACTCAAGTTTGGATCTCAAAATAAATTTCAGCATCCAAGATGGAAGTGCACAAATGCTGAGAGAGATAGTTCCAAAAAGTATCTGTGATTTTTAAGGATAGGCAAATTGTGGGTTGTTTGGCTCTGGTAAATATCCAACCACTTGAGAATTTGATTTTTTCCACTCTTTCAAATTTTTGGATCTTTAGGTCCACTTGCATCCTCAACATGTTTCTGGCATGCATATCCACCACATTTAAAGCATGTTAGGATCAGTTACAAGTCCCTTTCCTATAAAATTCCACCAAGTTTATTATTAGGGGTTGTACTAGTGGAATCTCCCAAACATGGATAACAAAACCTTGGAGTTCATTTTTAGAACGTGAAATAAATTTAAAATTTTTTTTTGCATACATGAACTCTAAAATTTTCATTTTGTTACGCCTTAATATCTTTTTTGTTTACGTGAAAAAATGGGAGAGTGAAAGCTCAAGTTTGCGTCTGAAAAAAAATTTTACCATCAGAGATGGAAATGCACAAATGCTGAGAGAGATAGTTCCAAAAAGTATCTGTGATTTTTCAGGATAGGCAAAAAGTGGGTTGTTTAGCTCTGGTAAATATCCAACCACTTGAGAATTTGAGTTTTTCCACTCCTTGAAATTTTTGGATCATTTGGTCCACTTGCATCCTCAACATGTTTCTGGCATGCATATCCACCACATTTAAAGCATGTTTGGATCAGTTACAAGTCCCTTTCCTATAAAATTCCACCAAGTTTATTATTAGGGGTTGTACTAGTGGAATCTCCCAAACATGGATAACAAAACCTTGGAGTTCATTTTTAGTACGTGAAATAATTTAAAATTTTTTTTTTACATACGTGAACTCTAAAATTTTCATTTTGTTATTCCGTAATATCTTTTTTGTTTACGTGAAAAAATGGAAGAGTGAAAGCTCAAGTTTGGATCTGAAAAACAAATTTGACCATCAGAGATGGAAATGCACAAATGCTGAGGGAGATAGTTCCAAAAGTATCTGTGATTTTTAAGGATAGGCAAAAAGTGGGTTGTTTAACTCTGGTAATTATGCAACCACTTGAGAATTTGAGTTTTTCCACTCCTTGAAATTTTTGGATCATTAGGTCCGCTTGTATCCTCAACATGTTTCTGGCATGCAAATCCACCTCATTGAAAGCATGTTTGGATCAGTAACAAGTCCCTTTCCTAGAAGATTCCACCGAGCTTATTATTAGGGGTTGTACTAGTGGATTCTCCCAAACATGGATAATAAAACCTTGGATTTCATTTTTAGTGCGTGAAATAATTTCCAATTTTTTTTTTTCATGCATGAACTCTAAAATCGTCATTTTGTTATGCCTTCATATCTTTTTTGCTTACGAGAAAAATGGGAGAGTGAAAGCCCAAGGTTGGATCTGAAAACAAATTTGAGCATCCAAGATGGAAATGCACAAATGCTGAGAGAGAGAGTTCCAAAAAGTATCTGTGATTTTTAAGGATAGGCAAAAATTGGGTTGTTTGGCTCTGGTAAATATCCAACCACTTGAGAATTTGATTTTTTCCACTCGAAATTTTTTGCTCATTAGGTCCACTTGCATCCTCAACATGTTTCTGGCATGCATATCCACCACATTTAAAGCATGTTAGGATCAGTTACAAGTCCCTTTCCTATAAAATTCCACCAAGCTTATTATTAGGGGTTGTACTAGTGGAATCTCCCAAACATGGATAACAAAAGCTTGGAGTTCATTTTTAGTGCGAGAAATAGTTTCCAATTTTTTTTTTGCATGCATGAACTCAAAATTTTCATTTTGTTCTGCTGTAATTTCTTTTTTGTTTACGACAGAAAATGGGAGAGTGAAATCTCATGTTTGGATCTGAAAACAAATTTGAGCATCCAAGATGGAAATGTACAAATGCTGAGAGAGATAGTTCCAAAAAGTATCTGAGATTTTTAAGGATAGGCAAAAAGTGGGTTGTTATGCTCTGGTAAAATATTCAACCATTGAGTATTTGATTTTTTTCCACTCCTTGAAATTTTTGGATCATTAGGCTCACTTGCATCCTCATCATGTTTCTTGGATGCATATCCACCACATTTAAAGCATGTTAGGATCAGTTACAAGTCCCATTCCTATAAAATTCCACCTAGTTTATTATTAGGGGTGGTATTAGTGGAATCTCCCAAAATGCATAATAAAACCTTCGAGTTCATTTTTAGTGCGTGAAATAATTTTCAAATTTTTTTTGCGTACATGAACTCTAAAATCTTCATTTTGTTATGCCTTAATATCTTTTTTGTTTACGAGAAAAATGGGAGAGTGAAAACTCAAGTTTGGATCTGAAAACAAATTTGAGCATCCAAGATGGAAATTCACAAATGCTGAGAGAGATAGTTCCAAAAAGTTTCTGTGATTTTTAAGGATAGGCAAAAAGTGGGTTGTTTGGCTCAGGTAAATATCCAACCACTTGAGAATTTGATTTTTGCCACTCCTTGAAATTTTTGGATCATTAGGTCCACTTGCATCCTCAACATGTTTCTAGCGTGCATATCCACCTCATTTAAAGCATGTTAGGATCAGTAACAAGTCCCTTTCCTATAAAATTCCACCTAGCATATTATTAGGGGTTGTCCTAGTGGAATCTCCCAAACAAGGATAATAAAACCTTGAAGTTCATTTTTAGTGCGTGAAATAATTTTCAAATTTTTTTTTGCATACATGAACTCTAAAATCTTCATTTTGTTATGCCTTTATATCTTTCTTGCTTACGAGAAAAATGGGAGAGTGAAAACTCAAGTTTGGATCTGAAAACAAATTTGGGCATCCAAGATGGAAATGCACAAATGCTGAGAGAGATAGTTCCAAAAAGTATCTGTGATTTTTAAGGATAGGCAAAAATTGGGTTGTTTGGCTCTGGTAAATATCCAACTACTTGAGAATTTGATTTTTTCCACTCCTTCAAATTTTTGGATCATTAGGTCCACTTGCATCCTCAACATGTTTCTAGCATGCATATCCACCACATTTAAAGCATGTTAGGATCAATTACAAGTCCATTTCCTATAAAATTCCACCAAGGTTATTGGTAGGGGTTGTACTAGTGGAATCTCCCAAACATGGATAAAAAAAACTTGGAGTTCATTTTTAGTGCGTGAAATAATTTCTAATTTTTTTTTTGCGTACATGGACTCTAAAATTTTCATTTTGTTCTGCCTTAATATCTTTTTTGTTTATGAGAGAAAATGGGAGAGTGAAAACTCAAGTTTAAATCTGAAAAAAAATTTGAGCATCCAAGATGGAAATGCACAAATACTGAGGGAGTTAGTTCCAAAAAGTATCTGTGATTTTTAAGGATAGGCAAAAAAAGGGTTGTTATGCTCTGGTAAAATATCCAACCACTTGAGAATTTGATATTTTTCCACTCCTCGAAATTTTTTGATCATTACGTCCACTTGCATCCTCAACATGTTTCTGGCATGCATATCCACTATATTTAAAGCATGTTAGAATCAGTGACAAGTCCCTCTCGCATATAATTCCACCTATTTTATTATCAGGGGTTGTACTAGTGGAGTCTCCCAAACATGGATACTAAAACTTTGGAGTTCATCTTTAGTGCGTGAAATAACTTTCAAATTTTTTTTTGCACACATGAACTCTAAAATCTTCATTTTGTTTTGCCTTAATATCTTTTTTGTTTACGAGAAAAATGGGAGAGTAAAAACTCAAGTTTGGATCTGAAAACAAATTTGAGCATCCAAGAAGGAAATGAACAAATGCTAAGAGAGATAGTTCCAAAAAGTATCTGTGATTTTTAAGGATAGGCAAAAAGTGGGTTTGTTTGGCTTTGGTAAAATATCCAACCGCTCGAGAATTTGATTTTTTTCCACTCCTTGAAATTTTTTGATTATTAGTTCCACTTGCATCCTCAACATGTTTCTGGTATGCACATCCACCACATTTAAAGCATGTTAGGATCAGTTACAATTCCCTTTCCTATAAAATTCCACCTAGTTTATTATTAGGGGTGGTATTAGTGGAATCTCCCAAACATGCATAATAAAACCTTCGAGTTCATTTTTAGTGCGTGAAATAATTTTCAAATTTTTTTTGCGTACATGAACTCTAAAATCTTCATTTTGTTATGCCTTAATATCTTTTTTGTTTACGAGAAAAATGGGAGAGTGAAAACTCAAGTTTGGATCTGAAAACAAATTTGAGCATCCAAGATGGAAATTCACAAATGCTGAGAGAGATAGTTCCAAAAAGTTTCTGTGATTTTTAAGGATAGGCAAAAAGTGGGTTGTTTGGCTCAGGTATCCAACCCCTTGAGAATTTGATTTTTGCCACTCCTTGAAATTTTTGGATCATTAGGTCCACTTGCATCCTCAACATGTTTCTGGCATGCATATCCACCTCATTTAAAGCATGTTAGGATCAGTAACAAGTCCCTTTCCTATAAAATTCCACCTAGCTTATTATTAGGGGTTGTCCTAGTGGAATCTCCCAAACAAGGATAATAAAACCTTGAAGTTCATTTTTAGTGCGTGAAATAATTTTCAAATTTTTTTTTGCATACATGAACTCTAAAATCTTCATTTTGTTATGCCTTTATATCTTTCTTGCTTACGAGAAAAATGGGAGAGTGAAAACTCAAGTTTGGATCTGAAAACAAATTTGGGCATCCAAGATGGAAATGCACAAATGCTGAGAGAGATAGTTCCAAAAAGTATCTGTGATTTTTAAGGATAGGCAAAAATTGGGTTGTTTGGCTCTGGTAAATATCCAACTACTTGAGAATTTGATTTTTTCCACTCCTTCAAATTTTTGGATCATTAGGTCCACTTGCATCCTCAACATGTTTCTAGCATGCATATCCACCACATTTGAACCATGTTAGGTTCAATTACAAGTCCATTTCCTATAAAATTATTGGTAGGGGTTGTACTAGTGGAATCTCCCAAATATGGATAAAAAAAACTTGGAGTTCATTTTTAGTGCGTGAAATAATTTCTAATTTTTTTTTTTGCGTACATGGACTCTAAAATTTTCATTTTGTTCCGCCTTAATATCTTTTTTGTTTACGAGAGAAAATGGGAGAGTGAAAACTCAAGTTTAAATCTGAAAAAAAATTTGAGCATCCAAGATGGAAATGCACAAATACTGAGGGAGTTAGTTACAAAAAGTATCTGTGATTTTTAAGGATAGGCAAAAAAAGGGTTGTTATGCTCTGGTAAAATATCCAACCACTTGAGAATTTGATATTTTTCCACTCCTCGAAATTTTTTGATCATTAGGTCCACTTGCATCCTCAACATGTTTCTGGCATGCATATCCACTATATTTAAAGCATGTTAGGATCAGTGACAAGTCCCTCTCGCATATAATTCCACCTATTTTATTATCAGGGGTTGTACTAGTGGAGTCTCCCAAACATGGATAATAAAACTTTGGAGTTCATCTTTAGTGCGTAAAATAATTTTCAAATTTTTTTTTGCACACATGAACTCTAAAATCTTCATTTTGTTTTGCCTTAATATCTTTTTTGTTTACGAGAAAAATGGGAGAGTGAAAACTCAAGTTTGGATCTGAAAACAAATTTGAGCATCCAAGAAGGAAATGAACAAATGCTAAGAGAGATAGTTCCAAAAAGTATCTGTGATTTTTAAGGATAGGCAAAAAGTGGGTTTGTTTGGCTTTGGTAAAATATCCAACCGCTTGAGAATTTGATTTTTATCCACTCCTTGAAATTTTTTGATTATTAGTTCCACTTGCATCCTCAACATGTTTCTGGTATGCACATCCACCACATTTAAAGCATGTTAGGATCAGTTACAAGTCCCTTTCCTATAAAATTCCACCTAGTTTATTATTAGGGGTGGATTAGTGGAATCTCCCAAACATGCATAATAAAACCTTCGAGTTCATTTTTAGTGCGTGAAATAATTTTCAAATTTTTTTTGCGTACATGAACTCTAAAATCTTCATTTTGTTATGCCTTAATATCTTTTTTGTTTACGAGAAAAATGGGAGAGTGAAAACGCAAGTTTGGATCTGAAAACAAATTTGAGCATCCAAGATGGAAATTCACAAATGCTGAGAGAGATAGTTCCAAAAAGTTTATGTGATTTTTAAGGATAGGCAAAAAGTGGGTTGTTTGGCTCAGGTAAATATCCAACCACTTGAGAATTTGATTGTTGCCACTCCTTGAAATTTTTGGATCATTAGGTCCACTTGCATCCTCAACATGTTTCTGGCATGCATATCCACCTCATTTAAAGCATGTTAGGATCAGTAACAAGTCCCTTTCCTATAAAATTCCACCTAGCTTATTATTAGGGGTTGTCCTAGTGGAATCTCCCAAACATGGATAATAAAACCTTGAAGTTCATTTTTAGTGCGTGAAATAATTTTCAAATTTTTTTTTGCATACATGAACTCTAAAATCTTCATTTTGTTATGCCTTTATATCTTTCTTGCTGACGAGAAAAATGGGAGAGTGAAAACTCAAGTTTGGATCTGAAAACAAATTTGGGCATCCAAGATGGACATGCACAAATGCTGAGAGAGATAGTTCCAAAAAGTATCTGTGATTTTTAAGGATAGGCAAAAATTGGGTTGTTTGGCTCTGGTAAATATCCAACTACTTGAGAATTTGATTTTTTCCACTCCTTCAAATTTTTGGATCATTAGGTCCACTTGCATCCTCAACATGTTTCTAGCATGCATATCCACCACATTTAAAGCATGTTAGGATCAATTACAAGTCCATTTCCTATAAAATTCCACCAAGGTTATTGGTAGGGGTTGTACTAGTGGAATCTCCCAAACATGGATAAAAAAAACTTGGAGTTCATTTTTAGTGCGTGAAATAATTTCTAATTTTTTTTTTGCGTACATGGACTCTAAAATTTTCATTTTGTTCTGCCTTAATATCTTTTTTGTTTACGAGAGAAAATGGGAGAGTGAAAACTCAAGTTTAAATCTGAAAAAAAATTTGAGCATCCAAGATGGAAATGCACAAATACTGAGGGAGTTAGTTCCAAAAAGTATCTGTGATTTTTAAGGATAGGCAAAAAAAGGGTTGTTATGCTCTGGTAAAATATCCAACCACTTGAGAATTTGATATTTTTCCACTCCTCGAAATTTTTTGATCATTAGGTCCACTTGCATCCTCAACATGTTTCTGGCATGCATATCCACTATATTTAAAGCATGTTAGGATTAGTGACAAGTCCGTCTCGCATATAATTCCACCTATTTTATTATCAGGGGTTGTACTAGTGGAGTCTCCCAAACATGGATAATAAAACTTTGGAGTTCATCTTTAGTACGTGAAATAATTTTCAAATTTTTTTTTGCACACATGAACTCTAAAATCTTCATTTTGTTTTGCCTTAATATCTTTTTTGTTTACGAGAAAAATGGGAGAGTGAAAACTCAAGTTTGGATCTGAAAACAAATTTGAGCATCCAAGAAGGAAATGAACAAATGCTAAGAGAGATAGTTCCAAAAAGTATCTGTGATTTTTAAGGATAGGCAAAAAGTGGGTTTGTTTGGCTTTGGTAAAATATCCAACCGCTTGAGAATTTGATTTTTTTCCACTCCTTGAAATTTTTTGATTATTAGTTCCACTTGCATCCTCAACATGTTTCTGGTATGCACATCCACCACATTTAAAGCATGTTAGGACCAGTTACAAGTCCCTTTCCTATAAAATTCCACATAGCTTACTATTAGGGGTACTAGTGGAATCTCCCAAACATGGATAATAAAACCTTGGAGTTCATTTTTAGTGCGTGAAATAATTTTCAAATTTTTTTTTGCATACATGAACTCTAAAATCTTCATTTTGTTATGCCTTAATATCTGCTTTGTTTACGAGAAAAATGAGAGAGTGAAAACTCAAGTTTGGATCTGAAAACAAATTTGAGCATCCAAGATGGAAATGCACAAATGCTGAGAGAGATAGTTCCAAAAAGTATCTGTGATTTTTAAGGATAGGCAAAAAGTAGGTTGTTTGGCTCTGGTAAATATCTAACCACTTGAGAATTTGATTTTTTCCACTCCTTGAAATTTTTTGATCATTAGGTCCACTTGCATCCTCAACATGTTTCTGGCATGCATATCCACCACATTTAAAGCATGTTTGGATCAGTTACAAGTTCCTTTCCTATAAAATTCCACCTAGCTTATTATTAGGGTTTGTACTAGTGGAATCTCCCAAACATGGATAATAAAACCTTTGAGTTCATTTTAATGCGTGAAATAATTTTCAAAATTTTTTTTGTATACATGAACTCTAAAATCTTTATTTTGTTATGCCTTAATATCTTTTTTGTTTACGAGAAAAATGGGAGAGTGAAAACTCAAGTATGGATCTGAAAACAAATTTGACCATCCAAGATGGAAAGCCACAAATGCTGAGAGAGATACTTCAAAACATTTCTGTGATTTTTAAGTATAGGCAAAAAGTGGGTTCTTTGGCTCTGGTAAATATCCAACCACTTGAGAATTTGATTTTTTCCACTCCTTGAAATTTTTGAATCATTAGGTCCACTTGCATCCTCAACATGTTTCTGGCATTCATATCCACCACATTTAAAGCATGTTAGGATCAGTTACAAGTCCCTTTCCTATAAAATTCCACCTAGCTTATTATTAGGGGTTGTACTAGTGGAATCTGCCAAACATGGATAATAAAACCTTGGACTTCATTTTTTGAGCGTGAAATAATTTTCAAATTTTTTTTTTGCATACATGAACTCTAAAATCTTCATTTTGTTATGCCTTAATATCTGCTTTGTTTACGAGAAAAATGAGAGAGTGAAAACTCAAGTTTGGATCTGAAAACAAATTTGAGCATCCAAGATGGAAATGCACAAATGCTGAGAGAGATAGTTCCAAAAAGTATCTGTGATTTTTAAGGATAGGCAAAAAGTAGGTTGTTTGTCTCTGGTAAATATCTAACCACTTGAGAATTTGATTTTTTCCACTCCTTGAAATTTTTTGATCATTAGGTCCACTTGCATCCTCAACATGTTTCTGGCATGCATATCCACCACATTTAAAGCATGTTTGGATCAGTTACAAGTTCCTTTCCTATAAAATTCCACCAAGCATATTATTAGGGGTTGTACTAGTGGAATCACCCAAACAAGGATAACAAAACCTTGGGGTTCATTTTTAGTGCATGAAATAATTTCCAAATTTTTTTTTGCATACATGAACTCTAAAATATTCATTTTGTAATGCCTTAATATCTTTTTTGTTTACGAGAGTAAATGGGAGAGTGAAAACTGAAGTTTGGATATGAAAACAAATTTGAGCATCCAAGATGGAAATGCACAAATGCTGAGAGAGATATCTCCAAAAAGTACCTGTGACTTTTAAGGATAGGCAAAAAGAGGGTTGTTATGATCTGGTAAAATATCCAACCACTTGAGAATTTGATTTTTTTCCACTCCTTGAAATTTTTTGATCATTAGGTCCACTTGCATCCTCAACATGTTTCTGGCATGCATATCCACCACATTTAAAGCATGTTAGGATCAGTTACAACTACCTTTCCTATATAATTCCACCTTGCTTATTATTAGGGGTTGTACTAGTGGAATCTCCCAAATATGGATAATAAAACTTTGGAGTTCATTTTTAGTGCGTGAAATAATTTTCAATTTTTTTTTTGCATGCATGAACTCTAAAATCTTCATTTTGTTATGCCTTAATATCTTTTTTGTTTACGAGAAAAATGGGAGAGTGAAAACTCAAGTTTGGATCTGAAAACAAATTTGAGCATCCAAGATGGAAATGCACAAATGCAGAGAGAGATAGTTCCAAAAAGTATCTGTGATTTTTAAGGATAGGAAAAATATGGGTTGTTTGGCTCACTTGAGAATTTTATTTTTTCAACTACTTGAAATTTTTGGATCATTAGGTCCACTTGCATCCTCAACATGTTTCTGGCATGCATATCCACCACATTTAAAGCATGTTAGAATTAGTTACAAGTCAGTATCCTATAAAATTTCACCAAGCTTTTTATTAGGGGTTGTACTGGTGGAATCTCCCAAACATGGATTACAAAACCTTGGAGTTCATTTTTAGTGCGTGAAATAATTTCCAAATTTTTTTTTGCATACAAGAACTCTAAAATTTTCATTTTGTTATGCCTTAATATCTTTTTTGTTTATGAAAGAAACTGGGAGAGTGAAAACTGAAGTTTGTATCTGAAAACAAATTTTAGCATCCAAGATGGAAATACACAAATGCTGAGAGAGATAGTTCCAAAAAGTATCTGTGATTTTTAAGGATAGGCAAAAAGTGGGTTGTTATGCTCTGGTAAAATATCCAACCACTTGAGAATTTTTTTTTTTGCCACTCCTTGAAATTTTTTGATCATTAGGTCCACTTGCATCCTCAACATGTTTCTGGCATGCATATCCACCACATTTAAAGCATGTTTGGATCAGTTACAAGTTCCTTTCCTATAAAATTCCACCTAGCTTATTATTAGGGGTTGTACTAGTGGAATTTCCCAAACATGGATAATAAAACCTTGGAGTTCATTTTTAGTGCGTGAAATAATTTTCAAATTTTGTTTTGCATACATGAACTCTAAAATCTTCATTTTGTTGTGCCTTAATATCTTTTTTGTTTACGAGAAAAATGGGAGAGTGAAAACTCATGTTTGGATCTGAAAAAAAATTTGAGCATCCAAGATGAAATGGCACAAATACTGAGAGAGATAGTTCAAAACGTTTCTGTGATTTTTAAGGATAGGCAAAAAGTGGGTTGTTTGGCTCTAGTAAATATCCAACCACTTGAGAATTTGATTTTTTCCACTCCTTGAAATTTTTGGATCATTAGGTCCACTTGCATCCTCAACATGTTTCTGGCATTCATATCGGCCACATTTAAAGCATGTTAGGATCAGTTACAAGTCCCTTTCCTATAAAATTCCACCTAGCTTATTATTAGGGGTTGTACTAGTGGAATCTCCCAAACATGGATAATAAAACCTTGGAGTTCATTTTTTGTGCGTGAAATAATTTTCAAATTTTTTTTTTGCATACATGGACTCTAAAATCTTCATTTTGTTATGCCTTAATCTCGTTTTTGTTTATGAGAAAAATGGGAGAGTGAAAACTCAAGTTTGGATCTGAAAACAAATTTGAGCATCCAAGATGGAAAGGCACAAATGCTGAGCGAGATAGTTCCAAAAATTTTCTATGATTTTTAAGGATAGGCAAAAAGTGGGTTGTTTGGCTCTGGTAAATATCCAACCACTTGAGAATTTGATTTTTTCGACTGCTTGAAATTTTTGGATCATTAGGTCCACTTGCATCCTCAACATATTTATGGCATACATATCCACCACATTTAAAGCATGTTAGGATCAGTTATAAGTCCCTTTCCTATAAAATTTCACCAAGCCTATTATTAGGGGTTGTACTAGTGGAATCACCCAAACATGGATAACAAAACCTTGGGATTCATTTTTAGTGCATGAAATAATTTCCAAATTATTTTTTGCATACATGAACTCTAAAATTTTCATTTTGTTATGCCTTAATATCTTTTTTGTTTACGAGAGTAAATGGGAGAGTGAAAACTGAAGTTTGGATCTGAAAACAAATTTGAGCATCCAAGATGGAAATGCACAAATGCTGAGAGAGATAGCTCCAAAAAGTATCTGTGATTTTTAAGGATAGGCAAAAAAAGGGTTGTTATGATCTAGTAAAATATCCAACCACTTGAGAATTTGATTTTTTTCCACTCCTTGAAATTTTTTGATCATTAGATCCACTTACATCCTCAACATGTTTCTGGCATGCATATCCACCACATTTAAAGCATGTTAGGATCAGTTACAAGTCCCTTTCCTATATAATTCCACCTTGCTTATTATTAGGGGTTGTACTAGTGGAATCTCCCAAACATGGATAATAAAACTTTGGAGTTCATTTTTAGCGCGTGAAATAATTTTCAAATTTTTTTTTGCATGCATGAACTCTAAAATCTTCATTTTGTTATGCCTTAATATCTTTTTTGTTTACGAGAAAAATGGGAGGTGAAAACTATAGTTTGGATCTGAAAATAAATTTGAGCATCCAAGATGGAAATGTACAAATGCTGAGAGAGATAGTTCCAAAAAGTATTTGTGATTTTTAAGGATAGGCAAAATGTGGGTTGTTTGGCTCACTTGAGAATTTGATTTTTTCCACTCCTTGAAATTTTTGGATCATTAGGTCCACTTGCATCGTCAACATGTTTCTGGCATGCATATCCACCACATTTAAAGCATGTTAGAATCAGTTACAAGTCAGTATCCTATAAAATTCCACCAAGCTTATTATTAGGGGTTGTACTAGTGGAATCTCCCAAACATGGATAACAAAACCTTGGAGTTCATTTTTAGTGCGTGAAATAATTTCCAAATTTTTTTTTGCATACATGAACTCTAAAATTTTCATTTTGTTATGCCTTAATATCTTTTTTGTTTATGAAAGAAACTGGGAGAGTGAAAACTGAAGTTTGTATCTGAAAGCAAATTTTAGCATCCAAGATGGAAATACACAAATGCTGAGAGAGATAGTTCCAAAAAGTGTCTGTGATTTTTAAGGATAGGCAAAAAGTGGGTTGTTATGCTCTGGTAAAATATCCAACCACTTGAGAATTTGATTTTTTTCCACTCCTTGAAATTTTTTGATCATTAGGTCCACTTGCATCCTCAACATGTTTCTGGCATGCATATCCCCCATTTAGAGCATGTTTGGATCAGTTACAAGTCCCTTTCCTATAAAATTCCACCTAGGGTATTATTAAGGGTTGTACTAGTGGAATCTCCCAAACATTGATAATAAAACCTTGGAGTTCATTTTTAGTGCGTGAAATAATTTTAAAATTTTCTTCGCATACATGAACTCTAAAATCTTCATTTTGTTATGCCATAATATCTTTTTTGTTTACGAGAAAAATGGGCGAGTGAAAACTCAAGTTTGGATCTGAAAACAAATTTGATCATCCAAGATGGAAAGGTACAAATGCTGAGAGAGATAGTTCCAAAAAGTTTCTGTGATTTTTAAGGATAGGAAAAAAGTGGGTTGTTTGGCTCTGGTAACTATCCAACCACTTGAGAATTTGATTTTTTCCACTCCTTGAAATTTTTGAATCATTAGGTCCACTTGCATCCTCAACATGTTTCTGGCAGGCATATCCACCACATTTAAAGAATGTTAGAATCAGTTACAACTCCCTTTCCTATAAAATTCCACCAAGCTTATTATTAGGGGTCGTACTAGTGGAATCACCCAAACATGGATAACAAAACCTTGGGGTTCATTTTTAGTGCATGAAATAATTCCCAAATTTTTTTTTGCATACATGAACTCTATAATTTTCAATTTTTTATGCCTTAGTATCTTTTTTGTTTACGAGAGTAAATGGGAGAGTGAAAACTAAAGTTTGGATCTGAAAACAAATTTGAGCATCCAAGATGGAAATGCACAAATGCTAAGAGAGATAGCTCCAAAAAGTATCTGTGATTTTTAAGGATAGGCAAAAAGAGGGTTGTTATGATCTGGTAAAATATCCCACTTGAGAATTTCATTTTTTTCCACTCCTTGAAATTTTTTGATCATTAGGTCCACTTGCATCCTCAACATGTTTCTGGCATGCATATCCACCACATTTAAAGCATGTTAGGATCAGTTACAAGTCCCTTTCCTATATAATTCCACCTTGCTTATTATTAGGGGTTGTACTAGTGGAATCTCCCAAACATGGATAATAAAACTTTGGAGTTCATTTTTAGTGCGTGAAATAATTTTCAAGTTTTTTTTTGTATGCATGAACTCTAAAATCTTCATTTTGTTATGCCTTAATAACTTTTTTGTTTACGAGAAAAATGGGAGAGTGAAAACTCAAGTTTGGATCTGAAAACAAATTTGAGCATCCAAGATGGAAATGCACAAATGCAGAGAGAGATAGTTCCAAAAAGTATCTGTGATTTTTAAGGATAGGAAAAATATGGGTTGTTTGGCTCACTTGAGAATTTTATTTTTTCAACTACTTGAAATTTTTGGATCATTAGGTCCACTTGCATCCTCAACATGTTTCTGGCATGCATATCCACCACATTTAAAGCATGCTAGAATTAGTTACAAGTCAGTATCCTATAAAATTCCACCAAGCTTTTTATTAGGGGTTGTACTGGTGGAATCTCCCAAACATGGATAACAAAACCTTGGAGTTCATTTTTAGTGCGTGAAATAATTTCCAAATTTTTTTTTGCATACATGAACTCTTAAATTTTCATTTTGTTCTGCCTTAATATCTTTTTTGTTTATGAAAGAAACTGGGAGAGTGAAAACTGAAGTTTGTATCTGAAAGCAAATTTTAGCATCCAAGATGGAAATACACAAATGCTGAGAGAGATAGTTCCAAAAAGTACCTGTGATTTTTAAGGATAGGCAAAAAGAGGGTTGCTATGATCTGGTAAAATATCCAACCACTTGAGAATTTGATTTTTTTTCCACTCCTTGAAATTTTTTGATCATTAGGTCCACTTGCATCCTCAACATGTTTCTGGCATGCATATCCACCACATTTAAAGCATGTTAGGATCAGTTACAACTCCCTTTCCTATATAATTCCACCTAGCTTATTATTAGGGGTTGTACTAGTAGAATCTCCCAAATATGGATAATAAAACTTTGGAGTTCATTTTTAGTGCGTGAAATAATTTTCAAATTTTTTTTTGCATGCATGAACTCTAAAATCTTCATTTTGTTATGCCTTAATATCTTTTTTGTTTACGAGAAAAATGGGAGAGTGAAAACTCAAGTTTGGATCTGAAAACAAATTTGAGCATCCAAGATGGAAATGCACAAATGCAGAGAGAGATAGTTCCAAAAAGTATCTGTGATTTTTAAGGATAGGAAAAATATGGGTTGTTTGGCTCACTTGAGAATTTTATTTTTTCAACTACTTGAAATTTTTGGATCATTAGGTCCACTTGCATCCTCAACATGTTTGTGGCAGACATATCCACCACATTTAAAGCATGTTAGAATCAGTTACAACTCCCTTTCCAATAAAATTCCACCAAGCTTATTATTAGGGGTTGTACTAGTGGAATCTCCCAAACATGGATAACAAAACCTTGGAGTTCATTTTTAGTGCGTGAAATAATTTCCAAATTTTTTTTTGCATACAAGAACTCTAAAATTTTCATTTTGTTATGCCTTAATATCTTTTTTGTTTATGAAAGAAACTGGGAGAGTGAAAACTGAAGTTTGTATCTGAAAACAAATTTTAGCATCCAAGATGGAAATACACAAATGCTGAGAGAGATAGTTCCAAAAAGTATCTGTGATTTTTAAGGATAGGCAAAAAGTGGGTTGTTATGCTCTGGTAAAATATCCAACCACTTGAGAATTTTTTTTTTTGCCACTCCTTGAAATTTTTTGATCATTAGGTCCACTTGCATCCTCAACATGTTTCTGGCATGCATATCCACCACATTTAAAGCATGTTTGGATCAGTTACAAGTTCCTTTCCTATAAAATTCCACCTAGCTTATTATTAGGGGTTGTACTAGTGGAATCTCCCAAACATGGATAATAAAACCTTGGAGTTCATTTTTAGTGCGTGAAATAATTTTCAAATTTTGTTTTGCATACATGAACTCTAAAATCTTCATTTTGTTGTGCCTTAATATCTTTTTTGTTTACGAGAAAAATGGGAGAGTGAAAACTCATGTTTGGATCTGAAAAAAAATTTGAGCATCCAAGATGGAATGGCACAAATACTGAGAGAGATAGTTCAAAACGTTTCTGTGATTTTTAAGGATAGGCAAAAAGTGGGTTGTTTGGCTCTAGTAAATATCCAACCACTTGAGAATTTGATTTTTTCCACTCCTTGAAATTTTTGGATCATTAGGTCCACTTGCATCCTCAACATGTTTCTGGCATTCATATCCGCCACATTTAAAGCATGTTAGGATCAGTTACAAGTCCCTTTCCTATAAAATTCCACCTAGCTTATTATTAGGGGTTGTACTAGTGGAATCTCCCAAACATGGATAATAAAACCTTGGAGTTCATTTCTTGTGCGTGAAATCATTTTCAAATTTTTTTTTTGCATACATGGACTCTATAATCTTCATTTTGTTATGCCTTAATCTCGTTTTTGTTTATGAGAAAAATGGGAGAGTGAAAACTCAAGTTTGGATCTGAAAACAAATTTGAGCATCCAAGATGGAAAGGCACAAATGCTGAGCGAGATAGTTCCAAAAATTTTCTGTGATTTTTAAGGATAGGCAAAAAGTGGGTTGTTTGGCTCTGGTAAATATCCAACCACTTGAGAATTTGATTTTTTCGACTGCTTGAAATTTTTGGATCATTAGGTCCACTTGCATCCTCAACATGTTTATGGCATACATATCCACCACATTTAAAGCATGTTAGGATCAGTTACAAGTCCCTTTCCTATAAAATTCCACCAAGCCTATTATTAGGGGTTGTACTAGTGGAATCACGCAAACATGGATAACAAAACCTTGGGGTTCATTTTTAGTGCATGAAATAATTTCCAAATTATTTTTTGCATACATGAACTCTAAAATTTTCATTTTGTTATGCCTTAATATCTTTTTTGTTTACGAGAAATGGGAGAGTGAAAACTGAAGTTTGGATCTGAAAACAAATTTGAGCATCCAAGATGGAAATGCACAAATGCTGAGAGAGATAGCTCCAAAAAGTATCTGTGATTTTTAAGGATAGGCAAAAAGAGGGTTGTTATGATCTAGTAAAATATCCAACCACTTGAGAATTTGATTTTTTTCCACTCCTTGAAATTTTTTGATCATTAGATCCACTTACATCCTCAACATGTTTCTGGCATGCATATCCACCACATTTAAAGCATGTTAGGATCAGTTACAAGTCCCTTTCCTATATAATTCCACCTTGCTTATTATTAGGGGTTGTACTAGTGGAATCTCCCAAACATGGATAATAAAACTTTGGAGTTCATTTTTAGTGCGTGAAATAATTTTCAAATTTTTTTTTGCATGCATGAACTCTAAAATCTTCATTTTGTTATGCCTTAATATCTTTTTTGTTTACGAGAAAAATGGGAGGTGAAAACTCAAGTTTGGATCTGAAAATAATTTTGAGCATCCAAGATGGAAATGCACAAATGCTGAGAGAGATAGTTCCAAAAAGTATCTGTGATTTTTAAGGATAGGCAAAATGTGGGTTGTTTGGCTCACTTGAGAATTTGATTTTTTCCAGTCCTTGAAATTTTTGGATCATTAGGTCCACTTGCATCGTCAACATGTTTCTGGCATGCATATCCACCACATTTAAAGCATGTTAGAATCAGTTACAAGTCAGTATCCTATAAAATTCCACCAAGCTTATTATTAGGGGTTGTACTAGTGGAATCTCCCAAACATGGATAACAAAACCTTGGAGTTCATTTTTAGTGCGTGAAATAATTTCCAAATTTTTTTTTGCATACATGAACTCTAAAATTTTCATTTTGTTATGCCTTAATATCTTTTTTGTTTATGAAAGAAACTGGGAGAGTGAAAACTGAAGTTTGTATCTGAAAGCAAATTTTAGCATCCAAGATGGAAATACACAAATGCTGAGAGAGATAGTTCCAAAAAGTGTCTGTGATTTTTAAGGATAGGCAAAAAGTGGGTTGTTATGCTCTGGTAAAATATCCAACCACTTGAGAATTTGATTTTTTTCCACTCCTTGAAATTTTTTGATCATTAGGTCCACTTGCATCCTCAACATGTTTCTGGCATGCATATCCACCACATTTAGAGCATGTTTGGATCAGTTACAAGTCCCTTTCCTATAAAATTCCACCTAGGTTATTATTAAGGGTTGTACTAGTGGAATCTCCCAGACATTGATAATAAAACCTTGGAGTTCATTTTTAGTGCGTGAAATAATTTTAAAATTTCTTCGCATACATGAACTCTAAAATCTTCATTTTGTTATGCCATAATATCTTTTTTGTTTACGAGAAAAATGGGCGAGTGAAAACTCAAGTTTGGATCTGAAAACAAATTTGATCATCCAAGATGGAAAGGTACAAATGCTGAGAGAGATAGTTCCAAAAAGTTTCTGTGATTTTTAAGGATAGGAAGAAAGTGGGTTGTTTGGCTCTGGTAACTATCCAACCACTTGAGAATTTGATTTTTTCCACTCCTTGAAATTTTTGAATCATTAGGTCCACTTGCATCCTCAACATGTTTCTGGCAGGCATATCCACCACATTTAAAGAATGTTAGAATCAGTTACAACTCCCTTTCCTATAAAATTCCACCAAGCTTATTATTAGGGGTCGTACTAGTGGAATCACCCAAACATGGATAACAAAACCTTGGGGTTCATTTTTAGTGCATGAAATAATTCCCAAATTTTTTTTTGCATACATGAACTCTATAATTTTCAATTTTTTATGCCTTAGTATCTTTTTTGTTTACGAGAGTAAATGGGAGAGTGAAAACTAAAGTTTGGATCTGAAAACAAATTTGAGCATCCAAGATGGAAATGCACAAATGCTAAAAGAGATAGCTCCAAAAAGTATCTGTGATTTTTAAGGATAGGCAAAAAGAGGGTTGTTATGATCTGGTAAAATATCCCACTTGAGAATTTCATTTTTTTCCACTCCTTGAAATTTTTTGATCATTAGGTCCACTTGCATCCTCAACATGTTTCTGGCATGCATATCCACCACATTTAAAGCATGTTAGGATCAGTTACAAGTCCCTTTCCTATATAATTCCACCTTGCTTATTATTAGGGGTTGTACTAGTGGAATCTCCCAAACATGGATAATAAAACTTTGGAGTTCATTTTTAGTGCGTGAAATAATTTTCAAGTTTTTTTTTGTATGCATGAACTCTAAAATCATCATTTTGTTATGCCTTAATATCTTTTTTGTTCACGAGAAAAATGGGAGAGTGAAAACTCAAGTTTGGATCTGAAAACAAATTTGAGCATCCAAGATGGAAAGGCACAAATGCTGAGAGAGATAGTTCAAAACGTTTCTGTGATTTTTAAGGATAGGAAAAAAGTGGGTTGTTTGGCTCTGGTAAATATCCAACCACTTGAGAATTTGATTTTTTCCACTGCTTGAAATTTTTGGATCATTAGGTCCACTTGCATCCTCAACATGTTTGTGGCAGACATATCCACCACATTTAAAGCATGTTAGAATCAGTTACAACTCCCCTTCCTATAAAATTCCACCAAGCTTATTATTAGGGGTTGTACTAGTGGAATCTCCCAAACATGGATAACAAAACCTTGGAGTTCATTTTTAGTGCGTGAAATAATTTCCAATTTTTTTTTTGCATACAAGAACTCTAAAATTTTCATTTTGTTATGCCTTAATATCTTTTTTGTTTATGAAAGAAACTGGGAGAGTGAAAACTGAAGTTTGTATCTGAAAACAAATTTTAGCATCCAAGATGGAAATACACAAATGCAGAGAGAGATAGTTCCAAAAAGTATCTGTGATTTTTAAGGATAGGCAAAAAGTGGGTTGTTTTGCTCTGGTAAAATATCCAACCACTTGAGAATTTGATTTTTTTCCACTCGAAATTTTTTGATCATTAGGTCCACTTGTATCCTCAACAAGTTTCTGGCATGCATATCCACCACATTTAAAGCATGCTAGGATCAGTTACGAGTCCCTTTCCTATAAAATTCCACCAAGCTTATTATTAGGGGTTGTACTAATGGAATCTCCCAAATAGGGAAAATAAAACCTTGGAGTTCATTTTTAGTGCGTGAAATAATTTTCAAATTTTTTTTTGCATACATGAACTCTAAAATCTTCAGTTTTTTATGCTTTAATATCTATTTTGTTTACGAGAAAAATGGGAGAGTGAAAACTCAGGTTTGGATCTGAAAACAAATTTGACCATCAAAGTTGGAAATGCACAAATACTGAGAGAGATAGTTCCGAAAAGTTTCTGTGATTTTTAAGGATAGGCAAAAAGTGGGTTGTTTGGCTCTGGTAAATATCCAACCACTTGAGAATTCGATTTTTTCCACTCCTTGAAATTTTTGGATCATTAGGTCAACTTGCATCCTCAACATATTTCTGGCATTCATACCCACCACATTTAAAGCATGTTAGGATCAGTTACAAGTCCCTTTCCTATAAAATTCCACTAAGCTTATTTAGGGGTTGTACTAGTGGAATCTCCCAAACATGGATAACAAAACCTTGGAGTTCATTTTGAGTGCGTGAAATAATTTTCAAATTTTTTTTTGCATACATGACCTCTAAAATTTTTATTTTGTTATGCCTTAATATCTTTTTTGTTTACGTGAAAAAATGGGAGTGTGAAAGCTCAAGTTGGATCTGAAAAGAAATTTGACCATCCAAGATGGAAATGCACAAATGCTGAGAGAGATAGTTCCTAAAAGTATCTGTGATTTTTAAGGATAGGCAAAAAGTGGGATGTTTGGCTCTGGTAAATATCCAAACACTTGAGAATTTGATTTTTTCCACTCCTGGAAATTTTTGGATCATTAGGTCCACTTGCATCCTCAACATGTTTCTAGCATGCATATCCACCACATTTAAAGCATGTTAGAATCAGTTACAAGTCCCTTGCCTATCAAAATTCCACCAAGATTATTATTAGGGGTCGTACTAGTTGAATCTCCCAAACATGGATAACAAAACCTTGGAGTTCATTTTTAGTGCGTGAAATAATTTACAAATTTTTTTTTGCATACATGAACTCTAAAATTTTCATTTTGTTATGCCTTAATATCTTTTTTGTTTACGAGAGAAAATGGGAGAGTGAAAACTCAAGCTTGGATCTGAAAACAAATTTGAGCATCCAAGATGGAAATGCACAAATGCTGAGGGAGATAGTTCCAAAAGGTATCCGTGATTTTTAAGGATAGGCAAAAAGTGGGTTGTTATGCTCTTTTAAAAAATCCAACCACTTGAGAATTTGATTTTTTTCCACTCCTTGAAATTTTAATCATTAGGTCCACTTGCATCCTGAAAATGTTTCTGGCATGTATATCCACCACATTTAAAGCATGTTAGGATCAGTTACAAGTCCCTTTTCTATAAAATTCCACCTAGCTTATTATTAGGGGTTGTACTAGTGAAATCTCCCAATCTTAGATAATAAAACTTTAGAGTTCATTTTAAGTGCCTGAAATAATTTAAAAATTTTTTTTTTGCATACATGAACTCTTAAATCTTCATTTTGTTATGCCTAAATATCTGTTTTGTTTACGAGAAAAATGGGAGAGGGAAAACTCAAGTTTGGATCTGAAAACAAATTTAAGTATCCAAGATGGAAATGCACAAATGCTGAGAGAGATAGTTCCAAAAAGTATCTATGATTTTTAAGGATAGGCAAAAAGTGGGTAGTTTAGCTCTGGTAAATATCCAACCACTTGAGAATTTGATTTTTTCCACTCCATGAAATTTTTGGATCATTAGGTCCACTTGCATCCTCAACATGTTTCTGGCATGCATATCCACCACATTTAAAACATCTTAGGATCAGTTACAAGTCCCTTTCCTATAAAATTCCACCCAGCTTATTATTTGGGGTTGTACTAGTGGAATCTCCCAAACATGGATAATAAAACCTTGGACTTTTTTTTTAGTGCGTGAAATAATTTTTAAATTTTTTTTTGCATACATGAACTCTAAAATCTTCATTTTGTTATGCCAGAATATCTTTTTTGTTTACGAGAAATATGAGAGAGTGAAAACTCAAGTTTGGATCAGAAAACAAATTTGAGCATCCAAGATGGAAATGCACAAATGCTGAGAGAGATAGTTCCAAAAAGTATCTATGATTTTTAAGGATAGGCAAAATGAGGGTTGTTTGGCTCTGGTAAATAACCAACCACTTGAGAATTTGATTTTTTCCACTGCTTGAAATTATTGGATCATTACGTCCACTTGCATCCTCAACATGTTTCTTGCATGCATATCCACCACATTTAAAGCATGTTAGGATCAGTTTCAAGTCCCTTTCCTATAAAATTCCACCTACCTTATTATTCGGGGTTGTACGAGAGGAATCTCCCAAAAATGGATAATAAAACCTTGGATTTCATTTTTAGTGCGTGAAATAATTTTTCATTTTTTTTGCATACATGAACTCTAAAATTTTCATTTTGTTATGCCTTAATATCTTTTTTCTTTACGAGAAAATTGGGAGGGTGAAAGCTCAAGTTTGCGTCTGAAAAATTTTTTTACCATCAGAGATGGAAATGCATAAATGCTGAGAGAGATAGTTCCAGAAAGTATCTGTGATTTTTCAAGATAGGCAAAAAGTGGGTTGTTTAGCTCTGGTAAATATCCAACCACTTGAGAATTTGAGTTTTTCCACTCGAAATTTTTGGATCATTTGGTCCACTTGCATCCTCAACATGATTCTGGCATGCATATCCACCACATTTAAAGCATGTTTGGATCAGTTACAAGTCCCTTTCCTATAAAATTCCACGAAGTTTATTATTAGGGGTTGTACTAGTGGAATCTCCCAATAATGGATAACAAAACCTTGGAGTTCATTTTTAGTACGTGAATTTTAAAATTTTTTTTACATACATGAACTCTAAAATTTTCATTTTGTTATGCCGTAATATCTTTTTTGTTTACGTGAAAAAATGGAAGAGTGAAAGCTCAAGTTTGGATCTTAAAACAAATTTGACCATCAGAGATGGAAATGCACAAATGCTGAGGAGATAGTTCCAAAAGTATCTGTGATTTTTAAGGATAGGCAAAAAGTGGGTAGTTTAACTCTGGTAATAATGCAACCACTTGAGAATTTGAGTTTTTCCACTCCTTGAAATTTTTGGATCATTAGGTCAACTTGTATCCTCAACATGTTTCTGGCATGCATATAACCCACATTTAAAGCATGTTTGGATCAGTTACAAGACCCTTTCCTATAAAATTCCACCTAGCTTATTATTAGGGGTTGTACTTGTGGAATCTCCCAAACATGGATAACAAAACCTTGGAGTTCATTTTTAGTGCTTGAAATAATTTTCAAATTTTTTTTGCATACATGAACAATAAAATTTTAATTTTGTAATGCCTTTATATCTTTTTTTGTTTACGTGAAAAAATGGGAGAGTGAAAGCTCCAGTTTGCATCTGAAATCAAATTTGACCATCCTAGATGAAAATGCACAAATGCTGAGAGATATAGTTCCAAAACGTATCTGTGATTTTTAAGAACAGGCAAAAATGGGTTGTTTGGCTCTGGTAAATATCCAACCACTTGCGAATTTGATTTTTTCCACTCCTTGAAATTTTTGGATCATTAGTCCACTTGCATCCTCAACATGTTTCTG
The DNA here is from genome assembly GCF_029961685.1 of Aristolochia californica. Classification (NCBI taxonomy): domain Eukaryota; kingdom Viridiplantae; phylum Streptophyta; class Magnoliopsida; order Piperales; family Aristolochiaceae; genus Aristolochia; species Aristolochia californica. The sequence continues at coordinate 9,118,667 of NW_027181837.1, forward strand.
ACATGCATATCCACCACATTTAAAGTATGTTAGGATCAGTTACAAGTCCCTTTCCTATAAAATTCCACCAAGCTTATTATTAGGGGTTGTACTAGTGGAATCTCCCAAACATGGATAACAAAAGCTTGGAGTTCATTTTTAGTGCGTGAAATAATTTCCAATTTTTTTTTTGCATACAGGAACTCTAAAATTTTCATTTTGTTATGCGTTAATATCTGTTTTGTTTACGAGAAAAATGGGAGAGTGAAAACTCAAGTTTGGATCTGAAAACAAATTTTAGCATCCAAGATTGAAATGCACAAATGTTGAGAGAGATAGTTCTAAAAAGTATCTGTGATTTTTAAGGATAGGCAAAAAGTGGGTTGTTATGCTCTCGTAAAAAATTCAACCACTTGAGAATTTGATTTTTTTCCACTCCTTGAAATGTTTTGATCATTAGGTCCACTTGCATCCTCATCAAGTTTCTGGGATGCATATCCACCACATTTAAAGCATGTTAGGATCAGTTACAAGTCCCTTTTCTAAAAAATTCCACCTGGCTTATTATTAGGGGTTGTACAAGTGGATTCTCCCAAACATGGATAACAAAACTTTGGACTAAATTTTTAGTTCGTGAAATAATTTTCAAATTTTTTTCTCCATACTTGAATTCTAAAATCTTCATTTTGTTATGCCTTAATATCTTTTTTGTTTACAAGAAAAATGGGAGAGTAAAAACTTAAGTTTGGATCTGAAAAGAAATTTAAGCATCCAAGATGGAAATGCACAAATGCTGAGAGAGATAGCTCCTAAAAGTATCTGTGATTTTTAACGATAGGCAAAAAGTGGGTTGTTTGGCTCTAGTAAATATCCAACCACTTGAGAATTTGATTTTTTCCACACCTTGAAACTTTTGAATCATTTGGTCCACTTGCATCCTCAACATGTTTCTGGCAAGCGTATCCACCACATTTAAAGCATGTTTGAATCTGTTACAAGTCCCTTTCCTATAAAATTCCACCAACCATATTATTAGGGGTCGTACTAGTGGAATCACCCAAACATGGATAACAAAAACCTTGGGGTTCATTTTTAGTGCGTGAAATAATTTTCAATTTTTTTTTTTGCATACATGAACTCTAAAATCTTCATTTTGTTATGCCTTAATATCTTTTTTGTTTACGAAAAAAATGGGAGAGTGAAAACTCAAGTTTGGATTTGAAAATAAATTTGAGCATCCAAGATGGAAAGGCACAAATGCTGAGAGAGATAGATCCAAAAAGTTTCTGTGATTTTTAAGGATAGGTAAAAAGTGGATTGTTTGGCTCTGATAAATATCCAACCACTTGAGAATTTCATTTTTTCCACTCCTTGAAATTTTTGAATCATTAGGTCCACTTGCATCCTCAACATGTTTCTGGCAGGCATATCCACCACATTTAAATCTTGTAAGAATCAGTTACAACTCCCTTTCCTATAAAATTCCACCAAGCTTATTACTAGGAGTTGTAGTAGTAGAATCTCCAACACATGGATAACAAAACCTTGGTGTTCATTTTTAGTGCGTGAAATAATTTTCAATTTGTTTTTGCATACATGAACTCTAAAATCTTCATTTTGTTATGCCTTAATATCTTTTTTGTTTACGAGAGAAAATGGGAGAGTGAAAACTCAAGTTTGGATCTGAAAACAAATTTAAGCATCCAAGATGGAAATGCACAAACGCTGAGAGAGATAGCTCCAAAAAGTATCTGTGATTTTTAAGGATAGGCAAAAAGTGGGTTGTTTGGCTCTGGTAAATATCCAAGCACTTGAGAATTTGATTTTTTCCACCCCTTGAAATTTTTGGATCATTAGGACCACTTGTATCCTCAACATGTTTCTAGCATGCATATCCACCACATTTAAAGGATTTTAGGATCAGTTACAAGTCCCTTTCCTACAAAATTCCACCAAGCTTATTATTAGGGATTGTACTAGTGGAATCTCCCAAACATGGATAACAGAACCTTGGAGTTCATTTTTAGTGCGTGAAATAATTTTCAAATGTTTTGTTGCATACATGATGTCTCAAGTTTTCCTTTTGTTATGCCTTAATATCGTTTTTGTTTACGTGAAAAAAGGGAGAGTGAAAGCTCAAGTTGGATCTGAAAAGAAATTTGAGCATCTAAGATGGAAATGCACAAATGCTGAGAGAGATAGTTCCTAAAAGTATCTGTGATTTTTAAGGATAGGCAAAAAGTGGGTTGTTTGGCTCTGGTAAATGTCCAACCACTTGAGAATTTGATTTTTTTTACTCCTTGAAATTTTTGAATCATTCGGTCCACTTGCATCCTCAACATGTTTCTGGCAGGCATATCCCCCACATTTAAAGCATGTTTGAATCAGTTACAAGTCCCTTTCCTATAAAATTCCACCAAGCCAATTATTAGGGGTTGTACTAGTGGAATCACCCAAACATGGATAACAAAACCTTGGGGTTCATTTTTAGTGCATGAAATAATTTCCAAATTATTTTTTGCATACATGAACTCTAAAATTTTCATTTTGTTATGCCTTAATATCTTTTTTGTTTACGAGAGTAAATGGGAGAGTGAAAACTGAAGTTTGGATCTGAAAACAAATTTGAGCATCCAAGATGGAAATGCACAAATGTTGAGAGAGATAGCTCCAAAAAGTATCTGTGATTTTTAAGGATAGGCAAAAAGAGGGTTGTTATGATCTGGTAAAATATTTAACCACTTGAGAATTTGATTTTTTTCCACTCCTTAAATTTTTTTGATCATTAGGTCCACTTACATCCTCAACATGTTTCTGGCATGCTTATCCACCACATTTAAAGCATGTTAGGATCAGTTACAAGTCCCTTTCCTATATAATTCCACCTTGCTTATTATTAGGGGTTGTACTAGTGGAATCTCCCAAACATGGATAATAAAACTTTGGAGTTCATTTTTAGTGCGTGAAATAATTTTCAAGTTTTTTTTTGTATGCATGAACTCTAAAATCTTCATTTTGTTATGCCTTAATATCTTTTTTGTTTACGAGAAAAATGGGAGAGTGAAAACTCAAGTTTGGATCTGAAAACAAATTTGAGCATCCAAGATGGAAAGGCACAAATGCTGAGAGAGATAGTTCAAAACGTTTCTGTGATTTTTAAGGATAGGAAAAAAGTGGGTTGTTTGGCTCTGGTAAATATCCAACCACTTGAGAATTTGATTTTTTCCACTGCTTGAAATTTTTGAATCATTAGGTCCACTTGCATCCTCAACATGTTTGTGGCAGACATATCCACCACATTTAAAGCATGTTAGAATCAGTTACAACTCCCTTTCCTATAAAATTCCACCAAGCTTATTATTAGGGGTTGTACTAGTGGAATCTCCCAAACATGGATAACAAAACCTTGGAGTTCATTTTTAGTGTGTGAAATAATTTCCAAATTTTTTTTTGCATACAAGAACTCTAAAATTTTCATTTTGTTATGCCTTAATATCTTTTTTGTTTATGAAAGAAACTGGGAGAGTGAAAACTGAAGTTTGTATCTGAAAACAAATTTTAGCATCCAAGATGGAAATACACAAATGCTGAGAGAGATAGTTCCAAAAAGTATCTGTGATTTTTAAGGATAGGCAAAAAGTGGGTTGTTATGCTCTGGTAAAATATCCAACCACTTGAGAATTTGATTTTTTTCCACTCGAAATTTTTTGATCATTAGGTCCACTTGTATCCTCAACAAGTTTCTGGCATGCATATCCATCACATTTAAAGCATGCTAGGATCAGTTACGAGTCCCTTTCCTATAAAATTCCACCAAGCTTATTATTAGGGGTTGTACTAATGGAATTTCCCAAACAGGGAAAATAAAACCTTGGAGTTCATTTTTAGTGCGTGAAATAATTTTCAAATTTTTTTTTGCATACATGAACTCTAAAATCTTCATTTTTTTATGCTTTAATATCTTTTTTGTTTCCGAGAAAAATGGGAGAGTGAAAACTCAAGTTTGGATCTGAAAACAAATTTGACCATCAAAGTTGGAAATGCACAAATGCTGAGAGAGATAGTTCCGAAAAGTTTCTGTGATTTTTAAGGATAGGCAAAAAGTGGGATGTTTGGTTCTGGTAATTATCCAACCACTTGAGAATTTGATTTTTTCCACTCCTAGAAATTTTTGGATCATTAGGTCCACTTGCATCCTCAACATGTTTCTAGCATGCATATCCACCACATTTAAAGCATGTTAGAATCAGTTACAAGTCCCTTGCCTATCAAAATTCCACCAAGATTATTATTAGGAGTCATACTAGTTGAATCTCCCAAACATGGATAACAAAACCTTGGAGTTCATTTTTAGTGCGTGAAATAATTTCCAATTTTTTTTTTTGCATACATGAACTCTAAAATTTTCATTTTGTTATGCCTTAATATCTTTTTTGTTTACGAGAGAAAATGGGTGAGTGAAAACTCAAGCTTGGATCTGAAAACAAATTTGAGCATCCAAGATGGAAATGCACAAATGCTGAGGGAGATAGTTACAAAAGGTATCCGTTATTTTTAAGGATAGGCAAAAAGTGGGTTGTTATGCTCTATTAAAAAATCCAACCACTTGAGAATTTGATTTTTTTCCACTCCTTGAAATTTTAATCATTAGGGCCACTTGCATCCTCAAAATGTTTCTGGCATGTATATCCACCACATTTAAAGCATGTTAGGATCAGTTACAAGTCCCTTTTCTATAAAATTCCACCTAGCTTATTATTAGGGGTTGTACTAGTGAAATCTCCCAATCTTAGATAATAAAACTTTAGAGTTCATTTTCAGTGCTTGAAATAATTTTCAAATTTTTTTTGCATACATGAACTCTTAAATCTTCATTTTGTTATGCCTAAATATCTTTTTTGTTTACGAGAAAAATGGGAGAGGGAAAACTCAAGTTTGGATTTGAAAACAAATTTAAGTATCCAAGATGGAAATGCACAAATGCTGAGAGAGATAGTTCCAAAAAGTATCTATGATTTTTAAGGATAGGCAAAAAGTGGGTAGTTTAGCTCTGGTAAATATCCAACCACTTGAGAATTTGATTTTTTCCACTCCATGAAATTTTTGGATCATTAGGTCCACTTGCATCCTCAACATGTTTCTGGCATGCATATCCACCACATTTAAAACATTTTAGGATCAGTTACAAGTCCCTTTCCTATAAAATTCCACCCAGCTTATTATTTGGGGTTGTACTAGTGGAATCTCCCAAACATGGATAATAAAACCTTGGACTTTTTTTTTAGTGCGTGAAATAATTTTTAAATTTTTTTTTTTGCATACATGAACTCTAAAATCTTCATTTTGTTATGCCAGAATATCTTTTTTGTTTACGAGAAAAATGAGAGAGTGAAAACTCAAGTTTGGATCTGAAAACAAATTTGAGCATCCAAGATGGAAATGCACAAATGCTGAGAGAGATAGTTCCAAAAAGTGTCTGTGATTTTTAAGGAGAGGCAAAAAGTGGGTTGTTTGGCTCTGGTAAATATCCAACCACTTGAGAATTTGATTTTTTCCACTCCTTGAAATTTTTGGATCATTAGGTGCACTTCCATCCTCAACATGTTTTTGACATGCATATCCACCGCATTTAAAGCATGTTAGGATCAGTTACAATTCCCTCTCCTATAAAATTCCACCAAGCTTATTATTAGGGGTTGTACTAGTTGAATCTCCCAAACATGGATAACAAAACCTTGGAGTTCATTTTTAGTGCGTGAAATAATTTCCAATTTTTTTTTTGCATACATGACGTCTAAAATTTTTATTTTGTTATGCCTTAATATCTTTTTTGTTTACGTGAAAAAATGGGAGTGTGAAAGCTCAAGTTGGATCTGAAAATAAATTTGACCATCCAAGATGGAAATGCACAAATGCTGAGAGTGATAGTTCCTAAAAGTATCTGTGATTTTTAAGGATAGGCAAAAAGTGGGTTGTTTGGCTCTGGTAAATATCCAACCACTTGAGAATTTGATTTTTTCCACTCCTTGAAATTTTTAGATCATTAGGTCAACTTGCATCCTCAACATGTTTCTGGCATTCATATCCACCGCATTTAAAGCATGTTGGGATCAGTAACAAATCCATTTCCTATAAAATTCCACCTAGATTATTATTAGGGTTCGTACTAGTTGAATCTCCCAAACATGGATAACAAAACCTTGGAGTTCATTTTTAGTGCGTGAAATAATTTCCAAATTTTTTTTTGCATACATGAACTCTAAAATTTTCATTTTGTTATGCCTTAATATCTTTTTTGTTTACGAGAGAAAATGGGAGAGTGAAAACTCAAGTTTGGATCTGAAAACAAATTTGAGCATCCAAGATGGAAATGCACAAATGCTGAGGGAGATAGTTCCAAAAGGTATCTGTCATTTTTAAGGATAGGCAAAAAGTAGGTTGTTATGCTCTGGTAAAATATCCAACCACTTGAGAATTTGATTTTTTTCCACTCCTTGAAATTTGGATCATTAGGTCCACTTGCATCCTCAACATGTTTCTGGCTTGCATATCCACCACATTTAAAGCATGTTAGGATCAGTTACAAGTCCCTTTCCTATAAAATTCCACCTAGCTTATTATTAGGGGTTGTACTAGTGGAATCTCCTAAACATGGATAATAAAACCTTGGAGTTCATTTTTAGTGCTAGAAATAATTTTCAAATTTTTTTTTGCATACATGAACTCTAAAATCTTCATTTTGTTATGCCTGAATATCTTTTTTGTTTTCGAGAAAAATGAGAGAGTGAAAACTCAAGTTTGGATCAGAAAACAAATTTGAGCATCCAAGATGGAAATACACAAATGCTGAGAGATATAGTTCCAAAAAGTATCTATGATTTTTAAGGATAGGCAAAATGAGGGTTGTTTGGCTTTGGTAAATATCCAACCACTTGAGAATTTGATTTTTTCCACTCCTTGAAATTTTTGGATCATTAGGTCCACTTGCATCCTCAACATGTTTCTGGCATGCATATCCACCACATTTAAAGCATGTTCGGATCAGTTAAGAGTCCCTTTCCTATAAAATCCTTCCTAGCTTATTATTAGGGGTTGTACTAGTGCAATCTCCCAAACATGGATAACAAAACCTTGGAGTTCATTATTAGTGCGTGAAATAGTTTTCAAATTTTTTTTTGCATACATGAACTCTAAAATTTTAATTTTGTTATGCCTTAATATCTTTTTTGTTTACGAGAAAAAATGGGAGAGTGGAAGCTCAAGTTTGGATCTGAAAACATATTCGACCAACCAAGATAGAAATGCACAATTGCTGAGATAGATAGTTCCAAAAAGTATCTGTGATTTTTAAGGATAGGCAAAAAAGTGGGTTGTTTGGCTCAGGTAAATACCCAACCACTTGAGAATTTGATTTTTTCCACTCCTTGAAATTATTGGATCATTACATCCACTTGCATCCTCAACATGTTTCTTGCATGCATATCCACCGCATTTAAAGCATGTTAGGATCAGTTTCAAGTCCCTTTGCTATAAAATCCCACCTAGCTTATTATTAGGGGTTGTACTAGTGGAATCTCCCAAACATGGATAATAGAACCTTGGGTTTCATTTTTAGTGCGAGAAATAATTTCCAATTTTTTTTTTTGCATGCATGAACTCTAAAATCTTCATTTTGTTATGCCTTAATATCTGCTTTGTTTACGAGAAAAATGAGAGAGTGAAAACTCAAGTTAGGATCTGAAAACAAATTTGAGCATCCAAGATGGAAATGCACAAATGCTGAGAGAGATAGTTCCAAAAAGTATCTGTGATTTTTAAGGAGAGGCAAAAAGTGGGTTGTTTGGCTCTGGTAAATATCCAACAACTTGAGAATTTGATTTTTTCCACTCTTTGAAATTTTTGTTTCATTAGGTCCACTTGCATCCTCAACATGTTTCTGGCATGCATATCCACCACATTTAAAGTATGTTAGGATCAGTTACATGTCCCTTTCCTATAAAATTCCACCAAGTTTATTATTAGGGGTTGTACTAGTGGAATCTCCCAAACATGGATAACAAAACCTTAGAGTTCATTTTTAGAATGTGAAATAAATTTAAAATTTTTTTTGCATACATGAACTCTAAAATTTTCATTTTGTTATGCCTTAATATCTTTTTTGTTTACGTGAAAAAATGGGAGAGTGAAAGCTCAAGTTTGCGTCTGAAAAAAAATTTTACCATCAGAGATTGAAATGCACAAATGCTGAGAGAGATAGTTCCAAAAAGTATCTGTAATTTTTCAGGATAGGCAAAAAGTGGGTTGTTTAGCTCTGGTAAATATCCAACCACTTGAGAATTTGAGTTTTTCCACACCTTGAAATTTTTGGATCATTTGGTCCACCTGCATCCTCAACATGTTTCTGGCGTGCATATCCACCACATTTAAAGCATGTTTGGATCAGTTACAAGTCCCTTTCCTATAAAATTCCACCAAGTTTATTATTAGGGGTTGTACTAGTGGAATCTCCCAAACATGGATTACAAAACCTTGGAGTTCATTTTTAGTACGTGAAATAAGTTTAAATTTTTTTTTTACATACTTGAACTCTAAAATTTTCATTTTGTTATGCCGTAATATCTTTTTTGTTTACGTGAAAAAATGGAAGAGTGAAAGCTCAAGTTTGGATCTGAAAACAAATTTGACCATCAGAGATGGAAATGCACAAATGCTGAGGGAGATAGTTCCAAAAGTATCTGTGATTTTTAAGGATAGGCAAAAAGTGGGTTGTTTAACTCTGGTAATTATGCAACCACTTGAGAATTTGAGTTTTTCCACTCCTTGAAATTTTTGGATCATTAGGTCCACTTGTATCCTCAACATGTTTCTGGCATGCATATCAACCACATTTAAAGCATGTTTGGATCAGTTACAAGACCCTTTCCTATAAAATTCCACCTAGCTTATTATTAGGGGTTGTACTTGTGGAATCTCCCAAACATGGATAACAAAACCTTGGAGCTCATTTTTAGTGCTTGAAATAATTTCCAATTTTTTTTTTTACATACTTGAACTCTAAAATTTTCATTTTGTTATGCTTTAATATCTTTTTTGTTTACGAGAAAAATGGGAGAGTGAAAACTCATGTTCGGATCTGGAAACAAATTTGAGGATCCAAGATGAAAATGCACAAATGCTGAGAGAGATAGTTCAAAAATTATCTGTGATTTTTAAGGATAGGCAAAAAGTGGGTTGTTTGGCTCTGGTATATATCCAACCACTTGAGAATTTGATTTTTTCCACTCCTTGAAATTTTTTAATCATTAGGTCCACTTGCATCCTCACCATATTTCTGGCATGCATATCCACCACATTTAAAGCATGTTTGGCTCAGTTACAAGTCCCTTTCCTATAAAATTCCACCTAGCTTATTATTAGGGGTTGTACTAGTGGAATGTCCCAAACATGGATAACAAAAGCATGGAGTTCATTTTTAGTGCGTGAAATAATTTTCAATTTTTTTTTTTGCATACATGAACTCTAAAATTTTCATTTTGTTAAGCCATAATATCTTTATTGTTTACGAGAGAAAATGGGAGAGACAAAACTGAAGTTTGAATCTGAAAACAAATTTGAGCATCAAAGATGGAAATGCACAAATGCTGAGAGAGATAGTTCCAATAAGTATCTGTGATTTTTATGGATAGGCAAAAAGTGGGTTTTTATGCTCTGGTAAATATCCAACCACTTGAGAATTTGATTTTTTCCACTCCTTAAAATTTTTTGATCATTAGGTCCACTTGCATCCTCACCATGTTTCTGGCATGCATATCCACCACATTTAAAGCATGTTTGGCTCAGTTACAAGTCCCTTTCCTATAAAATTCCACCTAGCTTATTATTAGGGGTTGTACTTGTGGAATCTCCCGAACATGGATAATAAAACCTTGGAGTTCATTTTTAGTGCGTGAAATAATTTTCAAATTTTTTTTTGCATCCATGAACTCTAAAATCTTCATTTTGTTATGCCTTAATATCTTTTTTGTTTACGAGAAAAATGGGAGAGTGAAAACTCAAGTTTGGATCTGAAAACAAATTTGACCATCCAAGATGGAAAGGCACAAATGCTGAGAGAGATAGTTCGAAATGTTTTTGTGATTTTTAAGGATAGGCAAAAAGAGGGTTGTTTGGCTCTAGTAAATATCCAACCACTTGAGAATTTGATTTTTTCCACTCCTTGAAATTTTTGGATCATTAGGTCCACTTGCATCCTCAACACGTTTCTGGCATTCATATCCACCACATTTAAAGCATGTTAGGATCAGTTACAAGTCCCTTTCCTATAAAATTCCGCCTAGCTTATTATTAGGGGTTGTACTAGTGGAATCTCCCAAGCATGGATAACAAAAGCTTGGAGTTCATTTTTAGTGAGTGAAATAATTTCCAATTTTTTTTTTTTGCATACATGAAATCTAAAATTTTCATTTTGTTAAGCCTTAATATCTTTATTGTTTACAAGAGAAAATGGGAGAGAGAAAACTGAAGTTTGGATCTGAAAACAAATTTGAGCATCCAAAATGGAAATGCACAAATGCTGAGAGAGATAGTTCCAAAAAGTATCTGTGATTTTTAAGGATAGGCAAAAAGTGGGTTGTTATGCTCTGGTAAATATCCAACCACTTGAGAATTTGATTTTTTCCACTCCTTGAAATTTTTGGATCATTAGGTCCACTTGCATCCTCAACATGTTTCTGGCATGCATATCCACCGCATTTAAAGCATGTTGGGATCAGAAACAAATCCCTTTCCTATAAAATTCCACCTAGCTTATTATTAGGGGTTGTACTAGTGGAATCTCCCAAACATGGATAACAAAACCTTGGAGTTCATTTTTAGTGCGTCAAATAATTTCCAATTTTTTTTTTGCATTCATGAACTCTAAAATTTTATTTTTGTTATGCGTTAATATCTTTTTTGTTTACGAGAAAAATGGGAGAGTGAAAACTCAAGTTTGGATCTGAAAACAAATTTGACCAACCAAGATGGAAATGCACAAATGCTGAGAGAGATAGTTCCAAAAATTATCTGTGATTTTTAAGGATAGGCAAAAAGTGGGTAGTTTAACTCTGGTAATAATGCAACCACTTGAGAATTTGAGTTTTTCCACTCCTTGAAATTTTTGGATCATTAGGTCAACTTGTATCCTCAAGATGTTTCTGGCATGCATATAACCCACATTTAAAGCATGTTTGGATCAGTTACAAGACCCTTTCCTATAAAATTCCACCTAGCTTATTATTAGGGGTTGTACTTGTGGAATCTCCCGAACATGGATAACAAAACCTTGGAGTTCATTTTTAGTGCTTGAAATAATTTCCAATTTTTTTTTTACATACTTGAACTCTAAAATTTTCATTTTGTTATGCTTTAATATCTTTTTTGTTTACGAGAAAAATGGGAGAGTGAAAACTCATGTTCGGATCTGGAAACAAATTTGAGGATCCAAGATGAAAATGCTCAAATGCTGAGAGAGATAGTTCAAAAATTATCTGTGATTTTTAAGGATAGGCAAAAAGTGGGTTGTTTGGCTCTGGTATATATCCAACCACTTGAGAATTTGATTTTTTCCACTCCTTGAAATTTTTTAATCATTAGGTCCACTTGCATCCTCACCATGTCTCTGGCATGCATATCCACCACATTTAAAGCATGTTTGGATCAGTTACAAGTCCCTTTCCTATAAAATTCCACCTAGCTTATTATTAGGGGTTGTACTAGTGGAATGTCCCAAACATGGATAACAAAAGCATGGAGTTCATTTTTAGTGCATGAAATTATTTTCATATTTTTTTTTGCATACATGAATTCTAAAATCTTCATTTTGTTATGCCTTATTATCTTTTTTGTTTACGTGAAAAAATGGGAGTGACAAAACTCAAGTTTGGATCTGAAAACAAATTTGACCATCCGAGATGGAAATGCACAAATGCTGTGAGAGATAGTTCCAAAAAATATCCGTGATTTTTAAGGATAGGCAAAAAGTGGGTTGTTATGCTCTGGTAAAATATCCAACCACTTGGGAATTTGATTTTTTGCCACTCCTTGAAATTTTTTTATCATTAGGTCCGCTTGCATCCTCAACATGTTTCTGGCATACATATCCACCACATTTAAAGCATGTTTGGATCAGTTACAAGTTCCTTTCCTATAAAATTCCACATAGCTTATTATAAGGGTTGTACTAGTGGAATCTCCCAAACATGGATAATAAAACCTTGGAGTTCATTTTTAGTGCGTGAAATAATTTTCAAATTTTTTTTTGCATACATGAACTCTAAAATCTTCCTTTTGTTATGCCTTAATATCTGGTTTGTTTACGAGAAAAATGAGAGAGTGAAAACTCAAGTTTGGATCTGAAAACAAATTTGAGCATCCAAGATGGAAATGCACAAATGCTGAGAGAGATAGTTCCAAAAAGTGTCTGTGATTTTTAAGGAGAGGCAAAAAGTGGGTTGTTTGGCTCTGGTAAATATCCAACCACTTGAGAATTTGATTTTTTCCACTCCTTGAAATTTTTGGATCATTAGGTGCACTTCCATCCTCAACATGTTTTTGACATGCATATCTACCACATTTAAAGCATGTTAGGATCAGTTACAATTCCCTCTCCTATAAAATTCCACCAAGCTTATTGTTAGGGGTTGTACTAGTTGAATCTCCCAAACATGGATAACAAAACCTTGGAGTTCATTTTTAGTGCGTGAAATAATTTCCAATTTTTTTTTTGCATACATGACGTCTAAAATTTTTATTTTGTTATGCCTTAATATCTTTTTTGTTTACGTGAAAAAATGGGAGTGTGAAAGCTCAAGTTGGATCTGAAAAGAAATTTGACCATCCAAGATGGAAATGCACAAATGCTGAGAGAGATAGTTCCTAAAAGTATCTGTGATTTTTAAGGATAGGCAAAAAGTGGGTTGTTTGGCTCTGGTAAATATCCAACCACTTGAGAATTTCATTTTTTCCACTCCTTGAAATTTTTAGATCATTAGGTCAACTTGCATCCTCAACATGTTTCTGGCATTCATATCCACCGCATTTAAAGCATGTTGGGATCAGTAACAAATCCATTTCCTATAAAATTCCACCTAGATTATTATTAGGGTTCGTACTAGTTGAATCTCCCAAACATGGATAACAAAACCTTGGAGTTCATTTTTAGTGCGTGAAATAATTTCCAAATTTTTTTTTGCATACATGAACTCTAAAATTTTCATTTTGTTATGCCTTAATATCTTTTTTGTTTACGAGAGAAAATGGGAGAGTGAAAACTCAAGTTTGGATCTGAAAACAAATTTGAGCATCCAAGATGGAAATGCACAAATGCTGAGGGAGATAGTTCCAAAAGGTATCTGTCATTTTTAAGGATAGGCAAAAAGTAGGTTGTTATGCTCTGGTAAAATATCCAACCACTTGAGAATTTGATTTTTTTCCACTCCTTGAAATTTGGATCATTAGGTCCACTTGCATCCTCAACATGTTTCTGGCTTGCATATCCACCACATTTAAAGCATGTTAGGATCAGTTACAAGTCCCTTTCCTATAAAATTCCACCTAGCTTATTATTAGGGGTTGTACTAGTGGAATCTCCTAAACATGGATAATAAAACCTTGGAGTTCATTTTTAGTGCTTGAAATAATTTTCAAATTTTTTTTTGCATACATGAACTCTAAAATCTTCATTTTGTTATGCCTGAATATCTTTTTTGTTTTCGAGAAAAATGAGAGAGTGAAAACTCAAGTTTGGATCAGAAAACAAATTTGAGCATCCAAGATGGAAATACACAAATGCTGAGAGATATAGTTCCAAAAAGTATCTATGATTTTTAAGGATAGGCAAAATGAGGGTTGTTTGGCTTTGGTAAATATCCAACCACTTGAGAATTTGATTTTTTCCACTCCTTGAAATTTTTGGATCATTAGGTCCACTTGCATCCTCAACATGTTTCTGGCATGCATATCCACCACATTTAAAGCATGTTCGGATCAGTTAAGAGTCCCTTTCCTATAAAATCCTTCCTAGCTTATTATTAGGGGTTGTACTAGTGCAATCTCCCAAACATGGATAACAAAACCTTGGAGTTCATTATTAGTGCGTGAAATAGTTTTCAAATTTTTTTTTGCATACATGAACTCTAAAATTTTAATTTTGTTATGCCTTAATATCTTTTTTGTTTACGAGAAAAAATGGGAGAGTGGAAGCTCAAGTTTGGATCTGAAAACATATTCGACCAACCAAGATAGAAATGCACAAATGCTGAGATAGATAGTTCCAAAAAGTATCTGTGATTTTTAAGGATAGGCAAAAAAGTGGGTTGTTTGGCTCAGGTAAATACCCAACCACTTGAGAATTTGATTTTTTCCACTCCTTGAAATTATTGGATCATTACGTCCACTTGCATCCTCAACATGTTTCTTGCATGCATATCCACCGCATTTAAAGCATGTTAGGATCAGTTTCAAGTCCCTTTCCTATAAAATCCCACCTAGCTTATTATTAGGGGTTGTACTAGTGGAATCTCCCAAACATGGATAATAGAACCTTGGGTTTCATTTTTAGTACGAGAAATAATTTCCAATTTTTTTTTTTGCATGCATGAACTCTAAAATCTTCATTTTGTTATGCCTTAATATCTGCTTTGTTTACGAGAAAAATGAGAGAGTGAAAACTCAAGTTAGGATCTGAAAACAAATTTGAGCATCCAAGATGGAAATGCACAAATGCTGAGAGAGATAGTTCCAAAAAGTATCTGTGATTTTTAAGGAGAGGCAAAAAGTGGGTTGTTTGGCTCTGGTAAATATCCAACAACTTGAGAATTTGATTTTTTCCACTCTTTGAAATTTTTGTTTCATTAGGTCCACTTGCATCCTCAACATGTTTCTGGCATGCATATCCACCACATTTAAAGTATGTTAGGATCAGTTACATGTCCCTTTCCTATAAAATTCCACCAAGTTTATTATTAGGGGTTGTACTAGTGGAATCTCCCAAACATGGATAACATAACCTTAGAGTTCATTTTTAGAATGTGAAATAAATTTAAAATTTTTTTTGCATACATGAACTCTAGAATTTTCATTTTGTTATGCCTTAATATCTTTTTTGTTTACGTGAAAAAATGGGAGAGTGAAAGCTCAAGTTTGCGTCTGAAAAAAAATTTTACCATCAGAGATTGAAATGCACAAATGCTGAGAGAGATAGTTCCAAAAAGTATCTGTGATTTTTCAGGATAGGCAAAAAGTGGGTTGTTTAGCTCTGGTAAATATCCAACCACTTGAGAATTTGAGTTTTTCCACACCTTGAAATTTTTGGATCATTAGGTCCACTTGTATCCTCAACATGTTTCTGGCATGCATATCAACCACATTTAAAGCATGTTTGGATCAGTTACAAGACCCTTTCCTATAAAATTCCACCTAGCTTATTATTAGGGGTTGTACTTGTGGAATCTCCCAAACATGGATAACAAAACCTTGGAGCTCATTTTTAGTGCTTGAAATAATTTCCAATTTTTTTTTTTACATACTTGAACTCTAAAATTTTCATTTTGTTATGCTTTAATATCTTTTTTGTTTACGAGAAAAATGGGAGAGTGAAAACTCATGTTCGGATCTGGAAACAAATTTGAGGATCCAAGATGAAAATGCACAAATGCTGAGAGAGATAGTTCAAAAATTATCTGTGATTTTTAAGGATAGGCAAAAAGTGGGTTGTTTGGCTCTGGTATATATCCAACCACTTGAGAATTTGATTTTTTCCACTCCTAGAAATTTTTTAATCATTAGGTCCACTTGCATCCTCACCATGTTTCTGGCATGCATATCCACCACATTTAAAGCATGTTTGGATCAGTTACAAGTCCCTTTCCTATAAAATTCCACCTAGCTTATTATTAGGGGTTGTACTAGTGGAATGTCCCAAACATGGATAACAAAAGCATGGAGTTCATTTTTAGTGCGTGAAATAATTTTCAATTTTTTTTTTTGCATACATGAACTCTAAAATTTTCATTTTGTTAAGCCATAATATCTTTATTGTTTACGAGAGAAAATGGGAGAGACAAAACTGAAGTTTGGATCTGAAAACAAATTTGAGCATCAAAGATGGAAATGCACAAATGCTGAGAGAGATAGTTCCAATAAGTATCTGTGATTTTTATGGATAGGCAAAAAGTGGGTTTTTATGCTCTGGTAAATATCCAACCACTTGAGAATTTGATTTTTTCCACTCCTTAAAATTTTTTGATCATTAGGTCCACTTGCATCCTCACCATGTTTCTGGCATGCATATCCACCACATTTAAAGCATGTTTGGCTCAGTTACAAGTCCCTTTCCTATAAAATTCCACCTAGCTTATTATTAGGGGTTGTACTTGTGGAATCTCCCGAACATGGATAATAAAACCTTGGAGTTCATTTTTAGTGCGTGAAATAATTTTCAAATTTTTTTTTGCATCCATGAACTCTAAAATCTTCATTTTGTTATGCCTTAATATCTTTTTTGTTTACGAGAAAAATGGGAGAGTGAAAACTCAAGTTTGGATCTGAAAACAAATTTGACCATCCAAGATGGAAAGGCACAAATGCTGAGAGAGATAGTTCGAAATGTTTTTGTGATTTTTAAGGATAGGCAAAAAGAGGGTTGTTTGGCTCTAGTAAATATCCAACCACTTGAGAATTTGATTTTTTCCACTCCTTGAAATTTTTGGATCATTAGGTCTACTTGCATCCTCAACACGTTTCTGGCATTCATATCCACCACATTTAAAGCATGTTAGGATCAGTTACAAGTCCCTTTCCTATAAAATTCCGCCTAGCTTATTATTAGGGGTTGTACTAGTGGAATCTCCCAAACATGGAAAATAAAACCTTGGAGTTCATTTTTAGTGCGTGAAATAATTTTCAAATTTTTTTTTTTTGCATACATGAACTCTAAAATCTTTATTTTGTTATGCCTTAATAACTTTTTTGTTTACGAGAAAAAAGAGAGAGTGAAAACTCAAGTTTGGATCTGAAAACAAATTTGAGCATCCAAGATGGAAATGCACAATTGCTGAGAGAGATAGTTCAAAAAGTTTCTGTGATTTTTAAGGATAGGCAAAAAGTGGGTTGTTTGGCTCTGGTAAATATCCAACCACTTGAGAATTTGATTTTTTCCACTCCTTGATATTTTTGGATCATTAGGTCCACTTGCATCCTCAACATGTTTCTGGCATTCATATCCACCACACTTAAAGCATGTTAGGATCAGTTACAAGTCCTTTTCCTATAAAATTCCACCAAACTGATTATTAGGGGTTGTACTAGTGGAATCTCCCAAGCATGGATAACAAAAGCTTGGAGTTCATTTTTAGTGAGTGAAATAATTTCCAATTTTTTTTTTTGCATACATGAAATCTAAAATTTTCATTTTGTTAAGCCTTAATATCTTTATTGTTTACAAGAGAAAATGGGAGAGAGAAAACTGAAGTTTGGATCTGAAAACAAATTTGAGCATCCAAAATGGAAATGCACAAATGCTGAGAGAGATAGTTCCAAAAAGTATCTGTGATTTTTAAGGATAGGCAAAAAGTTGGTTGTTATGCTCTGGTAAATATCCAACCACTTGAGAATTTGATTTTTTCCACTCCTTGAAATTTTTGGATCATTAGGTCCACTTGCATCCTCAACATGTTTCTGGCATGCATATCCACCGCATTTAAAGCATGTTGGGATCAGAAACAAATCCCTTTCCTATAAAATTCCACCTAGCTTATTATTAGGGGTTGTACTAGTGGAATCTCCCAAACATGGATAACAAAACCTTGGAGTTCATTTTTAGTGCGTCAAATAATTTCCAATTTTTTTTTTGCATTCATGAACTCTAAAATTTTATTTTTGTTATGCGTTAATATCTTTTTTGTTTACGAGAAAAATGGGAGAGTGAAAACTCAAGTTTGGATCTGAAAACAAATTTGACCAACCAAGATGGAAATGCACAAATGCTGAGAGAGATAGTTCCAAAAAGTATCTCTGATTTTTAAGGATAGGCAAAAAGTGGGTTGTTTGGCTCTGGTAAATACCAACCACTTGAGAATTTGATTTTTTCCACTCCTTGAAATTATTGGATCATTAGGTCCACTTGCATCCTCAACATGTTTCTGGCATGCATGTCCACTATATTTAAATCATGTTTGGATCAGTTACATGTCCCTTTCGTATATAATTCCATCTATCTTATTACTAGGGGTTGTACTAGTGGAATCTCCCAAACATGGATAATAAAACTTGGGAGTTCATTTTTAGTGCGTGAAATAATTTTCAAATTCTTTTTGGCATGCATGAACTCTAAAATCTTCATTTTGTTATGCCTTAATATCTTTTTTGTTTACGAGAAAAATGGGAGAGTGAAAACTGAAGTTTGGATCTAAAAACAAATTTTAGCCTCCGAGATGGAAATGCACAAATGCTGAGAGAGATAGTTCAAAAAGTTTCTGTGATTTTTAAGGATAGGCAAAATGTGGGTTGTTTAGCTCTGGTAAATATCCAACCACTTGAGAATTTGATTTTTTCCACTCCTTGATATTTTTTGATCATTAGGTCCACTTGCATCCTCAACATGTTTCTGGCATGCATATCCACCACATTTAAAGCATGTTAGGATCAGTTACAAGTCCCTTTCCTATAAAATTCCACCAAACTTATTATTAGGGGTTTTACTAGTGGAATCTCCCAAACATGGATAACAAAAACTTGGAGTTCATTTTTAGTGCGTGAACTAATTTCCAATTTTTTTTTTGCATACATGAACTATAAAATTTTCATTTTTTTAAGCCTTAATATCTTTTTTGTTTACAAGAGAAAATGGGAGAGAGAAAACTGAAGTTTGGATCTGAAAACAAATTTGAGCATCCAAGATGGAAATGCACAAATGCTGAGAGAGATTGTTCCAAAAAGTATCTGTGATTTTTAAGGATAGGCAAAAAGTGGGTTGTTATGCTCTGGTAAATATTCAACCACTTGAGAATTTGATTTTTTCCACTGCTTGAAATTTTTGGATCATTAGGTCCACTTGCATCCTCAACATGTTTCTGGCATTCATATCCACCACATTTAAAGTATGTTAGGATTAGTTACAAGTCCCTTTCTTATAAAATTCCACCTAGCTTATTATTAGGGGTTGTACTAGTGGAATCTCCCAAACATGGATAATAAAACCTTGGAGTTCATTTTTTGCGTGAAATAATTTTCAAATTTTTTTTTTGCATACATGGACGCTAAAATCTTCATTTTGTTATGCCTTAATATCTTTTTTGTTTACGAGAAAAATGGGAGAGTGAAAACTCAAGTTTGGATCTGAAAAGAAATTTGAGCATCCAAGATGAAAAGGCACAAATGCTGAGCGAGATAGTTCCAAAAAGTTTCTGTGATTTTTAAGGATAGGCAAAAAGTGGGTTATTTGCCTCTGGTAAATATCCAACCACTTGAGAATTTGATTTTTTTCCACTGCTTGAAATTTTTTTATCATTAGGTCCACTTGCATCCTCAACATGTTTCTGGCATGCATATCCACCACATTTAAAGCATGCTAGGATTAGTTAAAAGTCCCTTTCCTATAAAATTCCACCAAGCTTATTATTAGGGGTTGTACTAGTGGATTCTCCCAAACATGGATAACAAAACTTTGGACTTAATTTTTAGTGCGTGAAATAATTTTCAAATTTTTTTTCCATACTTGAACTCTAAAATCTTCATTTTGTTATGCCTTAATATCTTTTTTGTTTACGAGAAAAATGGGAGAGTAAAAGCTCAAGTTTGGATCTGAAAAGAAATTTAAGCATCCAAGATGGAAATGCACAAATGCTGAGAGAGATAGCTCCTAAAAGTATCTGTGATTTTTAATGATAGGCAAAAAGTGGGTTGTTTGGCTCTACTAAATATCCAACCACTTGAGAATTTGATTTTTTCCTGTCCTTGAAAATTTTGAATCATTCGGTCCACTTGCATCCTCAACATGTTTCTGGCAGGCGTATCCACCACATTTAAAGCGTGTTTGAATCAGTTAGAAGTCCCTTTCCTATAAAATTCCACCAAGCTTATTATTAGGGGTCGTACTAGTGGAATCACCCAAACATGGATAACAAAACCTTGGGGTACATTTTTAGTGCGTGAAATAATTTTCAAATTTTTTTTTGCGTACATGAACTCTAAAATCTTCCTTTTGTTATGCCTAAATATCTTTTTTGTTTAGGAGAAAAATGGGAGAGGGAAAACTCAAGTTTGGATCTGAAAATAAATTTAAGCATTCAAGATTGAAATGCACAAATGCTGAGGGAGATAGTTCCAAAAAGTATCTGTGATTTTTAAGGATAGGCAAAAAGTGGGTAGTTTAGCTCTGGTGAATATCCAACCACTTGAGAATTTGATTTTTTCCACTCCTTGGAATTTTTGGATCATTAGGTCCACTTGCATCCTCAACATGTTTCTGGCATGCATATCCACCACATTTAAAGCATGTTAGGATCAGTTACAAGTCCCTTTCCTATAAAATTCCACCCAGCTGATTATTAGGGGTTGTACTAGTGGAATCTCCCAAACATGGATAATAAAACCTTGGAGTTCATTCTTAGTGCGTGAAATAATTTTCAAATTTTTTTTTGCATACATGAACTCTAAAATCTTCATTTTGTTATTCCTGAATATCTTTTTTGTTTACGAGAAAAATGAGAGAGTGAAAACTCAAGTTTGGATCAGAAAACAAATTTGAGCATCCAAGATGGAAATGCACAAATGCTGAGAGAGATAGTTCCAAAAAGTATCTATGATTTTTAAGGATAGGCAAAATGAGGGTTGTTTGGCTCTGGTAAATATCCAACCACTTGAGAATTTGATTTTTCCACTCGAAATTTTTGGATCATAAGGTCCACTTACATCCTCAACATGTTTCTGGCATGCATATCCACCACATTTAAAGCATGTTTCGATCAGTTACAAGTCCCTTTCCTATAAAATTCCTCCTAGCTTATTATTAGGGGTTGTACTAGTGCAATCTCCCAAACATGGATAACAAAACCTTGGAGTTCATTATTAGTGCGTGAAATAATTTTCAAATTTTTTTTTTGCATACTTGAAGTCTTAAATTTTAATTTAGGTATGCCTTAATATCTTTTTTATTTACGAGAAAAAATGGGAGAGTGAAAGCTCAAGTTTGGATCTGAAAACATATTTGACCAACCAAGATGGAAATGCACAAATGCTGAGAGAGATAGTTCCAAAAAGTATCTATGATTTTTAAGGATAGGCAAAAAGTGGGTTGTTTGGCTCTGGTAAATACCAACCACTTGAGAATTTGATTTTTTCCACCCCTTGAAATTATTGGATCATTAGGTCCACTTCCATCCTCAACATGTTTCTGCCATGCGTGTCCACTATATTTAAAGCATGTTTGGATCAGTTACATGTCCCTTTCGTATATAATTCCATCTATCTTATTATTAGGGGTTGTACTAGTGGAATCTCCCAAACATGGATAATAAAACTTTGGAGTTCATTTTTAGTGCGTGAAATAATTTTCAAATTTTTTTTGGCATGCATGAACTCTAAAATCTTCATTTTGTTATGCCTTAATATCTTTTTTTTTTACGAGAAAAATGGGAGAGTGAAAACTGAAGTTTGGATCTGAAAACAAATTTTAGCCTCCGAGATGGAAATGCACAAATGCTGTGAGAGATAGTTCAAAAAGTTTCTGTGATTTTTAAGGATAGGCAAAATGTGGGTTGTTTAGCTCTGGTAAATATCCAACCACTTGAGAATTTGATTTTTTCCACTCCTTGATATTTTTTGATCATTAGGTCCACTTGCATCCTCAACATGTTTCTGGCATGCATATCCACCACATTTAAAGCATGTTAGGATCAGTTACAAGTCCCTTTCCTATAAAATTCCACCAAACTTATTATTAGGGGTTGTACTAGTGGAATCTCCCAAACATGGATAACAAAAACTTGGAGTTCATTTTTAGTGCGTGAACTAATTTCCAATTTTTTTTTTGCATACATGAACTCTAAAATTTTCATTTTGTTAAGCCTTAATATCTTTTTTGTTTACAAGAGAAAATGGGAGAGAGAAAACTGAAGTTTGGATCTGAAAACAAATTTGAGCATCCAAGATAGAAATGCACAAATGCTGAGAGAGATTGTTCCAAAAAGTATCTGTGATTTTTAAGGATAGGCAAAAAGTGGGTTGTTATGCTCTGGTAAATATTCAACCACTTGAGAATGTGATTTTTTCCTCTGCTTGAAATTTTTGGATCATTAGGTCCACTTGCATCCTCAACATGTTTCTGGCATTCATATCCACCACATTTAAAGCATGTTAGGATTAGTTACAAGTCCCTTTCCTATAAAATTCCACCTAGCTTATTATTAGGGGTTGTACTAGTGGAATCTCCCAAACATGGATAATAAAACCTTGGAGTTCATTTTTTGCGTGAAATAATTTTCAAATTTTTTTTTTGCATACATGGACGCTAAAATCTTCATTTTGTTATGCCTTAATATCTTTTTTGTTTACGAGAAAAATGGGAGAGTGAAAACTCAAGTTTGGATCTGAAAAGAAATTTGAGCATCCAAGATGAAAAGGCACAAATGCTGAGCGAGATAGTTCCAAAAAGTTTCTGTGATTTTTAAGGATAGGCAAAAAGTGGGTTATTTGCCTCTGGTAAATATCCAACCACTTGAGAATTTGATTTTTTTCCACTGCTTGAAATTTTTTTATCATTAGGTCCACTTGCATCCTCAACATGTTTCTGGCATGCATATCCACCACATTTAAAGCATGCTAGGATTAGTTAAAAGTCCCTTTCCTATAAAATTCCACCAAGCTTATTATTAGGGGTTGTACTAGTGGATTCTCCCAAACATGGATAACAAAACTTTGGACTTAATTTTTAGTGCGTGAAATAATTTTCAAATTTTTTTTCCATACTTGAACTCTAAAATCTTCATTTTGTTATGCCTTAATATCTTTTTTGTTTACGAGAAAAATGGGAGAGTAAAAGCTCAAGTTTGGATCTGAAAAGAAATTTAAGCATCCAAGATGGAAATGCACAAATGCTGAGAGAGATAGCTCCTAAAAGTATCTGTGATTTTTAATGATAGGCAAAAAGTGGGTTGTTTGGCTCTACTAAATATCCAACCACTTGAGAATTTGATTTTTGCCTGTCCTTGAAAATTTTGAATCATTCGGTCCACTTGCATCCTCAACATGTTTCTGGCAGGCGTATCCACCACATTTAAAGCGTGTTTGAATCAGTTAGAAGTCCCTTTCCTATAAAATTCCACCAAGCTTATTATTAGGGGTCGTACTAGTGGAATCACCCAAACATGGATAACAAAACCTTGGGGTACATTTTTAGTGCGTGAAATAATTTTCAAATTTTTTTTTGCGTACATGAACTCTAAAATCTTCCTTTTGTTATGCCTAAATATCTTTTTTGTTTAGGAGAAAAATGGGAGAGGGAAAACTCAAGTTTGGATCTGAAAATAAATTTAAGCATTCAAGATTGAAATGCACAAATGCTGAGGGAGATAGTTCCAAAAAGTATCTGTGATTTTTAAGGATAGGCAAAAAGTGGGTAGTTTAGCTCTGGTGAATATCCAACCACTTGAGAATTTGATTTTTTCCACTCCTTGGAATTTTTGGATCATTAGGTCCACTTGCATCCTCAACATGTTTCTGGCATGCATATCCACCACATTTAAAGCATGTTAGGATCAGTTACAAGTCCCTTTCCTATAAAATTCCACCCAGCTGATTATTAGGGGTTGTACTAGTGGAATCTCCCAAACATGGATAATAAAACCTTGGAGTTCATTCTTAGTGCGTGAAATAATTTTCAAATTTTTTTTTGCATACATGAACTCTAAAATCTTCATTTTGTTATTCCTGAATATCTTTTTTGTTTACGAGAAAAATGAGAGAGTGAAAACTCAAGTTTGGATCAGAAAACAAATTTGAGCATCCAAGATGGAAATGCACAAATGCTGAGAGAGATAGTTCCAAAAAGTATCTATGATTTTTAAGGATAGGCAAAATGAGGGTTGTTTGGCTCTGGTAAATATCCAACCACTTGAGAATTTGATTTTTCCACTCGAAATTTTTGGATCATAAGGTCCACTTACATCCTCAACATGTTTCTGGCATGCATATCCACCACATTTAAAGCATGTTTCGATCAGTTACAAGTCCCTTTCCTATAAAATTCCTCCTAGCTTATTATTAGGGGTTGTACTAGTGCAATCTCCCAAACATGGATAACAAAACCTTGGAGTTCATTATTAGTGCGTGAAATAATTTTCAAATTTTTTTTTTGCATACTTGAAGTCTTAAATTTTAATTTAGGTATGCCTTAATATCTTTTTTATTTACGAGAAAAAATGGGAGAGTGAAAGCTCAAGTTTGGATCTGAAAACATATTTGACCAACCAAGATGGAAATGCACAAATGCTGAGAGAGATAGTTCCAAAAAGTATCTATGATTTTTAAGGATAGGCAAAAAGTGGGTTGTTTGGCTCTGGTAAATACCAACCACTTGAGAATTTGATTTTTTCCACCCCTTGAAATTATTGGATCATTAGGTCCACTTCCATCCTCAACATGTTTCTGCCATGCGTGTCCACTATATTTAAAGCATGTTTGGATCAGTTACATGTCCCTTTCGTATATAATTCCATCTATCTTATTATTAGGGGTTGTACTAGTGGAATCTCCCAAACATGGATAATAAAACTTTGGAGTTCATTTTTAGTGCGTGAAATAATTTTCAAATTTTTTTTGGCATGCATGAACTCTAAAATCTTCATTTTGTTATGCCTTAATATCTTTTTTTTTTACGAGAAAAATGGGAGAGTGAAAACTGAAGTTTGGATCTGAAAACAAATTTTAGCCTCCGAGATGGAAATGCACAAATGCTGTGAGAGATAGTTCAAAAAGTTTCTGTGATTTTTAAGGATAGGCAAAATGTGGGTTGTTTAGCTCTGGTAAATATCCAACCACTTGAGAATTTGATTTTTTCCACTCCTTGATATTTTTTGATCATTAGGTCCACTTGCATCCTCAACATGTTTCTGGCATGCATATCCACCACATTTAAAGCATGTTAGGATCAGTTACAAGTCCCTTTCCTATAAAATTCCACCAAACTTATTATTAGGGGTTGTACTAGTGGAATCTCCCAAACATGGATAACAAAAACTTGGAGTTCATTTTTAGTGCGTGAACTAATTTCCAATTTTTTTTTTGCATACATGAACTCTAAAATTTTCATTTTGTTAAGCCTTAATATCTTTTTTGTTTACAAGAGAAAATGGGAGAGAGAAAACTGAAGTTTGGATCTGAAAACAAATTTGAGCATCCAAGATAGAAATGCACAAATGCTGAGAGAGATTGTTCCAAAAAGTATCTGTGATTTTTAAGGATAGGCAAAAAGTGGGTTGTTATGCTCTGGTAAATATTCAACCACTTGAGAATGTGATTTTTTCCTCTGCTTGAAATTTTTGGATCATTAGGTCCACTTGCATCCTCAACATGTTTCTGGCATTCATATCCACCACATTTAAAGCATGTTAGGATTAGTTACAAGTCCCTTTCCTATAAAATTCCACCTAGCTTATTATTAGGGGTTGTACTAGTGGAATCTCCCAAACATGGATAATAAAACCTTGGAGTTCATTTTTTGCGTGAAATAATTTTCAAATTTTTTTTTTGCATACATGAACACTAAAATCTTCATTTTGTTATGCCTTAATATCTTGTTTGTTTACGAGAAAAATGGGAGAGTGAAAACTCAAGTTTGGATCTGAAAACAAATTTGAGCATCCAAGATGAAAAGGCACAAATGCTGAGCGAGATAGTTCCAAAAAGTTTCTGTGATTTTTAAGGATAGGCAAAAAGTGGGTTATTTGCCTCTGGTAAATATCCAACCACTTGAGAATTTGATTTTTTTCCACTGCTTGAAATTTTTTTATCATTAGGTCCACTTGCATCCTCAACATGTTTCTGGCATGCATATCCACCACATTTAAAGCATGCTAGGATTAGTTAAAAGTCCCTTTCCTATAAAATTCCACCAAGCTTATTATTAGGGGTTGTACTAGTGGATTCTCCTAAACATGGATAACAATACTTTGGACTTAATTTTTAGTGCGTGAAATAATTTTCAAATTTTTTTTCCATACTTGAACTCTAAAATCTTCATTTTGTTATGCCTTAATATCTTTTTTGTTTACGAGAAAAATGGGAGAGTAAAAGCTCAAGTTTGGATCTGAAAAGAAATTTAAGCATCCAAGATGGAAATGCACAAATGCTGAGAGAGATAGCTCCTAAAAGTATCTGTGATTTTTAATGATAGGCAAAAAGTGGGTTGTTTGGCTCTACTAAATATCCAACCACTTGAGAATTTGATTTTTTCCAGTCCTTGAAAATTTTGAATCATTCGGTCCACTTGCATCCTCAACATGTTTCTGGCAGGCGTATCCACCACATTTAAAGCATGTTTGAATCAGTTACAAGTCCCTTTCCTATAAAATTTCACCAAGCTTATTATTAGGGGTCGTACTAGTGGAATCACCGAAACATGGATAACAAAACCTTGGGGTACATTTTTAGTGCGTGAAATAATTTTCAAAATTTTTTTTGCGTACATGAACTCTAAAATCTTCCTTTTGTTATGCCTAAATATCTTTTTTGTTTAGGAGAAAAATGGGAGAGGGAAAACTCAAGTTTGGATCTGAAAATAAATTTAAGCATCCAAGATGGAAATGCACAAATGCTGAGGGAGATAGTTCCAAAAAGTATCTGTGATTTTTAAGGATAGGCAAAAAGTGGGTAGTTTAGCTCTGGTGAATATCCAACCACTTGAGAATTTGATTTTTTCCACTCCTTGGAATTTTTGGATCATTAGGTCCACTTGCATCCTCAACATGTTTCTGGCATGCATATCCACCACATTTAAAGCATGTTAGGATCAGTTACAAGTCCCTTTCCTATAAAATTGCAGCCAGCTGATTATTAGGGGTTGTACTAGTGGAATCTCCCAAACATGGATAATAAAACCTTGGAGTTCATTCTTAGTGCGTGAAATAACTTTCAAATTTTTTTTTGCATACATGAACTCTAAAATCTTTATTTTGTTATGCCTGAATATCTTTTTTGTTTACGAGAAAAATGAGAGAGTGAAAACTCAAGTTTGGATCAGAAAAAAAATTTGAGCATCCAAGATGGAAATGCACAAATGCTGAGAGAGATAGTTCCAAAAAGTATCTATGATTTTTAAGGATAGGCAAAATGAGGGTTGTTTGGCTCTGGTAAATATCCAACCAGTTGAGAATTTGATTTTTCCACTCGAAATTTTTGGATCATAAGGTCCACTTACATCCTCAACATGTTTCTGGCATGCATATCCACCACATTTAAAGCATGTTTCGATCAGTTACAAGTCCCTTTCCTATAAAATTCCTCCTAGCTTATTATTAGGGGTTGTACTAGTGCAATCTCCCAAACATGGATAACAAAACCTTGGAGTTCATTATTAGTGCGTGAAATAATTTTCAAATTTTTTTTTTGCATACTTGAACTCTTAAATTTTAATTTAGATATGCCTTAATATCTTTTTTATTTACGAGAAAAAATGGGAGAGTGAAAGCTCAAGTTTGGATCTGAAAACATATTTGACCAACCAAGATGGAAATGCACAAATGCTGAGAGAGATAGTTCCAAAAAGTATCTATGATTTTTAAGGATAGGCAAAAAGTGGGTTGTTTGGCTCTGGTAAATACCAACCACTTGAGAATTTGATTTTTTCCACCCCTTGAAATTATTGGATCATTAGGTCCACTTCCATCCTCAACATGTTTCTGCCATGCGTGTCCACTATATTTAAAGCATGTTTGGATCAGTTACATGTCCCTTTCGTATATAATTCCATCTATCTTATTATTAGGGGTTGTACTAGTGGAATCTCCCAAACATGGATAATAAAACTTTGGAGTTCATTTTTAGTGCGTGAAATAATTTTCAAATTTTTTTTGGCATGCCTGAACTCTAAAATCTTCATTTTGTTATGCCTTAATATCTTTTTTGTTTGCGAGAAAAATGGGAGAGTAAAAACTGAAGTTTGGATCTGAAAACAAATTTTAGCCTCCGAGATGGAAATGCACAAATGCTGTGAGAGATAGTTCAAAAAGTTTCTGTGATTTTTAAGGATAGGCAAAATGTGGGTTGTTTAGCTCTGGTAAATATCCAACCACTTGAGAATTTGATTTTTTCCACTCCTTGATATTTTTTGATCATTAGGTCCACTTGCATCCTCAACATGTTTCTGGCATGCATATCCACCACATTTAAAGCATGTTAGGATCAGTTACAAGTCCCTTTCCTATAAAATTCCACCAAACTTATTATTAGGGGTTGTACTAGTGGAATCTCCCAAACATGGATAACAAAAACTTGGAGTTCATTTTTAGTGCGTGAACTAATTTCCAATTTTTTTTTTGCATACATGAACTCTAAAATTTTCATTTTGTTAAGCCTTAATATCTTTTTTGTTTACAAGAGAAAATGGGAGAGAGAAAACTGAAGTTTGGATCTGAAAACAAATTTGAGCATCCAAGATAGAAATGCACAAATGCTGAGAGAGATTGTTCCAAAAAGTATCTGTGATTTTTAAGGATAGGCAAAAAGTGGGTTGTTATGCTCTGGTAAATATTCAACCACTTGAGAATGTGATTTTTTCCTCTGCTTGAAATTTTTGGATCATTAGGTCCACTTGCATCCTCAACATGTTTCTGGCATTCATATCCACCACATTTAAAGCATGTTAGGATTAGTTACAAGTCCCTTTCCTATAAAATTCCACCTAGCTTATTATTAGGGGTTGTACTAGTGGAATCTCCCAAACATGGATAATAAAACCTTGGAGTTCATTTTTTGCGTGAAATAATTTTCAAATTTTTTTTTTGCATACATGAACACTAAAATCTTCATTTTGTTATGCCTTAATATCTTGTTTGTTTACGAGAAAAATGGGAGAGTGAAAACTCAAGTTTGGATCTGAAAACAAATTTGAGCATCCAAGATGAAAAGGCACAAATGCTGAGCGAGATAGTTCCAAAAAGTTTCTGTGATTTTTAAGGATAGGCAAAAAGTGGGTTATTTGCCTCTGGTAAATATCCAACCACTTGAGAATTTGATTTTTTTCCACTGCTTGAAATTTTTTTATCATTAGGTCCACTTGCATCCTCAAAATGTTTCTGGCATGCATATCCACCACATTTAAAGCATGCTAGGATTAGTTAAAAGTCCATTTCCTATAAAATTCCACCAAGCTTATTATTAGGGGTTGTACTAGTGGATTCTCCCAAACATGGATAACAATACTTTGGACTTAATTTTTAGTGCGTGAAATAATTTTCAAATTTTTTTTCCATACTTGAACTCTAAAATCTTCATTTTGTTATGCCTTAATATCTTTTTTGTTTACGAGAAAAATGGGAGAGTAAAAGCTCAAGTTTGGATCTGAAAAGAAATTTAAGCATCCAAGATGGAAATGCACAAATGCTGAGAGAGATAGCTCCTAAAAGTATCTGTGATTTTTAATGATAGGCAAAAAGTGGGTTGTTTGGCTCTACTAAATATCCAACCACTTGAGAATTTGATTTTTTCCAGTCCTTGAAAATTTTGAATCATTCGGTCCACTTGCATCCTCAACATGTTTCTGGCAGGCGTATCCACCACATTTAAAGCATGTTTGAATCAGTTACAAGTCCCTTTCCAATAAAATTTCACCAAGCTTATTATTAGGGGTCGTACTAGTGGAATCACCCAAACATGGATAACAAAACCGTGGGGTACATTTTTAGTGCGTGAAATAATTTTCAAATTTTTTTTTGCGTACATGAACTCTAAAATCTTCCTTTTGTTATGCCTAAATATCTTTTTTGTTTAGGAGAAAAATGGGAGAGGGAAAACTCAAGTTTGGATCTGAAAATAAATTTAAGCATCCAAGATGGAAATGCACAAATGCTGAGGGAGATAGTTCCAAAAAGTATCTGTGATTTTTAAGGATAGGCAAAAAGTGGGTAGTTTAGCTCTGGTGAATATCCAACCACTTGAGAATTTGATTTTTTCCACTCCTTGGAATTTTTGGATCATTAGGTCCACTTGCATCCTCAACATGTTTCTGGCATGCATATCCACCACATTTAAAGCATGTTAGGATCAGTTACAAGTCCCTTTCCTATAAAATTCCAGCCAGCTGATTATTAGGGGTTGTACTAGTGGAATCTCCCAAACATGGATAATAAAACCTTGGAGTTCATTCTTAGTGCGTGAAATAATTTTCAAATTTTTTTTTGCATACATGAACTCTAAAATCTTTATTTTGTTATGCCTGAATATCTTTTTTGTTTACGAGAAAAATGAGAGAGTGAAAACTCAAGTTTGGATCAGAAAAAAAATTTGAGCATCCAAGATGGAAATGCACAAATGCTGAGAGAGATAGTTCCAAAAAGTATCTATGATTTTTAAGGATAGGCAAAATGAGGGTTGTTTGGCTCTGGTAAATATCCAACCAGTTGAAAATTTGATTTTTCCACTCGAAATTTTTGGATCATAAGGTCCACTTACATCCTCAACATGTTTCTGGCATGCATATCCACCACATTTAAAGCATGTTTCGATCAGTTACAAGTCCCTTTCCTATAAAATTCCTCCTAGCTTATTATTAGGGGTTGTACTAGTGCAATCTCCCAAACATGGATAACAAAATCTTGGAGTTCATTATTAGTGCGTTAAATAATTTTCAAATTTTTTTTTTGCATACTTGAACTCTTAAATTTTAATTTAGGTATGCCTTAATATCTTTTTTATTTACAAGAAAAAATGGGAGAGTGAAAGCTCAAGTTTGGATCTGAAAACATATTTGACCAACCAAGATGGAAATGCACAAATGCTGAGAGAGATAGTTCCAAAAAGTATCTCTGATTTTTAAGGATAGGCAAAAAGTGGGTTGTTTGGCTCTGGTAAATACCAACCACTTGAGAATTTGATTTTTTCCACTCCTTGAAATTATTGGATCATTAGGTCCACTTGCATCCTCAACATGTTTCTGGCATGCATGTCCACTATATTTAAAGCATGTTTGGATCAGTTACATGTCTCTTTCGTATATAATTCCATCTATCTTATTATTAGGGGTTGTACTAGTGGAATCTCCCAAACATGGATAATAAAACTTTGGAGTTCATTTTTAGTGCGTGAAATAATTTTCAAATTTTTTTTGGCATGCATGAACTCTAAAATCTTCATTTTGTTATGCCCTAATATCTTTTTTGTTTGCGAGAAAAATGGGAGAGTGAAAACTGAAGTTTGGATCTGAAAACAAATTTTAGCCTCCGAGATGGAAATGCACAAATGCTGAGAGAGATAGTTCAAAAAGTTTCTGTGATTTTTAAGGATAGGCAAAATGTGGGTTGTTTAGCTCTGGTAAATATCCAACCACTTGAGAATTTGATTTTTTCCACTCCTTGATATTTTTTGATCATTAGGTCCACTTGCATCCTCAACATGTTTCTGGCATGCATATCCACCACATTTAAAGCATGTTAGGATCAGTTACAAGTCCCTTTCCTATAAAATTCCACCAAACTTATTATTAGGGGTTGTACTAGTGGAATCTCCCAAACATGGATAACAAAAACTTGGAGTTCATTTTTAGTACGTGAACTAATTTCCAATTTTTTTTTTACATACATGAACTCTAAAATTTTCATTTTGTTAAGCCTTAATATCTTTTTTGTTTTCAAGAGAAAATGGGAGAGAGAAAACTGAAGTTTGGATCTGAAAACAAATTTGAGCATCCAAGATAGAAATGCACAAATGCTGAGAGAGATTGTTCCAAAAAGTATCTGTGATTTTTAAGGATAGGCAAAAAGTGGGTTGTTATGCTCTGGTAAATATTCAGCCACTTGAGAATTTGATTTTTTCCACTGCTTGAAATTTTTGGATCATTAGGTCCACTTGCATCCTCAACATGTTTCTGGCATTCATATCCACCACATTTAAAGCATGTTAGGATTAGTTACAAGTCCCTTTCCTATAAAATTCCACCTAGCTTATTATTAGGGGTTGTACTAGTGGAATCTCCCAAACATGGATAATAAAACCTTGGAGTTCATTTTTTGCGTGAAATAATTTTCAAATTTTTTTTTGCATACATGAACACTAAAATCTTCATTTTGTTATGCCTTAATATCTTGTTTGTTTACGAGAAAAATGGGAGAGTGAAAACTCAAGTTTGGATCTGAAAACAAATTTGAGCATCCAAGATGAAAAGGCACAAATGCTGAGCGAGATAGTTCCAAAAAGTTTCTGTGATTTTTAAGGATAGGCAAAAAGTGGGTTATTTGCCTCTGGTAAATATCCAACCACTTGAGAATTTGATTTTTTTCCACTACTTGAAATTTTTTTATCATTAGGTCCACTTGCATCCTCAACATGTTTCTGGCATGCATATCCACCACATTTAAAGCATGCTAGGATTAGTTAAAAGTCCCTTTCCTATAAAATTCCACCAAGCTTATTATTAGGGGTTATACTAGTGGATTCTCCCAAACATGGATAACAAAACTTTGGACTTAATTTTTAGTGCGTGAAATAATTTTCAAATTTTTTTTCCATACTTGAACTCTAAAATCTTCATTTTGTTATGCCTTAATATCTTTTTTGTTTACGAGAAAAATGGGAGAGTAAAAGCTCAAGTTTGGATCTGAAAAGAAATTTAAGCATCCAAGATGGAAATGCACAAATACTGAAAGAGATAGCTCCTAAAAGTATCTGTGATTTTTAATGATAGGCAAAAAGTGGGTTGTTTGGCTCTACTAAATATCCAACCACTTGAGAATTTGATTTTTTCCAGTCCTTGAAATTTTTGAATCATTCGGTCCACTTGCATCCTCAACATGTTTCTGGCAGGCGTATCCACCACATTTAAAGCATGTTTGAATCAGTTACAAGTCCCTTTCCTATAAAATTCCACCTAGCTTATTATTAGGGGTCGTACTAGTGGAATCTCCCAAACATGGATAACAAAACCGTCGAGTTCATTTTTAGTGCGTGAAATAATTTTCAAATTTTTTTTGGCATGCATGAACTCTAAAATCTTCATTTTGTTATGCCTTAATATCTTTTTTGTTTACGAGAAAAATGGGAGAGTGAAAACTGAAGTTTGGATCTGAAAACAAATTTTAGCCTCCGAGATGGAAATGCACAAATGCTGTGAGAGATAGTTCAAAAAGTTTCTGTGATTTTTAAGGATAGGCAAAATGTGGGTTGTTTAGCTCTGGTAAATATCCAACCACTTGAGAATTTGATTTTTTCCACTCCTTGATATTTTTTGATCATTAGGTCCACTTGCATCCTCAACATGTTTCTGGCATGCATATCCACCACATTTAAAGCATGTTAGGATCAGTTACAAGTCCCTTTCCTATAAAATTCCACCAAACTTATTATTAGGGGTTGTACTAGTGGAATCTCCCAAACATGGATAACAAAAACTTGGAGTTCATTTTTAGTGCGTGAACTAATTTCCAATTTTTTTTTTGCATACATGAACTCTAAAATTTTCATTTTGTTAAGCCTTAATATCTTTTTTGTTTACAAGAGAAAATGGGAGAGAGAAAACTGAAGTTTGGATCTGAAAACAAATTTGAGCATCCAAGATAGAAATGCACAAATGCTGAGAGAGATTGTTCCAAAAAGTATCTGTGATTTTTAAGGATAGGCAAGAAGTGGGTTGTTATGCTCTGGTAAATATTCAACCACTTGAGAATTTGATTTTTTCCACTGCTTGAAATTTTTGGATCATTAGGTCCACTTGCATCCTCAACATGTTTCTCGCATTCATATCCACCACATTTAAAGCATGTTAGGATTAGTTACAAGTCCCTTTCCTATAAAATTCCACCTAGCTTATTATTAGTGGTTGTACTAGTGGAATCTCCCAAACATGGATAATAAAACCTTGGAGTTCATTTTTTGCGTGAAATAATTTTCAAATTTTTTTTTTGCATACATGAACACTAAAATCTTCATTTTGTTATGCCTTAATATCTTTTTTGTTTACGAGAAAAATGGGAGAGTGAAAACTCAAGTTTGGATCTGAAAAGAAATTTGAGCATCCAAGATGAAAAGGCACAAATGCTGAGCGAGATAGTTCCAAAAAGTTTCTGTGATTTTTAAGGATAGGCAAAAAGTGGGTTATTTGCCTCTGGTAAATATCCAACCACTTGAGAATTTGAGTTTTTTCCACTGCTTGAAATTTTTTTATCATTAGGTCCACTTGCATCCTCAACATGTTTCTGGCATGCATATCCACCACATTTAAAGCATGCTAGGATTAGTTAAAAGTCCCTTTCCTATAAAATTCCACCAAGCTTATTATTAGGGGTTGTACTAGTGGATTCTCCCAAACATGGATAACAAAACTTTGGACTTAATTTTTAGTGCGTGAAATAATTTTCACATTTTTTTTCCATACTTGAACTCTAAAATCTTCATTTTGTTATGCCTTAATATCTTTTTTGTTTACGAGAAAAATGGGAGAGTAAAAGCTCAAGTTTGGATCTGAAAAGAAATTTAAGCATCCAAGATGGAAATGCACAAATGCTGAGAGAGATAGCTCCTAAAAGTATCTGTGATTTTTAATGATAGGCAAAAAGTGGGTTGTTTGGCTCTACTAAATATCCAACCACTTGAGAATTTGATTTTTTCCAGTCCTTGAAATTTTTGAATCATTCGGTCCACTTGCATCCTCAACATGTTTCTGGCAGGCGTATCCACCACATTTAAAGCATGTTTGAATTAGTTACAAGTCCCTTTTCTATAAAATTCCACCTAGCTTATTATTAGGGGTCGTACTAGTGGAATCTCCCAAACATGGATAACAAAACCGTCGAGTTCATTTTTAGTGCATGAAATAATTTTCAAATTTTTTTTGCATACTTGAACAATAAAATTTAAATTTTGTTATGCCTTTATATCTTTTTTGTTTACGTGAAAAAATGGGAGAGTGAAAGCTCCAGTTTGGATCTGAAATCAAATTTGAGCATCCTAGATGAAAATGCACAAATGCTGAGAGATATAGTTCCAAAACGTATCTGTGATTTTTAAGAACAGGCAAAAATGGGTTGTTTGGCTCTGGTAAATATCCAACCACTTGCGAATTTGATTTTTTCCAATCCTTGAAATTTTTGGATCATTAGGTCCACTTGCATCCTCAACATGTTTTTGGCATGCATATCCACCACATTTAAAGCATGTTAGGATCATTTACAAGTCCCTTTCCTATAAAATTCCACCTAGCTTATTATTAGGGGTCGTACTAGTGGAATCTCCCAAACATGGATAACAAAACCGTCGAGTTCATTTTTAGTGCGTGAAATAATTTTCAAATTTTTTTTGCATACTTGAACAATAAAATTTAAATTTTGTTATGCCTTTATATCTTTTTTGTTTACGTGAAAAAATGGGAGAGTGAAAGCTCCAGTTTGGATCTGAAATCAAATTTGAGCATCCTAGATGAAAATGCACAAATGCTGAGAGATATAGGTCCAAAACGTATCTGTGATTTTTAAGAACAAGCAAAAATGGGTTGTTTGGCTCTGGTAAAAATCCAACCACTTGCGAATTTGATTTTTTCCAATTCTTGAAATTTTTGGATCATTAGGTCCACTTGCATCCTCAACATGTTTCTGGCATGCATATCCACCACAATTAAAGCATGTTGGGATCAGTTACAAGTCCCTTTCCTATAAAATTCCACCATGCTTATTATTAAGGGTTGTACTAGTGGAATCTCCCAAACATGGATAACAAAAGCTTGAAGTTCATTTTTAGTGCGTGAAATAATTTCCAATTTTTTTTTTGCATGCATTAACTCTAAAATTTTCATTTTGTTCTGCCTTAATTTCTTTTTTGTTTACGAGGGAAAATGGGAGAGTGAAAACTCAAGTTTGGATCTGAAAACAAATTTGAGCATCCAAGATGGAAATGCACAAATGCTGAGAGAGATTGTTCCAAAAAGTATCTGTGATTTTTAAGGATAGGCAAAAATTGGGTTGTTTGGCTCTGGTAAATATCCAACCACTTGAGAATTTGATTTTTTCCACTCCTTGAAATTTTTGGATAATTAGGTCCACTTGCATCCTCAACATGTTTCTGGCATGCATATCCACCACATTTAAAGCATGTTAGGATCAGTTACAAGTCCCTTTCCTATAAAATTCCTCCAAGCTTATTATTAGGGGTTGTACTACTGGAATCTCCCAAACATGGATAACAAAAGCTTGGAGTTCATTTTTAGTGCGAGAAATAATTTCCAATTATTTTTTTGCATACATGAACTCTAAAATTCTCATTTTGTTCTGCCTTAATTTCTTTTTTGTTTACGACAGAAAATGGGAGAGTGAAAACTCAAGTTTGGATCTGAAAACAAATTTGAGCATCCAAGATGGAAATGCACAAATGCTGAGAGAGGTAGTTCCAAAAAATATTTGTGATTTTTAAGGATAGGCAAAAAGTGGGTTGTTATGCTCTGGTAAAATATTCAACCACATGAGAATTTGATTTTTTTCCACTCCTTGAAATTTTTTGATCATTAGGTCCACATGCATCCTCATCATGTTTCTGGGATGCATATCCACCACATTTAAAGCATGTTAGGATCAGTTACAAGTCCCATTCCTATAAAATTCCACCAAGCTTATTATTAGGTGTGGTATTAGTGGAATCTCCCAAACATGGATAATAAAACCTTGGAGTTCATTTTTAGTGCGTGAAATAATTTTCAAATTTTTTTTTGCATACATGAACTCTAAAATCTTCATTTTGTTATGCCTTAATATCTTTTTTGTTTACAAGAAAAATGGGAGAGTGAAAACTCAAGTTTGGATCTGAAAACAAATTTGAGCATCCAAGATGGAAATGCACAAAAGCTGAGAGAGATAGTTCCAAAAAGTTTCTGTGATTTTTAAGGATAGGCAAAAAGTGGGTTGTTTGGCTCTGGTAAATATCCAACCACTTGAGAATTTGATTTTTTCCACTCCTTTAAATTTTTGGATCATTAGGTCCACTTGCATCCTCAACATGTTTCTGGCATGCATATCCACCTCATTTAAAGCATGTTAGGATCAGTAACAAGTCCCTTTCCTAGAAGATTCCACCTAGCTAATTATTAGGGGTTGTACTAGTGGAATCTCCCAAACATGGTTAATAAAACCTTGAAGTTCATTTTTAGTACGTGAAATAATTTTCAAATTTTTTTTTTCATACATGAACTCTAAAATCTTCATTTTGTTATGCCTTTATATCTTTTTTGCTTACGAGAAAAATGGGAGAGTGAAAACCCAAGTTTGGATTTGAAAACAAATTTGAGCTTCCAAGATGGAAATGCACAAATGCTGAGAGAGATAGTTCCAAAAAGTGTCTGTGATTTTTAAGGATAGGCAAAAAGTGGGTTGTTATGCTCTGGTAAAATATTCAACCACTTGAGAATTTGATTTTTTTCCACTCCTTTAAATTTTTTGACCATTAGGTCCATTGCATCCTCATCATGTTTCTGGCATGCATATCCACCACATTTAAAGCATGTTAGGATCAGTTACAAGTCCCTTTCCTATAAAATTCCACCCAGCTTATTATTAGGGGTCGTACTAGTGGAATCTCCCAAACATGGATAACAAAACCGTCGAGTTCATTTTTAGTGCGTGAAATAATTTTCAAATTTTTTTTGCATACATGTACAATAAAATTTAAATTTTGTTATGCCGTTATATCTTTTTTGTTTAAGTGAAAAAATGGGAGAGTGAAAGCTCCAGTTTGGATCTGAAATCAAATTTGAGCATCCTAGATGAAAATGCACAAATGCAGAGAGATATAGTTACAAAACGTATCTGTGATTTTTAAGAACAGGCAAAAATGGGTTGTTTGGCTCTGGTAAATATCCAACCACTTGCGAATTTGATTTTTTCCACTCCTTGAAATTTTTGGATCATTAGGTCCACTTGCATCCTCAACATGTTTCTGGCATGCATATCCACCACATTTAAAGCATGTTAGGATCAGTTAGAAGTCCCTTACCTATAAAATTCCACCAAGCTTATTATTAAGGGCTGTACTAGTGGAATCTCCCTAACATGGATAACAAAAGCTTGAAGTTCATTTTTAGTGCGTAAAATAATTTCCAATTTTTTTTTTGCATGCATGAACTCTAAAATTTTCATTTTGTTCTGCCTTAAATTCTTTTTTGTTTACGAGTGAAAATGGGAGAGTGAAAACTCAAGTTGGATCTGAAAACAAATTTGAGCACCCAAGATTGAAATGCACAAATGCTGAGTGAGATAGTTCCAAAAAGTATCTGTGATTTTTAAGGATAGGGAAAAAGTGGGTTGTTATGCTCTCGTAAAATATTCAACCACTTGAGAATTTGATTTTTTTCCACTCTTTGAAAGTTTTTGATCATTAGGTCCACTTGCATCCTCATCATGTTTCTGGGATGCATATCCACCACATTTAAAGTATGTTAGGATCAGTTACAAGTCCCTTTTCTATAAAATTCCACCTAGCTTATTATTAGGGGTGGTATTAGTGGAATCTCCCAAACATGGATAATAAAACCTTGAAGTTCATTTTTAGTGCGTGAAATAATTTTCAAATTTTTTTTTGCGTACTTGAACTCTTAAATCTTCATTTTGTTATGCCTTTATATCTTTTTTGTTTACGAGAAAAATGGGAGAGTGAAAAGTCAAGTTTGGATCTAAAAAATAATTTCAGCGTCTAAGATAGAAATGCAAAAATGCTGAGAGAGATAGTTCCAAAAAGTTTCTGTGATTTTTAAGGTTAGGCAAAAATTGGGTTGTTTGGCTCTGGTAAACATCCAACCACTTGAGAATTTGATTTTTTCCACTCCTTGAAATTTTTGGATAATTAGGTCCACTTGCATCCTCAACATGTTTCTGGCATGCATATCCACCACATTTAAAGCATGTTAGGATCAGTTACAAGTCCCTTTCCTATAAAATTCCTCCAAGCTTATTATTAGGGGTTGTACTAGTGGAATCTCCCAAACATGGATAACAAAAGCTTGGAGTTCATTTTTAGTGGGAGAAATAATTTCCAATTATTTTTTTGCATACATGAACTCTAAAATTTTAGTTTTGTTCTGCCTTAATTTCTTTTTTGTTTACGACAGAAAATGGGCGAGTGAAAACTCAAGTTTGGATCTGAAAACAAATTTGAGCATCCAAGATGGAAATGCACAAATGCTGAGAGAGATAGTTCCAAAAAGTATCTGTGATTTTTAAGGATAGGCAAAAAGTGGGTTGTTATGCTCTGGTAAAATATTCAACCACTTGAGAATTTGATTTTTTTCCACTCCTTGAAAATTTTGATCATTAGGTCCACATGCATCCTCATCATGTTTCTGGGATGCATATCCACCACATTTAAAGCATGTTAGGATCAGTTACAAGTCTCATTCCTATAAAATTCCACCCAGCTTATTATTACGGGTATTAGTGGAATCTCCCTAACATGGATAATAAAACCTTGGAGTTCATTTTTAGTGCGTGAAATAATTTTCAAATTTTTTTTTGCATACATGAATTCTAAAATCTTCATTTTGTTATGCCTTAATATATTTTTTGTTTACGAGAAAAATGGGAGAGTGAAAAGTCAAGTTTGGATCTGAAAACAAATTTGAGCATCCAAGATGGAAATGCACAAATGCTGAGAGAGATAGTTCCAAAAAGTTTCTGTGATTTTTAAGGATAGGCAAAAAGTGGGTTGTTTGGCTCTGGTAAATATTCAACCACTTGAGAATTTGATTTTTTCCACTCGAAATTTTTGGATCATTAGGTCCACTTGCATCCTCAACATGTTTCTGGCATGCATATCCACCTCATTTAAAGCATGTTAGGATCAGTAACAAGTCCCTTTCCTAGAAGATTCCACCTAGCTAATTATTAGCGGTTGTATTAGTGGAATCTCCCAAACATGGATAATAAAACCTTGAAGTTCATTTTTAGTGTGTGAAATAATTTTCAAATATTTTTTTGCATACATGAACTTTAAAATCTTCATTTTATTATGCCTTTATATCTTTTTTGCTTACGAGAAAAATGGGAGAGTGAAAACTCAAGTTTGGATCTGAAAACAAATTTGAGCATCCAAGATGGAAATGCACAAATGCTGAGAGAGATAGTTCCAAAAAGTATCTGTGATTTTTAAGGATAGGCAAAAATTGGGTTGTTTGGCTCTGGTAAACATCCAACCACTTGAGAATTTGATTTTTTCCACTCCTTGAAATTTTTGGATAATTAGGTCCACTGCA
The DNA here is from genome assembly GCF_029961685.1 of Aristolochia californica. Classification (NCBI taxonomy): domain Eukaryota; kingdom Viridiplantae; phylum Streptophyta; class Magnoliopsida; order Piperales; family Aristolochiaceae; genus Aristolochia; species Aristolochia californica. Next base: position 9,159,111 of record NW_027181837.1, read on the forward strand.
TCCTCAACATGTTTCTGGCATGCATATCCACCACATTTAAAGCATGTTAGGATCAGTTACAAGTCCCTTTCCTATAAAATTCCTCCAAGCGTATTATTAGGGGTTGTACTACTGGAATCTCCCAAACATGGATAACAAAAGCTTGGAGTTCATTTTTAGTGCGAGAAATAATTTCCAATTATTTTTTTGCATACATGAACTCTAAAATTTTAGTTTTGTTCTGCGTTAATTTCTTTTTTGTTTACGACAGAAAATGGGCGAGTGAAAACTCAAGTTTGGATCTGAAAAAAAATTTGAGCATCCAAGATGGAAATGCACAAATGCTGAGAGAGATAGTTCCAAAAAGTATCTGTGATTTTTAAGGATAGGCAAAAAGTGGGTTGTTATGCTCAGGTAAAATATTCAACCACTTGAGAATTTGATTTTTTTCCACTCCTTGAAATTTTTGATCATTAGGTCCAAATGCATCCTCATCATGTTTCTGGGATGCATATCCACCACATTTAAAGCATGTTAGGATCAGTTACAAGTCTCATTCCTATAAAATTCCACCCAGCTTATTATTACGGGTGGTATTAGTGGAATCTCCCTAACATGGATAATAAAACCTTGGAGTTCATTTTTAGTGCGTGAAATAATTTTCAAATTTTTTTTTGCATACATGAATTCTAAAATCTTCATTTTGTTATGCCTTAATATATTTTTTGTTTACGAGAAAAATGGGAGAGTGAAAAGTCAAGTTTGGATCTGAAAACAAATTTGAGCATCCAAGATGGAAATGCACAAATGCTGAGAGAGATAGTTCCAAAAAGTTTCTGTGATTTTTAAGGATAGGCAAAAAGTAGGTTGTTTGGCTCTGGTAAATATTCAACCACTTGAGAATTTGATTTTTTCCACTCCTTGAAAATTTTGGATCATTAGGTCCACTTGCATCCTCTACATATTTCTGGCAAGCATATCCACCTCATTTAAAGCATGTTAGGATCAGTAACAAGTCCATTTCCTATAAAATTCCACCTAGCTTATTATTAGGGGTTGTACTAGTGGAATCACCCGAACATGGATAATAAAACCTTGAAGTTCATTTTTAGTGCGTGAAATAATTTTCAAATTTTTTTTTTGCGTACATGTACTCTAAAATCTTCATTTTGTTATGCCTTTATATCTTTTTTGCTTATGAGAAAAATGGGAGAGTGAAAACTCAAGTTTGGATCTGAAAACAAATTTGAGCATCCAAGATGGAAATGCAAAAATGCTGAGAGAGATAGTTCCAAAAAGTTTCTGTGATTTTTAAGGATAGGCAAAAAGTGGGTTGTTTGGCTCTGGTAAATATCCAACCACTTGAGAATTTGATTTTTTCCACTCCTTGGAATTTTTGGATCATTAGGTCCACTTGCATCCTCAACATGTTTCTGGTATGCATATCCACCTCATTTAAAGCATGTTAGGATCAGTAACAAGTCCCTTTCCTATAAAATTCCACCAAGCTTATTATTAGGGGTTGTACTAGTGGAATATCCCAAACATGGATAATAAAACCTTGAAGTTCATTTTTAGTGCGTGAAATAATTTCCAATTTTTTTTTTTTTGCATACATGAACTCTAAAATTTTCATTTTGTTATGCCTTAATATCTTTTTTGTTTACGTGAAAAAATGGGAGAGTGAAAGCTCATGTTTGCGTCTGAAACAAAATTTTACCATCAGAGATGGAAATGCACAAATGCTGAGAGAGATAGTTCCAAAAAGTATCTGTGATTTTTCAGGATAGGCAAAAAGTGGGTTGTTTAGCTCTGGTAAATATCCAACCACTTGAGAATTTGAGTTTTTCCACTCCTTGAAATTTTTGGATCATTAGGTCCACTTGCTTCCTCAACATGTTTCTGGCATGCATATCCACCACATTTAAAGCATGTTTGGATCAGTTACAAGTTCCTTTCCTATAAAATTCCACCTAGCTTATTATTAGGGGTTGTACTAGTGGAATCTCCCAAACATGGATGATAAAACCTAGGAGTTCATTTTTAGTGCGTGAAATAATTTTCAAATTTTTTTTTGCATAAATGAACTCTAAATTCTTCATTTTTTTATGCCTTAATATCTTTTTTGTTTACGAGAAAAATGGGAGAGTGAAAACTCAAGTTTGGATCTGAAAACAAATTTGAGCATCCAAGATGGAAAGGTACAAATACTGAGAGAGATAGTTCAAAATGTTTCTGTGATTTTTAAGGATAGGCAAAAAGTGGGTGGTTTGGCTCTGGTAAATATCCAACTACTTGAGAATTTGATTTTTTCCAGTCCTTGAAATTTTTGGATCATTAGGTCCACTTGCATCCTTAACATGTTTCTGGCATTCAAATCCACCACATCTAAAGCATGTTAGGATCAGTTACAAGACCCTTTCCAATAAAATTCCACCTAGCTTATTATTAGGGGTTTTACTAGTGGAATCTCCCAAACATGGATAATAAAATCTTGGAGTTCATTTTTAGTGCGTGAAATAATTTTCAAATTTTTTTTTTGCGTACATGAACTCTTAAATCTTTATTTTGTGATGCCTTAATATCGTTTTTGTTTATGAGAAAAATGGGAGAGTGAAAACTCAAGTTTGGATCTGAAAACAAATTTGAGCATCCAAGATGGAAAGGCACAAATGCTAAGCGAGATAGTTCCAAAAAGTTTCTGTGATTTTTAAGGATAGGCAAAAAGTGGGTTGTTTGGCTCTGGTAAATATTCAACCACTTGAGAATTTGATTTTTTCCACTGCTTGAAATTTTTGGATCATTAGGTCCACTTGCATCCTCAACATGTTTCTGGCATTCATATCCACCACATTTAAAGCATGTTAGGATTAGTTACAAGTCCCTTTCCTATAAAATTCCACCTAGCTTATTATTAGGGGTTGTACTAGTGGAATCTCCTAAACATGGATAATAAAACCTTGGAGTTCATTTTTAGTGCGTGAAATAATTTTCAAATTTTTTTTTTTTGGCATACATGAACTCTAAAATCTTCATTTTGTTATGCCTTAATATCCTTTTTGTTTACGAGAAAAATGGGAGAGTGAAAACTCAAGTTTGGATCTGAAAACAAAGTTGAGCATCCAAGATGAAAAGGCACAAATGCTGAGCGAGATAGTTCCAAAAAGTTTCTGTTATTTTTGAGGATAGGCAAAAAGTGGGTTGTTTGCCTCTCGTAAATATCCAACCACTTGAGAATTTGATTTTTTTCCACTCCTTGAAATTTTTTGATCATTAGGTCCACTTTCATCCTCAACATGTTTCTGGCATTCATATCCACCACATTTAAAGCATGTTTGGATCAGTTACAAGTCCCTTTCCTATAAAATTCCTCCTAGCTTATTATTAGGGGTTGTACTAGTGGATTCTCCCAAACATGGATAACAAAACTTTGGACTTAATTTTTAGTGCGTGAAAAATTTTCAAATTTTTTTTTCCATACATGAACTCTAAAATCTTCATTTTGTTATGCCTTAATATCTTTTTTGTTTACGAGAAAAATGGGAGAGTTAAAGCTCAAGTTTGGATCTGAAAAGAAATTTAAGCATCCAAGATGGAAATGCACAAATGCTGAGAGAGATAGCTCCTAAAAGTATATGTGATTTTTAACGATAGGCAAAAAGTGGGTTGTTTGCCTCTAGTAAATATCCAACCACTTGAGAATTTGATTTTTTCCACTCCTTGAAATTTTTGAATCATTCGGTCCACTTGCATCCTCAACATGTTTCTGGCAGGCGTATCCACCACATTTAAAGCATGTTTGAATCAGTTACAAGTCCCTTTCCTATAAAATTCCACAAAGCTTATTATTAGGGGTCGTACTAGTGGAATCACCCAAACATGGATAACAAACCCTTGGGGTTCATTTTTAGGGCGTGAAATAATTTTCAAATTTTTTTTTGCATACATGAACTCTAAAATCTTCATTTTGCTAGGCCTAAATATCTTTTTTGTTTACGAGAAAAATGGGAGAGGGAAAACTCAAGTTTGGATCTGAAAACAAATTTAAGCATCCAAGATGGAAATGCACAAATGCTGAGAGAGATAGTTCCAAAAAGTATCTGTGATTTTTAAGGATAGGAAAAAAGTAGGTAGTTTAGCTCTGGTAATTATCCAACCACTTGAGAATTTGATTTTTTGCACTCCTTGAAATTTTTGGATCATTAGGTCCACTTGCATCCTCAACATGTTTTTGGCATGCATATCCACCACATTTAAAGCATGTTAGGATCAGTTACAAGTCCCTTTCCTATAAAATTCCACCCAGCTTATTATTAGGGGTTTTACTAGTGGAATCTCCCCAACATGGATAATAAAACCTTGGAGTTCATTTTTAGTGCGTGAAATAATTTTCAAATTTTTTTTTACATACATGAACACTAAAATCTTCATTTTGTTATGCCTGAATATCTTTTTTGTTTACGAGAAAAATGAGAGAGTGAAAACTCAAGTTTGGATCAGAAAACAAATTTCAGCATCCAAGATGGAAATGCACAAATGCTGAGAGAGATAGTTCCAAAAAGTATCGATGATTTTTAAGGATAGGCAAAATGAGGGTTGTTTGGCTCTGGTAAATATCCAACCACTTGAGAATTTGATGTTTTCCACTCCTTGAAATTTTTGGATCATTAGGTCCAATTGCATCCTCAACATGTTTCTGGCATGCATATCCACCACATTTAAAGCATGTTAGGATCAGTTACAAGTCCCTTTCCTATAAAATTCCACCAAGTTTATTATTAGGGGTTGTACTAGTGGAATCTCCCAAACATGGATAACAAAACCTTGGAGTTCATTTTTAGAACGTGAAATAAATTTAAAATTTTTTTTTGCATACATGAACTCTAAAATTTTGATTTTGTTATGCCATAATATCTTTTTTGTTTACGTGAAAAAATGGGGGAGTGAAAGCTCAAGTTTGCGTCTGAAAAAAATTTTTACCATCAGAGATGGAAATGCACAAATGCTGAGAGAGATAGTTCCAAAAAGTATCTGTGATTTTTCAGGATAGGCAAAAAGTGGGTTCTTTAGCTCTGGTAAATATCCAACATCTTGAGAATTTGATTTTTTCTACTCCTTGAAATTTTTGGATCATTTGGTCCACTTGCATCCTCAACATGTTTCTGGCATGCATATCCACCTCATTTAAAGCATGTTTGGATCAGTTACAAGTCCCTTTCCTATAAAATTCCACCAAGTTTATTATTAGGGGTTGTGCTAGTGGAATCTCCCAAACATGGATAACAAAACCTTGGAATTCATTTTTAGTATGTGAAATAATTTTAAAATTTTTTTTTAGATACATGAACTCTATAATTTTCATTTTCTTATGTCGTAATATCTTTTTAGTTTACGTGAAAAAATGGAAGAGTGAAAACTCAAGTTTGGATCTGAAAACATATTGGACCATCAGAGATGGAAATGCACAAATGGTGAGGGAGATAGTTCCAAAAGTATCTGTGATTTTTAAGGATAGGCAAAAAGTGTGTGGTTTAACTCTGGTAATTATGCAACCACTTGAGAATTTGATTTTTTCCACTCCTTGAAATTATTGGATCATTACGTCCACTTGTATCCTCAACATGTGTTTCTGGCATGCATATCCACCACATTTAAAGCATGTTAGGATCAGTTTCAAGTCCCTTTCCTATAAAATTCCACCTAGCTTATTATTAGGGGTTGTACTAGTGGAATCTCCCAAACATGGATAACAAAACCTTGGAGTTCATTTTTAGTGCTTGAAATAATTTCCAAATTTTTTTTTGCATACATGAACTCTAAAATTTTCATTTTGTTATGGCTTAATATCATTTTTGTTTACGAGAAAAATGGGAGAGTGAAAACTCATGTCTGGATCTGGAAACAAATTTGAGGATCCAAGATGGAAATGCACAAATGTTGAGAGAGATAGTTCCAAAAAGTATCTGTGATTTTAAGGATAGGCAAAATGTGGGTTGTTTGGCTCAGGTAAATATCCAACCACTTGAGAATTTGATTTTTTCCACTCTTTGAAATTTTTGGATCATTAGGTCCACTTGCATCCTCAACATGTTTCTGGCATGCATATCCACCACATTTAAAGTATGTTAGGATCAGTTACAAGTCCCTTTACTATAAAATTCCACCAAGTTTATTATTAGGGGTTGTACTAGTGGAATCTCCCAAACATGGATAACAAAACCTTGGAGTTCATTTTTAGAACGTGAAATAAATTTAAAACTTTTTTTTGCATACATGAACTCTAAAATTTTGATTTTGTTATGCCTTAATATCTTTTTTGTTTACGTGAAAATATGGGGGAGCGAAAGCTCAAGTTTGCGTCTGAAAAAAAATTTTACCATCAGAGATGGAAATGCACAAATGCTGAGAGAGATAGTTCCAAAAAGTATCTGTGATTTTTCAGGATAGGCAAAAAGTGGGTTGTTTAGCTCTGGTAAATATCCAACCACTTGAGAATTTGAGTTTTTCCACTCCTTGAAATTTTTGGATCATTTGGTCCACTTGCATCCTCAACATGTTTCTGGCATGCATATCCACCACATTTAAAGCATATTTGGATCAGTGACAAGTCCCTTTCTTATAAAATTCCACCAAGTTTATTATTAGGGGTTGTACTAGTGGAATCTCCCAAACATGGATAACAAAACCTTGGAGTTCATTTTTAGTACGTGAAATAATTTTAAAATTTTTTTTTAGATACATGAACTCTAAAATTTTCATTTTGTTAAGCCTTAATATCTTTTTTGTTTACAAAAGAAAATGGGAGAGAGAAAACTGAAGTTTGGATCTGAAAACAAATTTGAGCATCCAAGATGGAAATGAACAAATGCTAAGAGAGATAGTTCCAAAAAGTATCTGTGATTTTTAAGGATAGGCAAAAAGTGGGTTGTTATGCTCTAGTAAATATCCAACCACTTGAGAATTTGATTTTTTCCACTCCTTGAAATTTTTGGATCATTAGGTCCACTTGCATCCTCAACATGTTTCTGGCATGCATATCCACCGCAATTAATGCATGTTGGGATCAGTAACAAATCCCTTTCCTATAAAATTCTACCTAGCTTATTATTAGGGTTGTACTAGTGGAATCTCCCAAATATGGATAACAAAACCTTGGAGTTCATTTTTAGAGCGTGAAATAATTTCCATTTTTTTTTGCACACATGAACTCTAAAATTTTTATTTCGTTATGCGTTAATATCTTTTTTGATTACGAGAAAAATGGGAGAGTGAAAACTCAAGTTTGGATCTGAAAACAAATTTTAGCATCCGAGATGGAAATGCACAAATGCTGAGAGAGATAGTTCCAAAAAGTATCTGTAATTTTTAAGGATAGGCAAAAAGTGGGTTGTTATGCTCTGGTAAAATATCCAACCACTTGAGAATTTGATTTTTTTCCACTCCTTGAAATTTTTTGATCATTAGGTCCACTTGCTTCCTCAACATGTTTCTGGCATGCATATCCACCACATTTAAAGCATGTTCAGATCAGTTACAAGTTCCTTTCTTATAAAATTCCACCTAGCTTATTATTAGGGGTTGTACTATTGGAATCTCCCAAACATGGATAATAAAACCTTAGAGTTCATTTTTAGTGTCTGAAATAATTTTCAAATTTTATTTTGCATAAATAAACTCTAAAATCTTCATTTTGTTATGCCTTAATGTCTTTTTTGTTTACGAGAAAAATGGGAGAGTGAAAACTCAAGTTTGGATCTGAAAACAAATTTGAGCATCCAAGATGGAATGGCACAAATGCTGAGAGAGAGTTCAAAATGTTTCTGTGATTTTTAAGGATAGGCAAAAAGTGGGTTGTTTGGCTCTGGTAAATATCCAACCACTTGAGAATTTGATTTTTTCCACTCCTTGAAATTTTTCGATCATTAGGTCCACTTGCATCCTCAGCATGTTTCTGGCAATCAAATCCACCACATTTAAAGCATGTTAGGATCAGTTGCTAGTCCATTCCCTATAAAATTCCACCTAGCTTATTATTAGGGGTTGTACTAGTGGATTCGCCCAAACATGGATAACAAAACTTTGGACTTAATTTTTAGTGCCTGAAATAATTTTCAAATTTTTTTTTCCATACTTGAACTCTAAAATCTTCATTTTGTTATGCCTTAATATCTTTTTTGTTTACGAGAAAAATGGGAGAGTAAAAGCTCAAGTTTGGATCTGAAAAGAAATTTAAGCATCCAAGATGGAAATGCACAAATGCTGAGAGAGAGATAGCTCCTAAATGTATCTGTGATTTTTAACGATAGGCAAAAAGTGGGTTGTTTGGGTCTAGTAAATATCCAACCACTTGAGAATTTGAATTTTTCCATCCTTGAAATTTTTGAATCATTCGGTCCAGTTGCATCCTCAACATGTTTCTGGCAGGCGTATCCACCACATTTAAAGCATGTTTGAATCAGTTACAAGTCCCTTTCCTATAAAATTTCACCAAGCTTATTATTAGGGGTCGTACTAGTGGAATCACCCAAACATGGATAACAAAACCTTGGGGTTCATTTTTCGTGCGTGAAATAATTTTCAAATTTTTTTTTGCATACATGAACTCTAAAATCTTCATTTTGTTTTGCCTTAATATCTTTTTTGTTGACGAGAAAAATGGGAGAGTGAAAACTGAAGTTTGGATCTGAAAACAAATTTTAGCCTCTGAGATGGAAATGCACAAATGCTGAGAGAGATAGTTCAAAAAGTTTCTGTGATTTTTAAGGATAGGCAAAAAGTGGGTTGTTTGGCTCTGGTAAATATCCAACCACTTGAGAATTTGATTTTTTCCACTCCTTGAAATTTTTTGATCATTAGGTCCACTTGCATCTTCACCATGTTTCTGGCATGCATATCCACCACATTTAAAGCATGTTTGGGTCAGTTATAAGTCCTTTTCCTATAAAATACCACCTAGCTTATTATTTAGGGGTTGTACTAGTGGAATCTCCCAAACATTTATAATAAAACCTTGGAGTTCAGTTTTAGTGCGTGAAATAATTTTCAAAATTTTTTTTTGCATACATGAACTCTAAAATCTTCATTTTGTTATGCCTTAATATCTTTTTTGTTTACGAGAAAAATGGGAGAGTGAAAACTCAAGTTTGGATCTGAAAACAAATTTGAGCATCCAAGATGGAAAGGCACAAATGCTGAGAGAGATAGTTCAAAACGCTTCTGTGATTTTTAAGGATAGGCAAAAAGTGGGTTGTTTGGCTCTGGTAAATATCCAACCACTTGAGAATTTGATTTTTTCCACTCCTTGAAATTTTTGGATCATTAGGTCCACTTGCATCCTCAACATGTTTCTAGCATTCATATCCTCCACATTTAAAGCATGTTAGGATCAGTTACAAGTCCCTTTCCTATAAAATTCCACCAAACTTATTATTAGGGGTTGTACTAGTGGAATCTCCCAAACATGGATTACAAAAACATGGAGTCCATTTTTAGTGCGTGAACTAATTTCCAATTTTTTTTTTGCATATATGAACTCTAAAATTTTCATTTTGTTAAGCCTTAATATCTTTTTTGTTTACAAGAGAAAATGGGAGAGAGAAAACTGAAGTTTGGATCTGAAAACAAATTTGAGCATCCAAGATGGAAATGCACAAATGCTAAGAGAGATAGTTCCAAAAAGTATCTGTGATTTTTAAGGATAGGCAAAAAGTGGGTTGTTATGCTCTGGTAAATATCCAACCACTTGAGAATTTGATTTTTTCCACTCCTTGAAATTTTTGGATCATTAGGTCCACTTGCATCCTCAACATGTTTCTGGCATGCATATCCACCGCATTGAATGCATGTTGGGATCAGTAACAAATCCCTTTCCTATAAAATTCCACCTAGCTTATTATTAGGGTTGTACTAGTGGAATCTCCCAAACATGGATAACAAAACCTTGGAGTTCATTTTTAGAGCGTGAAATAATTTCCATTTTTTTTTTGCATATATGAACTCTAAAATTTTTATTTCGTTATGCGTTAATATCTTTTTTGATTACGAGAAAAATGGGAGAGTGAAAACTCAAGTTTGGATCTGAAAACAAATTTTAGCATCCGAGATGGAAATGCACAAATGCTGAGAGAGATAGTTCCAAAAAGTATCTGTAATTTTTAAGGATAGGCAAAAAGTGGGTTGTTATGCTCTTGTAAAATATCCAACCACTTGAGAATTTGATTTTTTTCCACTCCTTGAAATTTTTTGATCATTAGGTCCACTCGCTTCCTCAACATGTTTCTGGCATGCATATCCACCACATTTAAAGCATGTTTAGATCAGTTACAAGTTCCTTTCTTATAAAATTCCACCTAGCTTATTATTAGGGGTTGTACTAGTGGAATCTCCCAAACATGGATAATAAAACCTTAGAGTTCATTTTTAGTGCCTGAAATAATTTTCAAATTTTTTTTTCCATACTTGAACTCTAAAATCTTCATTTTGTTATGCCTTAATATCTTTCTTGTTTACGAGAAAAATGGGAGAGTAAAAGCTGAAGTTAGGATCTGAAAAGAAATTTAAGCATCCAAGATGGAAATGCACAAATGCTGAGAGAGATAGCTCCTAAATGTATCTGTGATTTTTAACGATAGCCAAAAAGTGGGTTATTTGGCTCTAGTAAATATCCAACCACTTGAGAATTTGAATTTTTCCATCCTTGAAATTTTTGAATCATTCGGTCCAGTTGCATCCTCAACATGTTTCTGGCAGGCGTATCCACCACATTTAAAGCATGTTTGAATCAGTTACAAGTCCCTTTCCTATAAAATTCCACCAAACTTATTATTAGGGGTCGTACTAGTGGAATCACCCAAACAAGGATAACAAAACCTTGGGGTTCATTTTTAGTGCGTGAAATAATTTTCCAATTTTTTTTTGCATACATGAACTCTAAAATCTTCATTTTGTTATGCCTAAATATCTTTTTTGTTTACGAGAAAAATGGGAGAGGGAAAACTCATGTTTGGATCTGAAAACAAATTTAAGCGTCTAAGATGGAAAAGCACAAATGCTGAGTGAGATAGTTCCAAAAAGTATCTGTGATTTTTAAGGATAGGCAAAAAGTAGGTAGTTTAGCTCTGGCAAATATCCAACCACTTGAGAATTTGATTTTTTCCACTCCTTGAAATTTTTGGATCATTAGGTCCACTTGCATCCTCAACATGTTTTTGGCATGCATATCCACCACATTTAAAACATGTTAGGATCAATTACAAGTCCCTTTCCTATAAAATTCCACCCAGCTTATTATTAGGGGTTGTACTAGTGGAATTTCCCAAACATGGATAATAAAACCTTGGAGTTCATTTTTAGTCCGTGAAATAATTTTTAATTTTTTTTTTGCATTCATGAACTCTAAAATTTTCATTTTGTTATGCCTTAATATCTTTTTTGTTTACGAGAAAAATGGGAGAGTGAAAACTCAAGTTTGGATCTGAAAACAAATTTGAGCATCCAAGATGGAAAGGCACAAATGCTGAGCGAGATAGTTCCAAAAAGTTTCTGTGATTTTTAAGGATAGGCAAAAAGTGGGTTGTTTGCCTCTGGTAAATATCCAACCACTTGAGAATTTGATTTTTTCCACTCCTTGAAATTTTTGGATCATTAGGTCCACTTGCATCCTCAACATGTTTCTGGCATGCATATCCACCACATTTAAAGCATGTTTGGATCAGTTACAAGTCCCTTTCCTATAAATTTCCACCTAGCTTATTATTAGGGGTTGTACTAGTGGAATCTCCCAAACATGAATAATAAAACTTTAGACCTAATTTTTAGTGCGTGAAATAATTTTCAAATTTTTTTTTGCATACATGAACTCTAAAATCTTCATTTTTTTATGGCTATCTTTTTTGTTTACGAGAAAAATGGGAGAGTAAAAACTCAAGTTTCGATCTGAAAACAAAATTTAGCATCCGAGATGGAAATGCACAAACGCTGAGAGAGATAGCTCAAAAAAGTATCTGTGATTTTTAAGGATAGGCAAAAAGTGGGTTGTTATGCTCTGGTAAAATATCCAACCACTTGAGAATTTGATTTTTTCCACTCCTTGAAATTTTTGATCATTAGGTCCACTTGCATCCTCACCATGTTTCTTGCATGCATATCCACCACATTTAAAGCATGTTTGGATCAGTTACAAGTCCTTTTCCTATAAAATTCCACCTAGCTTATTATTAGGGGTTGTACTAGTGGAATCTCCCAAACATAGATAATAAAACCTTGGAGTTCAGTTTTAGTGCGTGAAATAATTTTCAAATTTTTTTTTGCATACATGAACTCTAAAATCTTCATTTTGTTATGCCTTAATATCTTTTTTGTTTACGAGAAAAATGGGAGAGTGAAAGCTCCAGTTTGGATCTGAAATCAAATTTGAGCATCCTTGATGAAAATGCACAAATACCGAGAGATATAGTTCCAAAACGTATCTGTGATTTTTAAGAACAGGCAAAAATGGGTTGTTTGGCTCTGGTAAATATCCAACCACTTGCGAATTTGAATTTTTCCACTCCTTGAAATTTTTGAATCATTAGGTCCACTTGCATCCTCAACATGTTTCTGGCATGCATATCCACCACATTTAAAGCATGTTAGGATCTGTTAGAAGTCCCTTTCCTATAAAATTCCACCAAGCTTATTATTAAGGGTTGTACTAGTGGAATCTCCCAAACATGGATAACAAAAGTTTGGAGTTCAATTTAAGTGCATGAAATAATTTCCAATTTTTTTTATGCATGCATGAACTCTAAAATTTTCATTTTGTTCTGCCTTAATATCTTTTTTGTTTACGATAAAAATGGGAGAGTGAAAGCTCCAGTTTGGATCGGAAATCAAATTTGAGCATCCTTGATGAAAATGCACAAATACCGAGAGATATAGTTCCAAAACGTATCTGTGATTTTAACGAACAGGCAAAAATGGGTTGTTTGGCTCTGGTAAATATCCAACCACTTGCGAATTTGATTTTTTCCACTCCTTGAAATTTTTGAATCATTAGGTCCACGTGCATCATCAACATGTTTCTGGCACGCATCTCGACCACATTTAAAGCATGTTAGGATCTGTTAGAAGTCCCTTTCCTATAAAATTCCACCAAGCTTATTATTAACGGTTGTACTAGTGGAATCTCCCAAACATGGATAACAAAAGCTTGGAGTTCAATTTAAGTGCATGAAATAATTTCCAATTTTTTTTTATGCATGCATGAACTCTAAAATTTTCATTTTGTTAAGCCTTAATATCTTTTTTGTTTACAAGAGAAAATGGGAGAGAGAAAACTGAAGGTTGGATCTGAAAACAAATTTGAGCATCCAAGATGGAAATGCACAAATGCTGAGAGAGATAGTTCCAAAAAGTATCTGTGATTTTTAAGGATAGGCAAAAACTGGGTTGTTATGCTCTGGTAAATATCCAACCACTTGAGAATTTGATTTTTTCCACTCCTTGAAATTTTTGGATCATTAGGCCTGCTTCCATCCTCAACATGTTTCTGGCATGCATATCCACCGCATTTAAAGCATATTGGGATCAGTAACAAATCCCTTTCCTATAAAATTTCACCTAGCTTATTATTAGGGGTTGTACTAGTGGAATCTCCCAAACATGGATAACAAAACCTTGGAGTTCATTTTTAGTGCGTGAAACAATTTCCAATTTTTTTTTTGCATACATGAACTCTTAAATTTTCATTTCGTTATGCGTTAATATCTTTTTTGTTTACGAGAAAAATGGGAGAGTGAATACTCAAGTTTCGATCTGAAAACAAATTTTAGCATCCGAGATGGAAATGCACAAACGCTGAGAGAGATAGCTCCAAAAAGTATCTGTGATTTTTAAGGATAGGCAAAAAGTGGGTTGTTATGCTCTGGTAAAATATCCAACCACTTGAGAATTTGATTTTTTCCACTCCTTGAAATTTTTGGATCATTAGGTCCACTTGCATCCTCAACATGTTTTTGGCATGCATATCCACCGCATTTAATGCATGTTGGGATCAGTAACAAATCCTTTTCCTATAAAATTCCACCTAGCTTATTATTCGGGTTGTACTAGTAGAATCTCCCAAACATGGATAACAAAACCTTGGAGTTCATTTTTAGAACGTGAAATAATTTCCATTTTTTTTTAGCATACATGAACTCTAAAATTTTTATTACGTTATACGTTAATATCTTTTTTTATTACGAGAAAAATGGGAGAGTGAAAACTCAAGTTTGGATCTGAAAACAAATTTGAGCATCCAAGATGGAAAGGCACAAATGCTGAGAGAGATAGTTCAAAACGTTTCTGTGATTTTTAAGGATAGGCAAAAAGGGGGTTGTTTGGCTCTGGTAAATATCCAACCACTTGAGAATTTGATTTTTTCCACTCCTTGAAATTTTTGGATCATTAGGTCCACTTGCATCCTCAACATGTTTCTGGCAATCAAATCCACCACATTTAAAGCATGTTAGGATCAGTAACTAGTCCATTTCCTATAAAATTCCACCTAGCTTATTATTAGGGGTTGTACTAGTGGATTCTCCCAAACATGGATAACAAAATTTTGGACTTAATTTTTAGTGCCTGAAATAATTTTCAAATTTTTTTTTCCATACTTGAACTCTAAAATCTTCATTTTGTTATGCCTTAATATCTTTTTTGTTTACGAGAAAAATGGGAGAGTAAAAGCTCTAGTTTGGATCTGAAAAGAAATTTAAGCATCCAAGATGGTAATGCACAAATGCTGAGAGAGATAGCTCCTAAAAGTATCTGTGATTTTTAACGATAGGCAAAAAGTGGGTTGTTTGGCTCTAGTAAATATCCAACCACTTGAGAATTTGAATTTTTCCATCCATGAAATTTTTGAATCATTCGGTCCACTTGCATCCTCAACATGTTTCTGGCAGGCGTATCCAACACATTTAAAGCATGTTTGAATCAGTTACAAGTCTCTTTCCTATAAAATTCCACCAAGCTTATTATTAGGGGTCGTACTAGTGGAATCACCCAAACATGGATAACAAAACCTTGGGGTTCATTTTTAGTGCGTGAAATAATTTTCAAATTTTTTTTTGCATACATGAACTCTAAAATCTTCATTTTTTTATGCCTAAATATCTTTTTTGTTTACGAGAAAAAAGGGAGAGGGAAAACTCAAGTTTGGATCTGAAATCAAATTTAAGCGTCTAAGATGGAAATGCACAAATGCTGAGTGAGATAGTTCCAAAAAGTATATGTGATTTTTAAGGATAGGCAAAAAGTGGGTAGTTTAGCTCTGGTAAATATCCAACCACTTGAGAATTTGATTTTTTCCATTTCTTGAAATTTTTGGATCATTAGGTCCATTTGCATCCTCAACATGTTTCTGGCATGCATATCCACCACATTTAAAGCATGTTAGGATCAATTACAAGTCACTTTCCTATAAAATTCCACCCAGCTTATTATTAGGGGTGGTACTAGTGGAATTTCCCAAACATGGATAATAAAACCTTGGAGTTCATTTTTAGTGCGTGAAATAATTTTTAATTTTTTTTTTGCATACATGAACTCTAAAATCTTCATTTTGTTATGCCTTAATATCTTTTTTGTTTACGAGAGAAATGGGAGAGTGAAAACTCAAGTTTGGATCTGAAAACAAATTTGAGCATCCAAGATGGAAAGGCACAAATGCTGAGTGAGATAGTTCCAAAAAGTTTCTGTGATTTTTAAGGATAGGCAAAAAGTGGGTTGTTTGCCTCTGGTAAAATATCCAACCACTTGAGAATTTGATTTTTTCCACTCCTTGAAATTTTTGGATCATTAGGTCCACTTGCATCACAACATGTTTCTAGCATGCATATCCACCACATTTAAAGCATGTTTGGATCAGTTACAAGTCCCTTTCCTATAAAATTCCACCTAGCATATTATTAGGAGTTGTACTAGTGGAATCTCCCAAACATGGATAATAAAAGTTTAGACTTAATTTTTAGTGCGTGAAATAATTTTCAAATTTTTTTTTGCATACATGAACTCTAAAATCTTCATTTTGTTATGGCTATCTTTTTTGTTTACGAGAAAAATGGGAGAGTGAAAACTCAAGTTTCGATCTGAAAACAAATTTGAGCATCCAAGATGGAAATGCACAAATGCTGAGAGAGATAGTTCCAAAAAGTATCCGTGATTTTTAAGGATAGGCAAAAAGTGGGTTGTTTGGCTCTGGTAAATATCCAACCACTTGAGAATTTGATTTTTTCCACTCCTTGAAATTTTTTGATCATTAGGTCCACTTGCATCCTCACCATGTTTCTTGCATGCATATCCACCACATTTAAAGCATGTTTGGATCAGTTACAAGTCCTTTTCCTTTAAAATTCCACCTAGCTTATTATTAGGGGTTGTACTAGTGGAATCTCCCAAACATGGATAATAAAACCTTGGAGTTCAGTTTTAGTGCGTGAAATAATTTTTAAATTTTTTTTTGCATACATGAACTCTAAAATCTTCATTTTGTTATGCCTTAATATCTTTTTTGTTTACGAGAAAAATGGGAGAGTGAAAGCTCCAGTTTGGATCTGAAATCAAATTTGAGCATCCTTGACAAAAATGCACAAATACCGAGAGATATAGTTCCAAAACGTATCTGTGATTTTTAAGAACAGGCAAAAATGGGTTGTTTGGCTCTGGTAAATATCCAACCACTTGCGAATTTGAATTTTTCCACTCCTTGAAATTTTTGAATCATTAGGTCCACTTGCATCCTCAACATGTTTCTGGCATGCGTATCCACCACATTTAAAGCATGTTAGGATCTGTTAGAAGTCCCTTTCCTATAAAATTCCACCAAACTTATTATTAAGGGTTGTACTAGTGGAATCTCCCAAACATGGATAACAAAAGCTTGGAGTTCAATTTAAGTGCATGAAATAATTTCCAATTTTTTTTATGCATGCATGAACTCTAAAATTTTCATTTTGTTCTACCTTAATATCTTTTTTGTTTACGAGAAAAATGGGAGACTGAAAACTCAAGTTTGGATCTGAAAAAAAATTTGAGCATCCAAGATTGAAAGGTACAAATACTGAGAGAGATAGTTCAAAAAGTTTCTGTGATTTTTAAGGATAGGCAAAAAGTGGGTTGTTTGGCTCTGGTAAATATCCAACCACTTGAGAATTTGATTTTTTACACTCCTTCAAATTTTTGGATCATTAGGTCCACTTGTATCCTCAACATGTTTCTGGCATTCATATCCACCACATTTAAAGCATGTTAGGATCAGTTACAAGTCCCTTTCCTATAAAATTCCACCAAACTTATTATTAGGGGTTGTACTAGTGGAATCTCCCAAACATGGATAACAAAAACTTGGAGTTCATTTTTAGTGCGTGAAATAATTTCCCAGTTTTTTTTTTTTGCATACATGAACTCTAAAATTTTCATTTTGTTATGCCTATCTTTTTTGTTTACGTGAAAACATGGGAGAGTGAAAGCTCAAGTTTGGATCTGAAAACAAATTTGAGCATCCAAGATCGAAATACACAGATGCTCAGAGAGATAGTTCCAAAAAGTATCTATGATTTTTAAGGATGGGCAAAAAGTGGGTTGTTTACAAGAGAAAATGGGAGAGAGAAAACTGAAGGTTGGATCTGAAAACAAATTTGAGCATCCAAGATGGAAATGCACAAATGCTGAGAGAGATAGTTCCAAAAAGTATATGTGATTTTTAAGGATAGGCAAAAAGTGGGTTGTTATGCTCTGGTAAATATCCAACCACTTGAGAATTTCATTTTTTCCACTCCTTGAAATTTTTGGATCATTAGTCCCACTTGCATCCTCAAGATATTTTTGGCATGCATATCCACCGCATTTAAAGCATATTGGGATCAGTAACAAATCCCTTTCCTATAAAATTCCACCTAGCTTATTATTAGGGGTTGTACTAGTGGAATCTCCCAAACATGGATAACAAAAAATTGGAGTTCATTTTTAGTGCGTGAAATAATTTCCAATTTTTTTTTTGCATACATGAACTCTTAAATTTTCATTTCGTTATGCGTTAATATCTTTTTTGTTTACGAGAAAAATGGGAGAGTGAAAACTCAAGTTTCAATCTGAAAACAAATTTTAGCATCCGAGATGGAAATGCCCAAACGCTGAGAGAAATAGCTCCAAAAAGTATCTGTGATTTTTAAGGATAGGCAAAAAGTGGGTTATTATGCTCTGGTAAAATATCCAACCACTTGAGAATTTGATTTTTTTCCACTCCTTGAAATTTTTTGATCATTAGGTCCACTTGCATCCTCAACATGTTTCTAGCATGCATATCCACCACATTTAAAGCATGTTAGGATTAGTTACAAGTCCCTTTCCTATAAAATTCCTCCTAGCTTATTATTAGGGGTTGTACTAGTGGAATCTCGAAAACATGGATAATAAAAACTTTGAGTTCATTTTTAGTGCGTGAAATAATTTTCAAATTTTTTTTTTGCATACATGAACTCTAAAATCTTCATTTTGTTATGCCTTAATATCGTTTTGTTTATGAGAGAAATGGGAGAGTGAAAACTCAAGTTTGGATCTGAAAACAAATTTGAGCATCCAAGATGGAAAGGCACAAATGCTGAGCGAGATAGTTCCAAAAAGTTTCTGTGATTTTTAAGGATAGGCAAAAAGTGGGTTGTTTGCCTCTAGTTAATATCCAACCACTTGAGAATTTGATTTTTTCCACTGCTTGAAATTTTTGGATCATTAGGTCCACTTGCATCCTCAACATGTTTCTGGCATTCATATCCACCACATTTAAAGCATGTTAGGATTAGTTACAAGTCCCTTTCCTATAAGATTCCACCTAGCTTATTATTAGGGGTTGTACTAGTGGAATCTCCCAAACATGGATAATAAAACCTTGGAGTTCATTTTTAGTGCGTGAAATAATTTTCAAATTTTTTTTTGCATACATGAACTCTAAAATCTTCATTTTGTTATGCCTTAATATCTTTTTTGTTTACGAGAAAAATGGGAGAGTGAAAACTCAAGTTTGGATCTGAAAACAAATTTGAGCATCCAAGATGGGAAGGCACAAATGCTGAGTGAGATAGTTCCAAAAAGTTTCTGTGATTTTTAAGGATAGGCAAAAAGTGGGTTGTTTGCCTCTGGTAAATTATCCAACCACTTGAGAATTTGATTTTGTTCCACTCCTTGAAATTTTTTGATCATTAGGTCCACTTGTATCCACAACATGTATCTGGCATGGATATCCACCACTTTTAAAGCATGCTAGGATCAGTTACAAGTCCCTTTCCTATAAAATTTCACCAAGCTTATTATTAGGGGTTGTACTAGTGGATTCTCCCAAACATGGATAACAAAACTTTGGACTTAATTTTTAGTGCGTGAAATAATTTTCAAATTTTTTTTCCATACTTGAAGTCTAAAATCTTAATTTTGTTATGCCTTAATAACTTTTTTGTTTACGAGAAAAATGGGAGTGTAAAAGCTCAAGTTTGGATCTGAAAAGAAATTTAAGCATCCAAGATGCAAATGCATAAATGCTGAGAGAGATAGCTCCTAAAAGTATCTGTGATTTTTAACGATAGGCAAAAAGTGGGTTGTTTGGCTCTAGCAAATTTCCAACCACTTGAGAATTTGATTTTTTCCACTCCTTGAAATTTTTGAATCATTCGGTCCACTTGCATCCTCAACATGTTTCTGGCAGGCGTATCCACCACATTTAAAGCATATTTGAATCAGTTACAAGTCCCTTTCCTATAAAATTCCACCAAGCTTATTATTAGGGGTCGTACTAGTGAAATCACCCAAACATGGATAACAAAACCTTGGGGTTCATTTTCAGTGCGTGAAATAATTTTCAAATTTTTTTTTGCATACATGAACTCTAAAATCTTCATTTTTTTATGCCTAAATATCTTTTTTGTTTACGAGAAAATGGGAGAGGGAAAACTCAAGTTTGGATCTGAAAACAAATTTAAGCGTCCAAGATGGAAATGCACAAATGCTGAGAGAGATAGTTCCAAAAAGTATCAATGATTTTTAAGGATAGGTAAAAAGTAAGTAGTTTAGCTCTGGTAAATATCCAACCACTTGAGAATTTGATTTTTTCCACTCCTTGAAATTTTTGGATCATTAGGTCCACTTGCATCCTCAACATGTTTCTGGCATGCAGATCCACCACATTTAAAGCATGTTAGGATCACTTACAAGTCCCTTTCCTATAAAATTCCACCCAGCTTATTATTAGGGGTTGTACTAGTGGAATATCCCAAACATGGATAATAAAACCTTGGAGTTCATTTTTAGTTCGTGAAATAATTTTCAATTTTTTTTTTGCATACATGAACTCTAAAATCTTCATTTTGTTATGCCTTAATATCTTTTTTGTTTACGAGAAAAATGGGAGAGTGAAAACTCAAGTTTGGATCTGAAAACAAATTTGAGCATCCAAGATGGAAAGGCACAAATGCTGAGCGAGATAGTTCCAAAAAGTTTCTGTGATTTTTAAGGATAGGCAAAAAGTGGGTTGTTTGCCTCTGGTAAATATCCAACCACTTGAGAATTTGATTTTTTCCACTTCTTGAAATTTTTGGATCATTAGGTCCACTTGCATCCTCAACATGTTTCTGGCATGTATATCCACCACATTTAAAGTATGCTTGGATCAGTTATAAGTCCCTTTCCCATAAAATTCCACCAAACTTATTATTAGGGGTTGTACTAGTGGATTCTCCCAAACATGGATAACAAAACTTTGGACTTAATGTTTAGTGCGTGAAATAATTTTCAAATTTTTTTTTCCATACTTGAACTCTAAAATCATCATTTTGCTATGCCTTAATTCTTTTTTGTTTACAAGAAAAATGGGAGAGTAAAAGCTCAAGTTTGGATTTGAAAAGAAATTTAAGCATCCAAGATGGAAATGCACAAATGCTGAGAGAGATATCTCCTAAAAGTATCTGTGATTTTTAACGATAGGCAAAAAGTGGGTTGTTTAGCTCTAGTAAATATCCAACCACTTGAGAATTTGATTTTTTCCACTCCTTGAAATTTTTGAATCATTCGGTCCACTTGCATCCTCAACATGTTTCTGGCAGGCGTATCCACCACATTTAAAGCATGTTTGAATCAGTTACAAGTCCCTTTCCTATAAAATTCCACCAAGCTTATTATTAGGGGTCGTACTAGTGGAATCACCGAAACATGGATAACAAAACCTTGGGGTTCATTTTTAGTGCGTGAAATAATTTTCAAATTTTTTTTTTGCATACATGAACTCTTAAATCTTCATTTTGTTATGCCTAAATATCTTTTTTGTTTACGAGAAAAATGGGAGAGGGAAAACTCAAGTTTGGATCTGAAAACAAATTTAAGCGTCCAAGATGGAAATGTACAAATGCTGAGAGAGATAGTTCCAAAAAGTATCTGTGATTTTTAAGGATAGGCAAAAAGTAGGTAGTTTAGCTCTGGTAAATATCCAACCACTTGAGAATTTGATTTTTTCCACTCCTTGAAATTTTTGGATCATTAGGTCCACTTGCATCCTTAACATGTTTTTGGCATGCATATCCACCACATTTAAAGCATGTTAGGATCAATTACAAGTCCCTTTCCTATAAAATTCCACCCAGCTTATTATTAGGGGTCGTACTAGTGGAATTTCCCAAACATGGATATTAAAACCTTGGAGTTCATTTTTAGTGCGTGAAATAATTTTCAATTTTTTTTTTGCATACATGAACTCTAAAATCTTCATTTTGTTATGCCTTAATATCTTTTTTGTTTACGAGAAAAATGGGAGAGTGAAAACTCAAGTTTGGATCTGAAAAGAAATTTGAGCATCCAAGATGGAAAGGCACAAATGCTGAGCGAGATAGTTCCAAAAAGTTTCTGTGATTTTTAAGGATAGGCAAAAAGTGGGTTGTTTGCCTCTGGTAAATATCCAACCACTTGAGAATTTGATTTTTTTCCACTCCTTGAAATTTTTGGATCATTAGGTCCACTTGCATCCTCAACATGTTTCTGGCATGCATATCCACCACATTTAAAGCATGTTTGGATCAGTTACAAGTCCCTTTCCTATAAAATTCTACCTAGCTTATTATTAGGGGTTGTACTAGTGGAATCTCCCAAACACGGATAGTAAAACTTTAGACTTAATTTTTAGTGCGTCAAATAATTTTCAAATTTTTTTTTTTGCATACATGAACTCTAAAATCTTTATTTTGTTATGGCTTAATATCTTTTTTGTTTACGAGAAAATTGGATCTGAAACGAAATTTGAGCATCCAAGATGGAAATGCAAAAATGCTGAGAGAGATAGCTCCAAAAAGTATCTGTGATTTTTAAGGATAGGCAAAAAGTGGGTTGTTTGGCTCTGGTAAATATCCAACCACTTGAGAATTTGATTTTTTCCACTCCTTGAAAATTTTTGATCATTAGGTCCACTTGCATCCTCACCATGTTTCTTGCATGCATATCCACCACATTTAAAGCATGTTTGGATCAGTTACAAGTCCTTTTCCTATAAAATTCCACCTAGCTTATTATTAGGGGTTTTACTAGTGGAATCTCCCAAACATGGATAATAAAACCTTGGAGTTCAGTTTTAGTGCGTGAAATAATTTTCAAATTTTTTTTTGCATACATGAACTCTAAAATCTTCATTTTGTTATGCCTTAATATCTTTTTTGTTTACGAGAAAAATGGGTGAGTGAAAGCTCCAGTTTGGATCTGAAATCAAATTTGAGCATCCTTGATGAAAATGCTCAAATACCAAGAGATATAGTTCCAAAACGTATCTGTGATTTTTAAGAACAGGCAAAAATGGGTTGTTTGGCTCTGGAAAATATCCAACCACTTGCGAATTTGATTTTTTCCTCTCCTAGAAAATTTTGGATCATTAGGTCCACTTGCATCCTCAACATGTTTCTGGCATGCATATCCACCACATTTAAAGCATGTTAGGATCTGTTAGAAGTCCCTTTCCTATAAAATTCCACCAAGCTTATTATTTAGGGTTGTACTAGTGGAATCTCCCAAACATGGATAACAAAAACTTGGAGTTCAATTTAAGTGCATGAAATAATTTCCAATTATTTTTTATGCATGCATGAACTCTAAATTTTCATTTTGTTCTGCTTTAATATCTTTTTTGTTTACGAGAAAAATGGGAGAGTGAAAACTCAAGTTTGGATCTGAAAACAACTTTGAGCATCCAAGATGGAAAGGCACAAATACTGAGACAGATAGTTCAAAAAGTTTCTGTGATTTTTAAGGATAGGCAAAAAGTGGGTTGTTTGGCTCTGGTAAATATCCAACCACTTGAGAATTTGATTTTTTCCACTCCTTGAAATTTTTGGATCATTAGGTCCACTTGTATCCTCAACATGTTTCTGGCATTCATATCCACCACATTTAAAGCATGTTAGGATCAGTTACAAGTCCCTTTCCTATAAAATTCCACCAAACTTATTATTAGGGGTTGTACTAGTGGAATCTCCCAAACATGGATAACAAAAACATGGAGTTCATTTTTAGTGTGTGAAATAATTTCCCATTTTTTTTTTGCATACATGAACTCTAAAATTTTCATTTTGTTAAGCCTTAATATCTTTTTTGTTTACAAGAGAAAATGGGAGAGAGAAAACTGAAGGTTGGATCTGAAATCAAATTTGAGCATCCAAGATGGAAATGCACAAATGCTGAGAGAGATAGTTCCAAAAAGTATCTGTGATTTTTAAGGATAGGCAAAAAGTGGGTTGTTATGCTCTGGTAAATATCCAACCACTTGAGAATTTGATTTTTTCCTCTCCTTGAAATTTTTGGATCATTAGGTCCACTTGCATCCTCAACATGTTTCTGGCATGCATATCCACCGCATTTAAAGCATATTGGGATCAGTAACAAATCCCTTTCCTATGAAATTCCACCCAGCTTATTATTAGGGGTTGTACTAGTGGAATCTCCCAAACATGGATAACAAAACCTTGGAGTTCATTTTTAGTGCGTGAAATAATTTCCAATTTTTTTTTTGCATACATGAACTCTTAAATTTTCATTTCGTTATGCGTTAATATCTTTTTTGTTTATGAGAAAAATGGGAGAGTGAAAACTCAAGTTTGGATCTGAAAACAAATTTTAGCATCCGAGATGGAAATGCACAAACGCTGAGAGAGATAGCTCCAAAAAGTATCTGTGATTTTTAAGGATAGGCAAAAAGTGGGTTGTTATTCTCTGGTAAAATATCCAACCACTTGAGAATTTGATTTTTCTCCACTCCTTGAAATTTTTTGATCATTAGGTCCACTTGCATCCTCAACATGTTTTTGGCATGCATATCCACCACATTTAAAGCATGTTTGGATCAGTTACAAGTTCCTTTCCTATAAAATTCCACCAAGCTTATTATTAGGGGTTGTACTAGTGGAATCTCCAAAACATGGATAATAAAACCTTTGAGTTCATTTTTAGTGCGTGAAATAATTTTCAAATTTTTTTTTGCATACATGAACTCTAAAATCTTCATTTTGTTAAACCTTAATATCGTTTTTGTTTATGAGAAAAATGGGAGAGTGAAAACTCAAGTTTGGATCTGAAAACAAATTTGAGCATCCAAGATGGAAAGGCACAAATGCTGAGCGAGATAGTTCCAAAAAGTTTCTGTGATTTTTAAGGATAGGCAAAAAGTGGGTTGTTTGCCTCTGGTAAATATCCAACCTCTTGAGAATTTGATTTTTTCCACTGCTTGAAATTTTTGGATCATTAGGTCCACTTGCATCCTCAACATGTTTCTGGCATTCATATCCACCACATTTAAAGCATGTTAGGATTAGTTACAAGTCCCTGTCCTATAAAATTCCACCTAGCTTATTATTAGGGGTTGTACTAGTGGAATCTCCCAAACATGGATAATAAAACCTTGGAGTTCATTTTTAGTGCGTGATATAATTTTCAAATTTTTTTTTGCATACATGAACTCTAAAATCTTCATTTTCTTATGCCTTAATATCTTTTTTGTTTATGAGAAAAATGGGAGAGTGAAAACTCAAGTTTGGATCTGAAAACAAATTTGAGCATCCAAGATGGGAAGGCACAAATGCTGAGCGAGATAGTTCCAAAAAGTTTCTGTGATTTTTAAGGATAGGCAAAAAGTGGGTTGTTTGCCTCTGGTAAATATCCAACTACTTGAGAATTTGATTTTTTTCCACTCCTTGAAATTTTTTGATCATTAGGTCGACTTGCATCCTCAACATGTATCTGGCATGCATATCCACAACTTTTAAAGCATGCTGGGATCAGTTACAAGTCCATTTTCCTATAAAATTCCACCAAGCTTATTATTAGGGGTTGTACTAGTGGATTCTCCCAAACATGGATAACAAAACTTTGGACTTAATTTTTAGTGCGCGAAATAATTTTCAAATTTTTTTTCCATACTTGAACTCTAAAATCTTCATTTTGTTATGCCTTAATATCATTTTTGTTTACGAGAAAAATGGGAGAGTAAAAGCTCAAGTTTGGATCTGAAAAGAAATTTAAGCATCCAAGATGGAAATGCGCAAATGCTGAGAGAGATAGCTCCTCAAAGTATCTGTGATTTTTAACGATAGGCAAAAAGTGGGTTGTTTGGCTCTAGTAAATATCCAACCACTTGAGAATTTGATTTTTTCCACTCCTTGAATTTTTTGAATCATTCGGTCCACTTGCATCCTCAACATGTTTCTACCAGGCGTATCCACCACATTTAAAGCATGTTTGAATCAGTTACAAGTCCCTTTCCTATAAAATTCCACCAAGCTTATTATTATGGGTCGTACTAGTGGAATCACCCAAACATGGATAAAAAAACCTTGGGGTTCATTTTTAGTGCGTGAAATAATTTTCAAATTATTTTTTGCATACATGAACTCTTAAATCTTCATTTTGTTATGCCTTAATAACTTTTTTGTTTACGAGAAAAATGGGAGAGTGAAAACTCAAGTTTGGATTTGAAAACAAATTTGAGCATCCAAGATGGAAAGGCACAAATGCTGAGAGAGATAGTTCCAAAAAGTTTCTGTGATTTTTAAGGATAGGAAAAAAGTGGATTGTTTGGCTCTGGTAAATATCCAACCACTTGAGAATTTGATTTTTTCTATCCTTGAAAATTTTGAATCATTAGGTCCCCTTGCATCCTCAACATGTTTCTGGCAGGCATATCCACCACATTTAAAGCTTGTTAGAATCAGTTACAACTCCCTTTCCTATAAAATTCCACCAAGCTTATTATTAGGGGTCGTACTAGTGGACTCACCCAAACATGGATAACAAAACCTTGGGGTTCATTTTTAGTGCCTGAAATAATTTCCAATTTTTTTTTGCATACATGAACTCTAAAATTTTCATTTTGTTATGCCTTAATATCTTTTTTTTTTACGAGAGAAAATGGGAGAGTGAAAACTCAAGTTTGGATCTGAAAACAAATTTAAGCATCCAAGATGGAAATGCACAAACGCTGAGAGAGATAGCTCCAAAAAGTATCTGTGATTTTTAAGGATAGGCAAAAAGTGGGTTGTTTGGCTCTGGTAAATATCCAACCACTTGAGAATTTGATTTTTTCCACTCCTTGAAATTTTTGGATCATTACGACCACTTGCATCCTCAACATGTTTCTCGCATGCATATCCACCACATTTAAAGCATGTTAGGATCAGTTACAAGTCCCTTTCCAATAAAATTCCACCTAGCTTATTATTAGGGGTTGTACTAGTGGAATCTCCTAAACATGGATAATAAAACCTTGGAGTTCATTTTTAGCGCGTGAAATAATTTTCAAATTTTTTTTTTGCATACATGAACCCTAAAATCTTCATTTTGTTATGCCTTAATATCTTTTTTGTTTACGAGAAAAATGGGAGAGTGAAAACTCAAGTTTGGATCTGAAAACAAATTTGAGCATCCAAGATAGAAAGGCATAAATGCTGAGAGAGATAGTTCAAAAAGTTTCTGTGATTTTTAAGGATAGGCAAAAAGTGGGTTGTTTGGCTCTGGTAAATATCCAACCACTTGAGAATTTGATTTTTTCCACTCCTTGAAATTTTTGGATCATTAGGTCCACTTGTATCCTCAACATGTTTCTGGCATTCATATCAACCACATTTAAAGCATGTTAGGATCAGTTACAAGTCCCTTTCGTATAAAATTCCACCAAACTTATTATTAGGGGTTGTACTAGTGGAATCTCCCAAACATGGATAACAAAAACTTGGAGTTCATTTTTATTGCGTGAACTAATTTCCAATTTTTTTTTGCATACATGAACTCTAAAATTTTCATTTTGTTAAGCCTTAACATCTTTTTTGTTTTCAAGAGAAAATGGGAGAGAGAAAACTGAAGTTTAGATCTGAAAACAAATTTGAGCATCCAAGATGGAAATGAACAAATGCTGAGAGAGATAGTTCCAAAAAGTATCTGTGATTTTTAAGCATAGGCAAAAAGTGGGTTGTTATGCTCTGGTAAATATCCAACCACTTGAGAATTTGATTTTTTCCACTCCTTGAAATTTTTGGATCATTAGGTCCACTTGCATCCTCAACATGTTTCTGGAATGCATATCCACCGCATTTAAAGAATGTTGGGATCAGTAACAAATCCTTTTCCTATAAAATTCCACCTAGCTTATTATTAGGGGTTGTACTAGTGGAATCTCCCAAACATGGATAACATAAACTTGGAGTTCTTTTTTGTGCGTGAAATAATTTCCAATTTTTTTTTTGCATACATGAACTCTTAAATTTTCATTTCGTTATGCGTTAATATATTTTTTGTTTACGAGAAAAATTGGAGAGTGAAAACTCAAGTTTGGATATGAAAACAAATTTGAGCATCCAAGATGGAAATGCACAAATGCTGAGGGAAATAGTTCCAAAAAGTATCTATGATTTTTAAGCATAGGCAAAAAGTGGGTTGTAATGCTCTGGTAAATATCCAACCACTTGAGAATTTTATTTTTTCCACTCCTTGAAATTTTTGGATCATTAGGTCCACTTGCATCCTCAACATGTTTTTGGCATGCATATCCACCGCATTTAAAGCATGTTGGGATCAGTAACAAATCCCTTTCCTATAAAATTCCACCTAGCTTATTATTAGGGGTTGTACTAGTGGAATCTCCCAAACATGGATAACAAAACCTTGGCGTTCATTTTTAGAGCGTGAAATAATTTCCAATTTTTTTCTTTACATACATGAACTCTTAAATTTTCATTTCGTTATGCGTTAATATCTTTTTTATTTACGAGAAAAATGGGAGAGTGAAAACTCAAGTTTGGATCTAAAAACAAATTTTAGCATCCGAGATGGAAAGGCGCAAATGCTGTGAGAGATAGTTCAAAACGTTTCTGTGATTTTTAAGGACAGGAAAAAAGTGGGTTGTTTGGCTCTGGTAAATATCCAACCACTTGAGAATTTGATTTTTTCCACTCCTTGAAATTTTTGGATCATTAGGTCCACTTGCATCCTCAACATGTTTCTGGCATGCATATCCACCGCATTTAAAGAATGTTGGGATCAGTAACAAATCCTTTTCCTATAAAATTCCACCTAGCTTATTATTAGGGGTTGTACTAGTGGAATCTCCCAAACATGGATAACATAAACTTGGAGTTCCCTTTTGTGCGTGAAATAATTTCCAATTTTTTTTTTGCATACATGAACTCTTAAATTTTCATTTCGTTATGCGTTAATATATTTTTTGTTTACGAGAAAAATTGGAGAGTGAAAACTCAAGTTTGGATCTGAAAACAAATTTGAGCATCCAAGATGGAAATGCACAAATGCTGAGAGAAATAGTTCCAAAAAGTATCTATGATTTTTAAGCATAGGCAAAAAGTGGGTTGTAATGCTCTGGTAAATATCCAACCACTTGAGAATTTTATTTTTTCCACTCCTTGAAATTTTTGGATCATTAGGTCCACTTGCATCCTCAACATGTTTTTGGCATGCATATCCACCGCATTTAAAGCATGTTGGGATCAGTAACAAATCCCTTTCCTATAAAATTCCACCAAGCTTATTATTAGGGGTTGTACTAGTGGAATCTCCCAAACATGGATAACAAAACCTTGGCGTTCATTTTTAGAGCGTGAAATAATTTCCAATTTTTTTCTTTACATACATGAACTCTTAAATTTTCATTTCGTTATGCGTTAATATCTTTTTTATTTACGAGAAAAATGGGAGAGTGAAAACTCAAGTTTGGATCTAAAAACAAATTTTAGCATCCGAGATGGAAAGGCGCAAATGCTGTGAGAGATAGTTCAAAACGTTTCTGTGATTTTTAAGGACAGGAAAAAAGTGGGTTGTTTGGCTCTGGTAAATATCCAACCACTTGAGAATTTGATTTTTTCCACTCCTTGAAATTTTTGGATCATTAGGTCCGCTTGCATCCTCAACATATTTCTGGCAGGCATATCCACCACATTTAAAGCTTGTTAGAATCAGTTACAACTCCCTTTCCTATAAAATTCCACCAAGCTTATTATTAGGGGTCGTAGTAGTGGAATCACCCAAACATGGATAACAAAACCTTGGGGTTCATTTTTAGTGCCTGAAATAATTTCCAATTTTTTTTTGCATACATGAACTCTAAAATTTTCATTTTGTTATGCCTTAATATCTTTTTTGTTTACGAGAGAAAATGGGAGAGTGAAAACTCAAGTTTGGATCTGAAAACAAATTTAAGCATCCAAGATGGAAATGCACAAACGCTGAGAGAGATAGATCCAAAAAGTATTTGTGATTTTTAAGGATAGGCAAAAAGTGGGTTGTTTGGCTCTGGTAAATATCCAACCACTTGAGAATTTGATTTTTTCCACTCCTTGAAATTTTTGGATCATTAGGACCACTTGCATCCTCAACATGTTTCTAGCATGCATATCCACCTCATTTAATGCATGTTAGGATCAGTTACAAGTCCCTTTCCTATAAAATTCCACCTAGCTTATTATTAGGGGTTGTACTAGTGGAATCTCCTAAACATGGATAATAAAACCTTGGAGTTCATTTTTAGTACGAGAAATAATTTTCAAATTTTTTTTTTTGCATACATGAACTCTAAAATCTTAATTTTGTTATGCCTTAATATCTTTTTTGTTTACGAGAAAAATGGGAGAGTGAAAACTCAAGTTTGGATCTGAAAACAAATTTGAGCATCCAAGATGGAAAGGCATAAATGCTGAGTGAGATAGTTCAAAAAGTTTCTGTGATTTTTAAGGATAGGCAAAAAGTGGGTTGTTTGGCTCTGGTAAATATCCAACCACTTGAGAATTTGATTTTTTCCACTCCTTGAAATTTTTGGATCATTAGGTCCACTTGTATCCTCAACATGTTTCTGGCATTCATATCCACCACATTTAAAGCATGTTAGGATCAGTTACAAGTCCCTTTCATATAAAATTCCACCAAACTTATTATTAGGGGTTGTACTAGTGGAATCTCCCAAACATGGATAACAAAAACTTAGAGTTCATTTTTATTGCGTGAAATAATTTCCAATTTTTTTTTTTTGCATACATGAACTCTAAAATTTTCATTTTGTTAAGCCTTAATATCTTTTTTGTTTACAAGAGAAAATGGGAGAGAGAAAACTCAAGTTTGGATCTGAAAACAAATTTGAGCATCCAAGATGGAAATGCACAAATGCTGAGAGAGATAGTTCCAAAAAGTATCTGTGATTTTTAAGGATAGGCAAAAAGTGGGTTGTTATGCTCTGGTAAAATATCCAACCACTTGAGAATTTGATTTTTTTCCACTCCTTGAAATTTTTTGATCATTCGGTCCACTTGCATCCTCAACATGTTTCTGGCATGCATATCCACCACATTTAAAGCATGTTTGGATCAGTTACAAGTTCCTTTCCAATAAAATTCCACTTAGCTTATTATTAGGGGTTGTACTAGTGGAATCTCCCAAACATGGATAATAAAACCTTGGAGTTCATTTTTAGTGCGTGAAATAATTTAAAATTTTTTTTTTTTGCATAAATGAACTCTAAAAACTTCATTTTGTTATGCCTTAATATCTCTTTTGTTTACGAGAAAAATGGGAGAGTGAGAACTCAAGTTTGGATTTGAAAACAAATTTGAGCATCCAAGATGGAAAGGCACAAATGCTGAGAGAGATAGTTCAAAACGTTTCTGTGATTTTTAAGGATAGGCAAAAAGTGGGTTGTTTGGCTCTGGTAAATATCCAACCACTTGAGAATTTGATTTTTTCCACTCCTTGAAATTTTTGGATCATTAGGTCCACTTGCATGCTCAACATGTTTCTCGCATTCATATCCACCACATTTAAAGCATGTTAGGATCACTTACAAGTCCCTTTCTTATAAAATTCCACCTAGCTTATTATTAGGGGTTTTACTAGTGGAATCTCCCAAACATGGATAATAAAACCTTGGAGTTCATTTTTAGTGCGTGAAATAATTTTCAAATTTTTTTTTTTGCATACATGAACTCTAAAATCTTCATTTTGTTATGCCTTAATATCGTTTTTGTTTATGAGAAAAATGGGAGAGTGAAAACTCAAGTTTGGATCTGAAAACAAATTTGAGCATCCAAGATGGAAAGGCACAAATGCTGAGCGAGATAGTTCCAAAATGTTTCTGTGATTTTTAAGGATAGGCAAAAAGTGGGTTGTTTGCCTCTTGTAAATATCCAACCACTTGAGAATTTGATTTTTTCCACTCCTTGAAATTTTTTAATCATTAGGTCCACTTGCATCCTCACCATGTTTCTGGCATGCATATCCACCACATTTAAAGCATGTTTGGATCAGTTACAAGTCCTTTTCCTATAAAATTCCACCTAGCTTATTATTAGGGGTTGTACTAGTGGAATCTCCCAAACATGGATAACAAAACCTTGGAGTTCATTTTTAGTGCGTGAAATAATTTCAAATTTTTTTTTGCATACATGAACTCTAAAATTTTCATTTTGTTCTACCTTAATATCTTTTTTGTTTACGAGAGAAAATGGGAGAGTGAAAACTCAAGTTTAAGTCAGAAAACAAATTTGAACATCCAAGATGGAATGGCACAAATGCTGAGCGAGATAGTTCCAAAAAGTTTCTGTGATTTTTAAAGATAGGCAAAAAGTGGGTTGTTTGCCTCTGGTAAATATCCAACCATTTGAGAATTTGATTTTTTTCCACTCCTTGAAATGTTTTGATCATTAGGTCCACTTGCATCCTCAACATGTTTCTGGCATGCATATCCACCACATTTAAAGCATGCTAGGATCAGTTACAAGTCCCTTTTCAATAAAATTCCACCAAGCTTATTATTAGGGGTTGTACTAGTGGATTCTCCCAAACATGGATAACAAAACTTTGGACATAATTTTTAGTGCGTGAAATAATTTTCAAATTTTTTTTGCATACTTGAACTCTAAAATCTTCATTTTATTATGCCTTAATATCTTTTTTGTTTACGAGAAAAATGGGAGAGTAAAAGCTCAAGTTTGGATCTGAAAAGAAATTTAAGCATCCAAGATGGAAATGCACAAATGCTGAGAGAGATAGCTCATAAAAGTATCTGTGATTTTTAACGATAGGCAAAAAGTGGGTTGTCTGGCTCTAGTAAATATCCAACCACTTGAGAATTTGATTTTTTCCACTCCTTGAAATTTTGATTCATTCGGTCCACTTGCATCCTCAACATGTTTCTGGCAGACGTATCCACCACATTTAAAGCATGTTTGAATCAGTTACAAGTCCCTTTCCTATAAAATTCCACCAAGCTTATTATTAGGGGTCGTACTAGTGGAATCACCTAAACATGGATAACAAAATCTTGGGGTTCATTTTTAGTGCGTGAAATAATTTTCGAATTTTTTTTTGCATAGATGAACTCTAAAATCTTCATTTTGTTATGCCTTAATATCTTTTTTGTTTACGAGAAAAATGGGAGAGTAAAAACTCAAGTTTGGAATTGAAAACAAATTTGAGCATCCAAGATGGAAAGGCACAAATGCTGAGAGAGATAGTTCCAAAAAGTTTCTGTGATTTTTAATGATAGGAAAAAAGTGGATTGTTTGGCTCTGGTAAATATCCAACCACTTGAGAATTTGATTTTTTCCACTCCTTGAAATTTTTGAATCATGAGGTCCCCTTGCATCCTCAACATATTTCTGGCAGGCATATCCACCACATTTAAAGCTTGTTAAAATCAGTTACAACTCCCTTTCCTTTAAAATTCCACCAAGCTTATTATTAGGGGTCGTACTAGTGGAATCACCCAAACATGGATCACAAAACCTTGGGGTTCATTTTTAGTGCCTGAAATAATTTCCAATTTTTTTTTTGCATACATGAACTCTAAAATTTTCATTTTGTTTTGCCTTAATATCTTTTTTGTTTACCAGAGAAAATGGGAGAGTGAAAACTCAAGTTTGGATCTGAAAACAAATTTAAGCATCCAAGATGGAAATGCACGAACGCTGAGAGAGATAGCTCCAAAAAGTATCTGTGATTTTTAAGGATAGGCAAAAAGTGGGTTGTTTGGCTCTGGTAAATATCCAACCACTTGAGAATTTGATTTTTTCCACTCCTTGAAATTTTTGGATCATTAGGACCACTTGCATCCTCAACATGTTTCTAGCATGCATATCCACCACATTTAAAGCATGTTAGGATCAGTTACAAGTCCCTTTCCTATAAAATGCCACCTAGCTTATTATTAGGGGTTGTACTAGTGGAATCTCCTAAACATGGATAATAAAACCTTGGAGTTCATTTTTAGCGCGTGAAATAATTTTCAAATTTTTTTTTTGCATACATGAACCCTAAAATCTTCATTTTGTTATGCCTTAATATCTTTTTTGTTTACGAGAAAAATGGGAGAGTGAAAACTCAAGTTTGGATCTGAAAACAAATTTGAGCATCCAAGATAGAAAGGCATAAATGCTGAGAGAGATAGTTCAAAAAGTTTCTGTGATTTTTAAGGATAGGCAAAAAGTGGGTTGTTTGGCTCTGGTAAATATCCAACCACTAGAGAATTTGATTTTTTCCACTCCTTGAAATTTTTGGATCATTAGGTCCACTTGTATCCTCAACATGTTTCTGGCATTCATATCCACCACATTTAAAGCATGTTAGGATCAGTTACAAGTCCCTTTCCTATAAAATTCCACCAAACTTATTATTAGGGGTTGTACTAGTGGAATCTCCCAAACATGGATAACAAAAACTTGGAGTTCATTTTTATTGCGTGAACTAATTTCCAATTTTTTTTTGCATACATGAACTCTAAAATTTTCATTTTGTTAAGCCTTAATATCTTTTTTGTTTTCAAGAGAAAATGGGAGAGAGAAAACTGAAGTTTAGATCTGAAAACAAATTTGAGCATCCAAGATGGAAATGAACATATGCTGAGAGAGATAGTTCCAAAAAGTATCTGTGATTTTTAAGCATAGGCAAAAAGTGGGTTGTTATGCTTTGGTAAATATCCAACCACTTGAGAATTTGATTTTTTCCACTCCTTGAAATTTTTGGATCATTAGGTCCACTTGCATCCTCAACATGTTTCTGGCATGCATATCCACCGCATTTAAAGCATGTTGGGATCAGTAACAAATCCCTTTCCTATAAAATTCCACCTAGCTTATTATTAGGGGTTGTACTAGTGAAATCTCCCAATCATGGATAACAAAACCTTGGAGTTCATTTTTAGAGCGTGAAATAATTTCCAATTTTTTTTTTGCATACATGAACTCTTAAATTTTCATTTCGTTATGCGTTAATATCTTTTTTGTTTACGAGAAAAATGGGAGAGTGAAAACTCAAGTTTGGATCTGAAAACAAATTTTAGCATCCGAGATGGAAATGCACAAATGCTGTGAGAGATAGTTCAAAACGTTCGGTGATTTTTAAGGATAGGAAAAAGTGGGTTGTTTGGCTCTGGTAAATATCCAACCACATGAGAATTTGATTTTTTCCACTCCTTGAAATTTTTGGATCATTAGGTCCACTTGCATCCTCAACATGTTTCTGGCATTCATATCCACCACATTTAAAGCATGTTAGGATCAGTTACAAGTCCCTTTCCTATAAAATTCCACCTAGCTTATTATTAGGGGTTTTACTAGTAGAATCTCCCAAACATGGATAATAAAACCTTGGAGTTGATTTTTAGTGCGTGAATTAATTTTCAAATTTTTTTTTTGCGTACATGAACTCTAAAATTATCATTTTGTTATGCCTTAATATCGTTTTTGTTTATGAGAAAAATGGGAGTGTGAAAACTCAAGTTTGGATCTGAAAACAAATTTGAGCATCCAAGATGGAAAGGCACAAATGCTGAGCGAGATAGTTCCAAAAAGTTTCTGTGATTTTTAAGTATAGGCAAAAAGTGGGTAGTTTGCCAACCACTTGAAAATTTTATTTTTTCCACTGCTTGAAATTTTTGGATCATTAGGTCCACTTGCATCCTCAACATGTTTCTTGCATTTATATCCACCACATTTAAAGCATGTTAGGATTAGTTACAAGTCCCTTTCCTATAAAATTCCACCTAGCTTATTATTTAGGGTAGTACTAGTGAATCTCCCAAACATGGATAATAAAACCTTGGAGTTCATTTTTAGTGCGTGAAATAATTTTCAATTTTTTTTTTTGCATACATGAACTCTAAAATCTTCATTTTGTTATGCCTTAATATCTTTTTTGTTTACGAGAAAAATGGGAGAGTGAAAACTCAAGTTTGGATCTGAAAACAAATTTGAGCATCCAAGATAGAAATGCATAAATGCTGAGAGAGATAGTTCAAAAAGTTTCTGTGATTTTTAAGTATAGGCAAAAACTGGGTTGTTTGGCTCTGGTAAATATCCAACCACTTGAGAATTTGATTTTTTCCACTGCTTGAAATTTTTGGATCATTAGGTCCACTTGTATCCTCAACATGTTTCTGGCATTCATATCCGCCACATTTAAAGCATGTTAGGATCAGTTACAAGTCCCTTTCCTATAATATTCCACCAAACTTATTATTAGGGGTTGTACTAGTGGAATCTCCCAAACATGGATAACAAAAACTTGGAGTTCAATTTTATTGCGTGAAATAATTTCCAATTTTTTTTTACATACATGAACTCTAAAATTTTCATTTTGTTAAGCCTTAATATCTTTTTTGTTTACAAGAGAAAATGGGAGAGAGAAAACTGAAGTTTGGATCTGAAAACAAATTTGAGCATCCAAGATGGAAATGCACAAATGCTGAGAGAGATAGTTCAAAACGAGAAAAATGGGGGAGTGAAAACTCAAGTTTGGATTTGAAAACAAATTTTAGCATCCGAGATGGAAAGGCACAATTGCTGTGAGAGATAGTTCAAAACGTTCTGTGATTTTTAAGGATAGGAAAAAGTGGGTTGTTTGGCTCTGGTAAATATCCAACCAATTGAGAATTTGATTTTTTCCACTGCTTGAAATTTTTGGATCATTAGGTCCACTTGCATCCTCAACATGTTTCTGGCATTCATATCCACCACATTTAAAGCATGTTAGAATCAGTTACAAGTCCCTTTCCTATAAAATTCCACCTAGCTTATTATTAGGGGTTTTACTAGGAGAATCTCCCAAACATGGATAATAAAACCTTGGAGTTGATTTTTAGTGCGTGAAATAATTTTCAAAATTTTTTTTTGCATACATGAACTCTAAAATTTTCATTTTGTTATGCCTTAATATCGTTTTTGTTTATGAGAAAAATGGGAGTGTGAAAACTCAAGTTTGGATCTGAAAACAAATTTGAGCATCCAAGATGGAAAGGCACAAATGCTGAGCGAGATAGTTCCAAAAAGTTTCTGTGATTTTTAAGTATAGGCAAAAAGTGGGTTGTTTTCCTCTGGTAAATATCCAACCACTTGAGAATTTGATTTTTTCCACTGCTTGAAATTTTTGGATCATTAGGTCCACTTGCATCCTCAACATGTTTCTAGCATTCATATCCACCACATTTAAAGCATGTTAGGATTAGTTACAAGTCCCTTTGCTATAAAATTCCACCCAGCTTATTATTAGGGGTCGTACTAGTGGAATCACCCAAACATGGATAACAAAACCTTGGGGATCATTTTTAGTGCGTGAAATAATTTTCAAAATTTTTTTTTGCATACATGAACTCTAAAATCTTCATTTTGTTATCCCTTAATATCTTTTTTGTTTATGAGAAAAATGGGAGAGTGAAAACTCAAGTTTGGATTTGAAAACAAATTTGAGCATCCAAGATGGAAAGGCACAAATGCTGAGAGAGATAGTTCCAAAATGTTTCTGTGATTTTTAAGGATAGGAAAAAAGTGGATTGTTTGGCTCTGGTAAATATCCAACCACTTGAGAATTTGATTTTTTCCACTCCTTGAAATTATTGAATCATTAGGTCCACTTGCATCCTCAACATGTTTCTGGCAGGCATATCCACCACATTTAAAGCTTGTTAGAATCAGTTACAAGTCCCTTTCCTATATAATTCCATCTAGCTTATTATTAGAGGTTGTACTAGTGGAATCTCCCAAACATGGATAACAAAACCTTGAATTCATTTTTAGTGCGTGAAATAATTTCCAATTTTTTTTTTGCATACATGAAATCTTAAATTTTCATTTCGTTCTGCGTTAATATCTTTTTTTTTTACGAGAAAAATGGGAGAGTGAAACCTCAAGTTTGGATCTGAAAACAAATTTTAGCATCCGAGATGGAAATGCACAAATGCTGAGAGAGATAGTTCCAAAAAGTATTTGTGATTTTTAAGGATAGGCAAAAAGTGGGTTGTTATGGTCTGGTAAAATATCCAACCACTTGAGAATTTGATTTTTTTCCACTCCTTGAAATTTTTTGATCATTAGGTCCACTTGCATCCTCAACATGTTTCTGGCATGCATATTGACCACATTTAAAGCATGTTTGGATCAGTTACAAGTTCCTTTCCTATAAAATTCCACCTAGCTTATTATTAGGGGTTGTACTAGTGGAATCTCCCAAACATGGATAATAAAACCTTGGAGTTCATTTTTAGTGCCTGAAATAATTTTCAATTTTTTTTTTTGCATAAATGAAGTCTAAAATCTTCATTTTGTTATGCCTTAATATGTTTTTTGTTTAGGAGAAAAATGGGAGAGTGAAAACTTAAGTTTGGATCTGAAAACAAATTTGAGCATCCAAGATGGAAAGTTACAAATGCTGAGAGAGATAGTTCAAAACGTTTCTGTGATTTTTAAGGATAGGCAAAAAGTGGGTTGTTTGGCTCTGGTAAATATCCCACCACTTGAGAATTTGATTTTTTCCACACCTTGAAAATTTTGGACCGTTAGGTCCACTTGCATCCACAACATGTTTAAGGCATTCATATCCACCACATTTAAAGCATGTTAGGATCAGTTACAAGTCCCTTTCCTATAAAATTCCACCTAGCTCATTAGGGGTTTTACTAGTGGAATCTCCCAAATATGGATAATAAAACCTTGGAGTTCATTTTTAGTGCGTGAAATAATTTTCAAATTTTTTTTTTGCATAGACGAACTCTAAAATCTTCATTTTGTTATGCCTTAATCTCGTTTTTGTTTACGAGAAAAATGGGAGAGTGAAAACTCAAGTTTGGATCTGAAAACAAATTTGAGCATCCAAGATGGAAATGCACAAATGCTGAGAGAGATAGCTCCAAAAAGTATCTGTGATTTTTAAGGATAGGCAAAAAGTGGGTTGTTTGACTCTGGTAAATATCCAACCACTTGAGAATTTGATTTTTTCCACTCCTTGAAATTTTTGGATCATTAGGACCACTTGCATCCTCAACATGTTTCTAGCATGCATATCCACCACATTTAAAGCATGTTAGGATCAGTTACAAGTCCCTTTCCTATAAAATTCCACCTAGCTTATTATTAGGGGTTGTACTAGTGGAATCTCCCAAACATGGATAATAAAACCTTGGAGTTCATTTTTAGTGCGTGAAATAATTTTCAAATTTTTTTTTTTGCATACATGAACTCTAAAATCTTCATTTTGTTATGCCTTAATATCTTTTTTGTTTACGAGAAAAATGGGAGAGTGAAAACTCAAGTTTGGATCTGAAAACAAATTTGAGCATCCAAGATGGAAAGGCACAAATGCTGAGAGAGATAGTTCAAAAAGTTTCTGTGATTTTTAAGGATAGGCAAAAAGTGGGTTGTTTGGCTCTGGTAAATATCCAACCACTTGAGAATTTGATTTTTTCCACTCCTTGAAATTTTTGGATCATTAGGTCCACTTGTATCCTCAACATGTTTCTGGCATTCTTATCCACCACGTTTAAAACATGTTAGGATCAGTTACAAGTCCATTTCCTATAAAATTCCACCAAACTTATTATTAGGGGTTGTACTAGTGGAATCTCCCAAACATGGATAACAAAAACTTGGAGTTCATTTTTAGTGTGTGAAATAATTTCCAACTTTTTTTTTGCATACATGAACTCAAAAATTTTCATTTTGTTAAGCCTTAATATCTTTTTTATTTACAAGAGAAAATGGGAGAGAGAAAACTGAAGTTTGGATCTGAAAACAAATTTGAGCATCCTAGATGGAAATGCACAAATGCTGAGAGAGATAGTTCCAAAAAGTATCTGTAATTTTTAAGGAAAGGCAAAAAGTGGGTTGTTTGGCTCTGGTAAATATCCAACCACTTGAAAATTTGATTTTTTCCACTCCTTGAAATTTTTGGATCATTAGGTCCACTTGCTTCCTCAACATGTTTCTGGCATACATATCCACCACATTTAAAGCATGCTAGGATCAGTTACAAGTCCCTTTCCTATAAAATTCCACCAAGCTTATTATTAGGGGTTGTACTAGTGGATTCTCCCAAACATGGATAACAAAACTTTGCACTTAATTTTTAGAAATAATTTTATAATTTTTTTTTCCATACTTGAACTCTACAATCTTCATTTCGTTATGCCTTAATATCTTTTTTGTTTACGAGAAAAATGGGTGAGTAAAAGCTCAAGTTTGGATCTGAAAAGAAATTTAAGCATCCAAGATGGAAATGCACAAATGCTGAGAGAGATAGCTCCTAAAAGTATCTGTGATTTTTAACGACAGGCAAAAAGTGGGTTGTTGGGCTCTAGTAAATATCCAACCACTTGAGAATTTGATTTTTTCCACTCCTTGAAATTTTTGAATCATTCAGTCCACTTGCATCCTCAACATGTTTCTGGCAGGCGTATCCACCACATTTAAAGCATGTTTGAATCAGTTACGAGTCCCTTTCCTATAAAATTCCACCAAGCTTATTGTTAGGGGTCGTACTAGTGGAATCACCCAAACATGGATAACAAAACCTTGGGGATCATTTTTAGTGCGTGAAATAATTTTCAAATTTTTTTTTGCATACATGAGCTCTAAAATCTTCATTTTGTTATGCCTTAATATCTTTTTTGTTTACGAGAAAAATGGGAGAGTGAAAACTCAAGTTTGGATTTGAAAACAAATTTGAGCATCCAAGATGGAAAGGCACAAATGCTGAGAGAGATAGTTCCAAAAAGTTTCTGTGATTTTTAAGGATAGGAAAAAAGTGGATTGTTTGGCTCTGGTAAATATCCAACCACTTGAGAATTTGATTTTTTCCACTCCTTGAAATTTTTGAATCATTAGGTCCACTTGCATCCTCAACATGTTTCTGGCAGGCATATCCACCACATTTAAAGCTTGTTAGAATCAGTTACAACTCCCTTTCCTATAAAATTCCACCAAGCTTATTATTAGGGGTCGTACTAGTGGAATCACCCAAACATGGATAACAAAACCTTGGAGTTCATTTTTAGTGCCTGAATAATTTCCAATTTTTTTTTTGCATACATGAACTCTAAAATTTTCATTTTGTTATGCCTTAATATCTTTTTTTTTTACGAGAGAAAATGGGAGAGTTAAAACTCAAGTTTGGATCTGAAAAAAAATTTAAGCATCCAACATGGAAATGCACAAACGCTGAGAGAGATAGCTCCAAAAAGTATATGTGATTTTTAAGGATAGGCAAAAAGTGGGTTGTTTGACTCTGGTAAATATCCAACCACTTGAGAATTTGATTTTTTCTACTCCTTGAAATTTTTGGATCATTAGGACCGCTTGCATCCTCAACATGTTTCTAGCATGCATATCCACCTCATTTAAAGCATGTTATGATCAGTTACAAGTACCTTTCCTATAAAATTCCACCTAGCTTATTATTAGGGGTTGTGCTAGTGGAATCTCCCAAACATGGATAATAAAACCTTGGAGTTCATTTTTAGTGCGTGAAATAATTTTCAATTTTTTTTTTTGCATACATGAACTCTAAAATCTTCATTTTGTTATACTTTAATATCTTTTTTGTTTACGAGAAAAATGGGAGAGTGAAAACTCAAGTTTGGATCTGAAAACAAATTTGAGCATCCATGATGGAAAGGCACAAATGCTGAGAGAGATAGTTCAAAAAGTTTCTGTGATTTTTAAGGATAGGCAAAAAGTGGGTTGGTTGGCTCTGGTAAATATCCAACCACTTGAGAATTTGATTTTTTCCACTCCTTGAAATTTTTGGATCATTAGGTCCACTTGCATACTCAACAAGTTTCTGGCATTCATATCCACCACATTTAAAGCATGTTAGGATCAGTTACAAGTCCCTTTCCTATAAAATTCCACCTAGCTTATTATTAGGGGTTTTACTAGTGGAATCTCTCAAACATGGATAATAAAACCTTGGAGTTCATTTTTAGTGCGTGAAATAATTTTCAAATTTTTTTTTTGCATACATGAACTCTAAAATCTTCATT
Source organism: Aristolochia californica (assembly GCF_029961685.1). Classification (NCBI taxonomy): domain Eukaryota; kingdom Viridiplantae; phylum Streptophyta; class Magnoliopsida; order Piperales; family Aristolochiaceae; genus Aristolochia; species Aristolochia californica. The sequence goes on from NW_027181837.1 coordinate 9,200,920, forward strand.
TTGTTATCCCTTAATATCGTTTTTGTCTATGAGAAAAATGGGAGAGTGAAAACTCAAGTTTGGATCTGAAAACAAATTTGAGCATCCAAGATGGAAAGGCACAAATGCTGAGCGAGATAGTTCCAAAAACTTTCTGTGATTTTTAAGGATAGGCAAAAAGTGGGTTGTTTGCCTCAGATAAATACCCAACCACTTGAGAATTTGATTTTTTCCACTGCTTGAAATTTTTGGATCATTAGGTCCGCTTGCATCCTCAACTTGTTTCTGGCATTCATATCCACCACATTTAAAGCATGTTAGGATTAGTTACAAGTCCCTTTCCTATAAAATTTCACCTAGCTTATTATTAGGTGTTGTACTAGTGGAATCTCCCAAACATGGATAATAAAACCTTGGAGTTCATTTTCAGTGCGTGAAATAATTTTCAAATTTTTTTTTGCATACATGAACTCTAAAATCTTCATTTTGTGATGCCTTAATATCTTTTTTGTTTACGAGAAAAATGGGAGAGTGAAAACTCAAGTTTTGATCTGAAAACAAATTTGAGCATCCAAGATGGAAAGGCACAAATGCTGAGCGAGATAGTTCCAAAAAGTTTCTGTAATTTTTAAGGATAGGCAAAAAGTGGGTTGTTTGCCTCTGGTAAATATCCAACCACTTGAGAATTTGATTTTTTCCACTCCTTGAATTTTTTTGATCATTAGGTCCACTTGCATCCTCAACATGTTTCTGGCTGCATATCCACCACATTTAAAGCATGCTAGGATCAGTTACAAGTCCCTTTCCTATAAAATTCCACTAAGCTTATTATTAGGGTTTGTACTAGTGGATTCTCCCAAACATGGATAACAAAACTTTGAACTTAATTTTTAGTACGTGAAATAATTTTCAAATTTTTATTACCATACTTGAACTCTAAAATCTTCATTTTGTTATGCCTTAATAACTTTTTTGTTTGCGAAAAAAATGGGAGAGTAAAAGCTCAAGTTTGGATCTGAAAAGAAATTTAAGCATCCAAGATGGAAATGCACAAATGCTGAGAGAGATAGCTCCTAAAAGTATCTGTGATTTTTAACGATAGGCAAAAAGTGGGTTGTTTGGCTCTAGTAAATATCCAACCACTTGAGAATTTGATTTTTCCCACTCCTTGAAATTTTTTAATCATTCGGTCCACTTGCATCCTCAACATGTCTCTAGCAGGCATATCCACCACATTTAAAGCATGTATGAATCAGTTACAAGTCCCTTTCCTATAAAATTCCACCAAGCTTATTATTAGGGGTCGTACTAGTGAAATCACCCAAACATGGATAACAAAACCTTGGGGTTCATTTTTAGAGCGTGAAATAATTTTCGAATTTTTTTTTGCATACATGAACTCTAAAATCTTCATTTTGTTATGCCTTAATATCTTTTTTGTTTACGAGAAAAATGGGAGAGTGAAAACTCAAGTTTGGATTTGAAAACAAATTTGAGCATCCAAGATTGAAAGGCACAAATGCTGAGAGAGATAGTTCAAAAAGTTTCTGTGATTTTTAAGGATAGGCAAAAAGTGGGTTGTTTGGCTCTGGTAAATATCCAACCACTTGAGAATTTGTTTTTTTCCACTCCTTGAAAGTTTTAGATCATTAGGTCCACTTGTATCCTCAACATGTTTCTGGCATTCATATCCACCACATTTAAAGCATGTTAGGATTAGTTACAAGTCCCTTTCCTATAAAATTCCACCAAACTTATTATGAGGGGTTGTACTAGTGGAATCACCCAAACATGGATAACAAAAACTTGGAGTTCATTTTTAGTGCGTGAAATAATTTCCAATTTTTTTTTTGCATACACGAACTCTAAAATTTTCATTTTGTTAAGCCTTAATATCTTTTTATTTTACAAGAGAAAATGGGAGAGAGAAAACTGAAGGTTGGATCTGAAATCAAATTTGAGCATCCAAGATGGAAATGCACAAATGATGAGAGAGATAGTTCCAAAAAGTATCTGTGATTTTTAAGGATAGGCAAATACTGGGTTGTTATGCTCTGGTAAATATCCAACCACTTGAGAATTTGATTTTTTCCACTCCTTGAAACTTTTGGATCATTAGGTCCACTTGCATCCTCAACATGTTTCTGGCATGCATATCCACCGCTTTTAAAGCCTGTTGGGATCAGTAACAAATCCCTTTCCTATTAAATTCCACCTAGCTTATTATTAGGGGTTGTACTAGTGGAATCTCCCAAACATGGATAACAAAACCTTGGAGTTCATTTTTAGTGCGTGAAATAATTTCCAATTTTTTTTTTGCATACATGAACTCCTAAATTTTCATTTCGTAATGCGTTAATATCTTTTTTGTTTACGAGAAAAATGGGAGAGTGAAAACTCAAGTTTGGATCTGAAAACAAATTTTAGCATCCGAGATGGAAATGCACAAATGCTGAGAGAGATAGTTCCAAAAAGTATTTGTGATTTTTAAGGATAGGCAAAATGTGGGTTGTTATGCTCTGGTAAAATATCCAACCACTTGAGAATTTGATTTTTTTCCACTCCTTGAAATTTTTTGATCATTAGGTCCACTTGCTTCCTCAACATGTTTTTGGCATGCATATCCACCACATTTAAAGCATGTTTGGATCAGTTACAAGTTCCTTTCCTATAAAATTCCACCTAGCTTATTATTAGGGGTTGTACTAGTGGAATCTCCCAAACATGGATAATAAAACCTTGGAGTTCATTTTTAGTGCGTGAAATAATTTTCAAATTTTTTTTTGCCTAAATGAACTTTAAAATCTTCATTTTGTTCTGCCTTAATATTTTTTTTGTTTACGAGAAAAATGGGAGAGTGAAAACTCAAGTTTGGATCTGAAAACAAATTTAAGCATCCATGATGGAAAGGCACAAATGCTGAGAGAGATAGTTCAAAAAGTTTCGGTGATTTTTAAGGATAGGCAAAAAGTGGGTTGTTTGGCTCTGGTAAATATCCAACCACTTGAGAATTTGATTTTTTCCACTCCTTGAAATTTTTGGATCATTAGGTCCACTTGTATCCTCAACATGTTTCTGGCATTCATATCCACCACATTTAAAGCATGTTAGGATCAGTTACAAGTCCCTTTCCTATAAAATTCCACCAAACTTATTATTAGGGGTTGTACTAGTGGAATCTCTCAAACATGGATAACAAAAACTTGGAGTTCATTTTTAGTGCGTGAAATAATTTCCAATTGTTTTTTTTGCATACATGGACTATAAAATTTTCATTTTGTTAAGCCTTAATATCTTTTTTGTTTACAAGAGAAAATGGGAGAGAGAAAACTGAAGTTTGGATCTGAAAACAAATTTGAGCATCCAAGATGGAAATGCACAAATGCTGAGAGAGATAGTTCCAAAAAGTATCTGTGATTTTTAAGGATAGGCAAAAAGTGGGTTGTTATGCGCTGGTTAATATCCAACCACTTGAGAATTTGATTTTTTCCACTCCTTGAAATTTTTTCATCATTAGGTCTACTTGCATCCTCAACATGTTTCTGGCATGCATATCCACCGCATTTAAAGCATGTTAGGATCAGTTACAAGTCCCTTTCCTATAAAATTCCACCTAGCTTATTATTAGGGGTTTTACTAGTGGAATCTCCCAAACATAGATAATAAAACTTTGGAGTTCATTTTTAGTTGGTGAAATAATTTTCAAATTTTTTTTTTGCAAACATGAACTCTAAAATCTTCATTTTGTTATGTCTTAATATCTTTTGTGTTTATGAGAAAAATGGGAGAGTGAAAACTCAAGTTTGGATCATAAAACAAATTTGAGCATCCAAGATGGAAAGGCACAAATGCTGAGTGAGATAGTTCCAAAAAGTTTCTGTGATTTTTAAGGATAGGCAAAAAGTGGGTTGTTTGCCTCTGGTAAATATCCAACCACTTGAGAATTTGATTTTTTCCACTGCTTGAAATTTTTGGATCATTAGGTCCACTTGCATCCTCAACATGTTTCTGGCATTCATATCCACCACATTTAAAGCATGTTAGGATTAGTTACAAGTCCCTTTCCCATAAATTTCCACCTAGCTTATTATTAGGGGTTGTACACGTGGAATCTCCCAAACATGGATAATAAAACTTTGGAGTTCATTTTTAGTGCGTGAAATAAATTTCAAATTTTTTTTTTTTGCATACATGAACTCTGAAATCTTCATTTTGTTATGCCTTAATATCTGTTTTGTTTACGATAAAAATGGGAGAGTGAAAACTCAAGTTTGGATCTGAAAACAAATTTGAGCATCCAAGATGGAAAGGCACAAATGCTGAGCGAGATAGTTCCAAAAAGTTTCTGTGATTTTTAAGGATAGGCAAAAAGTGGGTTGTTTGCCTCTGGTAAATATCCAACCACTTGAGAATTTGAGGTTTTTCCACTCCTTGAAATTTTTTGATCATTAGGTCCACTTGCATCGTCAACATGTTTCTGGCATGCATATCCACCACATTTAAAGCATGCTAGGATCAGTTACAAGTCCCTTTCCTATAAAATTCTACCAAGCTTATTATTAGGGGTTGTACTAGTGGATTCTCCCACACATGGATAACAAAACTTTGGACTTAATTTTAGTGCGTGAAATAATTTTCAAATTTTTTTTTCCATACTTGAACTCTAAAATCTTCATTTTGTTATGCCTTAATATCTTTTTTGTTTACGAGAAAAATGGGAGAGTAAAAGCTCAAGTTTGGATCTGAAAAGAAATTTAAGCGTCCAAGATGGAAATGCACAAATGCTGAGAGAGATAGCTCCTAAAAGTATCTGTGATTTTTAACGACAGGCAAAAAGTGGGTTGTTTGGCTCTAGTAAATATCCAACCACTTGAGAATTTGATTTTTTCCACTCCTTGAAATTTTTGAATCATTCGGTCCACTTGCATCCTCAACATGTTTCTGGCAGGCGTATCCACCACGTTTAAAGCATGTTTGAATCAGTTACGAGTCTCTTTCTATAAAATTTCACCAAGCTTATTAGTAGGGGTCGTACTAGTGGAATCACCCAAACATGGATAACAAAACCTTGGGGTTCATTTTTAGTGCGTGAAATAATTTTCAAATTTTTTTTTGCATACATGAACTCTGAAATCTTCATTTTGTTATGCCTTAATATCTTTTTTGTTTACGAGAAAAATGGGAGAGTGAAAACTCAAGTTTGGATTTGAAAACAAATTTGAGCATCCAAGATGGAAAGGCACAAATGCTGAGAGAGATAGTTCCAAAAAGTTTCTGTGATTTTTAAGGATAGGAAAAAAGTGGATTGTTTGGCTCTGGTAAATATCCAACCACTTGAGAATTTGATTTTTTCCACTCCTTGAAAGTTTTGAATCATTAGGTCCACTTGCATCCTCAACATGTTTCTGGCAGGCATATCCACCACATTTAAAGCTTGTTAGAATCAGTTACAACTCCCTTTCCTATAAAATTCCACTAAGCTTATTATTAGGGGTCGTACTAGTGTAATCACCCAAACATGGATAACAAAACCTTGGGGTTCATTTTTAGTGCGTGAAATAATTTCTAATTTTTTTTTGCATACATGAACTCTAAAATTTTCATTTTGTTATGCCTTAATATCTTTTTTGTTTATGAGAGAAAATGGGAGAGTGCAAACTCAAGTTTGGATCTGAAAACAAATTTGAGCATCCAAGATGGAAATGCACAAACGCTGAGAGAGATAGCTCCAAAATGTATCTGTGATTTTTAAGGATAGGCAAAAAGTGGGTTGTTTGACTCTGGTAAATATCCAACCACTTGAGAATTTGATTTTTTCTACTCCTTGAAATTTTTGGATCATTAGGACCGCTTGCATCCTCAACATGTTTCTAGCATGCATATCCACCACATTTAAAGCATGTTAGGATCAGTTACAAGTCCCTTTCCTATAAAATTCCACCTAGCTTATTATTAGGGGTTGTACTAGTGGAATCTCCCAAACATGGATAATAAAACCTTGGAGTTCATTTTTAGTGCGTGAAATAATTTTCAATTTTTTTTTTTGCATACATGATCTCTAGAATCTTCATTTTGTTATACCTTAATATCTTTTTTGTTTACGAGAGAAAATGGGAGAATGAAAACTGAAGTTTGGATCTAAAAACAAATTTGAGTATCCAAGATGGAAATGCACAAATGCTGAAAGAGATAGTTCCAAAAAGTATCTGTGATTTTTAAAGATAGGCAAAAAATGCGTTGTTATGCTCTGGTAAAATATCCAACCACTTGAGAATTTGATTTTTTTCCACTCCTTGAAATTTTTTGCTCATTAGGTCCACTTGCATTCTCAACATGTTTCTGGCATGCATATCCACCACATTTAAAGCAAGCTAGGATCAGTTACAACTCCCTTTCCTATAAAATTCCAGCAAGCTTATTATTAGGGGTTTTACTAGTGGAATCTCCCAAACATGGATAATAAAACTTTGGTCTTCATTTTTAGTGCGTGAAATAATTTTCAATTTTTTTTTTTTTTGGCATACATGAACTCTAAAATCTTCATTTTGTTATGCCTTAATATCTTTTTTGTTTACGAGTAAAATGGGAGAGTATAAACTCATGTTTGTATCTGAAAACAAATTTAAGCATCCAAGATGGAAATGCACAAATGCTGAGAGAGATAGCTCCAAAAAGTATCTGTGATTTTTAAGGATAGGAAAAAAGTGGATTGTTTGGCTCTGGTAAATATCCAACCACTTGAGAATTTGAGTTTTTTCCACTCCTTGAAATTTTTTGATCATTAGGTCCACTTGCATCCTCAACATGTTTCTGGCATGCATATCCACCACTTTTAAAGCATGCTAGGATCAGTTACAAGTCCCTTTCCTATAAAATTCTACCAAGCTTATTATTAGGGGTTGTACTAGTGGATTCTCCCACACATGGATAACAAAACTTTGGACTTAATTTTAGTGCGTGAAATAATTTTCAAATTTTTTTTTGGCATACTTGAACTCTAAAATTTTCATTTTGTTTTGCCTTAATATCTTTTTTGTTTACGAGTAAAATGGGAGAGTATAAACTCAAGTTTGTATCTGAAAACAAATTTAAGCATCCAAGATGGAAATGCACAAATGCTGAGAGAGATAGCTCCAAAAAGTATCTGTGAGTTTTAAGGATAAGCAAAAAGTGGGTTGTTTGGCTCTGGTAAATATCCAACCACTTGAGAATTTGATTTTTTCCACTCCTTGAAATTTTTGAATCATTAGGTCCACTTGCATCCTCAACATGTTTGTGGCAGGCATATCCACCACATTTAAAGAATGTTAGAATCAGTTACCACTCCCTTTCCTATAAAATTCCACCAAGCTTATTATTAGGGGTCGTACTAGTGGAATCACCCAAACAAGGATAACAAAACCTTGGGGTTCATTTTTAGTGCATGAAATAATTTCCAAATTTTTTTTTGCATACATGAACTCTAAAATTTTCATTTTGATATGCCTTAATATCTTTTTTGTTTACAAGAGTAAATGGGAGAGTGAAAACTGAAGTTTGGATCTGAAAACAAATTTGAGCATCCAAGATGGAAATGCACAAATGCTGAGAGAGATAGCTCCAAAAAGTATCTGTGATTTTTAAGGATAGGCAAAAAGAGGGTTGTTATGATCTGGTAAAATATCCAACCACTTGAGAATTTGATTTTTTTCCACTCCTCAAAATTTTTTGATCATTAGGTCCACTTGCATCCTCAACATGTTTCTGGCATTCATATCCACCACATTTAAAGCATGTTATGATCAGTTACATGTCCCTTTCCTATATAATTCCACCTTGCTTATTATTAGGGGTAGTACTAGTGGAATCTCCCAAACATGGATAATAAAACTTTGGAGTTCATTTTTAGTGCGTGAAATAATTTTCAAATTTTTTTTGCATGCATGAACTCTAAAATCTTCATTTTGTTATGTCTTGATATCTTTTTTGTTTACGAGAAAAATGGGAGGGTGAAAACTCAAGTTTGGATCTGAAATCAAATTTGACCATCCAAGATGGAAATGCACAAATGCTAAGAGAGATAGTTCCAAAAAGTATCTGTGATTTTTAAGGATCGGCAAAAAGTGGGTTGTTTGGCTCTGGTAAATTTCCAACCACTTGAAAATTTGATTTTTTCCACTCCTTGAAAATTTTGAATCATTAGGTCCACTTGCATCCTCAACATGTTTGTGGCAGGCATATCCACCACATTTAAAGAATGTTAGAATCAGTTACGACTCCCTTTCCTATAAAATTCTACCAAGCTTATTATTAGGGGTCGTACTAGTGCAATCACCCAAACAAGGATAACAAAACCTTGGGCTTCATTTTTAGTGCATGAAATAATTTCCAAATTTTTTTTTGCATACATGAACTCTAAAATCTTCATTTTGTTATGCCTTAATATCTTTTTTGTTTACGAGAAAAATGGGAGAGTGAAAACTCAAGTTTGGATCTGAAATCAAATTTGAGCATCCAAGATGGAAATGCACAAAAGCTGAGAGAGATAGTTCCAAAAAGTATCTGTGATTTTTAAGGATAGGCAAAATGTGGGTTGTTTGGCTCACTTGAGAATTTGTTTTTTTCCACTCCTTGAAATTTTTGGATCATTAGGTCCACTTGAATCCTCAACATGTTTCTGGCATGCTTATCCACCACATTTAAAGCATGTAAGAATCAGTTACAAGTCAGTATCTTATAAATTTCCACCAAGCTTATTATTTGGGGTTGTACTAGTGGAATCTCCCAAACATGGATAACAAAACCTTGGAGTTCATTTTTAGTGCGTGAAATAATTTTAAAATTTTTTTTTGCATACATGAACTCTAAAATTTTCATTTTGTTATGCCTTAATATCTTTTTTGTTATGAAAGAAACTGGGAGAGTGAAAACTGAAGTTTGGATCTGAAAACAAATTTTAGCATCCAAGATGGAAATACACAAATGCTGAGAGAGATAGTTCCAAAAAGTATCTGTGATTTTTAAGGATAGGCAAAAAGTGGGTTGTTATGCTCTGGTAAAATATCCAACCACTTGAGAATTTGATTTTTTTCCTCTCCTTGAAATTTTTTGCTCATTAGGTCCACTTGCATCCTCAACATGTTTCTGGCATGCATATCCACCACATTTAAAGCAAGTTAGGATCAGTTACAACTCCCTTTCCTATAAAATTCCAGCTAGCTTATTATTAGGGGTTTTACTAGTGGAATCTCCCAAACATGTATAATAAAACTTTGGTCTTAAGTTTTAGTGCGTGAAATAATTTTCAAATTTTTTTTTTGCAAACATGAACTCTAAAATCTTTATTTTGTTATGCCTTAATATCTTTTTTGTTTACGAGAAAAATGGGAGAGTATAAACTCAAGTTTGTATCTGAAAACAAATTTAAGCATCCAAGATGGAAATGCACAAATGCTGAGAGAGATAGCTCCAAAAAGTATCTGTGATTTTTAAGGATAGGCAAAAAGTGGGTTGTTTGGCTCTGGTAAATATCCAACCACTTGAGAATTTGATTTTTTCCACTCCTTGAAAATTTGGGATCATGAGGTCCACTTGCATCCTCAACATGTTTCTTTCAAGCATATCCTCTACATTTAAAGCTTGTTAGGATCAGTTACAAGTCCTTTCCTATAAAATTCCACCAAGCTTATTATTAGAAGTTGTACTAGTGGAATCTCCCTAACATGGATAACAAAACCTTGGAGTTCATTTTTAGTGCGTGAAATAATTTCCAAATTTTTTTTTCATACATGAACTCTAAAATTTTCATTTTGTTATGCCTTAATATCGTTTTTGTTTACGGGAAAAAATGGGTGAGTGAAAGCTCAAGTTTGGATATGAAAACAAATTTGAGCATCCAAGATGGAAATGCACAAATGCTGAGAGAGATAGTTCCAAAAAGTATCTGTGATTTTCAAGGATAGGCAAAAATTGGGTTGTTATGCTCTGGTAAAATATCCAACCACTTGAGAATTTGATTTTTTCCACTCCTTGAAATTTTTTTATCATTAGGTCCACTTGCATCCTCAACATGTTTCTGGCATGCATATCCACCACATTTAAAGCATGTTAGGATCAGTTACAAGTCCCTTTCCTACAAAATTCTACCTAGCTTATTATTCGGGGTTATACTAGTGGAATCTCCCAAACATGGATAATCAAACTTTGGACTAAATTTTTAGTGCGCGAAATAATTTTCAAATTTTTTTTTCCATACATGACCTCTAAAATCTTCATTTTATTATGCCTTAATATCTTTTTTGTTTACGAGAAAAATGGGAGAGTAAAAACTCAAGTTTGGATCTAAAAAGAAAATTTAAGCATCCAAGATGGAAATGCACAAATGATGAGAGAGATAGCTCCAAAAAGTATCTGTGATTTTTAAGGATAGGCAAAAAGTAGGTTGTTTGGCTCTGGTAAGTATCCAACCATTTGAGAATTTGATTTTTCCACTCCTTGAAATTTTTTGATCATTAGGTCCACTTGCATCCTCAACATGTTTCTGGCATGCATATCCACCACATTTAAAGCATGTTAGGATCAGTTACAAGTCCCTTTCCTATAAAATTCCACCTAGCTTATTATTAGGGGTGTTACTAGTGGAATCTCGCAAACATGGATAATAAAACCATGGAGTTCATTTTTAGTGCGTGAAATAATTTTCAAATTTTTTTTTGCATACATGAACTCTAAAACCTTCATTTTGTTATACCTTAATATCTTTTTGTTTACGAGAAAAATGGGAGAGTGAAAACTCAAGTTTGGATCTGAAAACAAATTTGACCATCCAAGATGGAAATGCACAAATGCTGAGAGAGATAGTTCCAAAAAGTATCTGTGATTTTTAAGGATAGGCAAAAGTGGGTTGTTTGGCTCTGGTAAACATCCAACCACTTGAGAATTTGATTTTTTCCACTCCTTGAAATTTTTGGATGATTAGGTCCACTTGCATCGTCAACATGTTTCTGGCATGCATATCCACCACATTTAAAGCATGTTAGGATCAGTTACAAGTCCCTTTCCTATAAAATTCCACCAAGCTTATTATTAGGGGTTGTGCTAGTGGAATCTCCAAAACATGGATAACAAAACCTTGGAATTCATTTTTAGTGCGTGAAATAATTTTCAAATTTTTTTTTGCATACATGAACTTTATAATTTTCATTTTGTTATGCCTTAATATCTTTTTTTTTTACGTGAAAAAATGGGAGAGTGAATATTCAAGTTTGGATCTGAAAAAAAATTTGACCATCCAAGATGGAAATGGACAAATGTTGAGAGAGATAGTTGCGAAAAGTATCTGTGATTTTTAAGGATAGGAAAAAAGTGGGTTGTTTAGCTCTGGTAATTATCCAATCACTTGAGAATTTGAGTTTTTCCACTCCTTGAAATTTTTGGATCATTAGGTCCACTTGCATCCTGAACATGTTTCTGGCATGCATATCCACCACATTTAAAGCATGTTGGGTTCAGTTGCAAGTCCGTTTCCTATAAATTTCCACCAAGCTTATTATTAGGGGTTGTACTAGTGGAATCTCCCAAACATGGATAACAAAATCTTGGACTTAATTTTTAGTGCGTGAAATAATTTTCAAATTTTTTTTTGCATACATGAACTCTAAAATCTTCATTTTGTTATGCCTTAATATCTTTTTTGTTTACGAGAAAAATGGGAGAGTTAAAACTGAAGTTTTGATCTAAAAGCAAATTTAAGCATCCAAGAAGGAAAAGCACAAGTGCTGAGAGAGATAGCTCCAAAAAGTATCTGTGATTTTTAAGGATAGGCAAAAAGTGGGTTGTTATGCTCTAGTAAATATCCAATCACTTGAGAATTTTATTTTTTCCACTCCTTGAAATTTTTTGATCATTAAGTCCACTTGCATCCTCAACATGTTTCTGGCATGCATATCCACCACATTTAAAGCATGTTAGGATCAGTTACAAGTCCCATTCCTATAAAATTCCACCTAGCTTATTATTAGGGGTTTTACTAGTGGAATCTCCCAAACATGGATGATAAAACCTCGGAGTTCATTTTTAGTGCGTGAAATAATTTTCAAATGTTTTTTTGCATACATGAACTCTATAATTTTCATTTTGTTATGCCTTAATATCTTTTTTTTTACGTGAAAAAATGGGAGAGTGAAAGCTCAAGTTTGGATCTGAAAACAAATTTGACCATCCAAGATGGAAATGGACAAATGCTGAGAGAGATAGTTGCGAAAAGTATCTGTGATTTTTAAGGATAGGCAAAAAGTGGGTTGTTTAGCTCTGGTAATTATCCAATCACTTGAGAATTTGAGTTTTTCCACTCGTTGAAATTTTGGGATCATTAGGTCCACTAGCATCCTGAACATGTTTCTGGCATGCATATGCACCACATTTAAAGCATGTTGGGTTCAGTTACTAGTCCGTTTCCCATAAATTTTCACCAAGCTTATTATTAGGGGTTGTACTAGTGGAATCTCCCAAATATGGATAACAAAACCTTGGAATTCATTTTTAGTGCGTGAAATAATTTTCAAATTTTTTTTTGCTTACATGAACTCTAAAACCTTCATTTTGTTATGCCTTAATATCTTTTTTTTTTACGTGAAAAAATGGGAGAGTGAAAACTCAAGTTTGGATCTGAAAACAAATTTGACCATCCAAGATGGAAATGGACAAATGCTGAGAAGATAGTTGGGAAAAGTATCTGTGATTCTTAAGGATAGGCAAAAAGTGGGTTGTTTAGCTCTGGTAATTATCCAATCACTTCAGAATTTGAGTTTTTCCACTCCTTGAAATTTTTGGATCATTAGGTCCACTTGCATCATCAACATGTTTCTGGCATGCATATCCACCACATTTAAAGCATGTTGGGTTCAGTTACAAGTCTGTTTCCTATAAATTTCCTCCAAGCTTATTATTAGGGGTTGTACTAGTGGAATCTCCCAAACATGGATAATAAAACCTTGGAGTTCATTTTTAGTGCGTGAAATAATTTTCAAATTTTTTTTTGCATACATGAACTCTAAAACCTTCTTTTTGTTATGCCTTAATATTTTTTTTGTTTACGAGAAAAATGGGAGAGTGAAAACTCAAGTTTGGTTCTGAAAACAAATTTGAGCATCCAAGATGGAAATGCACAAATGCTGAGAGCGATAGTTCTAAAAAGTATCTGTGATTTTTAAGGATAGGCAAAAGTGGGTTGTTTGGCTCAGGTAAATATCCAACCACTTGAGAATTTGATTTTTTCCACTCCTTGAAATTTTTGGATGATTAGGTCCACTTGCATCCTCAACATGTTTCTGGCATGCATATCCACCACATTTAACGTATGTTTGGATCAGTTACAAGTCCCTTTCCTATAAAATTCCACCAAGCTAATTATTAGGGGTTGTGCTAGTAGAATCTCCAAAACATGGATAACAAAACCTTCGAATTCATTTTTAGTGCGTGAAATAATTTTCAAATTTTTTTTTGCATACATGAACTCTATAATTTTCATTTCGTTATGCCTTAATATCTTTTTTTCTTACGTCAAAAAATGGGAGAGTGAAAGCTCAAGTTTGGATCTGAAAATAAATTTGACCATCTAAGATGGAAATGGACAAATGCTGAGAGAGATAGTTGCGAAAAGTATCTATGATTTTTAAGGATAGGCAAAAAGTGGGTTGTTTACCTCTGGTAATTATCCAATCACTTGAGAATTTGAGTTTTTCCACTCCTTGAAATTTTTGGATCATTAGGTCCACTTGCATCCTGAACATGTTTCTGGCATGCATATCCACCACATTTAAATCATTGGGTTCAGTTACAAGTCCGTTTCCTATAAATTTCCACCAAGCTTATTATTAGGGGTTGTACTTGTGGAATCTCCCAAACATGGATAACAAAACCTTGGAATTCAATTTTAGTGCATGAAATAATTTTCAAATTTTTTTTTGTATACATTCTAAAACCTTCATTTTGTTATGCCTTAGTATCTTTTTTTTTTTATGTGAAAAAATGGGAGAGTGAAAACTCAAGTTTGGATCTGAAAACAAATTTGACCATCCAAGATGGAAATGGACAAATGCTGAGAGAGATAGGTACGAAAAGTATCTGTGATTTTTATGGATAGGCAAAAAGTGGGTTGTTTAGCTCTGGTAATTATCCAATCACTTGAGAATTTGAGTTTTTCCACTCCTTGAAATTTTTGGATCATTAGGTCCACTTGCATCGTCAACATGTTCCTGGCATGCATATCCACCACATTTAAAGCATGTTGGGTTCAGTTACAAGTCCGTTTCCTATAAATTTCTACCAAGCTTATTATTAGGGGTTGTACTAGTGGAATCTCCCAACCAAGGATAATAAAACGTTGTAGTTCATTTTTAGTGCGTGAAATAACTTTCAAATTTTTTTTTGCATACATGAACTCTTAAACCTTCATTTTGTTATTCCTTAATATCTTTTTTATTTAGGAGAAAAATGGGAGAGTGAAAACTCAAGTTTGGATCTGAAAACAAATTTGAGCATCCAAGATGGAAATGCACAAATGCTGAGAGAGATAGTTCCAAAAAGTATCTGTGACTTTTAAGGATAGCCAAAAGTGGGTTGTTTGGCTCTGGTAAATATCCAACCACTTGAGAATTTAATTTTTTCTACTCCTTGAAATTTTTGGTTGATTAGGTCCACTTGCATTGTCAACATGTTTCTGGCTTGCATATCCACCACATTTAAAGCATGTTAGGATCAGTTACAAGTCCCTTTCCTATAAAATTCCACCAAGCTTATTTTTAGGGGTTGTGCTAGTGGAATCTCCAAAACATGGATAACAAAACCTTGGAATTCATTTTTAGTGCGTGAAATAATTTTCAAATTTTTTTTTACATACATGAACTCTATTATTTTCATTTTGTTATGCCTTAATATCTTTTTTTTTTACGTGAAAAAATGGGAGAGTGAAAGCTCAAGTTTGGATCTGAAAACAAATTTGACCATCCAAGATGGAAATGGACAAATGCTGAGAGAGATAGTTGCGAAAAGTATCTGTGATTTTTAAGGATAGGCAAAAAGTGGGTTGTTTAGCTCTGGTAATTATCCAATCACTTGAGAATTTGAGTTTTTCCACTCCTTGAAATTTTTCGATCCTTAGGTCCACTTGCATCCTGAACATGTTTCTGGCATGCATATCCACCACATTTAAAGTATTTTGGGTTCAGTTACAAGTCCGTTTCCTATAAATTTCCACCAAGCTTATTATTAGGGGTTTTACTAGTGGAATCTCCCAAACATGGATAACAAAACCTTGGAATTCATTTTTAGTGTGTAAAATAATTTTCAATTTTTTTTTTTGCATACATGAACTCTATAATTTTCATTTTGTTATGCCTTAATATCTATTTTTTTTTTACGTGAAAAGATGGGAGAGTGAAAGCTCAAGTTTGGATCAGAAAACAAATTTGACCATCCAAGCTGGAAATGGACAAATGCTAGGAGAGATAGTTGCGAAAAGTATCTGTGATTTTTAAGGATAGGCAAAAAGTGGGTTGTTTAGCTCTGGTAATTATCCAATCACTTGAAAATTTGAGTTTTTCCACTCCTTGATATTTTTGGATCATTAGGTCCACTTGCATCCTGAACATGTTTCTGGCATGCATATCCACCACATTTAAAGCATGTTGGGTTCAGTTACAAGTCCGTTTCCTATAAATTTCCACCAAGCTTATTATTAGGGGTTGTACTAGTGGAATCTCCCAAACACGGATAACAAAACCTTGGAATTCATTTTTAGTGCGTGAAATAATTTTCAATTTTTTTTTGCATACATGAACTCTAAAATCTTCATTTTGTTATGACTTAATATCTTTTTTCTTTACGAGAAAAATGGGAGAGTAAAAACTTAAGTTTGTATCTGAAAACAAATTTAAGCATCCAAGATGGAAATGGACAAATGCTGAGAGAGATAGCTCCAAAAAGTATCTGTGATTTTTAAGGATAGGCAAAAAGTGGGTTATTTGGCTCTGGTTAATATCCAACCACTTGAAAATTTGATTTTTTCCACTCCTTGAAAATTTTGGATCATTAGGTCCACTTGCATCCTTAACATGTTTCTGGCATGCATATCCACCACATTTAAAGCAAGTTAGGATCAGTTACAAGTCCCTTTCCTATAAAATTGCACGTTGCTTATTATTAGGGGTTGTACTAGTGGAATCTCCCAAACATGGTTAATACAACTTTAGATTTAATTTTTAGTGCGTGAAATAATTTTCAAATTTTTTTTTGCATACATGAACTCTAAAATCTTCATTTTGTTATGGCTTAATATCTTTTTTGTTTACGAGAAAAATGGGGAGTTAAAACTCAAGTTTGGATCTTAAAGCAAATTTAAGTATCCAAGATGGAAAAGCACAAATGCTGAGAGAGATAGCTCCAAAAAGTATCTGTGATTTTTAAGGATAGGCAAAAAGTGGGTTGTTATGCTCTCGTAAATATCCAACCACTTGAGAATTTGATTTTTTTCCACTCCTTGAAATTTTTTGATCATTAGGTCCTCTTGCATCCTCAACATGTTTCTGGCATTCATATCCACCACATTTAAAGCATGTTAGGATCAGTTACAAGTCCCATTCCTATAAAATTTCACTTAGCTAATTATAGGGGTTGTACTAGTGGAATCTCCCAAACATGGATAATAAAACCTCGGAGTTCATTTTTAGTGCGTGAAATAATTTTCAATTATTTTTTGCATACATGAACTCTAGAATTTTCATTTTGTTATGCCTTAATATCTTTTTTGTTTACGTGAAAAAAAGGGTGAGTGAAAGCTCAAGTTTGGATTTGAAAACAAATTTGAGCATCCAAGATGGAAATGCACAAATGCTGAGAGAGATAGTTCCAAAATGTATCTGTGATTTTTAAGGATAGGCAAAAAGTGGGTTGTTTGGCTCTGGTAAATATCCAACCACTTGAGAATTTGATTTTTCCCACTCCTTGAAATTTTTGGATCATGAGGTCCACTTGCTTCCACAACATGTTTCTATCATGCATATCCTCTACATTTAAAGCATGTTAGGATCAGTTAAGAGTCCTTTTCCTATAAAATTCCACGAAGCTTATTATTAGGAGTTGTACTAGTGGAATCTCCCTAACATGGATAACAAAACCTTGGAGTTCATTTTTAGTGCGTGAAATAATTTCCAAATTGTTTTTGCGTACATGAACTCTAAAATTTTCTATTTGGTATGCCTTAATATCGTTTTTGTTTACGTGAAAAAATGGGAGAGAGTGAAAGCTCAAGTTTGGATTTGAAATCAAATTTGAGCATCCAAGATTGAAATGCACAAATGTTGAGAGAGATAGTTCCAAAAAGTATCTGTGATTTTTAAGGATAGGCAAAAAGTGGGTTGTTTGGATCTGGTAAATATCCAACCACTTGAGAATTTTGATTTTTTCCACTCCTTGAAATTTTTGGATCAGTAGGTCCACTTGCATCCTCAACATGTTTCTGGCATGCATATCCTCCACATTTAAAGCATGTTAGGATCAGTTACAAGTCCCTTTCCTATAAAATTCCACCAAGCTTATTATTAGGAGTTGTACTAGTGGAATCTCCCTAACATGGATAACAAACCTTGGAGTTCATTTTTACTGTGTGAAATAATTTTCAAATTTGTTTTTGCATACATGAACTCTAAAATTTTCATTTTGTTATGCCTTAATATCTTTTTTGTTTACGAGAGAAAATGGGAGAGTGAAAACTGAAGTTTGGATCTAAAAACAAATTTGACCATCCAAGATGGAAAAGCACAAATGCTGAGAGAGATAGCTCCAAAAAGTATCAGTGATTTTTAAGGATAGGCAAAAAGTGGGTTGTTATGCTCTCGTAAATATCCAACCACTTGAGAATTTTATTTTTTCCACTCCTTGAAGTTTTTGGATGATTAGGTCCACTTGCATCCTCAACATGTTTCTGGCATGCATATCAGCCACATTTAAAGCATGTTAGGATCAGTTACAACTCCCTTGCCTTTAAAATTCCACCAAGCTTATTATTAGGAGTTGTACTAGTGGAATCTCCCTAACATGGATTACAAAACCTTGGAGTTCATTTTTTGTGCGTGAAATAATTTCCAAATTTTTTTTTCATACATGAACTCTAAAATTTTCATTTTGTTATGCCTTAATATCTTTTTTGTTTACGTGAAAAAATGGGAGAGTGAAAGCTCAAGTTTGGATATGAAAACAAATTTGAGCATCCAAGATGGAAATGCACAAATGCTGAGAGAGATAGTTCCAAAAAGTATCTGTGATTTTTAAGGATAGGCAAAAAGTGGGTTGTTTAGCTCTGGTAATTATCCAACCACTTGAGAATTTGAGTTTTTCCACTCCTTTAAATTTTTGGATCATTAGGTCCACTTGCATCCTCAACATGTTTCTGGCATGCATATCCACCACATTTAAAGCATGTTAGGATCAGTTACAAGTCCCTTTCCTATAAATTTCACCAAGCTTATTATTAGGGGTTGTACTAGTGGAATCTCCCAAACATGGATAAAAAAACCTTGGAGTTCATTTTTAGCGCGTAAAAAAATTTCCAAATTTTTTTTTTGCATACATGAACTCTAAAATTTTTATTTTGTTATGCCTTAATATCTTTTAATTTTACGAGAGATGTTTGGATCTGAAAACAAATTTGAACATTCAAGATGGAAATGCACAAATGCTGAGATTGATACTTCCAAAAATTATCTGTGATTTTTAAGGAAAGGCAAAAAGTGGGTTCTTATGCTCTGGTAAATATCCAACCACTTGAGAATTTGATTTTTTCCACTCGAAATTTTTTTATCATTAGGTCCACTTGCATCCTCAACATGTTTCTTGCATGCATATCCACTACATTTAAAGCATGTTAGGATCAGTTACAAGTCCCTTTCCTATAAAATTCCACCTAGGTTATTATTAGGGGTTGTACTAGTGGAATCTCCCAAACATATATAATAAAACCTTGGAGTTCATTTTTAGTGCGTCAAATAATTTTCAAATTTTTTTTTCCATACATGAACTCTAAAATTTTCATTTCGTTATGCCTTGATATATTTTTTGTTTACGAGAAAAATGGGAGAGTGAAAACTCAAATTTGGATCTGAAAACAAATTTGAGCATCCAAGATGGAAATGCACAAATACTGATAGAGATAGTTCCAGAAACTATCTGTGATTTTTAAGGATAGGCAAAAAGTGGGTTGTTTGGCTCTGGTAAATATCCAACCCCTTGAGAATTTGATTTTTTCCATTCTTTGAAATTTTGGGATCATTAGGTCCACTTGCATCCTCAACATGTTTCAGGCATGCTTATCCACCACATTTAAAGCATGTTAGAATCAGTTACAAGTCCCTTTCCTATAAAATTCCACCATGCTTATTTTGAGGGGTCGTACTAGTGCAATCTCCCAAACATGGATAACAAAACCTTGGAGTTCATTTTTAGTGCGTGAAATAATTTCCAAATTTTTTTTGCATACATGAACCCTAAAATTTTAATTTTCTTATGCCTTAATAGCTTTTTTGTTTACGAGAGAAAATGGGAGAGTTAAAACTGATGTTTGGATCTGAAAATAAATTTGAGCATCCAAGATGGATATGCACAAATGCTGAGAGAGATAGATCCAAAAAGTATCTGTGATTTTTAAGGATAGGCCAAAATTGGGTTGTTTGGCTCTGGTAAATATCCAACCACTTGAGAATTTGATTTTTTCCCTCCTTGAAATTTTTGAATCATTCGGTCCACTTGCATCCTCAACATGTTTCTGGCATGCATATCCCCCACATTTAAAGCAGGTTAGGATCAGTTACAAGTCCCTTTCCTATAAAATTCCACCAAGCTTATTATTAGGGGTTGTTCTAGTGGAATCTCCCAAACATGGATAACAAAACCTTGGAGATCATTTTTAGTGCGTGAAATAATTTTCAAATTTTTTTTTTGCATACATGAACTCTTAAATTTTCATTTTGTTATGCCTTAATATCATTTTTGTTTACGTGAAAAATGGGAGAGTGAAAGCTCAAGTTTGGATCTAAAAACAAATTTGACCATCCAAGATGGAAATGCACAAATGCTGAGAGAGATAGTTCCAAAAAGTATCTGTGATTTTTAAAGATAGGCAAAAAGTGGGTTGTTTAGCTCTGGTAATTATCCAACCACTTGAGAATTTGAGTTTTTCCACTCCTTGAAATTTTTGGATCATTAGGTCTACTTGCATCCTCAACATGTTTTTGGCATTCATATCCACCACATTTAAAGCCTGTTAGGATCAGTTACAAATCCCTTTCCTATAAAATTCCACCTAGGTTATTATGAGGGGTTGTACTAGTGGAATCTCCCAAACATATATAATAAAACCTTGGAGTTCATTTTTAGTGCGTCAAATAATTTCCAAATTCTTTTTTCCATACATGAACTCTAAAATTTTCATTTGTTTATGCCTTGATATATTTTTTGTTTACGAGAAAAATGGGAGAGTGAAAACTCAAGTTTGGTTCTAAAAACAAATTTGAGCATCCAAGATGGAAATGCACAAATACTGAGAGGGATAGTTCCTGAAACTATCCGTGATTTTTAAGGATAGGCAAAAAGTGCGTTGTTTAGCTCTGCTAAATATCTAACCCCTTGAGATTTTGATTTTTTCCATTCTTTGAAATTTTTGGGTCATTAGGTCCACTTGCATCCTCAACATGTTTCAGTCTTGCTTATCCACCACATTTAAAGCATGTTAGAATCAGTTACAAGTCCCTTTCCTATAAAATTCCACCAAGCTTATTTTGAGGGGTCGTACTAGTGCAATCTCCCAAACATGGATAACAAAATCTTGGAGTTCATTTTTAGTGCGTGAAAAAATTTCCAAATTTTTTTTTGCATACTTGAACCCTAAAATTTTAATTTTCTTATGCCTTAATATCTTTTTTGTTTACGAGAGAAAATGGGAGAGTGAAAACTGAAGTTTGGATCTGAAAACAAATTTGAGCATCCAAGATGGATATGCACATATGCTGAGAGAGATAGTTCCAAAAAGTATCTGTGATTTTTAAGGATAGGCAAAAAGTGGGTTGTTTGGCTCTGGTAAATATCCAACCCCTTGAGAATTTAATTTTTTCCATTCTTTGAAATTTTTGGATCATTAGGTCCACTTGCATCCACAACATGTTTCAGTCATGCTTATCCACCACATTTAAAGCATGTTAGAATCAGTTACAAGTCCCTTTCTAATAAAATTCCACCAAGCTTATTTTGAGGGGTCGTACTAGTGCAATCTCCCAAACATGGATAACAAAACCTTGGAGTTCATTTTTAGTGCGTGAAAAAATTTCCAAATTTTTTTTTGCATACTTGAACCCTAAAATTTTAATTTTCTTATGCCTTAATATCTTTTTTGTTTACAAGAGAAAATGGGAGAGTGAAAAATGAAGTTTGGATCTGAAAACAAATTTGAGCATCCAAGATGGATATGCACAAATGCTG
Organism: Aristolochia californica; assembly: GCF_029961685.1. Lineage (NCBI taxonomy): Eukaryota > Viridiplantae > Streptophyta > Magnoliopsida > Piperales > Aristolochiaceae > Aristolochia > Aristolochia californica. The sequence continues at coordinate 9,222,403 of NW_027181837.1, forward strand.
AGAGAGATAGTTCCAAAAAGTATCTGTGATTTTTTAAGGATTGGCAAAAAGTGGGTTGTTTGTCTCTGGTAAATATCCAACCACTTGAGAATTTGATTTTTTCCCTCGAAATTTTTTAATCATTCGGTCCACTTGCATCCTCAACATGTTTTTGGCATGCATATCCCCCACATTTAAAGCATGTTAGGATCAGTTACAAGTCCCTTTCCTATAAAATTCCACCAAGCTTATTTTGAGGGGTCGTACTAGTGCAATCTTCCAAACATGGATAACAAAACCTTGGAGTTCATTTTTAGTGCGTGAAATAATTACCAAATTTTTTTTTGCATACTTGTACCCTTAAATTTTCATTTTGTTATGCCTTAATATCATTTTTGTTTACGTGAAAAAATGCGAGAGTGAAAGCTCTAGTTTGGATCTAAAAACAAATTTTACCATCCAAGATGGAAATGCACAAATGCTGAGAGAGATAGTTCCAAAAAGTATCTGTGATTTTTAAGGATAGGCAAAAAGTGGGTTGTTTAGCTCTGGTAATTATCCAACCACTTGAGAATTTGAGTTTTTCCACTCCTTGACATTTTTGGATCATTAGGTCCACTTGCATCCTCAACATGTTTCTGGCATGCATATCCACCACATTTAAAGCATGTTAGGATCACTTACAAGTCCCTTTCCTATAAAATTCCACCAAGCTTATTATTAGTGGTTGTACTAGTCGAATCTCCCAAACATGGATAACAAAACCTTGGAGTTCATTTTAAGTGCGTTAAATAATTTTCAAATTTTTTTTGCGTACATGACGTTTAAAATTTTCATTTTGTTATGCCTTAATATCTTTTTTGTTTACGTGAAAAAATGGGAGAGAGTCAAAGCTCAAGTATGGATTTGAAAACAAATTTGAGCATCCAAGATGGAAATGCACAAATGTTGAGAGAGATATTTCAAAAAAGTATCTGTGATTTTTAAGGATAGGCAGAAAGTGGGTTGTTTGGATCTGGTAAATATCCAACCACTTGAGAATTTGAATTTTTCCACTCCTTGAAATTTTTGGATCAGTAGGTCCACTTGCATCCTCAACATGTTTCTGGCATGCATATACTCTACATTTAAAGCATGTTAGGATCAGTTACAAGTCCCTTTCCTATAAAATTCGACCAAGCTTATTATTAGGAGTTGTACTAGTGGAATCTCCCTAACATGGATAACAAACCTTGGAGTTCATTTTTACTGTGTGAAATAATTTCTAATTTTTTTTTGCATCCATGAGCTCTAAAGTTTTCATTCTGATAAGTCTAAACATCTTTTTTGTTTACGAGAGAAAATGGGAGAGTGAAAGCTCAATTTGGATTTGAAAAGAAATTTGAGCATCTAAGATGGAAATGCACAAATATTGAGAGAGATAGTTCCAAAAAGTATTTGTGATTTTTAAGGATAGGCAAAAAGTGGGTTGTTTGGCTCTGGTAAATATCCAACCACTTGAGAATTTGATTTTTTCCACTCCTTGAAATTTTTGGATCATTAGGTCCACTTGCATCCTCAACATGTTTCTGGCATGGATATCCACCACATTTAAAGCATGTTAGGATCAGTTACAAGTCCCCTTTCTTATAAAATTCCAGCTAGCATATTATTAGGGGTTGTACTAGTGGAATCTCCCAATCATGGATAATAAAACCTCTGAGTTCATTTTTAGTTCGTGAAATAATTTTCAAATTTTTTGTTTGTATACATGAACTCTAAAATCTTCATTTTGTTATGCCTTAATATCTTTTTTGTTTACGAAAAAAATGGGAGAGTGAAAACTCAAGTTTGGATCTGAAAACAAATTTGAGCATCCAAGATGGAAATGCACAAATACTGAGAGAGATAGTCCCAAAAAGTATCCGTGATTTTTAAGGATAGGCAAAAAGTGGGTATTTTGGCTCTGGTAAATATCCAAGTACTTGAGAATTTGATTTTTTCCCTCCTTGAAATTTTTGAATCATTCGGTCCACTTGCATTCTCAACATGTTTCTGGCATGCATATCCCCCACATTTAAAGAATGTTAGAATCAGTTACGACTCCCTTTCCTATAAAATTCTACCAAGCTTATTATTAGGGGTCGTACTAGTGCAATCACCCAAACAAGGATAACAAAACCTTGGGCTTCATTTTTAGTGCATGAAATAATTTCCAAATTTTTTTTTGCATACATGAACTCTAAAATCTTCATTTTGTTATGCCTTAATATCTTTTTTGTTTACGAGAAAAATGGGAGAGTGAAAACTCAAGTTTGGATCTGAAATCAAATTTGAGCATCCAAGATGGAAATGCACAAAAGCTGAGAGAGATAGTTCCAAAAAGTATCTGTGATTTTTAAGGATAGGCAAAATGTGGGTTGTTTGGCTCACTTGAGAATTTGTTTTTTTCCACTCCTTGAAATTTTTGGATCATTAGGTCCACTTGAATCCTCAACATGTTTCTGGCATGCTTATCCACCACATTTAAAGCATGTAAGAATCAGTTACAAGTCAGTATCTTATAAATTTCCACCAAGCTTATTATTTGGGGTTGTACTAGTGGAATCTCCCAAACATGGATAACAAAACCTTGGAGTTCATTTTTAGTGCGTGAAATAATTTTAAAATTTTTTTTTGCATACATGAACTCTAAAATTTTCATTTTGTTATGCCTTAATATCTTTTTTGTTATGAAAGAAACTGGGAGAGTGAAAACTGAAGTTTGGATCTGAAAACAAATTTTAGCATCCAAGATGGAAATACACAAATGCTGAGAGAGATAGTTCCAAAAAGTATCTGTGATTTTTAAGGATAGGCAAAAAGTGGGTTGTTATGCTCTGGTAAAATATCCAACCACTTGAGAATTTGATTTTTTTCCTCTCCTTGAAATTTTTTGCTCATTAGGTCCACTTGCATCCTCAACATGTTTCTGGCATGCATATCCACCACATTTAAAGCAAGTTAGGATCAGTTACAACTCCCTTTCCTATAAAATTCCAGCTAGCTTATTATTAGGGGTTTTACTAGTGGAATCTCCCAAACATGTATAATAAAACTTTGGTCTTAAGTTTTAGTGCGTGAAATAATTTTCAAATTTTTTTTTTGCAAACATGAACTCTAAAATCTTTATTTTGTTATGCCTTAATATCTTTTTTGTTTACGAGAAAAATGGGAGAGTATAAACTCAAGTTTGTATCTGAAAACAAATTTAAGCATCCAAGATGGAAATGCACAAATGCTGAGAGAGATAGCTCCAAAAAGTATCTGTGATTTTTAAGGATAGGCAAAAAGTGGGTTGTTTGGCTCTGGTAAATATCCAACCACTTGAGAATTTGATTTTTTCCACTCCTTGAAAATTTGGGATCATGAGGTCCACTTGCATCCTCAACATGTTTCTTTCAAGCATATCCTCTACATTTAAAGCTTGTTAGGATCAGTTACAAGTCCTTTCCTATAAAATTCCACCAAGCTTATTATTAGAAGTTGTACTAGTGGAATCTCCCTAACATGGATAACAAAACCTTGGAGTTCATTTTTAGTGCGTGAAATAATTTCCAAATTTTTTTTTCATACATGAACTCTAAAATTTTCATTTTGTTATGCCTTAATATCGTTTTTGTTTATGGGAAAAAATGGGTGAGTGAAAGCTCAAGTTTGGATATGAAAACAAATTTGAGCATCCAAGATGGAAATGCACAAATGCTGAGAGAGATAGTTCCAAAAAGTATCTGTGATTTTCAAGGATAGGCAAAAATTGGGTTGTTATGCTCTGGTAAAATATCCAACCACTTGAGAATTTGATTTTTTCCACTCCTTGAAATTTTTTTATCATTAGGTCCACTTGCATCCTCAACATGTTTCTGGCATGCATATCCACCACATTTAAAGCATGTTAGGATCAGTTACAAGTCCCTTTCCTACAAAATTCTACCTAGCTTATTATTCGGGGTTATACTAGTGGAATCTCCCAAACATGGATAATCAAACTTTGGACTAAATTTTTAGTGCGCGAAATAATTTTCAAATTTTTTTTTCCATACATGACCTCTAAAATCTTCATTTTATTATGCCTTAATATCTTTTTTGTTTACGAGAAAAATGGGAGAGTAAAAACTCAAGTTTGGATCTAAAAAGAAAATTTAAGCATCCAAGATGGAAATGCACAAATGATGAGAGAGATAGCTCCAAAAAGTATCTGTGATTTTTAAGGATAGGCAAAAAGTAGGTTGTTTGGCTCTGGTAAGTATCCAACCATTTGAGAATTTGATTTTTCCACTCCTTGAAATTTTTTGATCATTAGGTCCACTTGCATCCTCAACATGTTTCTGGCATGCATATCCACCACATTTAAAGCATGTTAGGATCAGTTACAAGTCCCTTTCCTATAAAATTCCACCTAGCTTATTATTAGGGGTGTTACTAGTGGAATCTCGCAAACATGGATAATAAAACCATGGAGTTCATTTTTAGTGCGTGAAATAATTTTCAAATTTTTTTTTGCATACATGAACTCTAAAACCTTCATTTTGTTATACCTTAATATCTTTTTTGTTTACGAGAAAAATGGGAGAGTGAAAACTCAAGTTTGGATCTGAAAACAAATTTGACCATCCAAGATGGAAATGCACAAATGCTGAGAGAGATAGTTCCAAAAAGTATCTGTGACTTTTAAGGATAGCCAAAAGTGGGTTGTTTGGCTCTGGTAAATATCCAACCACTTGAGAATTTAATTTTTTCTACTCCTTGAAATTTTTGGTTGATTAGGTCCACTTGCATTGTCAACATGTTTCTGGCTTGCATATCCACCACATTTAAAGCATGTTAGGATCAGTTACAAGTCCCTTTCCTATAAAATTCCACCAAGCTTATTATTAGGGGTTGTGCTAGTGGAATCTCCCAAACATGGATAACAAAACGTTGGAGTTCATTTTTAGTGCGTGAAATAATTTTCAAATTTTTTTTTGCATACATGAACTCTAAAATTTTCATTTTTTTATGCCTTAATATCATTTTTGTTTACGTGAAAAAATGGGAGAGTGAAAGCTCAAGTTTGGATCTGAAAACAAATTTGACCATCCATGATGGAAATCCACAAATGCTGAGAGAGATAGTTCCAAAAAGTATCTGTGATTTTTACGGATAGGCAAAAAGTGGGTTGTTTAGCTCTGGTAATTATCCAACCACTTGAGAATTTGAGTTTTTCCACTCCATGAAATTTTTGGATCATTAGGTCCACTTGCATCCTCAACATGTTTCTGGTATGCATATCCACCACATTTAAAGCATGTTAGGATCACTTACAAGTCCCTTTCCTATAAAATTACACCAAGCTTATTATTAGGGGTTGTACAAGTGGAATCTCCCAAACATGGATAACAAAACCTTGGAGTTCATTTTTAGTGCGTGAAATAATTTTCAAATTTTTTTTGCATACATGACGTCTAAAATTTTTATTTTGTTATGCCTTAATATCTTTTTTGTTTACGTGAAAAAATGGGAGAGAGTGAAAGATCAAGTTTGGATTTGAAAACAAATTTGAGCATCCAAGATGGAAATGCACAAATGTTGAGAGTGATAGTTCCAAAAAGTATCTGTGATTTTTAAGGATAGGCAAAAAGTGGGTTGTTTGGCTTTGGTAAATATCCAACCACTTGAGAATTTGATTTTTTCCACTCCTTGAAATTTTTGGATCAGTAGGTCCACTTGCATCCTCAACATGTTTCTGGCATGCATATCCTCTACATTTAAAGCATGTGAGGATCAGTTACAAGTCCCTTTCCTATAAAATTCCAACAAGCATATTATTAGGAGTTGTACTAGTGGAATCTCCCTAACATGGATAACAAACCTTGGAGTTCATTTTTACTGCGTGAAATAATTTTCAAATTTTTTTTTTGCTTACATGAACTCTAACATTTTCATTTTGTTATGCCTTCATATCTTGTTTTTTTTACGTGAAAAAATGGGAGAGTGAAACATCAAGTTGGATTTGAAAAGAAATTTGAGCATCCAAGATGGAAATGCACAAATATTGAGAGAGAAAGTTCCAAAAAGTATCTGTGATTTTTAAGGATAGGCAAAAAGTGGGTTGTTTGGCTCTGGCAAATATCCAACCACTTGAGAATTAGATTTTTTCCACTCCTTGAAATTTTTGGATGATTAGGTCCACTTGCATCCTCAACATGTTTCTGGCATGGATATCCACCACATTTAAAGCATGTTAGGATCAGTTACAAGTCCTTTTCCTATAAAATTTCACCTAGCTTATTATTAGGGGTTGTACTAGTGGAATCTCCCAAACATGGATAATAAAACTTTGGAGTTCATTTTTAGTGCATGAAATAATTTTCAAATTTTTTTTTGCATACATGAACTCTAAAATCTTCATTTTGTTATGCCTTAATATCTTTTTTGTTTACGAGAAAAATGGGAGAGTGAAAGCTCAAGTTTGGATTTGAAAACAAATTTAAGCATCCAAGATCGAAATGCACAAATGCTGAGAGAAATAGTTCCAAAAAGTATCTGTGATTTTTAAGGATAGGATAAAAGTGGGTTGTTTGGCTTTGGTAAATATCCAACCACTTGAGAATTCGATTTCTTCCACTCCTTGAAATTTTCTGATCATTAGGTCCACTTGCATCCTCAACATGTTTCTATCATGCATATCCTCTACATTTAAAGCATGTTAGGATCAGTTACAAGTCCCTTTCCTATAAAATTCCACCAAGCTTATTATTAGGAGTTGTACTAGTGGAATCTCCCTAACATGGATAACAAAACCTTGGAGTTCATTTTTAGAGCGTGAAATAATTTCCAAATTTTTTTTTGCATACTTGAACTGTAAAATTTTCATTTTGTTATGGCTTAATATCGTTTTTGTTTACGTGAAAAAATGGGAGAGTGAAAGCTCAAGTTTGGATATGAAAACAAATTTGTGCATCCAAGATGGAAATGCACAAATGCTGAGAGAGATAGTTCCAAAAAGTATCTGTGATTTTTAAGGATAGGCAAAAAGTGGGTTGTTTGGCTCTGGTAAATATCCAACCACTTGAGAATTTGATTTTTTCCACTCCTTGAAATTTTTTGATCATTAGGTCCGCTTGCATCCTCAACATGTTTCTGGCATGTATATCCACCACATTTAAAGCATGTTAGGATCAGTTACAAGTCCCTTTTCTATAAAATTACACCAAGCTTATTATTAGGGGTTGTACTAGTGGAATCTCCCAAACATGGAAAACAAAACCTTGGAGTTCATTTTTAGTACATGAAATAATTTCCAATTTTTTTTTTTGCATACTTGAACTCAAAATTTTTATTTTGTTATGCCTTAATATCTTTTTTGTTTACGAGAGAAAATGGGAGATTGAAAACTGAAGTTTGGATCTGAAAACAAATATGAACATGCAAGATGGAAATGCACAAATGCAGAGAGAGATAGTTCCAAAAAGTATCTATGTTTGTAAGGATAGGCAAAAAGTGGGTTGTTACGCTCTGGTAAAATATCCGACCACTTGAGAATTTTATTTTTTCCAGTCCTTTGAAATTTTTTGATCATTAGGTCCACTTGCATCCTCAACATGTTTCTGGCATGCATATCCTCTACATTTAAAGCATGTTAGGATCAGTTACAAGTCCCTTTCCTATAAAATTCCACCAAGCTTATTATTAGGAGTTGTACTAGTGGAATCTCCCTAACTTGGATAACAAAACCTTGGAGTTCATTTTTAGTGCGTGAAATAATTTCCAAATTTTTTTTGCATACATGAACTCTAAAATTTTCATTTTTTTATGCCTTAATATCTTTTTTGTTTACGCGAAAAAGTGGGAGAGTGAAAGCTCAAGTTCGGATCTGAAACCAAATTTGAGCACCCAAGATGGAAATGCACAAATGCTGAGAGAGATAGTTCCAAAAAGTATATGTGATTTTAAGGGATAGGCAAAAAGTGGGTTGTTTGGCTCTGGTAAATATCCAACCACTTGAAAATTAGATTTTTTCCACTCCTTGAAATTTTTTGTTCATTAGGTCCACTTGCATCCTCAACATGTTTCTGGCATGCATATCCACCACATTTAAAGCATGTTAGGATCAGTTACAAGTCCATTTCATATAAAATTCCACCAAGCTTATTTTTAGGGGTTGTACTAGTGGAATCTCCCAAACATGGATAACAAAACCTTGGAGTTCATTTTTAGTGCGTGAAATAATTTCCATATTTGTTTTTGCATACATGAACTCTAAAATTTTCATTTTATTATGCGAGAATATGGGAGAGTGAAAACTGAAGTTTGGATCTGAAAACAAATTTGAGCATCCAAGATGGAAATAAACAAATGCTGAGAGAGATAGTTCCAAAAAGTATCAGTAATTTTTAAGGAGAGGCAAAAAGTGGGTTGTTATGCTCAGGTAAATATCCAACCACTTGAGAATTTCATTTTTTCCACTCCTTGAAAATTTTCTATCATTAGGTCCTCTTGCATCTTCAACATGTTTCTGGCATGCAAATCCACCACATTTGAAGCATGTTACGATCAATTACAAGTCCCTTTCCCTTAAAATTCAACCAAGCTTATTATTACGTGTTGTACAAGTGGAATCTCCCATACATGGATAACAAAACCTTGGAGTTCATTTTTAATTCGTGAAATAATTTTCAAATATTTTTTTGCATACATGAAGTCTAAAATTTTCATTTTGTTATGCCTTTATATTTTTTTTGCTTACGTGAAAAATGGGAGAGTGAAAGCTCAAGTTTGGATCTGAAAAAAAATTTGAGAATCCAAGATGGAAATGCACAAATGCTGAGAGAGATAGTTCCAAAAAGTATCTGTGATTTTTAAGGATAGGCAAAAAGTGGGTTGTTATGCTCTGGTAAATATCCAACCACTTGAGAATTTGATTTTTTTCCACTCCTTGAAATTTTTTGATCATTAGGTCCACTTGCATCCTCAACATATTTCTGGCATGCATATCCACCATATCTAAAGCATGTTAGGATCAGTTACTAGTCCCTTTCCTATAAAATTCCACTTTGCTTATCATAAAGGGTTATACTAGTGGAATCTCCAAAACATGGATAACAAAACCTTGGAGTTAATTTTTAGTGTGTCAAATAATTTTCAATTTTTTTTTTTGCACACATGAACTCTAAAATTTTCATTTTGTTATGCCTTAATATCTTTTTTGTTTACGTGAAAAAATGGGAGAGTGAAAGCTCAAGTTTGGATCTGAAAACAAATTTGAGCATCCAAGATGGAAATGCACAAATGCTGAGAGAGATAGTTCCAAAAAGTATCTGTGATTTTTAAGGATAGGCAAAAAGTGGGTTGTTATGCTCTGGTACATATCCAACCACTTGAGAATTTGATTTTTTTCCATTCTTTGAAATTTTTGGATCATTAGGTCCACATGCATCCTCAACATGTTTTTGGCATGCATATCCACCACATTTAAAGCATGTTAGGATCAGTTACAAGTCCCTTTCCTATAAAATTCCACCAAGCTTATTATTAGGGGTTGTACTAGTGGAATCTCCCAAACATGGATAACAAAACCTTGGAGTTCATTTTTAGTGCGTAAAATAATTTCCAAATTTGTTTTTTGCATACATGAACTCTAACATTTACTTTTTGTTATTCCTTAATATCTTTTTCGTTAACGAGAGAAAATGGTAGAGTGAAAACTGAAGTTTGGATCTGAAAAAAAATTTGAGCATCCAAGATGGAAATGCACAAATGCTGAGAAAGATAGTTCCAAAAAGTATCTGTGATTTTGAAGGATAGGCAAAAAGTGGGTTGTTTGGCTCTGGTAAATATCCAACCACTTGAGAATTTGATTTTTTTCCACTCCTAGAAATTTTTGGATCATTAGGTCCACTAGCATCCTCAACATGTTTCTGGCATGTATATCCTCCACATTTAAATCATGTTAGGATCAGTTACAAGTCCCTTTCCTTTAAAATTCCACCAAGCTTATTATTAGGGGTTGTACTAGTGGAATCTCCCAAACATGGATAACAAAACCTTGAAGTTCATTTTTAGTGCGTAAAATAATTTTCAAATTTTTTTTTGAATACATGAACTCTAAAATTTTCATTTTGTTATGGTTTAATATCTTTTTATTTGACGTGAAAAAATGGGAGAGTGAAAGCTCAAGTTTTTATCTGAAAACAAATTTGACCATCCAAGATTTAAATGCACAAACGCTGAGAGAGAAGTTCCATAAGTATCTGTGATTTTTAAGGATAGGCAAAAAGTGAGTTGTTTGACTCTGGTAAATATCCAACCACTTGAGAATTTTATTTTTTTCACTCCTTGAAATTTTTGGATCATTAGGTCCACTTGCATCCTCAACATATTTCTTGCATGCATTTCCACCACATTTAAAGCATGTTAGGATCAGTTACAAGTCCCTTCCCTATAAAATTCCACCAAGCTTATTATTAGGGGTTGTACAAGTGGAATCACCCAAACATGGATAACAAATTCTCTGAGTTCATTTTTAGTGCGTGAAATAATTTCCAATTTTTTTTTGCGTACATGAACTCTAAAATTTTCATTTTGTTATGCCTTAATATCTTTTTTGTTTACGAGAGAAAATGGGAGAACGAAAACTGAAGTTTGGATCAGAAAACAAATTTGAGCATGCAAGATGGGAATGCACAAATGCTGAGAGAGATAATTCCAAAAAGTATCTGTGATTTTTAAGGAGAGGCAAAAAGTGGGTTGTTATGCTCTGGTAAATATCCAACCACTTGAGAATTTGATTTTTTTCCACTCCTAGAAATTTTTGGATCATTAGGTCCACTTGCATCCTCAATATGTTTCTGGCATGTATATCCACCACATTTAAATCATGTTAGGATCAGTTACAAGTCCCTTCCCTATAAAATTCCACCAAGCTTATTATTAGGGGTTGTACTAGTGGAATCTCCCAAACATGGATAACAAAACCTTGAAGTTCATTTTTAGTGCGTGAAATAATTTTCAACTTTTTTTTTGAATACATGAACTCTAAAATTTTCATTTTGTTATGGTTTAATATCTTTTTTGTTTACGAGAAAAATGGGAGAGAGAAGCGCAAGTTTGGATCTAAAAAAAATTCTACCATCCAAGAAGGAAATGCACAAATGCTGAGAGAGATAGTTCAAAAAAGTATCTATGATTTTTATGGATAGGCCAAAAGTGGGTTGTTTGGCTCTTGTAAATATCCAACCACTTGAGAATTTGATTTTTTCCACTCCTTGAAATTTTTGGATCATTAGGTCCACTTGCATCCTCAATATGTTTCTGGCATGCATATCAATGACATTTAAAGCATGTTAGGATCAGTTACTAGTCCCTTTCCTATAAAAATCCACCAAGCGTATTATTAGGGGTTGTACAAGTGGAATCTCCCAAACATGGATAACAAAACCTTAGAGTGCATTTTTAGTGTGTGAAGTAATTTTCAAATTTTGTTTTGCATACTTGAACTCTAAAATTTTCATTTAGTTATGCCTTAATATCTTTTTTGTTTACGTGAAAAAATGGGAGAGTGAAAGCTCAAGTTTGGATCTGAGAACAAATTTGACCATCCAAAATGGAAATGCACAAATGTTGAAAGAGATAGTTCCAAAAAGTATCTATGATTTTTAAGGATAGGCAAAAAGTGGGTTGTTTGGCTCCGGCAAAATATCCAACCACTTGAGAATTTGATTTTTTTCCACACCTAGAAATTTTTGGATCATTAGGTCCACAAGCATCGTCAACATGTTTCTTGCATGCATGTCCTCCACATTTAAATCATGTTAGGATTAGTTACAAGTCCCTTTCCTTTAAAATTCCACCAAGCTTATTATTAGGGGTTGTACTAGTGGAATCTCCCAAACATGGATAACAAAACCTTGAAGTTCATTTTAAGTGCGTGAAATAATTTTCAAATTTTTTTTTGAATACCTGAACTCTGAAATTTTCATTTTGTTATGGTTTAATATCTTTTTTGTTGACGTGAAAAAATGGGAGAGTGAAAGCTCAAGTTTTTATCTGAAAACAAATTTGCCCATCCAAGATTTAAATGCAGAAACGCTGAGAGAGAAGTTCCAAAAGTATCTGTTATTTTCAAGGATAGGCAAAAACTGAGTTGTTTGACTCTGGTAAATATCCAACCAGTTGAGAATTTTATTTTTTCCACTCCTTGAGATTTTTGGATCATTAGGTCCACTTGCATCCTCAACATGTTTCTGGCATACATATCCACCACATTTAAAGCATGTTAGGATCAGTTACAAGTCCATTTCCTATAAAATTCAATCAAGCTTATTATTAGGGGTTGTACTAGTGGAATCTCCCAAACATGGATAACAAAACCTTGGAGTTCATTTTTAGTGCGTAAAATAATTTCAGAATTATTTTTTGCATACATGAACTCTAAATTTTTTATTTTGTTATGCCTTAATATCTTTTTATTTTAGGAGAGATAATGGGAGAGTGAAAACTGAAGTTTGGATCTGAAAAAAAATTTGAACATCAAAGATGGAAATGCACAAATGCTGAGAGAGATAGTTCCAAAAAGTATCTGTGATTTTTAAGGACAGGCAAAATGTGGGTTGTTATGCTCTGGTAAATATCCAAGCACTTGAGAATTTGATTTTTTCCACTCGAAATTTTTTAATCATTAGGTCCATTTGCATCCTCAACATGTTTCATGCATGCAAATCCACCACATTTAAAACATGTTAGGATCAGTTACAAGTCCCTTTCCTATAAAATTCCACCTAGCTTATTTTTAGGGGTTGTACAAGTGGAATCACCCAAACATGGATAATAAAACCTTGGAGTTCATTTTTAGTGTGTGAAATAATTTTCAAATTTTTTTTTGCATACATGAACTATAAAATTTTCATTTGGTTAAGCCGTAATATATTTTTTTTTTACGAGAATAATGGGAGAGTGAAAGCTCAAGTTTGGATCCGAAAACAAACTTGACCATCCAAGATGGAAATGCACAAATGCTGAGAGTGATAGTTCAAAAAAGTATTTGTGATTTTTAGGAATACGCAAAAAGAGGGTTGTTTTGCTCTGGTAAAATCCAACCACTTGAGAATTTGATATTTTCCACTCCTTGAAATTTTTGGACCATTAGGTCCACTTGCATCCTCAACATATTTCTGGCATGCATATCCACCACATTTAAAGCATGTTAGGATCAGTTACAAGTCCCTTTCGTATAAAATTCCACCAAGCTTATTATTAGGGGTTGTGCTAGTGGAATCTCCCAAACATGGATAACAAAACCTTGGAGTTCATTTTTATTGCGTGAAATAATTTTCAAATTTTTTTTTTGCATTCAAGAACTCTAAAATTTTCATTTTGTTATGCCTTAATTCTTTTTTTTTTACGAGAAAAATGGGAGAGTGAAAACTCAAGTTTGGATCTGAAAACAAATTTGAGCATCCAAGATGGAAATTCACAAATGCTGAGAGAGATAGTTCCAAAAAGTATCTGTGATTTTTAAGGAAAGGCAAAAAGAGGGTTGTTTGGCACTGGTCAATATCCAACCACTTGAGAATTTGTTTTTTTCCACTCATTGAAATTTTTGGATCATTAGGTCCACTTGCATCCTCAACATGTTTATGGCATTTATATCCACCACATTTAAAGCATGTTAGGATCAGTTACAACTCCCTTTCCCTTAAAATTCCACCAAGCTTATTATTTGGGGTTGTACTAGTGGAATCAGCCAAACATGGATAACAAAACCTTGAAGTTCATTTTTAGAGCGTGAAATAATTTGCTATTTTTTTTTTGCATTCATGAACTCTAAAATTTTTACTTTGATATGCCTTAATATCTTTTTTGTTTACGAGAGAATATGGGAGAGTGAAAACTGAAGTTTGGATCTGAAATCAAATTTGAGCATCCAAGATGGAAATGCAAAAATGCTGAGAGAGATAGTTCCAAAAAGTATCTGTGATTTTTAAGGATAGGCAAAAAGTGGGTTGTTATGCTTTGTTAAATATCCAACCACTTGAGAATTTTATTTTTTCCACTCCTAGAAATTTTTTGATCATTAGGTCCTCTTGCATCCTCAACATGTTTCTGGCATGCATACCCACCACATTGACAGCATGTTAGGATCAGTTACAAGTCCCTTTCCTATAAAATTCCACCTAGCTTATTATTTGGGGTTGTACTAGTGGAATCTCCCAAACATGGATAATAAAACCTTAGAGTTCATTTTTATTGCGTGAAATAATTTCCAAATTTTTTTTTGCATAGATGAACTCTAAAATTTTTATTTTGTGATGCCTCAATATCTTTTTTGTTTACGAGAGAAAATGGGAGAGTGAAAACTGAAGTTTGGATCTGAAAACAAATTTGAGCATCCAAGATGGAAATGCACAAATGCTGAGAGAGATCGTTCCAAAAAGTATCTGTGATTTTTAAGGATAGGCAAAAAGTGGGTTGTTTGGCTTCGGTAAATATCCAACCACTTGAGAATTTGATTTTTTCCACTCCTTGAAATTTTTGGATCATTAGGTCCACTTGCATCCTCAACATGTTTCTGGCATGCATATCCGCCACATTTAAAGCATGTTTGGATCAGTTACAAGTCCCTTTCCTATAAAATTCCACCAAGCTTATTATTAGGGGTTGTACTAGTGGAATCTCCCAAACATGGATAATAAAACCATACAGTTCATTTTTAGTGCGTGAAATAATTTGCAAAATTTTTTTTGCATACGTGAACTCTAAAATTTTCATTTTGTTATGCCTTAATATCTTCTTTTTTTACGAGAAAAATGGGAGAGCGAAAACTCAAGTTTGGATCTGAAAACAAATTTCAGTATCCAAGATGGAAATGCACAAATGCTGAGAGAGATAGTTCCAAAAAGTATATGTGATTTTTAAGGATAGGCAAAAAGTGGTTGTTTGGCTCTGATTAATATCCAACCACTTGAGAATTTGAGTTTTTCCACTCCTTGAAATTTTAGGATCATTAGGTCCACTTGCATCCTCAACATGTTTCTGGCATGCATATCCACCACATTTAAAGCATGTTAGGATCAGTTACAAGTCCCTTTCCCTTAAAATTCCACCAAGCTTATTATTAGGGGTTGTACTAGTGGAATCTCCCAAACATGGATAACAAAACCTTGGAGTTCATTTTTAGTGCGTGAAATAATTTTATATTTTTTTTTTGCATACATGAACTCTTAAATTTTCATTTTGTTTTGCCTTAATATCTTTTTTGTGTACGTGAAGAAATGGGAGAGTGAAAGCTCAAGTTTGGATCTGAAAACAAATTTGACCATCCAAGATGGAAATGCACAAATGCTGAGAGGGATAGCTTAAAAAAGTATCTGTGATTTTTAAGGATAGGCAAAAGGTGGGTTGCTTGGCTCTGGTATATATCCAACCACTTGAGAATTTGATTTTTTCCACTCCTTGAAATTTTTGGATCATTAGGTCCACTTGCATCCTCAACATGTTTCTCGCATGCATATCCACCACACTTAAAGCATATTAGGATCAGTTACAAGTCCCAATGATATAAAATTCCACCAAACTTATTATTAGGGATTGTACTAGTGGAAATCTCCCAAACATGGATAACAAAACCTTGGAGTTCATTTTTAGTGCGTGAAATAATTTCCAAATTTTTTTTTGCATTCATGGACTCTAAAATTTTTACTTTCTTATGCCTTAATATCTTTTTTGTTTCCGAGAGAAAATGGGAGAGTGAAAATTGAAGTTTGGATCTGAAAACAAATTTGAGCATCCAAGATGGAAATGCAAAAATGCTGAGAGAGATAGTTCCAAAAAGTATCTGTGATTTTAAAGGATAGGAAAAAAGTAGGTTGTTATGCTCTGGTAAATATCCAACCACTTGAGAATTTGATTTTTTCCACTCCTTGAAATTTTTTGATCATTAGGTCCTCTTGCATCTTCAACATGTTTCTGTCATACATACCCACCACATTTAAAGCATGTTAGGATCAGTTACAAGTCCCTTTCCTATAAAGTTCCACCAAGCTTATTATTAGGGGCTGTACTAGTGGAATCACCCAAACATGGATAACAAAACCATGGAGTTCATTTTTAGTGCGTAAAATAATTTCCAAAATTTTTTTCGCATACATGAACTCTAAAATTTTTATTTTGTTATGCCTTAATATCTTTTTTGTTTACGAGAAAAGTGGGAGAGTGAAAACTCAAGTTTGGATCTGAAAACAAATTTGACCATCCAAGATGGAAATGCACAAATGCTGAGAGAGATAGTTCCAAAAAGTATGTGTGATTTTTAAGGATAGGCAAAAAGTGGGTTGTTTGGCTCTGGTTAATATCCAACCACTTGAGAATTTGATTTTTTCCACTCCTTGAAATTTTTGGATCATTAGGTCAACTTGCATCCTCAACATGTTTCTGGCATGCATATCCACCACATTTACAGCATGTTTGGATCAGTTACATGTCCCTTTCCCTTAAAATTCCACCAAACTTATTATTAGGGGTTGTACTAGTGGAACCTCCCAAACATGGATAACAAAACCTTGGAGTTCATTTTTAGTGTGTGAAATAATTTTCAAATGTTTTTTTCCATACCTGATGTCTAAAATTTTCCTTTTGTTATGCCATAATATCATTTTTGTTTACGTGAAAAAATGGGTGAGTGAAAGCTCAAGTTGGATCTGAAAAGAAATTTGAGCATCCAAGATGGAAATGCACAAATGCTGAGAGAGATAGTTCAAAAAAGTATCTGTGATTCTTAAGGATAGGCAAAAAGTGGGTTGTTTGGCTCTGGTAAATATCCAACCACTTGAGAATTTGATTTTTTCCACTCCTAGAAATTTTTTGATCATTAGGTCCAATATCATCCTTAACATGTTTCTGGCATACATATCCACCACATTTAAAGCATGTTAGGATCAGTTACAAGTCCCTTTCCTATAAAATTCCACCTAGCTTATTATTAGTGGTTGTACTAGTGGAATCTCCCAAACATGGATAATAAAACCTTAGAGTTCATTTTTATTGCGTGAAATAATTTCCAATTTTTTTTTTTGCATACATGAACTCTAAATTTTTTATTTTGCTATGCCTTAATATCTTTTTTGTTTACGAGAGAAAATGGGAGAGTGAAAACTGAAGTTTGGATGTGAAAACAAATTTGAGAATCCAAGATGGAAATGCACAAATGCTGAAAGAGATAGTTCCAAAAAGTATCTATGATTTTTAAGGATAGGCAAAAAGTGGGTTGTTATGCTCTAGAAAATATCGAACCACTTGAGAATTTGATTTTTTCCACTCCTTGAAATTTTTTGATCATTTGGTCCAGTTGCATCCTCAACATGTTTCTGGCATGCATGCCCACCACATTTAAAGCATGTTAGGATCATTTACAACTCCCTTTCGTATAAAATTCCACCTAGCTTATTATTAGGTGTTGTACTAGTGGAATCTCCCAAACATGGATAATAAAACCTTGGAGTTCATTTTTGGATCGTGAAATAATTTCCAAATTTTTTTTTACATACATGAATTCTAAAATTTTCATTTTGTTATGCCTTAATATCTTTTTTGTTTACGAGTAAAATGGGAGAGTGAAAACTCAAGTTTGGATCTGAAAACAAATTTGACCATCCAAGATGGAAATGCACAAATGCTGAGAGAGATAGTTCCAAAAGAGTATCTGTGATATTTTAGGAGAGGCAAAAAGTGGGTTGTTTGGCCCTGGTTAATATCCAACCACTTGAGAATTTGATTTTTCCCACTCCTTGAAATTTTTGGATCATTAGGTCCACTTGCATCCTCAACATGTTTCTGGCATGCATATCCACCACATTTAAAGCATGTTAGGATCAGTTACAAGTCCCTTTCCTATAAAATTCCACCAAGCTTATTATTAGGGGTTGTACTGGTGGAATCTCCAAAACATGGATAATAAAACCTTAGAGTTCATTTTTATTGCGTGAAATAATTTCAAATTTTTTTTTTACATACATGACCTCTAAAATTTTTATTTTGTTATGCCTTAATATCTCTTTTGTTTACGAGAGAAAATGGGAGAGTGAAAACTGAAGTTTGGATCTAAAATCAAATTTGAGAATCCAAGATGGAAATGCACAAATGCTGAGAGATATAGGTCCAAATAGTATCTGTGAATTTTAAGGATAGGCAAAAAGTGGGTTGTTTGGCTCTGGTAAATTTCCACCACTTGAGAATTTGATTTTTTCCACTCCTTGAAATTTTTGGATCATTAGGTCCACTTGCATCCTTGACATGTTTCTGGCATGCATATCCACCACATTTAAAGCATGTTAGGATCAGTTACAGGTCCCTTTCCTATAAAATTCCACCAAGCTTATTATTAGGGGTTGTCCTAGTGGAATCTCCCAAACATGGATAACAAAACCAAGGAGTTCATTTTTATTGCGTGAAATAATTTCCAAATTCTTTTTTGCATACATGAACTCTAAATTTTTTATTTTGTTTTGCCTTAATATCTTTTTTGTGTACGAGAGAAAATGGGAGAGTGAAAACTGAAGTTTGGATCTGAAAACAAATTTGAGCATCCAAGATGGAAATTCAAAAATGCTGAGAGAGATAGTTCCAAAAAGTATCTGTGATTTTTAAGGATAGGCAAAAAATGGGTAGTTATGCTCTGGTAAATATCCAACCACTTGAGAATTTGATTTTTTCCACTCATTGAAATTTTTGGATCATTAGGTCCACTTGCATCCTCATCTTGTTTCTGGCATGCATATCCACCACATTTAAGGCATGTTAGGATCAGTTACAAGTCCCTTTCCCTTAAAAATCCACCAAGCTTATTATTAGGGGTTGTACTAGTGGAATCTCCCAAACATGGATAACAAAACCTTGGAGTTCATTTTTAGTGCGTGAAATAATTTTGAAATTTTTTTTTGCATACATGAACTCTAAAATTTTCATTTTGTTATGCCTTAATATCTATTTTGTTTACGTGAAAAAATGGGAGTGTGAAAGCTCAAGTTTGGATATGAAAACAAATTTGACCATCCAAGATGGAAATTCACATATGCTGAGAGAGATAGTTCAAAAAAGTATCTGTGATTTTTATGGATAGGCAAATAGTGGGTTGTTTGGCTCTCGTAAATATCCAACCACTTGAGAATTTGATTTTTTCCTCTCCTTGAAATTTTTGGATCATTAGGTCCACTTGCATCCTCAACATGTTTCTGGAATGGATATCCACCACATTGAAAGCATTTTAGGATCAGTTTCAAGTCCCTTTCCTATAAAATTCCACCAAGCTAATTATTAGGGTTGTACTAGTGGAATCTAACAAACATGGATAACAAAACCTAGGAGTTCATTTTTATTGCGTGAAATAATTTCCAAATTTTTTTTCGCATACATGAACTCTAAATTTTTTATTTTGTTATGCCTTAATATCTTTTTTGTTTAAGAAAGAAAATGGGAGAGTGAAAACTCAAGTTTGGATCTGAAAACAAATTTGAGCATCCAAGATGGAAATGCACAAATGCTGAGAGAGATAGTTCAAAAAAGTATCTGTGATTTTTAAGGACAGGCAAAAAGTGGGTTGTTTGGATCTGGTAAATATCCAACCACTTGAGAATTTGAATTTTTCCACTCTTTGAAATTTTTTGATCATTAGGTCCAATATCATCCTTAACATGTTTCTGGCATGCTTATCCACGACATTTAAAGCATGTTAGGATTAATTACAAGTCCCTTTCCTATGAAATTCCACCTAGCTTATTATTAGGGGTTGTACTAGTGCAATCTCCCAAACATGGATAATAAAACCATAGAATTCATTTTTATTGTATGAAATAATTTTCAAATTTTTTTTTGCATACATGAACTCTAAAATTTTTATTTTGTTATGACTTAATATCTTTTTTGTTTACGAGAGAAAATGGGAGAGTGAAAATTGAAGTTTGGATCTGAAAACAAATTTAAGCATCCAAGATGGAAATGCAAAATGCTAAGAGAGATAGTTTCAAAAAGTATCTGTGATTTTTAAGGATAGGAAAAAAGTGGGTTGTTTGGCTCTGGTAAATATCCAACCACTTGAGAATTTGATTTCTTCCACTCCTTGATATTTTTTGATCATTAGGTCCACTTGCATCCTCAACATGTTTCTGGGATGCATACCCACCACATTTAAAGCATGTTAGGGTCAGTTACAAGTCCCTTTCCTATAAAATTCCACCAAGCTTAATATTAGGGGTTGTACTAGTGGAGTCTCCCCAACATGGATAATAAAACCTTGGAGTTCATTTTTAGTGCGTGAAAAAATTTCCAATTTTTTTTTTACATAAATGAAATCTAAAATTTTCATTTTATTATGCCTTAATATCTTTTTTGTTTACGAGAAAAATGGTAGAGTGAAAACTCAAGTTTGGATCTGAAAACAAATTAGAGCATCCAAGATGGAAATGCACAAATGCTGAGAGAGATAGTTCCAAAAAGTATCTGTGATTTTTAAGGATAGGCAAAAAGTGGGTTGTTTGGCTCTGGTAAATTTCCAACCACTTGAGAATTTGATTTTTTCCACTCCTTGAAATTTTTGGATCATTATGTCCACTTGCATCCTCAACATGTTTCTGGCATGCATATCCACCACATTTAAAGCATGTTAGGATCAGTTACAACTCCCTGTCTTATAAAATTCCACAAGCTTATTATTTGGGGTTGTACTGGTGGAATTTCCCAAACAAGGATAACAAAACCTTGGAGTTCATCTTTAGAGCGTGAAATAATTTTCAAATTTTTTTTTGCATACATGAACTCTAAAATTTTATTTTGTTATGCCTTAATATCTTTTTTGTTTACGAGAGAAAATGGGAGAGTGAAAATTGAAGTTTGGATCTAAAAACAAATTTGAGCATCCAAGATGGAAATGCAGAAATGCTGAGAGACATAGTTCCAAAAAGTATCTGTGATTTTTAAGGATAGGAAAAAAGTGGGTTGTTTGGCTCTCGTAAATATCCAACCACTTGAGAATTTGATTTTTTCCACTCCTTGAAATTTTTGGATCATTTGGTCCACTTGCATCCTCAACATGTTTCTGGCATTCATATCCAGAACATTTAAAGCATATTAGGATCAGTTACAAGTCCCTTTCCTATAAAATTCCACCAAGCTTATTATTAGGGGTTGAACTAGTGGAATCTCCCAAACATGGATAATAAAACCTTAGCGTTCATTTTTAGAGCGTGAAATAATTTCCAAATTTTTTTTTGCATACATGAACTCTAAAATTTTCATTTTGTTATGCCTTAATATCTTTTTTGTTTACGTGAAAAAATGGGAGAGTGAAAGCTCGAGTTTGGATTTGAAAACAAATTTGACCATCCAAGATGGAAATGCACAAATGCTGAGAGAGATAGTTCAAAAAAGTATCTGTGATTTTTAAGGATAGGCAAAAAGTGGGTTGTTTGGCTCTGGTAAATATCCAACCACTTGAGAATTTGATTTTTTCCACTCCTTGAAATTTTTTGATCATTAGGTCCAATATCATCCTTAACATGTTTCTAGCATGCATATCCACCACATTTAAGGCATGTTAGGATTAGTTATAAGTCCCTTTCCTATAAAATTCCATCTAGCTTATTATTAGGGGTTGTACTAGTGGATTCTCCCAAACATGGATAATAAAACCTTAGAGTTCATTTTTATTGCGTGAAATAATTTCCAAATTTTTTTTTGCATACATACACTCTAAAATTTTTATTTTGTTATGCCATTATATCTTTTTTGTTTACGTGAAAAAAAGGGAAAGTGAAACCTCAAGTTTGGATCTGAAAACAAATTTGACCATCCAAGATGGAAATGCACAAATGCTGAGAGAGATAATTCAAAAAAGTATCTGTGATTTTTAAGGATAGGCAAAAACTGGGTTGTTTGGCTCTAGTAAATATCCAACCACTTGAGATTTTGATTTTTTCCACTCCTTGAAATTTTTGGATCATTAGGTCCACTTGCATCCTCAACATGTTTCTGGTATGCATATCCACCACATTTAAAGCATGTTAGGATCAGTTACAAGTCCCTTTCCTATAAAATTCCACCAATCTTATTATTAGGGGTTGTACTAGTGGAATCTCCCAAACATGGATAACAAAACCTTGGAGTTCATTTTTAGTGCGTAAAATAATTTCCAAATTTTTTGTGCATACATGAACTCTAAAAGTTTTATTTTGGTATGCCTTAGTATCTTTTTTGCTTACAAGAGAAAATGGAAGAGAGTGAAAACTGATGTTTGGATCTGAAAACAAATTTGAGCATCCAAGATGGAAAAGCACAAATGCTGAGAGAGATAGTTCGAAAAAGTATCTGTGATTTTTAAGGATAGGCAAAAAGTGGGTTTTTTGGCTCTGGCTACTATCCAACCAATTGAGAATTTGATTTTTTCCACTCCCTGAAATTTTTGGACCAGTAGGTTCACTTGCATCCTCAACATGTTTCTGGCATGCATATCCACCACATTTAAAGCAAGTTAGGATCAGTTACAAGTCCCTTTCCCTTAAAATTCCACCAAGCTTATTATTAGGGGTTGCACTAATGGAATCTCCCAAACATGGATAACAAAACCTTGGAGTTCATTTTTAGTTCATGAAATAATTTTCAAATATTTTTTTGCATACATGAACTCTAAAATTTTCATTTAGTTATGCCTTAATATCTTTTTTGTTTATGTGAAAAAATGGGAGAGTGAAAGCTCAAGTTTGGATCTGAAAAAAAATTTGACCATCCAAGATGGAAATTCACAAATGCTGAGAGAGATAGTTCAAAAAAGTATCTGTGATTTTTAAGGATAGGCAAAAAGTGGGTTGTTTGGCTCTGGTAAATATCCAACCACTTGAGAATTTGATTTTTTCCACTCCTTGAAATTTTTGGATCATTAGGTGCACTTGCATCCTTAACATGTTTCTGGCATGCATATCCACCACATTTAAAGCAAGTTAGGATCAGTTACAAGTCCCTTTCCTATGAAATTCCACCAAGCTTATTACTAGGGGTTGTACTAGTGGAATCTCCCAAACATGGATAACAAAACATTCGAGTACATTTTTATTGCGTGAAATAATTTTCAATTTTTTTTTTTGCATACATGAATTCTAAAATATTTATTTTGTTATGCCTTAATATCTTTTTTGTTTACGAGAGAAAATGGGAGAGTGAAAACTGAAGTTTGGATCTGAAAACAAAATTAATCATCCAAGATGGAAATGCAAAAATGCTGAGAGAGATAGTTCCAAAAAGTATCTGTGATTGTTAAGGATAGGCAAAAAGTGAGTTGTTATGCTCTGGTAAATATCCAACCACTTGAGAATTTTATTTTTTCCACTCCTTGAAATTTTTTGATCATTAGGTCCTCTTGCACCCTCAACATGTTTCTGGCAAGCATATCCACCACATTTAAAGCATGTTAGGATCAGTTACAAGTCCCTTTCCTATAAAATTCCACCTAGCTTATTATTAGGGGTTGTACTAGTGGAATCTCCCAAACATGGATAATAAAACCTTAGAGTTCATTTTTATTGCGTGAAATAATTTCCAAACTTTTTTTTTACACGCATGTACTCTATAATTTTTATTTTGTTATGCCTTAATATCTTTTTTGTTTACAAGAAAAATGGGAGAGTGAAAACTCAAGTTTGGATCTAAAAACAAATTTGAGCATCCAAGATGGAAATGCACAAATGCTGAGAGAGATAGTTCCAAAAAGTATCTGTGATTTTGAAGGATAGGCAAAAAGTGGGTTGTTTGGCTCTGGTTAATATCCAACCACTTGAGAATTTGATTTTTTCCACTCCTTGAAATTTTTGGATCATTTGGTCCACTTGCATCCTCAACATGTTTCTGGCATGCATATCCACCACTGTTAAAGCTTGTTAGGATCAGTTACAAGTCCCTTTCCCTTAAAATTCCACCACGCTTATTATTAGGGGTTGTACTAGTGGAATCTCCCAAACACGTATAACAAAACCTTGCAGTTCATTTTTAGTGAGTGAAATAATTTTCAACTTTTTTTTGCATACATGATCTCTAAAATTTTCATTTTGTTATGCTCTATTATGTTTTTTGTTTACATGAAAAAAACAGGGAGTGAAAGCTCTAGTTTGGATCCGAAAAAGCATTAGTTACAAGTCCCTTTCCTATAAAATTGCACCTAGCTTATTATTAGGGGTTGTACTAGTGGAATCTCCCAAACGTGGATAATAAAACCTTAGAGTTCATTTTTAGTGCGTGAAATAATTTTCAATTTTTTTTTTGCATGCATGAACTCTAAAATTTACATTTTGTTATGCCTTAATATCTTTTTTTTTTTACGAGAAAATTTGGTGAGTGAAAACTCAAGTTTGGATCTAAAAACAAATTTGAGCATCCAAGATGGAAATGCACAAACGCAGAGAGAGATAGTTCCAAAAAGTATCTGTGATTTTTAAGGATAGGCAAAAAGTGGGTTGTTTGGGTCTGGTTAATATCCAACCACTTCAGAATTTGATTTTTTCCACTCCTTGAAATTTTTGGATCATAAGGTTCACTTGCGTCCTCGACATGTTTCTCGCATGCATATCCACCACATTTAAAGCATGTTAGGATCAGTTACAAGTCCCTTTCTCTTAAAATTCCACAAACTTATTATTAGAGGTTGTACTAGTGGAATTTCCCAAACATGGATAACAAAACCTTGGAGATCATTTTCAGTGCGTGAAATAATTTCCAAATTTTTTTTTGCATACATGAACTCTAAAATTTTCATTTTGTTATGCCTAAATATCATTTTTGTTTTCGAGAAAAATGGGAGAGTGAAAACACAAGTTTGGATCTGAAAACAAATTTGAGCATCAAGGATGGAAATGCACAAATGCTGAGAGAGATAGTTTCAAAAAGTATCTGTGATTTTTAAGGATAGGCAAAAAGTGGGTTGTTTGGCTCTGGTAAATATCCAACCACTTGAGAATTTGATTTTTTCCACCCCTTCAAATTTTTGGATCATTAGGTCCACTTGCATCCTCAACATGTTTTTGGCATGCATATCCACCACATTTAAAGCATGTTAGGATCAGTTACAAGTCCCTTTCTCTTAAAATTCCACCAAGCTTATTATTAGGGGTTGTAATAGTGGAATCTCCCAAACATGGATAACAAAACCTTGGAGTTCATTTTTAGTGCGTGATATAATATTCAATTTTTTTTTTTGCATACATGAATTCTAAAATTTTCATTTAGTTATGCCTTAATATCTTTTTTGTTTACGTGAAAAAATGGGAGACTAAAAGCTCAAGTTTGGATCTGAAAACAAATT
The DNA here is from genome assembly GCF_029961685.1 of Aristolochia californica. Lineage (NCBI taxonomy): Eukaryota > Viridiplantae > Streptophyta > Magnoliopsida > Piperales > Aristolochiaceae > Aristolochia > Aristolochia californica. Next base: position 9,247,712 of record NW_027181837.1, read on the forward strand.
TGACCATCCAAGATGGAAATGCACAAATGTTGAGAGTGATAGTTCAAAAAAGTATTTGTGCTTTTTAAGGATAAGCAAAAAGTGGGTTGTTTGGGTCTGGTATATATCCAACCACTTGAGAATTTGATTGTTTCCACTCCTTGAAATTTTTGGATCATTAGGTTCACTTGCATCCTCAACATGTTTCTGGCATGCATATCCACCACATTTAAAGCATGTTAGGATCAGTTACAAGTCCCTTTCCTATAAAATTCCAACAAGCTTATTATTAGGGGTTGTACTAGTGGAATCTCCCAAACATGGATAACAAAACCTTCGAGTTCATTTTTAGTGCGTAAAATAATTTCAGAATTATTTTTTGCATACATGAACTCTAAATTTTTTATTTTGTTATGCCTTAATATCTTTTTATTTTAGGAGAGATAATGGGAGAGTGAAAACTGAAGTTTGGATCTGAAAAAAAATTTGAACATCCAAGATGGAAATGCACAAATGCTGAGAGAGATAGATCCAAAAAGTATCTATGATTTTTAAGGAAAGGCAAAATGTGGGTTGTTATGCTCTGGTAAATATCCAAGCACTTGAGAATTTGATTTCTTCCACTCGAAATTTTTTAATCATTAGGTCCACTTGCATCCTCAACATGTTTCATGCATGCATATCCACCACATTTAAAGCATGTTAGGATCAGTTACAAGTCCCTTTCCTATAAAATTCTACCTAGCTTATTTATAGGGGTTGTACAAGTGGAATCTCCCAAACATGGATAATAAAACCTTGGAGTTCATTTTTAGTACGTGAAATAATTTTCAAATTTTTTTTTGCATACATGAACTCTAAAATTTTCATTTGGTTAAGCCTTAATATATTTTTTGTTTACGAGAAAAATGGGAGAGTGAAAGCTCAAGTTTGGATCTGAAATCAAATTTGAGCATCCAAGATGGAAATGCACAAATGCTGAGAGTGATAGTTCAAAAAAGTATCTGTGATTTTTAGGGATACGCAAAAAGAGGGTTGTTTGGCTCTGGTAAATATCCAACCACTTGAGAATTTGATTTTTTCCACTCCTTGAAATTTTTGGATCATTTGGTCCACTTGCATCCTCAACATGTTTCTGGCATTTATATCCACCACATTTAAAGCATGTTAGGATCAGTTACAAGTCCCTTTCCCTTAAAATTCCACCAAGCTTATTATTTGGGGTTGTACTAGTGGAATCTCCCAAACATGGATAACAAAACCTTGAAGTTCATTTTTAGTGCGTGAAATAATTTGCTATTTTTTTTTTGCATTCATTAACTCTAAAATTTTTACTTTGTTATGCCTTAATATCTTTTTTGTTCACAAGAGAAAATGGCAGAGTGAAAACTGAAGTTTGGATCTGAAATCAAATTTGAGCATCCAAGATGGAAATGCAAAAATCCTGAGAGAGATAGTTCCAAAAACTATCTGTGATTTTTAAGGATAGGCAAAAAGTGGGTTGTTATGCTTTGGTAAATATCCGACCACTTGAGAATTTGATTTTTTCCACTCGTAGAAATTTTTTGATCATTAGGTCCTCTTGCATCCTCAACATGTTTCTGGCATGCATACCCACCACATTTACAGCATGTTAGGATCAGTTACAAGTCCCTTTCCTATAAAATTCCACCTAGCTTATTATTTGGGGTTGTACTAGTGGAATCTCCCAAACATGGATAATAAAACCTTAGAGTTCATTTTTATTGCGTGAAATAATTTCCAAATTTTTTTTTGCATACATGAACTCTAAAATTTTTATTTTGTTATGGCTTAATATCTTTTTTGTTTACGAGAGAAAATGGGAGAGTGAAAACTGAAGTTTGGATCTGAAAACAAATTTGAGCATCCAAGATGGAAATGCACAAATGCTGAGAGTTCCAAAAAGTATCTGTGATTTTTAAGGATAGGCAAAAAGTGGGTTGTTTGGCTTCGGTAAATATCCAACCACTTGAGAATTTGATGTTTTCCACTCCTTGAAATTTTTGGATCATTAGGTCCACTTGCAACCTCAACATGTTTCTGGCATGCATATCCGCCACATTTAAAGCATGTTAGGATCAGTTACAAGTCCCTTTCCTATAAAATTCCACCAAGCTTATTATTAGGGGTTGTACTAGTGGAATCTCCCAAACATGGATAATAAAACCTTAGAGTTCATTTTTAGTGCGTGAAATAATTTACAAAATTTTTTTTGCATACGTGAACTCTAAAATTTTCATTTTGTTATGCCTTGATATCTTATTTTTTTACGAGAAAAATGGGAGAATGAAAACTCTAGTTTGGATCTAAAAACAAATTTCAGCATCCAAGATGGAAATGCACAAATGCTGAGAGAGATAGTTCCAAAGAGTATCTGTGATTTTTAAGGATAGGCAAAAAGTGGTTGTTTGGCTCTGATTAATATCCAACCACTTGAGAATTTGTGTTTTTCCACTCCTTGAAATTTTTGGATCATTAGGTCCACTTGCATCCTCAACATGTTTCTGGCATGCATATCCACCACATTTAAAACATGTTAGGATCAGTTACATGTCCCTTTCCCATAAAATTCCACCAAGCTTATTATTAGGGGTTGTACTAGTGGAATCTCCCAAACGTGGATAACAAAACCTTGGAGTTCATTTTTAGTGCGTGAAATAATTTTATATTTTTTTTTTTGCATACATGAACTCTTAAATTTTCATTTTGTTTTGCCTGAATATCTTTTTTGTGTACGTGAAGAAATGGGAGAGTGAAAGCTCAAGTTTGGATCTGAAAACAAATTTGGCCATCCAAGATGGAAATGCACAAATGCTGAGAGGGTTAGTTGAAAAAAGTATCTGTGATTTTTAAGGATAGGCAAAAAGTGGGTTGTTTGGCTCTGGTATATATCCAACCACTTGAGAATTTGATTTTTTCCACTCCTTGAAATTTTTGGATGATTAGGTCCACTTGCATCCTCAACATGTTTCTCGCATGCATATCCACCACACTTAAAGCATATTAGGATCAGTTACTAGTCCCAATCATAGAAAATTCCACCAAACTTATTATTAGGGATTGTACTAGTGGAATCACCCAAACATGGATAACAAAACCTTGGAGTTCATTTTTAGTGCGTGAAATAATTTCCAAATTTTTTTTTGCATTCATGGACTCTAAAATTTTTACTTTGTTATGCCTAAATATCTTTTTTTGTTTACGAGAGAAAATGGGAGAGTGAAAACTGAAGTTTGGATCTGGAAACAAATTTGAGCATCCAAGATGGAAATGCAAAAATGCTGAGAGAGATAGTTCCAAAAAGTATCTGTGATTTAAAAGGATAGGCAAAAAGTAGGTTGTTATGCTCTGGTAAATATCCAACCACTTGAGAATTTGATTTTTTCCACTCCTTGAAATTTTTTGATCATTAGGTCTGTTTGCATCCTCAACATGTTTCTGGCATACATACCCACCACATTTAAAGCATGTTAGGATCAGTTACAAGTCCCTTTCCTATAAAATTCTACAGAGCTTATTATTATGGGTTGTACTAGTGGAATCTCCCAAACATGGATAATAAACCCTTGGAGTTCATTTTTAGATCGTGAAATAATTTCCAAATTTTTTTTTACATACATGAACTTTAAAATTTTCATTTTGTTATGCCTTAATATCTTTTTTGTTTACGAGAAAAGTGGGAGAGTGAAAACTCAAGTTTGGATCTGAAAACAAATTTCACCATCCAAGATGGAAATGCACAAATGCTGAGAAAGATAGTTCCAAAAAGTATGTGTGATTTTTAAGGATAGGCAAAAAGTGGGTTGTTTGGCTCTGGTTAATATCCAACCACTTGAGAATTTGATTTTTTCCACTCCTTGAAATTTTTGGATCATTAGGTCAATTTGCATCCTCAACATGTTTCTGGCATGCATATCCACCACATTTACAGCATGTTTGGATCAGTTACATGTCCCTTTCCCTTAAAATTCCACCAAACTTATTATTAGGGGTTGTACTAGTGGAACCTCCCAAACATGGATAACAAAACCTTGGAGTTCATTTTTTGTGCGTGAAATAATTTTCAAATGTTTTTTTGCATACATGATGTCTAAAATTTTTCTTTTGTTATGCCTTAATATTATTTTTGTTTACGTGAAAAAATGGGAGAGTGAAAGATCAAGTTGGATCTGAAAAGAAATTTGAGCATCCAAGATGGAAATGCACAAATACTGAGAGAGATAGTTCAAAAAAGTATCTGTGATTCTTAAGGATAGGCAAAAAGTGGGTTGTTTGGCTCTGGTAAATATCCAACCACTTGAGAATTTGATTTTTTCCACTCCTTGAAATTTTTCGATCATTAGGTCCAATATCATCCTTAACATGTTTCTGGCATACATATCCACCACATTTAAAGCATGTTAGGATCAGTTACAAGTCCCTTTCCTATAAAATTCCACCTACCTTATTATTTGGGGTTGTACTAGTGGAATTTCCCAAACATGGATAATAAAACCTTAGAGTTCATTTTATTGCGTGAAATAATTTCAAATTTTTTTTTTGCATACATGAACTCTAAATTTTTTATTTTGCTATGCCTTAATATCTTTTTTGTTTACGAGAGAAAATGGGACAGTGAAAACTGAAGTTTGGATGTGAAAACAAATTTGAGAATCCAAGATGGAAATGCACAAATGCTGAGAGAGATAGTTCCAAAAAGTATCAATGATTTTTAAGGATAGGCAAAAAGTGGGTTGTTATGCTCTAGAAAATATCGAACCACTTGAGAATTTGATTTTTTCCACTCCTTGAAATTTTTTGATCATTAGGTCCAGTTGCATCCTCAACATGTTTCTGCCATGCATGCCCACCACATTTAAAGCATGTTAGGATCAGTTACAACTCCCTTTCCTATAAAATTCCACCTAGCTTATTATTAGGTGTTGTACTAGTGGAATCTCCCAAACATGGATAATAAAACCTTGGAGTTCATTTTTAGATCGTGAAATAATTTCCAAATTTTTTTTTACATACATGAACTCTAAAATTTTCATTTTGTTATGCCTTAATATCTTTTTCGTTTAAGAGAAAAATGGGAGAGTGAAAACTCAAGTTTGGATCTGAAAACAAATTTGACCATCCAAGATGGAAATACACAAATGCTGAGAGAGATAGTTCCAAAAGAGTATCTGTGAATTTTAAGGATAGGCAAAAAGTGGGTTGTTTGGCTCTGGTTAATATCCAACCACTTGAGAATTTGATTTTTTCCACTCCTTGAAATTTTTGGATCATTAGGTCCACTTGCATCCTCAACATGTTTCTGGCATGCATATCCACCACATTTAAAGCATGTTAGGATCAGTTACAAGTCCTTTTCCTATAAAATTTCACCTAGCTTATTATTAGGGGTTGTACTGGTGGAATCTCCCAAACATGGATAATAAAACCTCAGAGTTCTTTTTTAGTGCGTGAAATAATTTCCAAATTTTTTTTGCATACATGAACTCTAAAATTTTCATTTTGTTACGCCTTAATATCTTTTTTGTTTACGTGAAAAAATAGGAGAGTGAAAGCTCAAGTTTGGATTTGAAAACAAATTTGACCATCCAAGATGGAAATGCACAAATGCTGAGAGAGATAGTTCAAAAATGTATATGTGATTTTTAAGTATAGGCAAAAAGCGGGTTGTTTGGCTCTCGTAAATATCCAACCACTTGAGAATTTCATTTTGTCCACACCTTGAAAATTTTTTATCATTAGGTCCAATATCATCCTTAACATGTTTCTGGCATATCCACCACATTTAAAGCATGTTAGGATTAGTTATAAGTCCCTTTCCTATAAAATTCCACCTAGCTTATTATTAGGGGTTGTACTAGTGGATTCTCCCAAACATGGATAATAAAACCTTAGAGTTCATTTTTATTGCATGAAATAATTTCCAATTTTTTTTTTTACATACATGACCTCAAAATTTTTTAATTATTTATGCCTTAATAACTTTTTTGTTTACGAGAGAAAATGGGAGAGTGAAAACTGAAGTTTGGATCTGAAATCAAATTTGAGAATCCAAGATGGAAATGCACAAATGCTGAGAGAGATAGGTCCAAATAGTATCTGTGAATTTTAAGGATAGGCAAAAAGTGGGTTGTTATGCTCTGGAAAATATCGAACCACTTGAGCATTTGGTTTTTTCCACTCCTTGAAATTTTTTGATCATTAGGTCCAGTTGTATCCTCAATATGTTTCTGGCATGCATACCCACCACATTTAAAGCATGTTAGGATCAGCTACAAGTCACTTTCCTATAAAATTCCACCTAGCTTATTATTAGGGGTTGTACTAGTGGAATCTCCCAAACATGGATAATAAAACCTTAGAGTTCATTTTTAGTGCGTGAAATAATTTGCAAATTTTTTTTTGCATACATGAACTCTAAAATTTTCATTTTGTTATGCCTTAATATCTTTTTTTTTTACGAGAAAAATGGGAGTGTGAAAACTCAAGTTTGGATCTGAAAACAAATTTGAGTATCCAAGATGAAAATGCACAAATGCTGAGAGAGATAGTTCCAAAAAGTATCTCTTATTTTTAAGGATAGGCAAAAAGTGGGTTGTTTGTCTCTGGTAAATGTCCAACCACTTGATAATTTGATTTTTTCCACTCCTTGAAATTTTTGGATCATTAGGTCCACTTGCATCCTCAACATGTTTCTGGGATGCATATCCACCACATTTAAAGCATATTAGGATCAGTTACAAGTCCCTTTCCTATAAAATTCCACCAAGCTTATTAATAGGGGTTGTACTAGTGGAATCTCCCAAACATGGATAACAAAACTTCGAGTTCATTTTTTTTGCGTGAAATAATTTCCAAATTTTTTTTGCATACATGAACTCTAAAATGTTTATTTTGTTATGCCTTAATATCTTTTTTGTTTACGTGAAAAAATGGGAGAGTGAAACCTCAAGTTTGGATCTGCAAACAAATTTGACCATCCAAGATGGAAATGCACAAATGATGAGAGAGATAGTTCAAAAAAGTATCTGTGATTTTTAAGGATAAGTAAAAAGTGGGTTGTTTGGCTCTGGTAAATATCCAACCACTTGACAATTTGATTTTTTCCACTCCTTGAAATTTTTTGATCATTAGGTCCAGTTGCATCCTCAACATGATTCTGACATGCATATCCACCACATTTAAAGCATGTTAGGATCAGTTACAAGTCCCTTTCCTATAAAGTTCCACCAAGCTTATTATTAGGGGCTGTACTAGTGGAATCACCCAAACATGGATAACAAAACCATGGAGTTCATTTTTAGTGCGTAAAATAATTTCCAAAATTTTTTTCGCATACATGAACTCTAAAATTTTTATTTTGTTATGCCTTAATATCTTTTTTGTTTACGAGAAAAGTGGGAGAGTGAAAACTCAAGTTTGGATCTGAAAACAAATTTGACCATCCAAGATGGAAATGCACAAATGCTGAGAGAGATAGTTCCAAAAAGTATGTGTGATTTTTAAGGATAGGCAAAAAGTGGGTTGTTTGGGTCTGGTTAATATCCAACCACTTGAGAATTTGATTTTTTCCACTCCTTGAAATTTTTGGATCATTAGGTCAACTTGCATCCTCAACATGTTTCTGGCATGCATATCCACCACATTTACAGCATGTTTGGATCAGTTACATGTCCCTTTCCCTTAAAATTCCACCAAACTTATTATTAGGGGTTGTACTAGTGGAACCTCCCAAACATGGATAACAAAACCTTGGAGTTCATTTTTAGTGCGTGAAATAATTTTCAAATGTTTTTTTGCATACATGATGTCTAAAATTTTCCTATTGTTATGCCATAATATCATTTTTGTTTACGTGAAAAAATGGGTGAGTGAAAGCTCAAGTTGGATCTGAAAAGAAATTTGAGCATCCAAGATGGAAATGCACAAATGCTGAGAGAGATAGTTCAAAAAAGTATCTGTGATTCTTAAGGATAGGCAAAAAGTGGGTTGTTTGGCTCTGGTAAATATCCAACCACTTGAGAATTTGATTTTTTCCACTCCTTGAAATTTTTTGATCATTAGGTCCAATATCATCCTTAACATATTTCTGGCATACATATCCACCACATTTAAAGCATGTTAGGATCAGTTACAAGTCCCTTTCCTATAAAATTCCACCTAGCTTATTATTAGTGGTTGTACTAGTGGAATCTCCCAAACATGGATAATAAAACCTTAGAGTTCATTTTTATTGCGTGAAATAATTTCCAATTTTTTTTTTGCATACATGAACTCTAAATTTTTTATTTTGCTATGCCTTAATATCTTTTTTGTTTACGAGAGAAAATGGGAGAGTGAAAACTGAAGTTTGGATGTGAAAACAAATTTGAGAATCCAAGATGGAAATGCACAAATACTGAGAGAGATAGTTCCAAAAAGTATCAATGATTTTTAAGGATAGGCAAAAAGTGGGTTGTTATGCTCTAGAAAATATCGAACCACTTGAGAATTTGATTTTTTCCACTCCTTGAAATTTTTTGATCATTAGGTCCAGTTGCATCCTCAACATGTTTCTGGCATGCATGCCCACCACATTTAAAGCCTGTTAGGATCATTTACAACTCCCTTTCCTATAAAATTCCACCTAGCTTATTATTAGGTGTTGTACTAGTGGAATCTCCCAAACATGGATAATAAAACCTTGGAGTTCATTTTTAGATCGTGAAATAATTTCCAAATTTTTTTTTACATACATGAATTCTAAAATTTTCATTTTGTTATGCCTTAATATCTTTTTTGTTTGCGAGAAAAATGGGAGAGTGAAAACTCAAGTTTGGATCTGAAAACAAATTTGACCATCCAAGATGGAAATGCACAAATGCTGAGAGAGATAGTTCCAAAAGAGTATCTGTGATTTTTAAGGAGAGGCAAAAAGTGAGTTGTTTGGCCCTGGTTAATATCCAACCACTTGAGAATTTGATTTTTCCCACTCCTTGAAATTTTTGGATCATTAGGTCCACTTGCATCCTCAACATGTTTCTGGCATGCATATCCACCACATTTAAAGCATGTTAGGATCAGTTACAGGTCCCTTTCCTATAAAATTCCACCAAGCTTATTATTAGGGGTTGTACTAGAGGAATCTCCCAAACATGGATAATAAAACCTTAGAGTTCATTTTTATTGCGTGAAATAATTTCCAAATTTTTTTTTACATACATGACCTCTAAAATTTTTATTTTGTTATGCCTTAATATCTCTTTTGTTTACGAGAGATAATGGGAGAGTGAAAACTGAAGTTTGGATCTGAAATCAAATTTGAGAATCCAAGATGCAAATGCACAAATGCTGAGAGATATAGGTCCATATAGTATCTGTGAATTTTAAGGATAGGCAAAAAGTGGGTTGTTTGGCTCTGGTAAATTTCCACCACTTGAGAATTTGATTTTTTCCACTCCTTGAAATTTTTGGATCATTAGGTCCACTTGCATCCTCGACATGTTTCTGGCACGCATATCCACCACATTTAAAGCATGTTAGGATCAGTTACAGGTCCCTTTCCTATAAAATTACACCAAGCTTATTATTAGGGGTTGTCCTAGTGGAATCTCCCAAACATGGATAACAAAACCAAGGAGTTCATTTTTATTGCGTGAAATAATTTCCAAATTCTTTTTTGCATACATGAACTCTAAATTTTTTATTTTGTTTTGCCTTAATATCTTTTTTGTGTACGAGAGAAAATGGGAGCGTGAAAACTGAAGTTTGGATCTGAAAAAAAATTTGAGCATCCAAAATGGAAATTCAAAAATGCTGAGAGAGATAGTTCCAAAAAGTATCTGTGATTTTTAAGGATAGGCAAAAAATGGGTAGTTATGCTCTGGTAAATATCCAACCACTTGAGAATTTGATTTTTTCCACTCATTGAAATTTTTGGATCATTAGGTCCACTTGCATCCTCAACTTGTTACTGGCATGCTTATCCACCACATTTATGGCATGTTAGGATCAGTTACAAGTCCCTTTCCCTTAAAAATCCACCAAGCTTATTATTAGGGGTTGTACTAGTGGAATCTCCCAAACATGGATAACAAAACCTTGGAGTTCATTTTTACTGCGTGAAATAATTTTGAAATTTTTTTTTGCATACATGAACTCTAAAATTTTTGTTTTGTTAAGCCTTAATATCTTTTTTGTTTACGTGAAAAAATGGGAGTGTGAAAGCTCAAGTTTGGATATGAAAACAAATTTGACCATCCAAGATGGAAATTCACATATGCTGAGAGAGATAGTTCAAAAAAGTATCTGTGATTTTTATGGATAGGCAAATAGTGGGTTGTTTGGCTCTCGTAAATATCCAACCACTTTAGAATTTGATTTTTTCCTCTCCTTGAAATTTTTGGATCATTAGGTCCACTTGCATCCTCAACATGTTTCTGGAATGGATATCCACCACATTGAAAGCATTTTAGGATCAGTTTCAAGTCCCTTTCCTATAAAATTCCACCAAGCTAATTATTAGGGTTGTACTAGTGGAATCTAACAAACATGGATAACAAAACCTAGGAGTTCATTTTTATTGCGTGAAATAATTTCCAAATTTTTTTTCGCATACATGAACTCTAAATTTTTTATTTTGTTATGCCTTAATATCTTTTTTGTTTAAGAAAGAAAATGGGAGAGTGAAAACTCAAGTTTGGATCTGAAAACAAATTTGAGCATCCAAGATGGAAATGCACAAATGCTGAGAGAGATAGTTCAAAAAAGTATCTGTGATTTTTAAGGACAGGCAAAAAGTGGGTTGTTTGGCTCTGGTAAATATCCAACCACTTGAGAATTTGATTTCTTCCACTCCTTGAAATTTTTTGATCATAAGGTCCACTTGCATCCTCAACATGTTTCTGGCATGCATACCCACCACATTTAAAGCATGTTAGGATCAGTTACAAGTCCCTTTCCTATAAAATTCCACCAAGCTTAATATTAGGGGTTGTACTAGTGGAGTCTCCCCAACATGGATAATAAAACCTTGGAGTTCATTTTTAGTGCGTGAAAAAATTTCCAAATTTTTTTTTACATACATGAAATCTAAAATTTTCATTTTATTATGCCTTAATATCTTTTTTGTTTGCGAGAAAAATGGGAGAGTGAAAACTCAAGTTTGGATCTGAAAACAAATTAGAGCATCCAAGATGGAAATGCACAAATGCTGAGAGAGATAGTTCCAAAAAGTATCTGTGATTTTTAAGGATAGGCAAAAAGTGGGTTGTTTGGCTCTGGTAAATTTCCAACCACTTGAGAATTTGATTTTTTCCACTCCTTGAAATTTTTGGATCATTAGGTCCACTTGCATCCTCAACATGTTTCTGGCATGCATATCCACCACATTTAAAGCATGTTAGGATAAGTTACATCTCCCTGTCTTATAAAATTCCACAAGCTTATTATTTGGGGTTGTACTAGTGGAATTTCCCAAACAAGGATAACAAAACCTTGGAGTTCATCTTTAGTGCGTGAAATAATTTTCAAATTTTTTTTTGCATACATGAACTCTAAAATTTTATTTGTTATGCCTTAATATCTTTTTTGTTTACGAGAGAAAATGGGAGAGTGAAAATTGAAATTTGGATCTAAAAACAAATTTGAGCATCCAAGATGGAAATGCTGAAATGCTGAGAGACATAGTTCCAAAAAGTATCTGTGATTTTTAAGGACAGGAAAAAAGTGGGTTGTTTGGCTCTCGTAAATATCCAACCACTTGAGAATTTGATTTTTTCCTATCCTGGAAATTTTTCGATCATTAGGTCCTCTTGCATCCTCAACATGTTTCTGGAATGGATATCCACCACATTGAAAGCATTTTAGGATCAGTTACAAGTCCCTTTCCTATAAAATTCCACCAAGCTTAATATTAGGGGTTGTACTAGTGGAATTTTCCAAACATGGATAACAAAACCTTGGAGTTCATTTTTATTGTGTGAAATAATTTCCAAATTTTTTTTGGCATACATGAACTCTAAAATTTTTATTTTGTTATGCCTTAATATCTTTTTTGTTTACGAGAGAAAATGGGAGAGTGAAAACTGAAGTTTGGATCTGAAAACAAATTTGAGCATCCAAGATGAAAATGCACAAATGCTGAGAGAGATAGTTCCAAAAAGTATCTGTGATTTTTAAGGATAGGCAAAAAGTGGGTTGTTTGGCTCTAGTAAATATCCAACCACTTGAGAATTTGATTTTTTCCACTCCTTGAAATTTTTGGATCATTTGGTCCACTTGCATCCTCAATATGTTTCTGGCATGCTTATCCACCACATTTAAAGCATGTTAGGATCAGTTACAAGTCCCTTTCCTACAAAATTCCACTGAGCTTATTATTAGGGGTTGTACTAGTGGAATCTCCCAAACATGGATAATAAAACCTTAGAGTTCATTTTTAGTGCGTGAAATAATTTCGAAATTTTTTTTTGCATACATGAACTCTAAAATTTTCATTTTGTTATGCCTTAATATCTTTTTTGTTTACGTGAACAAATGGGAGAGTGAAAGCTCAAGTTTGGATTTGAAAACAAATTTGACCATCCAAGATGGAAATGCACAAATGCTGAGAGAGATAGTTCAAAAAAGTATCTGTGATTTTTAAGGATAGGCAAAAAGTGGGTTGTTTGGCTCTGGTAAATATCCAACCACTTGAGAATTAAATTTTTTCCACTCCTTGAAATTTTTTGATCATTAGGTCCAATATCATCCTTAACATGTTTCTAGCATGCATATCCACCACATTTAAGGCATGTTAGGATTAGTTATAAGTCCCTTTCCTATAAAATTCCATCTAGCTTATTATTAGGGGTTGTACTAGTGGATTCTCCCAAACATGGATAATAAAACCTTAGAGTTCATTTTTATTGCGTGAAATAATTTCCAAATTTTTTTTTGCATACATACACTCTAAAATTTTTATTTTGTAATGCCATTATATCTTTTTTGTTTACGTGAAAAAAAGGGAGAGTGAAACCTCAAGTTTGGATCTAAAAACAAATTTGACCATCCAAGATGGAAATGCACAAATGCTGAGAGAGATAGTTCAAAAAAGTATCTGTGATTTTTAAGGATAGGCAAAAACTGGGTTGTTTGGCTCTAGTAAATATCCAACCACTTGAGATTTTGATTTTTTCCACTCCTTGAAATTTTTGGATCATTAGGTCCACTTGCATCCTCAACATGTTTCTGGTATGCATATCCACCACATTTAAAGCATGTTAGGATCAGTTACAAGTCCCTTTCCTATAAAATTCCACCAATCTTATTATTAGGGGTTGTACTAGTGGAATCTCCCAAACATGGATAACAAAACCTTGGAGTTCATTTTTAGTGCGTAAAATAATTTCCAAATTTTTTTTGCATACATGAACTCTAAAAGTTTTATTTTGTTATGCCTTAATATCTTTTTTGCTTACAAGAGAAAATGGAAGAGAGTGAAAACTGATGTTTGGATCTGAAAACAAATTTTAGCATCCAAGATGGAAAAGCACAAATGCTGAGAGAGATAGTTCAAAAAAGTATCTGTGATTTTTAAGGATAGGCAAAAAGTGGGTTGTTTGGCTCTGGCTAATATCCAACCACTTGAGAATTTGATTTTTTCCACTCCTTGAAATTTTTGGATCAGTAGGTTCACTTGCATCCTCAACATGTTTCTGGCATGCATATCCACCATATTTAAAGCAAGTTAGGATCAGTTACAAGTCCCTTTCCCTTAAAATTCCACCAAGGTTATTAATAGGGGTTGTACTAATGGAATCTCCCAAACATGGATAACAAAACGTTGGAGTTCATTTTTAGTTCGTGAAATAATTTTAAAATATTTTTTTGCATACATGAACTCTAAAATTTTCATTTAGTTATGCCTTAATATCTTTTTTGTTTATGTGAAAAAATGGGAGAGTGAAAGCTCAAGTTTGGATCTGAAAAAAAATTTGACCATCCAAGATGGAAATTCACAAATGCTGAGAGAGATAGTTCAAAAAAGTATCTGTGATTTTTAAGGATAGGCAAAAAGTGGGTTGTTTGGCTCTGGTAAATATCCAACCACTTGAGAATTTGATTTTTTCCACTCCTTTAAATTTTTGGATCATTAGGTGCACTTGCATCCTCAACATGTTTCTGGCATGCATATCCACCACATTTAAAGCAAGTTAGGATCAGTTACAAGTCCCTTTCCTATAAAATTCCACCAAGCTTATTATTAGGGGTTGTACTAGTGGAATCTCCCAAACATGGATAACAAAACATTCGAGTTCATTTTTATTGCGTGAAATAATTTCCAATTTTTTTTTTGCATACATGAATTCTAAAATATTTATTTTGTTATGCCTTAATATCTTTTTGTTTACGAGAGAAAATGGGAGAGTGAAAACTGAAGTTTGGATCTGAAAACAAAATTGATCATCCAAGATGGAAATGCAAAAATGCTGAGAGAGATAGTTCCAAAAAGTATCTGTGATTTTTAAGGATAGGCAAAAAGTGAGTTGTAATGCTCTGGTAAATATCCAACTACTTGAGAATTTGATTTTTTCCACTCCTTGAAATTTTTTGATCATTAGGTCCTCTTGCACCCTCAACATGTTTCTTGCAAGCATATCCACCACATTTAAAGCATGTTAGGATCCGTTACAAGTCCCTTTCCTATAAAATTCCACCTAGCTTATTATTAGGGGTTGTACTAGTGGAATCTCCCAAACATGGATAATAAAACCTTAGAGTTCATTTTTAGTGCGTGAAATAATTTCCAAATTTTTGTTGGCATACATGAACTCTAAATTTTTTATTTTGTTTATGCCTTAATATCTTCTTTGTTTACGAGAGAAAATGGGAGAGTGAAAACTGAAGTTTGGATCTGAAAACAAATTTGAGCATCCAAGATGGAAATGCAAAAATGCTGAGAGAGATAGTTCCAAAAAGTATCTGTGATTTTTAAGGATAGGCAAAAAGTGGGTTGTTATGCTCTGGTAAATGTCCAACCACTTGAGAATTTGATTTTTTCCACTGCTTGAAATTTTTGGATCAATAGGTCCACTTGCTTCCTCAACATGTTTCTGGCATGCATACCCACCACATTTAAAGCATGTTAGTATCAGTTACAAGTCCCTTTCCTATAAAATTCCACCTAGCTTATTATTAGGGGCTGTACTAGTGGAATCTCCCAAATATGGATAATAAAACCTTAGAGTTCGTTTTTAGTGCGTGAAATAATTTCCAAATTTTTCTTTTGCATACATGAACTCTAAAATTTTCATTTTGTTATACCTTAATATCTTTTTTATTTATGAGAAATATGGGAGAGTAAAAACTCAAGTTTGGATCTGAAAACAAATTTGAGTAGCCAAGATGGAAATGCACAAATGCTGAGAGAGATAGTTCCAAAAAGTATCTATGATTTTTAAGGATAGGCAAAAAGTGGGATGTTTGGCTCTGGTTAATATCCAACCACTTGAGAATTTGATTTTTTCCACTCCTTGAAATTTTTGGATCATAAGGTCCACTTGCATCCTCAACATGTTTTTTGCATGCACATCCACCACATTTAAAGCATATTTGGATCAGTTACATGTCGCATTCCTATAAAATTCCGCCAAGCTTATTATTAGGGATTGTACTAGTGGAATCTCCCAAACATGGATAACAAAACCTTGGAGTTCATTTTTAGTGTGTGAAATAATTTCAAAATTTTTTTTTGCATTCATGAACTCTAAAATTTTTATTTTGTTATGCCTTAATATCATTTTTGCTTACGAGAGAAAATGGGAGAGTGAAAACTGAAGTTTGGATCTTAAAACAAATTTGAGCATCCAAGATGGAAATGCAAAAATGTTGAGAGAGATAGTTCCAAAAAGTATCTGTGATTTTTCAGGATAGGCAAAAAGTGGGTTGTTATGCTCTGGTAAATATCCAACCACTTGAGAATTTGATTTTTTCCACTCCTTGAAATTTTTTGATCATTAGGTCCTCTTGCACCCTCAACATGTTTCTGGCATGCATACCCACCACATTTAAAGCATGTTAGAATCAGTTACAAGCCCTTTCCTATAAAATTCCACCTAGCTTATTATAAGGGGTTGTACTAGTGGAATCTCCCAAACATGGATAATAAAACCTTGGAGTTCACTTTTACTGCGTGAAATAATTTCCAAATTTTTTTTTACATGCATGTACTCTATAATTTTTATTTCGTTATGCCTTAATATCTTTTTTGTTTACGAGAAAAATGGGAGAGTGAAAACTCAAGTTTGGATCTAAAAAAAAATTTGAGCATCCAAGATGGAAATGCACAAATGTTGAGAGAGATAGTTCCAAAAAGTATCTGTGATTTTGAAGGATAGGCAAAAAGTGGGTTGTTTGGCTCTGGTTAATATCCAACCACTTGAGAATTTGATTTTTTCCACTCCTTGAAATTTTTGGATCATTAGGTCCACTTGCATCCTCAACATGTTTCTAGCATGCATATCCACCACTGTTAAAGCTTGTTAGGATTAGTTACAAGTCTCTTTCCCTTAAAATTCCACCACGCTTATTATTAGGGGTTGTACTAGTGGAATCTCCCAAACACGGATAACAAAACCTTGCAGTTCATTTTTAGTGCGTGAAATAATTTTCAAATTTTTTTTTGCATACATGAACTCTAAAATTTTCATTTTGTTATGCTCTATTATGTTTTTTGTTTACATGAAAAAAACGGGGAGTGAAAGCTCAAGTTTGGATCCGAAAAAGCATTAGTTACAAGTCCCTTTCCTACAAAATTGCACCTAGCTTATTATTAGGGGTTATACTAGTGGAATCTCCCAAACATGGATAATAAAACCTTAGAGTTCATTTTTAGTGCGTGAAATAATTTTCAATTTTTTTTTTGCAAGCACGAACTCTAAAATTTTCATTTTGTTATGCCTTAATATCTTTATTTTTTTACGAGAAAATTTGGTGAGTGAAAACTCAAGTTTGGATCTAAAAACAAATTTGAGCATCCAAGATGGAAATGCACAAACACAGAGAGAGATAGTTCCAAAAAGTATCTGTGATTTTTAAGGATAGGCAAAAAGTGGGTTGTTTGGGTCTGGTTAATATCCAACCACTTCAGAATTTGATTTTTTCCACTCCTTGAAATTTTTGGATCATAAGGTTCACTTGCATCCTCGACATGTTTCTCGCATGCCTATCCACCACATTTAAAGCATGTTAGGATCAGTTACAAGTCCCTTTCTCTTAAAATTCCACCAAACGTAATATTAGGGGTTGTACTAGTGGAATCACCCAAACATGGATAACAAAACCTTGGAGTTCATTTTTAGTGCGTGAAATAATTTTCAAATTTTTTTTTGCATACTTGAACTCTAAAATTTTGATTTTGTTATGCCTTAATATCTTTTTTTTTACGTGAAAAAATGGGAGAGTGAAAGCTCAAGTTTGGATCTGAAAACAAATTTGACCATCCAAGATGGAAATGCACAAATGCTGAGAGAGATAGTTCAAAAAAGTATCTGTGATTTTTAAGGATAGCCAAAAATTGGGTTGTTTGGCTCTAGTAAATATCCAACCACTTGAGAATTTGATTTTTTCCACTCCTTGAAATTTTTGGAACAATAGGTGCACTTGCATCCTCAACATGTTTCAGGCATGCATATCCACCACATTTAAAGCATGTTAGGATCAGTTACAACTCCCTTTCCTGTAAAATTCAACCAAGCTTATTATTAGGGATTGTACTAGTGGAATCTCCCTAACATGGATAACAAAACCTAAGAGTTCATTTTTAGTGCGTGAAATAATTTCCAAATTTTTTTTTGCATTCATGAGCTCTAAAATTTTTATTTTGTTATGCCTTAATATCTTTTTTGTTTAAGAGAGAAAATGGGAGAGTGAAAACTGAAGTTTGGATCTGAAAACAAATTTGAGCATCCAAGATGGAAATGCAAACATGATGAGAGAGATAGTTCCAAAAAGTATATGTGATTTTTAAGAATAGGCAAAAAGTGGGTTGTTATGCTCTGGTAAATATCCAACTACTTGAGAAATTGATTTTTTCCACTCCTTGAAATTTTTTGATCATTAGGTCCTCTTGCATCCTCAACATGTTTCTGGCATGCATTCCCACCACATTTAATACATGTTAGGATCAGTTACAAGTCCCTTTCCTATAAAATTCCACCTTGCTTATTATTAGGGGTTGTACTAGTGGAATCTCCCAAACATGGATATTAAAACCTTGGAGTTCACATTTAGTGCGTGAAATAATTTCCAAAATTTTTTTTTTACATACATGAACTCTAAAATTTTCATTTTGTTATGCCTTAATATCTTTTTTGTTTACGAGAAAAATGGGAGAGTGAAAACTGAAGTTTGGATCTGAAAACAGATTTGAGCATCCAAGATGGAAATGCACAAATGCTGAGAGAGATAGTTTCATAGAGTATCTATGATTTTTAAGGATAGGCAAAAAGTGGGTTGTTTGGCTCTGGTAAATTTCCAACCACTTGAGAATTTGATTTTTTCCACTCCTTCAAATTTTTGGATCATTAGGTCCACTTGCATCCTCAACATGTTTCTGGCATGCATATCCACCACATTTAAAGCATGTTAGGATCAGTTACAAGTCCCCTTCTTATAAAATTCCACAAACGTATTATTAGGGGTTGTACTACTGGAATTTTCCAAACATGGATCACAAAACCTTGGAGTTCATTTTTAGTGCGTGATATAATTTTCAAATTTTTTTTTGCATACATGTACTCTAAAATTTTCATTTAGTTATGCCTTAATATCTTTTTTGTTTACGTGAAAAAATGGGAGACTGAAAGCTCAAGTTTGGATCTGAAAACAAATTTGACCATCCAAGATGGAAATGCACAAATGCTGAGAGAGATAGTTCAAAAAAGTATTTGTGCTTTTTAAGGATAAGAAAAAAGTGGGTTGTTTGGCTCTGGTATATATCCAACCACTTGAGAATTTGATTTTTTCCACTCCTTGAAATTTTTGGATCATTAGGTCCACTTGCATCCTCAACATGTTTCTGGCATGCATATCCACCACATTTAAAGCATGTTAGGATCATTTACAAGTCCATTTCCTATAAAATTCAATCAAGCTTATTATTAGGGGTTGTACTAGTGGAATCTCCCAAACATGGATAACAAAACCTTGGAGTTCATTTTTAGTGCGTAAAATAATTTCAGAATTATTTTTTGCATACATGAACTCTAAATTTTTTATTTTGTTATGCCTTAATATCTTTTTATTTTAGGAGAGATAATGGGAGAGTGAAAACTGAAGTTTGGATCTGAAAAAAAATTTGAACATCCAAGATGGAAATGCACAAATGCTGAGAGAGATAGTTCCAAAAAGTATCTGTGATTTTTAAGGAAAGGCAAAATGTGGGTTGTTATGCTCTGGTAAATATCCAAGCACTTGAGAATTTGATTTTTTCCACTCGAAATTTTTTAATCATTAGGTCCACTTGCATCCTCAACATGTTTCATGCATGCATATCCACCACATTTAAAGCATGTTAGGATCAGTTACAAGTCCCTTTCCTATAAAATTCCACCTAGCTTATTTTTAGGGGTTGTACAAGAGGAATCTCCCAAACATGGATAAAAAAACCTTGGAGTTCATTTTTAGTGCGTGAAATAATTTTCAAATTTTTTTTTGCATACATGAACTCTAAAATTTTCATTTGGTTAAGCCTTAATATATTTTTTGTTTACGAGAAAAATGGGAGTGTGAAAGCTCAAGTTTGGATCCGAAAACAAACTTGACTATCCAAGATGGAAATGCACAAATGCTGAGAGTGATAGTTCAAAAAAGTATCTATGATTTTTACGGATACGCAAAAAGAGGGTTGTTTTGCTCGGGTAAAATCCAACCACTTGAGAATTTGATTTTTTCCACTCCTTGAAATTTTTGGACCATTAGGTCCACTTGCATCCTCAACATGTTTCTGGCATGCATATCAGCCACATTTAAAGCATGTTAGGATCAGTTACAAGTCCCTTTCCTATAAAATTCCACCAAGCTTATTATTAGGGGTTGTACTAGTGGAATCTCCCAAACATGGATAACAAAACCTTGGAGTTCATTTTTAATGCGTGAAATAATTTTCAATTTTTTTTTTGCGTACATGAACTCTGAAATTTTTATTTTGTTATGCCTTAATACCTTTTTTGTTTACGAGAGAAAATGGGAGAGTGAAAACTGAAGTTTGGATCTGAAAACAAATTTGAGCATCCAAGATGGAAATGCACAAATGCTGAGAGAGATAGTTCCAAAAAGTATCTGTGATTTTTAAGGATAGGCAAAAAGTGGGTTGTTTGGCTCTGGCTAATATCCAACCACTTGGGAATTTGATTTTTTCCACTCCTTGAAATTTTTGGGTCATTAGGTTCACTTGCATCCTCAACATGTTTCTGGCTTGCATATCCACCACATTTAAAGCATGTTAGGATCAGTTACATGTCCCTTTCCCTTAAAATTCCACCAAGCTTATTATTAGGGGTTGTACTAGTGGAATCTCCCAAACATGGATAACAAAACCTTGGAGTTCATTTTTAATTCGTGAAATAATTTTCAAATATTTTTTTGCATACATGAATTCTAAAATTTTCATTTAGTTATGCCTTAATATCTTTTTTGTTTATGAGAAAAAATGGGAGAGTGAAAACTCAAGTTTGGATCTGAAAAAAAATTTGACCATCCAAGATGGAAATGCACAAATGCTGAGAGACATAGTTCCAAAAAGTATCTGTGATTTTTAAGGATAGGCAAAAAGTGAGTTGTTATGCTCTGGTAAATATCCAACCACTTGAGAATTTGATTTTTTCCACTCCTTGAAATTTTTTGATCATTAGGTCCTCTTGCACCTTCAACATGTTTCTGGCAAGCATATCCACCACATTTAAAGCATGTTAGTATCAGTTACATGTCCCTTTCCTATAAAATTCCACCTAGCTTATTATTAGGGGCTGTACTAGTGGAATCTCCCAAATATGGATAATAAAACCTTAGAGTTCATTTTTAGTGCGTGAAATAATTTCCAAATTTTTTTTTTGCATACATGAACTCTAAAATTTTCATTTTGTTATGCCTTAATATCTTTTTTATTTATGAGAAATATGGGAGAGTAAAAACTCAATTTTGGATCTGAAAACAAATTTGAACAGCCAAGATGGAAATGCACAAATGCTGGGAGAGATAGTTCCAAAAAGTATCTGTGATTTTTAAGGATAGGCAAAAAGTGGGTTGTTTGGCTTTGGTAAATATCCAACCACTTGAGAATTTGATTTTTTCCACTCCTTGAAATTTTTGGATCATTAGGTCCACTTGCATCCTCAACATGTTTTTTGCATGCATATCCACCATATTTAAAGCATGTTAGTCCTTTCCTATAAAATTCCACCTAACTTATTATTAGGGGTTGTAGTAGTGGAATCTCCCAAACATGGATAATAAAACCTTGAAGTTCATTTTTACGGCATGAAATAATTTCCAATTTTTTTTTTACATACATGAACTCTAAAATTTTCATTTTGTTATGCCTTAATATCTTTTTTGTTTACGAGAAAAATGGGAGAGTGAAAACTCAAGTTGGGATCTAAAAACAAATTTGAGCATCCAAGATGGAAATGCACAAATGCTGCGAGAGATAGTTCCAAAAAGTATCTGTGATTTTTAAGGATAGGCAAAAAGTGGGTTGTTTGGCTCTGGTAAATTTCCAACCACTTGAGAATTTGATTTTTTCCCCTCCATGAAATTTTTGGATCATTAGGTCCACTTGCTTCCTCAACATGTTTCTGGCATGCATATCCAGCACATTTAAAGCTTGTTAGGATCAGGTACAAGTCCCTTTCCTATAAAATTCCACCAAGCTTATTATTAGGGGTTGTACTAGTCGAATCTCCCAAACATGGATAACAAAACCTTGGAGTTCATTTTTATTGCGTGAAATAATTTCCAAATTTTTTTTTGCATACATAAACTCCAAAATTTTTATTTTGTTATGCCTTAATTTCTTTTTTGTTTACGAGAGAAGAGGGGAAAGTGAAAACTGAAGTTTGGATCTGAAAACAAATTTGAGCATCCAAGATGGAAATGCAAAAATGCTGAGAGAGATAGTTCCAAAAAGTATCTGTGACTTTTAAGGATAGGCAAAAAGTAGGTTGTTATGCTCTGGTAAATATCCAACCACTTCAGAATTTGATTGTTTCCACTCCTAGAAATTTTTTGACCATAAGGTCCTCTTGCATCCTCAACATGTTTCTGGCATACATACCCACAACATTTAAAGCATGTTAGGATCAGTTTCAAGTCCCTTTCCTATAAAATTCCACCTAGCTTATTATTAGAGTTTGTACAAGTGGAATCTCCCAAACATGGATAATAAAACCTTAGAGTACATATTTAGTGCGTGAAATAATTTTCAAATTTTTTTTTGCATACATGAACTCTTAAATTTTCATTTTGTTATGCCTCAATATCTTTTTTTTTTACGAGAAATATTGGAGAATGAAAACTCAAGTTTGGATCTGAGAACAAATTTGAGCATCCAAGATGGAAATGCACAAATGCTGAGAGAGATAGTTCAAAAAAGTATCTGTGATTTTTAAGGATAGGCAAAAAGTGGGTTGTTTGGCTCTGGTAAATATCCAACCACTTGAGAATTTCATTTTTTCCACTCCTTGAAATTTTTGGATCATTAGGTCCAGTTGCATCCTCAACATGTTTTTGGCATGCATATCCACAACATTTAAAGCATGTTAGGATCAGTTACAAGTCCCTTTCCTATAAAATTCCACCTAGCCTATCATTAGGGGTTGTACTAGTGGAATCTCCCAAACATGGATAATAAAACCATAGAGTTCATTTTTATTGCGTGAAATAATTTCAAATTTTTTTTTTTGCAATCATGATCTCTAAATGTTTTATTTTGCTATGCCTTAATATCTTTTTTGTTTACGAGAGAAAATCGGAGAGTGAAAACTGAAGTTTGGCTCTGAAACCAAATTTGAGCATCCAAGATGGAAATGCAAAAATGCTGAGAGAGATAGTTCCAAAAAGTATCTGTGATTTTTATGGATAGGCAAAAAGAGGGTTGTTATGCTCTGGTAAATATCCAACCACTTGAGAATTTGATTTTTTCCACTCCTTGAAATTTTTTGATCATTTGGTCCACTTGCATCCTCAACATGTTTCTGGCATGCATACCCACCACATTTAAAGCATGTTAGGATCAGTTACAAGTCCCATTCCTATAAAATTCCACCGAGCCTAATATTAGGGGTTGTACTAGTGGAATCTCCCAAACATGGATAATAAAACCTTAGAGTTCATTTTTAGTGCGTGAAATAATTTTCAAATTTTTTTTGCATACATGAACTCTTAAATTTTCATTTTGTTATGCCTCAATATCTTTTTTTTTTACGAGAAATATTGGAGAATGAAAACTCAAGTTTGGATCTGAGAACAAATTTGAGCATCCAAGATGGAAATGCACAAATGCTGAGAGAGATAGTTCCAAAAAGCATCTGTGATTTTTAAGGATAGGGAAAAAGTGGGTTGTTTGGCTCTGGTTAATATCCAACCACTTGAGAATTTGATTTTTTCCACTCCTTGAAATTTTTGGATCATTAGGTCCACTTGCATCCTCAACATGTTTCTGGCAAGCAAATCCACCACATTTAAAGCATGTTAGGATCAGTTCCAAGTCCCTTTCCCTTAAAATTCCACCAAGCTTATTATTAGGGCTTGTACTAGTTCAATCTCCCAAACATGGATAACAAAACCTTGGATTTATTTTTAGTGCGCGAAATAATTTTAAATATTTTTTTTGCATACATATTGTCGAAAATTTTCATTTTGTGATGCCTTAATTTCTTTTTTGTTTACTTGAAAAAATGGGAGAGTGAAAGCTCAAGTTTGGATCTGAAAACAAATTTGACCATCCAAGATTGAAATGCACAAATGCTGAGAGAGATAGTTCAAAAAAGTATCTGTGATTTTTAAGGATAGGCAAAAAGTGGGTTGTTGGGCTCTAGTAAATATCCAACCACTTGAGAATTTGATTTTTTCCACTCCTTGAAATTTTTGGATCATAAGGTCCACTTGCATCCTCAACATGTTTTTTGCATGCATATCCACCACATTTAAAGCATATTAGGATCAGTTACATGTCCCATTCCTATAAAATTCCGCCAAGCTTATTATTAGGGATTGTACTAGTGGAATCTCCCAAACATGGATAACAAAACCTTGGAGTTCATTTTTAGTGTGTGAAATAATTTCAAAATTTTTTTTTGCATTCATGAACTCTAAATTTTTTATTTTGTTATGCCTTAATATCATTTTTGTTTACGAGAGAAAATGGAAGAGTGAAAACTGAAGTTTGGATCTGAAAACAAATTTGAGCATCCAAGATGGAAATGCAAAAATGCTGAGAGAGATAGTTCCAAAAAGTATCTATGATTTTTCAGGATAGGAAAAAAGTGGGTTGTTATGCTCTGGTAAATATCCAACCACTTGAGAATTTGATTTTTTCCACTCCTTGAAATTTTTTGATCATTAGGTCCTCTTGCACCCTCAACATGTTTCTGGCATGCATACCCACCACATTTAAAGCATGTTAGAATCAGTTATAAGCCCTTTCCTATAAAATTCCACCTAGCTTATTATTAGGGGTTGTACTAGTGGAATCTCCCAAACATAGATAATAAAACCTTGGAGTTCATTTTTACTGCGTGAAATAATTTCTAAACTTTTTTTTTACATGCATGAACTCTAAAATTTTCATTTTGTTATGCCTTAATATCTTTTTTGTTTACGAGAAAAATGGGAGAGTGAAAACTCAAGTTTGGATCTAAAAACAAATTTGAGCATCCAAGATGGAAATACACAAACGCTGAGAGAGATAGTTCCAAAAAGTATCTGTGATTTTTAAGGATAGGCAAAAAGTGGGTTGTTGGGCTCTGGTTAATATCCAACCACTTGAGAATTTTATTTTTTCCACTCCTTGAAATTTTTGGATCATAAGGTTCACTTGCATCCTCAACATGTTTCTCGCATGCATATCCACCACATTTAAAGCATGTTAGGATCAGTTACAAGTCCCTTTCCCTTAAAATTCCACCAAACTTAATATTAGGGGTTGTACTAGTGGAATCACCAAAACATGGATAACAAAACCTTGGAGTTCATTTTTAGTGCGTGAAATAATTTTCAAATTTTTTTTTGCATACTTGAACTCTAAAATTTTCATTTTGTTATGCCTTAATATCTTTTTTTTTTACGTGAAAAAATGGGAGAGTGAAAGCTCAAGTTTGGATCTGAAAACAAATTTGACCATCCAAGATGGAAATGCACAAATGCTGAGAGAGATAGTTCAAAAAAGTATCTGTGATTTTTAAGGATAGCCAAAAAGTGGGTTGTTTGGCTCTAGTAAATATCCAACCACTTGAGAATTTGATTTTTTCCACTCCTTGAAATTTTTGGATCAATAGGTCCACTTGCATCCTCAACATGTTTCAGGCATGCATATCCACCACATTTAAAGCATGTTAGGATCAGTTACAAGTCCCTTTCCTATAAAATTCAACCAAGCTTATTATTAGGGATTGTTCTAGTGGAATCTCCCAAACATGGATAACAAAACCTAAGAGTTCATTTTTAGTGCGTGAAATAATTTCCAAATTTTTTTTTGCATTCATGAGCTCTAAAATTTTTATTTTGTTATGCCTGAATATCTTTTTTGTTTAAGAGAGAAAATGGGAAACTGAAAACTGAAGTTTGGATCTGAAAACAAATTTGAGCATCCAAGATGGAAATGCAAAAATGATGAGAGAGATAGTTCCAAAAAGTATATGTGATTTTTAAGAATAGGCAAAAAGTGGGTTGTTATGCTCTGGTAAATATCCAACTACTTGAGAATTTGATTTTTTCCACTCCTTGAAATTTTTTGATCATTAGGTCCTCTTGCATCCTCAACATGTTTCTGGCATGCATTCCCACCACATTTAAAACATGTTAGGATCAGTTACAAGTCCCTTTCTCTTAAAATTCCACCAAGCTTATTATTAGGGGTTGTAATAGTGGAATCTCCCAAACATGGATAACAAAACCTTGGAGTTAATTTTTAGTGCGTGATATAATATTCAAATTTTTTTTTGCATACATGAACTCTAAAATTTTCATTTAGTTATGCCTTAATATCTTTTTTGTTTACGTGAAAAAATGGGAGACTAAAAGCTCAAGTTTGGATCTGAAAACAAATTTGACCATCCAAGATGGAAATGCACAAATGCTGAGAGTGATAGTTCAAAAAAGTATTTGTGCTTTTTAAGGATAAGCAAAAAGTGGGTTGTTTGGGTCTGGTATATATCCAACCACTTGAGAATTTGATTGTTTCCACTCCTTGAAATTTTTGGATCATTAGGTCCACTTGCATCCTCAACATGTTTGTGGCATGCATATCCACCACATTTAAAGCATGTTAGGATCAGTTACAAGTCCCTTTCCTATAAAATTCCAACAAGCTTATTATTAGGGGTTGTACTAGTGGAATCTCCCAAACATGGATAACAAAACCTTCGAGTTCATTTTTAGTGCGTAATATAATTTCAGAATTATTTTTTGCATACATGAACTCTAAATTTTTTATTTTGTTATGCCTTAATATCTTTTTATTTTAGGAGAGATAATGGGAGAGTGAAAACTGAAGTTTGGATCTGAAAAAAAATTTGAACGTCCAAGATGGAAATGCACAAATGCTGAGAGAGATAGTTCCAAAAATTATCTTTGATTTTTAAGGAAAGGCAAAATGTGGGTTGTTATGCTCTGGTAAATATCCAAGCACATGAGAATTTGATTTCTTCCACTCGAAATTTTTTAATCATTAGGTCCACTTGCATCCTCAACATGTTTCATGCATGCATATCCACCACATTTAAAGCATGTTAGGACCAGTTACAAGTCCCTTTCCTATAAAATTCTACCTAGCTTATTTTTAGGGGTTGTACAAGTGGAATCTCCCAAACATGGATAATAAAACCTTGGAGTTCATTTTTAGTACGTGAAATAATTTTCAAATTTTTTTTTGCATACATGAACTCTTAAATTTTCATTTGGTTAAGCCTTAATATATTTTTTGTTTACGAGAAAAATGGGAGAGTGAAAGCTCAAGTTTGGATCCGAAAACAAACTTGACCATCCAAGATGGAAATGCACAAATGCTGAGAGTGATAGTTCAAAAAAGTATCTGTGATTTTTAGGGATACGCAAAAAGAGGGTTGTTTGGCTCTGGTAAATATCCAACCACTTGAGAATTTGATTTTTTCCACTCCTTGAAATTTTTGGATCATTTGGTCCAGTTGCATCCTCAACATGTTTCTGGCATTTATATCCACCACATTTAAAGCATGTTAGGATCAGTTACAAGTCCATTTCCCTTAAAATTCCACCAAGCTTGTTATTTGGGGTTGTACTAGTGGAATCTCCCAAACATGGATAACAAAACCTTGAAGTTCATTTTTAGTGCGTGAAATAATTTGCTATTTTTTTTTGCATTCATTAACTCTAAAATTTTTACTTTGTTATGCCTTAATATCTTTTTTGTTTACGAGAGAAAATGGCAGAGTGAAAACTGAAGTTTGGATCTGAAATCAAATTTGAGAATCCAAGATGGAAATGCAAAAATGCTGAGAGAGATAGTTCCAAAAAGTATCTGTGATTTTTAAGGATAGGCAAAAAGTGGGTTGTTATGCTTTGGTAAATATCCGACCACTTGAGAATTTGATTTTTTCCACTCCTAGAAATTTTTTGATCATTAGGTCCTCTTGCATCCTCAACATGTTTCTGGCATGCATACTCACCACATTTACAGCATGTTAGGATCAGTTACAAGTCCCTTTCCTATAAAATTCCACCTAGCTTATTATTTGGGGTTGTACTAGTGGAATCTCCCAAGCATGGATAATAAAACCTTAGAGTTCATTTTTATTGCGTGAAATAATTTCCAAATTTTTTTTTGCATACATGAACTCTAAAATTTTTATTTTGTTATGGCTTAATATCTTTTTTGTTTACGAGAGAAAATGGGAGAGTGAAAACTGAAGTTTGGATCTGAAAACAAATTTGAGCATCCAAGATGGAAATGCACAAATGCTGAGAGTTCCAAAAAGTATCTGTGATTTTTAAGGATAGGCAAAAAGTGGGTTGTTTGGCTTCGGTAAATATCCAACCACTTGAGAATTTGATGTTTTCCACTCCTTGAAATTTTTGGATCATTAGGTCCACTTGCATCCTCAACATGTTTCTGGCATGCATATCCGCCACATTTAAAGCATGTTAGGATCAGTTACAAGTCCCTTTCCTATAAAATTCCACCAAGCTTATTATTAGGGGTTGTACTAGTGGAATCTCCCAAACATGGATAATAAAACCTTAGAGTTCATTTTTAGTGCGTGAAATAATTTACAAATTTTTTTTTGCATACGTGAACTCTAAAATTTTTATTTTGTTATGCCTTGATATCTTATTTTTTTACGAGAAAAATGGGAGAGTGAAAACTCAAGTTTGGATCTGAAAACAAATTTCAGCATCCAAGATGGAAATGCACAAATGCTGAGAGAGATAGTTCCAAAGAGTATCTGTGATTTTTAAGGATAGGCAAAAAGTGGTTGTTTGGCTCTGATTAATATCCAACCACTTGAGAATTTGAGTTTTTCCACTCCTTGAAATTTTTGGATCATTAGGTCCACTTGCATCCTCAACATGTTTCTGGCATGCATATCCACCACATTTAAAGCATGTTAAGATCAGTTACATGTCCCTTTCCCATAAAATTCCACCAAGCTTATTATTAGGGGTTGTACTAGTGGAATCTCCCAAACATGGATAA
Source organism: Aristolochia californica (assembly GCF_029961685.1). NCBI lineage: Eukaryota > Viridiplantae > Streptophyta > Magnoliopsida > Piperales > Aristolochiaceae > Aristolochia > Aristolochia californica. The sequence continues at coordinate 9,276,618 of NW_027181837.1, forward strand.
CAAAACCTTGGAGTTCATTTTTAGTGCGTGAAATAATTTTATATTTTTTTTTTGCATACATGAACTCTTAAATTTTCATTTTGTTTTGTCTGAATATCTTTTTTGTGTATGTGAAGAAATGGGAGAGTGAAAGCTCAAGTTTGGATCTGAAAACAAATTTGACCATCCAAGATGGAAATGCACAAATGCTGAGAGGGAAAGTTGAAAAAAGTATCTGTGATTTTTAAGGAATGGCAAAAAGTGGGTTGTTTGGCTCTGGTATATATCCAACCACTTGAGAATTTGATTTTTTCCACTCCTTGAAATTTTTGGATGATTAGGTCCACTTGCATCCTCAACATGTTTCTCGCATGCATATCCACCACACTTAAAGCATATTAGGATCAGTTACAAGTCCCAATCATAGAAAATTCCACCAAACTTATTATTAGGGATTGTACTAGTGGAATCTCCCAAACATGGATAACAAAACCTTGGAGTTCATTTTTAGTGCGTGAAATAATTTCCAAATTTTTTTTTGCATTCATGGACTCTAAAATTTTTACTTTGTTATGCCTTAATATCTTTTTTTGTTTACGAGAGAAATTGGGAGAGTGAAAACTGAAGTTTGGATCTGGAAACAAATTTGAGCATCCAAGATGGAAATGCAAAAATGCTGAGAGAGATAGTTCCAAAAACTATCTGTGATTTAAAAGGATAGGCAAAAAGTAGGTTGTTATGCTCTGGTAAATATCCAACCACTTGAGAATTTGATTTTTTCCACTCCTTGAAATTTTTTGATCATTAGGTCCGTTTGCATCCTCAACATGTTTCCGGCATACATACCCAGCACATTTAAAGCATGTTAGGATCAGTTACAAGTCCCTTTCCTATAAAATTCCACCTAGCTTATTATTATGGGTTGTACTAGTGGAATCTCCCAAACATGGATAATGAACCCTTGGAGTTCGTTTTTAGATCGTGAAATAATTTCCAAATTTTTTTTTACATACATGAACTTTAAAATTTTCATTTTGTTATGCCTTAATATCTTTTTTGTTTACGAGAAAAGTGGAGAGTGAAAACTCAAGTTTGGATCTGAAAACAAATTTGACCATCCAAGATGGAAATGCACAAATGCTGAGAAAGATAGTTCCAAAAAGTATGTGTGATTTTTAAGGATAGGCAAAAAGTGGGTTGTTTGGGTCTGGTTAATATCCAACCACTTGAGAATTTGATTTTTTCCACTCCTTGAAATTTTTGGATCATTAGGTCAACTTGCATCCTCAACATGTTTCTGGCATGCATATCCACCACATTTACAGCATGTTTGGATCAGTTACATGTCCCTTTCCCTTAAAATTCCACCAAACTTATTATTAGGGGTTGTACTAGTGGAACCTCCCGAACATGGATAACAAAACCTTGGAGTTCATTTTTAGTGCGTGAAATAATTTTCAAATGTTTTTTTGCATACATGATGTCTAAAATTTTCCTTTTGTTATGCCTTAATATCATTTTTGTTTACGTGAAAAAATGGGAGAGTGAAAGCTCAAGTTGGATCTGAAAAGAAATTTAAGCATCCAAGATGGAAATGCACAAATACTGAGAGAGATAGTTCAAAAAAGTATCTGTGATTCTTAAGGATAGGCAAAAAGTGGGTTGTTTGGCTCTGGTAAATATCCAACCACTTGAGAATTTGATTTTTTCCACTCTTTGAAATTTTTTGATTATTAGGTCCAATATCATCCTTAACATGTTTCTGGCATACATATCCACCACATTTAGAGCATGTTAGGATCAGTTACAAGTCCCTTTCCTATAAAATTCCACCTAGCTTATTATTTGGGGTTGTACTAGTGGAATCTCCCAAACATGGATAATAAAACCTTAGAGTTCATTTTTATTGCGTGAAATAATTTCAAAATTTTTTTTTGCATACATGAACTCTAAATTTTTTATTTTGCTATGCCTTAATATCTTTTTTGTTTACGAGAGAAAATGGGAGAGTGAAAACTGAAGTTTGGATGTGAAAACAAATTTAAAAATCCAAGATGGAAATGCACAAATGCTGAGAGAGATAGTTCCAAAAAGTATCTATGATTTTTAAGGATAGGCAAAAAGTGGGTTGTTATGCTCTAGAAAATATCGAACCACTTGAGAATTTGATTTTTTCCACTCCTTGAAATTTTTTGATCATTAGGTCCAGTTGCATCCTCAACATGTTTTTTGGCATGCATGCCCACCACATTTAAAGCATGTTAGGATCATTTACAACTCCCTTTCCTATAAAATTCCACCAAGCTTATTATTAGGTGTTGTACTAGTGGAATCTCCCAAACATGGATAATAAAACCTTGGAGTTCATTTTTAGATCGTGAAATAATTTCCAAATTTTTTTTACATACATGAACTCTAAAATTTTCATTTTGTTATGCCTTAATATCTTTTTCGTTTACGAGAAAAATGGGAGAGTGAAAACTCAAGTTTGGATATGAAAAAAAATTTGACCATCCAAGATGGAAATACACAAATGCTGAGAGAGATAGTTCCAAAAGAGTATCTGTGAATTTTAAGGATAGGCAAAAAGTGGGTTGTTTGGCTCTGGTTAATATCCAAGCACTTGAGAATTTTATTTTTTCCACTCCTTGAAATTTTTGGATCATTAGGTCCACTTGCATCCTCAACATGTTTCTGGCATGCATATCCACCACATTTAAAGCATGTTAGGATCAGTTACAAGTCCTTTTCCTATAAAATTTCACCTAGCTTATTATTAGGGGTTGTACTGGTGGAATCTCCCAAACATGGATAATAAAACCTCAGAGTTCTTTTTTCGTGCGTGAAATAATTTCCAAATTTTTTTTGCATACATGAACTCTAAAATTTTCATTTTGTTATGCCTTAATATCTTTTTTGTTTACGTGAAAAAATAGGAGAGTGAAAGCTCAAGTTTGGATTTGAAAACAAATTTGACCATCCAAGATGGAAATGCACAAATGCTAAGAGAGATAGTTCAAAAATGTATCTGTGATTTTTAAGGATAGGCAAAAAGCGGGTTGTTTGGCTCTGGTAAATATCCAACCACTTGAGAATTTGATTTTGTCCACACCTTGAAATTTTTTGATCATTAGGTCCAATATCATCCTTAACATGTTTCTGGCATATCCACCACATTTAAAGCATGTTAGGATTAGTTATAAGTCCCTTTCCTATAAAATTCCACCTAGCTTATTATTAGGGGTTGTACTAGTGGATTCTCCCAAACATGGATAATAAAACCTTAGAGTTCATTTTTATTGCATGAAATAATTTCCAAATTTTTTTTTACATACATGACCTCAAAAATTTTTAATTATTTATGCCTTAATAACTTTTTTGTTTACGAGAGAAAATGGGAGAGTGAAAACTGAAGTTTGGATCTGAAATCAAATTTGAGAATCCAAGATGGAAATGCACAAATGCTGAGAGAGATAGGTCCAAATAGTATTTGTGAATTTTAAGGATAGGCAAAAAGTGGGTTGTTATGCTCTGGAAAATATCAAACCACTTGAGAATTTGGTTTTTTCCACTCCTTGAAATTTTTTGATCATTAGGTCTAGTTGTATCCTCAATATGTTTCTGGCATGCATACCCACCACATTTAAAGCATGTTAGGATCAGCTACAAGTCCCTTTCCTATAAAATTCCACCTAGCTTATTATTAGGGGTTGTACTAGTGGAATCTCCCAAACATGGATAATAAAACCTTAGAGTTCATTTTTAGTGCGTGAAATAATTTGCAAATTTTTTTTTGCATACATGAACTCTAAAATTTTCATTTTGTTATGCCTTAATATCTTTTTTTTTTTACGAGAAAAATGGGAGTGTGAAAACTCAAGTTTGGATCTGAAAACAAATTTGACCATCCAAGATGAAAATGCACAAATTCTGAGAGAGATAGTTCCAAAAAGTATCTCTAATTTTTAAGGATAGGAAAAAAGTGGGTTGTTTGTCTCTCGTAAATGTCCAACCACTTGATAATTTGATTTTTTCCACTCCTTGAAATTTTTGCATCATTAGGTCCACTTGCATCCTCAACATGTTTCTGGGATGCATATCCACCACATTTAAAGCATATTAGGATCAGTTACAAGTCCCTTTCCTATAAAATTCCACCAAGCTTATTAATAGGGGTTATACTAGTGGAATCTCCCAGACATGGATAACAAAACCTCGATTTCATTTTTTTTGCGTGAAATAATTTCCAAATTTCTTTTGCATACATGAACTCTAAAATGTTTATTTTGTTATGCCTTAATATCTTTTTTGTTTACGTGAAAAAATGGGAGAGTGAAACCTCAAGTTTGGATCTGCAAACAAATTTGACCATCCAAGATGGAAATGCACAAATGATGAGAGAGATAGTTCAAAAAAGTATCTGTGATTTTTAAGGATAAGTAAAAAGTGGGTTGTTTGGCTCTGGTAAATATCCAACCACTTGACAATTTGATTTTTTCCACTCCTTGAAATTTTTTGATCATTAGGTCCAGTTGCATCCTCAACATGATTCTGACATGCATATCCACCACATTTAAAGCATGTTAGGATCAGTTACAAGTCCCTTTCCTATAAAGTTCCACCAAGCTTATTATTAGGGGCTGTACTAGTGGAATCACCCAAACATGGATAACAAAACCATGGAGTTCATTTTTAGTGCGTAAAATAATTTCCAAAATTTTTTTCGCATACATGAACTCTAAAATTTTTATTTTGTTATGTCTTAATATCATTTTTGTTTACGAGAAAAGTGGGAGAGTGAAAACTCAAGTTTGGATCTGAAAACAAATTTGACCATCCAAGATGGAAATGCACAAATGCTGAGAGAGATAGTTCCAAAAAGTATGTATGATTTTTAAGGATAGGCAAAAAGTGGGTTGTTTGGGTCTGGTTAATATCCAACCTCTTGAGAATTTGATTTTTTCCACTCCTTGAAATTTTTGTATGATTAGGTCCACTTGCATCCTCAACATGTTTCTGGCATGCATATCCACCACATTTAAAGCATGTTAGGATCAATTACAAGTCCCTTTCCTTTAAAATTCCACCAAGCTTATTATTAGGGGTTGTACTAGTGGAATCTCCCAAACATAGATAACAACCTTGGAGTTCATTTTTAGTGCGTGAAATAATTTTGAAATTTTTTTTGCTTACATGAACTCTAAAATTTTTATTTTGTTATGCCTTAATATCTTTTTTTTTTATGTGAAAAAATGGGAGAGTGAAAGCCCAAGTTTCGATCTGAAAAAAAATTTGACCATCCAAGATGGAAATGCACAAATGCTGAGAGAGATAGTTCAAAAAAGTATCTGTGATTTTTAAGGATAGGCATAAAGTGGGTTGTTTGTCTCTAGTAAATATCCAACCACTTGAGAATTTGATTTTTTCCACTCCTTGAAATTTTTGGATCATTAGGTCCACTTGCATCCTCAACATGTTTCTGGCATGCATATCCACCACATTTAAAGCATGTTAGGATCAGTTACAAGTCACTTTCCCTTAAAATTCCACCAAGCTTATTTTTAGGGGTTGTACAAGTGGAATCTCCCAAACATGGATAACAAAACCTTGGAGTTCATTTTTAGTGCGTGAAATAATTTTCCAATTTTTTTTTGCATACATGAACTCTAGAATTTTCATTATGTTATGCCTTAATATCTTTTCTGCTTACGAGAGAAAATGGAAGAGAGTGAAAACTTATGTTTGGATCCGAAAACAAATTTGAGCATCCAAGATGGAAAAGCACAAATGCTGAGAGAGATTGTTCCAAAAAGTATCATTGATTTTTAAGGATAGGCAAAAAGTGGGTTGTTTGGCTCTGGTTAATATCCAACCACTTGAGAATTTGATTTTTTCCACTCCTTGAAATTTTTTGATCATTAGGTCCACTATCATCCTTAAGAAGTTTCTGGCATGCATATCCACCACATTTAAAGCATGTTTGGATTAGTTATAAGTCCCTTTCCTATAAAATTCCTCCTAGCTTATTATTAGGGGTTGTACTAGTGGAATCTCCCAAACATGGATAACAAAACCTTGGAGTTCATTTTTATTGCGTGAAATAATTTCCAAATTTTTTTTTGCATACATGAACTCTAAATTTTTTATTTTGTTATGCCTTAATATCTTTTTTGTTTACGAGAGAAAATGGGAGAGTGAAAACTGAAGCTTGGATCTGAAAACAAATTTGAGCATCCAAGATGGAAATGCAAAAATGCTGAGAAAGATAGTTCCAAAAAGTATCGGTGATTTTTAAGGATAGGCAAAAAGTGGGTTGTTATGCTCTGGTAAATATCCAACCCCTTGAGAATGTGATTTCTTCCACTCCTTGAAATTTTTTGATCATTAGGTCCTCTTGCACCCTCAACATGTTTCTGGCATGCATACCCACCACATTTAAAGCATGTTAGTCCTTTCCTATAAAATTCCACCTAGCTTATTATTAGGGGTTGTACTAGTGGAATCTCCCAAACATGGATAATAAAACCTTGGAGTTCATTTTTACTGCGTGAAATAATTTCCAAATTTTTTTTACATACATGAACTGTAATATTTTCATTTTGTTTTGCCTTAATATCTTTTTTGTTTATGTGAAAAAATGGGAGAGTGAAAGCTCAAGTTTGGATCTGAAAACAAATTTGACCATCCAAGATGGAAATGCACAAATGCTGAGAGAGATAGTTCAAAAAAGTATCTGTGATTTTTAAGGATAGGCATAAAGTGGGTTGTTTGGCTCTGGTAAATATCCAACCACTTGAGAATTTGAATTTTTCCACTCCTTGAAATTTTTCAATCATTAGGTCCACTTGCATCCTGAACATGTTTCTGGCATGCATATCCACCACATTTAAAGCATGTTAGGATCAGTTACAAGTCCCTTTCCCTTAAAATTCCACCAAGCTTATTTTAAGGGGTTGTACCAGTAGAATCAGCCAAACATGGATAACAAAACCTTGGAGTTCATTTGTAGTGCGTGAAATAATTTTCAAATTTTTTTTTGCATACATGAACTCTAGAATTTTCATTTTGTTAAGCCTTAATATCTTTTTTGTTTATGTGAAAAAATGGGAGAGTGAAACTCAAGTTTGGATCTGAAAACAAATTTGACCATCCAAGATGGAAATGCACAAATGCTGAGAGAGATAGTTCAAAAAAGTATCTGTGATTTTTAAGGATAGGAAAAAAGTGGGTTGTTTGGCTCTGGTAAATATCCAACCACTTGAGAATTTCATTTTTTCCACTCCTTGAAATTTTTGGATCATTGGGTCCACTTGCATCCTCAACATGTTTCTGGCATGCATATCTACCATATTTAAAGCATGTTAGGATTAGTTACTAGTCCCTTTCCTATCAAATTCCACCAAGCTAATTATTAGGGGTTGTACTAGTGGAATCTCCCAAACATGGATAACAAAACCTGGGAGTTCATTTTTATTGCGTGAAATAATTTCCAAATTTTTTTTTTGCATACTTAAGGTCTAAATTTTTTATTTTGTTATGCCTTAATATCTTTTTTGTTTACGAGAGAAAGTGGGAGTGTGAAAACTCAAGTTCGGATCTAAAAACAAATTTGAGCATCCAAGATGGAAATGCACAAATGCTGAGAGAGATAGTTCCAAGAAGTATTTGTGATTTTTAAGGATAGGCAAAAAGTGGGTTGTTTGGCTCTGGTAAATTTCCACCACTTGAGAATTTGATTTTTTCCACTCCTTGAAATTTTTGGATCATTAGGTCCACTTGCATCCTTGAAATGTTTCTGGCACGCATATCCACCACATTTAAAGCATGTTAGGATCAGTTACAGGTCCCTTTCCTATAAAATTCTACCAAGCTTATTATTAGGGGTTGTACTAATGGAATCTCCCAAACATGGATAACAAAACCATGGAGTTCATTTTTATTGCGTGAAATAATTTCAAAATTCTTTTTTGCATACATGAACTCTAAATTTTTTATTTTGTTATGCCTTAATATCTTTTTTGTTTACAAGAGAAAATGGGAGAGTGAAAATTGAAGTTTGGATCAGAAAACAAATTTGAGCATCCAAGATGGAAATGCAAAAATGCTGAGAGAGATAGTTCCAAAAAGTATCTGTGATTTTTAAGGATAGGCAAAAAATGGGTTGTTATGCTCTGGTAAATATCCAACCACTTGAGAATTTGATTTTTTCCACTCCTTGAAATTTTTGGATCATTAGGTCCACTTGCTTCCTCAACATGTTTCTGGCATACATATCCACCACATTTAAAGCATATTAGGATCAGTTACAAGTCCTATTCCTATAAAATTCCACCAAGCATATTATTAGGGATTGTACTAGTGGAATCTCCCAAACATGGATAACAAAACCTTGGAGTTCATTTTTTGTGCGTGAAATAATTTCCAAATTTTTTTTTGCATTCATTAACTCTAAAATTTTTATTTTGTTATGCCTTAATATCTTTTTTGTTTACGAGAGAAAATGGGAGAGTGAAAACAGAAGTTTGGATCTGAAAACAAATTTGCGCATCCAAGATGGAAATGCAAAAATGCTGAGAGAGATAGTTCCAAAAAGTATCTTTGATTTTTAAGGATAGGCAAAAAGTGGGTTGTTATGCTCTTGTAAATGTCCAACCACTTGAGAATTTGATTTTTTCCACTCCTTGAAATTTTTGGATCATTAGGTCCACTTGCATCCTCAACATGTTTCTGGCATGCATATCCACCACATTTAAAGCATGTTAGGATCAATTACAAGACCCTTTCTCTTAAAATTCCACCAAGCTTATTATTAGGGGTTGTACTCGTGGAATCTCCCAAACATGGATAACAAAACCTTGGAGTTCATTTTTAGTGCGTGAAATAATTTTCAAATTTTTTTTTGCAAACATGATCTCTAAAATTTTCATTTTGTTATGCCTTAATATCTTTTTGGTTTAAGTGAAAAAATGGGACAGTGGAAGCTCATGTTTGGATCTTAAAAAAAATTTGACCATCCAAGATGGAAATGCACAAATGCTAAGAGAGATAGTTCAAAAACGTATCTGTGATTTATAAGGATAGGCAAAAAGTGGGTTGTTTGGCTCTGGTAAATATCCAACCACTTGAGAATTTGATTTTTTCCACTCCTTGAAATTTTTGGATCATTAGGTCCACTTGCATCCTCAACATGTTTCTGGCATACATATCCACCACATTTAAAGCATATTAGGATCAGTTACAAGTCCTATTCCTATAAAATTCCACCAAGCTTATTATTAGGGATTGTACTAGTGGAATCTCCCAAACATGGATAACAAAACCTTGGAGTTCATTTTTTGTGCGTGAAATAATTTCCAAATTTTTTTTTTGCATTCATTAACTCTAAAATTTTTGTTTTGTTATGCCTTAATATCTTTTTTGTTTACGAGAGAAAATGGGAGAGTGAAAATAGAAGTTTGGATCTGAAAACAAATTTGCGCATCCAAGATGGAAATGCAAAAATGCTGAGAGAGATAGTTCCAAAAAGTATCTGTGATTTTTAAGGATAGGCAAAAAGTGGGTTGTTATGCTCTTGTAAATGTCCAACCACTTGAGAATTTGAATTTTTCCACTCGAAATTTTTTGCTCATTAGGTCCACTTGTTTCCTCAACATGTTTCTGGCATGTATACCCACCACATTTAAAGCATGTTAGGATCAGTTACAAGTCCCTTTCCTATAAAATTCCACCTAGCTTATTATTAGGGGCTGTACTAGTGGAATCTCCCAAACATGGATAAGAAAAGCTTAGAGTTCATTTTTAGTGCTTGAAATAATTTTCAAATTTTTTTTTTGCATACATGAACTCTAAAATTTTCGTTTTGTTATGCCTTAATATCTTTTTTTTTTTATGAGAAATATGGGAGAGTAAAACTCAAGTTTGGATCTGAAAACAAATTTGAGCACCCAAGATGGAAATGCACAAATGCTGAGAGAGATAGTTCCAAAAAGCATCTGTGATTTTTAAGGATAGGCAAACAGTGGGTTGATTGGCTCTGGTTAATATCCAACCACTAGAGAATTTGATTTTTTCCATTCCTCTAAAATTTTTGGATCATTAGGTCCACTTGCATCCTCAACATGTTTCTGGCATGTTTATCCACCACATTTAAAGCGTGTTAGGATCAGTTCCAAGTCCCTTTCCCTTAAAATTCCACCAAGCTTATTATTAGGGGTTGTACTAGTGGAATCTCCCAAACATGGATAACAAAACCTTGGAGTACATTTTTAGTGCCTGAAATAATTTTCAATTTTTTTTTTTACATACATGAACTCCAAAATTTTCATTTTGTTATGCCTTAATATCTTTTTTGTTTACGTGAAAAAATGGGAGAGTGAAAGCTCAAGTTTGGATCTGAAAACAAATTTGACCATCCAAGATGGACATGCACAAATGCTGAGAGAGATAGTTCCAAAACGTATCTGTGATTTTTAAGGATAGGCAAAAAGTGGGTTGTTTGGCTTTGGTAAACATCCAACCACTTGAGAATTTGATTTTTTCCACTCCTTGAAATTTTCTGATCATTAGGTCCACTTGCATCATCAACATGTTTTTTGCATGCATATCCACCCTATTTAAAGCATGTTAGTCCTTCCCTATAAAATTCCACCTAGCTTATTATTAGGGGTTGTACTAGTGCAATCTCCCAAACATGGATAATAAAACATTGAAGTTCATTTTTACTGCGTGAAATAATTTCCAATTTTTTTTTTTACATACATCAACTCCAAAATTTTTATTTTTTTATGCCTTAATATCAATTTTGTTTACGAGAAAAATGGGAGGGTGAAAACTCAAGTTGGGATCTAAAAAAAAATTTCAGCATCCAAGATGGAAATGCCCAAATACTGCGAGAGATAGTTAAAAAAAGTATCTGTGATTTTTAAGGATAGGCAAAAAGTGGGTTGTTTGGCTCTGGTAAATTTCCAACCACTTGAGAATTTGATTTTTTCCACTCCTTGAAATTTTTGGATCATTAGGTCCACTTGCATCCTCAACATGTTTCTGGCATGCATATCCACCACATTTAAAGCATGTTAGGATCAGTTACAAGTCCCTTTCCTATAAAATTCCACCAAGCTTATTATTAGGGGTTGTACTATTCGAATCTCCCAAACATGGATAACAAAACCTTGGAGTTCATTTTTATTGCGTGAAATAATTTCCAAATTTTTTTTTGCAAACATGAACTCCAAAATTTTTATTTTGTTATGCCTTAATTTCTTTTTTGTTTACGAGAGAAAAGGGGAAAGTGAAAACTGAAGTTTTGATCTGAAAACAAATTTGAGCATCCAAGATGGAAATGCAAAAATGCTGAGAGAGATAGTTTCAAAAAGTATCTGTGATTTTTAAGGATAGGCAAAAAGTGGGTTGTTATGCCCTGGTAAATATCCAACCACTTGAGAATTTGATGTTTTCCACTCCTAGAAATTTTTTGATCATAAGGTCCACTTGCATCCTCAACATGTTTCTGGCATACATACCCACAACATTTAAAGCATGTTAGGATCAGTTACAAGTCCCTTTCCTATAAAATTCCACCTAGCTTATTATTAGAGGTTGTACAAGTGGAATCTCCCAAACATGGATAATAAAACCTTAGAGTACATTTTTAGTGCGTGAAATAATTTTCAAATTTTTTTTTACATATATGAACTCTAAAATTTTCATTTTGTTATACCTTAATATCTTTTTTGTTTACGAGAAAAATGGGAGAGTGAAAACTCAAGTTTGGATCTGAAAACAAATTTGACATTCCAAGATGGAAATGCACAAATGCTGAGAGAGATAGTTCCAAAAAGTGTCTGTGATTTTTAAGGATAGGCAAAAAGTGGGTTGTTTGGCTCTGGTAAATTTCCAACCACTGGAGAATTTTATTTTTTCCGCTCCTTGAAATGTTTGGAGCATTAGGTCCACTTGCATCCTCAACATGTTTCTGGCATACATACCCACAACATTTAAAGCATGTTAGGATCACTTACAAGTCCCTTTCCTATAAAATTCCAACTAGCTTATTATTAGAGGTTGTACAAGTGGAATCTCCCAAACATGGATAGTAAAACCTTAGAGTACATTTTTAGTGCGTGAAATAATTTTCAAATTTTTTTTGCATACATGAACTCTAAAATTTTCATTTTGTTATCCCTTAATATCTTTTTTGTTTACGTGAAAAAATGGGAGAGTGAAAGCTCCAGTTTGGATCTGAAAACAAATTTGACCATCCAAGATGGAAATGCACAAATGCTGAGAAAGATAGTTCAAAAAAGTATCTGTGATTTTTAAGGATAGGCAAAAAGTGGGTTGTTTGGCTCTGGTAAATATCCAACCACTTGAGAATTTCATTTTTTCCACTCCTTGAAATTTTTGGATCATTAGGTCCAGTTGCATCCTCAACATATTTTTGGCATGCATATCCACAACATTTAAAGCATGTTAGGATCAGTTACAAGTCCCTTTCCTATAAAATTCCACCTAGCTTATTATTAGGGGTTGTACTAGTGGAATCTCCCAAACATGGATAATAAAACCTTAGAGTTCATTTTTATTGCGTGAAATAATTTCCAAATTTTTTTTTGCATTCATGAACTCTAAAAGTGTTATTTTGTTATGCCTTAATATCTTTTTTGTTTACGAGAGAAAATGGGAGAGTAAAAACTGAAGTTTGGATCTGCAACCAAATTTGAGCATCCAAGATGGAAATGCAAAAATGCTGAGAGAGATAGTTCCAAAAAGTATCTGTGATTTTTAAGGATAGGCAAAAAGAGGGTTGTTATGCTCTAGTAAATATCCAACCACTTGAGAATTTGATTTTTTCCACTCCTTGAAATTTTTTGATCATTAGGTCCACTTGCATCCTCAACATGTTTCTGGCATGCATACCCACCACATTTAAAGCATGTTCGAATCAGTTACAAGTCCCTTTCCTATAAAATTCCACCGAGCTTATTATTAGAGGTTGTACTAGTGGAATCTCCCAAACATGGATAATAAAACCATAGAGTTCATTTTTAGTGCGTGAAATAATTTTCAAATTTTTTTTGCTTTCATGAACTCTTAAATTTTTATTTTGTTATGCCTCACTATCTTTTTTTTTTACGAGAAATATGGGAGAATGAAAACTCAAGTTTGGATCTGAGAACAAATTTGAGCATCCAAGATGGAAATGCACAAATGCTGAGAGAGATAGTTCCAAAAAGCATCTGTGATTTTTAAGGATAGGCAAAAAGTGGGTTGTTTGGCTCTGGTTAATATCCAACCACTTGAGAATTTGATTTTTTCCACTCCTTGAAATTTTTGGATCATTAGGTCCACTTGCATCCTCAACATGTTTCTGGCACGCAAATCCACCACATTGAAAGCATGTTAGGATGAGTTCCAAGTCCCTTTCCCTTAAAATTCCACCAAGCTTATTATTAGGGATTGTACTAGTTGAATCTCCCAAACATGGATAACAAAACCTTGGATTTATTTTTAGTGCACGAAATAATTTAAAAATATTTTTTTGCATACATGAAGTCTAAAATTTTCATTTTGTTATGCCTTAGTTTCTTCTTTGTTTACTTGAAAAAATGGGAGAGTGAAAGCTCAAGTTTGGATCTGAAAACAAATTTGACCATCCAAGATGGAAATGCACAAATGCTGAGAGAGATAGTTCAAAAAAGTATCTGTGATTTTTAAGGATAGGCAAAAAGTGGGTTGTTGGGCTCTGGTAAATATCCAACCGCTTGAGATTTTGATTTTTTCCACTCCTAGAAATTTTTGGATCATAAGGTCCACTTGCATCCTCAACATGTTTTTTGCATGCATATCCACCACATTTAAAGCATATTAGGATCAGTTACTTGTCCCATTCCTATAAAATTCCACCAAGCTTCTTAATAGGGATTGTACTAGTGGAATCTCCCAAACATGGATAACAAAACCTTGGAGTTCATTTTTAGTGACTGAAATAATTTTCAAATTTTTTTTGCATTCATGAGCTCTAAAATTTTTATTTTGTTATGCCTTAATATCTTTTTTGTTTAAGAGAGAAAATGGGAGAGTGAAAACTGAAGTTTGGATCTGAAAACAAATTTGAGCATCCAAGATGGAAATGCAAAAATGATGAGAGAGATACTTCCAAAAAGTATCTGTGATTTTTAAGGATAGGCAAAATGTGGGTTGTTATGCTCTGGTAAATATCCAACCACTTGAGAATTTGATTTTTTCCACTCGAAATTTTTTTATCATTAGGTCCTCTTGCACCTTCAACATGTTTCTGGCATGCATACCCACCACATTTAAAGCATGTTAGAATCAGTTACAAGCCCTTTCCTTTAAAATTCCACCTAGCTTATTATTAGGGGTTGTACTAGTGGAATCTCCCAAACATGGATAATAAAACCTTGGAGTTCATTTTTATTGCGTGAAATAATTTCCAAATTTTTTTTTTACATGCATAAACTCTAAAATTTTCATTTTGTAATGCCTTAATAACTTTTTTGTTTACGAGAAAAATGGGAAAGTGAAAACTCAAGTTTGGATCTAAAAACAAATTTGAGCATCCAAGATGGAAATGCACAAATGCTGAGAGAGATAGTTCCAAAAAGTATCTGTGATTTTGAAGGATAGGCAAAAAGTGGGTTGTTTGGCTCTGGTAAATTTCCAACCACTTGAGAATTTGATTTTTTCCACTCCTTGAAATTTTTGGATCATTAGGTCCACTTGCATCCTCAACATGTTTCTGGCATGCATATCCACCACATTTAAAGCATGTTAGGATCAGTTACAAGTCCCTTTCCCTTAAAATTCCACCACGCTTATTATTAGGGGTTGTACTAGTGGAATCTCACAAACACGGATAACAAAACCTTGCAGATCATTTTTAGTGCGTGAAATAATTTTCAAATTTTCTTTTGCATACATGAACTCTAAAATTATCGTTTTGTTATGCCCTATTATCTTTTTTGTTTACGTGAAAAAAGGGAGAGTGAAAGCTCTAGTTTGGATCCGAAAACAAATTTGACCATCCAAGATGGAAATGCACAAATGCTAAGAGAGATAGTTCCAAAAAGTATCTGTGATTTTTAAGGATAGGAAAAAAGTGGGTTGTAATGCTATGGTAAATATACAACCACTTGAGAATTTGATTTCTTCCACTCTTGAAATTTTTTGATCATTAGGTCATCTTGCATCCTCAACATGTTCCTGGCATGCATACCCACCACATTTAAAGCATGTTAGGATCAGTTACAAGTCCCTTTCCTATAAAATTCCACCTAGCTTATTATTAGGGGTTGTACTAGTGGAATCTCCCAAACATGGATAACAAAACCTTAGAGTTAATTTTTCGTGCGTGAAATAATTTTCAAATTTTTTTTTTACATGCATGAACTCTTAAATTTTCATTTTGTTATGCCTTAATATCGTTTTTTGTTACGAGAAAAATGGGAGAGTGAAAACTCAAGTTTGGATCTGAAAACAAATTTGAGCATCCAAGAAGGAAATGGACAAATGCTGAGAGAGATAGTTCCAAAAAGTATCTGTAATTTTTAAGGATAGGCAAAAAGTGGGTTGTTTGGCTCTGGTTAATATCCAACCACTTGAGAATTTTATTTTTTGCACTCCTTGAAATTTTTGGGTCATAAGGTTCTCTTGCATCCTCAACATGTTTCTGGCATGCATATCCACCACATTTAAAGCATGTTAGGATCAGTTACAAGTCCCTTTCGCTTAAAATTCCACCAAGCTTAATATTAGGGGTTGTACTAGTGGAATCTCCCAAACATGGATACAAAACCTTGGAGTTCATTTTTAGTGGGTGAAATAATTTAAAATTTTTTTTTTGCATACATGAACTCTTAAATTCTCATTTTGTTATGCCTTAATATCTTTTTTGTTTTCGTGAAAAAATGGGAGAGTGAAAGCTCAAGTTTGGATCTGAAAACAAATTTGACCATCCAAGATGGAAATGCACAAATGCTGAGAGAGATAGTTCAAAAAAGTATCTGTGATTTTTAAGGATAGCCAAAAAGTGGGTTGTTTGGCTCTGGTAAATATCCAACCACATGAGAATTTGATTTTTTCCACTCCTTGAAATTTTTGGATCAATAGGTCCACTTACATCCTCAACATGTTTCTGGCATGCATATCCACCACATTTAAAGCATGTTAGGATCTGTTACAAGTCCCTTTCCTATAAAATTCCTCCAAGCTTATTATTAGGGATTGTACTAGTGGAATCTCCCAAACATGGATAACAAAACCTAGGGGTTCATTTTTAGTGCGTGAAATAATTTCCAAATTTTTTTTTGCATTCATGATCTCTAAAATTTTTATTTTTTTATGCCTTAATATCTTTTTTGTTTAAGAGAGAAAATGGGAGAGTGAAAACTGAAGTTTGGATCTAAACACAAATTTGAGCATCCAAGATGGAAATACAAAAATGATGAGAGAGATACTTCCAAAAAGTATATGTGATTTTTAAGGATAGGCAAAATGTGGGTTGTTATGCTCTGGTAAATATCCAACCACTTGAGAATTTGGTTTTTTCCACTCCTTGAAATTTTTTGATCATTAGGTCCTCCTGCATCCTCAACATGTTTCTGGCATGCATACCCACCACATTTAAAACATGTTAGGATCAGTTACAAGTCCCTTTCCTATAAAATTCCACTTAGCTTATTATTAGGGGTTGTACTAGAGGAATCTCCCAAACATGGATATTAAAACCTTGGAGTTCACTTTTAGTGCGTGAAATAATTTCCAAAATTTTTTTTCACAAACATGAACTCTAAAATTTTCATTTTGTTATGCCTAAATATCTTTTTTGTTAACGAGAAAAATGGGAGAGTGAAAACTCAAGTTTGGATCTGAAAACAGATTTGAGCATCCAAGATGGTAATGCACAAATGCTGAGAGAGATAGTTCCATATAGTATATGTGATTTTTAAGGATAGGCAAAAAGTTGGTTGTTTGGCTCTGGTAAATTTCCAACCACTTGAGAATTTGATTTTTTCCACTCCTTGAAATTTTTGGATCATTAGGTCCCCTTGCATCCTCAACATGTTTCTGGCATGCATATCCACCACATTTAAAGCATGTTAGGATCAGTTACAAGTCCCTTTCTTATAAAATTCCACAAACTTATTATTAGGGGTTGTACTAGTGGAATTTCCCAAACATAGATTACAAAACCTTGGAGATCATTTTTAGTGCGTGAAATAATTTCCAAATTTTTTTTTGCATACATGAACTCTAAAATTTTTATTTTGTTATGCCTTTATATCTTTTTTGTTTACGAGAGAAAATGGGCAAGTGAAAATTGAAGTTTGGATTTGAAAACAAATTTGAGCATCCAAGATGGAAATGTACAAATGCTGAGAGACATAGTTCCAAAAAGTATCTGTGATTTTTAAGGATAGGCAAAAAGTGGGTTGTTATGCTGTCTTAAATATCCAACCACTTGAGAATTTGATTTTTTCCTCTCCTTGAAATTTTTTGATCATTAGGTCCACTTGTGTCCTCAACATGTTTCTGGCATACATATCCACCACATTTAAAGCATCTTAGGATAAGTTACAAGTCCCTTTCCTATAAAATTCCACCTAGCTTATTAGGGGTTGTACTAGTGGAATCTCCCAAACTTGGATAATAAAACCTTAGAGTTCATTTTTAGTGCGTGAAATAATTTTCAAATTATTTTTTGCATGCATGAACTCTAAAATTTTCATCTTGTTATGCCTTAATATCTTTTTTGTTTATGAGAAAAATGGGAGAGTGAAAACTCAAGTTTGGATCTGAAAACAAATTTGAGCATCCAAGATGGAAATGCACAAATTCTGAGAGAGATTGTTCCAAAAAGTATCTTCGATTTTTAAGGATAGGCAAAAAGTGGGTTGCTTGGCACTAGTAAATATTCAATCATTAGGTCCACTTGCATCCTCAACATGTTTTTGGCATGCATATCCACCACATTTAAAGCATGTTAGGATCAGTTACAAGTCCCTTTCCTTTAAAATTCCACCAAGGTTATTATTAGGGGTTATAGGGGTTATACTAGTGGAATCACCAAACATGGATAACAAAACCTTGGAGTTCATTTTTAGTGAGTGAAATAATTTTCAAATTTTTTTTGCATACATGAACTATAAAATTTTCATTTTGTTATGCTTTAATATCTTTTTTGTTTATGTGAAAAAATGGGAGAGTGAAAGCTCAAGCTTGGACCTAAAAACAAATTTGACCATCCAAGATGGAAATGCTCAAATGTTGAGAGAGATAGTTCAAAAAAGTATCTGTGATTTTTAAGGATAGGCAAAAAGTGGGTTGTTTGGCTCTGGTAAATATCCAACCACTTGAGAATTTGATTTTTTCTACTCATTGAAATATTTGGATCATTAGATCCACTTGCATCCTCAACATGTTTCTAGCAAGCATATCCACCACATTTAAAGAAGGTTAGGATCAGTTACAAGTCTCTTTCCTTTAAAATTACAACAAGCTTATCATTAGGGGTTGTACTAGTGGAATCTCCCAAACATGGATAACAAAACCTAGGAGTTCATTTTTAGAGCGTGAAATAATTTTCTAATTTTTTTTGCATACATGAACTCTAAAATTTTTATTTTGTTATGCCTTAATATCTTTTTTGTTTACGAGAAAAAATGGGAGAGTGAAAACTCAAGTTTGGATCTGAAAACAAATGATAGCATCCAAGATGGAAATGCACAAATGCTGAGAGAGATAGTTCCAAAAAGTATCTGTGATTTTAAAGGATAGGCAAAAAGAGGGTTGTTTGGCTCTGGAAAATATCCAATAACTTGAGAATTTTATTTTTTTCACTCTTTGAAAATTTTGGATCATTAGGTCCACTTGCATCCTCAACATGTTTCCGGCATGCATATCTACCACATTTAAAGCATGTTAGGATCAGATACAAGTCCCATTCCTTTAAAATTCCACCAAGCTTATTATTAGGAGTTGTACCAGTGGAATCTCCCAAACGTTGATAATAAAACCTTGGAGTTCATTTTTAGTGCGTGAAATAATTTTCAAATTTTTTTTCCATACATGAACTCTAAAATTTATATTTTGTTATGCCTTAATATCATTTTTGTTTACTAGATAATGGGCGAGTGAAAACTCAATTTTGGATCTGAACACAAATTTCAGCATCCGTGTTGGAAATGCACAAATGCTGAGAGAGATAGTTATAAGAAGTATCTGTGATTTTTAAGGATAGGCAAAATGTGGGTTGTTTGGCTCTCGTAAATATCCAATCACTTGAGAATTTGATTTTTTCCACTCTTTGAAATTTTTGGATCATTAGCCCCACTTGCATCCGCAACTTCTTTCTGGCATGCATTTCCACCACATTTAAACCTTGTTAGAATCAGTTACAAGTCCTTTTCCTATAAAATTCCACCAAGCTTATTATTAGGGGTTGTACTAGTGGAATCTCCCAAACATGGATAACAAAACCTTGGAGTTCATTTTTAGTGTGTGATATAATTTCCAAATTTTCTTTTGCCTACATGAACTCTAAATTTTTTGTTTTGTTATGCCTAAATATCTTTTTTGTTTACAAGAGAAAATGGGAGAGTGAAACCTGAAGTTTGGATCTGAAAACAAATTTGAGCATCCAAGTTGGAAATGCACAAATGCTGAGAGAGATAGTTCCAAAAAGTATCTGTGATTTATAAGGATAGGCAAAAAGTGGGTTGTTATGCTCTAGTAAATTCCCAACCACTTGAGAATTTGATTTTTTCCACTCCTTCAAATTTTTTGATCATTAGGTGCACTTGCATCCTCTACATGTTTCTGGCATGAATGTCCACCACATTTAAAGCATGTTTGGATCAATTACAGGTCCCTTTCCTATAAAATTCCACCTAGCTTATTATTAGGGGTTGTACTAGTGGAATCTCCCAAACATGGATAATAAAACCTTAGAGTTCATTTTTAGTGCGTGAAATAATTTTCAAATTTTTTTTGCATACATGAACTCTAAAATTTTTATTTTGTAATGTCTTAATATTTTTTTTGTTTTCGAGAAAAAATGGGAGAGTGAAAGCTCAAGCTTGGATCTGAAAACAAATTTGACCATCCAAGATGGAAATGCACAAATGCTGAGAGAGATATTTCCAAAAAGTATTTGTGATTTTTAAGGATAGGCAAAAAGTGGGTTGTTTGGCTCTAGTAAATATCCAACCACTTGAGAATTTGATTTTTTTCACTCCTTGAAAATTTTGGATCATATGGTCCACTTGCATCCTCAACATGTTTTTAGCATGCATATCCACCACATTTAAAGCATGTTAGGATCAGTTACAAGTCTCTTTCCTATAAAATTCCACCTTGCTTATTATTAGGGGTTGTACTAGTGGAATCTCCCAAACATGGAAAACAAAACCTTGGAGTTCATTTTTAGTGAGTGAAATAATTTTCTAATTTTTTTTTGCATGTATGAACTCTAACATTTTCATTTTGTTATGCCTTAATATCTTTTTTGTTTATGTGAAAAAATGGGAGAGTTAAAGGTCAAGTTTGGATCTAAAAACCAATATGAGCATCCAAGATGGAAATGCACAAAAGTTGAGAGAGATAGTTCAAAAAAGTATCTGTGATTTTTAAGGATAGGCAAAAAGTTGGTTGTTTGGCTCTGGTAAATATCCAACCACTTGAGAATTTGATTTTTTCCACTCCTTGAAATTTTTGGATCATTAGGTCCACTTGCATCCTCAACATGTTTCTGGCATGCATATCCACCACATTTAAAGCATGTTAGGATCAGTTACAAGTCCTTTTCCTATAAAATTCCACCAACCTTATTATTAAGGGTTGTACTAATAGAATCTCCCAAACATGGATAACAAAACCTTGGAGTTCATTTTTAGTGCATGAAATAATTTTCAAATTTTTTTTTGCATACGTGAACTCTAAAATTTTTATTTTGTTATGCCTTAATATCTTTTTTGTTTACGAGAAAAAATGGGAGAGTGAAAACTGAAGTTTGGAATTGAAAAAAAATTTGAGCATCCAAGATGGAAATGCACAAATGCTAAGAGAGATTGTTCCAAAAAGTATTTGTGATTTTTAAGGATAGGGAAAAAGTGGGTTGTTTGGCTCTAGTAAATATCCAATCACTTGAGAATTTGATTTTTTCCACTCCTTGAAATTTTTGGATCACTAGGTCCACTTGCATCCTCAACATGTTTCTGGCATGCATATCCACCACATTTAAAGCATGTTAGGATCAGTTACAAGTCTCTTTCCTATAAAATTACACCAATCTTATTATTAGGGATTGTCTAGTGGAATCTCTCAAACATGGTAACAAGACCTTGGGGTTCATTTTTAGCGCGTGAAATAATTTTCTAATTTTTTTTGCATACATGAACTCTAAAATTTTTATTTTGTTATGCCTTAATATCTTTTTTGTTTACGAGAAAAAATGGGAGAGTGAAAACTCAAGTTTGGATCTGAAAACAAATTTGAGCATCCAAGATGGAAATGCACAAATGCTGAGAGAGATAGTTCCAAAAAATATCTGTGATTTTAAAGGATAGGCAAAAAGTGGGTTGTTTGGCTCTGGAAAATATCCAATAACTTGAGAATTTTATTTTTTTCTCTCTTTGAAATTTTTGGATCATTAGGTCCACTTGCATCCTCAACTTGTTTCTGGCATGCATATCCACCATATTTAAAGCATGTTAGGATCAGTTACAAGTCCCATTCCTTTAAAATTCCACAAAGCTTATTATTAGGTGTTGTACTAGTGGAATCTCCCAAACATTGATAATAAAACCTTAGAGTTCATTTTGCGTGTAACAATTTTCAAATTTTTTTTGCATTCATGAACTCTAAAATTTTTATTTTGTTATGCCTTAATATCATTTTTGTTTACGAGAAAATGAGAGAGTGAAAACTCAATTTTGGATATGAAAACAAATTTGAGCATCTGAGATGGAAATGCACAAATGCTGAGAGAGATAGTTCAAAAAGTATCTGTGATTTTTAAGGATAGGGAAAAAGTGGGTTGTTAGGCTCTGGTAAATATCCAACCACTTGAGAATTTGATTTTTTCCACTCCTTGAAATTTTTGGATCATTAGGTCCACTTGCATCCTCAACTTGTTTCTGGCATTCATATCCACCACATTTAAAGCATGTTTGGATCAGTTACAAGTCCCTTTCCTATAAAATTCCACCAAGCTTATTATTAGGGGTTGTACTAGTGGAATCTCCCAAACATGGATAACAAAATCTTCAAGTTCATTTTTAGTGTGTGAAAATAATTTGCAAATTTTTTTTTGCATACATGAACTCTAAAATTTTTATTTTGTTATGCCTTAATATCTTTTTTGTTTACGAGAAAAAATGGCAGTGTGAAAACTCGAGTTTGGATCAGAAAAAAAATTTGAGCATCCAAGATGGAAATGCACAAATTCTGAGAGAGATAGTTCCAAAAAGTATTTGTGATTTTTAAGGATAGGCAAAAAGTGGGTTGTTTGGCTCTGGCAAATATCCAACCACTTGAGAATTTTATTTTTTCCACTCCTTAAAATTTTTTGAGCAATAGGTCCACTTGCATCCTCAACATGTTTCTGGCATGCATATCCACCAAATTTAACGCATGTTAGGATCTTTTACAAGTCCCTTTCCTATAAACTTCCACCAAGCTTATTATTATGGGTTGTACTAGTGGAATCTCCCAAACATGGATAACAACACCTTGGAGTTCATTTTTAGTGCGTGAAATAATTTTCAAATTTTATTTTGCGTACATGAACTCTAAAATTTTGTTATTTTGTTATGCCTTAATATCTTTTTTGTTTACAAAAGAAAATGGGAGAGTGAAAACTCAAATTTGGATCTGAAAAGAAATTTGATAATCCACGATGTATATGCACAAATTCTGAGAGAGATAGTTCCAAAAAAGTATCTGTGATTTTTAAGGAGAGGAAAAAAGTGGGTTGTTTGGCTCAGGAAAATATCCAACCACTTGAGAATTTTATTTTTTCTACTCCTTGAAATTTTTTTATCATTAGGTCCACTTGCATCCTCAACATGTTTCTGGCATGCATATCCACCACATTTAAAGCTTGTTAGGATCAGTTACAAGTCCCTTTCCTATAAAATTCCACCTAGCTTATTATTATGGGTTGTACTAGTGGAATCTCCCAAACATGGTTAACAAAACCTTGGAGTTCATTTTTAGTGTTCGAAATAATTTTGAAATTTTTTTTTGCATACATGAACTCTAAAATTTTTATTTTGTTTTGCCTTAATATCTCTTTTTTTTACGAGGAAAAATGGGAGAGTGAAAACTGAAGTTTGGATCTGAAAACAAATTTGAGTATCCAAGATGGAAATGCACAAATGCTGAGTGAGATAGTTCCAAAAAGTATTTGTGATTTTTACGGATAGGCAAAAAGTGGGTTGTTTGGCTCTAGTAGATATCCAATCACTTGAGAATTTGATTTTTTCAACTCCTTGAAATTTTTGGATCATTAGGTCCACTAGCATCCTCAACATGTTTCCGACATGCATATCCACCACATTTAAAGCATGTTAGGATCAGTTACAAGCCCCTTTCCTATAAAATTTCACCTAGCTTGTTATTTGGTGTTGAACTAGTGGACTCTCCCATACATGGATAACAAAACCTTGGAGTTCATTTTTAGTGCATGAAATAATCTTCAAAATTTTTATTTGCATACATGAACTCTAAAATTTTCATTTTGTTATGCCTTAATATCTTTTTTGTTTACTTTAATACATGGGAGAGTGAAAGCTCAAGTTTGGATCTGAAAACAAATTTGAGCATCCAAGATGGAAATGCACAAATGCTGAGAGTGATAGTTCCAAAAAGTATCTGTGATTTTTAAGGATAGGCAAAAATTGGGGTGTTATGATCTGGTAAATATCCAACCACTTGAGAATTTGATTTTTTCCACTCCTTGAAATTTTTTGATCATTAGGTCCATTTGCATCCTCAACATGTTTCTGGCATAAATATCCACCACATTTAAAGCATGTTTGGATCAGTTACAAGTGCCTTTCCTATAAAATTCCACCTAGCTTATTATTAGGTTTTGTACTAGTGGAATCTCCCAAACATGGATAATAAAACCTTAGAGTTCATTTTTATTGAGTGAAATAATTTCCAAATTTTTTTTTGCATACAAGAACTCCAAAATTTTTATTTTGTTACGCCTTAATATCTTTTTTGTTTACGAGAGAAAATGGGAGAGTGAAAACTCAAGTTTGGATCTGAAAACAAATTTGAGCATCCAAGATGGAAATGCACAAATGCTGAGAGAGACAGTTCCAAAAAGTATCTGTGATTTTTAAGGGTAGGCAAAAAGTGGGTTGTTAGGCTCTGGTAAATATCCTTTTTCCACTACTTGAAAATTTTGGATCATTAGGTCCACTTGCATCCTCAACATGTTTTTGGCATGCATATCCACCACATTTAAAGCATGTTAGGATGAGTTACAAGTCTCTTTCCTATAAAATTCCACCTTGCTTATTATTAGGAGTTGTACTAGTGGAATCTCCCAAACATGGATAACAAAACCTTGGAGTTCATTTTTAGTGCGTGAAATAATTTTCAAATTTTTTTTTGCACACATGAACTCTAAAATTTATATTTTGTTATGCCTTAATATCTTTTTTGTTTACGTGAAAAAATGGGAGAGTGAAAGCTCAAGTTTGGATTTGAAAAATAATTTGACCATCCAAGATGAAAATGCACAAATGCTGAGAGAGATAGTTCCAAAAAGTATCTGTGATTTTTAAGGATAGGCAAAAAGTGGGTTGGTTGGCTCAGGTAAATATCCAACCACTTGAGAATTTTACTTTTTCCACTCCTTGAAATTTTTGGATCATTAGGTCCACTTGCATCCTCAACATGTTTCTGGCATGCATATCCATCACATTTAAAGCATGTTAGGATCAGTTACAAGTCCTTTTCGTATAAAATTCCACCAAGCTTATTATTAGGAGTTGTACTAGTGGAATCACCAAAACATGGATAACAAAATCTTGCAGTTCATTTTTAGTGCGTGAAATAATTTCCAAATTTTTTTTTGTTTACATGAACTCTAAAATTTTTATTTTGTTATGCCTTAATATCTTTTTTGTTTACGAGAGAAAATGGGAGAGTGAAAACTAATGTTTGGATCTAAAAACAAATTTGAGCATCCAAGATGGAAATGCACAAATGCTAAGAGAGATAGTTCCAAAAAGTATCTGTGATTTTTAAAGGATAGGCAAAAAGTGGGTTGTTATGCTCTGGTAAATATCCAACCACTTGAGAATTTGATTTTTTCCACTCCTTGAAATTTTTGGATCATTAGGTCCACTTGCAACCTCAACATGTTTTTGGCATGCATATCCACCACATTTAAAGCATGTTAGGATAAGTTACAAGTCCCTTTCCTTTAAAATTCCACCAAGCTTATTATTAGGGGTTATACTAGTGGAATCACCGAAACATGGATAACAAAACCTTGGAGTTCATTTTTGGAGCGTGAAATAAGTTTCAAATTTTTTTTTGCGTACATGAACTATAAAATTTTCATTTTGTTATGCCTTAATTTCTTTTTTGTTTATGTGAAAAAATGGGAGAGTGAAAGCTCAAGCTTGGATCTAAAAACAAATTTGACCATCCAAGATGGAAATGCACAAATGTTGAGAGAGATAGTTCAAAAACGTATCTGTGATTTTTAAGGATAGGCAAAAAGTGGGTTGTTTGGCTCTGGTAAATATCCAACCACTTGAGAATTTGATTTTTTCCACTCATTGAAATATTTGGATCATTAGGTCCACTTGTATCCTCAACATGTTTCTAGCAAGCATATCCACCACATTTAAAGAATGTTAGGATCAGTTACAAGTCTCTTTCCTTTAAAATTACACCAAGCTTATTATTAGGGGTTGTACTAGTGGTATCTCCCAAACATGGATAACAAAACCTAGGAGTTCATTTTTAGTGCGCGATATAATTTTCTAATTTTTTTTGCATACATGAACTCTAAAATTTTTATTTTGTTATGCCTAAATATCTTTTTTGTTTACGAGAAAAAATGGGAGAGTGAAAACTCAAGTTTGGATCTGAAAACTAATGATAGCATCCAAGATGGAAATGCACAAATGCAGAGAGAGATAGTTCCAAAAAGTATCTGTGATTTTAAAGGATAGGCAAAAAGTGGGTTGTTTGGCTCTGGAAAATATCCAATAACTTGAGAATTTGATTTTTTTCACTCTTTGAAATTTTTGGATCATTAGGTCTTCTTGCGTCCTCAACATGTTTCCGGCATGCATATCCACCACATTTAAAGCATGTTAGGATCAGTTACAAGTCCCATTCCTTTAAAATTCCACCAAGCTTATTATTAGGAGTTGTACCAGTGGAATCTCCCAAACGTTGATAATAAAACCTTGGAGTTCATTTTTAGTACGTGAAATGATTTTCAAATTTTTTTTGGATACATGAACTCTGAAATTTTTATTTTGTTATGCCCTAACATATTTTTTTTTTTTACAAGATAATGGGCGAGTGAAAATTCAATTTTGGATCTGAACACAAATTTCAGCATCCGTGTTGGAAATGCACAAATGCTGAGAGAGATAGTTATAAGAAGTATCTGTGATTTTTAAGGATAGGCAAAAAGTGGGTTGTTTGGCTCTGGTAAATATCCAATCACTTGAGAATTTGAAATTTTCCACTCCTTGAAAGTTTTGGATCATTAGGCCCACTTGTATCCGCAACTTGTTTCTGGCATGCATATCTACCACATTTAAACCTTGTTAGAATCAGTTACAAGTCCTTTTCCTATCAAATTCCACCAAGCTTATTATTAGGGGTTGTACTAGTGGAATCTCCCAAACAAGGATAACAAAACCTTGGAGTTCATTTTTAGTGCGTGATATAATTTCCAAATTTTCTTTTGCATACACGAACTCTAAATTTTTTATTTTGTTATGCCTTAATATCTTTTTTGTTTACAAGAGAAAATGGGAGAGTGAAAACTGAAGTTTGGATCTGAAAACAAATTTGAGCATCCAAGATAGAAATGCTCAAATGCTGAGAGAGATAGTTCCAAAAAGTATCTGTGATTTTTAAGAATAGGCAAAAAGTGGGTTGTTTGGCTCTAGTAAAAATCCAATCACTTGAGAATTTGATTTTTTCTACTCCTTGAAATTTTTGGATCATTAGGTCCACCTGCATCCTCAACATGTTTCTGGCATGCATATCCACCACATTTAAAGCATGTTAGGATCAGTTACAAGTCCCTTGCCTATAAAATTCCACCAAGCTTATTATTAGGGCTTGTACTAGTGGAATCACCCAAACATGGATAACAAAACCTTGGAGTTCATTTTTAGCGCGTGAAATAATTTCCAATTTTTTTTTTGCATACAAGAACTCTAAAATTTTTATTTTGTTACGCCTTAATATCTTTTTTGTTTACGAGAGAAAATGGGAGAGTGAATACTCAAGTTTCGATCTGAAAACAAATTTGAGCATCCAAGATGGAAATGCAAAAATGCTGAGAGAGACAGTTCCAAAAAGTATCTGTGATTTTTAAGGGTAGGCAAAAAGTGGGTTGTTAGGCTCTGGTAAATATCCAATCACTTGAGAATTTGATTTTTTCCACTCCTTGAAAATTTTGGATCATTAGGTCCACTTGCATCCTCAACATGTTTTTGGCATGCATATCCACCACATTTAAAGCATGTTACGATCAGTTACAAGTCTCTTTCCTATAAAATTCCACCTTGCTTATTATTAGGGGTTGTACTAGTGAAATCTCCCAAACATGGATAGCAAAACCTTGGAGTTGATTTTTAGTGCGTGAAATAATTTTCAAATTTTTTTTACATACACGAACTCTAAAATTTTTATTTTGTTATGCCTTAATATCTTTTTTGTTTACGTGAAAAAATGGGAGAGTGAAAGCTCAACTTTGGATCTGAAAAAAAATTTGACCATCCAAGATGAAAATGCACAAATGCTGAGAGAGATAGTTCCAAAAAGTATCTGTGATTTTTAAGGATAGGCAAAAAGTGGGTTGTTTGGCTCTGGTAAATATCCAACCACTTGAGAATTTTATTTTTTCCACTCCTTGAAATTTTTGGATCATTAGGTCCACTTGCATCCTCAACAAGTTTCTAGCATGCATATCCATCACATTTAAAGCACGTTAGGATCAGTTACAAGTCCCTTTCCTACAAAATTCTACCAAGCTTATTATTAGGGGTTGTACTAGTGGAATCTCCCAAACATTGATAATAAAACCTTGGAGTTCATTTTTAGTGCGTGTAATAATTTTCAAATTTTTTTTGCATACATGAACTCTAAAATTTTTATTTTGTTATGCCTTAATATCATTTTGGTTTAGGAGAAAATGAGAGAGTGAAAACTCAATTTTCGATCTGAATACAAATTTGAGCGTTCGAGATGGAAATGCACAAATGCTGAGAGAGATAGTTCCAAAAAGTATCTGTGATTTTTAAGGATAGGCAAAAAGTGGGTTGTTAGGCTCTGGTAAATATCCAACCACTTGAGAATTTGATTTTTTCCACTCCTTGAAATTTTAGGATCATTAGGTCCACTTGCATCCTCAACATGTTTCTCCCATGCATATCGACCACATTTAAAGCATGTTAGGATCAGTTACAAGTCCCTTTCCTATAAAATTCCACCAAGCTTTTTATTAGGGGTTGTAGTAGTGGAATCTCCCAAACATGGATAACAAAACCTTCGAGTTCATTTTCAGTGTGTGAAAATAATTTGCAAATTTTTTTTTGCATACATGAACTCTAAAATTTTTATTTCGTTATGCCTTAATATCTTTTTTGTTTACGAGAAAAAATGGGGGAGAGAAAACTCAAGTTTGGATCTGAAAACAAATTCGACCATCCAAGATGGAAATGCAGAAATTCTGAGAGAGATAGTTCCAAAAAGTCTCTGTGATTTTTAAGGATAGGCAAAAAGTGGGTTGTTTGGCTCTGGCAAATATCCAACCACTTGAGAATTTCATTTTTCCACTCCTTGAATTTTTTTGATCATTAGGTCCACTTGCATCCTCAACATGTTTCTGGCATGCATATCCTCCACATTTAAAGCATGTTAGGATCAGTTACAAGTCCCTTTCCTATAAAATTCCACCTAAATTATTATTAGGGGTTGTACTAGTGGAATCTCCCAAACATGGAAAGAAAACCTTTGAGTTCATCTTTAGCACGTGAAATAATTTTGAAATTTTTTTTTGCATACAAGAACTCTAAATTTTTTATTTTGTTACGCCTTTGTATCTTTTTTTTTTACGAGAGAAAATGGGAGAGTGAAAACTCAAGTTTGGATCTGAAAACAAATTTCAGCATCCAAGATGGAAATGCCAAATGCTGAGAGAGACAGTTCCAAAAAGTATCTGTGATTTTTAAGGGTAGGCAAAAAATGGGTTGTTAGGCTCAGGTAAATATCCGACCACTTGAGAATTTGATTTTTTCCACTACTTGAAAATTTTGGATCATTAGGTCCACTTGCATCCTCAACATGTTTTTGGCATGCATATCCACCACATTTAAAGCATGTTAGGATGAGTTACAAGTCTCTTTCCTATAAAATTCCACCTTGCTTATTATTAGGAGTTGTACTAGTGGAATCTCCCAATCATGGATAACAAAACCTTGGAGTTTATTTGTAGTGCGTGAAACAATTTTCAAATTTTTTTTTGCATACATGAACTCTAAAATTTATATTTTGTTATGCCTTAATATCTTTTTTGTTTACGTGAAAAAATGGGAGAGTGAAAGCTCAAGTTTGGATTTGAAAACAAATTTGACCATCCAAGATGAAAATGCACAAATGCTGAGAGAGATAGTTCCAAAAAGTATCTGTGATTTTTCAGGATAGGCAAAATGTGGGTTGGTTGGCTCTGGTAAATATCCAACCACTTGAGAATTTTATTTTTTCCACTCCTTGAAATTTTTGGATCATTAGGTCCACTTGCATCCTCAACATGTTTCTGGCATGCATACCCATCACATTTAAAGCATGTTCGGATCAGTTACAAGTCCTTTTCGTATAAAAATCCACCAAGCTTATTATTAGGGGTTGTACTAGTAGAATCACCAAAACATGGATAACAAAACCTTGGAGTTCATTTTTAGTGCGTGAAATAATTTCCAAATTTTTTTTTGCTTACATGAACTGTAAAATTTTTATTTTGTTATGCCATAATAACTTTTTTGTTTACGAGAGAAAATGGGAGAGTGAAAACTGATGTTTGGATCTAAAAACAAATTTGAGCATCCAAGATGGAAATGCACAAATGCTGAGAGAGATAGTTCCAAAAAGTATCTGTGATTTTTAAGGATAGGCAAAAAGTGGGTTGTTATGCTCTAGTAAATATCCAACAACTTGAGAATTTGATTTTCTCCACTCCTTGAAATTTTTGGATCATTAGGTCCACTTGCATCCTCAACATGTTTTTGGCATGCATATCCACCACATTTAAAGCATGTTAGGATCAGGTACAAGTCCCTTTCCTTTAAAATTCCACCAAGCTTATTATTAGGGGTTATACAAGTGGAATCACCGAAACATGGATAACAAAACCTTGGAGTTCATTTTTGGAGCGTGAAATAATTTTCAAATTTTTTTTTGCGTACATGAACTATAAAATTTTCATTTTGTTATGCCTTAATTTCTTTTTTGTTTATGTGAAAAAATGGGAGAGTGAAAGCTCAAGCTCGGATCTAAAAACAAATTTGACCATCCAAGATGGAAATCCACAAATGTCGAGAGAGATAGTTCAAAAAAGTATCTGTGATTTTTAAGGATAGGCAAAAAGTGGGTTGTTTGGCTCTGGTAAATATCCAACCACTTGAGAATTTGATTTTTTCCACTCATTGAAATATTTGGATCATTAGGTCCACTTGTATCCTCAACATGTTTCTAGCAAGCATATCCACCACATTTAAAGAATGTTAGGATCAGTTACAAGTCTCTTTCCTTTAAAATTACACCAAGCTTATTATTAGGGGTTGTTCTAGTGGTATCTCCCAAACATGGATAACAAAACCTAGGAGTTCATTTTTAGAACGCGAAATAATTTTCTAATTTTTTTTGCATACATGAACTCTAAAATTTTTATTTTGTTATGCCTAAATATCTTTTTTGTTTACGAGAAAAAATGGGAGAGTCAAAACTCAAGTTTGGATCTGAAAACAAATGATAGCAACCAAGATGGAAATGCACAAATGCAGAGAAAGATAGTTCCAAAAAGTATCTGTGATTTTAAAGGATAGGCAAAAAGTGGGTTGTTTGGCTCTGGAAAATATCCAATAACTTGAGAATTTGATTTTTTTCACTCTTTGAAATTTTTGGATCATTAGGTCTTCTTGCATCCTCAACATGTTTCCCGCATGCATATCCACCACATTTAAAGCATGTTAGGATCAGTTACAAGTCCCATTCCTATAAAATTCCACCTCAATTATTATTAGGGGTTGTACTAGTGGAATCTCCCATACATGGAAAGAAAACCTTTAAGTTCATCTTCAGTGCGTGAAATAATTTTCAAATTTTTTTTGCATACATGAACTCTAAAATTTTCATTTTCTTATGCCTAAATTTATTTTTTGTTTACGAGAAAAATGGGAGAGTGTAAACTCAAGTTTGGATCTGAAAACAAATTTGAGCATCCAAGATGAAAATGCACAAATGCTGAGAGAGATAGTTCCAAAAAGTATCTGTGATTTTTAAGGATAGGCAAAAAGTGGGTTGTTACGCTCTGGTAAATATCCATCCACTTGAGAATTTGATTTTTTCCACTCCTTGAAAATTTTGGATCATTAGGTCCACTTGCATCCTCAACATTATTTTGGCATGCATATCCACCACATTTAAAGCATGTTATGATGAGTTACAAGTCTCTTTCCTATAAAATTCCACCTTGCTTATTATTAGGGGTTGTACTAGTGGAATCTCCCAAACATGGATAATAAAACCTTAGAGTTTATTTTTAGTGCGTGAAATAATTTTCAATTTTTTTTTTTGCATACATGAACTCTAAAATTTTCATTTTGTTATGCCTTAATATCTTTTTTTTTTACGAGAAAAATGGGAGAGTGAAAACTCAAATTTGGATCTGAAAACAAATTTGAGCATCCAAGATGGAAATGCACAAACGCTGGGAGAGATAGTTCCAAAAAGTATCTGTGATTTTTAAGGATAGGCAGAAAGTGGGTTGTTTCGCTTTGGTTAATATCCAACCACTTGAGAATTTGATTTTTTCCAGTCCTTGAAATTTTTGGATATTAGGTTCACTCGCATCCTCAACATGTTTCTGGCATGCATATCCACCACATTTAAAGCATGTTAGGATCAGTTACAAGTCCCTTTCCCTTTAAATTCCACCAAGCTTAATATTAGGGGTTGTACTAGTGGAATCTCCCAAACATGGATAACAAAACCTTGGAGTTCATTTTTTGTGCGTGAAATAATTTTCAAATTTTTTTTTTTGCATACCTGATCTCTAAAATTTTCATTTTGTTATGCCTTAATATCTTTTTTGTTTACGAGAAAAATTGGGAGAGTGAAAACTCAAGTTTGGATCTGAAAACAAATTTGAGCATCCAAGATGGAAATGCACAAACGCTGGGAGAGATAGTTCCAAAAAGTATATGTGATTTTTAAGGATAGGCAAAAAGTGGGTTGTTTGGCTCTAGTAAATATCCAACCACTTGAGAATTTGATTTTTTCCAGTCCTTGAAATTTTTGGATCATTAGGTTCACTCGCATCCTCAACATGTTTTTGGCATGCATATCCACCACATTTAAAGCATGTTAGGATCAGTTACAAGTCCCTTTCCCTTTAAATTCCACCAAGCTTAATATTAGGGGTTGTACTACTGGAATCTCCCAAACATGGATAACAAAACCTTGGAGTTCATTTTTTGTGCGTGAAATAATTTTCAAATTTTTTTTTTTGCATACATTATCTCTAAAATTTTCATTTTGTTATGCCTTAATATCTTTTTTTTTTACGTGAAAAAATGGGAGAGTGAAAGCTCAAGTTTTGAACTGAAAACAAATTTGACCATCCAAGATGGAAATGCACAAATGCTGAGAGAGATAGTTCCAAAAAGTATCTGTGATTTTTAAGGATAGCCAAAAAGTGGGTTGTTTGGCTCTGGTAAATATCC
Source organism: Aristolochia californica (assembly GCF_029961685.1). NCBI lineage: Eukaryota > Viridiplantae > Streptophyta > Magnoliopsida > Piperales > Aristolochiaceae > Aristolochia > Aristolochia californica. Next base: position 9,309,839 of record NW_027181837.1, read on the forward strand.
AACCACTTGAGAATTTGATTTTTTCCACTCCTTGAAATTTTTGGATCAATAGGTCCACTTGCATCGTCAACATGTTTCTGGCATGCATATCCACCACAATTAAAGCATGTTAGGATCAGTTACAAGTCCCTTTCCTATAAAATTCCACCAAGCTTTTTATTAGGGATTGTACTAGTGGAATCTCCCAAACATGGATAACAAAACCTTGGAGTTCATTTTTAGTGCGTGAAATAATTTCCAAATTTTTTTTTGCATTCATGAGCTCTTAAGTTTTTATTTTGTTATGCCTTAATATCTTTTTTGTTTACCTGAAAAAATGGGATAGTGAAAACTGAAGTTTGGATCTGGAAACAAATTTGAGCATCCAGGATGGAAATGAAAAAATGCTGAGAGAGATAGTTCCAAAAAGTATCTGTGATTTTTAAGGATAGGCCAAAAGTGGGTTGTTATGCTCTGGTAAATATCCTACCACTTGAGAATTTGATTTTTTCCACTCCATGAAATTTTTGGATCAATAGGTCCACTTGCATCCTCAACATGTTTCTGGCATGCATACCCACCACATTTAAAGCATGTTAGGATCAGTTACAAGTCCCTTTCCTATAAAATTCCACCTAGCTTATTATTAGGGGTTGTACTAGTGGAATCTCCCAAACATGGATAATAAAACCTTAGAGTTCATTTTTAATGCGTGAAATAATTTTCAAATTTTTTTTAGCATACATGAACTCTAAAATTTTCATCTTGTTATGCGTTAATATCTTTTTTGTTTATGAGAAAAATGGGAGAGTGAAAACTCAAGTTTGGATCTTAAAACAAATTTGAGCATCCAAGATGGAAATGCACAAATTCTGAGAGAGAATATTCCAAAAAGTATCTTCGATTTTTAAGGATAGGCAAAAAGTGGGTTGTTTGGAACTAGTAAATATCCAACCACTTGAGAATTTGATTTTTTCCACTCCTTGAAATTTTTTGATCATTCGGTCCACTTGCATCCTTAACATGTTTTTGGCATGCATATCCACCATATTTAAAGCATGTTAGGATCAGTGACAAGTCCCTTTCCTTTAAAATTCCACCAAGCTTTATTATTAGGGGTTATACTAGTGGAATCACCCAAACATGGATAACAAAACCTTGGAGTTCATTTTTGGAGAGTGAAATAATTTTCAAATTTTTTTTTCCGTACATGAACTATAAAATTTTCTTTTTGTTATGCCTTAATTTTTTTTTTTGTTTATGTGAAAAAATGGAAGAGTGAAAGCTCAAGCTTGGATCTAAAAACAAATTTGACCATCCAAGATGGAAATGCACAAATGTTGAGAGAGATAGTTCAAAAAAGTATCTGTGATTTTTAAGGATAGGCAAAAAGTGGGTTGTTTGGCTCTGGTAAATATCCAACCACTTGAGAATTTGATTTTTTCCACTCATTGAAATATTTGGATCATTAGGTCCACTTGCATCCTCAACATGTTTCTAGCAAGCGTATCCACCACATTTAAAGAATGTGAGGATCAGTTATAAGTCTCTTTCCTTTAAAATTACACCAAGCTTATTATTAGGGGTTGTACTATTGGAATCTCCCAAACATAGATAACAAAACCTAGGAGTTCATTTTTAAAGCTCGAAATAATTTTCTAATTTTTTTTGCATACATGAACTCTAAAATTTTTATTTTGTTATGCCTAAATATCTTTTTTGTTTACGAGAAAAAATGGGAGAGTGAAAACTCAAGTTTGGATCTGAAAACAAATGATAGCATCCAAGATGGAAATGCACAAATGCAGAGAGAGATAGTTCCAAAAAGTATCTGTGATTTTAAAGGATAGGCCAAAAGTGGGTTGTTTGGCTCTGAAAAATATTCAATAACTTGAGAATTTGATTTTTTTCACTCTTTGAAATTTTTGGTTCATTAGGTCCACTTGCATCCTCAACATGTTTCCGGCATGCATATCCACGACATTTAAAGCATGTTAGGATCAGTTACAAGTCCCATTCCTTTAAAATTCCACCAAGCTTATTATTAGGAGTTGTACCAGTGGAATCTCCCAAACGTTGATAATAAAACCTTGGAGTTCATTTCTAGGTCGTGAAATAATTTTCAAATTTTTTTGGCATACATGAACTCTAAAATTTTGATTTTGTTATGCCTTAACATCATTTTTTTTTACAAGATAATGGGCGAGTGAAAATTCAATTTTGGATCTGAACACAAATTTCAGTATCCGTGTTGGAAATGCACAAATGCTGAGAGAGATAGTTATAAGAAGTATCTGTGATTTTTAAGGATAGGCAAAAAGTGGGTTGTTTGGCTCAGGTAAATATCCAATCACTTGAGAATTTGATTTTTTCCACTCCTTGAAATTTTTGGATCATTAGGCCCACTTGTATCCGCAACTTGTTTCTCGCATGCATATCCACCACATTTAAACCTTGTTAGAATCAGTTACAAGTCCTTTTCCTATAAAGTTCCACCAAGCTTATGATTAGGGGTTGTACTAGTGGAATCTCCCAAACATGGATAACAAAACCTCTGAGTTCATTTTTAGTGCGTGATATAATTTCCAAATTTTCTTTTGCGTACATGAACTCTAAATTTTTTATTTTGTTATGCCTTAATATCTTTTTTGTTTACAAGAGAAAATGGGAGAGTGAAAACTGAAGTTTGGATCTGAAAACAAATTTGAGCATCCAAGATAGAAATGCACAAATTCTAAGAGAGATAGTTCCAAAAAGTATCTGTGATTTTTAAGAATAGGCAAAAAGTGGGTTGTTTGGCTCTAGTAAATATCCAATCACTTGAGAATTTGATTTTTTCGACTCCTTGAAATTTTTGGATCTCTAGGTCCACTTGCATCCTCAACATGTTTCTGGCATGCATATCCACCACATTTAAAGCATGTTAGGATTAGTTACAAGTCTCTTTCCTTTAAAATTACACCAATCTTATTATTAGGGGTTGTCTAGTGGAATCTCCCAAACTTGGATAACAAAACCTTGGAATTCATTTTTAGTGCGTAAAATAATTTGCTAATTTTTTTTGCATACATGAACTCTAAATTTTTTATTTTGTTATGCCTTAATATCTTTTTTGTTTACGAGAAAAAATGGGAGAGTGAAAACTCAAGTTTGTATCTGAAAACAAATTTGAGCATCCAAGATGGAAATGCACAAATGCTGAGAGAGATAGTTCCAAAAAATATCTGTGATTTTAAAGGATAGGCAAAAAGTGGGTTGTTTGGCTCTGGAAAATATCCAATAACTTTAGAATTTTATTTTTTTCTCTCTTTGAAATTTTTGGATCATTAGGTCCACTTGCATCCTCAACTTGTTTCTGGCATGCATATCCACCATATTTAAAGCATGTTAGGATCAGTTACAAGTTCCATTCCTTTAAAATTCCACCAAGCTTATTATTAGGGGTTGTACCAGTGGAATCTCCCAAACATTGATAATAAAACCTTAGAGTTCTTTTTTAGTGCGTGAAATAATTTCAAAATTTTCTTTTGCATCCATGAACTCTAAATTTTTTATTTTGTTATGCCTTAATATCTTTTTTGTTTACGAGAGAAAATGGGAGAGTGAAAACTGAAGTTTGGATCTGAAAACAAATTTGAGCATCCAAGTTGGAAATGCACAAATGCTGAGAGAGATAGTTCCAAAAAGTATATGTGATTTTTAAGGAAAGGTGGGTTGTTATGCTCTGGTAAATATCCAACCACTTGAGAATTTGACTTTTTCCACTCCTTGAAATTTTTTGATCATTAGGTCCACTTACATCCTCTACATGTTTCTGGCATGAATATCCACCACATTTAAAGCATGTTTGGATCAATTACAAGTCCCTTTCCTAGAAAATTCCACCTAGCTCATTATTAGGGGTTGTACTAGTGGAATCTTCCAAACATGGATAATAAAACCTTAGAGTTCTTTTTTAGTGCGTGAAATAATTTCCAAATTTTTTTTTGCATACATGAATTCTAAAATTTTCATTTTGTTAGCCTTAATATCTATTTTGTTTACGTGAAAAATTGGGAGAGTGAAATCTCAAGTTTGGATCTGAAAACAAATTTGACCATCCAAGATGGAAATTCACAAATGCTGAGAGAGATAGTTCCAAAAATTATTTGTGATTTTTAAGGGTAGGCAAAAAGTGGGTTGTTTGGCTCTAGTAAATATCCAATCACTTGAGAATTTGATTTTTTCCACTCCTTGAAATTTTTGGATCACTAGGTCCACTTCCATCCTCAACATGTTTCAAGCATGCATATCCACTACATTTAAAGCATGTTAGGATCAGGTACAAGTCCCTTTCCTTTAAAATTACACCAAGCTTATTATTAGGGATTTTACTTGTGGAATCTCCCAAACATGGATAAGAAAACCTTGGAGTCCATTTTTATAGCGTGAAATAATTTTTAAATTTTTTTTTGCATACATGAACTCTAAACTTTTCATTTTTTTATGCCTAAATAAGTTTTTTTTTACGAGAAAAAATGGGAGAGTGAACACTCAAGTTTGGATCTGAAAACAAATTTGGGCATCCGAGATGGAAATGCACAAATGCTGAGAGAGAAAGTTCCAAAAAGTATCTGTGATTTTTAAGGATAGGCAAAAAGTGAGTTGTTAAGCTCTGGTAAATATCCAACCACTTGAGAATTTGATGTTTTCCACTCCTTGAAAATTTTGGATTATTAGGTCCACTTGCATCCTCAACATGTTTTTAGCATGCATATCCACCACATTTAAAGCATGTTAGGATCAGTTACAAGTCGCTTTCCCATAAAATTCCACCTTTCTTATTATTAGGGGTTGTACTAGTGGAATCTCCCAAACATGGATAACAAAACCTTGGAGTTCATTTTTAGTGAGTGAAATAATTTTCTAATTTTTTTTTGCATACATGAACACTAAAATTTTCATTTTTTTATGCCTTAATATCTTTTTCATTTACGTGAAAAAATGGGAGAGTGAAAGCTCAAGTTTGGATCTGAAAACAAATTTGACCATCCAAGATGAAAATGCACAAATGCTGAGAGAGATAGTTCCAAAAAGTATCTGTGATTTTTAAGGATAGGCAAAAAGTGGGTTGTTTGGCTCTCGTAAATATCCAACTACTTGAGAATTTGATTTTTTCCACTCCTTGAAATTTTTGGATCATTAGGTCCACTTGCATCCTCAACATGTTTCTGGCATGCATATCCACCACATTTAAAGCATGTTAGTATCAGTTACAAGTCCCTTTCCTTTAAAATTTCACCAAGCTTATTATTAGGGGTTGTACTAGTGGAATCACCCAAACATGGATAACAAAACCTTGGAGTTCATTTTTAGTGCGTGAAATAATGTCCAAATTATCATTTGCCTACATGAACTTTAAATTTTTTATTTTGTTATGCCTTAATATCTTTTTTGTTTACAAGAGAAAATTGGAGAGTGAAAACTGAAGTTTGGATCTGAAAACAAATTTGAGCATCCAAGATAGAAATGCACAAATGTTGAGAGAGATAGTTCCAAAAAGTATCTGTGATTTTTAAGGATAGGCAAAAAGTGGGTTGTTTGGCTCTAGTAAATATCCAATCACTTAAGAATTTGATTGTTTCCACTCCTTGAAATTTTTCGATCACTTGGTCCACTTGCATCCTCAACATGTTTCTGGCATGCATATCCACCACATTTAAAGCAGGTAAGGATCAGTTACAAGTCTCTTTCCTTTAAAATTACACCAATATTATTATTAGGGGTTGTCAAGTGGAATCTCCCAAACGTTCATAACAAAACCATGGAGTTCATTTTTAGTGCGTGAAATAATTTGCTAATTTTTTTTGCATACATGAACTCTAAAATTTTTATTTTGTTATGCCTTAATATCTTTTTGTTTACGAGAAAAAATGGGAGAGTGAAAACTCAAGTTTGGATCTGAAAACAAATTTGAGCATCCAAGATGGAAATGCACAAATGCTGACAGAGATAGTTCCAAAAAATATCTTTGATTTTAAAGGATAGGCAAAAAGTGGGTTGTTTGGCTCTGGAAAATATCCAATAACTTGAGAATTTTATTTTTTTCTCTCTTTGAAATTTTTGGATCATTAGGTCCACTTGCATCCTCAACTTGTTTCTGGCATGCTTATCCACCACATTTAAAGCATGTTTGGATCAATTACAAGAGCCTTTCCTATAAAATTCCACCTAGCTTATTATTAGGGGTTGTACTAGTGGAATCTCCCAAACATGGGTAATAAAACCTTAGAGTTCATTTTTAGTGCGTGAAATAATTTTCAAATTTTTTTTGCATACATGAAGTCTAAAATTTTCATTTTGTTAGCCTTAATATCTTTTTTGTTTACGTGAAAAAAAGGGAGAGTGAAAGCTCAAGTTTGGATCTGAAAACAAATTTGACCATCCAAGATGGAAATGCACAAGTGCTGAGAGAGATAGTTCCGAAAAGTATTTGTGATTTTTAAAGATAGGCAAAAAGTGGGTTGTTTGGCTCTAGTAAATATCCAATCACTTGAGAATTTGATTTTTTCCACTCCTTGAAATTTTTGGATCACTAGGTCCAGTTGCATCCTCAACATATTTCTGGCATGCATATCCACTACATTTAAAACATGTTAGGATCAGTTACAAGTCCCTTTCCTTTAAAATTACACCAAGTTTATTATTAGGGATTTTACTTGTGGAATCTCCCAAACATGGATAACAAAAGCTTGAAGTCCATTTTTAGAGCGTGAAATAATTTTTAAATTTTTTTTTGCATACATGAACTCTAAAATTTTAATTTTGTTATGCCTAAATAAGTTTTTTGTTTACGAGAAAAAATGGGAGAGTGAACACTCAAGTTTGGATCTGAAAACAAATTTGAGCATCCAAGATGGAAATGCACAAATGCTAAGAGAGATAGTTCCAAAAAGTATCTGTGATTTTTAAGGATAGGCAAAAAGTGGGTTGTTAAGCTCTAGTAAATATCCAACCACTTGAGAATTTGATGTTTTCCACTCCTTGAAAATTTTGGATCATTTGATCCACTTGCATCCTCAACATGTTTCTGGCATGCATATCCACCACATTTAAAGCTTGTGAGGATTAGTTACAAGTCCCTTTACTTTAAAATTCCACCAAGCTTATTATTAAGGGTTGTACTACTGGAATCACCCAAACATGGATAACAAAACATTGGAGTTCATTTTTAGTGCGTGAAATAATTTCCAAATTTTTTTTTGCATACATGAACTCTAAAATTTTTATTTTGTTATGCCTTAATATCTTTTTTGTTTACGAGAGAAAATGGGAGAGTGAAACTGAAGTTTGGATCTGAAAACAAATTTGACCATCCAAGATGGAAATGCACAAATGCTGAGAGAGATAGTTTCAAAAAGTATATGTGATTTTTAAGGATAGGCAAAAAGTGGGTTGTTATGCTCTGGTAAATATCCAACCACTTGAGAATTTGATTTTTTCCACTCCTTGAAAATTTTGGATCATTAGGTCCACTTGCATCCTCAACATGTTTTTGGCATGCATATCCACCACATTTAAAGCATGTTAGGATCAGTTACAAGTCTCTTTCCTATAAAATTCCACCTTGCTTATTATTAGGGGTTGTACTAGTGGAATCTCCCAAACATGGATAACAAAACCTTGGAGTACATTTTTATTGACTGAAATAATTTTCAAATTTTTTTTGGCATACATGAACTATAAAATTTTCATTTTTTTATGCCTTGATATGTTTTTTGTTTATGTGAAAAAATGGGAGAGTGAAAGCTCAAGTTTGGATCTGAAAACAAATTTGACCATCCAAGATGGAAATGCACAAATGTTGAAAGAGATAATTCAAAAAAGTATCTGTGATTTTTAAGGATAGGCAAAAAGTTGGTTGTTTGGCTCTGGTAAATATCCAACCACTTGAGAATTTGATTTTTTCCACTCCTTGAAATTTTTGGATCATTAGGTCCACTTGCATCCTCAACATGTTTCTGGCATGCATATCCACCACATTTAAAGCATGTTAGGGTCAGTTACAAGTCACTTTCCTATAAAATACCACCAACCATGTTATTATGGGTTGTACTAATGGAATCTCCCAAACATGGATAACAAAACCTTGGAGTTCATTTTTAGTGCGTGAAATAATTTTCAATTTTTTTTTTGCATACATGAACTCTAAAATTTTTATTTTGTTATGCCTGAATATCTTATTTGTTTACGAGAAGAAATGGGAGAGTGAAAACTGAACTTTGGATCTGAAAAAAAATTTGAGCATCCAAGATGGAAATGCACAAATGCTGAGAGAGATAGTTCCAAAAAGTATTTGTGATTTTTAAGGATAGGCAAAAAGTGGGTTGTTCGTCTCTAGTAAATATCCAATCACTTGAGAATTTGATTTTTTCCACTCCTTGAAATTTTTTGATCACTAGGTCCACTTGCATCCTCAACATGTTTCTGGCATGCATATCCACCACATTTAAAGCATGTTAGGATCAGTTACAAGTCTCTTTCCTTTAAAATTACACCAATCTTATTATTAGGGGTTGCCTAGTGGAATCTCCCAAACATGGATAACAAAACCTTAGAGTTCATTTTTAGTGCGTGAAATAATTTTCTAATTTTTTTTGCATACATGAACTGTAAAAATTTTATTTTGTTATGCCTTAATATGTTTTTTGTTTACGAGAAAAAATGGGAGAGTGAAACCTCAAGTTTGGATCTGAAAACAAATTTGAGCATCCAAGATTGAAATGCACAAATGCTGAGAGAGATAGTGCCAGAAAAATATCTGTGATTTTAAAGGATAGGCAAAAAGTGGGTTGTTTGGCTCTGGAAAATATCCAATAACTTGAGAATTTTATTTTTTTCTCTCTTTGAAATGTTTTGGATCATTAGATCCACTTGCATCCTCAACTTGTTTCTGGCATGCATATCCACCATATTTAAAGCATGTTAGGATCAGTTACAAGTCTCTTTCCTATAAAATTCCACCTTGCTTATTATTAGGGGTTATACTAGTGGAATCTCCCAAACATGGATAACAAAACCTTGGAGTTCAATTTTAGTGACTGAAATAATTTTCAAATTTTTTTTGGCATACATGAACTATAAAATTTTCATTTTGTTATGCCTTGATATCTTTTCTGTTTATGTGAAAAAATGGGAGAGTGAAAGCTCAAGTTTGGATCTAAAAACAAATTTGACCATCCAAGATGGAAATGCACAAATGTTGAGAGAGATAGTTCAAAATAGTATCTGTGATTTTTAAGGATAGGCAAAAAGTGGGTCGTTTGGCTCTGGTAAATATCCAAACACTTGAGAAGTTTATTTTTTCCACTCCTTGAAATTTTTGGATCATTAGGTCCACTTGCATCCTCAACATGTTTCTGGCATGCATATCCACCACATTTAAAGCATGTTAGGATCAGTTACAAGTCCCTTTCCTATAAAATTCCACCAACCTTATTATTATGGGTTGTACCAATGGAATCTCCCAAACATGGATAACAAAACCTTGGAGTTCATTTTTAGTGTGTGAAATAATTTGCAAATTATTTTTTGCATACATGAACTCTAAAATTTTCATTTTGTTATGCCTTAATATCTTTTTTGTTTACGTGAAAAAATGGGAGTGTGAAAACTCAAGTTTGGATCTGAAAAAAATTTGAGCATCCAAGATGGAAATGCACAAATTATGAGAGAGATAGTTCCAAAAAGTATCTGTGATTTTTAAGGATAGGCAAAAAGTGGGTTGTTTGGCTCTGGCAAATATCCAACCACTTGAGAACTTTAATTTTTCCACTCCTTAAAATTTTTTGAGCAATAGGTCCACTTACATCCTCAACATGTTTCTGGCATGCATATCCACCACATTTAACGCATGTTAGGATCAGTTACAAGTCCCTTTCCTATAAACTTCCACCAAGCTTATTATTATGGGTTGTACTAGTGGAATCTCCCAAACATGGTTAACAAAACCTTGGAGTTCATTTTTAGTGTTCGAGATAATTTTCAAATTTTTTTTTGCATACACGAACTCTAAATTTTTTATGTTTTTTTTGCCTTAATATCTTTTTTGTTTACGAGAAAAAATGGGAAAGTGAAAACTGAAGTTTGGATCTTAAAACAAATTTGAGTATCCAAGATGGAAATGCACAAATGCTGAGAGAGATAGTTTCAAAAAGTATTTGTGATTTTTACGGATAGGCAAAAAGTGGGTTGTTTGGCTCTAGTAGATATCCAATCACTTGAGGATTTGATTTTTTCAACTCCTTGAAATTTTTGGATCATTAGGTCCACTTGCATCCTCAACATGTTCCCGGCACGCATATCCACCACATTTAAAGCATGTTAGGATCAGTTACAAGCCCCTTTCCGAAAAAATTTCACCTAGCTTATTATTTGGTGTTGTACTAGTGGAATCTCCCAAACATGGATAACAAAACCTTGGAGTTCATTTTTAGTGCATGAAATAATTTTCAAAATTTTTATTTGCATACATGAACTCTAAAATTTTAATTTTGTTATGCCTTAATATCTTTTTTGTTTACTTTAAAAAATGGGAGAGTGAAAGCTCAAGTTTGGATCTGAAAACAAATTTGACCATCCAAGATGGAAATGCACAAATGCTAAGAGTGGTAGTTCCAAAAAGTATCTATGATTTTTAAGGATAGGCAAAAAGTGGGTTGTTATGCTCTGGTAAATATCCAACCACTTGAGAATTTGATTTTTTCCACTCCTTGAAATTTTTGGATCATTAGGTCCACTTGCGTCCTCAACATGTTTCTGGTATGAATATCCACCACATTTAAAGCATGTTTGGATCAGTTACAAGTCCCTTTCCTATAAAATTCGACCTAGCTTATTATTAGGGGTTGTACTAGTGGAATCTCCCAAACATGGATAATAAAACCTTAGAGTTCATTTTTAGTGCGTGAAATAATTTTCAAATTTTTTTTTGCATACATGAACTCTAATATTTTCATTTTGTTATGCCTTAATATTTTTTTTTGTTTGAGTGAAAAAATGGGAGAGTGAAAGCTCAAGTTTGGATCTGAAAACAAATTTGACCATCCAAGATGGAAATGCACAAATGCTGAGAGAGATAGTTCCAAAAAGCATCTGTGATTTTTAAGGATAGGCAAAAAGTGGGTTGTTTGGCTCTGGTAAATATCCAACCACTTGAGAATTTTATTTTTTCCACTCCTTGAAATTTTTGGATCATTAGGTCCACTTGCATCCTCAATATGTTTCTGGCATGCATATCCACCACAATTAAAGCATGTTGGGATCAGTTACAAGTCCCTTTCCTAAAAAATTCCACCAAGCTTATTATTAGGGCTTGTACTAGTGGAATCACCTAAACATGGATAACAAAACCTTGGAGTTTATTTTTAGTGCGTGAAATAATTTCCAAATTTTTTTTGCATACAATAACTCTAAAATTTTTATTTTGTTGCGCCTTTATATCTTTTTTGTTTACGAGAGAAAATGGGATAGTGAAAACTAAAGTTTGGATCTAAACACAAATTTGAGCAGCCAAGATGGAAATGCACAAATGCTGAGAGAGATAGTTTCAAAAAGTATCTACAATTTTTAAGGATAGGCAAAAAGTGGGTTGTTGTGCTCTGGTAAATATCGAACCACTTGAGAATTTGATTTTTTCCACTCCTTGTATTTTTTTGATCATTAGGTCCACTTGCATCCTCAACGTGTTTCTGGCATGCTTATCCACCACATTTAAAGCATGTTAGGATCAGTTACAAGTCCCTTTGCTATAAAATTCCACCTAAATTATTATTAGGGGTTGTACTAGTGGAATCTCCCAAACATAAAAATAAAACCTTTGAGTTCATCTGTAGTGCGTGAAATAATTTTCAATTTTTTTTTGCATACATGAACTCTAAAATTTTCAATTTCTTAGGCCTTAATTTTTTTTTGTTTACGAGAAAAATGGGAGAGTGAAAACTCAAGTTTGGATCTGAAAACAAATTTGAGCATCCAAGATGGAAATACACAAATGCTGAGAGAGACAGTTCCAAAAAGTATCTGTGATTTTTAAGGGTAGGCAAAAAGTGGGTTGTTAGGCTCTGGTAAATATCCAACCACTTGAGAATTTGATTTTTTCCACTCCTTGAAAATTTTGGATCATTAGATCCACTTGCATCCTCAACATGTTTTTGGCATGCATATCCACCACATTTAAAGCATGTTAGGATCAGTTACAAGTCTCTTTCCTATAAAACTCCACCTTGCTTATTATTAGGGGTTGTACTAGTGGAATCTCCCAAACATGGATAACAAAACCTTGGAGTTCATTTTTAGGGCGTGAAAAAATTTTCAAATTTTTTTTTTGCATACTTGAACTCTAAAATTTTAATTTTGTTATGCCTTAATAAATTTTTGGCTTACGTGAAAAAATGGGAGAGTGAAAGCTCAAGTTTGGATCTGAAAACAAATTTGACCATCCGAGATGAAAATGCACAAATGCTGAGTGAGATAGTTCCAAAAAGTATCTATCATTTTTAAGGATAGGCAAAAAGTGGGTTGTTTGGCTCTGGTAAATATCCAACCACTTGAGAATTTGACTTTTTCCACTCCTTGAAAATTTTGGATCATTAGGTCCACTTGCATCCTCAACATATTTTTGGCATGCATATCCACCACTTTTAAAGCATGTCAGAATCAGTGACAAGTCTCTTTCCTATAAAACTCCACCTTGCTTATTATTAGGGGTTGTACTAGTGGAATCTCCCAAACATGGATAATAAAACCTTAGAGTTCATTTTTAGTGCGTGAAATAATTTTCAAATTTTTTTTTGGATACATGAACTCTAAAATTTTCATTTTGTTGTGCCTTAATATCTGTTTTGTTTGAGCGAAAAAATGGGAGAGTGAAAGCTCAAGTTTGGATCTGAAAACAAATTTGACCATCCAAAATGGAAATGCACAAATGCTGAGAGAGATAGTTCCAAAAAGCATCTGTGATTTTTAAGGATAGGCAAAAAGTGGGTTGTTTGGCTCTGGTAAATATCCAACCACTTGAGAATTTGATTTTTTCCACTCCTTGAAATTTTTGAATCATTAGGTCCACTTGCATCCTCAACATGTTTCTGGCATGCATATCCACCACAATTAAAGCATGTTCCCTTTCCTAAAAAATTCCACCAAGCTTATTATTAGGGCTTGTACTAGTGGAATCACCCAAACATGGATAACAAAACCTTCGAGTTCATTTTTAGTGCGTGAAATAATTTCCAAATTCTTTTTTGCATACAAGAACTCTAAAATTTTTATTTTGTTGTGCCTTAATATCTTTTTTGTTTACGAGAGAAAATGGGATAGTGAAAACTAAAGTTTGGATCTAAAAACAAATTTGAGCAGCCAAGATGGAAATGCACAAATGCTGAGAGAGATAGTTTCAAAAAGTTTCTACGATTTTTAAGGATAGGCAAAAAGTGGGTTGTTATGCTCTGGTATATATCGAACCACTTGAGAATTTGATTTTTTCCACTCCTTGAATTTTTTTGATCATTAGGTCCACTTGCGTCCTCAACATGTTTCTGGCATGCTTATCCACCATATTTAAAGCATGTTAGGATCAGTTACAAGTCCTTTTGCTATAAAATTCCACCTAAATTATTATTAGGGGTTGTACTAGTGGAATCTCCCAAACATGGAAAGAAAACCTTTGAGTTCATCTTTAGTGCATGAAATAATTTTCAATTTTTTTTTGCATACATGAACTCTAATATTTTCAATTTCTTATGCCTTAATTTTTTTTTTGTTTACGAGAAAAATGGGAGAGTGAAAACTCAAGTTTGGATCTGAAAACAAATTTGAGCATCCAAGATGGAAATACACAAATGCTGAGAGAGACAGTTCCAAAAAGTATCTGTGATTTTTAAGGGTAGGCAAAAAGTGGGTTGTTAGGCTCTGGTAAATATCCAACCACTTGAGAATTTGACTTTTTCCACTCCTTGAAAATTTTGGATCATTAGGTCCACTTGCATCCTCAACATGTTTTTGGCATGCATATCCACCACATTTAAACCATGTTAGGATCAGTTACAAGTCTCTTTCCTATAAAACTCCACCTTGCTTATTATTAGGGGTTGTACTAGTGGAATTTCCCAAACATGGATAACAAAACCGTGGAGTTCATTTTTAGGGCGTGAAAAAAATTTCAAATTTTTTTTTGCATACTTGAACTCTAAAATTTTCATTTTGTTATGCCTTAATATCTTTTTTGTTTACGTGAAAAAATGGGAGAGTGAAAGCTCAAGTTTGGATCTGAAAACAAATTTGACCATCCGAGATGAAAATGCACAAATGCTGAGAGAGATAGTTCCAAAAAGTATCTGTCATTTTTAAGCATAGGCAAAAAGTGGGTTGTTTGGCTCTGGTAAATATCCAACCACTTGAGAATTTTAGTTTTTCCACTCCTTGAAATTTTTGGATCATTAGGTCCACTTGCATCCTCAACATGTTTTTGGCATGCATATCCATCACATTTAAAGCATGTTAGGATCAGTTACAAGTCCCTTTCGTACAAAATTCCACCAAGCTTATTATTAGGGGTTGTACTAGTGGAATCATCAAAACACTGATAACAAAACCTTGGAGTTCATTTTTAGTGCGTGAAATAATTTCCAAATTTTTTTTTTGCGTACATGAACTCTAAATTTTTTATTTTGTTATGCCTGAATATATTTTTTGTTTACGCGAGAAAATGGGAGAGTGAAAACTGAAGTTTGGATCTAAAAACAAATTTCAGCATCCAAGATGGAAATGCACAAATGCTGAGAGAGATAGTTCCAAAAAGTATCTGTGATTTTTAAGGATAGGCAAAAAGTGGGTTGTTATGCTCTAGTAAATATCCAACCACTTGAGAATTTGATTTTTTCCACTACTTGAATTTTTTTTATCATTAGGTCCACTTGCAACCTCAACATGTTTCTAGCATGCATATCCACCAAATTTAACGCATGTTAGGATCAGTTACAAGTCCCTTTCCTATAAAATTCCACCAAGCTTATTATTAGGGGTTGTACTAGTGGAATCACCCAAACATGGATGACAAAACCATGGAGTTCATTTTTATTGCGTGAAATAATTTCCAAATTTTTTTTTGCTTACATGAACTCTAAAATTTCTATTTTGGTTTGCCTTAATATCTTTTTTGTTTATGAGAGAAAATGGGAGAGTGAAAACTGAAGTTTGGATCTAAAAACATATTTGAGCATCCAAGATGGAAATGCACAAATCCTAAGAGAGATAGTTCCAAAAAGTATCCGTGATTTTTAAGGATAGGCAAAAAGTGGGTTGTTAGGCTTTGGTAAATATCCAACCACTTGAGAATTTGATTTTTTCCACTCCTTGAAAATTTTGGATCATTAGGTCCACTTGCATCCTCAACATGTTTTTGGCATGCATATCCACCACATTTAAAGCATGTTAGGATCAGTTACAAGTCCCTTTCCTATAAAATTCCACCTTGCTTATTATTAGGGGTTGTACTAGTGGAATCTCCCAAACATAGATAACAAAACCTTGGAGTTCATTTTTAGTGCGTGAAATAATTTGCAAATTTTTTTCTGCAAACATGAACTCTAAAATTTTCATTTTGTTATGCCTTAATATCTTTTTTGTTTACGTGTAAAAATGGGAGAGTGAAAGCTCAAGTTTGGATCTGAAAACAAATTTGAGCATCCAAGATGAAAATGCAGAAATGTTGAGAGAGATAGTTCCAAAAGGTATCTGTGATTTTAAAGGATAGGCAAAAAGTGGCTTGTTTGGCACTTGAAAATATCCAATAACTTGAGAATTTGATTTTTTTCTCTCTTTGAAATTTTTCGATCATTAGGTCCACTTGCATCCTGAACATGTTTCTGGCATGCATATCCGCCACATTTAAAGCATGTTAGGATCAGTTACAAGTCCCATTCCTTTAAAATTCCACCAAGGTTATTATTAGGGGTTGTACTAGTGGAATCTCCCAAACATTGATAATAAAACCTTGGATTTCATTTTTAGTGCGTGTAATAATTTTCAAATTTTTTTTGCATACATGAACTCTAAATTTCTTATTTTGTTATGCCTTAATATCATTTTTGTTGACGAGAAAATGAGAGAGTGAAATCTCAATTTTGGATCTGAAAACAAATTTGAGCATCCTAGATGGAAATGCACAAATACAGAGAGAGATAGTTCCAAAAAGTATCTGTGATTCTTAAGGATACGTAAAAAGTGGGTTGTTAGGCTCTGGTAAATATCCAACCACTTGAGAATATTATTTTTTCCACTCCTTGAAATTTTTGGATCATTAGGTCCACTTGCATCCTCAACATGTTTCTAGCATGCATATCCACCACATTTAAAGCATGTTAGGATCAGTTACAAGTCCCTTTCCTTTAGAATTCCACCAAGCTTATTATTAGGGGTTGTACTAGTGGAATCACCCAAACATGGATAACAAAACCTTCGAGTTCATTTTTAGTGCTTGAAATAATTTTCAAATTTTTTTTTGCATACATGAACTCTAAAATTTTCACTTTGTTATGCCTTATATCTTTTTTGTTTACATGAAAAAATGGGAGAGTGAAAGCTCAAGTTTGGATTTGAAAACAAATTTGACCACCCAAGATGAAAATGCACAATTGCTGAGAGAGATAGTTCAAAAAAGTATCTGTGATTTTTAAGGATAGGCAAAAAGTGGGTTGTTTGGCTCTGGTAAATATCCAACCACTTGAGAATTTGATTTTTTCCACTCCTTGAAATTTTTTGATCATAAGGTCCACTTGCATCCTCAACATGTTTCTGGCATGCATATCCAACACATTTAAAGCATGTTGGATCAGTTACAAGTCCCTTGCCTATAAAATTCCACCAAGCTTATTATTAGGGGTTGTACTAGTGGAATCACCCAAAAATGGATAACAAAACCATGGAGTTCATTTTAAGTGCGTGAAATAATTTCCAAATTTTTTTTTTGCATACATGAACTCTAAAATTTTCATTTTGGTATACCTTAATTTCTTTTTTGTTTACGAGATAAAATGGGAGAGTGAAAACTGAAGGTTGGATCTAAAAACAAATTTGAGCATCCAAGATGGAAATGCACAAATGCTGAGAGAGATAGTTCCAAAAAGTATCTGTGATTTTTAAGGATAGGCAAACAGTGGGTTGTTTGGCTCTGGTAAATATCCAACCACTTGAGAATTTGATTTTTTCCTCTCCTTGAATTTTTTTCATCATTAGGTCCACTTGCATCCTCAACATGTTTCTGGCATGCATATCCACCACATTTAAAGCAAGTTAGGATCAGTTACAAGTCCCTTTCCTATAAAATTCCAACTAAATTATTATGAGGGGTTGTACTAGTGGAATCTCCCAAACATGGAAATAAAACCATTGAGTTCATCTTTAGTGTATGAAATATTTTTTCAAATTTTTTTTGAATACATGAACTCTAAAATTTTCATTTTCTTATGCCTTAATTTCGTTTTTGTTTACGAGAAAAATGGGAGAGTGAAAACTCAAGTTTGGATCCAAAAACAAATTTGACAATCTAAGATGGAAATGCACAAATGCTGAGAGAGATAGTTCGAAATAATATCTGTGATTTTTAAGGATAGGCAAAAATTGGGTTGCTTGGCTCTAGTAAATATCCAACCACTTGAGAATTTGATGTTTTCCACTCCTTGAATTTTTCTGATCATTAGGTCCACTTGCATCCTCAACATGTTTTTGGCATGCATATCCACCACATTTAAAGCATGTTAGGATCATTTACAAGTCTCTTTAGTATAAAATTCCACCTTGCTTATTATTAGGGGTTGTACTAGTGGAATCTCCCAAACATGGATAACAAAACCTTGGAGTTAATTTTTAGTGAGTGAAATAATTTGCAAATTTTTTTCTGCAAACATGAACTCTAAAATTTTCATTTTGTTATGCCTTAATATCTTTTATGTTTACGTGAAAAAATGGGAGAATGAAAGCTCAAGTTTGGATCTGAAAAAAAATTTGACCATCCAAGATGAAAATGCACAAATGCTGAGAGAGATAGTTCCAAAAAGTATCTGTGATTTTAAAGGAAAGGCAAAAAGTGGGTTGTTTGGCTCTTGAAAATATCCAATAACTTGAGAATTTGATTTTTTTCTCTCTTTGAAATTTTTTGATCATTAGGTCCACTTGCATCCTCAACATGTTTCTGGCATGCATATCCACCACATTTAAAGCATGTTAGGATCAGTTACAAGTCCCATTCCTTTAAAATTCCACAAAGGTTATTATTAGAGGTTGTACTAGTGGAATCTCCCAAACATTGATAATAAAACCTTGGATTTCATTTTTAGTGCGTGTAATAATTTTCAAATTTTTTTTGCATACATGAACTCTTAAATTTTTATTTTGTTATGCCTTAATATCATTTTTGTTTACGAGAAAATGAGAGAGTGAAAACTCAATTTTGGATCTGAAAACAAATTTGAGCATCCGAGATGGAAATGCACAAATGCAGAGAGAGATAGTTCCAAAAAGTATCTATGATTTTAAAGGATAGGAAAAAAGTGGCTTGTTTGGCTCTGGAAAATATCCAACCACTGGAGAATTTGATTTTTTCCACTCCTTGAAATTTTTTGATCATTAGGTCCACTTGCATCCTCAACATGTTTCTAGCATGCATATCCACCACATTTAAAGCATGTTAGGATCAGTTACAAGTCCCTTTCCTATAAAATTCCACCTAGCTTATTAATAAGGGTTGTACTAGTGGAATCTCCCAAACATGGTTAACAAAACCTTGGAGTTCATTTTTAGTGTTCGAAATAATTTTCAAATTTTTTTTTGCATACATGAACTCTAAATTTTTTTTTTTTGTTTGCCTTAATATCTTTTTTGTTTACGAGAAAAAATGGGAAAGTGAAAACTGAAGTTTGGATCTAAAAACAAATTTGAGTATCCAAGATGGAAATGCACAAATGCTGAGAGAGATAGTTCCAAAAAGTATTTGTGATTTTTACGGATAGGCAAAAAGTGGGTTGTGATGTTCTGGTAAATATCCAACCGCATGAGAATTTGATTTTTTCCACTCCTTGAATTTTTTTGATCATTAGGTCCACTTGCATCCTCAACATGTTTCTGGCATGCATATCCACCACATTTAAAGCATGTTAGGATTAGTTACAAGTCCCTTTCCTATAAAATTCTACCTAAATTATTATTAAGGGTTGTACTAGTGGAATCACCCAAAAATGGATAACAAAACCATGGAGTTCATTTTAAGTGCGTGAAATAATTTCCAAATTTTTTTTTGCATACATGAACTCTAAAATTTTCATTTTGGTATGCCTTAATTTCCTTTTTGTTTACGAGATAAAATGGGAGAGTGAAAATTGAAGGTTGGATCTAAAAACAAATTTGAGCATCCAAGATGGAAATGCACAAATGCTGAGAGAGATAGTTCCAAAAAGTATCTGTGATTTTTAAGGATAGGCAAACAGTGGGTTGTTTGGCTCTGGTAAATATCCAACCACTTGAGAATTTGATTTTTTCCTCTCCTTGAATTTTTTTCATCATTAGGTCCACTTGCATCCTCAACATGTTTCTGGCATGCATATCCACCACATTTAAAGCAAGTTAGGATTAGTTACAAGACCCTTTCCTATAAAATTCCAACTAAATTATTATGAGGGGTTGTACTAGTGGAATCTCCCAAACATGGAAATAAAACCATTGAGTTCATCTTTAGTGTATGAAATATTTTTTCAATTTTTTTTTGAATACATGAACTCTAAAATTTTCATTTTCTTATGCCTTAATTTCGTTTTTGTTTACGAGAAAAATGGGAGAGTGAAAACTCAAGTTTGGATCCAAAAACAAATTTGACAATCTAAGATGGAAATGCACAAATGCTGAGAGAGATAGTTCAAAAAAATATCTGTGATTTTTAAGGATAGGCAAAAATTGGGTTGCTTGGCTCTAGTAAATATCCAACCACTTGAGAATTTGATGTTTTCCACTCCTTGAATTTTTCTGATCATTAGGTCCACTTGCATCCTCAACATGTTTTTGGCATGCATATCCACCACATTTAAAGCATGTTAGGATCATTTACAAGTCTCTTTAGTATAAAATTCCACCTTGCTTATTATTAGGGGTTGTACTAGTGGAATCTCCCAAACATGGATAACAAAACCTTGGAGTTAATTTTTAGTGAGTGAAATAATTTGCAAATTTTTTTCTGCAAACATGAACTCTAAAATTTTCATTTTGTTATGCCTTAATATCTTTTATGTTTACGTGAAAAAATGGGAGAATGAAAGCTCAAGTTTGGATCTGAAAAAAAATTTGACCATCCAAGATGAAAATGCACAAATGCTGAGAGAGATAGTTCCAAAAAGTATCTGTGATTTTAAAGGAAAGGCAAAAAGTGGGTTGTTTGGCTCTTGAAAATATCCAATAACTTGAGAATTTGATTTTTTTCTCTCTTTGAAATTTTTTGATCATTAGGTCCACTTGCATCCTCAACATGTTTCTGGCATGCATATCCACCACATTTAAAGCATGTTAGGATCAGTTACAAGTCCCATTCCTTTAAAATTCCACAAAGGTTATTATTAGAGGTTGTACTAGTGGAATCTCCCAAACATTGATAATAAAACCTTGGATTTCATTTTTAGTGTGTGTAATAATTTTCAAATTTTTTTTGCATACATGAACTCTTAAATTTTTATTTTGTTATGCCTTAATATCATTTTTGTTTACGAGAAAATGAGAGAGTGAAAACTCAATTTTGGATCTGAAAACAAATTTGAGCATCCGAGATGGAAATGCACAAATGCAGAGAGAAATAATTCCAAAAAGTATCTATGATTTTAAAGGATAGGAAAAAAGTGGCTTGTTTGGCTCTGGAAAATATCCAACCACTGGAGAATTTGATTTTTTCCACTCCTTGAAATTTTTTGATCATTAGGTCCACTTGCATCCTCAACATGTTTCAAGCATGCATATCCACCACATTTAAAGCATGTTAGGATCAGTTACAAGTCCCTTTCCTATAAAATTCCACCTAGCTTATTAATAAGGGTTGTACTAGTGGAATCTCCCAAACATGGTTAACAAAACCTTGGAGTTCATTTTTAGTGTTCGAAATAATTTTCAAATTTTTTTTTGCATACATGAACTCTAAATTTTTTTTTTTTGTTTGCCTTAATATCTTTTTTGTTTACGAGAAAAAATGGGAAAGTGAAAACTGAAGTTTGGATCTAAAAACAAATTTGAGTATCCAAGATGGAAATGCACAAATGCTGAGAGAGATAGTTCCAAAAAGTATTTGTGATTTTTACGGATAGGCAAAAAGTGGGTTGTTTGGCTCTAGTAGATATCTAATCACTTGAGGATTTGATTTTTTCAACTCCTTGAAATTTTTGGATCATTAGGTCCACTTGCATCCTCAACATGTTTCCGGCATGCATATCCACCTCATTTAAAGCATGTTGGATCAGTTACAAGTCCCTTTCCTATAAAATTCCACCAAGCTTATTATTAGGGGTTGTACTAGTGGAATCACCCAAAAATGGATAACAAAACCATGGAGTTCATTTTAAGTGCGTGAAATAATTTCCAAATTTTTTTTTGCATACATGAACTCTAACATTTTCATTTTGGTATGCCTTAATTTCTTTTTTGTTTACGAGATAAAATGGGGAGTGAAAACTGAAGTTTGGATCTAAAAACAAATTTGAGCATCCAAGATGGAAATGCACAAATGCTGAGAGAGATAGTTCCAAAAAGTATCTGTGATTTTTAAGGATAGGCAAACAGTGGGTTGTTTGGCTCTGGTAAATATCCAACCACTTGAGCATTTGATTTTTTCTACTCCTTGAATTTTTTTCATCATTAGGTCCACTTGCATCCTCAACATGTTTCTAGCATGCATATCCACCACATTTAAAGCAAGTTAGGATCAGTTACAAGTCCCTTTCCTATAAAATTCCAACTAAATTATTATGAGGGGTTGTACTAGTGGAATCTCCCAAACATGGAAATAAAACCATTGAGTTCATCTTTAGTGCATGAAATATTTTTTCAAATTTTTCTTGCATACATGAACTCTAAAATTTTCATTTTCTTATGCCTTAATTTCGTTTTTGTTTACGAGAAAAATGGGAGAGTGAAAACTCAAGTGTGGATCTGAAAACAAATTTGACAATCCAAGATGGAAATGCACAAATGCTGAGAGAGATAGTTCGAAAAAATATCTGTGATTTTTAAGGATAGGCAAAAATTGGGTTGCTTGGCTCTAGTAAATATCCAACCACTTGAGAATTTGATGTTTTCCACTCCTTGAATTTTTCTGATCATTAGGCCCACTTGCATCCTCAACATGTTATTGGCATGCATATCCACCACATTTAAATCATGTTAGGATCAGTTACAAGTCTCTTTCCTATAAAATTCCACCTTGCTTATTATTAGGGGTTGTACTAGTGGAATCTCCCAAACATGGATAACAAAACCTTGGAGTTAATTTTTAGTGCGTGAAATAATTTGCAAATTTTTTTCTGCAAACATGAACTCTAAAATTTTCATTTTGTTATGCCTTAATATCTTTTTTGTTTACGTGAAAAAATGGGAGAGTGAAAGCTCAAGTTTGGAGCTGAAAACAAATTTGACCATCCAAGATGAAAATGCAAAAATGCTGAGGGAGATAGTTCCAAAAAGTATATGTGATTTTAAAGGATAGGCAAAAAGTGGGTTGTTTGGCTCTTGAAAATATCCAATAACTTGACAATTTGATTTTTTTCTCTCTTTGAAATTTTTCGATCATTAGGTCCACTTGCATCCTCAACATGTTTCTGGACCACATTTAAAGTATGTTAGGATCAGTTACAAGTCCCATTCCTTTAAAATTCCACCAAGGTTATTATTAGGGGTTGTACTACTGGAATCTCCCAAACATTGATAATAAAACCTTGGATTTCATTTTTAGTGCGTGTAATAATTTTCAAATTTTTTTTGCATACATGAACTCTAAAATTTTTATTTTGTTATGCCTTAATATCATTTTTGTTTACGAGAAAATGAGAGAGTGAAAACTCAATTTTTGATCTGAAAACAAATTTGAGCATCCGAGATGGAAATGCACAAATACAGAGAGAGATAGTTCCAAAAAGTATCTGTGATTTTTAAGGATACGTAAAAAGTGGGTTCTTAGGCTCTGGTAAATATCCAACCACCTGAGAATTTGATTTTTTCCACTCCTTGAAATTTTTGGATCATTAGGTCCACTTGCATCCTCAACATGTTTATGGCATGCATATCCACCACATTTAAAGCATGTTAGGATCAGTTACAAGTCCCTTTCCTTTAAAATTCCACCAAGCTTATTATTAGGGGTTGTACTAGTGGAATCACCCAAACATGGATAACAAAACCTTCGAGTTCATTTTTAGTGCGTGAAATAATTTTCAAATTTTTTTTTGCATACATGAACTCTAAAATTTTCACTTTGTTATGCCTTATATCTTTTTTGTTTACATGAAAAAATGGGAGAGTGAAAGCTCAAGTTTGGATCGGAAAACAAATTTGACCACCCAAGATGAAAATGCACAATTGCTGAGAGAGATAGTTCCAAAAAGTATCTATGATTTTTAAGGATAGGCAAAAAGTGGGTTGTTTGGCTCTGGTAAATATCCAACCACTTGAGAATTTGATTTTTTCCACTCCTTGAAATTTTTTGATCATTAGGTCCACTTGCATCCTCAACATGTTTCTGGCATGCATATCCAACACATTTAAAGCATGTTGGATCAGTTACATGTCCCTTGCCTATAAAATTCCACCAAGCTTATTATTAGGGGTTGTACTAGTGGAATCACCCAAAAATGGATAACAAAACCATGGAGTTCAATTTAAGTGCGTGAAATAATTTCCAAATTTTTTTTTGCATAAATGAACTCTAAAATTTTCATTTTTGTATGCCTTAATTTCTTTTTTGTTTACGAGATAAAATGGGAGAGTGAAAACTGAAGTTTGGATCTAAAAAAAAATTTGAGCATCCAAGATGGAAATGAACAAATGTTGAGAGACATAGTTCCAAAAAGTATCTGTGATTTTTAAGGATAGGCAAACAGTGGGTTGTTTGGCTCTGGTAAATATCCAACCACTTGAGAGTTTGATTTTTTCCACTCCTTGAATTTTTTTCATCATTAGGTCCACTTGCATCCTCAACATGTTTCTGGCATGCATATCCACCACATTTAAAGCAAGTTAGGATCAGTTACAAGTCCCTTTCCTATAAAATTCCACCTAAATTATTAGGAGGGGTTGTACTAGTGGAATGTCCCAAAGGTGGAAATAAAACCATTGAGTTCATCTTTAGTGCATGAAATAATTTTCAAATTTTTTTTTTCATACATGAACTCTTAAATTTTCATTTTGTTATGCCTTAATATCTTTTTTGTTTATGAGAGAAAATGGGAGAGTGAAAACTGAAGTTTGGATCTAAAAACAAATTTGCGCATCCAAGATAGAAATGCACAAATGCTGAGAGAGATAGTTCCAAAAAGTATCTGTGATTTTTAAAGCTAGGCAAAAAGTGGGTTGTTATGCTCTGGTAAATATCAAACCACTTGAGAATTTGATTTTTTCCACTCCTTGAATTTTTTTGATCATTAGGTCCTCTTGCATCCTCAACATGTTTCTGGTATGCATATCCACCACATTTAAAGCAAGTTGGGATCAGTTACAAGTCTCTTTCCTATAAAATTCCACCTAAATTATTATGAGGGGTTTTACTAGTGGAATCTCCCAAACATGGAAAGAAAACCTTTACGTTCATCTTTAGTGCGTGAAATATTTTTTCAAATTTTTTTTGCATACATGAACTCTAAAATTTTCATTTTCCTATGCCTTAATTTCTTTTTTGTTTCTGAGAAAAATGGGAGAGTGAAAACTCAAGTTTGGATCTGAAAACAAATTTGAGCATCCAAGATGGAAATGCACAAATGCTGAGAGAGATAGTTCCAAAAAGTATCTGTGATTTTTAAGGATAGGCAAAAAGAGGGTATTTAGGCTCTGGTAAATATCCAACCACTTGAGAATTTTATTTTTTCCACTCCTTGAAAATTATGGATCATTAGGTCCACTTGCATCCTTAAAATGTTTTTGGCATGCATATCCACCACATTTAAAGCATGTTAGGATCAGTTACAAGTCTCTTTCCTATAAAATTCCACCTTGCTTATTATTGGGGCTCATACTAGTGGAATCTCCCAAACATGGATAACAATACCTTTGAGTTCATTTTTAGTGCGTGAAATAATTGGAGTTTGGCTCAGGTATATAACCACATGAGAATATTATTTTTTCCACTCCTGGAAATTTTTGGATCATTAGGTCCACTTGCATCCTCAACATGTTTCTGGCATGCATATCCACCACATTTAAAGCCGATTAGGATCAGTTACAAGTCCCTGTCCTATAAAATTCCACCAAGCTTATTATTAGGGGTTGTACTAGTGGAATCACCCAAACATGGATAACAAAACCTTGGAGTTCATTTTTAGTGCGTGAAATAATTTCCAAATTTTTTTTTGCATACATGAACTTTAAAATTTTTATTTTGTTATGCCTTAATAACTTTTTTGTTTACGAGAGAAAATGGGAGAGTGAAAACTGAAGTTTGGATCTAAAAACAAATTTCAGCATCCAAGATGGAATTGCACAAATGCTGAGAGAGATTGTTCCAAAAAGTATCTGTGACTTTTAAGGATAGGCAAAAAGTGGGTTGTTATGCTCTGGTAAATTTCCAACCACTTGAGAATTTGACATTTTCCACTCCTTGAATTTTTTTGATCATTAGAACCACTTGCATCCTCAACATGTTTCTGGCATGCATATCCACCACATTTAAAGCATGGTAGGATCAGTTACAAGTCCCTTTCCTATAAAATTCCACCTAAATTTTTATTAGGGGTTGTACAAGTGGAATCTCCCAAACATGGAAAGAAAACCTTTGAGTTCATCTTTAGTGCGTGAAATATTTTTTCAATTTTTTTTTGCATACATGAACTCTATAATTTTCATTTTCTTATGCCTTAATTTCTTTTTCGTTTACGAGAAAAATGAGTGAGTGAAAACTCAAGTTTGGATCTGAAAACAATTTTGAGCATCCAAGATGGAAATCCACAAATGCTGAGAGAGATAGTTCCAAAAAGTATCTGTGATTTTTAAGGATAGGCAAAAAGTGGTTTGTTAGGCTCTGGTAAATACCCAACCACTTGAGAATTTGACTTTTTCCACTCCTTAAAAATTTTGGATCATTAGGTCCACTTGCATCCTCAAAATGTTTTTGGCATGTATATCCACCACATTTAATGCATGTTAGGATCAGTTACAAGTCCCTTTCCTATAAAAATCCACCTTGCTTATTATTAGGGGTTGTACTAATGGAATCTCCCAAACATGGATAACAAAACCTTGGAGTTCATTTTTAGTACGTGAGATAATTTTCAAACTTTTTTTTGCATACATGAACTCGAAATTTTTTATTTTGTTATGCCTTAATATCTTTTTTGTTTACGTGAAAAAATGAGAGAGTGAAAGGTCAAGTTTGGATCTGAAAACAAATTTGACCATCCAACACGAAAATGCACAAATGCTGAGAGAGATAGTTCAGAAAAGTATCGGTGATTTTTAAGGATAGGCAAAAAGTGGGTTGTTTGGCACTGGTAAATATCCATCCACTTGAGAATTTGATTTTTTCCACTCCTTGAAAATTTTGGATCATTAGGTCCACTTGCATCCTCAACATGTTTTTGGCATGCATATCCACCACATTTAAACATTGTTAGGATCAGTTACAAGTCTCTTTCCTATAAAATTCCACCTTGCGTATTATTATGGGTTGTACTAGTGGAATCTCCTAAACATGGATGACAAAACCTTGCAGTTCATTATTAGTGCGTGAAATAATTTTCAAATTTTTTTTTGCATACATGAACTCTAAATTTTTCATTTTGTTATGCCTGAATATCCTTTTGTTTACATGAAAAAATGGGAGAGTGAAAGCTCAAGTTTGGATCTGAAAACAAATTCGACCATCCAAGATGAAAATGCACAAATGCTGAGAGAGATAGTTCAAAAAAGTATCTGTGATTTTTAAGGAGTGGCAAAAAGTGGGTTGTTTGGCTCTGGTAAATATCCAACCACTTGAGAATTTGATTTTTTCCACTCCTTAAAATTTTTGGAACATAAGGTCCAATTGCATCCTCAACATGTTTTTTGCATGCATATCCACCACATTTAAAGCATATTAGGATCAGTTACATGTCCCATTCCTATAAAATTCCACCAAGCTTATTATTAGGGATTTTACTAGTGGAATCTCCCAAACATGGATAACAAAACCTTGGAGTTCATTTTTAGTACGTGATGTAATTTTCAAATTTTTTTTTACATGCATGAACTCTAAAATTTTCATTTTCTTATGCCTTAATTTCTTTTTTGTTTACGAGAAAAATGGGAGAGTGAAAACTCAAGTTTGGTTCTAAAAAAAAATTTGAGCATCCAAGATGGCAATGCACAAATGCTGAGAGAGATAGTTCACAAAAGTATCTGTGATTTTTAAGGATAGGCAAAAAGTGGGTTGTTTGGCTCTGGTTAATATCCAACCACTTAAGAATTTGACTTTTTCCACTCCTTAAAAATTTTGGATCATTAGGTCCACTTGCATCCTCAAAATGTTTTTGGCATGTATATCCACCACATTTAATGCATGTTAGGATCAGTTACAAGTCTCTTTCCTATAAAAATCCACCTTGCTTATTATTAGGGGTTGTACTAGTGGAATCTCCCAAACATGGATAATAAAACCTTAGAGTTCATTTTTAGTGCGTGAAATAATTTTCAAATTTTTTTTTTGCATACATGAACTCTAAAATTTTCATCTTGTTATGCCTTAATATCTTTTTTGTTTATGAGAAAAATGGGAGAGTGAAAACTCAAGTTTGGATCTGAAAACAAATTTGAGCATCCAAGATGGAAATGCACAAATTCTGAGAGAGATTGTTCCAAAAAGTATCTTCAATTTTTAAGGATAGGCAAAAAGTGGGTTGTTTGGCACTAGTAAATTTCCAATCACTTGAGAATTTGATTTTTTCCGCTCCTTGAAATTTTTGGATCTTTAGGTCCACTTGCATCCTCAACATGTTTTTTGCATGCATATCCACCACATTTAAAGCATGTTAGGATCAGTTACAAGTCCCTTTCCTTTAAAATTCCACCAAGCTTATTATTAGGGGTTATACTAGTGGAATCACCCAAACATGGATAACAAAAGCTTGGAGTTCATTTTTGGAGAGAAATAATTTTCAAATTTTTTTTTGCGCACATGAACTATAAAATTTTCATTTTGTTATGCCTTAATTTCTTTTTTGTTTATGTGAAAAAATGGGAGAGTGAAAGCTCAAGCTTGGATCTAAAAACAAATTTGACCATCCAAGATGGAAATGCACAAATGTTGAGAGAGATAGTTCAAAAAAGTATCTGTGATTTTTAAGGATAGGCAAAAAGTGGGTTGTTTGGCTCTGGTAAATATCCAACCACTTGAGAATTTGATTTTTTCCACTCATTGAAATATTTGGATCATTAGGTCCACTTGCATCCTCAACATGTTTCTAGCAAGCATATCCACCACATTTAAAGAATGTTAGGATCAGTTACAAGTCTCTTTCCTTTAAAATTACACCAAGCTTATTATTAGGGGTTGTCTAGTGGAATCTCCCAAACATGGATAACAAAACCTTGGAGTTCATTTTTAGTGCGTGAAATAATTTGCTAATTTTTTTTGCATATATGAACTCTAAAAATTTTATTTTGTTATGCCTTAATATCTTTTTTGTCTACGAGAAAAAATGGGAGAGTGAAAACTCAAGTTTGGATCTGAAAACAAATTTGAGCATCCAAGATGGAAATGCACAAATGCTGAGAGAGATAGTTCACAAAAATATCTGTGATTTTAAAGGATAGGCAAAAAGTGGGTTGTTTGGCTCTGGAAAATATCCAATAACTTGAGAATTTTATTTTTTTCTCTCTTTGAAATTTTTGGATCATTAGGTCCACTTGCATCCTCAACTTGTTTCTGGCATGCATATCCACCATATTTAAAGCATGTTAGGATCAGTTACAAGTCCCATTCCTTTAAAATTCCTCCAAGCTTATTATTAGGGGTTGTACTAGTGGAATCTCCCAAACATTGATAATAAAACCTTAGAGTTCATTTTTAGTGCGTGAAATAATTTCCAAATTTTCTTTTGCATCCATGAACTCTAAATTTTTTATTTTGTTATGCCTTAATATCTTTTTTGTTTACGAGAGAAAATGGAAGAGTGAAAACTGAAGTTTGGATCTGAAAACAAATTTGAGCATCCAAGTTAGAAATGCACAAATGCTGAGAGAGATAGTTCCAAAAAGTATGTGTGATTTTTAAGCATAGGCAAAAACTGGGTTGTTATGCTCTGGTAAATATCCAACCACTTGAGAATTTGATTTTTTCCACTCCTTGAAATTTTTTGATCATTAGGTCCACTTGCATCCTCTACATGTTTCTGGCATGAATATCCACCACATTTAAAGCATGTTTGGATCAATTACAAGTCCCTTTCCTATAAAATTCTACCTAGCTTATTATTAGGGGTTGTACTAGTGGAATCTCCCAAACATGGATAATAAAACCTAAGAGTTCATTTTTAGTGCGTGAAATAATTTTCAAATTTTTTTTTGCATACATGAACTCTAAAATTTTTATTTTGTTAGCCTTAATATCTTTTTTGTTTACGTGAAAAAATGGGAGAGTGAAAGCTCAATTTTGGATCTAAAAACAAATTTGACCATCCAAGATGGAAATGCAAAAATGCTGAGAGAGATAGTTCCAAAAAGTATTTGTGATTTTTAAGGATAGGCAAAAAGTGGGTTGTTTGGCTCTAGTAAATATCCAATCACTTGAGAATTTGATTTTTTCCACTCCTTGAAATTTTTGGATCACTAGGTCCACTTGCATCCTCAACATGTTTCTGGCATGCATATCCACTACATTTAAAGCATGTTAGGATCAGTTACAAGTCCCTTTCATTTAAAATTACACCAAGCTTATTATTAGGGATTTTACTTGTGGAATCTCCCAAACATGGATAACAAAACCTTGGAGTTCATTTTTAGAGCGTGAAATAATTTTTAAATTTTTTTTTGCATACAAGAACTCTAAAATTTTCATTTTGTTATGCCTAAATAAGTTTTTTGTTTACGAGAAAAAATGGGAGAGTGAACACTCAAGTTTGGATCTGAAAACAAATTTGAGCATCCAAGATGGAAATGCACAATTGCTGAGAGAGATAGTTCCAAAAAGTATCTGTGATTTTTAAGGATAAGCAAAAAGTGGGTTGTTAAGCTCTGGTAAATATCCAACCACTTGAGCATTTGATGTTTTCCATTCCTTGAAAATTTTGGATCATTAGGTCCACTCGCTTCCTCAACATGTTTTTAGCATGCATATCCACCACATTTAAAGCATGTTAGGATCAGTTACAAGTCTCTTTCCTATAAAATTCGACCTTGCTTATTATTAGGGGTTGTACTAGTGGAATCTCCCAAACATGGATAACAAAACCTTGGAGTTCATTTTTAGTGAGTGAAATAATTTTCTAATTTTTTTTTGCATACATGAACTCTAAAATTTTCATTTTGTTGTGCCTTAATATCTTTTTTGTTTACGTGAAAAAATGGGAGAGTGAAAGCTCAAGTTTGGATCTGAAAACAAATTTGACCATCCAAGAAGAAAATGCACCAAAGCTGAGAGAGATAGTTCCAAAAAGTATCTGTGATTTTTAAGGATAGGTAAAAAGTGGGTTGTTTGGCTCTGGTAAATATGCAACTACTTGAGAATTTGATTTTTTCCACTCCTTGAAATTTTTGGATCATTAGGTCCACTTGCATCCTGAACATGTTTCTGGCATGCATATCCACCACATTTAAAGCATGTTAGGATCAGTTACAAGTCCCTTTCCTTTAAAATTCCACCAAGCTTATTATTAGGGGTTATACTAGTGGAATCTCCCAAAAATGGATAACAAAAACTTGGAGTTCATTTTTAGTGCGTGAAATAATTTCCAAATTTTCTTTTGCCTACATGAACTCTAAATTTTTTATTTTGTTATGCCTTAATATCTTTTTTGTTTACAAGAGAAAATGGGAGAGTGAAAACTGAAGTTTGGATCTGAAAACAAATTTGAGCATCCAAGATAGAAATGCACAAATGCTGAGAGAGATAGTTCCAAAAAGTATCTGTGATTTTTAAGGATAGGCAAAAAGTGGGTTGTTTGGCTCTAGTAAATATCCAATCACTTGAGAATTTGATTTTTTCCACTCCTTGAAATTTTTGGATCACTAGGTCCACTTGCATCCTCAACATGTTTCGGGCATGCATATCCACCACATTTAAAGCATGTTAGGATCAGTTACAAGTCTCTTTCCTTTAAAATTACACCAATCTTATTATTAGGGGTTGTGTAGTGGAATCTCCCAAACATGGATAACAAAAGCTTGGAGTTCATTTTTAGTGCGTGAAATAATTTGCTAATTTTTTTTGCATACATGAACTCTAAATTTTTTATTTTGTTATGCCTTAATATCTTTTTTCTTTACGAGAAAAAATGGGAGAGTGAAAACTCAAGTTTGGATCTGAAAACCAATTTGAGCATCCAAGATGGAAATGCACAAATGCTGAGAGAGATAGTTCCAAAAAATATCTGTGATTTTAAAGGATAGGCAAAAAGTGGGTTGTTTGGCTCTGGAAAATATCCAATAACTTGAGAATTTTATTTTTTTCTCTCTTTGAAATTTTTGGATCATTAGGTCCACTTGCATCCTCAACTTGTTTCTGGCATGCATATCCACCATATTTAAAGCATGTTAGGATCAGTTACAAGTCCCATTCCTTTAAAATTCCACCAAGCTTCTTATTAGGGGTTGTACTGGTGCAATCTCCCAAACATTGATAATAAAACCTTAGAGTTCATTTTTAGTGCGTCAAATAATTTCCAAATTTTCTATTACATACATGAACTCTAAATTTTTTATTTTGTCATGCCTGAATATCTTTTTTGTTTACGAGGGAAAATGGGAGAGTGAAAACTGAAGTTTGGATCTGAAAACAAATTTGAGCATCCAAGTTGGAAATGCACAAATGCTGAGAGTGATAGTTCCAAAAAGTATCTGTGATTTTTAAGGATAGGCAAAAAGTGGGTTGTTATGCTTTGGTAAATATCCAACCACTTGAGAATTTGATTTTTTCCACTCCTTGAAATTTTTTGATCATTAGGTCCACTTGCATCCTCTACATGTTTCTGGCATAAATGTCCACCACATTTAAAGCATGTTTGGATCAATTACAAGTCCCTTTCCTATAAAATTCCACCTAGCCTATTATTAGGGGTTGTACTAGTGGAATCTCCCAAACATGGATAATAAAACCTTAGAGTTCATTTTTAGTGCGTGAAATAATTTTCAAATTTTTTTTGCATACATGAACTCTAAAATTTTCATTTTGTTAGCCTTAATATCTTTTTTGTTTACGTGAAAAAATGGGAGAGTGAAAGCTCAAGTTTGGATCTGAAAACAAATTTGACCATCCAAGATGGAAATGCACAAATGCTGAGAGAGATAGTTCCAAAAAGTATTTGTGATTTTTAAGGATAGGCAAAAAGTGGGTTGTTTGGCTTTAGTAAATATCCAATCACTTGAGAATTTGATTTTTTCCACTCCTTGAAATTTTTGGATCACTAGGTCCACTTGCATCCTCAACATCTTTCTGGCATGCATATTCCCAACATTTAAAGCATGTTAGGATCAGTTACAAGTCCCTTTCCTTTAAAATTACACCAAGCTTATTATTAGGGATTTTACTTGTGGAATCTACCAAACATGGATAACAAAACCTTGGAGTCCATTTTTAGAGCGTGAAATAATTTTTAAATTTTTTTTTGCAAACATGAACTCTAAAATTTTAATTTTGTTATGCCTTAATATCTTTTTTGCTTACGAGAGAAAATGGGAGAGTGAAACTAAAGTTTGGATCTGAAAACAAATTTGACCATCCAAGATGGAAATGCACAAATGCTGAGAGAGATAGTTCCAAAAAGCATCTGTGATTTTTAAGGATAGGCAAAAAGTGGGTTGTTCTGCTCTGGTAAATATCCAACCACTTGAGAATTTGATTTTTTCCTCTCCTTGAAATTTTTGGATCATAAGGTCCACTTGCATCCTCAACTTGTTTCTGGCATGCATATCCACCACAATTAAAGCATGTTGGGATCAGTTACAAGTCCCTTTCCTAAAAAATTCCATCAAGCTTATTATTAGGGCTTGTAGTAGTGGAATCACCCAAACATGGATAACAAAATCTTGGAGTTCATTTTTAGTGCGTGAAATTATTTCCAAATTTTTTTTTGCATACAAGATCTCTAAAATTTTTATTTTTTTACGCCTTAATATCTTTTTTGTTTACGACAAAAATTGGGAGAGTGAAAACTAAAATTTGGATCTAAAAACAAATTTGAGCAGCCAAGAGGGAAATGCACAAATGCTGAGAGAGATAGTTTCAAAAAGTATCTGCGATTTTTAAGGATAGGCAAAAAGTGGGTTGTTATGCTCTGGTAAATATCGAACCACTTGAGTATTTGATTTTTTCCACTCCGTGAATTTTTTTGATCATTAGGTCCACTTGCATCCTCAACATGTTTTTGGCATGCTTATCCACCACATTTAAAGCATGTTAGGATCAGTTACAAGTCCCTTTCCTATAAAATTCCACCTAAATTATTATTAGGGGTTGTACTAGTGGAATCTCCCAAACATGGAAGGAAAACCTTTGAGTTCATCTTTAGTGCGTGAAATAATTTTCAATTTTTTTTTGCATACATGAACTCTAATATTTTCATTTTCTTATGCCTTAATTTTTTTTTGTTTACGAGAAAAATGGGAAAGTGAAAACTCAAGTTTGGATCTGAAAACAAATTTGAGCATCCAAGATGGAAATGCACAAATGCTGAGAGAGACAGTTCCAAAAAGTATCTGTGATTTTTAAGGGTAGGCAAAAAGTGGGTTGTTAGGCTCTGGTAAATATCCAACCACTTGAGAATTTGATTTTTTCCACTCCTTGAAAATTTTTGATCATTAGGTCCACTTGCATCCTCAACATGTTTTTGGCATGCATATCCACCACATTTAAAGCATGTTAAGATCAGTTACAAGTCCCTTTCCTACAAAATTCCACCAAGCTTATTATTAGGGGTTGTACTAGTGGAATCACCCAAACATGGATAACAAAACCTTGGAGTTCATTTTTAGTGCGTGAAATAATTTCCAACTTCTTTTTTGCATACATGAACTCTAAAATTTTTTTTTTTATTCCTTAATATCTTTTTTGTTTACGAAAGAAATTGGGAGAGTTAAAACTAAAGTTTGGATCTAAAAACAAATTTGAGCAACCAAGATGGAAATGCACTAATGCTGAGAGAGATAGTTCCAGAAAGTATCTGTGATTTTTAAGGATAGGCAAAAAGTGGGTTGTTATGCTCTGGTCAATATCCCACCACTTGGGAATTTGATTTTTCCACTCCTTGAATTTTTTTATCATTAGGTCCACTTGCATCCTCAACATGTTTCTGGCATGCATATCCACCACATTTAAAGTATGTTAGGATCAGTTACATGTCCTTTTACTTTAAAATTCCACCTAGCTTATTATTCGGAGTTGTAGTAGTCGAATCTCACAAACATGGATAACAAAACTTTTGGGTTCATCTTTAGTGCTTGAAATAATTTTCAAAATTTTTTTTGCATACATGAACTCTAAAACTTTCACTTTCTTATGCCTTATTTTCTTTTTTGTTTACGAGAAAAATGGGAGAGTGAAAACTCAAGTTTGGATCTAAAAACAAATTTGAGCATCCGAGATGGAAATGCACAAATGCTGAGAGAGATAGTTCCAAAAAGTATCTGTGATTTTTAACGATAGTTCGTTAGGCTCTTGTAAAATATCCAACCACTTGAGAATTTGATTTTTTCCACTCCTTGAAAATTTTGGATCATTAGGTCCACTTGCTTCCTCAACATGTTTTTGGCATTCATATCCACCACTTTTAAAGCATGTTAGGATCAGTTACAAGTCTCTTTCCTATAAAATTCCACCTTGCTTATTATTAGGGGTTGCACTAGTGAAATCTCCCAAACATGGATAATAAAACCTTGGAGTCCATTTTTAGTGCGTGAAATAATTTTCAAATTTTTTTTTGCATACTTGAACTCTAAAATTTTCATTTTGTTATGCCTTAATATCATTTTTGTTTATGTGAAAAAATGAGAGTGTGAAAGATCAAGTTTGGATCTGAAAACAAATTTGACCATCCAAGATGAAAATGCACAAATGCTGAGAGAGATAGTTCCAAAAAGTATCTGTGATTTTTAAGGATAGGCAAAATGTGGGTTGTTTGGCTCCGGTAAATATCCAACCACTTGAGAATTTCATTTTTCCCACTCCTTGAAATTTTTGGATCATTAGGTCCACTTGCATCCACAACATCTTTCTGGCATGCATATCCACCACATTTAAAGCTTGTTAGGATCAGTTACAAGTCCCTTTCCTATAAAATTCCACCAAGCTTATTATTAGGGGTTGTACTAGTGGAATCACCCAAACATGGATACCAAAACCTTGTTGTTCATTTTTAGTGTGTGAAATAATTTCCAAATTTTTTTTTGCATACATGATCTCTAAAATTTTTATTTTGTTATGCCTTAATATCTTTTTTGTTTACGAGAGAAAATGGGAGAGTGAAAACTGAAGTTTGGATCTAAAAACAAATTTCAGCATCCAAGATGGAAATGCACAAATGCTGAGAGAGATAGTTCCAAAAAGTATCTGTGATATTTAAGGATAGGCAAAAAGTGGGTTGTGATGTTCTGGTAAATATCCAACCGCATGAGAATTTGATTTTTTCCACTCCTTGAATTTTTTTGATCATTAGGTCCACTTGCATCCTCAACATGTTTCTGGCATGCATATCCACCACATTTAAAGCATGTTAGGATTAGTTACAAGTCCCTTTCCTATAAAATTCTACCTAAATTATTATTAAGGGTTGTACTAGTGGAATCTCCCAAACATGGATAAGAAAACCTTTGAGTTCATCTTTAGTGAGTGAAATAATTTTCAAATTTTTTTTGCTTACTTGAACTCTAAAATTTTCATTTTGTTATGCCTTCATTTCTTTTTTATTTACGAGAAAAATGGGAGAGTGAAAACTCAAGTTTGGATCTGAAAAAACATTTGAGCATCCAAGATGGAAATGCACAAAAGCCGAGAGAGATTGTTCCAAAAAGTATCTGTGATTTTTAAAGATAGGCAAAAAGTGGGTTGTTTGGCTCTGGTAAATATCCAACCACTTGGGAATTTGATTTTTTCCATTCCTTAAAATTTTTGGATCATTAGATTGACTTGCGTCCTCAACATGTTTCTGGCATGCATATCCACCACATTTAAAGCATGTTAGGATCAGTTAGAGGTCCCTTTCCTATAAAATTCCACCAAGCTTATTATTAGGGGTTGTACTACTGGAATCTCCCAAACATGGATAAAAAAACCTTAGAGTTCATTTTTAGTGGGTGAAGTAATTTTTAATTTTTTTTTTTTGCATACATGAACTCTAAAATTTTCATTTTGTTAAGCCTTAACATCTTTTTTGTTTATGTTAAAAAATGGGGGAGTGAAAGCTCAAGTTTCGATCTGAAAACAAATTTGACCATCAAATATGGAAATGCACAAATGCAGAGAAAGATAGTTCCAAAAAGTATCTGTGATTTTTAAGGATAGGCAAAAAGTGGGTATTTTGGCTCTGGTAAATATCCAACCACTTGAGAATTTGATTTTTTCCACTCCTTGAATTTTTCTGATCATTTGGTCCACTTGCATCCACAACATGTTTCTGGCAAGTATATCCACCACATTTAAAGCACGTTAAGATCAGTTACAAGTCCCTTTCCTACAAAATTCCATCAAGCTTATTATTAGGGGTCGTACTAGTGGAATCTCCCAAACATGGATAACAAAACCTTGGAGTTCATTTTTAGTGCGTGAAATAATTTTCAATTTTTTTTTTGCATACATGAACTCTAAAATTTTCATTTTGTTATTCCTTAATATCTTTTTTTTTACGAGAAAAAATGGGAGAGTGAAAACTCTTGTTTGGATCTGAAAAAAAATTTGACCATCCAAGATGGAAATGCACAAATTCTGAGAGAGATATTTCCAAAAAGTATCTATGATTTTTAAGGATAGGCAAAAAGTGGGTTTTTAAGCTCTGGTAAATATCCAAGCACTTGAGAACATTATTTTTTCCACTCCTTGAAATTTTTGGATTATTATGTCCACTTGCATCCTCAACATGTTTCTGGCATGCATATCCACCACATTTAAAGCATGTTTGGATCATTTAGAGGTCCCTTTCCTATAAAATTCCACCAAGCTTATTATAAGGGGTTGTACTTGTGGAATCTCCCAAACATCGATAAGAAAACCATGGAGATATTTTTAAGTACGTGAAATAATTTCCAAATTTTTTTTGCATACTTGAACTCTAAAATTTATATTTTGTTATGCCTTAATATCTTTTTTGTTTACGAGAGAAAATGAAATAGTGAAAACGGAAGTTAGGACCTGAAAACAAATTTGAGCACCCAAGATGGAAATGCTCAAATGCTGAGACAGATAGTTCCAAAAAGTATCTGTGATTTTTAAGGATAGGCAAAAAGTGGGTTGTTATGCTCTGGTAAATATCCAACCACTTGAGAATTTGATTTTTTCCACTCCTTGAAATTTTTGGATCAATAGGTCCACTTGCATCCACAACATGTTTCTGGCATGCATATCCACCACATTTAAACCATGTTAGAATCAGTTACAAGCCCATTTCCTTTAAAATTCTACTAAGCTTATTATTTGGGGTTGTACTAGTGGAATCTCCCAAACATGGATAACAAAACCTTGGAGTTCATTTTTAGTGCGTGAAATAATTTCCAACTTTTTTTTTGCATACATGAACTCTAAAATTTTTTTTTTTGTTATGCCTTAATATCTTTTTTGTTTACGAAAGAAATTGGGAGAGTGAAAACTGAAGTTTGGATCTAAAAACAAATTTCAGCATCCAAGATGGAAATGCACAAACGCTGAGAGAGATAGTTCCAGAAAGTATCTGTGATTTTTAAGGATAGGCAAAAAGTGGGTTGTTATGCTCTGGTCAATATCCCACCACTTGGGAATTTGATTTTTCCACTCCTTGAATTTTTTGATCATTAGGTCCACTTGCATCCTCAACATGTTTCTGGCATGCATATCCACCACATTTAAAGTATGTTAGGATCAGTTACAAGTCCTTTTACTTTAAAATTCCACCTAGCTTATTATTCGGAGTTGTAGTAGTCGAATCTCACAAACATGGATAACAAAACCTCTGAGTTCATCTTTAGTGCGTGAAATAATTTTCAAAATTTTTTTTGCATACTTGAACTCTAAAACTTTCATTTTCTTATGCCTTAATTTCCTTTTTGTTTACGAGAAAAATGGGAGAGTGAAAACTCAAGTTTGGATCTGAAAACAAATTTGAGCATCCGAGATGGAAATGCACAAATGCTGAGAGAGATAGTTCCAAAAAGTATCTGTGATTTTTAACGATAGTTCGTTAGGCTCTTGTAAAATATCCAACCACTTGAGAATTTGATTTTTTCCACTCCTTGAAAATTTTGGATCATTAGGTCCACTTGCTTCCTCAACATGTTTTTGGCACACATATCCACCACATTTAAAGCAAGTTAGGATCAGTTACAAGTCTCTTTCCTATAAAATTCCACCTTGCTTATTATTAGGGGTTGCACTAGTGGAATCTCCCAAACATGGATAACAAAACCTTGGAGTCCATTTTTAGTGCGTGAAATAATTTTCAAATTTTTTTTTGCATACTTGAACTCTAAAATTTTCATTTTGTTATGCCTTAATATCATTTTTGTTTACGTGAAAAAATGGGAGTGCGAAAGATCAAGTTTGGATCTGAAAACAAATTTGACCATCCAAGATGAAAATGCACAAATGCTAAGAGAGATAGTTCCAAAAAGTATCTGTGATTTTTAAGGATAGGCAAAATGTGGGTTGGCTCTGGTAAATATCCAACCACTTGAGAATTTTATTTTTTCCGCTCCTTGAAATTTTTGGATCATTAGGTCCACTTGCATCCACAACATCTTTCTGGCATGCATATCCACCACATTTAAAGCATGTTAGGATCAGTTACAAGTCCCTTTCCTATAAAATTCCACCAAGCTTATTATTAGGGGTTGTACTAGTGGAATCACCCAAACATGGATACCAAAACCTTGGAGTTCAAATTTAGTGCGTGAAATAATTTCCAAATTTTTTTTTTGCATACATGAACTCTAAAATTTTTATTTCGTTATGCCTTAATATCTTTTTTGTTTACGAGAGAAAATGGGAGAGTGAAAACTGAAGTTTGGATCTAAAAACAAATTTCAGCATCCAAGATGGAAATGCACAAATGCTGAGAGAGATAGTTCCAAAAAGTATCTTTTATTTTAAAGCATAGGCAAAAGGTATTTGTGATTTTTAAGGACAGGCAAAAAATGGGTTTTTTGCCTCTGGTAAATATCCCACCAATTGAGAATTTGATTTTTTCCACTCCTTGAAATTTTTGGATCATTAGGTCCACTTGCATCCTCAACATGTTTCTGGCATGCATATCCACCACATTTAAAGCATGTTAGGATCAGTTACAAGTCCCTTTCCTATAAAATTCCACCAAGCTTATTATTAGGGGTTGTACTAGTGGAATCTCCCAAACATGGATCACAAAACCTTGGAGTTCATTTTTAGTGCGTGAAATAATTTTCAACTTTTTTTTTGCAAACATGAACGCTAAAATTTTCATTTTGTTATGCCTTAATATCTTTTTTGTTTACTTGAAAAAATGGGAGAGTGAAAGCTCAAGTTTGGATCTGAAAACAAATTCGACCATCCAAGATAGAAATGCACAAATTCTGAGAGAGATAGTTCTAAAAAGTATCTGTGATTTTTAAGCATAGGAAAAAAGTGGGTTGTTTGGCTCTGGTAAATATCCAACCAATTGAGAGTTTGATTTTTTCCTCTCCTTGAAAATTTTCGATCATTAGGTCCACTTGCATCCTCAACAAGTTTCTGGCATGCATATCCACCGCATTTAAAGCATGTTTGGATTAGTTACAAGTCCCTTTCCTATAAAATTCCTCCAAGCTTATTATTAGGGGTTGTACTGGTGGAATCTCTCAAACATGGATAACAAAACCTTGGAGTTCATTTTTAGTCCCTGATATAATTTTCAAATTTTTTTTTGCATACTTGAACTCTAAAATTTTTATTTTGTTATGCCTTAATATCTTTTTTGTTTACGAAAGAAAATGGGAGAGTTAAAACTGAAGTGGGTTGTTATGCTCTGGTATTTGATTTTTTCCACTCCTTGAAATTTTTGAATCATTAGGTCCACTTACATCCTCAACATGTTTCTGGCATGCATATCCACCACATTTAAAGCATGTTAGAATCAGTTACAAGTCCCTTTCCTATAAAATTCCACCAAGCTTATTATTAGGGGTTGTACTAGTGGAATCTCCCAAACAAGGATAACAAAACCTTGGAGTTCATTTTTGGAGCGTGAAATAATTTTCAAATTTTTTTTTGCATACATGAACTCTAAAATTTTCATTTTGACATGCCTTGATATCTTTTTTGTTTATGTGAAAAAATGGGAGAGTGAAAGTTCAACTTTGAATCTGAAAACAAATTTGACTATCCAAGATGAAAATGCACAAATGCTGAGAGAGATAGTTCCAAAAAGTATCTGTGATCTTTAAGGATGGGCAAAAAGTGGGTTGTTTGGCTCTGGTAAATATCCAACCACTTGAGAATTTGAATTTTTCCACTCCTTGAAATGTTTTGATCATTAGGTCCACTTGCATCTCAACATGTTTATTGCTTTCATATCCACCACATTTAAAGCGTGTTAGGATCAGTTACAAATCCTTTTCCTATAAAATTCCACCAAGCTTATTATTAGGGGTTGTACTTGTGGAATCTCCCAAACATGGATAATAAAACATTACAGTTCAGTTTTAGTGCGTGAAATAATTTTGAATTTTTTTTTGCATACATGAACTCTAAAATTTTCATTTTGTTATGCCTTAATATCTTTGTTGTTTATGAGAAAAATGGGAGAGTGAAAACTTAAGTTTGGATCTAAAAACAAATTTGATCATCCAATATGGAAATGCAAAAAATGCTGAGAGAGATAGTTCCAAAAAGTATCTGTGATTTTTAAGGATAGGCAAAAAGTGGGTTGTGTGGCTATGGTAAATATCCAACCACTTGAGAATTTGATTGTTTCCACTCCTTGAAATTTTTAGATCATTAGGTCCACTTGCATCCTCAACATGTTTCTGGCATGCATATCCACCACATTTAAAGCATGTTAGGATCAATTACAAGTCCCTTTCCTTTAAAATTACACCAAACTTATTATTAATGGTTGTACTAGTGGAATCTCCCAAACATGGATAACAAAACCTTGGAGTTCATTTTTAGAGCATGAAATAATTTTCAAATTTTTTTTTGCATACAAAACTCTAAAATTTTCATTTTGTTATGCATTAATATCTTTTTTGTTTACAAGAAAAAACCGGGAGAGTGAAAACTCATGTTTGGATCTAAAAACAAATTTGAGCATCCAAGATGGAAATGCACAAATGCTGAGAGAGATAGTTCCAAAAAGTATCTGTGATTTTTAAGGATAGGCAAAAAGTGGGTTGTTATGCTCTGGTAAATATCCAAGCACTTGAGAATTTGATTTTTTCCACTGCTTGAAATTTTTTGATCATTATGTCCACTTGCATCCTCAACATGTTTCTGGCATGCATATCAACCACATTTAAAGCATGTTCGGATCATTTAGAGGTCCCTTTCCTATAAAATTCCACCAAGCTTATTATTAGGGGTTGTACTTGTGGAATCTCCCAAACATGGATAACAAAACCTTGGAGTTCATTTTTAGTGCGTGAAATAACTTCCAAATTTTTTTCTGCATACTTGAACTCTAAAATTTTTATTTTGTTATGCCTTAATATCTTTTTTGTTTATGAGAAAAATGGAATAGTGAAAACGGAAGTTTGGATCTGAAAACAAATTTGAGCATCCAAGATTG
This sequence comes from Aristolochia californica, assembly GCF_029961685.1. NCBI lineage: Eukaryota > Viridiplantae > Streptophyta > Magnoliopsida > Piperales > Aristolochiaceae > Aristolochia > Aristolochia californica. The sequence continues at coordinate 9,352,186 of NW_027181837.1, forward strand.
AAATGCTCAAATGCTGAGAGAGATAGTTCCAAAAAGTATCTGTGATTTTTAAGGATAGGCAAAAAGTGGGTTGTTTGGCTCATGTAAATATCCAACCGCTTGAGAATTTGATTTTTTCCACTCCTTGAAATTTTCTGATCATTAGGTCCAGTTGCATCCTCAACATGTTTCTGGCATGCATATCCACCACATTTAAAGCATGTTAGGATCAGTTACAAGTCCCTTTCCTATAAAATTCCACCAAGCTTATTATTAGGGGTTGTACTAGTGGAATCACCCAAACATGGATAACAAAACCTTGGAGTTTATTTTTAGTGCGTGAAATAATTTCCAAATTTTTTTTTGCATACTTGAACTCTAAATTTTTTATTTTGTTATGCCTTAATAACTTTTTTGATTACGAGAGAAAATGGGAGAGTGAAAACTGAAGTTTGGATCTGAAAAAAAATTTGAGCATCCAAGATGGAAATGCACAAATGCTGAGAGAGATAGTTCCAAAAAGTATCTTTTATTTTAAAGCATAGGCAAAAAGTATTTGTGATTTTTAAGGATAGGCAAAAAGTGGGTTTTTTGGCTCTGGTAAATATCCCACCAATTGAGAATTTGATTTTTTCCACTCCTTGAAATTTTTTGATCATTAGGTCCACTTGCATCATTAACATGTTTCTGGCATGCATATCCACCACATTTAAAGCATGTTTGGATCAGTTACGAGTCCCTTTCCTATAAAAGTCCAGCTAACTTATTATTAGGGGTTGTACTAGTGGAATCTCCCAAAAAAGGATAACAAAACCTTGGACTTCATTTTTAGTGCGTGAAATAATTTTCAAGTTTTATTTTGCATACATGAACTCTAAATTTTTTATTTTGTTATGCCTTCATATCTTTTTTGTTTACGAGAGAACATGGGAGAGTGAAAACTGAAGTTTGGATCTGAAATAAAATTTGAGCATCCTAGATGGAAATCCACAAATGCTGAGAGAGATAGTTCCAAAAAGTATCTGTGATTTTTAAGGATAGGCAAAAAGTGGGTTGTTAGGCTCTAGTAATTATCCAACCACTTGAAAATTTGATTTTTTCTACTCCTTGAAATTTTTGGATCATTAGGTCCACTTGCATCCTCAACATGTTTCTGGCATGCATATCCACCACATTTAAAGCATGTTTCGATCAGTTACATGTCCCTTTCCTATAAAATTCCACAAAGCTTATCATTAGGGGTTGTACTAGTGGAATGTCCCAAACATGGATAACAAAACCATGGAGTTCCTTTTTAATGCGTGAAATAATTTTCAAATTTTTTTTTGCATACATGAACTCTAAAATTTTCTTTTTGTTATGCCTTAATATCTTTTTTGTTTACAAGAAAAAATGGGAGAGTGAAAACACAAGTTTGGATATGAAAAAAATTTGAGCAACTAAGATGGAAATGCACAAATGCTGAGAGAGATAGTTCCAAAAAGTATCTTTTATTTTTAAGCATAGGCAAAAAGTGGGTTGTTATACTCTGGTAAATATCGAACCACTTGAGAATTTGATTTTTTCCACTCTTTGAAATTTTTGGATCATTAGGTCCACTTGCATCCTCAATTTTTTTCTGGCATGCATATCCACCACATTTAAAACCTGTTAGGATCAATTAGAAGTCCCTTTCCTATAAAATTCCACCAAACTTATTATTAGGGGTTGTACTAGTGGAATCTCCCAAACATGGATAACAAAACCTTGGAGTTCATTTTTAGAGCGTGAAATAATTTTCAAACTTTTTTTTGCAGACATGAAATCTAAAATTTTCATTTTGTTATGCCATAATATCTTTTTTGTTTAGGAGAAAAAATGCGAGAGTGAAAACTCAAGTTTGGATCTAAAAACAAATTTGAGCATCCAAGATGGAAACACACAAATGCTGAGAGAGATAGTTCCAAAAAGTATCTATGATTTTTAAGGATAGGTAAAAAGTGGGTTGTTAGGCTCTGGTAAATATCCAACCACTTGAGAATTTGATATTTTCCACTCCTTGAAATTTTTGGATCATTAGGTCCACTTGCATCCTCAACATGTTTTTGGCATGCATATCCACCACATTTAAAGCATGTTAGGATCAGTTACAAGTCCCTTTCCTATAAAATTCCCCCAAGCTTATTATTAGGGGTTGTACTAGTCGAATCTCCCAAACATGGATAACAAAACTTTGGAGTTCATTTTTAGTGCGTGAAATAATTGTCAATTTTTTTTTGCATACATGAACTGTTAAATTTTCATTTTGATATGCCTTTATATCTTTTTTGTTTTCGTGAAAAAATGGGAAAGTGAAAGCTCATGTTTGGAATTGAAAACAAATTTGACTATCCAAGATGAAAATGCACAAATGCTGAGAAAGATAGTTCCAAAAAGTATCTGTGATTTTTAAGGATAGGCTAAAAGTGGGTTTTTTTGCTCTGGTAAATATCCAACCACTTGAGAATTTGATTTTTTCCACACCTTGAAATTGTTTGATCGTTAGGTCCACTTGCATCCTCAACATGTTTCTGGCAAGCATATTCACCACATTTAAAGCATGTTAAGATCAGTTACAAGTCCCTTTCCTTTACAATTACACCAAGCTTATTATTAGGGGTTGTACTTGTGGAATCTCCCAAATGTGGATAAAAAAATCTTGGAGTTCATTTTTAGTGTGTGAAGTAATTTTAAATTTTTTTTTGCGTACTTGAACTCTAAAATTTTCTATTTGTTATGCCTTAAGATCGTTTTTCATTACGAGAAAAAATGGGAGAGTGAAAACTCAAGTTTGGATCTGAAAACAAATTTGAGCATCCAAGATGGAAATGCACAAATGCTGAGAGAGATAGTTCCAAAAAGTATCTGTGATTTTTAAGGATAGGCAAAAAGGGGGTTGTTTGGCTCTAGTAAATATCCAATCACTTGAGAAATAGATTTTTTCCACTCTTTGAAATTTTTGGATCACTAGGTCCACTTGCGTCCTCAACATGTTTCTGGCATGCATATTCACCACATTTAAAGCATGTTAAGATCAGTTACAAGTCCCTTTCCTTTACAATTACACCAAGCTTATCATTAGGGGTTGTACTTGTGGAATCTCCCAAACATGGATAACAAAACCTTGGAGTTCATTTTTAGTGTGTGAAATAATTTATAAATTTTATTTTGCATACATGAACTCTAAAATTTTTATTTTGTTATGCCTTAATATCTTTTTTGTTTACGAGAAAAAATGGGAGAGTGAAAACTCAAGTATGGATCTGAAAACAAATTTGGGCATCAAAGATGGAAATGCACAAATGCCAAGAGAGATAGTTCCAAAATGTATCTGTGATTTTAAAGGATAAGCAAAAAGTTGGTTGTTTGGCTCTGGAAAATATCCAATAAGTTGAGAATTTGATTTTTTCCACTCTTTCAAATTTTTGGATCAATAGGTCCACTTGCATCCTCATTATGTTTCTGGCATGCATATCCACCACATTTAAAGCTTGTTAGGATCAGTTACAAGTCCCTTTCCTATAAAATTCCACCAAGCTTATTATTTGGGGTTGTACTAGTGGAATCTCCCAAACATGGATAGCAAAACCTTGGAGTTCATTTTTTGTGCGTGAAATAATTTTCAATTTTTTTTTGCATACATGAACTCTAAAATTTTCATTCTGGTATGCCTTGATATCTTTTTTTGTTTATGTGAAAAAATGGGAGAGTGAAAGCTCAAGTTTGGATCTGAAAACAAATTTAACCGTCCAAGATGGAAATGCAAAAATGCTGAGAGAGATATTTCAAAAAGTATCTGTGATTTTTAAAGATAGGAAAAAAAGTGCGTTCTTTGGCTCTGGGAAATATCCAACCAATTGAGAATTTAATTTTTTCCACTCCTTGAAATTTTTTGATCATTAGGTCCCCTTGCATCCTCAACATGTTTCTAGCATGCATATCCACCACATTTAAAGCATGTTAGGATCAGTTACAGGCCCCTTTCCTATAAAATTCCACCAAGCTTAATATTAGGGGTTGTACTAGTGGAATCTCCCAAATATGGATATCAAAAGCTTGGAGTGCATTTTTAGTGCGTGAAATAATTTTCAATTTATTTTTGCATACATGAACTCTAAAATTTTCATTTTGTTATGCCTTAATATCTTTTTTGTTCATGTGAAAAAGTGGGAGAGTGAAAGCTCAAGTTTGGATCTGAAAACAAATTTGAGCATCCAAGATGGAAATGCACAAATGCTGAGAGAGATAGTTCCAAAAAGTATCTGTGATTTTCAAGGATAGGGAAAAATTGGGTTGTTAGGCTCTGATAAATATCCAACCACTTGAGAATTTGATTTTTTCCACTCCTTGAATTTTTCTGATCATTAAGTCCACTTGCATCCTCAACATGTTTCTGGCATGCATATCCACCACATTTAAAGCAAGTTAGGATCAGTCACAAGTCCCTTTCCTATAAAATTCCACCAAGCTTATTATTAGGGGTTGTACTAGTGGAATCTCCCAAACATGGATAACAAAACCTTGGAGTTCATTTTTAGTACGTGAAATAGTTTTAAATTTTTTTTTTTGCATACATGAACTCTAAAATTTTTATTTTGTTATGCCCTAATATCTTTTATGTTTACGTGTAAAAATGCGAGAGTGAAAGCTCAAGTTTGGATCTAAAAACAAATTTGACCATCCAAGATGAAAATGAACAAATGCTGAGAGAGATAGTTCCAAAAAGTATCTTTGATTTTTAAGGATAGGCAAAAAGTGGGTTGTTTGGCTCTGGTAAATATCCAACCACTTGAGAAGTTGATTTTTTCCACTCCTTGAAATTTTTGGATCATTAGGTCCACTTTCATTTTCAACATGTTTCTGGCATGCATATCCACCACATTCAAACCATGTTAGAATCAGTTACAAGTCCTTTTCCTTTAAAATTCCACCAAGCTTATTATTAGGGGTTGTACTAGTGGAATCTCCCAAACATGGATAACAAAACCATAGAGTTCATTTTTAGAGCGTGAAAAAATTTTCAAATTTTTTTTGGATACATGAACTCTAAAATTTTCATTTTGTTAAGTCTTAATAACCTTTTTGTTTACGAGAAAAAATGGGAGAGTGAAAACTCAAGTTTGGATCTGAAAACAAATTTGAGCATCCAAGATGGAAACGCACAAATGCTGAGAGAGATAGTTCCAAAAAGTTTCTATGATTTTTAAGGATAGGCAAAAATTGGGATGTTAGGCTGTAGTAAATATCCAACCACTTGAGAATTTGATTTTTTCCACTCCTTGAAATTTTTGGATCATTAGGTCCACTTGCATCCTCAACATGTTTTTGGCATGCATATCCACCGCATTTAAAGCATGTTAGGATCAGTTACAAGTCCCTTTCCTATAAAATTCCACCAAGATTATTAGTAGGGGATGTACTAGTGGAATCTCCCAAACATGGATAATAAAACCTTAGAGTTCATTTTTAGTGCGTGAAATAATTTTCAAATTTTTTTTTGCATACATGAACTCTAAAATTTTCATTTTGTTATGCCTTAATATCTTTTTTGCTTACGGGAAAAATGCGAGAGTGAAAACTCAAGTTTGGATCTGGAAACAAATTTGAGCATCCAAGATGGAAATGCTCAAATGCTGAGAGAGATACTTCGAAAAAGTATCTGTGATTTTTAAGGATAGAAAAAAAGTGGGTTGTTTGGCTCTGGTAAATATCCAACCACTTGAGAATTTGTTTTTTTCCACTCCTAGAAATTTTTGGTTCATTAGGTTCACTTGTATCCTCAACATGTTTCTGGCATGCATATCCACCACATTTAAAGCATGTTAGGATCAGTTATAAGTCCCTTTCCTTTAAAATTCCACCAAGCTTATTATTAGGGATTGTACTAGTGGAATCTCCCAAACATGGATAACAAAACCTTCGAATTCATTTTTAGTGAGTGAAATAATTTTAAAATTGTTTTTAGCATACTTGAACTCTAAAATTTTCATTTTGTTATGCCTTAATTTCTTTTTTGTTTATGTGAAAAAATGGGAGAGTGAAAGCTCAAGTTTGGATCTGAAAACAAATTTGACCATCCAAGATGGAAATGCACAATTTATGAGAGAGATAGTTCCAAAAAGTATCTTTGATTTTTAACGATAGGCAAAAAGTGGGCTGTTTGGCTCTGGTAAATATCCAACCAATTGAGAATTTGATTTTTTCCACTCTTTGAAATTTTTGGCTCATTAGGTCCACTTGCATCCTCAACATGTTTTTGGCATGCATATCCACCACATTTAAAGCATGTTAGGATCAGTTACAAGTCCCTTTCCTATAAAATTCCACCAAGCATATTATTAGGGGTTGCACTAGTGGAATCTCCCAAACAAGGATACCAAAACCTTGGAGTTCATTTTTAGTGCGTGAAATAATTTTCAAATTATTTTTTGCATACATGAACTCTAAAATTTTCATTTTGTTATGCCTTAATATCTTTTTTGTTTACGGGAAAAATGCGAGAGTGAAAACTCAAGTTTGGATCTGGAAACAAATTTGAGCATCCAAGATGGAAATGCGCAAATGCTGAGAGAGATACTTCGAAAAAGTATCTGTGATTTTTAAGGATAGAAAAAAAGTGGGTTGTTTGGCTCTGGTAAATATCCAACCACTTGAGAATTTGTTTTTTTCCACTCCTAGAAATTTTTGGTTCATTAGGTTCACTTGTATCCTCAACATGTTTCTGGCATGCATACCCACCATATTTAAAGCATGTTAGGATCAGTTATAAGTCCCTTTCCTTTAAAATTCCACCAAGCTTATTATTAGGGATTGTACTAGTGGAATCTCCCAAACATGGATAACAAAACCTTCGAATTCATTTTTAGTGAGTGAAATATTTTTAAAATTGTTTTTAGCATACTTGAACTCTAAAATTTTCATTTTGTTATGCCTTAATATCTTTTTTGTTTATGTGAAAAAATGGGAGAGTGAAAGCTCAAGTTTGGATCTGAAAACAAATTTGACCATCCAAGATGGAAATGCACAATTTATGAGAGAGATAGTTCCAAAAAGTATCTTTGATTTTTAATGATAGGCAAAAACTGGGCTGTTTGGCTCTGGTAAATATCCAACCAATTGAGAATTTGAACTTTTCCACTCTTTGAAATTTTTGGCTTATTAGGTCCACTTGCATCCTCAACATGTTTTTGGCATGCATATCCACCACATTTAAAGCATGTTAGGATCAGTTACAAGTCCCTTTCCTATAAAATTCCACCAAACATATTATTAGGGGTGGCACTAGTGGAATCTCCCAAACAAGGATACCAAAACCTTGGAGTTCATTTTTAGTGCGTGAAATAATTTTCAAATTATTTTTTGCATAAATGAACTCTAAAATTTTCATTTTGTTATGCCTTAATATCTTTTTTGTTTACGGGAAAAATGCGAGAGTGAAAACTCAAGTTTGGATCTGGAAACAAATTTGAGTATCCAAGATGGAAATGCGCAAATGCTGAGAGAGATACTTCGAAAAAGTATCTGTGATTTTTAAGGATAGAAAAAAAGTGGGTTGTTTGGCTCTGGTAAATATCCAACCACTTGAGAATTTGTTTTTTTCCACTCCTAGAAATTTTTGGTTCATTAGGTTCACTTGTATCCTCAACATGTTTCTGGCATGCATATCCACCATATTTAAAGCATGTTAGGATCAGTTATAAGTCCCTTTCCTTTAAAATTCCACCAAGCTTATTATTAGGGATTGTACTAGTGGAATCTCCCAAACATGGATAACAAAACCTTCGAATTCATTTTTAGTGAGTGAAATATTTTTAAAATTGTTTTTAGCATACTTGAACTCTAAAATTTTCATTTTGTTATGCCTTAATATCTTTTTTGTTTATGTGAAAAAATGGGAGAGTGAAAGCTCAAGTTTGGATCTGAAAACAAATTTGACCATCCAAGATGGAAATGCACAATTTATGAGAGAGATAGTTCCAAAAAGTATCTTTGATTTTTAATGATAGGCAAAAATGGGCTGTTTGGCTCTGGTAAATATCCAACCAATTGAGAATTTGATTTTTTCCACTCTTTGAAATTTTTGGCTTATTAGGTCCACTTGCATCCTCAACATGTTTTTGGCATGCATATCCACCACATTTAAAGCATGTTAGGATCAGTTACAAGTCCCTTTCCTATAAAATTCCACCAAGCATATTATTAGGGGTTGCACTAGTGGAATCTCCCAAACAAGGATACCAAAACCTTGGAGTTCATTTTTAGTGCGTGAAATAATTTTCAAATTATTTTTTGCATACATGAACTCTAAAATTTTCATTTTGTTATGCCTTAATATCTTTTTTGTTTACGTGAAAAAATGGGAGAGTGAAAACTCATGTTTTGATCTGAAAACAATTTTGATAATCAAAGATGGAAATGCACAAATGCTGAGAGAGATAGTTCAGAAAAGTATCTGCGATTTTAAAGGATAGGCAAAAAGTGGGTTGTTTGCTTCTGGTAAATATGCAATCTCTTGAGAATATGATTTTTACCACTCCTTGAAATTTTTGGATCATTAGGTCCACTTGCATCCTCAACTTGTTTCTGGCATGCATATCCACCACATTTAAACCATGTTAGAGTTAGTTACAAGTCCTTTTCCTTTAAAATTCCACCAAGCTTTTTATTAGGGGTTGTACTAGTGAAATCTCCCAAACAAGGATAACAAAACCTTGGAGTTCATTTTTAGAGCGTGAAATAATTTTCAAATTTTTTTTTGCAGACATGAACACTAAAATTTTAATTTTGTTATGCGTTAATATCTTTTTTGTTTTCGAGAAAAAATGGGAGAGTGAAAACTCAAGTTTGGATTTGAAAACAAATTTGAGCATCCAAGATGGAAATACACAAATGCTGAGAGAGATAGTTCCAAAAAGTATCTGTGATTTTAAAGGATAGGCAAAAAGGGGGTTGTTATGCTCTGGTAAATATGCAACCACTTGAGAATTTGATTTTTTCCACTCCTTGAAATTTTTGGATCATTAGGTCCACTTGCATCCTCAACAAGTTTCTGGCATTCATATCCACCACATTTAAAGCATGTTAGGATCAGTTACATGTCCCTTTCCTTTAAAATTCCAACAAGCTTATTATTAGGGGTTGTACTAGTGGAATCTTTCAAATATGGATAACAAAACCTTGGAGTTCATTTTTAGTGAGTGAAATAATTTTCAAATTTTTTTTAGCAAACATTAACTCTAAAATTTTCAATTTGTTATGCCTTAATATCTTTTTTGTTTATGTGAAAATATGGGAGAGTGATAGCTCAAGTGTGGATCTGAAGCAAAATTTGACCATTCAAGATGGAAATGCACAAATGCTGAGAGAGATAGTTCCAATAAGTATCTATGATTTTTAAGGATAGGGAAAAAGTGGGTTGTTTGGTTCAGGTATTAAATCCAACCACTTGAGAATTTAACTTTTTCCACTCCTTGAATTTTTCTGATCATTAGGTCCACTTGCATCCTCAACATGTTTCTGGCATGCATATCCACCACATTTAAAGCATGTTAGGATCAGTTACAAGCACCTTTCCTTTATAATTCCACCAAGCTTATTATTAGGGGTTGTACAAGTGGAATCTCCAAACATGGATAACAAAACCTTGGAGTTCATTTTTAGAGCGTGAAATAATTTTCAATTTTTTTTTTGCATACATGAAATCTAAAATTTTCATTTTGTTATGCCTTAACATCTTTTTTTTTTTACAAGAAAAAATTGGAGAGTGAAAACTCAATTTTGGATATGAAATCAAATTTGAGCATCCAAGATGGAAATGCACAAATGCTGAGAGAGATAGTTCCAAAAAGTATTTGTGATTTTTAAGGATAGGCAAAATGTGGGTTGTTTGGCTGTTGTAAATATCAACCCACTTGAGAATTTGATTTTTTCCACAACTTGAATTTTTCTGATCATTAGGTCCACTTGCATCCTCAACATGTTTTTGGCATGCATATCCACCACATTTAAAGCATGTTAGGATGAGTTACAAGTTCCTTTCCTATAAAATTCCACCAAGCTTATTATTAGGGGTTGTACTAGTTGAATCTCCCAAACATGGATATGAAAACCTTGGAGTTCAATTTTAGAGCGTGAAATAATTTTCAATTTTTTTTTTGCATACATGAACTCTAAAATTTTCATTTTGTTATGCCTTAATATCTTTTTTGTTAACAAGAAAAATGGGAGAGTGAAAGCGCAAATTTGGATCTGAAAACAAATTTGAGCATCCAAGATGGAAATGCGCATATGCTGAGAGTGATAGTTCCAAAAAGTATCTGTGATTTTTAAGGATAAGAAAACAGTGGGTTGTTTGGCTCTGGTAAATATCCAACCACTTGAGAATTTGATTTTTTCCACTCCTTGAAATTTTTGGATCATTAGGTCCACTTTCATCCTCAACATGTTTCTGGCATGCATATCCGCCACATTTAAAGCTTGTTAGGATCAGTTACAAGTCCCTTTCCTTTAAAATTCCACCAAGCTTATTATTAGGGGTTGTACTAGTGGAATCTCCCAAACATGGATAGCAAAACCTTGGAGTTCATTTTTAGTGAGTGAAATAATATTCAAATTTTTTTTTGCATACATGAACTCTAAAATTATCAATTTGTTATGCCTTAATATCTTTTTTTTTATGTGAAAATATGGGAGAGTGAAAGCTCAAGCTTGGATCTGAAAACAAATTTGACCATTCAATATGGAAATGCACAAATATTGAGAGAGATAGTTCCAAAAAGTATCTGTGATTTTTAAGGATAGGCAAAAAGTGGGTTGTTTGGCTCTGGTAATTTATCCAACCACTTGAGAACTTGATTTTTTCCACTCCTAGAATTTTTCTGATCGTTAGGTCCTCTTGCATCCTCAACATGTTTCATGCATGCAAATCCACCACATTTAAAGAATGTTAGGATCAGTTACAAGTCCCTTTTCCTATAAAATTCCTCCAAGCTTATTATTAGGGGTTGTACTAGTGGAATTTCCCAAACATGGATAACAAAACCTTGGAGTTCATTTTTAGTGCGTGAAATAATTTTCAAAATTTTTTTAGCGTACATGAACTCTAAAATTTTCATTTTGTTATGCCTTAATATCTTTTTTGTTTACGAGAAAAAAAGGGAGAGTGAAAACTCAAGTTTGAAACTGAAAACAAATTTGAGCATCCAAGATGGAAATGCACAAATGCTGAGAGAGGTAGTTCCAAAAAGTATCTGTGATTTTTTAAGGATAGGCAAAAAGTGGGTATTTTGGCTCTGGTAAATATCCAGCCACTTGAGAATTTGATTTTTTCCACTCCTTGAATTTTTCGGATCATTAGGTCCACTTGCATCCTCAACATGTTTCTGGCATGCATACACACCACATTTAAAGCATGTTAGGATCAGTTACAAGTCCCTTTCCTATAAAATTCCACCAAGCTTATTATTAGGGGTTGTACTAGTGGAATCTCCCAAACATGGATAACAAAACCTTGGAGTTCATTTTTAGAGCGTGAAATAATTTTGAAATTATTTTTGCATACATGAACTCTAATATTTTCATTTTGTTATGCCTTAATATCTTTTTTGTTTACGAGAAAAAATGGGAGAGTGAAAACTCAAGTTTGGATTGTAAAACAAATTTGAGCATCCAAGATGGAAATACACAAATGCAGAGAGAGATAGTTCCAAAAAGTATCTGTGATTTTTAAGGATAGGCAAAAAGTGGGTTGTTATGCTCTGGTAAATATCCAACCACTTGAGAATTTGATTTTTTCCACTCCTTGAAATTTTTGGATCATTAGGTCCACTTGTATCCTCAACATGTTTCTGGCATGCATATCCACCACATTTAAAGCATGTTAGGATCAGTTACAAGTCCCTTTCCTTTAAAATTCCACCAAGCTTATTATTAGGGGTTGTACTAGTGGAATCTCCCAAACTTGGATACCAAAACCTTGGAGTTCATTTTTAGTGCATGAAATAATTTTCAAATTTTTTTTTGCATACATGAACTCAAAAATTTTCAATTTGTTATGCCTTAATATCTTTTTTGTTTATGTGAAAATATGGGAGAGTCAAAGCTCAAGTTTGGATCTGAAAACAAATTTGACCATTCAAGATGGAATTGCACAAATGCTGAGAGAGATAGTTCCAAAAAGTATCTGTGATTTTTAAGGATAGGGAAAACGTGGGTTGTTTGGCTCTAGTAATATATCCAACCACTTAAGAATTTGATTTTTTCCACTCTTTGAATTTTTATGATCATTAGGTCCACTTGCATCCTCAACATGTTTCTGGCATGCATATCCACCACATTAAAGCATGTTAGGATCAGTTACAAGTCCCTTTCCTTTAAAATTCCACCAAGCTTATTATTATGGGTTGTACTAGTGGAATCTCCCAAACATGGATAACAAAACCGTGGAGTTCATTTTTAGCGAGTGAAATAATTTTCAAATTTTTTTTCTGCATACTTGGTCTCTAAAATTTTCATTTTGTTATGCCTTAACATCTTTTTTTTTTACAGGAAAAAAAGGGAGAATGAAAACTCAAGTTTGGATATGAAATCAAATTATAGCATCCAAGATGGAAATGCACAAATGCTGAGAGAGATAGTTCCAAAAAGCATGTGTGATTTTTAAGGATAGGAAAAAAGTGGGTTGTTTGGCTCTAGTAAATATCAACCCACTTGAGAATTTGATTTTTTCCACTCCTTGAATTTTTCTGATCATTAGGTTCACTTGCATCCTCAACATGTTTCTGGCATGCATATACACCACATTTAAAGCATGTTAGGATCAGTTACAAGTCCCTTTCCTATAAAATTCCACCAAGCTTATTATTAGGGGTTGTACTAGTGGAATCTCCCAAACATGGATAACAAAACCTTGGAGTTCATTTTTAGTGCGTGAAATAATTTTAAAATTATTTTTTGCATACATGAACTCTAAAATTTTCATTTTCTTATGCCTTAATATCTTTTTTGTTTACGAGAAAAATGGGAGAGTGAAAGCTCAAGTTTGGAACTGAAAACAAATATTAGCATCAAAGATGGAAATGCGCAAATGCTGAGAGATATAGTTCCAAAAAGTATCTGTGATTTTTAAGGATAGGAAAAAAGTGGGTTGTTTGTCTCTTGTAAATATCCAACCACTTGATAATTTGAATTTATCCCCTCCTTGAAATTTTTGGATCATTAAGTCCATTTGCATCCTCAACATGTTTCTGGTATGCATATCCACCACATTTAAAGCAAGTTAGGATCAGTTACAAGACCCTTTCCTATAAAATTCCACCAAGCTTATTATTAGGGGTTGTACTAGTGGAATCTCCCAAACATGGATAACAAAACCTTCGAGTTCATTTTTAGTGAGTTAAATAATTTTCAAATTTTTTTTTGCATACATGAACTCTAAAATTTTCATTTTGTTATGCCTTAATATCTTTTTTGTTGATGTGAAAATATGGGAGAGTGAAAGCTCAAGTTTGGATGTGAAAACAAATTTGACCATTCAAGATGGAAATGCACAAATGCTGAGAGAGATAGTTCCAAAAAGTATCTGTGATTTTAAAGGATAGGCAAAAACTGGGTTGTTTGGCTCTGGTAAATGTACAATCTCTTGAGAATTTTATTTTTACCACTCCTTGAAATTTTTGGATCATTAGGTCCATTTGCATCCTCAACATGTTTGTGGCATGCATATCCACCACATTTAAACCATTTTAGAATCAATTACAAGTCCTTTTCCTTCAAAATTCCACAAAGCTTTTTATTGGGGGGTGTACTAGTGAAATCTCCCAAACATGGATAACAAAACCCTGGAGTTCATTTTTAGAGCGTGAAATAATTTTCAAAATTTTTTTAGCATACATGAACTCTCAAATTTTCATTTTCTGATGTCTTAATATCTTTTTTGTTTACGAGAAAAAATGGGAGAGTGAAAACTCAAGTTTGGATTGTAAAACAAATTTTAGCATCCAAGATGGAAATACACAAATGCTGAGAGAGATAGTTCCAAAAAGTATATGTGATTTTTAAGGATAGGCAAAAAGTGGGTTGTTATACTCTGGTAAATATCCAACCACTTGAGAATTTGATTTTTTCCACTTCTTGAAATTTTTGGATCATTAGGTCCACTTGCATCCTCAACATGTTTCTGGCATGCATATCCACCACATTTAAACCATGTTAGGATCAGTTACTAGTCCCTTTCCTATAAAATTCCACCAAGCTGATTATTAAGGGTTGTACTAGTGGAATCTCCCAAACATGCATAACCAAACTTTGGAGTTCATTTTTAGAGCGTGAAATAATTTTCAAATTTTTGTTAGCATACATGAACTCTAAAATTTTCATTTTGTGATGCCTTAATATCTTTTTTTTTTTACAAGAAAAATGGGAGAGTGAAAGCTCAAGTTTGGATCTGAAAACAAATTTGAGCATCTAAGATGGAAATGCGCAAGTGCTGAGAGAGATAGTTCCAAAAAGTATTTGTGATTTTTAAGGATAGGAAAGAAGTTGGTTGTTTGGCTCTGGTAAATATCCAACCACTTGAGAATTTGATTTTCTCCACTCCTTGAAATTTTTGGATCATTAGGTCCACTTGCATCCTCAACATGTTTCTGGCATGCATATCCACCACATTTAAAGCATGTTAGGATCAGTTACAAGTCCCTTTCCTTTAAAATTCCACCAAGCTTATTATTATGGGTTGTACTAGTGGAATCTCCCAAACATGGATAACAAAACCTTGGACTTCATTTTTAGAGCGTGAAATAATTTTCAAAATTTTTTTTCCATACTTGAACTCTAAAATTTTCACTTTGTTATGCCTTAACATCTTTTTTGTTTACAAGAAAAAATGGGAGAATGAAAACTCAAGCTTGGATATGAAATCAAATTTGAGCATCCAAGATGGAAATGCAAAAATGCTGAGAGAGATAGTTCCAAAAAGTATTTGTGATTTTTAAGGATAGGCAAAAAGTGGGTTGTTTGGCTCTTGTAAATTTTAATCCACTTGAAAATTTGATTTTTTCCACTCCTTGAATTTTTCTTATCTTTAGGTCTACTTGCATCCTCAACATGTTTCTGGCATGCATATCCACCACATTTAAACCATGTTAGGATCAGTTACTAGTCCCTTTCCTATAAAATTCCACCAAGCTAATTATTAAGGGTTGTACTAGTGGAATCTCCCAAACATGGATAACCAAACTTTGGAGTTCATTTTTAGAGCGTGAAATAATTTTCAAATTTTTGTTTGCATACATGAACTCTAAATTTTCATTTTGTGATGCCTTAATATCTTTTTTGTTGACAAGAAAAATGGGAGAGTGAAAGCTCAAGTTTGGATCTGAAAACAAATTTGAGCATCCAAGATGGAAATGCGCAAATGCTATGAGAGATAGTTCCAAAAAGTATCTCTGATTTTTACGGATAGGAAAGAAGTGGGTTGTTTGGCTCTGGGAAATATCCAACCACTTGAGAATTTGATTTTGTCCACTCCTTGAAATTTTTGGATCATTAGGTCCACTTGCATCCTCAACATGTTTCTGGCATACGTATCCACCACATTTAAAGCATGTTAGGATCAGTTACAAGTCCCTTTCCTATAAAATTCCACCAAGCTTATTATTAGGGGTTGTACTAGTGGAATCTCCCAAACATGGATAACAAAACCTTGGTGTTCATTTTTAGTTAGTGAAATGATTTTCAAATTTTTTTTGCATACATGAACTCTAAAATTTTCAATTTGTTAAGCCTTAATATCTTTTTTGTTTATGTGAAAATATAGGAGAGTCAAAGCTCAAGTTTGGATCTGAAAACAAATTTGACCATTCAAAATGGAAATGCACAAATGCTGAGAGAGATAGTTCCAAAAAGTATCTGTGATTTTTAAGGATAGGGAAAACGTGGGTTGTTTGGCTCTGGTAATATATCCAACCACTTGAGAATTTGATTTTTTCCACTCTTTGAATTTTTCTGATCATTTGGTCCACTTGCATCCTCAACATGTTTCTGGCATGCATATCCACCACATTTAAAGCATGTTAGGATCAGTTACAAGTCCCTTTCCTTTAAAATTCCACCAAGCTTATTATTATGGGTTGTACTAGTGGAATCTCCCAAACATGGATAACCAAACTTTGGAATTCATTTTTAGAGCGTGAAATAATTTTCAAAATTTTGTTTGCATACATGAACTCTAAAATTTTCTTTTTGTTATCCCTTAATATCTTTTTTGTTTACAAGAAAAATGGGAGAGTGAAAGCTCAAGTTTGGATCTGAAAAAAAAATTGGGCATCCAAGATGGAAATGCGCAAATGCTGAGAGAGATAGTTCTAAAAAGTATCTGTGATTTTTAAGGATAGGAAAGAAGTGGGTTGTTTGCTCTGGTAAATATCCAACCACTTGACAATTTGATTTTCTCCACTCCTTGAAATTTTTGGATCATTAGGTCCACTTGCATCCTCAACATGTTTTTGGCATACGTATCCACCACATTTAAAGCATGTTAGGATCAATTACAAGTCCCTTTCCTATAAAATTCCACCAAGCTTATTATTAGGGGTTGTACTAGTGGAATCTCCCAAACATGGATAACAAAACCTTGGAGTTCATTTTTAGAGAATGAAATGATTTTCAAATTTTTTTTTCTTACATGAACTCTAAAATTTTCAATTTGTTATGCCTTAATATCTTTATTGTTTACGAGAAAAAATGGGATCTGAAAGCTTAAGTTTGGATCTGAAAACAAATTTGAGCATCCAAGATGGAAATGCGCAAATGCTGAGAGAGATAGTTCCAAAAAGTATCTGTGATTTTTAAGGAGAGGCAAAAAGTGGGTTGTTTGGCTCTGATAAATATCCAACCACTTGAGAATTTGATTTTTTCCACTCCTTGAATTTTTCTGATCATTAGCTCCACTTGCATCCTCAACATGTTTCTGGCATGCATATCTACCACATTTAAAGCATGTTAGGATCAGTTACAAGTCCCTATCCTTTAAAATTACACCAAACTTATTATTTGGGGTTGTACTAGTGGAATCTTCCAAATATGGATAACAAAACCTTGGAGTTCACTTTTAGCGCTTGAAATAATTTTCAAATTTTTTTTTGCATACTTGAACTCTAAAATTTTCATTTTTTTATGCCTTATTATCTTTTTTGTTTACGTGAAAAAATGGGAGAGTGAAAACTCAAGTTTGGATCTGAAAACAAATTTGGGCATCCAAGATGGAAATGCACAATTGCTGAGTGAGATAGTTCCAAAAAGTATCTGTGATTTTTAAGGATAGGCAAAAAGTGGGTTTTTGGCTCTGGAAAATATCCAACCACTTAAGAATTTGATTTTTTCCACTCCTTGAAATTTTTGGATCATTAGGTCCACTTCCATCCTCAACATGTTTCTGGCATGCACATCCACCACATTTAAAGCATGTTAGGATTAGTTACAAGTCCCTTTCCTTTAAAATTAAACCAAGCTTTTTATTAGGGGTTGTACTAGTGGAATCTCCCAAACATGGACAACAAAACCTTGGAGTTCTTTTATAGTACATGTAATAATTTTCAATTTTTTTTTTTGCATACATGAACTCTAAAATTTTAATTTTGTTATGCCTTAATATATTTTTTGTTTACGTCAAAAAATGGGAGAGTGAAAACTCAAGTTTGGATCTTAAAAAAAATTTGGGTATCCATGATGGAAATGCACAAATGCTGAGAGGGATAGTTCCAAAAAGTATCTGTGATTTTTAAGGTTAGGCAAAAAGTGGGTTTTTTAGCTCAGGTAAATATCCAACCACTTGAGAATTTGATTTTTTCCACTCCTTGAAAATTTTGGATCATTAGGTCCACTTGCATCCTCAACATGTTTCTGGCATGCATATCCACCACATTTAAAGCATGTTAGGATCAGTTACAAGTCCCTTTCATATAAAATTTCACCAAACTTATTATTAGGGGTTGTACTGGGGGAATCTCCCAAACATGGATAACAAAACCTTGGAGTTCATTTTCAGAGCGTGAAATAATTTTCAAACTTTTTTTTGCATACATGAGCTCTAAAATTATTTTGTTATGCCTTAATATCTTTTTTGTTTAAGAGAGAAAATGGGAGAGGGAAAACTGAAGTTTGGATATGAAAAAAAATTTGAGCATCAAAGATGGATATGCACAAATGCTGAGAGAGATAGTTCCAAAAAGTATCTTAGATTTTTAAGGATAGGGAAAAAGTGGGTTGTTATGCTCTAGTAAATATCCAACCACTTGAGAATTTGAATTTTTCCACTCCGTGAAATTATTGGGTCATTAGGACCACTTGCATCCTCAACATGTTTCTGGCATGCATATCCATCACATTTAAAGCATGTTAGGATCAGTTACAAGTCCCTTTCCTATAAAATTCCACCAAGCTTATTATTAGGAGTTATACTAGTGGAATCTCCCAAACATGGATAACAAAACCTTGGAGTTCATTTTTAGTGCGTGAAATAATTTTAAAATTTTTTTTGCATGCATGAACTCTTAAATTTTCATTTTGTTATGCCTTAATATCTTCTTTTTTTACGTGAAAAAATTGGAGAGTGAAAGCTCTAGTTTGGATCTGAAAAGAAATTTGACCATCCAAGATGGAAATGCACAAATGCTGAGAGAGATAGTTCCAAAAAGTATCTGTGATTTTTAAGGATAGGAAAAAAGTAGGGTGTTTGGCGCTGGTAAATATCCAACCACATGAGAATTTGATTTTTTCCACTCCTTGAAATTTTTGGATCATTAGGTCCACTTGCATCCTCAACATGTTTCTGGCATCCATATCCACCACATTTAAAGCATGTTAGGATCAGTTACATGTCCCTTTCCTAAAATATTCCACCAAGCTTATTATTGGGGGTTGTACTAGTGGAATCTCCCAAACATGGATAACAAAACATTGTAGTTCATTTTTAGTAAGTGAAATAATTTTCAAGTTTTTTTTTGCATACATGAACTCTAAAATTTTCATTTTGTTATGCCTTATTATCTTATTTGTTTACGTGAAAAAATGGGAGAGTGAAAGCTCAAGTTTGGATCTAAAAACAAATTTGAGCATCCAAGATTGAAATGCACAAATGCTGAGAGAGATAGTTCCAAAAAGTATCTGTGATTTTTAAGGATAGGCAAAAAGTGGGTTGTTATACTCTTGTAAATATCCAACCACATGAGAATTTGATTTTTTCCACTCCTTGAAATTTTTGTATCATTAGATCCACTTGCATCCTCAACATGTTTTTGGCATGCTTATCCACCACATTTAAAGCAAGTTAGGATTAGTTACAAGTCCCTTTCCTATAAAATTCCACCTAGCTTATTATTAGGGGTTGTACTAGTGGAATCTCCTAAACGAGGATAATAAAACCTTGGAGTTCATTTTCAGTGCGTGAAATAATATTTAAATTTTTTTTTGCATACATGAACTCTAAAATTTTCATTTTGTTATGCCTTAATATCTTTTTTTTTTATGTGAAAAAATGGGAGAGTGAAAACTCAAGTTTGGATCTGAAAACAAATTTGAGCGTCCAAGATGGAAATGCACAAATGATGAGAAAGATAGTCCCAAAAAGTATCTGTGAATTTTAAGGATAGGCAAAAAGTGGGTTATTATGCTCTGGTAAATATCCGACCACTTGAGAATTTGATTTTTTCCACTCCTTGAAATTTTTGGATCATTAGGACCTCTTGCATCCTCAACATGTTTTTGGCATGCATATCCACCACATTTAAAGCTTGTTAGGATATGTTACAAGACCCTTTCCTATAAAATTTCACATAGCTTATTATTAGGGGTTGTACTAGTGGAATCTCCCAAACATGGATAATAAAACCTTGGAGTTCATTTTTAATGCGTGAAATAATTTTCAAATTTTATTTTCTTATACCTTAATATCTTTTCTATTTACGTGAAAAAATGAGAGAGTGAAAACTGAAGTTTGGATCTAAAAACAAATTTGATAATCAAAGATGGAAATGCAGAAATGCTAAGTGAGATCGTTCCAAAAAGTATCTCTGATTTTTAAGGATAGGCACAAAAAGTGTGTTGTTTGTCTCTAGTAAATATCCAACCACTTGAGAATTTGATTTTTTACACTCCTTGAAATTTTTGGATCATTAGCACCACTTGCATCCTCAACATGTTTCTGGCATGTACATCCACCACATTTAAAGCATGTTAGGATCAGTTAGTAGTCCCTTTCCTATAAAATTCCAACTAGCTTATTATGGGGTTGTACTAGTGGAATCTCCCAAACATGTATAACAAAACTTTGGAGTTCATTTTTTGTGCGTGAAATAATTTTCAATTTTTTTTTCATACTTGAACTCTAAAATTTTCATTTTGTTATGCCTTAATATCTTTTTTGATTACGTGAAAAAATGGGAGAGTGAAAACTAAAGTTTGGATCTGAAAACAAATTTGGGCATCCAAGATGGAAATGCACAAATGCTGAGTGAGATAGTTACCAAAAGTATCTGTGATTTTTAAGGATAGGAAAAGAGTGGGTTGTTTGGCTCTGGTAAATATCCAACCACTTGAGAATTTGATTTTTTCCACTCCTTGAAATTTTTGGATCATTAGGTCAACTTCCATCCTCAACATGTTTCTGGCATGCATGTCCACCACATTTAATGCATGTTAGGATCAGTTACAAGTCCCTTTCCTATAAAATTCAACCAAGCTTATTATTAAGGGTTGTACTAGTGGAATCTTCCAAACATGGATAACAAAACCTTGGAGTTCATTTTTAGTGCGTGAAATAATTTTCAAATTTTTTTTTTGCAAACTTGAACTCTAAAATTTTCATTTTGTTATGCCTTAATATCTTTTTTTGTTTACGTGAAAAAATGGGAGAGTGAAAGCTCAAGTTTGGATCCGAAAACAAATTTGGTCATCCAAGATGGAAATGCACAAATGCTAAGAGAGATAGTTCCAAAAAGTATCTGTGATTTTTAAGCATAGGCAAAAAGCTGGCTGTTTGGCTCATGTAAATATCCAACCACTTGAGAAATTGATGTTTTCCACTCCTTGAAATTTTTGGATGATTAGGTCCACTTGCATCCTCAACATGTTTCTGGCATGCATATCCACCACATTTAAAGCATGTTAGGATCAGTTACAAGTCCCTTTCCTATAAAACTCCACCAAGCTTATTATTAAGGGTTGTACTAGTGGAATCTCCCAAACATGGATAACAAAACCTTGGAGTTCATTTTTAGTGCGTGAAATAATTTTTAAATTTTTTTTTGCATACTTGAACTCTAAAATTTTCAATTAGTTATGCCTTCATATCTTTTTTGTTTACGTGAAAAAAGGGGAGAGTGAAAGCTGAAGTTTGGATCTGAAAACAAATTTGACCATCCAAGATGGAAATGCACAAATGCTGAGAGAGATAGTTCCAAAAAGTATCTGTGATTTTTAAGGATAGGCAAAAAGTGGGTAGTTTGGCTCTGGTAAATATCAAACCACATGAGAATTTGATTTTTATCACTCATTGAAATTTTTGGATCATTAGGTCCACTTCCATCCTCAAAATGTCTCTGGCATACATATCCACCACATTTAAAGCATGTTAGGATCAGTTACAAGTCCCTTTCCTATAAAATTCCACCTAGCTTATTATTAGGGGTTGTACTAGTGGAATCTTCCAAACATGGATAATAAAACCTTTGAGTTCATTTTTAGTGCGTGAAATAATATTAAAATTTTTTTTGCATACATGAAATCTAAAATTTTCCTTTTGTTATGCCTTAATATCTTTTTTGTTTACATGAAAAAATGGGAGAGGGAAAACTCAAGTTTGGATCTGAAAACAAATTTGAGCGTCCAAGATGGAAATGCACAAATACTGAGAGAGATAGTTCCAAAAAGTATCTGTGAATTTTAAGGATTGGCAAAAAGTGGGTTGTTATGCTCTGGTAAATATCCAACCACTTGAAAATTTGATTTTTTCCACTCCTTGAAATTTTTGGATCATTAGGTCCACTAGCATCCTCAACATGTTTTTGGCATGCATCTCCACCACATTTAAAGCATGTTAGGATCAGTTGCAAGTCCCTTTCCTATAAAATTCCACCTAGCTTATTATTAGGGGTTGTACTAGTAGAATCTCCCAAACATGGATAATAAAACCTTGAAGTTCATTTTTAGTGCGTGAAATAATTTTCAAATTTTTTTTTGCATACATGATCTCTAAAATTTTCATTTTGTTATGCATTAATATCTTTTTTGTTTACGAGAAAAAATGGGAGAGTGAAAACTCAAGTTTGGATCTAAAAACAAATGTGATAATCCAAGATGGAAATGCACAAATGCTGAGTGAGATAGTTCCAAAAAGTATCTTTGATTTTTAAGGATAGGCAAAAAGTGGGTTGTTTGGCTCTGGTAAATATCCATCCACTTGAGAATTTGATTTTTTCCACTCCTTGAAATTTTTTGATCATTACGTCTACTTGCATCCTAAACATGTTTTGGCATGTGTATCCACCACATTTAAAGCACGTTAGGATCGGTTAATAGTCCCTTTCGTATAAATTTCCAACTAGCTTATTATAGGGTTGTACTAATGGAATCTCCCAAACATGGATAACAAAACCTAGGAGTTCATTTTTAGTGCGTGAAATAATTTTCAAATTTTTTTATTCATACTAGAACTCTAAAATTTTCATTTTGTTATTTCTTAATATCTTTTTTGTTTACGAGAAAAAATGGGAGAGTGAAACCTCAAGTTTGGATTTGAAAACAAATTTTGAGCATCCAAGATGATGCAAAAATGCTGAGAGAGATAGTTCCAAAAAGTATTTGTGATTTTTTAGGATAGGCAAAAAGTGGGTTTTTAGGCTCTAGTAAATATCCAATCACTTGAAAATTTGATTTTTTCCACTCCCCTTGAATCCTGCACATGTTTCTGGCATGCATATCCACCACAATTAAAGCATGTTAGGATCAGTTACAAGTCTCTTTCCTTTAAAATTCCACCAAGCTTATTATTAGGGGTTGTACTAGTGGAATCTCCAAAACATGGATAACAAAACCTTGGAGTTCATTTTTAGTGTGTGAACTAATTTTCAAATTTTTTTTTTCATACCTGAACTCTAAAATTTTCATTTTGTTATGCTTTAATATCATTTTTCTTTACGTGAAAAAATGGGAGAGTGAAAGCTCAAGTATGGATCTGAAAACAAATTTGATCATTAGGTCCACTTGCATCCTCAACATGTTTCCAGCATGCATATCCACCACATTTAAACCATGTTAGGATCAGTTACAAGTCCCTTTCCTATAAAATTCCACCAAGCTTATTATTAGGGGTTGTACTAGTGGAATCTCCCAAACATGGATAACAAAACCTTGGAGTTCATTTTTAGTGCGTGAAATAATTTTCAAATTTTTTTTTGCTTACCTGAACTCTATAATTTTCATTTTGTTATGCCTTAATATCTTTTTTGTTTACGTGAAAAAATGGGAGAGTGAAAACTCAAGTTTGGATGTCAAACCAAATTTTATAATCCAAGATGGAAATGCACAAATGCTGAGAGAGATAGTTCCAAAAAGTATCTGTGATTTTAAAGGATAGGCTCTGGTAAATATCCAACCACATGAGAATTTAAGTTTTTCCACTACTTCAAGTTTTTGGATCATTAGGTCCACTTGCATCCTCAACATATTTCTGGCATGCATATCCACCACATTTAAAGCATGTTAGGAACAGTTACATGTCCCTTTCCTATAAAATTTCACCAAGCTTATTTTTAGGGGTTGTACTAGTGGAATCTCCCAAACATGCATAACCAAACCTTGGAGTTCATTTTTATTGCGTGAAATAATTTTCATATTGTTTTTTGCATACATGTACTCTAAAATTTTCATTTTATTATGCCTTTATATCTTTTTTTTTACGAGAAAATATTTGAGAGTGAAAGCTCAAGTTTTAATCTGAAAACAAATTTGATAATCCAAGATGGAAATGCACAAATGCTGAGAGAGATAGTTCCAAAAAGTATCTATGATTTTAAAGGATAGGCAAAAAGTGGGTTGTTTGGCTCTGGTAAATATCCAATCACTTGAGAAATTATTTTTTTCCACTCCTTGAAATTTTTGGATCATTAGGTCCACTTGCATCCAGAACTTGTTTTTGGCATGCATATCCACCACATTTAAACCATGTTAGAATCAGTTACAAGTCCTTTTCCTTTAAAAGTCCACCAAGGTTATTATTAGGGGTTGTACTAGTGGAATCTCCCAAACATGGATAACAAAACCTTGGAGTTAATTTTTAGAGCGTGAAATAATTTTCAATTTTTTCTTTGCATACATGAACTCTAAAATTTTTATTTTGTTATGCATTAATATCTTTTTTGTTTACGTGAAAAAATGAGAGAGTGAAAACTCAAGTTTGGATCTGAAAAACACATGGGGCATCCAAGATAGAAATGCACAAATGCTGAGTGAAACAGTTCCAAAAAGTATCTACGATTTTTAAGGATAGGGAAAAAGTGGGTTGTATGGCTCTGGTAAAATATCCAACCATTAGAGAATTTGATTTTTTCCGCTCCTTGAAAATTTTGGATCATTAGGTCCTCTTGCATCCTCAACATGTTTCTGGCATGCATATCCACCACATTTAAAGCATGTTAGGATCAGTTACAAGTCCCTTTCCTATAAAATTCTACCAAGCTTATTATTAAGGGTTGTACTAGTGGAATCTCCCAAACATGGATAACAAAACCTTGGAGTTCATTTTTAGTGCGTGAAATAATTTTCAAATTTTTTTTGCATACATGAACTCTAAATTTTTCATTTTCTT
Organism: Aristolochia californica; assembly: GCF_029961685.1. Taxonomy (NCBI): domain Eukaryota; kingdom Viridiplantae; phylum Streptophyta; class Magnoliopsida; order Piperales; family Aristolochiaceae; genus Aristolochia; species Aristolochia californica. The sequence goes on from NW_027181837.1 coordinate 9,377,042, forward strand.
ATGCGTTAATCTCTTTTTTGTTTACAAGAAAAAATGGGAGAGTGAAAACTCAAGTTTATATCCGAAAACATATTTGAGCATCCAAGATGGAAATGCACAAATGCTGAGAGAGATAGTTCGAAAAAGTATTTGTGATTTTTAAGGACAGGCAAAAACTGGGTTGTTTGGCTCTAGGAAATATCCAATCACTTGAGAATTTGAGTTTTTCTGCTCCTTGAAATTTTTGGATCACTAGGTCCACTTGCATCCTCAACATGTTTCTGGCATGCATATCCACCACATTTAAAGCATTTTAGGATCAGTTACAAGTCCCTATTCTTTAAAATTCCACCAAGCTTATTATTAGGGGTTGTACTAGTGGAATCTCCCAAACATGGATAACAAAACCTTGGAGTTTATTTTAGTGAGTGAAATAATTTTCAAATTTTATTTTGCGTACATGAACTCTAAAATTTTCATTTTGTTATGTCTTAATATCTTATTTGTTTATTTGAAAAAATGGGAGAGTGAAAGCTCAAGTTTGGATCTGAAAAAAAATTTGAGCATCCAAGATGGAAATGCACAAATGCTGAGAGAGATAGTTCCAAAAAGTATCTGTGATTTTTAAGTATAGGCAAAAAGTGGGTTGTTTGGCTCTGGTAAATATCCAACCATTTGAGAATTTGATTTTTTCCACTCCTTGAATTTTTCTTATCATTAGGTCCACTTGCATCCTCAACATGTTTCTCGCATGCATATCCACCAAATTAAAAGCATGTAGGATCAGTTACAAGTCTCTTTCCTATAAAATTCCACCAAGCTTATTATTAAGGGTTGTACTAGTGGAATCTCCCAAACATGGATAAGAAAACCTTGGAGTTCATTTTTAGAGCGTTAAATAATTTTCAATTTTTTTTTTTTTTTACATGAACTCTGAAATTTTCATTTTGTTATGCCTTAATATCTTTTTTGTTTACGTGAAAAAATGGGAGAGTGAAAACTAAAGTTAGGATCTGAAAACAAATTTGATAATCCAAGATGGAAATGCACAAATGCTGAGTGAGATAGTTCCAATAAGTATCTGTGATTTTAAAGGATAGGCAAAAAGTGGGTTGTTTGTCTCTGGTAAATATCCAACCACTTGAGAATTTGATTTTTTCCACTCCTTGAAATTTTTGGGTCATTAGGTCCACTTGCATCCTCAACATGTTTCTGGCAAGTGCATCCACCACATTTAAAGCATGTTAGGATAAGTTAGTAGTCCCTTTCCTATAAAATTCCAACTAGCTAATTATGGGGTTGTGCTAGTGGAATCTCCCAAACATGGATAACAAAACCTTGGAGTTCATTTTTAGAGCGTGAAATAATTTTCAATTTTTTTTTCATACATGAACTCTAAAATTTTCATTTTGTTATGCCCTAATATCTTTTTTGTTTACGTGAAAAAATGCGAGAGTGAAAACTCAAGTTTGGATCCAAAAACAAATTTGGGCATCCAAGATGGAAATGCACAAATGCAGCGTGAGATAGTTCCCAAAAGTATCTGTGATTTTTAAGGATAGGCAAAAAGTGGGTTGTTTGGCTCTGGAAAATATTCAACCACTTGAGAATTTGATTTTTTCCACTCCTTGAAATTTTTGGATCATTAGGTCCACTTGCATCCTCAACATGTTTCTGCCATTCATATCCACCACATTTAAAGCATGTTAGGATCAGTTACATGTCCCTTTCCTATAAAATTCCACCAAGCTTATTATTAGGGGTTGTACTAGTGGAATCTCCCAAACATTGATAACAAAACCTTGGAGAACATTTTTAGTGCGTGAAATTATTTTCCAATTTTTTTTTTGCATACATGAACTCTAAAATTTTCATTTTGTTATGCCTTAATATCTTTTTTTTTACAAAAAAAAAAAGGGAGTGTGAAAACTCAAGTTTTGTTCTGAAAACAAATTTGATAATCCAAGATGGAAATGCACAAATGCTAAGAGAGATAGTTCCAAAAAGTATCTATGATTTTAAAGGATGGGCAAAAAGTAGGTTGTTTGGCTCTGGTAAATATCCAATCACTTGAGAATTTGATTTTTTCCACTCCTTGAAATTTTTGGATCATTAGGTCCTCTTGCATCCTCAACATGTTTCTGGCATGCATATCCACCACATTTAAAGCATCTTAGGATCAGTTACAAGTCCCTTTCCTAAAAAATTCCACCAAACTTATTCTTAGGGGTTATACTAGTGGAATGTCCCAAACATGGATAACAAAACCTTGGAGTTCATTTTTAGTGAGTGAAATAATTTTCAAATTTATTTTGCATACATGAACTCTAAAATTTTAATTTTGTTATGCCTTAATAACTTTTTTGTTTAAGTGAAAAATGGGAGAGTGAAACCTCAAGTTTGGATCTGAAAACAAATTTGAGCATCCAAGATGGAACTGCTAAAATGCTGAGAGAGATAGTTCCAAAGAGTATCTGTGATTTTTAAGGATAGGCAAAAAGTGGGTTGTTATGCTCTGGTTAATATCCAACCACTTGAGAAATTGATTTTTTCCACTCCTTGAAATTTTTGGATCATTAGGTCCACTTGCAACCTCAACATGTTTCTGGCATGCATATCCACCACATTTAAAGCATATTAGGATCAGTTAAGACTCCCTTTCCTATAAAATTCCACCAAGCTTATTATTAGGGGTTATACTAATGGAATCTCCCAAACATGGATAACAAAACCTTGGAGTTCATTTTTAGTGCGTGGAATAATTTTAAATTTTTTTTTGCATACATGAACTCTAAAATTTTCATTTTCTTATGACTGAATATCTTTTTTGTTTACGAGAAAAAATGGGAGAGTGAAAACTCAAGTTTGGATATGAAAACAAATTTGAGCATCCAAGATGGAAATGCACAAATGCTGAAAGAGATAGTTCCAAAAAGTATCTGCGATTTTTAAGATTAGGCAAAAAGTGGGTTGTTATGCTATCTAGTAAATATCCAACCACTTGAGAATTTGATTTTTTCCACACCTTGAAATTTTTGGATCATTAGGTCCACTTGCATCCTCAACATGTTTGTGGTATGCATATCCCCCACATTTAAAGCATGTTAGGATTAGTTACAAGTCCCTTTCCTATAAAATTCCACCAAGCTTATTATTAGGGGTTATACTAGTGGAATCTCCAAAACATGGATAACAAGACCATGGAGTTCATTTTTAGTGCCTTAAATAATTTTAAAATTTTTTTTGCATACATGAACTCTAAAATTTTCATTTTGTTATGCCCTAATATCTTTTTTGTTTACATAAAAAAATGGGAGAGTCAAAGCTCTAGTTTGGATCTGAAAAGAAATTTAACTATCCAAGATGGAAATGCAAAAATGCTGAGAGGGATGGTTCCAAAAAGTATCTGTGATTTTTAACGATAAGAAAAAAGTTGGTTGTTTGGCTCTGGTAAATATCCAACCACTTGAGAATTTGATTTTTTCCACTCCTACAAATTTTTGGATCATTAGGTCCACTTGCATCCTTAACATGTTTCTGGCATGCATATCCACCACATTTAAAGCATGTTAGGATCAGTTACAGGTCCCTTTCCTATATAATTCCACCAAGCTTATCATTAGGGGTTGTACTAGTGGAATCTCCCAAACATGGATAACAAAACCTTGGAGTTAATTTTTAGTGCGTGAAATAATTTTCAAAATTTTTTTTTGCCTACTTGAACTCTAAAATTTTCATTTTGTTATGCCTTAATATCCTTTTTATTTACGAGAAAAAATGGGAGAGTGAAAACTCAAGTTTGGATCTGAAAAAAAATTTGAGCATACAAGATGGAAATGCACAAATGTTGAGAGAGATAGTTCCAAAAAGTATCTGTGATTTTTCAGGATACGCAAAAAGTGGGTTGTTTGGCACTGGTAAATATCCAACCATTTGAGAATTTGTTTTTTTCCACTACTTGAAATTTTTGGATCATTAGGTCAACTTGCATCCTCAACATGTTTCTGGAATGCATATCCACCACATTTTAAGCATGTCAGGATCAGTTACAAGTCCCTTACCTTTAAAATTCCACCAAGCTTATTATTAGGGTTTGTACTAGTGGAATCTCCCAAACATGGATAACAAAACCTTGAGTTGATTTTTAGTGCGTGCAATAATTTCCAAATTTTTTTTTGCATACATGAACTCTTAAATTTTCATTTTGTTATGCCTCATTATCTTTTTTGTTTATGTGAAAAAATGGGAGTGTGAAAACTCAAGTTTGGATCTGAAATCAAATTTGGGCATCCAAGATGGAAATGCACAAATGCTGAGTGAGGTAGTTCCAAAAAGTATCTGTGATTTTTAAGGATAGGCAAAAAGTGGGTTTTTGGCTCTGGTAAATATCCAACCACTTGAGAATTTGATTTTTTCCACTCCTTGAATTTTTTTGATCATTAGGTCCACTTGCATCCTCAACATGTTTCTGGCATGCATATGCACCACATTTAAAGAATGTTAGGAACAGTTACAAGTCCTTTTCCTATAAAAATTCACCAAGCTTATTATTAGGGGTTATACTAGTGGAATCTCCCAAACATGGATAACAAAACCTTGGAGTTCATTTTTAGTGCGTGAAATAATTTTCAATTTTTTTTTTTTGCATACATGAACTCTAAAATTTTCATTTTGTTATGCCTTGATATCTTTTTTTTTACGTGGAAAAATGGAGAGTGAAAGCTCTAGTTTGGATCTGAAAACAAATTTGAGCATCCAAGATGGAAATGCACAAATGCTGAGAGAGAAAGTTCCGAAAAGTATCTGTGATTTTTAAGGATAGGCAAAAAGTGTGTTGTTTGGCTCTGGTAAATATCTAACCACTTGAGAATTTGATTTTTTCCACTCTTTGAAATTTTTGGATCATTAGGTCCACTTGCATCCTCAACATGTTTCTGGCATGCATATTCACCACATTTAAAGCATGTTAGGATCAGTTACAAGTCCCTTTACTATAAAATTCCACCAGGCTTATTATTAGGGGTTGTACTAGTGGAATCTCCCAAACATGGATAACAAAACCTTGAAGTTCATTTTTAGTGTGTGAAATAATTTTCAATTTTTTTTTTGCATACATGAACTCTAAAATTTTCATTTTGTTATGCCTTTATATCTTTTTTGTTTTCGCGAAAGAATGGGAAAGTAAAAGCTCAAGTTTGGATATGAAAACAAACTTGACCATCCAAGATGGAAATGCACAAATGCTGAGAGAGATAGTTCCAAAAAGTATCTGTGATTTTTAAGGATAGGCAAAAAGTTGGTTGTTTGGCTCTGGTAAATATCCAACCAATTGAAAATTTGTTTTCTTCCACTCCATGAAAGTTTTTGATCATTAGGTCCACTTGCATCCTCAACATGTTTCTGGCATGCATATCCTCCACATTTAAAGCATGTTAGGATCAATTACAAGTCCCTTTCCTATAAAATTCCACCAAGCTTATTATTAGGGGTTTTTCTAATCGAATCACCCAAACATGGATGACAAAACCTTGGAGTTCATTTTTAGTGCCTGAAATAATTTTCAAATTTTTTTTTGCATAGATGAACTCTAAAATTTTCTTTTTGTTATGCCTTAATATCTTTATTGTTTACGAGAAAAAATGGGAGAGTGAAAGCTCAAGTTTGGATCTTAAAAAACAAATTTTACCATCCAAGATGGATATGCACAAATGATGAGACAGATAGTTCCAAAAAGTATCTGTGATTTTGAAGGATGGGCTAAAACTAGGTTGTTTGGCTCTAGTAAATATCCTACCACGTGAGAATTTAATCTTTTCCACTCCTTGAATTTTTCTGATCATTAGGTGCACTTGCATCCTCAACATGTTTCGGGCATGCATATCCACGACATTTAAAGCATCTTAGGATTAGTTACAAATCCCTTTCCTATAAAATTCCACCAAGCTTATTATTAGGGGTTGTACTAGTGGAATCTCCCAAACATGGATAACAAAACCTTGGAGTTCATTTTTAAAGCGTGAAATAATTTCCAAATTTTTTTTTGCATACATGAACTCTAAAATATTTATTTTCTTATGCCTTAATATCTTTTCTGTTAAGGAGAGAAAATGGGAGAGGAAAAACTGAATTTTGGATCTGAAAACAAATTTGAGCATCTAAGATGGAAATGCACAAATGCTGAGAGAGATAGTTCCAAAAAGTATCTGTGATTTTTAAGGATCATTAGGTCCACTTGCATCCTCAACATATTTTTGGCATGCATATCCACCACATTTAAAGCATGTTAGGATCAGTTTACAAGTCCCTTTCCTATAAAATTTCACCTAGCTTATTATTAGGGGTTGTACTAGTGGAATCTCCGAAACATGGATAATAAAACCTTGGAGTTCATTTTTAGTGCGTGAAATAGTTTTCAAATTTTTTTTTGCATTCATGAATTCTAAAATTTTCATTTTGTTATGCCTTAATATCTTTTTTGTTTACATAAAAAAATGGGAGAATGAAAACTCAAGTTTGGATCTAAAAACAAATTTGGGCATCCAAGATGGAAATGCACAAATGCAGAGTGAGATAGTTCCAAAAAGTATATGTGATTTTTAAGGATAGGCAAAAAATTGGGTTGTTTGGCTCTAGTAAATATCCAATCACATGAGAATTGGATTTTTTCCACTCCTTGAAATTTTTGGATCACTAGGTCCACTTGCATCCTGAACATGTTTCTGGCATGCATTTCCACCACATTTAAAGCATGTTAGGATCAATTACAAGTCCCATTTCTTTAAAATTCCTCCAAGCTTATTATTAAGGGTTGTACTAGTGGAATCTCCCAAGCATGGATAACAAAACCATGGAGTTCATTTTTAATGAGTGAAATAATTTTCAAATTTTTTTTTGCATATATCAACTCTAAAATTTTCATTTTGTAATGCCTAAATATCTTTTTTTGTTTATGAGAAAAAATAGGCGAGTGAAAACTCAAGTTTGGATCTGAAAACAAATTTGAGCATCCAAGATGGAAATACACAAATGTTGTGAGAGATAGTTCCAAAAAGTACTGTGATTTTTAAGGATAGGGAAAAAGTGGGTTGTTTGGCTCTAGTAAATATCAAACCACTTGAGAATTTGATTTTTTCCACTCCTTGAAATTTTTGGATCACTAGGTCCACTTGCATCCTCACCATGTTTTTGGCATGCATATCCACCACATTTAAAGCATGTTAGCATCAGTTACAAGTCCCTTTCCTTTAAAATTCCACCAAGCTTATTATTAGGGGTTGTACTAGTGGAATCTCCCAAACATGGATAACAAAACCTTGGAGTTCATTTTTAGTGCGTCAAATAATTTTCAAATTTTTTTTGCATACATGAACTCCAAAATTTTCGATTTGGTATGCCTTAATATCTTTTTTGTTTACACGGAAAAATGGTAGACTGAAAATTCAAGTTTGGATCTGAAAAAAAATTTGAGCATCCAAGATGGAAATGCAGAAATGCTGAGAGAAATAGTTCCAAAAAGTATCGGTGATTTTTAATGATAGGAAAAAAGTGGGTTGTCATGCTCTGGTAAATATTCAACCACTTGAGAATTTTATTTTTTCCACTCCTTGAAATTTTTGGATCATTAGGTCCACTTCCATCCTCAACATGTTTCTGGCATGCATATCCACCACATTTAAAGCATGTTAGGATCAGTTACAAGTCCCATTTCTTTAAAATTCCACCAAGTTTATTATTAGGGGTTATACTAGTTGAATCTCCCAAACATGGATAACAAAACCATGGAGTTCATTTTTAGTGAGTGAAATAATTTTTAAATTTTCTTTTGCATACATGAACTCTAAAATTTTCATTTATTTATGCCTTTATATCTATTTTGTTTACGTGAAAAAATGGGAGAGTGAAAGCGCTAGTTTGGATCTGAAAACAAATTTGACCATCCAAGATGGAAATGCACAAATGCTGAGACATATAGTTCCAAAAAGTATCTGTGATTTTTAGGGACAGGCAAAAAGTGGGTTGTTTGGCTCTTGTAAATATCCTACCACTTGAGAATTTGATTTTTTCCATTTCTTGAATTTTTCCGATCATTAGGACCACTTGCATCCTCAACATATTTCTGGCATGCATATCCACCACATTTAAAGTATGTTAGGATCAGTTACAAGTCCCTTTCCTATAAAATTCCACCAAGCTTATTATTAGGGGTTGTACTAGTGGAATCTCCCAAACATGGATAACAAAACCTTGGAGATCATTTTTAGTGCATGAAATAATTTCCAAATTTTTTTTTGCATACATGAACTCGAAAATTTTCATTTTGTTATGCCTTAATATCTTTTTTGTTTACTTGAAAAAATGGGAGAGTGAAAACTCAACTTTGGATCTGAAATCAAATTTGATAATCCAAGATGGAAATGCACAAATGCTGAGAGAGATAGTTCCAAAAAGTATCTGTGATTTTAAAGGATAGCCAAAAAGTGGGTTTTTTTGGCTCTGGTAAATATCCAATCACTTGAGAATTTGATTTTTCCACTCCTTGAAATTTTTGGATCATTAGGTCCACTTGCATCCTCAACTTGTTTCTGGCATGCATATCCACCACATTTAAACCATGTTGGAATCAGTTACAAATCCTTTTCCTCTAAAATTCCACTAAGCTTATTATTAGGCGTTGTACTTGTGGAATCTCCCAAACATGGATAACAAAACCTTGGAGTTCATTTTTAGAGCGTGAAATAATTTTCAAATTTTTTTTTGCATACACGAACTCTTAGATTTTCATTTTGTTATGCCTTATTATCATTTTGTTTTACGTGAAAATATGGGAAAGTGAAAACTCAAGTTTGGATCTTAAAACAAATTTCAGCATCCAAGATGGACATGCACAAATGCTGAGAGGGATAGTTCCAAAAAGTATCTATGATTTTTAATGATAAGCAAAAAGTGGGTTGTTTGGCTCTGGTAAATATCCAACCACATGAGAATTTGATTTTTTCCACTCCTTGAAATTTTGGGATCATTAGGTCCACTTGCATCCTCAACATGTTTCTGGCATGCATATCCACCACATTTAAAGCATGTTAGGATCAGTTACATGTCCCTTTCCTATATAATTCCACCCAGCTTATCATTAGGGGTTGTACAAGTGGAATCTCCCACACATGGATAACAAAACCTTGGAGTACATATTTAGTGCGTGAAATAATTTTCAATTTTTTTTTTGCCTACATGAACTCAAAAATTTCATTTTGTTATGCCTTAATATCCTTTTTATTTACGAGAAAAAATGGGAGAGTGAAAACTCAAGTTTGGATCTAGAAACAAATTTGAGCATACAACATGGAAATGCACAAATGTTGAGAGAGATAGTTCCAAAAAGTATCTGTGATTTTTAAGGATAGGCAAAAAGTGGGTTGTTTGGCACTGGTAAATATCCAACCAATTGAGAATTTGATTTTTTCCACTCCTTGAAATTTTTGGATCATTAGGTCAACTTGCATCCTCAACATGTTTTTGGAATGCATATCCACCACATTTTAAGCATGTTAGGAACAGTTACAAGTCCCTTTCCTATAATAATTCACCAAATCTTATTAGTAGGGGTTATACTAGTGCAATCTCCCAAACATGGATAACAAAACCTTGGAGTTCATTTTTAGTGCGTGAAATAATTTAAAATTTTTTTTTTTGCATACATGAACTCTAAAATTTTCATTTTGTTATGCCTAAATATCTTTTTTGTTTACGTGAAAAAATGGAGAGTGAAAGCTCTAGTTTGGATCTGAAAACAAATTTGAGCATCCAAGATGGAAATGCACAAATGCTGAGAGAGATAGTTCCGAAAAGTATTTGTGATTTTTAAGGATAGGCAAAAAGTGGGTTGTTTGGCTCTGGTAAATATCCAACCACTTGAGAATTTGATTTTTTCCACTCTTTGAAATTTTTGGATCATTAGGTCCACTTGCATCCTCAACATGTTTCTGGCATGCATATCCACCACATTTAAAGCATGTTAGGATCAGTTTCTAGCCCCTTTACTATAAAATTCCACCAGGCTTATTATTAGGGGTTGTACTAGTGGAATCTCCCAAACATGGTTAACAAAACCTTGGAGTTCATTTTTAGTGCGTGAAATAATTTTCAATTTTTTTTTTGCATAAATGAACTCTAAAATTTTCATTTTGTTATGCCTTTATATCTTTTTTGTTTTCGTGAAAGAATGGGAGAGTAAAAGCTCAAGTTTGGATCCGAAAACAAACTTGACCATCCAATATGGAAATGCACAAATGCTGAGAGAGATAGTTCCAAAAAGTATCTGTGATTTTTAAGGATAGGCAAAAAGTGGGTTGTTTGGCTCTGGTAAATATCCAACCAATTGAAAATTTGATTTTTTCCACTCCTTGAAATTTTTGGATCATTAGGTCCACTTGCATCCTCAACAAGTTTCTGGCATGCATATCCTCCACATTTAAAGCATGTTAGGATCTGTTAGAAGTCCCTTTCCTATAAAATTCCACCAAGCTTATTATTAGGGGTTGTACTAGTGGAATCACCCAAACATGGATAACAAAACCTTGGAGTTCATTTTTAGTGCGTGAAATAATTTTCAAATTTTTTTTTGCATACATCAACTCTAAAATTTTCATTTTCTTATGCCTTAATATCCTTTTTATTTACGTGAAAAAAATGGGAGAATGAAAACTCAAGTTTGGATCTGAAAACAAATTTGGACATCCAAGATGGAAATGCACAAATCCAGAGTGAGATAGTTCCAAAAAATATATGTGATTTTTAAGGATAGGCAAAAAATTGGGTTGTTTGGCTCTAGTAAATATCCAATCACATGAGAATTTGATTTTTCCCTGTCCTTGAAATTTTTGCATCACTAGGTCCACTTTCATCTTGAACATGTTTCTGGCATGCATATCCACCACATTTAAAGCATGTTAGGATCAGTTACAGGTCCCTTTTCTTTAAAATTCCACCAAGCTTATTATTAAGGGTTGTACTAATGGAACCTCCCAAACATGGATAACAAAACCATGGAGTTCATTTTTAGTGAGTGAAATAATTTTCAAATTTTTTTTTGCATACATGAACTCTAAAATTTTCATTTTGTTATGCCTTAATATCTTTTTTGTTTACGAGAAAAAATAGGCGAGTGAAAACTCAAGTTTGGATCTGAAAACAAATTTGAGCATCCAAGATGGAAATACACAAATGCTGTGAGAGATAGTTCCAAAAAGTATCTGTGATTTTTAAGGATAGGCAAAAAGTGGGTTGTTTGGCTCTAGTAAATATCAAACCACTTGAGAATTTGATTTTTTTCCACTCCTTGAAATTTTTGTATCATTAGGTCCACTTGCATCGTCAACATGTTTCTGGCATGCATATCCACCACATTTAAAGCATGTTAGGATCAGTTACAAGTCCCTTTCCTAAATTCCATCAAGCTTATTAATAGGGGTTGCACTAGTGGAATCTCGCAAACATAGATAACAAAACCTTGAAGTTCATTTATAGTGCGTCATATAATTTTCAAATTTTTTTTTGCATACTTGAACTCTAAAATTTTCATTTTGTTATGCCGTAATATCCATTTTTTTTTGTTTACGTGGAAAAATGGGAGAGTGAAAACTAAAGTTTGGATCTAAAAATAAATTTGAGCATCCAAGATGGAAATGCACAAATGCTGAGAGAGATAGTTCCAAAAAGTATTTGTGATTTTTAAGGATAGGCAAAAACGGGGTTGTTATTCTCTGGTAAATATCCAACCACTTGAGAATTTGATTTTTTCCACTCCTTGAAAGTTTTGGATCACTAGGTCCACTTGCATCCTCAACATGTTTTTGGCATGCATATCCACTACATTTAAAGCATGTTAGCAACAGTTACAAATCCCTTTCCTTTAAAATTCCACCGAGCTTATTATTAGGGGTTGTACTAGTGGAATGTCCCAAACATGGATAACAAAACCTTGGAGTTCATTTTTAGTGCGTGAAATAATTTTCAAAATTTTTTTTGCATACATGAACTCTAAAATTTTCAATTTGGTATGCCTTAATATCTTTTTTGTTTACGTGAAAAATCGTAGAGTGAAAATTCAAGTTTGGATCTGAAAAAAAATTTGAGCATCCAAGATGGAAATGCACAAATGCTGAGAGAGATAGTTCCAAAAAGTATCTGTGATTTTTAATGATAGGAAAAAAGTGGGTTGTTATGCTCTGGTAAATATTCAACCTCTTGAGAATTTTATTTTTTCCACTCCTTGAAATTTTTGGATCATTAGGTCCACTTGCATCCTCAACATGTTTCTGGCATGCATATCCACCACATTTAAATCATGTTAGGAAAAGTTACAAGTCCCTTACCTATAAAATTCCACCAAACTTATTATTAGGGGTTGTACTAGTGGAATCTCCCAAACATGGATAACAAAACCTTGGAGTTCTTTTTTAGAGCGTGAAATAATTTTCAAAATTTTTTTTGCATACATGAACTCTAAAATTTTCATTTTGTTATGCCTCAATATCTTTTTTGTTAACAAGAAAAAATGGAAGAGTGAAAATTCATTATTTGATCTGAAAACAAATATGAGCATCCAAGATGGAAATGCACAAATGCAGAGAGAGATAGTTCCAAAAAGTATCTTTGATTTTTAAGGATAGGCAAAAAGTGGGTTGTTATGCTCTGGTAAATATCCAACCACTTGAGAATTTGATTTTTTCCACTCCTTGAAATTTTTGGATCATTAGGTCCACTTGCATCCTCAACAAGTTTCTGGCATGCATATCCACCACATTTAAAGCATGTTAGGATCAGTTACAAGTCCCTTTCCTATAAAATTCCACCAAGCTTATTATTAGGGGTTGTACTAGTGGAATCACCCAAACATGGATAACAAAACCTTGGAGTTCATTTTTAGTGCGTGAAATAATTTTCAAATTTTTTTTTGCATACATGAACTCCAAAATTTTCATTTTGTTATGCCTTAATATCTTTTTTGTTTACGAGAAAAATTGGGAGAGTGAAAATTCAAGTTTGGATCTTAAAAACAAATTTGAGCATCCAAGATGGAAATCACAAATGCTGAGAGAGATACTTCCAAAAAGTATCTGTGATTTTTAAGGAGAGGCAAAAAGTGGGTTGTTATGCTCTGGTAAATATCCAACCACTTGAGAATTTGATTTTCCACTCCTTGAAATTTTTGGATCATTAGGTCCACTTGCATCCTCAACATGTTTCCGGCATGCATATCCACCACATTTAAAGCATGTTAGGATCAGTTACAAGTCCCTATCCTATAAAATTCCACCAAGGTTATTATTAGGGGTTGTACTAGTGGAATCTCGCAAACATGGATAACAAAACCTTGGAGTTCATTTTTATTGCGTGAAATAATTTTCAATTTTTTTTTTTGCATACATGAACTCTAAAATTTTCATTTTGTTATGCCGTATTATTTTTTTGTTTCGTGAGAAAATGGGAGAGTGAAAACTAAAGTTTGGATCTGAAAAAATATTTGAGCATCCAAGATGCAAATGCACAAATGCTGAGAGAGATAGTTCCAAAAAGTATCTGTGATTTTTAAGGATAGGCAAAAAGTGGGTTGTTATGCTCTGGTAAATATCCAACCACTTGAGAATTTGATTTTTTCCACTCCTAGAAATTTTTGGATCATTAGGTGTACTTGCATCCTCAACATGTTTCTGGCATGCATATCCACCACATTTAAAGCTTGTGAGGATCAGTTACAAGTCCCATTCCTATAAAATTCCACCAAGCTTATTATTAGGGGTTGTACTAGTGGAATCTCCCAAACATGGATAACTAAACCTTGGAGTTCATTTTTAGTGCGTGAAATAATTTTCAAATTTTTTTTTGCATAGATGAACTCTTAAATTTTCATTTTGTTATGCCTTAATATTTTTTTTGTTTACGAGAAAAAATGGGAGAGTGAAAACTCATGTTCTAATCTGAAAACAAATTTGATAATCCAAGATGGAAATGCACAAATGCTAAGAGAGATAGTTCCAAAAAGTATCTATGATTTTAAAGGATAGGCAAAGACTGGGTTGTTTGGCTCTAGTAAATATCCTATCACTCGAGAATTTGATTTTTTCCACTCCTTGAAGATTTTGGATCATTTGGTCCACTTGCATCCTCAATTCTTTTATGGCATGCATTTCCACCACATTTAAACCATGTTAGAATCAGTTACAAGTCCTTTTCCTTTAGAATTCCACCAATCTTATTGTCAGGTGTTGTACTAGTGGAATCTCCCAAACATGGATAACAAAACCTTAGAGTTCATTTTTAGAGAGTGAAATAAATTCAAATTTTTTTTTGCATACATGAAATGTAAAATTTTCAATTTGTTATGCCTTAATATTTTTTCTGTTTACGAGAAAAAATGGGAGTGTGAAAACTCAACTTTTGGATATGAAAACAAATTTGACCATCCAAGATGGAAATACCAAAATGCTGAGAGAGATAGTTCCAAAAACTATTTGGGAATTTTAAGGATAGTCAAAAAGTGGGTTGTAATGCTCTGGTAAATATCCAACCACTTGAGAATTTGATTTTTTCCACTCCTTGAAATTTTTGGATCATTAAGTCAACTTGCATCCTCAACATTTTTCTCGCATGCATATCCACCACATTTAAAGCATGTTAGGATCAGTTACAAGTCCATTTCCTATAAAATTCCACCTAGCTTATTATTAGGGGTTGTACTAGTGGAATCTCCCAAACATGGATAATAAAACCTTGGAGTTCATTTTTAGTGTGTGAAATAATTTTCAAATTTTTTTTTGCTTACATGAACTCTAAAATTTTCATTTTCTTATGCCTTAATATCTTTTTAGTTTACATGAAAAAATGGGAGAGTGAAAACTCTAGTTTGGATCTGAAAACAAATTTTATAATCCAAGATGGAACTGCACAAATGCTGAGAGAGATAGTTCCAATAAGTATCTGTCATTTTTAAGGAGAGGCAAAAAGTGGGTAGTTTGGCTCTGGTAAATATCCAACCACTTGAGTACTTAATTTTTTCCACTCCTTCAAATTTTATGATCATTAGGTCCACTTGCATCCTCAACATGTTTTTGGCATGCATATCCACTACATTTAAAGCATGTTAGGATTAGTTACAAGTCCCTTTCCAATAAAATTCCACCAAGCTTATTATTAGGGGTTGTACTAGTGGAATCTCCCAAACATGGTTAATAAAACCTTGGAGTTCTTTTTTAGCGCGTGAAATAATTTTCAAATTATTTTTGCATACATGAACTCTAAAATTTTCATTTTGTTATGCCTTAATATCATTTTTGTTTACGTGAAAAAATGGGAGAGTGAAAGCTCAAGTTTGGATCTGAAAATAAATTTGACCATCCAAGATGGAAATGCACATATGCTGAGAGAGATAGTTCCAAAATGTATATGTGATTTTTAAGGATACTCAAAAAGTGGGTTGTTTGGCTCTGGTAAATATCCAACCACTAGGGAATTTGATTTTTTCCACTCCTTGAAATTTTTGGATCATTAGGTCCACGTGCATTCTCAACATGTTTCTGGCATGCATATCCACCACATGTAAAGCATGTTAGGATCAGTTACAAGTCCCTTTCCTATAAAATTCCACCAAGCTTATTATTAGGGGTTGTACTAGTGGAATCTCCCAAACATGGATAACAAAACCTTGGAGTTCATTTTTAGTGCGTGAAATAATTTTCAATTTTTTTTTTTGAATACTTGAACTCTAAAATTTTCATTTTGTTATGCCTTAATATCTTTTTTGTTTACGAGAAAAAATGGGAGAGTGAAAAACTCATGTTTGGATCTGAAAAAAAATTTGAACATCCGAGATGGAAATGCACAAATGCTGAGAGAGATAGTTCCAAAAAGTATTTGTGATTTTTAAGGATAGGAAAAAAGTGGGTTGTTATGCCATGGTAAATATCCAACCTCTTGAGAATTTGATTTTTTCCACTCCTTGAAATTTTTGGATCAATAGGTCCACTTGCATCCTCAACATGTTTCTGGCATGCATATCCACCACATTTAAAGCATGTTAGGATCAATTACAAGTCCCTTTCCTATAAAATTCCACCAAGCTTATTATTAGGGGTTATACTAGTGGAATCTCCCAAACATGGATAACAAAACCATGGAGTTCATTTTCAGAGCGTAAAATAATTTTCTAATTTTTTTTTGCTTAAACTATCGCTAAAATTTTCATTTTAATATACCTTAATATCTTTTTTGTTTACGTGAAAAAATGGGAGAGTGAAAGCTCTAGTTTGGATCTGAAAACAAATTTGACCATCCAAGATGGAAATGCACAAATGCTGAAAGAGATAGTTTCGAAAAAGTATCTGTCATTTTTAAGGATAGGCTAAAAGTGGGTTGTTTGGCTCTGGTCAATATCCAACCACTTGAGAATTTGATTTTTTCCTCTCCTTGAAATTTTTGGATCTTTAGGTCCACTTGCATCCTCAACTTGTTTCTGGCATGCATATCCACCACATTTAAAGCATGTAAGGATCAGTTACAAGTCCCTTTCATATAAAATTCCACCCAGCTTATTATTTAGGGTTGTACTAGTGGAATCTCCCAAACATAGATAACAAAACCTTGGAGTTCATTTTTAGTGCGTGAAGTAATTTTCAAATTATTTTTGCATTCATGAACTCTAAAATTTTCATTTTGTTATGCTATAATATCTTTTTTGTTTACGAGAAAAAATGGGAGAGTGAAAACTCAAGTTTGGATCTGAAAACAAATTTGATAATCCAAGATGGAAATGCACAAATGCTGAGAGAGATAGTTCCAAAAAGTATCTGTGATTTTAAAGGATAGGCAAAAAGTGGGTTGTTTGGGTCTGGTAAATATCCAATCACTTGAGAATTTGATTTTTTCCACTCCTTCATATTTTTGGATCATTAGGTCCACTTGCATCCTCAACTTGTTATTGGCATGCATATACACCACAATTTAACCATGTTTGAATCAGTTACAAGTCCTTTTCCTTTAAAATTCCACCAAGCTTATTATTAGGGGTTGTACTAGTGGAATCTCCCAAACATGGATAACATAACCATGGAGTTCATTTTTATTGTGTGAAATAATTTCCAAATTTTTTTTGCATTCATGAACTCTAAAATTTTCATTTTGTTATGCCATAATATCTTTTTTGTTTACGAGAAAAAATGGGAAAGTGAAAACTCAAGTTTGGATCTGTAAACAAATTTGATAAACCAAGATGGAAATGCACAAAAGCTGAGGGAGATAGTTCCAAAAAACATCTGCGATTTTAAAGGATAGGCAAAAAGCGAGTTGTTT
Source organism: Aristolochia californica (assembly GCF_029961685.1). Taxonomy (NCBI): domain Eukaryota; kingdom Viridiplantae; phylum Streptophyta; class Magnoliopsida; order Piperales; family Aristolochiaceae; genus Aristolochia; species Aristolochia californica. The sequence continues at coordinate 9,394,364 of NW_027181837.1, forward strand.
GGCTCTGGTAAATATCTAATCACTTGAGAATTTGATTTTTTCCACTCCATGAAATTTTGGGATCATTAGGTCCACTTGCATCCTCAACAAGTTTCTGGCATGCATATCCACCACATTTAAAGCATGTTAGGATCAGTTACAAGTCCCTTTCCTATAAAATTCCACCAAGCTTATTATTAGGGGTTGTACTAGTGGAATCTCCCAAACAAAGATAACAAAACCTTGGAGTTCATTTTTAGAGCATGAAATAATTTTAAAATGTTTTTTTGCATACATGAACTCTAAAATTTTTATTTTTTTATTCCTTAATATCTTTTTTGTTTACGATAAAAAATGGGATAGTGAAAACTCAAGTTTGGATCTGAAAACAAATTTTAGCATCCAAGATGGAAATACACAAATGCGGAGAGAGATTGTTCCAAAAAGTATCTGTGATTTTGAAGGATAGGCAAAAAGTGGGTTGTTATGCTCTGGTAAATATCCAACCACTTGAAAATTTGATTTTTTGCACTCCTTGAAATTTTTGGATCATTTGGTCCACTTGCATCCTCAACATGTTTCTGGCATGCATATCCACCACATTTAAAGCAAGTAAGAATCAGTTACAAGTCCCTATCCTTTAAAATTCCACCAAGGTTATATTATTAGGGGTTTTACTAGTAGAATCTCCCAAACATGGATAACAAAACCTTGGAGTTCATTTATTGCGTGAAACAATTTTCAAATTTTTTTTTGCATACATGAACTCTAAAATTTTCATTTTGTTATGCCTTAATATCTTTTTTGTTTATGTGTAAAATGGGAGAGTGAAAGCTCAACTTTGGATCTGAAAACAAATTTGACCAGCCAACATGGAAATGCACAAATGCTAAGAGAGATAGTTCCAAAAAGTATCTATGATTTTTAAGGATAGGCAAAAAGTGGGTTGTTTGGCTCTGGTAAATATCCAACTACTAGAGAATTTGATTTTTTCCACTCCTTGAAATTTTGGGATCATTAGGTCCACTTGCATCCTCAACATGTTTCTGGCATGCATATCCACCACATTTAAAGCTTGTTTGGATCAGTTACAACTCCCTTTCCTATAAAATTCCACCTGGCTTATTATTAGGGGTTGTACTAGTGGAATCTCCCAAACATGGATAACAAAACCTTGGAGTTCATTTTTAGTGCGTGAAATAATTTTCAAATTTTTTTTTGCATTCATGAACTCTAAAATTTTAATTTTGTTATGCCTTAATATCTTTTTTGTTTACGACAAAAAATGGGAGACTGAAAACTCAAGTTTGGATCTGAAAAGAAATTTGATAATCCAAGATGGAAATGCCCAAATGCTGAGAGAGATAGTTCCAAAAAGTATCTGTGATTTTAAAGGATAGGCAAAAAGTGGGGTTGTACTAGTGGAAACTCCCAAACAAGGATAACAAAACCTTGGAGTTCATTTTTAGAGCGTGAAATAATTTTCAATTTTTTTTTTTGCATAAATGAACTCTAATATTTTCATTTTTTTATTCCTTAATATCTTTTTTGTTTACGAGAAAAAATGGGAGAGTGAAAACTCAAGTTTGGATCTATAAACAAATTTGAGCATCCAAGATGGAAATGCACAAATGCTGAGAGGGATAGTACCAAAAAGTATCTGTGATTTTAAATGATAGGTAAAAAGTGGGTTGTTTGGCTCTAGTAAATATCCAATCACATGAGAATTTGATTTTTTCCTCTCCTAGAACTTTTAGGATCATTAGGTCCACTTGCATCCTCAACTTGTTTCTGGCATGCATATCCACCACATTTAAACAATGTTTGAATCAGTTATAAGTCCTTTTTGTTTAAAATTCCACCAAGCTTATTATTAGGGGTTGTACTAGTGGAATCTCCCAAACATGGATGACAAAACCTTGGAGTTCATTTTTAGTGCGTGAAGTAATTTTCAAATTTTTTTTTGCAAACATGAGCTGTTAAATTTTGATTTTATTATGCCTTAATATCTTTTTTGTTTATGTGAAAAAATGGGAGAGTGAAAGCTCAAGTTTGGATCTGAAAACAAATTGGACCATCCAAGATGGAAATGCACAAATGCTAAGAGAGATAGTTCAAAAACGTATCAGTGATTTTTAAGAATAGGCAAAAAGTGGGTGGTTTGGCTCTGGTAAATATCCAACCACTAGAGAATTTGATTTTTTCCACTCCTTGAAATTTTGGGAACATTAGGTCCACTTGCATCCTCAACATGTTTCTGGCATGCATATCCACCACATTTAAAGCATGTTAGGACCAGTTACAAGTCCCTTTCCTTTAAAATTCCACCAAGCTTATTATTAGGGCTTGCACTAGTGGAATCTCCCAAACATGGATAAAAAACCCTTGGAGTTCATTTTTAGTGCGTGAAATAATTTTTAAATATTATTTTCCATACATGAACTCTTAAATTTTATTTTTGTTATGCCTTAATAATTTTTTGTTTACGAGAAAAAATGGGAGTGTGAAAACTCAAGTTTGGATCTGAAAACAAATTTGACCATCCAAGATGGAAATGCACAAATGCTGAGAGAGATAGTTCCAAAAAGTATCTGTCATTTTTAAGGATAGGCAAAAAGTGGGTTGTTATGCTCTGGTAAATATCCAACCACTTGAGAATTTGATTTTTTCCACTCCTTGAAATTTTTGGATCATTAGGTCCACTTGCATCCTCAACAAGTTTCTGGCATGCATATCCACCACATTTAAAGCATGTTAGGATCAGTTACAAGTCCCTTTCGTATAAAATTCCATCAAGCTTATTATTAGGGGTTGTACTAGTGGAATCTCCCAAACATGGATAACAAAACCATGGAGTTCATTTTTAGTGCGTAAAATAATTTTCAAATTTTTTTTTGCATACTTGAACTCTAAAATTTTCTTTTTAATATGCTTTAATATCTTTTTTGTTTACGTGAAAAAATGGGAGAGTGAAAGCTCTAGTTTGGATCTGAAAACAAATTTGACCATCCAAGATGGAAATGCACAAATGCTGAAGGAGATAGTTTCCAAAAAGTATCTGTGATTTTTAAGGATAGGCAAAATGTGGGTTGTTTGGCTCTGGTAAATATCCAACCACTAGAGAATTTGATTTTTTCTACTCCTTGAAATTTTTGGATCATTAGGTTCACTTGCATCCTCAACATGTTTCTGGCATGCATATCCACCACACTTAAAACATGTCAGGATCAGTTACAAGTCTCTTTCCTATAAAATTCCACCAAGCTTACTATTAGGGGTTATACTAGTGGAATCTCGCAAACATAGATAACAAAACCGTGGAGTTCATTTTTAGTTGGTAAAATAATTTTCAAATTTTTTTTTGCATACATGAACGCTAAAATTTTCATTTTAATATGCCTTAATATCTTTTTTGTTTATGTGAAAAAATGGGAGAGTGAAAGCTCTAGTTTGGATTTGAAAATAAATTTGACCATCCAAGATGGAAATGCACAAATGCTGAAAGAGATAGTTTGAAAAAAGTATCTGTGATTTTTAAGGATAGGCAAAAAGTGTGATGTTATGCTCAGGTAAATATCCAACCACTTGAGAATTTGATTTTTTCCACTCCTTGATAGTTTTGGATCATTAGGTCTACTAGCATCCTCAATATGTTTCTGGCATGCATATCCACCACATTTAAAGTATGTGACGATCAGTTACAAGTCCCTTTCCTATAAAATTCCACCAAGCTTATTATTAGGGGTTGTATAGTGGAATCACCCAAACAAGGATAACAAAACCTTGGAGTTCATTTTTATTGCGTGAAATAATTTTCATATTTTTTTTGCATACATGAACTCTAAAATTTTCATTTTGTTATGCCTTAATTTCTTTTTTGTGTACGTGAAAAAATGGGAGAGTGAAAGTTTGGATCTGAAAACAAATTTGGGCATCCAAGATTGAAATGCACACATGCTGATTGAGATAGTTCCAAAAAGTATCTATAATTTTTAAGGATAGACAAAAAGTGGGTTGTTTGGCTCTGGTAAATATCCAACCACTTGAGAATTTTATTTTTTCCACTCCTTGAGTTTTTTGGATCATTAGGTCCAATTGCATACTCAACATGTTTCTGGCATGCATATCCACCACATTTAAAGTATGTTAGGATCAGTTACAAGTCCCTTTCCTATAAAATTCCACATAGCTTATTATTAGGAGTTGTAGTAGTGGAATCTCCCAAACATGGATAACAAAACCTTGGAGTTCATTTTTAGTGCGTGAAATAATTTTCAAATTTTTTTTTGCATACATGAACTCTAAAATTTTCATTTTGTTATGCCTTAATATCTTTTTTGTTTACGAGAAAAAATGGGAGAGTGAAAACTTAAGTTTGGATCTGAAAACAAATTTGAGCATCTAAGATGGAAATGCACAAATTCTGAGAGAGGTGGTTCCAAAAAGTATCTGTGATTTTTAAGGATAGGCAAAAAGTGGGTTGTTATGCTCTGGTAAATATCCAACCATTTGAGAATTTGATTTTTTCCACTCCTTGAAATTTTTAGATCATTAGGTCCACTTGCATGCTCAACATGTTTCTGGCATGCATATCCACCACATTTAAAGCATGTTAGGATTAGTTACAAGTCCTTTTCTTATAAAATTCCTGCAAGCTTATTATTAGGGGTTATACTAGTGGAATCTCCCAAATATGAATAACAGAACCATGGAGTTCATTTTTAGTGCGTGACATAATTTTCAAATTTTTTCTTTCATACTTGAACTCTAAAATTTTCATTTTGTTATGCCTTAATATCTTTGTTGTTTACGAGAAAAAATGGGAGAGTGAAAACTCAAGTTTGGACCTGAAAACAAATTTGATAATCCAAGATGGAAATGCACAAATGCTGAGAGAGATAGTTCCAAAAAGTATCTGTGATTTTTAAGGAGTGGAAAAAAGTGGGTTGTTTTGCTCTGGTAAATATCCAATAACTTGAGAATTTGATTTTTTCCACTCCTTGAAATTTTTTGATCATTAGGTCCACTTGCATCCTTAACTTGTTTCTGGCATGCATATCCACCACATTTAAACCATGTTAGTATCAGTTACAAGTCCTTTTTCTTTAAAATTCCTCCAAGCTTATTATTAGGGGTTGTACTAATGGAATCTCCCAAACATGGATAACAAAACCTTGGAGTTCATTTTTAGAGCGTGAAATAATTTTCTAATTTTTTTTTGCATACATGAACTCTAAAAATTTCATTTTGTAATTCCTTAATATCTTTTTTGTTTACGAGAAAAAATAGGACAGTAAAAACTCAAGTTTGGATTTGAAAACAAATTTGAGCATCCAAGATGGAAATACACAAATGCTGAGAGAGATAGTTCCAAAAAGTATCTGTGATTTTTAAGGATAGGCAAAAAGTGGGTTGTTAGGCTCTGGTAAATGTCCAACCACTTGAGAATATGATTTTTTCCACTCCTTGTAATTTTTGGATTATTAGGTCCACTTGCATCCTCAACATGTTTCTTGCATGGATATCCACCACATTTAAAGCATGTTAGGATCAGTTACAAGTCCCTTTCCTATAAAATTCCACCAAGCTTATTATTAGGGGTTGTACTAGTGGAATCTCCCAAACATGGATAACAAAACCTTGGAGTTCATTTTTAGTGCATGAAATAATTTTCAATTTTTTTTTTTGCATATATGAACTCTAAAATTTTCATTTTGTTATGCCTCATTATCATTTTTGTTTACGAGAAAATATGGGAGAGTAAAAACCCAAGTTTGGATCTGAAAACAAATTTCAGCATCCAAGATGGAAATGCATAAATGCTGAGAGAGATAGTTCCAAAAACTATCTGTGATTTTTAAGGATAGGCAAAAAGTGTGTTGTTATACTCTGGTAAATATCCAACCACCTGAGAATTTGATTTTTTCCACTCCTTGAAATTTTTGGATCATTAGGTCCACTTGCATCCTCAACATGTTTCTGGCATGCATATCCTCCACATTTAAAGCATGTGAGGATCAGTTACAAGCCCCTTTCCTATAAAATTCCACAAAGCTTATTATTAGGGGTTGTACTAGTGGAATCTCCCATACATGGATAACAAAACCTTGGAGATCATTTTCGGTGCATAAAATAATTTTTAAATTGTTTTTTGCATGCATGAACTCTAAAATTTTCATTTTGTTATGCCTTAATAACTTTTTTGTTTACGTGAAAAAATGGGAGAGTGAAAGCTCAAGTTTGGATCTGAAAACAAATTTGAGCATCCAAGATGGAAATGCACAAATTCTGAAAGAGATAGTTTCAAAAAGTATCTTTGATTTTTTAGGATTCGGAAAAAGTGGGTTGTTTGGCTCTGGTAAATATCCAACCATTTGAGATTTTGATTTTTTCTACTCCTTGAAATTGTTGGATCATTACGACCACTTGCATCCTCAACGTGTTTCTGGCCTACATATCCACCACATTTAAAGCTTGTTAGGATCAGTTACAAGTCCCTTTCCTATAAAATCCACCAAGCTTGTTATTAGGGGTTGTACTAGTGGAATCTCCCAAACATGGATAACAAAACCTTAGAGTTCATTTTTAGTGCATGAAATAGTTTTCAAATGTTTTTTTACATACATGAACTCTAAAATTTTCATTTTGTTATGCCTTAATATCTTTTTTGTTTACGTGAAAAAATGGGAGAGTGAAAACTCAAGTTTGGATCTGAAAAAAAAATTTATAATCCAAGAAGGAAATGCACAAATGCTGAGAGAGATAGTTCCAAAAAGTATCTGTGAATTTTAAGGACAGGCAAAAAGTGGGTTGTTATGCTCTGGTAAATATCCAACCACTTGAGAATTTGATTTTTTCCACTCCTTGAAATTTTTTGAACATTAGGTCCGCTTGCATCCTCAACATGTTTTTGGCATGCATATCCACCACATTTATAGCATGTTAGGATCAGTTACAAGTCCCTTTCCTATAAAATTCCACCTAGCTTATTATTAGAGGTTGTACTAGTGGAATCTCCCAACCATGGATAAGAAAACCTTGGAGTTCATTTTTAGAGCGTGAAATAATTTTCCAATTTTTTTTAATACATGAACTCTAAAATTTTCATTTTTTTAGGCCTTAATATCTTTTTTGTTTACGTGAAAAAATGGGAGAGTGAAAGCTCTAGTTAGGATCTGAAAACAAATTTCACCATCCAAGGTGGAAATGCACAAATGCTGAGAGAGATAGTTCCAAAAGTATCTGTGATTTTTAAGGATAGGCAAAAAGTGGGTTGTTTGGCTGTGGTAAATATCCAACCACTTGCGAATTTGAATTTTTCCACTCCTTGAAATTTTTGGGTCATTAGGTCCACTTGCATCCTCAACATGTTTCTGCCATGCATATCCACCACATTTAAAGCATATTACGATCAGTTACAAGTCCCTTTCCTATAAAATTCCACCAAGCTTATTCTTAGGGGTTGTAATAGTGGATTCTCCCAAACATGGATAACAAAACCTTGGAATTCATTTTTAGTGCGTGGAATAATTTTCAAATTTTTTTTTGCATACATGAATTCTAAAATTTTCATTTTGTTATGCCTTAATATCTTTTTCGTTTACAAGAAAAAATGGGAGAGTGAAAACTCAAGTTTGGATCTGAAAACAAATTTGAGCATCCAAGATGGAAATGCACAAATGCTGAGAGAGATAGTTCCAAAAAGTATCTGTGATTTTTAAGGATAGGCAAAAAGTGGGTTGTTATCCTTTGGTAAATATCCAACCACTTGTGAATTTGATTTTTTCCACTTCTTGAAATTTTTGGATCATTAGGTCCACTTGCATCCTCAACATATTTTTGGCATGCATATCCACCACATTTAAAGCATGTTAGGATCAGTTACAAGTCCTTTTCCTATAAAATTCCACCTAGCTTATTATTAGGGGTTGTACTAGTGGAATCTCCCAAACATGGATAATAAAACCTTGGAGTTCATTTTTAGTGCGTGAAATAATTTTCAATTTTTTTTTTGCATACATGCACTCTAAAATTTTCTTTTTGTTATGCCTTAATGTCTTTTTTGTTTATGTGAAAAAATGGGAGAGTGAAAGCTCAAGTTTGGATCTGAAAACAAATTTGACCATCCAAGATGGCAATGCACAAATGCTGAGAGAGATAGTTCCAAAAAGAATCTATAATTTTTCAGTATAGGCAAAAAGTGGGTTGTATGGCTCTGATAAATATCCAACCACTTGAGAATTTGATTTTTTCCATTCCTTGAATTTTTCTGATCATTAGGTCCACTTGCATCCTCACCCTGTTTCTGGCATGCATATCCACCACATTTAAATCATGTTTGGATCAGTTACAAGTCCCTTTTCTATAAAATTACACCTAGCTTATTATTAGGGGTTGAACTAGTGAAATCTCCCAAACATGGATAACAAAACCTTGGAGTTCATTTTTAGTGCGTGAAATAATTTTCAAATTTTTTTTTGCATACATGAACTCTTAATTTTTTATTTTGTTATGCCTTAATATCTTTTTTGTTTACGAGAGAAAATGGGAGCGTGAAAACTCACGTTTGGATCTGAAAACAAATTTGATAACCAAAGATTTAAATGCACAAATTCTAAGAGAGATAGTTCCAAAAAGTATATGTGATTTTAAAGGATAGGCAAAGAGTGGGTTGTTTGGCTCTGATATCCAACCACTTGAGAATTTGATTTTTTCCTCTTCTTGAATTTTTCAGATCATTAGGTCCACTCTCATCCTCAACATGTTTCTGGCATGCATTTCCACCACATTTAAAGCATGTTAGGATCTGTTACAAGTCCCTTTCTGATAAAATTCCACCAAACTTATTATTAGGGGTTGTACTAGTGGAATCTCCCAAACATGAACAACAAAACCTTGGAGTTCATTTTTAGTGCGTGAAATAATATCCAAATTTGTTTTTGCACACATGAACTCTAAAATTTTTATTTTGTTATGCCTTAATATCTTTTTTGTTTTCGAGAAAAAATGGGAGAGTGAAAACTCAAGTTTGGATCTGAAAACAAATTTGAGCATCCAAGATGGAAATGCACAAATGCTGAGAGAGATAGTACCAAAAAGTATCTGTGATTTTTAAGGATAGGCAAAAAGTGGGTTGTTATTCTCTGATAAATATCCAACCACTTGAGAATTTGATTTTTTCCACTCCTTGAAATTTTTTGATCATTAAGTCCACTTGCATCCTCAACATGTTTCAGGCATGCATATCCACCACATTTAAAGCATGTTAGGATCAGTTAAGAGTCCCTTTCCTATAAAATTCCACCAAGCTTATTATTAGGGGTTATACTGGTGGAATCTCCCAAACATGGTTAACAAAACCTTGGAGTTCATTTTTAGTTCGTGAAATAATTTTAAAATTTTTTTTTACATACATGAACTCTAAAATTTTTATTTTGTTATGCCTTAATATCTTTTTTGTTTATGACAAAAAATGAGAAAGTGAAAATTCAAGTTTGGATCTGAAAACAAATTTGAGCATCCAAGATGGAAATGCAAAAATGCTGATAGAGATAATTCCAAAAAGTATCTGTGATTTTTAAGGATAGGCAAAAAGTGGGTTGTTATGCTCTGGTAAATATCCAACCACTTGAGAATTTGATTTTTTCCACTCCTTGAAATTTATGGATCATTAGGTCCACTTGCATCCTCAACATGTTTCTGGCATGCATATCCACCACATTTAAAGCATGTTAGGATCAGTTACAAGTCCATTTCCTATAAAATTCCACCCGGCTTATTATTAGTGGTTGTACTGGTGGAATCTCCCAAACATAGATAACTAAACCATGGAGTTCATTTTTAGTTCGTGAAATACTTTTCAATTTTTTTTTTGCATATATGAAATCTAAAATTTTCATTTTGTTTTTCCTTAATATCTTTTTTGTTTACTAGAAAAAATGGGAGAGTGAAAACTCAAGTTTGGATCTGAAAACAAATTTTATAATCCAAGATTTAAATGCACAAATGCTAAGAGAGATAGTTCCAAAAAGTATCTGTGATTTTAAAGGATAGGCAAAAAGGGTGTTGTTTGGCTCTGGTAAATATCCAACCACTTGAGAATTTGATTTTTTCCACTCCTTGAAATTTTTGAATCATTAGGTGGACTTACATCCTCAACATGTTTCTTGCAGGCATATCCACCACATTTAAAGCATGTTAGGATCAGTTACAAGTCCCTTTCCTATAAAATTCCACCTAGCTTATTATTAGGGGTTGTACTAGTGGAATCTCCCAAACAGAGAAAACCAAACCTTGGAGTTCATTTTTAGGGCGTGAAATAAGTTCCAAATTTTTTTTTGCTTACATGAACTCTAAATATTTTATTTTGTTATGCCTTAATATCTTTTTTGTTTACGAGAGAAAATGGGAGAGTGAAAACTGAAGTTTGGATTTGAAAACAAATTTGAGCATCCAAGATGGAAATGCACAAATGTTGAGAGAGATAGATCCAAAAACTATCTGTGATTTTTAAGGATAGGCAAAAAGTGGGTTGTTATGCTCTGGTAAATATCCAACCACTGGAGAATTTGATTTTTTCCACTCCTTGAAATTTTCGGATCATTAGGTCCAGTTGCATCCTCAACATGTTTCTGGCATGCATATCCACCACATTTAAAGCATGTTAGGATCAGTTACAAGTCCCTTTCCTATAAAATTCCACCAAGCTTATTAGGGGTTATACTAGTGGAATCTCCCAAACATGGATAACAAAACCATGGAGTTCATTTTTAGTGCGTTGAATAATTTTAAATATTTTTTTTGCATACATGAATTCTAAATTTACATTTTGTAATCCCTTAATATCTTTTTTGTTTACGAGAAAAAATGGGAGAGTGAAAACTCAAGTTTGGATATGAAAAAAAATATGGGCATCCAAGATGGAAATGCACAAATGCTGAGTGAGATAGTTCTAAAAAGTATCTGTGATTTTTAAGGATAGGCAAAAAGTGGGTTTTTGGCTCTGGTAAATATCCAACCACTTGAGAATTTGATTTTTTCAACTCCTTGAAATTTTGGTATCATTAGGTCGACTAGCATCCTCAACATGTTTTTGGCATGCATATCCACCACATTTAAAGCATGTTAGGATCAGTTACAAGTCCCTTTCATGTAAAATTCCACCTAGCTTACTATTAGGAGTTGTGGTAGTGGAATCTCCCAAACATGGATAACAAACCTTGGAGTTCATTTTTAGTGTGTGAAATAATTTTCAAATTTTTTTTGGCATACATGAACTCTATAATTTTCATTTTGTTATGCCTTAATATCTTTTTTGTTTATTTGAAAAAATGGGAGTGAAAGCTCAAGTTTGGATCTGAAAAAAAAATTGACCATCCAAGATGGCAATGCATAAATGCTGAGTGACATAGCTCCAAAAAGAATCTGTGATTTATAAGGATAGGCACAAAGTGGGTTGTTTGGCACTGGTAAATATCCAACCACTTCAGAATTTGATTGTTTCCAATCCTTGAATTTTTCTGATCATTAGGTCCACTTGCATCCTCAACATGTTTCTCGCATGCATATCCACCACATTTAAAGCATGTTAGGATAAGTTACAAGTCCCTTTCCTATAAAATTCCACCAAGCTTATTATTAGGGGTTGTACCAGTGGAATCTCCCAAACATGGATAACAAAACCTTGGAGTTCATTTTTAGTGCATGAAATAATTTCCAAAATTTTTTTTTGCATCCAAGAACTATAAAATTTTTATTTCATTATGCCTTAATATCGTTTTTGTTTACGAGAGAAAATGGGAAAGTGAAAACTCAAGTTTGGGTCTGACAACAAATTTGAGCATCCAAGATGGAAATGCACAAATGCTGAGAGAGATAGTTCCAAAAAGTATCTGTGATTTTTAAGGATAGGCAAAAAGTGGGTTGTTATGCTTTCGTAAATATCCAACCACTTGAGAATTTGATTTTTTCCACTCCTTGAAATTTTTGGATCATTAGGTCAACTTGCATCCTCAACATGTTTCCTGCTTGCATATCCACCACATTTAAAGAATGTTAGGATGAGTTACAAGTTCCTTTCCTATAAAATTCCACCAAGCTTATTATTAGGAGTTGTAATAGTGGAATGTCCCAAACATGGATAACAAAACCTTGGAGTTCATTTTATGTGCGTGAAATAATTTTGAAATTTTTTTTTTGCATACATGAACTCTAAAATTCTCATTTATTATGCCATAATATCTTTTTTGTTTATGTGAAAAAATGGGAGAGTGAAAGTTTGGATCTGAAAACAAATTTGACCATCCAAGATGGCAATGCTCAAATGCAGAGAGAGAGAGATCCAAAAAGTATATGCGATTTTTAAGGATCGGCAAAAAGTGGGTTGTTATGCTCTGGGAAATATCCAACCACTTGAGAATTTGATTTTTACCACTCCTTGAAATTTTTGGATCATTAGGTCCACTTGCATACTCAACATGTTTTTGGCATGCATATCCACCACATTTAAAGCATGTTAGGATCAGTTACAAGTCCCTTTCCTATAAAATTCCACCTACTTATTATTAGGGGTTGTATAAGTGGAATCTCCCAAACATGGATAACAAAAACTTTGAGTTCATTTTTCGTGCGTGAAATAATTTTTGAATTTTTTTTTGCATACATGAACTCTAAAATTTTCATTTTGTTATGCCTTAATATCTTTTTTGTTTACGTGAAAAAATGGGAGAGTGAAAGCTCTAGTTTGGATCTGAAAACAAATTTCACCATCCAAGGTGGAAATGCACAAATGCTGAGAGAGATAGTTCCAAGAAGTATCTGTGATTTTTAAGGATAGGCAAAAATGGGTTGTTTGGCTCTGGTAAATATCCAACCACTTGAGAATTTGATTTTTTCTACTCCTTGAAATTTTAGGATCATTAGGTCCACTTGCATCCTCAACATGTTTCTAGCATGCATATCCACCACATTTAAAGCATGTTAGGATCAGTTACAAGTCCCTTTCCTATAAAATTCCACCTAGCTTATTATTAGGGGTTGTACTAGTGGAATCTCCCAAACATGGATAACAAAACTTTGGAGTTCATTTTTAGTGCGTGAAATAATTTTCAAATTTTTTTTGCATACATGAACTCTAAAATTCTCATTTTGTTATGCCTTAATATCTTTTTTGTTTATGTGAAAATATGGGAGAGTGAAAGTTTGGATCAGAAAACATATTTCACTATCCAAGATGGCAATGCACAAAAGCTGAGAGAGATAGTTCCAAAAAGTATCTGCGATTTTTAAGGATAGGAAAAAAGTGGGTTGTTATGCTCTGGTAAATATCCAACCACTTGTGAATTTGATTTTTACCACTCCTTGAAATTTTTGGATCATTAGGTCCACTTGCATCCTCAACATGTTTTTGGCATGCATATCCACCACAAATAAAGCATGTTAGGATCAGTTACAAGTCCCTTTCCTATAAAATTCCACCAAGCTTATTATTAGGGGTTATACTGGTGGAATCTCCCAAACATGGATAACAAAACCATGGAGTTCAGTATTAGTGCGTGAAATAATTTTCAAATTTTTTTTTGCATACATGAACTCTAAAATTTTCATTTTGTTATGCCTGAATATCTTTTTTGTTTACGTGAGAAAATGGGAGAGTGAATGCTCTAGTTTGGATCTGAAAACAAATTTCACCATCCAAGATGGAAATGTACAAATGCTGAGAGAGATAGTTCCAGAAAGTATCTGTGATTTTTAAGAATAGGCAAAAAGTGGGTTGTTTGGCTGTGGTAAATATCCAACCACTTGCGAATTTGATTTTTTCCACCTCTTGAAATTTTTGGGTCAATAGGTCCAATTGCATCCTCAACATGTTTCTGCCATGCATATCCACCACATTTAAGGCAAGTTACGATCAGTTACAAGTCCCTTCCCTATAAAATTCCACCAAGCTTATTCTTAGGGGTTGTAATAGTGGAATCTCCCAAACATCGATAACAAAACCTTGGAATTTATTTTTAGTGCGTGGAATAATTTTCAATTTTTTTTTTGCATACATGAACTCTTAAATTTTAATTTTGTTATGCCTTAATATCTTTTTTGTTTACAAGAAAAAATGGGAGAGTGTAAACTCAAGTTTGGATTTGAAAACAAATTTGAGCATCCAAGGTGGAAATGCACAAATGCTGAGAGAGATAGTTCCAGAAAGTATCTGTGATTTTTAAGGATAGGCAAAAAGTGGGTTATTATGCTTTGGTAAATATCCAACCACTTGAGAATTTGATTTTTTCCACTCCTTGAAATTTTTGGATCATTAGGTCCACTTGCATCCTCAACATATTTTTGGCATGCATATCCACCACATTTAAAGCATGTTAGGATCAGTTACAAGTCCTTTTCCTATAAAATTCCACCTAGCTTATTATTAGGGGTTGTACTAGTGGAATCTCCGAAACATGGATAATAAAACCTTGGAGTTCATTTTTAGTGCGTGAAATAATTTTCAATTTTTTTTTTGCATACATGCACTCTAAAATTTTCTTTTTGTTATGCCTTAATGTATTTTTTGTTTATGTGAAAAAATGGGAGAGTGAAAGCTCAAGTTTGGATCTGAAAACAAATTTGACCAGCCAAGATGGCAATGCACAAATGCTGTGAGAGATAGTTCCAAAAATAATCTATAATTTTTCAGTATAGGCAAAGAGTGGGTTGTATGGCTCTGGTAAATATCCAACCACTTGAGAATTTGATTTTTTTCACTCCTTGAATTTTTCTGATCACTAGGTCCACTTGCGTCCTCAACCTGTTTCTGGCATGCATATCCACCACATTTAAATCATGTTTGGATCAGTTACAAGTCCCTTTCCTATAAAATTACACCTAGCTTATTATTAGGGGTTGTACTAGTGAAATCTCCCAAACATGGATAACAAAACCTTGGAGTTCATTTTTAGTGCGTGAAATAATTTTCAAATTTTTTTTTGCATACAGGAACGCTAAATTTTTTATTTTGTTATGCCGTAATATCTTTTTTGTTTACGTGAAAAAATGGGAGCGTGAAAACTGAAGTTTGGATCTGAAAACAAATTTGATAATCCAAGATTTAAATTCACAAATTCTAAGAGAGATAGTTCCAAGAAGTATCTGTGATTTTAAAGGATAGGCAAAGAGTGGGTTGTTTGGCTCTGATAAATATCCAACCACTTGAGAATTTGATTTTTTCCACTTCTTGAATTTTTCTGATCATTAGGTCCACTCTCATCCTCAACATGTTTCTGGCATGCATATCCACCACATTTAAAGCATGTTAGGATCAGTTACAAGTCCCTTTCCTATAAAATTACACCTAGCTTATTATTAGGGGTTGTACTAGTGAAATCTCCCAAACATGGATAACAAAACCTTGGAGTTCATTTTTAGTGCGTGAAATAATTTTCAAATTTTGTTTTGCATACATGAACTCTAAATTTTTTATTTTGTTTTGCCATAAATATCTTTTTTGCTTACGAGAAAAAATGGGAGCGTGAAAACTGAAGTTTGGATCTGAAAATAAATTTGATAATCCAAGATTTAAATGCACAAATTCTAAGAGAGATAGTTCCAAAAAGTATCAGTGATTTTAAAGGATAGGCAATGAGTGGGTTGTTTGGCTCTGATAAATATCCAACCACTTGAGAATTTGATTTTTTCCACTTCTTGAATTTTTCTGATCATTAGGTCCACTCTCATCCTCAACATGTTTCTGGCATGCATATCCACCACATTTAAAGCATGTTAGGATCAGTTACAAGTCCCTTTCCTATAAAATTACACCTAGCTTATTATTAGGGGTTGTACTAGTGAAATCTTCCAAACATGGATAACAAAACCTTGGAGTAAATTCTTAGTGCGTGAAATAATTTTCAACTTTTTTTTTGCATACATGAACTCTAAATTTTTTATTTTGTTATGCCTTAAGATCTTTTTTGTTTACGAGAAAAAATGGGAGCGTGAAAACTCAAGTTTGGATGTGAAAACAAATTTGATAACCAAAGATTTAAATGCACAAATTCTAAGAGAGATAGTTCCAAAAAGTATCTGTGATTTTAAAGGATAGGCAAAGAGTGGGTTGTTTGGCTCTGATAAATATCCAACCATTTGAGAATTTGATTTTTTCCTCTTCTTGAATTTTTCTTATCATTAGGTCCACTCTCATCCTCCACATGTTTCTGGCATGCATATCCACCATATTTAAAGCATGTTAGGATCTGTTACAAGTCCCTTTCCGATAAAATTCCACCAAACTTATTATTAGGGGTTGTACTAGTGGAATCTCCCAAACATGAATAACAAAACCTTGGAGTTCATTTTTAGTGCGTGAAATAATATCCAAATTTTTTTTCGCACACATGAACTCTAAAATTTTTATTTTGTTATGCCTTAATATCTTTTTTGTTTACGAGAAAAAATGGGACAGTGAAAACTCAAGTTTGGATCTGAAAACAAATTTGAGGATCCAAGATGGAAATGCACAAATGCTGAGAGAGATAGTACCAAAAAGTAACTGTGATTTTTAAGGATAGGCAAAAAGTGGGTTTTTATTCTCTGATAAATATCCAACCACTTGAGAATTTGATTTTTTCCACTCCTTGAAATTTTTGGATCATTAAGTCCACTTGCATCCTCAACATGTTTTTGGCATGCATATCCACCACATTTAAAGCATGTTAGGATCAGTTAAGAGTCCCTTTCCTATAAAATTCCACCAAGCTTATTATTAGGGGTTATACTGGCGGAATCTCCCAAACATGGTTAACTAAACCTTGGAGTTCATTTTTAGTGCTTGAAATAATTTTAAAATTTTTTTTTACACACATGAACTCTAAAATTTTCATTTTGTTATGCCTTAATATCTTTTTTGTTTATGACAAAAAATGGGAAAGTGAAAATTCAAGTTTGGATCTGAAAACAAATTTGAGCATCCAAGATGGAAATGCAAAAATGCTGAGAGAGATAATTCCAAAACGTATCTGTGATTTTTATGGATAGGCAAAAAGTGGCTTGTTATGCTCTGGTAAATATCCAACCACTTGAGAATTTGATTTTTTCCACTCTTTGAAATTTTTGGATCATTACGTCCACTTGCATCCTCAACATGTTTCTGGCATGCATATCCACCACATTTAAAGCATCTTAGGATCAGTTACAAGTCCATTTCCTATAAAATTCCACCAGGCTTATTATTAGTGGTTGTACTAGTAGAATCTCCCAAACATAGATAACTAAACCATGGAGTTCATTTTTAGTTCGTGAAATACTTTTCAAATTTTTTTTTGCATACATGAACTCTAAAATTTTCATTTTGTTATGCCTTAATATCTTTTTTGTTTACGAGAAAAAATGGGAGAGGAAAACTCAAGTTTGGATCTGAAAACAAATTAGATAATCCAAGATTTAAATGCACAAATGCTAAGAGAGATAGTTCCAAAAAGTATCTGTGATTTTAAAGGATAGGCAAAAAGTATGTTGTTTGGCTCTGGTAAATATCCAACCACTTGAGAATTTGATTTTTTCCACTCCTTCAAATTTTTGGATCATTAGATGGACTTGCATCCTCAACATGTTTCTTGCATGCATGTCCACCACATTTAAAGCATGTTAGGATCAGTTACAAGTCCCTTTCCTATAAAATTCCACCTAGCTTATTATTAGGTGTTGTACTAGTGGAATCTCCCAAACAGAGAAAACCAAACCTTGGAGTTCATTTTTAGTGCGTGAAATAATTTCCAAATTTTTTTTGCTTACATGACTCTAAATTTTTTATTTTGTTATGCCCTAATATCCTTTTTGTTTACGAGGGAAAATGGGAGAGTGAAAACTGAAGTTTGGATTTGAAAACAAATTTGAGCATTCAAGATGGAAATGCACAAATGCTGAGAGAGATAGTTCCAAAAAGTATCTGTGATTTTTAAGGATAGGCAAAAAGTGGGTTGTTATGCTCTGGTAAATATCCAACCACTGGAGAATTTGATTTTTTCCACTCCTTGAAATTTTTGGATCATTAGGTCCATTTGCATCCTCAACATGTTTCTAGCATGCATATCCACCACATTTAAAGCATGTTAGGATCAGTTACAAGTCCCTTTCCTATAAAATTCCACCAAGCTTATTAGGGGTTATACTAGTGGAATCTCCCAAACATGGATAACAAAACCATGGAGTTCATTTTTCGTGCGTTGAATAATTTTCAATTTTTTTTTTGCAAACATGAACTCTAAAATTTACATTTTGTAATCCCTTAATATCTTTTTTGTTTACGAGTAAAAATGGGAGAGTGAAAACTCAAGTTTGGATATGAAAACAAATATGGGCACCCAAGATGGAAATGCACATATGCTGAGTGAGATAGTTCTAAAAAGTATCTGTGATTTTTAAGGATAGGCAAAAAGTGGGTTTTTGGATCTGGTAAATATCCAGCCACTTGAGAATTTGATTTTTTCAACTCCTTGAAATTTTTGGATCATTAGGTCCACTAGCATCCTCAACATGTTTCTGGCATGCATATCCACCACATTTAAAGCATGTTAGGATCAGTTACAAGTCCCTTTCATGTAAAATTCCACCTAGCTTATTATTAGGAGTTGTGGTAGTGGAATCTCCCAAACATGGATAACAAACCTTGGAGTTCATTTTTAGTGTGTGAAATAATTTTCAAATTTTTTTTGGCATACATGAACTCTAAAATTGTCATTTTGTTATGCCTTAATATCTTTTTTGTTTATGTGAAAAAATGGGAGTGAAAGCTCAAGTTTGGATCTGAAAAAAAAATTGACCATCCAAGATGGCAATGCACAAATGCAGAGAGAGATAGCTACAAAAAGAATCTGTGATTTATAAGGAAAGGCAAAAAGTGGGTTGTTTGGCACAGGTAAATATCCAACCACTTGAGAATTTGATTTTTTCCACTCCTAGAATTTTTCTGATCATTAGGTCCACTTGCATCCTCAACATGTTTCTGGCATGCATGTCCACCACATTTATAGCATGTTAGGATCAGTTACAAGTCCCTTTCCTATAAAATTCCACCAAGTTTATTATTAGGGGTTGTACTAGTGGAATCTCCCAAACTTGGATAACAAAACCTTGGAGTTCATTTATAGTGTGCGAAATAATTTTCAAATTTTTTTTGTATACTAGAACTCAAAAATTTTCACTTTGTCATGCCTTATTATCTTTTTTGCTTACGTGAAAAAATGGGAGAGTGAAAGCCCTAGTTTGGATCTGAAAACAAATTTGACCATCCAAGATGGAATGCACAAATGCTGAGAGAGATAGTTCCAAAAAGTATCTGTGATTTTTAAGGATAGGCAAAAAGTGGGTTATTTGGCTCTGGTAAATATCCAACCATTTGAGAATTTGATTTTTTCCACTACTAGAAATTTTTGGATCATTAGGTCCACTTGCATCTTCAACATGTTTCTGGCATGCACATCCACCACATTTAAAGCCTGTTATGATCAGTTACAAGTCCCTTTTGTATAAAATTCCACCTAGGTTATTATTAGGGTTGTACTAGTGGAATCTCTCAAACATGGATAACAAAACCTTGGAGTTCTTTTTTAGTGCATGAAATAATTTTCAATTTTTTTTTTGCATACATGAACTCTAAAATTTTCATTTTGTTATGCTTTATTATCTTTTTTGTTTACGAGAAAAATGGGAGAGCGAAAGCTCAAGTTTGGATCTGAAAGCAAATTTGACCAACCAAGATGGAAATGCACAAATGCTAAGAGAGATAGTTCCAAAAAGTACTTGTGATTTTTAAGGATAGCAAAAAGTGGGTTGTTATGCTCTCGTAAATATCCAACCACTTGAGAATTTGATTTTATCCACTCCTTGAATTTTTCTGATCATTAGGTCCACTTGCGTCCTCAACATGTTTCTGGCATGCATATCCACCACATTTAAAGCATGTTAGGATAAGTTACTGGTCCCTTTCCTATAAAATTCCACCAAGTTTATTATTAGGGGTTATACTAGTGGAATCTCCCAAACATGGATAACAAAACCATGAAGTTCATTTTTAGTGCGTGAAATAATTTTCAAATTTTTTTTTGCATACATGAACTCTAAAATTTTCATTTTGATATGCCTTAATATCTTTTTTGTTTACGAGAAAAAATGGGAGAGTGAAAACTCAAGTTTGGATCTGAAAACAAATTTGAGCATCCAAGTTGGAAATGCACAAATGCTGAGAGAGAAAGTTCCAAAAAGTATCTGTGATTTTTAAGGATAGGCAAAAAGTGGGTTGTTTGGCTGTGGTAAATATCCAACCACTTAAGAATTTGATTTTTTCCACTCCTTGAAATTTTTTGATCATTAGGTCCACTTGCATCCTCAACATGTTTCTGGCATGCATATCCACCACATTTAAAGCATGTTAGGATCAGTTAGAAGTCCCTTTCCTATAAAATTCCACCAAACTTATTATTAGGGGTTGTACTAGAGGAATCTCCCAAATATGGATAACAAAACGTTAGAGTTCACTTTTAGCACGTGAAATAATTTTCAAAATTTTTTTTGCATACATGAACTCTAAAATTTTCATTTTGTTATGCTTTAATATGTTTTTTGTTTACGAGAAAAAATGGGAGAGTGAAAACTCAAGTTTGGATCTGAAAACAAATTTGAACATCCAAGATGGAAATGCACAAATGCTGAGAGAGATAGTTCCAAAAAGTGTCTGTGATTTTTAAGGATAAGCAAAATGTGGGATGTTATGCTCTAGTAAATATCCAACCACTTGAGAATTTGATTTTTTCCACTTCTTGAAATTTTTGGATCATTAGGTCCACTTGCATCCTCAACATGTTTCTGGCATGCATATCCTCCAGATTTAAAGAATGTTAGGATCAGTTACAAGTCTCTTTCCTATAAAATTCCACCAAGCTTTTTATTAGGGGTTGTACTAGTGGAATCACCAAAACATAGATAACAAAACCTTGGAGTTTATTTTTAGTGCGTGAAATAATTTTCAAATTTTTTTTGCATACATGATCTCTAAAATTTTCATTTTGTTATGCCTTATTATTTTTTTTGTTTACGTGAAAAAATGGGAGAGTGAAAGCTCAAGTTTGGATCTGAAAACAAATTTGAGCATCCAAGATGGAAATGCACAAATGCTGAGAGAGATAGTTCCAAAAAGTATCTGTGATTTTTAAGGATAGGCAAAAAGGTGGGTTGTTATGCTCTGGTAAATATCCAACCACTTGAGAATTTGATTTTTCCACACCTTGAAATTTTTGGATCATTAGGTCCACTTGCATCCTCAACATGTTTTTGGCATGCATATCCACCAGATTTAGAGAATGTTAGGATCAGTTACAAGTCTCTTTCCTATAAAATTCCACCAAGCTTATTATTAGGGGTTGTACTAGTGGAATCACCAAAACATGGATAACAAAACCTTGGAGTTCATTTTTAGTGCGTGAAATAATTTTCAAATTTTTTTTTGCATACATGAGCTCTAAAATTTTCATTTTGTTATGCCTTAATATTTTTTTTGTTTACGTGAAATAAAGGGAGAGTGAAAGCTCAAGTTTGGATCTGAAAACAAATTTGACCATCCAAGATGGAAATGCACAAAGGCTGAGACAGATAGTTCCAAAAAGTATCTTTGATTTTTAAGGATAGGCAAAAAGTGGGTTGTTTGGCTCTGGTAAATATCCTACCACTTGAGAATTTGATTTTTTTCCACTCCTTGAAATTTTTGGATCATTAGGTGGACTTGCATCCTCAACATGTTTCTTGCATGCATATCCACCACATTTAAAGCATGTTAGGATCAGTTACAAGTCCCTTTCCTATAAAATTCCACCTAGCTTATGATTAGGGGTTGTACTAGTGGAATCTCCCAAACAGAGAAAACCAAACCTTGGAGTTCATTTTTAGGGCGTGAAATAATTTCCAAATTTTTTTTTGCTTACATGAACTCTAAATATTTTATTTTTTTATGCCTTAATATCTTTTTTGTTTACGAGAGAAAATGGGAGAGTGAAAACTGAAGTTTGGATTTGAAAACAAATTTGAGCGTCCAATATGGAAATGCACAAATGCAGAGAGAGATAGTTCCAAAAAGTATCTGTGATTTTTAAGGATAGGCAAAAAGTGGGTAAATGCTCTGGAGAATTTGATTTTTTCCACTCCTTGAAATTTTTG
Source organism: Aristolochia californica (assembly GCF_029961685.1). NCBI lineage: Eukaryota > Viridiplantae > Streptophyta > Magnoliopsida > Piperales > Aristolochiaceae > Aristolochia > Aristolochia californica. The sequence goes on from NW_027181837.1 coordinate 9,416,534, forward strand.
GATCATTAGGTCCAGTTGCATCCTCATCATGTTTCTGGCATGCATATCCACCACATTTAAAGCATGTTAGGATCATTTACAAGTCCCTTTCCTATAAAATTCCACCAAGCTTATTAGGGGTTATACTAGTGGAATCTCCCAAACATGGATAACAAAACCATGGAGTTCATTTTTAGTGTGTTGAATAATTTTCAAATTTTTTTTTGCATACATGAACTCTAAAATTTACATTTTGTAATCCCTTAATATCTTTATTGTTTACGAGAAAAAATGGGAGAGTGAAAACTCATGTTTGGATATGAAAACAAATATGGGCATCCAAGAAGGAAATGCACAAATGCTGAGTGAGATAGTTCTAAAAAGTATCTGTGATTTTTAAGGATAGGCAAAAAGTGGGTTTTTGGCTCTGGTAAATATCCAACCACTTGAGAATTTGATTTTTTCAACTCCTTCAAATTTTTGGATCATTAGGTCCACTAGCATCCTCAACATGTTTCTGGCATGCATATCCACCACATTTAAAGCATGTTAGGATCAGTTACAAGTCCCTTTCATGTAAAATTCCACCCAAGTTATTATAAGGAGTTGTGGTAGTGGAATCTCCCAAACATGGATAACAAACCTTGGAGTTCATTTTTAGTGTGTGAAATAATTTTCAAATTTTTTTTGGCATACATGAACTCTAAAATTTTCATTTTGTTACGCCTTAATATCTTTTTTGTTTATGTGAAAAAATGGGAGTGAAAGCTCAAGTTTGGATCTGAAAAAAAAACTGACCATCCAAGATGGCAATGCACAAATGCTGAGAGAGATAGATCCAAAAAAAATCTGTGATTTATAAGGATAGGCACAAAGTGGGTTGTTTGGCACTGGTAAATATCCAACCCCTTGAGAATTTTATTTTTTCCACTCCTCGAATTTTTCTGATCATTAGGTCCACTTGCATCCTCAACTTGTTTCTGGCATGCATATCCACCACATTTAAAGCATGTTAGGATCAGTTACAAGTCCCTTTCCTATAAAATTCCACCAAGCTTATTATTAGGGGTTGTACTAGTGGAATCTCCCAAACATGGATAACAAAACCTTGGAGTTCATTTTTAGTGCACGAAATAATTTCCAAAATTTTTTTTTGCATGCTAGAACTCTAAAATTTTTATTTCGTCATGCCTTAATATCGTTTTTGTTTACGAGAGAAAATGGGAGAGTGAAAACTCAAGTTTGGATCTGACAACAAATTTGAGCATCCAAGATGGAAATGCACAAATGCTGAGAGAGATAGTTCCAAAAAGCATCTGTGATTTTTAAGGATAGGCAAAAAGTGGGTTGTTATGCTCTGTTAAATATCCAACCACTTGAGAATTTGATTTTTTCCACTCCTTGAAATTTTTGGATCATTAGGTCAACTTGCATCCTCAACATGTTTCCGGCATGCATATCCACCACATTTAAAGCAAGTTAGGATCAGTTACAAGTCCCTTCCTATAAAATTCCACCAAGCTTATTATTAGGAGTTGTAGTAGTGGAATGTCCCAAACATGGATAACAAAACCTTGGAGTTCATTTTAAGTGCGTGAAATAATTTTCAAATTTTCTTTTGCATACATGAACTCTAAAATTCTCATTTTGTTAGGCCTTAATATCTTTTTTGTTTATGTGAAAAAATGGGAGAGTGAAAGTTTGGATCTGAAAACAAATATGACCATCCAAGATGGAAATGCACAATTGCTGAGAGAGATAGTTCCAAAAAGTATCTGTGTTTTTTAAGGATAGGCAGAAAAGTGGGTTGTTATGCTCTGGTAAATATCCAACCACTTGAGAATTTGATTTTTACCACTCCTTGAAATTTTTGGATCATTAGGTCCACTTGCATCCTCAACATGTTTTTGGCATGCATATCCACCACATTTAAAGCATGTTAGGATCAGTTACAAGTCCCTATCCTATAAAATTCCACCTAGTTATTATTAGGGGTTGTACTAGTGGAATCTCCCAAACATGGATAACAAAAACTTGGAGTTCATTTTTCGTTCGTGAAATAATTTCCGACTTTTTTTTTGCATACATGAACTATAAAATTTTCATTTTGTTATGCATTAATATCTTTTTTGTTTACAAGAAAAAATGGGAGAGTGAAAGCTCTAGTTTGGATCTGAAAACAAATTTCACCATCCAAGGTGGAAATGCACAAATGCTGAGAGAGATAGTTCCAAAAAGTATCTGTGATTTTTAAGGATAGGCAAAAAGTAGGTTGTTTGGCTCTGGTAAATATCCAACAACTTGAGAATTTGATTTTTTTCACTCCTTGAAATTTTAGGATCATTAGGTCCACTTGCATCCTCAACATGTTTCTGGCATGCATATCCACCACACTTAAAACATGTCAGGATCAGTTACAAGTCTCTTTCCTATAAAATTCCACCAAGCTTATTAGGGGTTATACTAGTGGAATCTCCCAAACATGGATAACAAAACCATGGAGTTCATTTTTAGTGCGTTGAATAATTTTCAAATTTTTTTAAGCATGTTAGAATCAGTTACAAGTCCCTTTCCTATAAAATTCCACCAAGCTTATTATTAGGGGTTGTACTAGTGGAGTCTCCCAAACATGGATAACAAAACCTTGGAGTTCATTTTTAGTGCGTGAAATAATTTCCAAATTTTTTTTTGCATACATGAACTCTAAAATTTTCATTTTGTTATGCCTTAATATCTTTTTGTTTACGAGAGAAAATGGGAGAGTGAAAACTCAAGTTTGGATCTGAAAACAAATTTCAGCATCCAAGATGGAAATGCACAAATGCTGAGAGAGATAGTTCCAAAAAGTATCTGTGATTTTTAAGGATAGGCAAAAAGTGGGTTGTTTGGCTCTGGTAAATATCCAACCATTTGAGAATTTGATTTTTTCCACTCCTTGAAATTTTAGGATCATTAGGTCCACTTGCATCCTCAACATGTTTCTAGCAGGCATATCCACCACATTTAAAGAATGTTAGGATCAGTTACAAGTCCCTTTCCTATAAAATTCCACCAAGCTTATTAGGGGTTATACTAGTGGAATCTCCCAAACATGGATAACAAAACCATGGAGTTCATTTTTAGTGCGTTGAATAATTTTCAAATTTTTTTTTGCATACATGAACTCTAAAATTTACATTTTGTAATCCCTTAATATCTTTATTGTTTACGAGAAAAAATGGGAGAGTGAAAACTCATGTTTGGATATGAAAACAAATATGGGCATCCAAGATGGAAATGCACAAATGCTGAGTGAGATAGTTCTAAAAAGTATCTGTGATTTTTAAGGATAGGCAAAAAGTGGGTTTTTGGCTCATGTAAATATCCAACCACTTGAGAATTTGATTTTTTCAACTCCTTGAAATTTTTGGATCATTAGGTCCACTAGCATCCTCAACATGTTTCTGGGATGCATATCCACCACATTTAAAGCATGTTAGGATCAGTTACAAGTCCCCTTCATGTAAAATGCCACGCAGCTTATTATTAGGAGTTGTGGTAGTGGAATCTCCCAAACATGGATAACAAACCTTGGAGTTCATTTTTAGTGTGTGAAATAATTTTCAAATTTTTTTTGGCAAACATGAACTCTAAAACTTTCATTTTGTTATGCCTTAGTATCTTTTTTTTTTTATGTGAAAAAATGGGAGTGAAAGCTCAAGTTTGGATCTGAAAAAAAAATTGACCATCCAAGATGGCAATGCACAAATGCTGAGAGAGATAGCTCCAAAAAGAATCTGTGATTTATAAGGATAGGCACAAAGTGGGTTGTTTGGCACTGGTAAATATCCAACCCCTTGAGAATTTGATTTTTTCCACTCCTCGAATTTTTTTGATCATTAGGTCCACTTGCATCCTCAACTTGTTTCTGGCATGCATATCCACCACATTTGAAGCATGTTAGGATCAGTTACAAGTCCCTTTCCTATAAAATTCCACCAAGCTTATTATTAGGGGTTGTACTAGTGGAATCTCCCAAACATGGATAACAAAACCTTTTAGTTCATTTTTAGTGCATGAAATAATTTCCAAAATTTTTTTTTGCATGCTAGAACTCTAAAATTTTTATTTCGTTATGCCTTAATATCGTTTTTGTTTACGAGAGAAAATGGGAGAGTGAAAACTCAAGTTTGGATCTGACAACAAATTTGAGCATCCAAGATGGAAATACACAAATGCTGAGGGAGATAGTTCCAAAAAGCATCTGTGATTTTTAAGGATAGGCAAAAAGTGGGTTGTTATGCTATGTTAAAAATCCAACCACTTGAGAATTTGATTTTTTCCACTCCTTGAAATTTTTGGAACATTAGGTCAACTTGCATCCTCAACATGTTTCCTGCATGCATATCCACCACATTTAAAGCATGTTAGGATCAGTTTCAAGTCCCTTCCTATAAAATTCCACCAAGCTTATTATTAGGAGTTGTAGTAGTGGAATGTCCCAAACATGGATAACAAAACCTTGGAGTTCATTTTAAGTGCGTGAAATAATTTTCAAATTTTTTTCTTGCATACATGAACTCTAAAATTCTCATTTTTTTATGCCTTAATATCTTTTTTGTTTATGTGAAAAAATGGGAGAGTGAAAGTTTGGATCTGAAAACAAATTTGACCATCCAAGATGGAAATGCACAAATGCTAAGGGAGATAGTTCCAAAAAGTATCTGTGTTTTTTAACGATAGGCAAAAAAGTGGGTTGTTATGCTCTGGTAAATATCCAACCACTTGAGAATTTGATTTTTACCACTCCTTGAAATTTTTGGATCATTAGGTCCACTTGCATCATCAACATGTTTTTGGCATGCATATCCACCACATTTAAAGCATGTTAGGATCAGTTACAAGTCCCTATCCTATAAAATTCCACCTAGTTATTATTAGGGGTTGTACTAGTGGAATCTCCCAAACATGGATAACAAAAACTTGGAGTTCATTTTTCGTTCATGAAATAATTTCCGAATTTTTTTTTTTGCATACATGAACTCTAAAATTTTCATTTTGTTATGCCTTAATATCTTTTTTGTTTACGAGAAAAAATGGGAGAGTGAAAGCTCTAGTTTGGATCTGAAAACAAATTTCACCATCCAAGGTGGAAATGCACAAATGCTGAGAGAGATAGTTCCAAAAAGTATCTATGATTTTTAAGCATAGGCAAAAAGTGGGTTGTTTGGCTCTGGTAAATATCCAACAACTTGAGAATTTGATTTTTTTCACTCCTTGAAATTTTAGGATCATTAGGTCCACTTGCATCCTCAACATGTTTCTAGCATGCATATCCACCACATTTAAAGCATGTTAGGATCAGGTACAAGTCCCTTTCCTATAAAATTCCACCTAGCTTATTATTAGGGGTTGTACTAGTGGAATCTCCCAAACATGGATAACAAAACCTTGGAGTTCATTTTTAGTGCGTGAAATAATTTTCAAATTTTTTTTTGGATACATGAACTCTAAAATTCTCATTTTGTTATGCCTTAATATCTTTTTTGTTTTTGTGAAAAAATGGGAGAGTGAAAGTTTGGATCAGAAAACATATTTCACCATCCAAGATGGTAATGCACAAATGCTGAGAGAGATAGTTCCAAAAAGTATCTGCAATTTTTAAGGATAGGCAAAAAGTGGGTTGTTATGCTCTGGTAAATATCCAACCACTTATCAATTTGATTTTTACCACTCCTTGAAATTTTTGGATCATTAGGTCCACTTGCATCCTCAATATGTTTTTGGCATGCATATCCACCACATTTAAAGCATGTTAGGATCAGTTACAAGTCCATTTCCTATAAAATTCCACCAAGCTTATTATTAGGGGTTATACTAGTGGAATCTCCCAAACATGGATAACAAAACCTTGGAATTCATTTTTAGTGCGTGGAATAATTTTCAAATTTTTTTTTGCATACATGAACTCTAAAATTTTCATTTGGTTATTCCTTAATATCTTTTTTGTTTACAAGAAAAAATGGGAGAGTGAAAACTCAAAATTGGATCTGAAAACAAATTTGAGCATCCAAGATGGAAATGCACAAATGCTCAGAGAGATAGTTCCAAAAAGTATCTGTGATTATTAAGGATAGGCAAAAAGTGGGTTGTTATGCTTTGGTAAATATCCAACCACTTGAGAATTTGATTTTTTCCACTCCTTGAAATTTTTGGATCATTAGGTCCACTTGCATCCTCAACATATTTTTGGCGTGCATATCCACCACATTTAAAGCATGTTTGGATCAGTTACAAGTCCTTTTCCTATAAAATTCCACCTAGCTTATTATTAGGGGTTATACTAGTGGAATCTCCCAAACATGGATAATAAAACGTTGGAGTTCATTTTTAGTGCGTGAAATAATTTTCAATTTTTTTTTTTTGCATACATGCACTCTAAAATTTTCTTTTTGTTATGCCTTAATGTCTTTTTTGTTTATGTGAAAAGTTGGGAGAGTGAAAGCTCAAGTTTGGATCTGAAAAAGAATTTGACCATCCAAGATGGCAATGCACAAATGCTGAGAGAGATAGTTCCAAAAAGAATCTATAATTTTTCAGTATAGGCAAAAAGTGGGTTGTATGGCTCTGGTAAATATCCAACCACTTGAGAATTTGTTTTTTTCCACTCCTTGAATTTTTCTGATCATTAGGTCCACTTGCATCCTCAACCTGTTTCTGGCATGCATATCCACCACATTTAAATCATGTTTGGATCAGTTACAAGTCCCTTTCGTATAAAATTACACCTAGCTTATTATTAGGGGTTGTACTAGTGAAATCTCCCAAACAAGGATAACAAAACCTTGGAATTCATTTTTAGTGCGTGAAATAATTTTCAAATTTTTTTTTGCATACATGAACTCTAAATTTTTATTTTGTTATGCCTTAATATCTTTTTTGTTTACGAGAAAAAATGGGAGCGTGAAAACTGAAGTTTGGATCTGAAAACAAATTTGATAATCCAAGATTTAAATGCACAAATTCTAAGAGAGATAGTTCCAAAAAGTATCTGTGATTTTAAAGGATAGGCAAAGAGTGGGTTGTTTGGCTCTGATAAATATCCAACCACTTGAGAATTTGATTTTTTCCACTTCTTGAATTTTTCTGATCATTAGGTCCACTCTCATCCTCAACATGTTTCTGGCATGCATATCCACCACATTTAAAGCATGTTAGGATCAGTTACAACTCCCTTTCCTATAAAATTACACCTAGCTTATTATTAGGGGTTGTACTAGTGAAATCTCCCAAACATGGACAACAAAACCTTGGAGTTTATTTTTAGTGCGTGAAATAATTTTCAAATTTTTTTTTGCATACATGAACACGAAATTTTTTATTTTGTTATGCCTTAATATCTTTTTTGTTTACGAGAAAAAATGGGAGCGTGAAAACTGAAGTTTGGATCTGAAAACAAATTTGATAATCCAATATTTAAAAGCACAAATTCTAAGAGAGAAAGTTCCAAAAAGTATCGGTGATTTTAAAGGATAGGCAATGAGTGGGTTGTTTGGCTCTGATAAATATCCAACCACTTGAGAATTTTATTTTTTCCACTTCTTGAATTTTTCTGATCATTAGGTCCACTCTCATCCTCAACATGTTTCTGGCATGCATATCCACCACATTTAAAGCATGTTAGGATCTGTTACAAGTCCCTTTCCTATAAAATTACACCTAGCTTATTATTAGGGGTTGTACTAGTGAAATCTCCCAAATATGGATAAAAAAACCTTGGAGTTCATTTTTAGTGCGTGAAATAATTTTCAAATTTTTTTTTGCATACATGAACACTAAATTTTTTATTTCGTTATGCCTTAATATCTTTTTTGTTTACGAGAAAAAATGGGAGCGTGAAAACTCAAATTTGGATCTGAAAACAAATTTGATAACCAAAGATTTTAATGCACAAATTCTAAGAGAGATAGTTCCAAAAAGTATCTGTGATTTTAAAGGATAGGCAAAGAGTGGGTTGTTTGGCTCTGATAAATATCCAACCATTTGAGAATTTGATTTTTTCCACTTCTTGAATTTTTCTGATCATTAGGTCCACTCTCATCCTCCACATGTTTCTGGCATGCATATCCACCACATTTAAAGCATGTTAGGATCTGTTACAAGTCCCTTTCTGATAAAATTCCACCAAACTTATTATTATGGTTGTACTAGTGGAATCTCCCAAACATGAATAACAAAACCTTGGAGTTCATTTTTAGTGCGTGAAATAATATCCAAATTTTTTTTTGCATACATGAACTCTAAAATTTTTATTTTGTTATGCCTTAATATCTTTTTTGTTTACGAGAAGAAATGGGAGAGTGAAAACTCAAGTTTGGATCTGAAAACAAATTTGAGCATCCAAGATGGAAATGCACAAATGCTGAGAGAGATAGTACCAAAAAGTATCTGTGATTTTTAAGGATAGGCAAAAAGTGGGTTGTTATTCTCTGATAAATATCCAACCACTTGAGAATTTGATTTTTTCCACTCCTTGAAATTTTTGGATCATTAAGTCCACTTGCATCCTCAACATGTTTCAGGCATGCATATCCACCACATTTAAAGCATGTTAGGATCAGTTAAGAGTCCCTTTCCTATAAAATTCCACCAAGCTTATTATTAGGGGTTATACTGGTGGAATATCCCAAACATGGTTAACAAAACCTTGGAGTTCATTTTTAGTGCGTGAAATAATTTTAAAATTTTTTTTACATACATGAACTCTAAAATTTTCATTTTGTTATGCCTTAATATCTTTTTTGTTTATGACAAAAAATGGGAAAGTGAAAATTCAAGTTTGGATCTAAAAACAAATTTGAGCATCCAAGATAGAAATGCAAAAATGCTGAGAGAGATAATTCCAAAAAGTATCTGTGATTTTTAAGGATAGGCATAAAGTGGGTTGTTATGCTCTGGTAAGTATCCAACCACTTGAGAATTTGAGTTTTTCCACTCCTTGAAATTTTTGGATCATTAGGCCCACTTCCATCCTCAACATGTTTCTGGCATGCATATCCACTACATTTAAAGCATGTTAGGATCAGTTACAAGTCCATTTCCTATAAAATTCCACCAGGCTTATTATTAGTGTTTTTACTAGTGGAATCTCCCAAACATAGATAACTAAACCATGGAGTTCATTTTTAGTTCGTGAAGTACTTTTCAAATTTTTTTTTGCATACATGAACTCTAAAATTTTCATTTTGTTATGCCTTAATATCATTTTTGTTTACGAGAAAAAATGGGACAGTGAAAACTCAAGTTTGGATCTGAAAACAAATTTGATAATCCAAGATTTAAATGCACAAATGCTAAGAGAGATAGTTCCAAAAAGTATCTGTGATTTTAAAGGATAGGCAAAAAGTATGTTGTTTGGCTCTGGTAAATATCCAACCACTTGAGAATTTGATTTTTTCCACTCCTTGAAATTTTTGGATCATTAGGTGGACTTGCATCCTCAACATGTTTCTTGCATGCATATCCACCACATTTAAAGCATGTTAGGATCAGTTACAAGTCCCTTTCCTATAAAATTCCACCTAGCTTATTATTGGGGGTTGTACTAGTGGAATCTCCCAAACAGAGAAAACCAAACCTTGGAGTTCATTTTTAGTGCGTGAAATAATTTCCAAATTTTTTTTTGCTTACATGAACTCTAAATTTTTTATTTTGTGATGCCTTAATATCTTTTTTGTTTACGAGAGAAAATGGGAGAGTGAAAAGTGAAGTTAGGATTTGAAAACAAATTTGAGCATCCAAGATGGAAATGCACAAATGCTGAGTGAGATAGTTCCAAAAAGTATCTGTGATTTTTAAGGATAGGCAAAAAGTGGGTTGTTATGCTCTGGTAAATATCCAACCACTGGAGAATTTGATTTTTTCCACTCCTTGAAATTTTTGGATCATTAGGTCCACTTGCATCCTCAACAAGTTTCTGGCATGCATATCCACCACATTTAATGCATGTTAGGATCAGTTACAAGTCCCTTTCCTATAAAATTCCACCAAGCTTATTAGGGGTTATACTAGTGGAATCTCCCAAACATGGATAACAAAACCATGGAGTTCATTTTTAGTGCGTTGAATAATTTTCAAATTTTTTTTTGCATACATGAACTGTAAAATTTACATTTTGTAATCCCTTAATATCTTTTTTGTGTACGAGAAAAAATGGGAGAGTGAAAACTCAAGTTTGGATAAGAAAACAAATATGGGCATCCAAGATGGAAATGCACATATGCTGAGTGAGATAGTTCTAAAAAGTATCTGTGATTTTTAAGGATTGGCAAAAAGTGGGTTTTTGGCTCTTGTAAATATGCAACCACTTGAGAATTTGATTTTTTCAACTCCTTGAAATTTTTGGATCATTAGGTCCACTAGCATCCTCAACATGTTTCTGGCATGCATATCCACCACATTTAAAGCATCGTAGGATCAGTTACAAGTCCCTTTCGTGTAAAATTCCTCCTAGCTTATTATTAGTAGTTGTGGTAGTGGAATCTTCCAAACATGGATAACAAACCTTGGAGTTCATTTTTAGTGTGTGAAATAATTTTTAAATTTTTTTTGGCATACATGAACTCTAAAATTTTCATTTTGTTATGCCTTAATATCTTTTTTGTTTATGTGAAAAGATGGGAGTGAAAGCTCAAGTTTGGATCTGAAAAAAAAATTGACCATCCAAAATGGCAATGCACAAATGCTGAGAGAGATAGCTCCAAAAAGAATCTGTGATTTATAAGGATAGGCAAAAAGTGGGTTGTTTGGCTCTGGTAAAAATCCAACCACTTGAGAATTTGATTTTTTCCACTCCTAGAAATTTTTGGATCATTAGGTCCACTTGCATCTTCAGCATGCTTCTGGCATGCACATCCACCACATTTAAAGCATGTTAGGATCTGTTACAAGTCCCTTTCGTATAAAATTCCACCTAGGTTTTTATTAGGGGTTGTACTAGTGGAATCTCCCAAACATGGATAACAAAACCTTGGAGTTATTTTTTAGTGCATGAAATAATTTTCAATTTTTTTTTTTGCATACATGAATTCTAAAATTTTCATTTTGTTATGCTTTATTATCTTTTTTGTTTACGAGAAAAAATGGGAGAGCGAAAGCTCAAGTTTGGATATGAAAACAAATTTGACCAACCAAGATGGAAATGCACAAATGCTAAGAGAGATAGTTCCAAAAAGTATCTGTGATTTTTAAGGATAGGCAAAAAGTGGGTTGTTTTGCTCTCGTAAATATCCAACCACTTGAGAATTTGATTTTTTCCACTCCTTGAAATTTTTGGATCATTAGGTCCACTTGCATCCTCAACATGTTTCTCGCATGCATATCTATCACATTTAAAGCATGTTAGGATCAGTTACAAGTACCTTTCCTATAAAATTCCACCAAGCTTATTATTAGGGGTTGTACTAGTGGAATCACCCAAACATGGATAACTAAACCTTGGAGTTCATTTTTAGTGCGTGAAATAATTTTCAAATTTTTTTTTTGCATACATGAACTCTAAAATTTTCATTTTGTTATGCCATAATATCTTTTTTGTTTACGTGAAAAAATGGGAGAGTGAAAGCTCAAGTTTGGATTTGAAAACAAATTTGACCATCCAAGATGGAAATGCACAAATGTAGAGACAAATAGTTCCAAAAGGTATCTGTGATTTTTAAGGATAGGCAAAAAGTGGGTTGTTTGGCTCTGGTAAATATCCTACCACTAGAGAATTTGATTTTTTCCACTCCTTGAATTTTTCTGATCATTAGGTCCACTTGCGTCCTCAACATGTTTCTGGCATGCATATCCACCACATTTAAAGCATGTTAGGATAAGTTACAAGTCCCTTTCCTATAAAATTCCACCAAGTTTATTATTAAGGGTTATACTAGTGGAATCTCCCAAACATGGATAACTAAACCATGAAGTTCATTTTTAGTGCGTGAAATAATTTTCAAATTATTTTTTGCATAAATGAACTCTAAAATTTTCATTTTGTTATGCCTTAATATCTTTTTTGTTTACGAGAAAAAATGGGAGAGTGAAAACTCAAGTTTGGATCTGAAAAAAAATTTGAGCATCTAAGATGGAAATGCACAAATGCTGAGAGAGATAATTACAAAAAGTATCCGTGATTTTTAAGGATATGCAAAAAGTGGGTTGTTTGGCTGTGGTCCAACCACTTGAGAATTTGATTTTTTCCAATCCTTGAAATTTTTGGATCATTAGGTCCACTTGCATCCTCAACATGTTTCTGGCATGCATATCCACCAAATTTAAAGCATGTTAGGATCAGTTAGAAGTCCCTTTCCTATAAAATTCCACCTAACTTATTATTAGGGGTTGTACTAGTGGAATCTCCCAAATATGGATAACAAAACGTTATAGTTCACTTTTAGCACGTGAAATAATTTTCAAATTTTTTTTTGCATACATGAACTCTAAAATTTTCATTTTGTTATGCTTTAATATGTTTTTTGTTTATGAGAAAAAATGGGAGAGTGAAAACTCAAGTTTAGATCTGAAAACAAATTTGAGCTTCCAAGATGGAAATGCACAAATGTTGAGAGAGATAGTTCCAAAAAGTGTCTGTGATTTTTAAGGATAAGCAAAATGTGGGTTGTTATGCTCTAGTAAATATCCAACCACTTGAGAATTTGATTTTTTCCACTTCTTGAAATTTTTGGATCATTAGGTCCACTTGCATCCTCAACATGTTTCTGGCATGCATATCCACCAGATTTAGAGAATGTTAGGATCAGTTACAAGTCTCTTTCCTATAAAATTCCACCAAGCTTTTTATTAGGGGTTGTACTAGTGGAATCACCAAAACATAGATAACAAAACCTTGGAGTTTATTTTTAGTGCGTGAAATAATTTTCAAATTTTTTTTTTGCATACATGAACTCAAAATTTTCATTTTTTTATGCCTTAATATTTTTTTGTTGACGTGAAAAAATGGGAGAGTGAAAACTCAAGTTTGGATCTGAAAACAAATTTGAGCATCCAAGATGGAAATGCACAAATGCTGAGAGAGATAGTTCCAAAAAGTATCTGTGTTTTTTAAGGATAGGCAAAAAAGTGGGTTGTTATGCTCTGGTAAATATCCAACCACTTGAGAATTTGATTTTTCCACTCCTTAGAAATTTTTGGATCATTAGGTCCACTTGCATCCTCAACATGTTTCTGGCATGCATATCCACCAGATTTAAAGAATGTTAGGATCGGGTACAAGTCCTTTTCCAATAAAATTCAACCAAGCTTATTATTAGGGGTTGTACTAGTGGAATCTCCCAAACATGGATAACAAAACCATGGAGTACATTTTTAGTGCGTGAAATAATTTTCAAAATTTTTTTTGCATACATGAACTCTAAAATTTTCATTTTGTTATGCCTTAATATCTTTTTTGTTTACGTGAAAAAATGGGAGGTTGAAAGCTCATGTTTGGATCTAAAAACAAATTTGACCATACAAGATGGACATGCACAAAAGTTGAGACAGATAGTTTCAAAAAGTATCTTTGATTTTTAAGGATAGGCAAAAAGTGGGTTGTTTGGCTCTGGTAAATATCCTACCACTTGAGAATTTGATTTTTTCCACTCCTTGAATTTTTCTGATCATTAGGTCCACTTGCATCCTCAACATGTTTCTGGCATGCATGTCCACCACATTTAAAGCATGTTAGGATCAGGTACAAGTCCCTTTCCTATAAAATTCCTCCAAGCTTATTATTAGGGGTTGTACTAGTGGAATCTCCCAAACATGGATAACAAAATCTTGGAGTTCCTTTTTAGTGCGTGAAATAATTTTCAAATTTAGTTTTGCATACATGAACTCTAAAATTTTCATTTTGTTATGCCTTAATATCTTTTTTGTTTACGTGAAAAAATGGGAAAGTGAAAACTCAAGTTTGGATCTGAAAACAAATTTGAGCATCCAAATTGGAAATGCAAAAAATGCTGAGAGAGATAGTTCCAAAAAGTATATGTGATTTTTAAGGATAGGCAAAAAGTGGGTTGTTATGCTCTAGTAAATATCTAACCACTTGAGAATTTGATTTTTTCCACTCGAAATTTTTTAATCATTAGGTCCACTTGCTTCTTCAACATGTTTCTTGCATGCATTTCGACCACATTTAAAGAATGTTTGCATCAGTTACTTGTCCCTTTCCAATAAAATTCCACCAAGCTTATTATTAGGGGTTGTACTAGTGGAATCTCCCAAACATGAATAACAAAACCTTGGAGTTCATTTTTAGTGCGTTGAATAATTTTCAAATTTTTTTTTGCATACATGAACTCTATATTTTCATTTTGTTATGCCTTAATATCTTTTTTTTTACGAGAAAAATAGGGAGAGTGAAAACTCAAGTTTGGATCGGAAAACAAATTTGAGCATCCAAGAAGGAAATACACAAATGCTGAGAGAGATAGTTCCAAAAAGTATGTGTGATTTTTAAGGATAGGCAAAAAGTGGGTTGTTATGCTCTGGTATATAACCAACCACTTGAGAATTTGATTTTTTCCACTCGAAATTTTTGGATCATTAGGTCCATTTGCATCCTCAACATGTTTCTGCCATGCATATCCACCACATTTAAAGCATGTTTGGATCAGTTACAAGTCCCCTTCCTATAAAATTCCACCAAGCTTATTATTAGGGGTTGTACTAGTGGAATCACCCAAACATGGATAACAAAACCTTCGAGTTCATTTTAAGTGCGTGAAATAATTTTCAAATTTTTTTTGCATACATGAACTCTAAAATTTTCATTTTTTTATGGCTTAATATCTTTTTTGTTTATGTGAAAAAATGGGGGAGTGAACGCTCAGGTTTGGATCCGGAAACACATACAAGATGGAAATGCACAAATGCTGAGACAGATAGTTCCAAAAAGTATCTGTGTTTTTTAAGGATAGGCAAAAAGTGGGTTGTTTGGCTCTGGAAAATATCCTACCACTTGAGAATTTGATTTTTTACACTCCTAGAATTTTTCTGATCATTAGGTCCACTTGCATCCTCAACATGGTTATAGCATGCATATCCACCACATTTAAAGCAGGTTAGGATCAGGTAGAAGTCCCTTTCCTATAAAATTCCCCCAAGCTTATTATTAGGGGTTGTACTAGTGGAATCTCCCAAACATGGATAACAAAACCTTGGAGTTCTTTTTTAGTGCGTGAAATAATTTTCAAATTTTTTTTTGCGTACATGAACTCTAAAATTTTCATTTTATTTTGCCTTAATATCTTTTTGTATACGTGAAAAAATGGGAGAGTGAAAACTCAAGTTTGGATCTGAAAACAAATTTGAGCATCCAAAATGGAAATGCACAAATGCTGAGAGAGATAGTCCCAAAAAGTATATGTGATTTTTAAGGATAGGCTAAAAGTGGGTTGTTATGCTCTGGTAAATATCTAACCACTTGAGAATTTGATTTTGTCCACTCGAAATTTTTTGATCATTAGGTCCACTTGCATGTTCAACATGTTTCTTGCATGCATATCGACCACATTTAAAGAATGTTAGCATCAGTTACATGTCCCTTTCCAATAAAATTCCACCAAGCTTATTATTAGGGGTTGTACAAGTGGAATCTCCCAAACATGGATAACAATACCATGGAGTTCATTTTTAGTATGTGGAATAATTTTCAAATTTTTTGTTGCATACATGTACTCCAAAATTTTCATTTTGTTATGCCTTATTATTTTTTTTGTTTACGTGAGAAAATGGGAGAGTGAAAGCTCAAGTTTGGATCTGAAAACAAACTTGACCATCCAAGATGGAAATGCACAAATGCTGAGACAGATAGTTCCAAAAAGTATCTTTGATTTTTAAGGATAGGCAAAAAGTGGGTTGTTTGGCTCTGGTAAATATCCTACCACATGACAATTTGATTTTTTCCACTCCCTGAATTTTTCTTATCATTAGGTCCACTTGCATCCTCAACATGTTTGCAGCATGCATTTCCGCCACATTTAAAGCATGTTAGGATCAGTTACAAGTCCCTTTCCTATAAAATTCCACCAAGCTTATTATTAGGGGTTGTACAAGTGGAATCTCCCAAACATGAATAACAAAACCTTGGAGTTCATTTTTAGCGCGTGAAATAATTTCCAAAATTTTTTTTGCATACATGAACTCGAAAACTTTTATTTTGTTATGCTTAATTATCTTTTTTGTTTATGAGAAAAAATGGGAGAGTCAAAACTCAAGTTTGGATCTGAAAATAATTTGATAATCCATGATTTAAATGCACAAATGCTAGGAGAGATAGTTCCAAAAAGTATCTGTAATTTTAAAGGATAGGCAAAGAGTGGGTTGTTTGGCTCTGGTAAATATCCAACCACTTGTGAATTTGATTTATTCCACTCCTTGATTTTTTCTGATCATTAGGTCCACTTGCATCCTCAACATGTTTCTGGCATGCATATCCACCACATTTAAAACATGTTAGGATCAGTTACAAGTCCCTTTCCTATAAAATTCCACCAAATTTATTATTAGGGGTTGTTCTGATGCAATCTCCCAAACATGGATAACAAAACCTTGGAGTTCATTTTTAGTGCGTGAAATAATTTCCAAATTTTTTATTGCATACATGAACTCTAAAATTTTTATTTTTTTATGCCTTAATATCTTTTTTGTTTAGAAGAGAAAATGAGAGAGTGAAAACTCAAGTTTGGATCTGAAAACAAATTTGAGAATCCAAGATGGAAATGCATAAATGTAGAGAGAGATAGTTCCAAAAAGTATTTGTGATTTTTAAGGATAGGCAAAAAGTGGGTTGTTATGCTCTGGTATATGTCGAACCACATGAGAATTTGATTTTTTCCACTCCTTAAAATTTTTCGATCATTAGGTCCACTTGCATCCTCAACATGTTTCTGGCATGCATATCCATGAGATTTAAAGTATGTTAGGATCAGTTACTTGTCTCTTTCCTATAAAATTCTACCAAGCTTATTATTGGGGGTTGTACTAGTGGAATCACCCAAACATGGATAACAAAACGTTGGAGTTCTTTTTTAGTGCGTGAAATAATTTTCAAATTTTTTTTTGCATACATGAATTCTTAAATTTTCATTTTATTATGCATTAATATCTTTTTTGCTTACGTGAAAAAATGGGAGAGTGAAAACTCAAGTTTAGATCCGAAAACAAATTTGAGCATCCAAAATGGAAATGCACAAATGCTGAGAGAGATAGTTCCAAAAAGTATATGTGATTTTTAAGGATAGGCAAAAAGTGGGTTGTTATGCTCAGGTAAATATCTAACCACTTGAGAATTTGATTTTTTCCACTCGAAATTTTTTGATCATTAGCACTTGCATCTTCAACATGTTTCTTTCATGCATATCGACGACATTTAAAGAATGTTAGCATCAGTTACATATCCCTTTCCAATAAAATTCCACCAAGTTTATTAATAGGGGTTGTACTAGTGGAATCTCCCAAACTTGGATAACAAAACCATGGAGTTCATTTTTAGTGCGTCGAATAATTTTCAAATATTTTTTTGCATACATGAACTCTAAAATTTTCATTTTATTATGCCTTAATATTTTTTTTGTTTACGTGAAAAAATGGGAGTGTGAAAGCTCAAGTTTGGATCTGAAAACAAATTTGACCATCAAAGATTGAAATGCACAAATGCTGAGACAGATAGTTCCAAAAAGTATCTTTGATTTTTAAGGATAGGCAAAAAGTGGGTTGTTTGGCTCTGGTAAATATCCTACCACTTGAGAATTTGATTTTTTCCACTCATTGAATTTTTCTGATCATTAGGTCCACTTGCATCCTCAACATGTTTCTAGCATGCATTTCCATTACATTTAAAGCATGTTAGGATCAGTTACAAGTCCCTTTCCTATAAAATTCCACCAAGCTTATTATTAGGGGTTGTACTAGTGGAATCTCCTAAACATGAATAACAAAACCTTGGAGTAAATTTTTAGCGCGTGAAATAATTTCCAAAATTTTTTTTGCATACATGAACTCTAAAATTTTTATTTTATTATGCCTTGATATCTTTTTTGTTTACGAGAGAAAATGGGAGAGTGAAAACTGAAGTTTGGATTTGAAAACAAATTTGAGCATCCAAGATGGAAATGCACAAATGCTGAGAGAGATAGTTCCAAAAAGTATCTGTAATTTTTAAGGATAGGCAAAAAGTGGGTTGTTATGCTCTGGTAAATATCCAACCACTTGAGAATTTGATTTTTTCCACTCCTTGAAATTTTTGGATCATTAGGTCCACTTGCATCCTCAACATGTTTTTGGCATGCTTATCCACCACATTTAAAGTATGTTAGGATCAGTTGCAAGTCCCTTTCCTATAAAATTCCACCTAGCTTATTATTAGGAGTTGTAGTAGTGGAATCTCACAAACATGGATAACAAAACCTTGGAGTTCATTTTTAGTGCGTGAAATAATTTTCAAATTTTTTTTTGCATACATGAACTCTAAAATTTTCATTTTGTTATGCCATAATATCTTTTTTGCTCATGTGAAAAAATGGGAGAGTGAAATCTCAAGTTTGGATCTGAAAACAAATTTGACCATCCAAGATGGCAATGCCCAAATGCTGAGAGAGATAGTTCCAAAAAGTATCTGTGATTTTTAAGGATAGGAAAAAAGTGGGTTTTTTGGCTCTGGTAAATATCCAACCACTTGAGAATTTGATTTTTTCCACTCCTTGAAATTTTTGGATCATTAGGTCCACTTGCATCCACAACATGTTTCTTGCATGCATATCCACCACATTTAAAGCATGTTAGGATCAGTTACAAGTCCCTTTCCTATAAAATTCCACCTAGCTTATTATTAAGGGTTGTACTAGTGGAATCTCCCAAACATGGATAACAAAACCTTGGAGTTCATTTTTAGTGGGTGAAATAATTTTCAAATTTTTTTTTTGCATACATGAACTCTAAAATTTTCATTTTGTTATGCCTTAATATGTTTTTTGTTTACGATAAAAAATGGGAGAGTGAAAACTCAAGTTTGGATCTGAAAATAATTTGATAATCCACGATTTAAATGCACAAATGCTAGGAGAGATAGTTCCAATAAGTATCTGTAATTTTGAAGGATAGGCAAAGAGTTGGTTTTTGGCTCTGGTAAATATCCAACCACTTGAGAATTTGATTTAATCCACTCCTTGAATTTTTCTGATCATTAGGTCCACTTGCATCCTCAACATGTTTCTGGCATGCATATCCACCACATTTAAAACATGTTAGGATCAGTTACAAGTCCCTTTCCTATAAAATTCCAGAAGTTTATTATTAGGGGTTGTTCTGATGCAATCTCCCAAACATGGATAACAAAACCATGGAGTTCATTTTTAGTGCGTGAAATAATTTCCAAATTTTTTATTGCATACATGAACTCTAAAATTTTTATTTTGTTATGCCTTAATATCTTTTTTGTTTACGAGAGAAAATGAGAGAGTGAAAACTCAAGTTTGGATCTGAAAACAAATTTGAGAATCCAAGATGGAAATTGACAAATGCAGAGAGATAGTTCCAAAAAGTATCAGTGGTTTTTAAGGACAGGCAAAAAGTGGGTTGTTATGCTCTGGTAAATATCCAACCACTTGAGAATTTGCTTTTTTCCACTCCTTGAAATTTTTGGATCATTAGATCCACTTGCATCCACAACATGTTTCTTGCATGCCTATCCACAACATTTAAAGCATGTTAGGACCAGTTACAAGTCCCTTTCCTATAAAATTCCACTTAACTTATTATTAGGGGTTGTACTAGTGGAATCTCCCAAACATGGATAACAAAACCTTGGAATTCATTTTTAGTGGGTGAAATAATTTTCAAATTTTTTTTGCAGACATGAACTCTTAAATTTTCATTTTGTTATGCCTTAATATCTTTTTTGATTATGAGAAAAAACGGGAGAGTGAAAACTCAAGTTTCGATCTGAAAATAATTTGATAATCCTTGATTTAAATGCACAAATGCTAGGAGAGATAGTTCCAAAAAGTATCTGTAATTTTAAAGGATTGGCAAAGAGTGGGTTGTTTGGCTCTGGTAAACATCCAACCACTTGAGAATTTATTTATTTCCACTCCTTGAAGTTTTCTGATCATTCGGTCCACTCTCATCCTTAAGATGTTTCTGGCATACATATCCACCACATTTAAAGCATGTTAGGATCAGTTACAAGTCCCTTTCCTGTAAAATTCCACCAAGCTTATTATTAGGGTTTGTACTAGTGGAATCTCCCAAACATGGATAACAAAACCTTGGAGTTCATTTATAGTGCGTGAAATAATTTTCAATTTTTTTTTTGCATACATGAACTCTAAAATTTTTATTTTGTTATGCCTTAATATCTTTTTTGTTTACGTGAAAAAATGGGAGAGTGAAAACTCAAGTTTGGATATGAAAACAAATATGAGCATCTAAGATGGAAATGCACAAATGCTGAGAGAGTTAGTTCCAAAAAGTATCTGTGATTTTTAAGCATAGGCAAAAAGTGAGTTGATATGCTCTGGCAAATAGCCAACCACTTGAGAATTTGATTTTTTCCACTCATTGAAATTTTTGGATCATTAGGTCTACTAGCATCCTCAACATGTTTTTGGCATACATATATCCACCACATTTAAAGCATGTTAGGATCAGTTACAAGTCCCTTTCCTATAAAATTCCACCAAGCTTATTATTAGGGGTTGTACTTGTGGAATCTCGCAAACATAGATAATAAGACCTTGGAGTTCATTTATAAGGCGTGAAATAATTTAGAAATATTTTTTTACATACATGGACTCTAAAATTTTCATTTTGTTATGCCTTAATATCTTTTTTGTTTACGAAAAAAATGGGAGAGTGAAAACTCTAGTTTGGATCTGAAAACAAATTTGACCATCCAAGATGGAAATGTACAAATGCTGAGAGAGAAAGTTCCAAAAAGTATCTGTTATTTTTAAGGATAGGCAAAAAGTGGGTTGTTTGGCTCAGGCAAAATATCCAACCACTTGAGATTTTGATTTTTTCCTCTCCTTGAATTTTTCTGATCATTAGGTCCACTTGCATCCTCAACATGTTTCTCGCATGCATATCCACCACATTTAAAGCATGTTAGGATTAGTTACCAGTCCCTTTCCTATAAAATTCCACCAAGCTTATTATTAGGGGTTGTACTAGTGGATTCTCCCAAACATGGATAACAAAACCTTGGAGTTCATTTTTAGTGACTGAAATAATTTTAAAATTTTTTTTTGCATACAAGAACTCTAAAATTTTCATTTTGTTATGCGATTATATCTTTTTTGTTTACGAGAAAAAATGGGAGAGTGAAAACTTAAGTTTGGATCTGAAAACAAATTTGAGCATCCAAGATGGAAATGCACAAATGCTGAGAGAGATAGTTCCAAAAACTGGGTTGTTATGCTCTGGTAAATATCCAACCACTTGAAAATTTGATTTTTTCCACTCCTTGAATTTTTCTGATCATTAGGTCCACTTGCATCCTCAACAAGTTTCTGGCAAGCACCTCCACCACATTTAAAGCATGTTAGGATCAGTTACAAGTCCCTTTCCTATAAAAATCCACCAAGCTTATTATTAGGGGATATACTAGAGGAATCTCCCAAACATGGATAACAAAACCTTGGAGTCCAGTTTTTAGAGCGTGAAATAATTTTCAAATATGTTTTTGCATACTTGACCGCTAAATTTTTCATTTTGTTGTGCCTTAATTTCTTTTTTGTTTACGTGAAAGAATGGGAGAGTTAAAGCTTAAGTTTGGATCTGAAAACAAATTTGACCATCCAAGATAGAAATGCACAAATGCTGAAAGAGATAGTTCCAAAAAGTATCTGTGATTTTTAAGGATAGGCAAAAAGTGGGTTGGTATGCTCTGGTAAATATCTAACCACTTGAGAATTTGATTTTTTCCACTCCTTCAAATTTTAGGATCATTAGGTCCACTTGCATCGTCAACATGTTTCTGGCATGCATATCCACCACATTAAAAGAATGTTAGGATCAGTTACAAGTCCCTTTCCAATAAAATTCCACCAAGTTGATTATTAGGGGTTGTACTAGTGGAATCTCCCAAACATGGATAACAAAACCTTGGAGTTCATTTTTAGTGCGTGAAATAATTTTCAAATTTTTTTTTGCATACAAGAACTCTAAAATTTTCATTTTGTTATGCCATTATATCTGTTTTGTTTACGAGAAAAAATGGGAGAGTGAAAACTCAAGTTTGGATTTGAAAACAAATTTGAGCATCCAAGATGGAAATGCACAAATGCTGAGAGAGATAGTTCCTAAAAGTAACTGTGATTTTTAAGGATAGGCAAAAAGTGGGTTGTTTGGCTCTGGTAAATATCCTACCACTTGAGAATTTGTTTTTTTCCACTCATTGAATTTTTCTGATCATTAGGTCCACTTGCATCCTCAACATGTTTCTAGCATGCATTTCCACCACATTTAAAGCATGTTAGGATCAGTTACAAGTCCCTTTCCTACAAAATTCCACCAAGCTTATTATTAGGGGTTGTACTAGTGGAATCTCCCAAACATGGATAACAAAACCTTGGAGTTCATTTTTAGCGCGTGAAATAATTTCCCAAATTTTTTTTGCATACATGAACTCTAAAATTTTTATTTTATTATGCCTTGATATCTTTTTTGTTTACGAGAGAAAATGGGAGAGTGAAAACTGAAGTTTGGATTTGAAAACAAATTTGAGCATCCAAGATGGAAATGCACAAATGCTGAGAGAGATAGTTCCTAAAAGTAACTGTGATTTTTAAGGATTGCCAAAAAGTGGGTTGTTATGCTCTGGTAAATATCCAACCACTTGAGGATTTGATTTTTTCCACTCCTTGAAATTTTTGGATCATTAGGTCCACTTGCATCCACAACATGTTTCTTGCATGCCTATCCACCACATTTAAAGCATGTTAGGACCAGTTACAAGTCCCTTTCCTATAAAATTCCACCTAACTTATTATTAGGGGTTGTACTAGTGGAATCTCCCAAACATGGATAACAAAACCTTGGAGTTCATTTTTAGTGGGTGAAATAATTTTCAAATTTTTTTTTTGCAAACTTGCACTCTAAAATTTTCATTTTGTTATGCCTTAATATCTTTTTTGTTTACGAGAAAAAATGGGAGAGTGAAAACTCAAGTTTGGATCTGAAAACAAATTTGACCATCCAAGATGGAAATGCACAAATGCTGAGAGAGATAGTTCCAAAAAGTATCTGTGATTTTTAAGGATAGGCAAGAAGTGGGTTGATATCCTCTGGTAAATATCCAACCACTTGAGAATTTGATTTTTTCCACTCCTTGAAATTTTTTGATCATTAGGTCCACTTGCATCCTCAACATGTTTTTGGCATACATATCCACCACAATTAAAGCATGTTAGGATCAGTTACAAGTCCCTTTCCTATAAAATTCCACCAAGCTTATTATTAGGGGTTGTACTAGTGGAATCTCCCAAACATAGATAACAAAACCTTGGAGTTCATTTATAGAGCGTGAAATAATTTTCAAATATTTTTTTACATACATGGACTCTAAAATTTTCATTTTGTTATGCCTTAATATCATGTTTGTTTATGAGAAAAAATGGGAGAGTGAAAACTCAAGTTTGGATCTGAAAACAAATTTGACCATCCAAGATGGAAATGCACAAATGCTGAGAGAGAAAGTTCCAAAAAGTATCTGTTATTTTTAAGGATAGGCAAAAAGTGGGTTGTTTGGCTCTGGCAAAAAATCCAACCACTTGAGAATTTGATTTTTTCCACTCCTTGAATTTTTCTGATCATTAGGTCAACTTGCATCCTCAACATGTTTCTCGCATGCATATCCACCACATTTAAAGCAAGTTAGGATTAGTTACCAGTCCCTTTCCTATAAAATTCCACCTAGCTTATTATTAAGGGTTGTACTAGTGGAATTTCCAAAACATGGATAACAAAACCTTGGAGTTCAATTTTAGTGCGTGAAATAATTTTTAAATTTTTTCTGCATACAAGAACTCTAAAATTTTCATTTTGTTATGCCATTATATCTTTTTTTTTTACAAGAAAAAGTGGGAGAGTGAAAACTTAAGTTTGGATCTGAAAACAAATTTGAGCATCCAAGATGGAAATGCACAAATGCTGAGAGAGATAGTTCCAAAAAGTGGGTTGTTATGCTCTGGTAAATATCCAACCACTTGAAAATTTGATTTTTTCCACTCCTTGAATTTTTCTGATCATTAGGTCCACTTGCATCCTCAACAAGTTTCTGGCAAGCATATCCACCACATTTAAAGCATGTTAGGAACAATTACAAGTCCATTTCCTATAAAAATCCACCAAGCTTATTATTAGGGGATATACTAGAGGAATCGCCGAAACATGGATAACAAAACCTTGGAGTCCAGTTTTTAGAGCGTGAAATAATTTTCAAATTTGTTTTTGCATACTTGAACGCTAAATTTTTCATTTTGTTGTGCCTTAATTTCTCTTTTGTTTACGTGAAAAAAAGGGAGAGTGAAAGCTTAAGTTTGGATCTGAAAACAAATTTGACCATCCAAGATGGAAATGCACAAATGCTGAGAGAGATAGTTCCAAAAAGTATCTGTGATTTTTAAGGATAGGCAAAAAGTGGGTTGGTATGCTCTGGTAAATATCTAACCACTTGAGAATTTGATTTTTCCACTCCAAATTTTTGGATCATTAGGTCCACTTGCATCGTCAACATGTTTCTGGCATGCATATCCACCACATTTAAAGAATGTTAGGATCAGTTACAAGTCCCTTTCCCATAAAATTCCACCAAGTTGATTATTAGGGGTTGTACTAGTGGAATCTCCCAAACATGGATAACAAAACCTTGGAGTTCATTTTTAGTGAGTGAAATAATTTTTAAATTTCTTTTTGCATACAAGAACTCTAAAATTTTCATTTTGTTATGCCATTATATCTTTTTTTTTTACGAGAAAAAATGGGAGAGTGAAAACTGAAGTTTGGATCTGAAAACAAATTTGACCATACAAGATGGAAATGCACAAATGTTGAGACAGATAGTTCCAAAAAGTATCTTTGATTTTTAAGGAGAGGCAAAAAGTGGGTTGTTTGGCTATGGTAAATATTCTGCCACTTGAGAATTTGATTTTTTCCACTCATTGATTTTTTCTGATCATTAGGTCCACTTGCATCCTCAACATGTTTCTAGCATGCATTTCCACCACATTTAAAGCATGTTAGGATCAGTTAGAAGTCCCTTTCCTATAAAATTCCACCAAGCTTATTATTAGGGGTTGTACTTGTGGAATCTCCCAAACATGGATAACCAAACCTTGGAGTTCATTTTTAGCGCGTGAAATAATTTCCCAAATTTTTTTTGCATACATGAACTCCAAAATTTTAATTTTGTTATGCCTTAATATCTTTTTTGTTTACGAGAGAAAATGGGAGAGTGAAAACTGAAGTTTGGATTTGAAAACAAATTTGAGCATCCAAGATGAAAATGCACAAATGCTGAGAGAGATAGTTCCAAAAAGTATCTGTGATTTTTAAGGATAGGCATAAAGTGGGTTGTTATGCTCTGGTATATCCAACCACTTGAGAATTTGATTTTTTCCACTCCTTGAAATTTTTGGATCATTAGGTCCACTTGCATCCTCAACATGTTTTTGGCATGCTTATCCACCACATTTAAAGTATGTTAGGATCAGTTACAAGTCCCTTTCCTATAAAATTCCACCTAGCTTATTATTAGGAGTTGCAGTAGTGGAATCTCACAAACATGGATAACAAAACCTTGGAGTTCATTTTTAGTGCGTGAAGTAATTTTCAAATTTTTTTTTGCATACATGAACTCTAAAATTTTCATTTTGTTATGCCATAATATCTTTTATGTTCATGTGAAAAAATGGGAGAGTGAAAACTCAAGTTTGGATCTGAAAATAATTTAATAATCCATGATTTAAATGCACAAATGCTAGGAGAGATAGTTCCAAAAAGTATCTGTAATTTTAAAGGATAGGCAAAAAGTGGGTTGTGATGCTCTAGTAAATATCTAACCACTTGAGAATTTGATTTTTTCCAGTCCTTTAAATTTTTGGATCCTTGGGTCCACTTGCATCGTCAACATATTTCTGGCATGCATATGCACCACATTTAAAGAATGTTAGGATAAGTTACAAGTCCTTATCCAATAAAATTCCACCAAGCCTATTATTAGGGGTTGTACTAGTGGAATCTCCCAAACATGGATAGCAAAACCTTGGAGTTCATTTTTAGTCCGTGGAATAATTTTATATATTTTTTTTGCATACATGAACTCTAAAATTTTCATTTTGTTATGCCTTAATATCTTTTTTGTTTACGAGAAAAAATGGGAGAGTGAAAACTCAAGTTTGGATCTGAAAAAAAATTTTATAATCCAATATGGAAATGCACAAATGCTGAGAGAGATAGTTCCAAAAAGTATCGGTGATTTTTAAGGATAGGCAAAAAGTGGGTTGTTTTGCTCTGGTAAATATCCAACCACTTGAGAATTTGACTTTTTCCACTCCTTAAAATTTTTGGAACATTAGGTTCACTTGCATCCTCAACATGTTTTTGGCATTCATATCCACCACATTTAAAACATGTTAGGATCAGTTACAAGTCCTTTTCCTTTAAAATTCCACCAAGCTTTTTAGTAGGGGTTGTACTAGTGGAATCTCCCAAACATGGATATCAAAACCTTGGAGTTCATTTTTAAAGCATGAAATAATTTTCAAATTTTTTTTTTGCATATATGAACTCTAAAATTTTCATTTAGTTATTCCTTAATATCTTTTTTGTTTACGAGAAAATATGGGACAGTGAAAACTCACGTTTGGATCTGAAAAAAAATTTGAGCATCTAAGATGGAAATACACAAATGCTGAGAGAGATAGTTCCAAAAAGTATCTGTAATTTTTATGGATAGGCAAAAAGTGCTTTGTTATGCTCTGGTATATATCCAACCACTTGAGAATTTGATTTTTTCCACTCTTTGAAATTTTTGGATCATTAGGTCCACTTGCATCCTCAACATCTTTCTGGCATGCATATCCACCATATTTAAAGCATGTTAGGATCAGTTACAGGTCCCTATCCTATAAAATTCCACCAAGGTTATTATAAGATGTTGTGCTAGTGGAATCTCCCAAACATGGATAACAAAACCTTGGAGTTCATTTTTAGTGCGTGAAATAATTTTCAAATTTTTTTTTGCATACATGAACTCTCAAATTTTCATTTTTTTATGCCTTAATATATTTTTCGTTTATGTGAAAAAATGGGAGAGTGAAAGTTTGGATCTGAAAACAAATTTGACCATCCAAGATGGCAATGCACAAATGCTGAGAGAGATAGTTGCAAAAAGAATCTGTGTTTTTTAAGGATAGGCAAAAAGTGGGTGGTTTGGCTCTGGTAAATATTCTACCACTTGAGAATTTGATTTTTTCCACTCCTTGAATTTTTCTGATCATTAGGTCCACTTGCATCCTCAACATGTTTCTAGCATGCATATCCACCACATTTAAAGCATGTTAGGATCAGTTACAAGTCCCTTTCCTATAAAATTCCACCAAGCTTATTATTAATGGTTGTACTAGTGGAATCTCCCAAACATGGATAACAAAACCTTGGAGTTCCTTTTTTGTGCGTGAAATAATTTTCAAATGTTTTTTTGCATACAATTTTCATTTTGCATACATTAATATCTTTTATGTTTCCGAGAAAAAATGGGAGAGTGAAAACTCATGTTTGGATCTAAAAACAAATATGAGCATCCAAGATGGAAATGCACAAATGCTGAGAGAGATAGTTCCAAAAATTTTCTGTGATTTTTGAGGATCGGCAAAAAGTGGGATGTTATGCTCTGGTAAATATCCAACCACTTGAGAATTTGATTTTTTCCACTCCTTGAAATTTTTTGATCATTAGGTCCACTTGCATCTTCAACATGTTTCTGGCATGCATATCCACCACATTTAAAGCATGTTAGGATCAGTTACAAGTCCCTTTCCTATAAAATTCCACCTAGCTTATTATTAGGAGTTGTAGTAGCGGAATTTCCCAAACAAGGATAACAAAACCTTCGAGTTCATTTTTAGAGCGTGAAATAATTTTCAAACTTTTTTTTTCATACATGAACTCTAAAATTTTCATTTTGTTATGCCATAATATCTTTTATGTTCATGTGAAAAAATGGGAGAGTGAAAACTCAAGTTTGGATCTGAAAATAATTTGATAATCCATGATTTAAATGCACAAATGCTAGGAGAGATAGTTCCAAAAAGAATCTGTAATTTTAAAGGATAGGCAAAGAGTGGGTTGTTTGGGTCTGGTAAATATCCAACCACTTGAGAATTTGATTTTTTCCACTCTTTGAAATTTTTGGATCATTAGGTCCACTTGCATCCTCAACATCTTTCTGGCATGCATATCCACCATATTTAAAGCATGTTAGGATCAGTTACAGGTCCCTATCCTATAAAATTCCACCAAGGTTATTATAAGATGTTGTGCTAGTGGAATCTCCCAAACATGGATAACAAAACCTTGGAGTTCATTTTTAGTGCGTGAAATAATTTTCAAATTTTTTTTTGCATACATGAACTCTCAAATTTTCATTTTTATATGCCTTAATATCTTTTTCGTTTATGTGAAAAAATGGGAGAGTGAAAGTTTGGATCTGAAAACAAATTTGACCATCCAAGATGGCAATGCACAAATGCTGAGAGAGACAGTTGCAAAAAGAATCTGTGTTTTTTAAGGATAGGCAAAAAGTGGGTTGTTTGGCTCTGGTAAATATCCTACCACTTGAGAATTTGATTTTTTCCACTCCATGAAGTTTTCTGATCATTCGGTCCACTCTCATCCTTAAGATGTTTCTGGCATACATATCCACCACATTTAAAGCATGTTAGGATCAGTTACAAGTCCCTTTCCTGTAAAATTCCACCAAGCTTATTATTAGGGTTTGTACTAGTGGAATCTCCCAAACATGGATAACAAAACCTTGGAGTTCATTTTTAGTGCATGAAATAATTTTTAATTTTTTTTTTTGCATACATGAACTCTAAAATTTTTATTTTGTTATGCCTTAATATCTTTTTTGTTTACGTGAAAAAATGGGAGAGTGAAAACTCAAGTTTGGATATGAAAATAAATATGAGCATCTAGGATGGAAATGCACAAATGCTGAGAGAGATAGTTCCAAAAAGTATCTGTGATTTTTAAGGATAGGCAAGAAGTGGGTTGATTTGCTCTGGTAAATATCCAACCACTTGAGAATCTGATTTTTTCCACTGCTTGAAATTTTTGGATCAGTAGGTTCACTTGCATCCTCAACATGTTTTTGGCATACATATCCACCACATTTAAAGCTTGTTAGGATCAGTTACAAGTCCATTTCCTATAAAATTCCTCCAAGCTTATTATTAGGGGTTGTACTAGTGGAATCTCCCAAACATAGATAAAAAAACCATGGAGTTCATTTATAGAGCGTGAAATAATTTTCAAATATTTTTTTACACACATGGACTCTAAAATTTTCATTTTGTTATGCCTTAATATCTTTTTTGTTTACGAAAAAAAATGGGAGAGTGAAAACTCTAGTTTGGATTTGAAAACAAATTTGACAATCCAAGATGGAAATGCACAAATGCTGAGAGAGATAGTTCCAAAAAGTATATGTTATTTTTAAGGATAGGCAAAAAGTGGGTTGTTTGGCTCAGGCAAAATATCCAACCACTTGAGAATTTGATTTTTTCCACTCGAATTTTTCTGATCATTAGGTCCACTTGCATCCTCAACATGTTTCTCGCATGCATATCCACCACATTTAAAGCATGTTAGGATTAGTTACCAGTCCCTTTCCTATAAAATTCCACCAAGCTTATTATTAGGGATTGTACTAGTGGAATCTCCCAAACATGGATAACAAAACCTTGGAGTTCATTTTTAGTGCCTGAAATAATTTTTAAATTTTTTTTTTGCATACAAGAACTCTAAAATTTTCATTTTGTTATGCCATTATATCTTTTTTGTTTACGAAAAAAAATGTGAGAGTGAAAACTTAAGTTTGGATCTGAAAACAAATTTGAGCATCCAAGATGGAAATGCACAAATGCTGAAAGAGATAGTTCCAAAAAGTGGGTTGTTATCCTCTGGTAAATATCCAACCACTTGAAAATTTGATTTTTTCCACTCCTTGAATTTTTCTGATAATTAGGTCCACTTGCATCCTCAACAAGTTTCTGGCAAGCATATCCACCACATTTAAAGCATGTTAGGATCAGTTACAAGTCCCTTTCCTATAAAAATCCACCAAGCTTATTATTAGGGGATATACTAGAAGAATCTCCCAAACATGGATAACAAAACCTTGGAGTCCAGTTTTTAAAGCGTGAAATAATTTTCAAATTTGTTTTTGCATAATTGAACGCTAAATTTTTCATTTTGTTGTGCCCTAATTTCTTTTTTGTTTACGTGAAAAAATGGGAGAGTGAAAGCTTAAGTTTGGATCTGAAAACAAATTTGACCATCCAAGATGGAAATGCACAAATGCTGAGAGAGATAGTTCCAAAAAGTATCTGTGATTTTTAAGGATAGGCAAAAAGTGGGTTGGTATGCTCTGGTAAATATCTAACCACTTGAGAATTTGATTTTTTCCACTCCCTCAAATTTTTGGATCATTAGGTCCACTTGCATCGTCAACATGTTCCTGGCATGCATATCCACCACATTTAAAGAATGTTAGGATCAGTTACAAGTCCCTTTCCAATAAAATTCCACCAAGTTGATTATTAGGGGTTGTATTACTGGAATCTCCCAAACATGGATAACAAAACCTTGGAGTTCATTTTTAGTGCGTGAAATAATTTTTAAATTTTTTTTTGCATACAAGAACTCTATAATTTTCATTTTTTTATGCCATTATATCTTTTTTGTTTACGAGAAAAAATGGGAGAGAGAAAACTCAAGTTTGGATCTGAAAACAAATTTGACCATACAAGATGGAAATGCACAAATGCTGAGACAGATAGTTCCAAAAAGTATCTTTGATTTTTAAGGATAGGCAAAAAGTGGGTTGTTTGGCTCTCGTAAATATCCTACCACTTGAGAATTTGATTTTTTCCACTCATTGAATTTTTCTGATCATTAGGTCCACTTGCATCCTCAACATGTTTCTAGCATGCATTTCCACCACATTTAAAGCATGTTAGGATCAGTTACAAGTCCCTTTCCTCTAAAATTCCACCAAGCTTATTATTAGGGGTTGTACTAGTGGAATCTCCCAAACATGGATAACAAAACCTTGGAGTTCATTTTTAGAGCGTGAAATAATTTCCAAATTTTTTTTTTGCATACATGAACTCTAAAATTTTTATTTTGTTATGCCTTAATATCTTTTTTGTTTACTAGAGAAAATGGGAGAGTGAAAACTGAAGTTTGGATTTGAAAACTAATTTGAGCATCCAAGATGGAAATGCACAGATGCTGAGGGAGATAGTTCCAAAAAGTATCTGTTGTTTTTAAGGATAGGCAAAAAGTGGGTTGTTATGCTCTGGTAAGTATCCAACCACTTGAGAATTTGATTTTTTCCACTCCTTGAAATTTTTGGATCATTAGGTCCACTTGCATCCTCAACATGTTTTTGGCATGCTTATCCACCACATTTAAAGTATGTTAGGATAAGTTACAAGTCTTTTTCCTATAAAATTCCACCTAGCTTATTATTCGGAGTTGTAATAGTGGAATCTCACAAACATGGATAACAAAACCTTGGAGTTCATTTTTAGTGCGTGAAATAATTTTCAAATTTTTTTTTGCATACATGAACTCTAAAATTTTCATTTTGTTATGCCTTAATATCTTTTTTGTTTACGATAAAAAATGGGAGAGTGAAAACTCAAGTTTGAATCTGAAAATAATATCATAATCCATGATTTAAATGCACAAATGGTAGGAGAGGTAGTTCCAAAAAGTATCTGTAATTTTAAAGGATAGGCAAAGAGTTGGTTGTTTGGCTCTGGTAAATATCCAACCACTTGAGAATTTGATTTATTCCACTCCTTGAATTTTTCTGATCATTAGGTCCACTTGCATCCTCAACATGTTTCTGGCATGCATATCCACCACATTTAAAACATGTTAGGATCAGTTACAAGTTCCTTTCCTATAAAATTCCACCAAGTTTATTATTAGGGGTTGTTCTGATGCAATTTCCCAAACATGGATAACAAAACCTTGGAGTTCATTTTTAGTGCGTGAAATAATTTCCTAATTTTTTATTGCACACATGAACTCTAAATTTTTTTTTTGTTATGCCTTGATATCTTTTTTGTTTACGAGAGAAAATGAGATAGTGAAAACTCAAGTTTGGATCTGAAAACAAATTTGAGAATCCATCATGGAAATGGACAAATGCAGAGAGATATAGTTCCAAAAAGTATCTGTGATTTTTAAGGATAGGCAAAAAGTGGGTTGTTATGCTTTGGTAAATATCCAACCACTTGAGAATTTGATTTTTTCCACTCCTTGAAATTTTTGGATCATTAGGTCCACTTGCATCCACAACATGTTTCTTGCATGCCTATCCACCACATTTAAAGCATGTTAGGACCAGTTACAAGTCCCTTTCCTATAAAATTGCACCTAACTTATTATTAGGGGTTGTACGAGTGGAATCTCCCAAACATGGATAACAAAACCTTGGAGTTCATTTTTAGTGGGTGAAATAATTTTCAAATTTTTCTTGCAGACATGAACTCTAAAATTTTCATTTTGTTATGCCTTAATATCTTTTTTGTTTACAAGAAAAAATGGGAGAGTGAAAACTCAAGTTTGGATCTGAAAATAATTTGATAATCCATGATTTAAATGCACAAATTCTAGGAGAGATAGTTCCAAAAAGTATCTGTAATTTTAAAGGATAGGCAAAGAGTCAGTTGTTTGGCTCTGGTAAATATCCAACCACTTGAGAATTTAATTATTTCCACTCCTTGAAGTTTTCTGATCATTCGGTCCACTCTCATCCTCAACATGTTTCTGGCATGCATATCCACCACATTTAAAGCATGTTAGGATCAGTTACAAGTCCCTTTCCTATAAAATTCTAGCAAGCTTATTATTAGGGTTTGTACTAGTGGAA
Source organism: Aristolochia californica (assembly GCF_029961685.1). NCBI lineage: Eukaryota > Viridiplantae > Streptophyta > Magnoliopsida > Piperales > Aristolochiaceae > Aristolochia > Aristolochia californica. The sequence continues at coordinate 9,449,709 of NW_027181837.1, forward strand.
TCTCCCAAACAAGGATAACAAAACCTTGGAGTTCATTTTTAGTGCGTGAGTTAATTTTCAATTTTTTTTTTGCATACATGAACTCTAAAATTTTTATTTTGTTACGCCTTAATAACTTTTTTGTTTACGTGAAAAAATGGGAGAGTGAAAACTCAAGTTTGGATATAAAAACAAATATGAGCATCTAAGATGGAAATGCACAAATGCTGAGAGAGATAGTTCCAAAAAGTATCTGTGATTTTTAAGGATAGGCAAGAAGTGGGTTGATATGCTCTGGTAAATATCCAACCACTTGAGAATTTGATTTTTTCCACTCCTAGAAATTTTTGGATCATTAGGTCCACTTGCATCCTCAACATGTTTTTGGCATACATATCCACCACATTTAAAGCATGTTAGGATCAGTTACAAGTCCTTCTCCTATAAAATTCCACCAAGCTTATTATTAGGGGTTGTACTAGTGGAATCTCCCAAACATGGATAAATAAACCATGGAGTTCATTTTTAGAGCGTGAAATAATTTTAAAATTTTTTTTACATCCATGGACTCTAAAATTTTCATTTTGTTATGCCTTAATATCTTTTTTGTTTAGGAGAAAAAATGGGAGAGTGAAAACTCTAGTTTGGATATGAAAACAAATTTGGCCATCCAAGATGGAAATGCACAAATGCTGAGAGAGATAGTTCCAAAAAGTATCTGTTATTTTTAAGGATAGGCAAAAAGTGGGTTGTTTGGCTCAGGCAAAATATCCAACCACTTGAGAATTTGATTTTTTCCATTCCTTGAATTTTTCTGATCATTAGGTCCACTTGCATCCTCAACATGTTTCTCGCATGCATATCCACCACATTTAAAGCATGTTAGGATTAGTTACCAGTCGCTTTCCTATAAAATTCCACCAATCTTATTATTAGGGGTTGTACTAGTGGAATCTCCCAAACATGGATAACAAAACCTTGGAGTTCATTTTTAGTGTGTGAAATAATTGTTAATTTTTTTTTTCATACAAGAACTCTAAAATTTTCATTTTGTTATGCCATTATATCTTTTTTTGTGTACGAGAAAAAATGGGAGTGTGAAAACTTAAGTTTAGATCTGAAAACAAATTTTGAGCATCCAAGATGGAAATGCACAAATGCTGAGAGAGATAGTTCCAAAAAGTGGGTTGTTATGCTCTGGTAAATATCCAACCACTTGAAAATTTGATTTTATTCACTCCTTGAATTTTTCTGATCATTAGGTCCACTTGCATCCTCAATAAGTTTCTGGCAAGCATATCCACCACTTTTAAAGCATGTTAGGATCAGTTACAAGTCCCTTTCCTATAAAAATCCACCAAGCTTATTATTAGGGGATATACAAGAGGAATCTCCCAAACATGCATAGCAAAACCTTGGAGTCCAGTTTTTAGAGCGTGAAATAATTTTCAAATTTGTTTTCCATACTTGAACGCTAAATTTTTCATTTTGTTGTGCCTTAATTTCTTTTTTGTTTACAAGAAATAAATGGGAGAGTGAAAGCTCAAGTTTGGATCTGAAAACAAATTTGACCATCCAAGATGGAAATGCACAAATGCTGAGAGAGATAGTTCCAAAAAGTATCTGTGATTTTTAATGATAGGCAAAAAGTGGGTTGGTATGCTCTGGTAAATATCTAACCACTTGAGAATTTGATTTTTTCCACTCTTTCAAATTTTTGGATCATTAGGTCCACTTGCATCGTCAACATGTTTTTGGCATGCATATCCACCATATTTAAAGAATGTTAGGATCAGTTACAAGTCCCTTTCCAATAAAATTCCACCAAGTTGATTATTAGGGGTTGTACTAGTGGAATCTCCTAAACATGGATAACAAAACCATGGAGTTCATTTTTAGTGCGTGGAATAATTTTCAAATTTTTTTTTGCATACATGAACTCTAAAATTTTCATTTTGTTATGCCTTCATATCTTTTTTGTTTACGAGAAACAATGGGAGAGTGAAAACTCAAGTTTGGATCGGAAAACAAATATGAGCATTCAAGATGGAAATGCACAAATGCTGAAAGAGATAGTTCCAAAAAGTATCTGTGATTTTTAAGGATAGGCAAAAAGTGGGTTGTTTGGCTTTGGTAAATATCCAACCACTTGAGAATTTGATTTTTTCCACTCCTTGAATTTTTCTGATCATTAGGTCCACTTGCATCCTCAACATGTTTCTGGCATCCATATCCACCATATTTAAAGCATGTTAGGATCAGGTACGGCTCTCTTTCCTATAAAATTCCCCCAAGCTTATTATTAGGGGTTGTACTAGTGGAATCTCCCAAACATGGATAACAACACCTTGGAGTTCATTTTTAGTGCGTGAAATGATTTAAAATTTTTTTTTTTGCACACTTGAACTCTAAAATTTTCATTTTGTTCTGCCTTAATATCTTTTTTGTTTACGAGAAAAAATGGGAGACTGAAAACTCAAGTTTGGATTTGAAAACAAATTTGACCATACAAGATGGAAATGCACAAATGTTGAGACAGATAGTTCCAAAAAGTATCTATGATTTTTAAGGATAGGCAAAAAGTGGGTTGGTATGCTCTGGTAAATATCTAACCACGTGAGAATTTTATTTTTTCCACTCCTTCAAATTTTTGGATCATTAGGTCCACTTGCATCGTCAACATGTTTCTGGCATGCATATCCACCACATTTAAAGAATGTTAGGATCAGTTACAAGTCCCTTTCCAATAAAATTCCACCAAGTTGATTATTAGGGGTTGTATTAGTGGAATCTCCCAAACATGGATAATAAAACCTTGGAGTTCATTTTTAGTGCGTGAAATAATTTTTAAATTTTTTTTTGCATACAAGAACTCTATAATTTTCATTTTTTTATGCCATTATATCTTTTTTGTTTACGAGAAAAAATGGGAGAGCGAAAACTCAAGTTTGGATCTGAAAACAAATTTGACCAGACAAGATGGAAATGCACAAATGCTGCGACAGATAGTTCCAAAAAGTATCTTTGATTTTTAAGGATAGGGAAAAAGTGGGTTGTTTGGCTCTGGTAAATATCCTACCACTTGAGAATTTGATTTTTTCCACTCATTGAATTTTTCTGATCATTAGGTCCACTTGGATCCTCAACATGTTTCTAGCACGCATTTCCACCACATTTAAAGCATGTTAGGATCAGTTACAAGTCCCTTTCCTCTAAAATTCCACCAAGCTTATTATTCGGGGTTGTACTAGTGGAATATCCCAAACATGGATAACAAAACCTTGGAGTTCATTTTTAGCGCGTGAAATAATTTCCAAATTTTTTTTTGCATACATGAACTCTAAAATTTTTATTTTGTTATGCCTTAATATCTTTTTTTGTTTACGAGAGAAAATGGGAGTGTGAAAACTGAAGTTTGGATTTGAAAACTAATTTGAGCATCCAAGATGGAAATGCACAAATGCTGAGAGAGATAGTTCCAAAAAGTATCTGTTGTTTTTAAGGATAGGCAAAGAGTGGGTTGTTATGCTTTGGTAAATATCCAACCACTTGAGAATTTGATTTTTTCCACTCCTTGAAATTTTTGGATCATTAGGTCCACTTGCATCCTCAACATGTTTTTGACATGCTTATCCACCACATTTAAAGTATGTTTGGATCAGTTACAAGTCCTTTTCCTATAAAATTCCACCTAGCTTATTATTCGGAGTTGTAGTAGTGGAATCTCACAAACATGGATAACCAAACCTTGGAGTTCATTTTTAGTGCGTGAAATAATTTTCAATTTTTTTTTGCATACATGAGCTCTAAAATTTTCATTTTGTTATGCCATAATATCTTTTTTGTTCATGTGAAAAAATGGGAGAGTGAAAGCTCAAGTTTGGATCTGAAAACAAATTTGACCATCCAAGATGGCAATGCACAAATGCGGAGAGAGATAGTTCCAAAAAGTATCTGTGATTTTTAAGCATAGGCAAAAAGTGGGTTTTTTGGCTCTGGTAAATATCCAACCACTTGAGAATTTGATTTTTTCCACTCCTTGAAATTTTTGGATTATTAGGTCCACTTGCATCCACAACATGTTTCTTGCATGCATATCCACCACATTTAAAGCATGTTAGGATCAGTTACAAGTCCCTTTCCTATAAAATTTCACCTAGCTTATTATTAAGGGTTGTACTAGTGGAATCTCCCAAACATGGATAACAAAACCTTGGAGTTCATTTTTAGTGGGTGAAATAATTTTCAAACTTTTTTTTGCATACATGAACTCTATAATTTTCATTTTGTTATGCCTTAATATCTTTTTTGTTTACGATAAAAAATGGCAGAGTGAAAACTCAAGTTTGAATCTGAAAATAATTTGATAATCCATGATTTAAATGCACAAATGCTAGGAGAGATAGTTCCAAAAAGTATCTGTAATTTTAAAGGATAGGTAAAGAGTTGGTTGTTTGGCTCTAGTAAATATCCAACCACTTGAGAATTTGATTTATTCCACTCCTTGAATTTTTCTGATCATTAGGTCCACTTGCATCCTCAACATGTTTCTAGCATGCATATCCACCACATTTAAAACATGATAGGATCAGTTACAAGTCCCTTTCCTATAAAATTCCACCAAGTTTATTATTAGGGGTTGTTCTGATGCAATCTCCCAAACATGGATAACAAAACCTTGGAGTTCATTTTTAGTGCGTGAAATAATTTCCTAATTTTTTATTGCATACATGAACTCTAAAATTTTTTTTTTGTTATGCCTTAATATCTTTTTTGTTTACGAGAGAAAATGAGAGAGTGAAAACTCAAGTTTGGATCTGAAAACAAATTTGAGAATCCAAGATGGAAATGGACAAATGCAGAGAGATATAGTTCCAAAATGTATCTGTGATTTTTAAGGACAGGCAAAAAGTGGGTTGTTATGCTTTGGTAAATATCCAACCACTTGAGAATTTGATTTTTCCACTCCTTGAAATTTTTGGATCATTAGGTCCACTTGCATCCACAACATGTTTCTTGCATGCCTATCCACCACATTTAAAGCATGTTAGGACCAGTTACAAGTCCCTTTCCTATAAAATTCCACCTAACTTATTATTAAGGGTTGTACTAGTGGAATCTCCCAAACATGGATAACAAAACCTTGGAGTTCATTTTTAGTGGGTGAAATAATTTTCAAAATTTTTTTTGCATACATGAACTCTAAAATTTTCATTTTGTTATGCCTTAATATCTTTTTTGTTTACATGAAAAAATGGGAGAGTGAAAACTCAACTTTGGATCTGAAAATAATTTGATAATCCATGATTTAAATGCACAAATGCTAGGAGTGATAGTTCCAAAAAGTATCTGTAATTTTAAAGGATAGGCAAAGAGTGGGTTGTTTAGCTCTGGTAAATATCCAACCACTTGAGAATTTGATTTTTTCCACTCCTTGAATTTTTCTTATCATTAGGTCCGCTTGCATCCTCAACATGTTTCTGGCATCCATATCCACCATATTTAAAGCATGTTAGGATCAGGTACAGGTCCCTTTCCTATAAAATTCCCCCAAGCTTATTATTAGGGGTTGTACTAGTGGAATCTCCCAAACATGGATAACAACACCTTGGAGTTCATTTTTAGTGCGTGAAATAATTTTTAAATTTTTTTTTGCATACTTGAACTGTAAAATTTTCATTTTGTTATGCCTTAATATCTTTTTTGTTTACGAGAAAAAATGGGAGAGTGAAAACTCAAGTTTGGATTTGAAAACAAATTTGACCATACAAGATGGAAATGCACAAATGCTGAGATAGATAGTTCCAAAAAGTATCTGTGATTTTTAAGGATAGGCAAAAAGTGGGTTGTTTGGCTCTGGTAAGTATCCTACCACTTGAGAATTTGATATTTTCCACTCCATGAATTTTTCTGATCATTAGGTCCACTTGCATCCTCAACATGTTTCTGGCATGCATATCCACCACATTTAAAGCATGTTAGGATCAGGTCCAAGTCCCTTTCCTATAAAATTCCACCAAGCTTAATATTAGGGGTTGTACTAGTGGAATCTCCCAAACATGGATAACAAAACCTTGGAGTTCTTTTATAGTGCGTGAAATAATTTTAAAATTTTTTTTTGCATACATGAACTCTTAAATTTTCATTTTATTATGCATTAATATCTTTTTTGTTTACGTGAAAAAATGGGAGTGTGAAAACTCAAGTTTGGATCTGAAACCAAATTTGAGCATCCAAAATGGAAATGCACAAAATGCTGAGAGAGATAGTTCCAAAAAGTATCAGTGATTTTTAAGGATAGGCAAAAAGTGGGTTGTGATGATCTGGTAAATATCTAACCACTTGAGAATTTGATTTTTTCCACTCCTTGAAATTTTTGGATCCTTGGGTCCACTTGCATCGTCAACATATTTCTGGCATGCATATGCACCACATTTAAAGAATGTTAGGATAAGTTACAAGTCCCTATCCAATAAAATTCCACCAAGCCTATTATTAGTGGTTGTACTAGTGGAATCTCCCAAACATGGATAGCAAAACCTTGGAGTTCATTTTTAGTTCGTGGAATAAATTTTTTTTTTTTTTTTGCATACATGAACTCTAAAATTTTCATTTTGTTATGCCTTAATATCTTTTTTGTTTACGAGAAAAAATGGGAGAGTGAAAACTCAAGTTTGGATTTGAAAAAAAATTTTATAATCCAATATGGAAATGCACAAATGCTGAGAGAGATAGTTCCAAAAAGTATCGGTGAATTTTAAGGATAGGCAAAAAGTGGGTTGTTTTCCTCTGGTAAATATCCAACCACTTGAGAATTTGACTTTTTCCACTCCTTAAAATTTTTGGAACATTAGGTTCACTTGCATCCTCAACATGTTTTTCGCATTCATATCCACCACATTTAAAATATGTTAGGATCAGTTACAAGTCCTTTTCCTTTAAAATTCCACTAAGCTTTTTAGTAGGGTTTATACTAGTGGAATCTCCCAAACATGGATATCAAAACCTTGGAGTTCATTTTTATAGCATGAAATAATTTTCAAATTTTTTTTTTGCATATATGAACTCTAAAATTTTCATTTAGTTATTCCTTAATATCTTTTTTGTTTACGAGAAAATATGGGACAGTGAAAACTCACGTTTGGATCTGAAAAAAAATTTGAGCATCCAAGATGGAAATACACAAATGCTGAGAGAGATAGTTCCAAAAAGTATCTGTAATTTTTATGGATAGGCAAAAAGTGGTTTGTTATGCTCTGGTATATATCCAACCACTTGAGAATTTGATTTTTTGCACTCTTTGAAATTTTTGGATCATTAGGTCCACTTGCATCTTCAACATGTTTCTGGCATGCATATCCACCATATTTAAAGCATGTTAGGATCAGTTACAGGTCCCTATCCTATAAAATTCCACCAAGGTTATTATAAGATGTTGTGCTAGTGGAATCTCCCAAACATGGATAACAAAACCTTGGAGTTCATTTTTAGTGCGTGAAATAATTTCAAATTTTTTTTTGCATACATGAACTCTAAAATTTTCATTTTTTTATGCCTTAATATCTCTTTTGTTTATGTGAAAAAATTGGAGAGTGAAAGTTTGGATCTGAAAACAAATTTGACCATCCAAGATGGCAATGCACAAATGCTGAGAGAGATAGTTGCAAAAAGAATCTGTATTTTTCAAGGATAGGTGAAAAGTGGGTTGTTTGGCTCTGGTAAATATCCTACCACTTGAGAATTTGATTTTTTCCACTCCTTGAATTTTTCTGATCATTAGGTCCGCTTGCATCCTCAACATGTTTCTGGCATGCATATCCACCACATTTAAAGCATGTTAGGATCAGTTACAAGTCCCTTTCCTATAAAAATCCACCAAGCTTATTATTAATGGTTGTACTAGTGGAATCTCCCAAACATGGATAACAAAACCTTGGAGTTCCTTTTTTGTGCGTGAAATAGTTTTCAAATGTTTTTTTGCATACAATTTTCATTTTGCATACATTAATATCTTTTATGTTTACGAGAAAAAATGGGAGAGTGAAAACTCATGTTTGGATCTGAAAACAAATATGAGCATCCAAGATGGAAATGCACAAATGCTGAGAGAGATAGTTCCAAAAATTATATGTGATTTTTGAGGATCGGCAAAAAGTGGGATGTTATGCTCTGGTAAATATCCAACCACTTGAGAATTTGATTTTTTCCACTCCTTGAATTTTTTTGATCATTAGGTCCACTTGCATCTTCAACATGTTTCTGGCATGCATATCCACCACATTTAAAGCATGTGAGGATCAGTTACAAGTCCCTTTCCTATAAAATTCCACCTAGCTTATTATTAGGAGTTGTAGTAGCGGAATTTCCCAAACAAGGATAACAAAACCTTCGAGTTCATTTTTAGTGCGTGAAATAATTTTCAAATTTTTTTTTGCATACATGAACTCTAAAATTTTCATTTTGTTATGGCTTAATATCTTTTTTGTTTATGTGAAAAAATGGAACCGTGAAAATTTGGATCTGAAAACAAATTTGACCATCCAAGATGGCAAAGCACAAATGCTGAGAGAGATAATTTCAAAAAGAATCTGTGATTTTTAAGGATAGGCAAAAAGTGGGTTGTTTGGCTCTGGTAATTATCATACCACTTGAGAATTTGATTTTTTCCACTCCTTGAATTTTTCTGATCATTAGGTCCACTTGCATGCTCAACATGTTTCTGGCATGCATATCCACCACATTTAAAGCATGTTAGGATCAGTTACAAGTCCCTTTCCTATAAAATTCCACCAAGCTTATTATTAGGGGTTGTACTAGTGGAATCTCCCAAATAAGGATAACAAAACCTTGGAGTTCATTTTTAGTGCGTGAAATAATTTTCAAATTTTTTTTTGCATACAAGAATCCTAAAATTTTCATTTTGTTATTCGTTTATATCTTTTTTGTTTACGAGAAAAAATGGGACAGTGAAAACTCAAGTTTGGATTTGAAAACAAATTTGAGCATCCATGATGGAAATACACAAATGCTGAGAGAGATAGTTCCAAAAAGTATCTGTGATTTTTAAGGATAGGCAAAAAGTGGGTTGTTTTGCTCTGGTATATATCCAACCACTAGAGAATTTGATTTTTTCCACTCTATGAAATTTTTGGATCATTAGGTCCACTTGCATCCACAACATGTTTCTGGCATGCATATCCACCACAATTAAAGCATGTTAGGATCAGTTACAGGTCCCTATCCTATAAAATTTCACCAAGGTTAATATTAGGGGTTGTACTAGTGGAATCTCTCAAATATGGATAACAAAACCTATGAGTTCATTTTTATTGCGTGAAATAATTTTCAAATTTTTTTTGCATACTTGAACTCTAAAATTTTCATTTTGTAATGCCTTATTATCTTTTTTGTTTACGTGAAAAAATAGGAGAGTGAAAACTCAGGTTTTGATCTGAAAACAAATTTTTGCATCCAAATTGTTAATGCACAAATGCTGAGAGAGATAGTTCAAAAAAGTATCTGTGATTTTTAAGGATAGGCAAAAAGTGTGTTGTTATGCTCAAGTAAATATCCAACCACTTGAGAATTTGATTTTTTCCACTCCTTGAAATTTTTGGATCATTAGGTCTACTTGCATCCACAACATGTTTCTGGCATGCATATCCACCACATTTAAAGCATGTGAGGATCAGTTACAAGTCCCTTTCCTATAAAATTCCACCAACCTTATTATTAGGGGTTGTACTAGTGGAATCTCCCAAACATGGATAAGCAAACCTTGGAGTTCATTTTTAGCGCGTGAAATAATTTCCAAAATTTTTTTTGCATACACGAACTCCAAAATTTTTATTTTGTTAGGCCTTAATATCTTTTTTGTTTACGTGAAAAAATGGGAGAGTGAAAGCTCAAGTTTGGATTTAAAAACAAATTTGACCATCTAAGATGGAAATGCACACATACTGAGAGAGATAGTTCCAAAAAGTATCTCTAATTTCTAAGGATAGGCAAAAGTGGGTTGTTTGGCTCTAGTAAATATCCAACCACTAGAGAATTTGATTTTTTCCACTCCTTGAAATTTTTGGATGATTAGGTCCACTAGCATCCTCAACATGTTTTTGGCATGCATATCCACCACATTTAAAGCATGTTAGGATCAGTTACAAGTCCCTTTCCTATAAAATTCCACCAAGCTTATTATCAGGGGTTGTACTAGTGGAATCTTCCAAACATGGATAACTAAACCTTGGAGTTCATTTTTAGTGCGTGAAATAATTTTCAAATTTTTTTTTGCATACATGAACTCTAAAATTTTCATTTTGTTATGCCTTAATATCTTTTTTGTTTACGTGGAAAAATGGGAGAGTGAAAACTCAAGTTTGAATCTGAAAACAAATTTGATAATCCAAGATGGAAATACACAAATGCTGAGAGAGTTAGTGCCAAAAAAATTTTGTGATTTTAAAGGATAGGCAAAAAGTGGGTTGTTTGGCTTTGGTAAATATCCAACCCCTTGAGATTTTGATTTTTTCCACTCCTTGAAATTTTTGGATAATTAGGTCCACTTGGATCCTAAACATGTTTCTGGCATGCATATCCACCACATTTAAAGCATGTTAGGATCAATTACAAGACCTTTTCCTATAAAATTCCACCTAGCTTATTATTAGGGGTTGTACTAGTGGAATCTCCCATACATGGATAACAAAACCTTGGAGTTCATTTTTAGTGCGTGAAATAATTTTCAATTTTATTTTTGCATACATGAACTCTAAAATTTTCATTTTGTTATGCCTTAATATCTTTTTTGTTTACGAGAAAAAATGCGAGAGTGAAAACTCAAGTTTGGATCTAAAAACAAATTTGAGCATCCAAGATGGAAATGCACAAATTTTGCGAGAGATAGTTCCAAAAAGTATCTGTGATTTTTAAGGATAGGCAAAAAGTGGGTTGTTATGCTGTGGTAAATATCCAACCACTTGAGAATTTGATTTTTTCCACGCCTAAAAATTTTTGGATCATTAAGTCCACTAGCATCCTCAACATGTTTCTCGCACGCATATCCACCACATTTAAAGAATTTTAGGATCAGTTACAAGTCCCTTTCCTATAAAATTCCACCAAGCTTATTATTAGGGGTTATACTAGTGGAATCTCCCAAACATGGATAACAAAACCATGGAGTTAATTTTAAGAGTGGGAAATAATTTTCAAATTTTGTTTTGCATACATGAACTCTAAAATTTTCATTTTGTTATGCCTTAATATCTTTTTTGTTTACGTGAAAAAATGGGAGAGTGAAAGCTCAAGTATGGATCTGAAAACAAAATTTGACCATCCAAGATGGAAATGCACAAATGCTGAGAGAGTTAGTTCCAAAAAGTATCTGTGATTTTTAAGGATAGGCAAAAATAGGGTTGTTTGGCTCTGGTAAATATCCAACCACTTGGGAATTTGATTTTTTCCACTCCTTGAAATTTTTGGATGATTAGGTCCACTTGCATCCTCAACATGTTTCTGGCATGCATATCCACCAAATTTAAAGCATGTTAGGACCAGTTACAAGTCCCTTTCCTATAAAATTCCACCACGCTTATTATTAGGGGTTGTACTAGTGGAATCTCCCAAACATGGATAACAAAACCTTGGAGTTCATTTTTAGTGCGTGAAATAATTTTCAAATTTTTTTTTGCATACATGAACTCTAAAATTTTCATTTTGTTTTGCCTTAATATCTTTTTTGTTTACGTGAAAAAATGGGAGAGTGAAAGCTCAAGTTTGGATCTGAAAACAAATTTGAGCATCCAAGATGGAAATGTACAAATGCTGAGAGAGATAGTTTCAAAAAGTATCTGTGATTTTTAAGGATAGGCAAAAAGTGGGTTGTTTGGCTCTGGTAAATATCCTACCACTTGAGAATTTGATTTTTTCCACTCCTTGAATTTTTTTGCTCATTAGGTCCACTTGTATCCTCAACATGTTTCTCGCATGCATATCCACCACATTTAAAGGATGTTAGGATCAATTACAAGTCCCTTTCCAATAAAATTCCACCAAGCTTATTATTAGGGGTTGTACTAGTGGAATCACCTAAACATGGATAACAAAACCTAGGAGTTCATTTTTAGTCCGTGGAATAATTTTCAAATTTTTTTTGGCATACATGAAGTCTAAAATTTTCATTTTGTTATGCCTTAATAACTTTTTTGTTTACGAGAAAAATGACAGAGTGAAAACTCAAGTTTCGATATGAAAAAAAATTTGAGCATCCAAGATGGAAATGCACAAATGCTGAAAGAGATTGTTCCAAAAAGTATATGTGATTTTTAAGGGTAGGCAAAAAGTGGGTTGTTATGCTCTGGTAAATATCCAACCACTTGAGAATTTGATTTTTTCCACTCCTTGATATTTTTGAATCATTAAGTCCACTTGCATCCTCAACATGTTTCTGGCATGCATATCCACCACATTTAAAGCATGTTAGGATCAGTTACAAGTCCCTTTCCTTTAAAATTCCACAAAGCTTATTATATTGGAATCTCCCATACATGAATATCAAAACCATGGAGTTCATTTTTAGTGGTTCAAGTAATTTTCAAATTTTTTTTTTCCATACATGATCTCTAAAATTTTTATTTTGTTATGCCTTAATAGATTTTTTTTTTTACGTGAAAAAATGGGAGAGTGAAAGCTCTAGTTTGGATGTGAAAACAAATTTGACTATCCAAGATGGAAATGCACAAATGCTGAGAGAGATAGTTCCAAAAAGTATCTGTGATTTTTAAGGATAGGAAAAAAGTGGGTTGTTATGCTCTGGTAATTATCCAACCACTTTAGAATTTGTTTTTTTCCACTCCTTGAAATTTTTGAATCATTAAGTCTTCTTGCATCCTCAACATGTTTCTGGCATGCATATCCACCACATTTAAAGCATGTTACAATCAGTTACAAGTCCCTTTCCTATAAAATTTCAACAAGATTATTATTAGGGGTCGTACTAGTAGAATCTCCCAAACATGGATAACAAAACCTTGGAGTTCATTTTTAGTGTGTGAAATAATTTTCAAATTTTTTTTTGCATACATGAACTCAAAAGTTTTCATTTTGTTATGCCTTAATATCTTTTTTGTTTACGACAAAAAATGGGAGAGTGAAAACTCAAGTTTGGATCTGAAAACAAATTTGGCTATCCAAGATGGAAGTGTACAAATGCTGAGTGAGATAGTTCCAAAAAGTATATGTGATTTTTAAGGGTAGGCAAAAAGTGGGTTGTTATGATCTGGTAAATATCCAACCACTTGAGAATTTGATTTTTTCCACCCCTTGAAATTTTTGGATCATTAAGTCCACTTGCATCCTCAACATGTTTCTGGCATGCATATCCACCACATTTAAAGCATGTTAGGATCAGTTACAAGTCCCTTTCCTATAAAATTCCACCAACCTTATTATTAGGGGTTGTACTAGTGGAATCTCCCAAACATGGATAACAAAACCTTGGAGTTCATTTTTAGTGCGTGAAATAATTTTCAAATTTTTTTTTGCATACATGAACTCTAAAATTTTCATTTTGTTATGCTTTAATATCTTTTTCGTTTACGTGAAAAAACGGGAGAGTGAAAACTCAAGTTTGGATCCGAAAACAAATTTTATAATCCAAGATGGAAATGCACAAATGGTGAGGGAGATAGTTCAAAAAAGTATCTATGATTTTTAAGGATAGGCAAAAAGTGGGTAGTTATGCTCTCGTAAATATCCAACCACTTGAGAATTTGATTTTTTCTACTCGTTGAAATTTTTGGAACATTAGGTCTACTTGCATCCTCAACATGTTTTTGGCATGCATATCCACCACATTTAAAGCATGTTAGGATCAGTTAACAAAACTTATTATTAGGGGTTGTACTAGTGGAATCCCCTAAACATGGATAACAAAACCTTGGAGTTCTTTTTTAGTGCGTGAAATAACTTTCAAATTTTTTTTTTGCATACATGAACTTTAAAATTTTCATTTTGTTATGCATAAATATATTTTTTGTTTACGAGAAAAAATGGGAGAGTGAAAACACAAGTTTGGATCTGAAAACAAATTTGAGCATCCAACATGGAAATGCACAAATGCTGAGAGAGGTAGTTCCAAAAAGTATCTGTGATTTTTAAGGATAGGAAAAAAGTGGGTTGTTATGCTCTGGTAAATATCAAACCACTTGAGAATTTGATTTTTTCCACTCCTTAAAATTTTTGGATCATTAGGTCCAGTTGCATCCTCAACATGTTTCTGGCATGCATATCCGCCACATTTAAAGCATGTTAGGATCAGTTACAAGTCCCTTTCCAATAAAATTCCACCAAGCTTATTATTAGGGGTTATACTAGTGGAATCTCCCAAACATGAATAACAGAACCTTGGAGTTCATTTTTAGATCGTGAAATAATTTTCAATTGTTTTTTTTACATACTGAACTCTAAAATTTTTATTTTGTTATGCCTTAATATCTTTTTTGTTTACGTGTGAAAATGGGAGAGTGAAAGCTCTAGTTTGGATCTGAAAACAAATTTGACCATCCAAGATGGAAATGCACAAATGCTGAAAGAGATAGTTTCCAAAAAGTATCTGTGATTTTTAAGGATAGGCAAAAAGTGGGTTGTTTGTCTCTGGTAATTATCCAACCACTTGAGAATTTGATTTTTTCCACTCCTTGAAATTTTTGGATCATTAGGTTCACTTGCATCCTCAACATGTTTCTGGCATGCATATCCACCACATTTAAAGCATGTTAGGATCAATTACAAGTCCTTTTCCTATAAAATTCCACCAAGCTTATTATTAGGTGTTGTACTAGTGGAATCTCCCAAACATGGATAACAAAACCTTGTAGTTCATTTTTACAGCGTAAAATAATTTTCAATTTTTTTTTTTTTGCATACAGGAACTCTAAAATATTCATTTTTTTATTCCTTAATATCTTTTTTGGTTACGGGAAAAAATGGGATTGTGGAAACTCAAGTTTGGATCTGAAAACAATTTAGAGCATCCAAGATGAAAATACACAAATGCTGAGAGAGACAGTTCCAAAAAGTATCTCTGATTTTTAAGGAAAGGCAAAAAGTGGGTTGTTTGGCTCTGGTAAATATCCAACCACTTGAGAATGTTATTTTTTCCACTCCTTGAAATTTTTGGATCATTAGGTCCACTTGCATCCTCAACATGTTTCTGACATGCATATCCACCACATTTAAAACATGTTAGGATCAGTTACAAGTCCCTTTCCTATAAAATTCCACCTAGCTTATTATTAGGAGTTGTAGTAGTGGAATCTCCCAAACATGGATAACAAAACCTTGGAGTTCATTTTTAGTGCGTGAAATAATTTTCAAATTTTTTTTTGCATACAAACTCTAAAATTTTCATTTTGTTATGCCAAAATATCTTTTTTGTTTATGTGAAAAAATGGGAGAGTGAAAGTTTGGATCTGAAAACAAATTTTCCTATCCAAAATGGCAATGCACAAATGCTGAGAGAGATAGTTGCAAAAAGAATCAGTGATTTTTAAGGATAGGCAAAAAGTGGGTTGTTTGGGTCTGGTAAATATCCAACCACTTGAGAATTTGATTTTTTCTACTCCTTGAATTTTTCAGATCATTAGGTCCTCTTGCATCCTCAACATGTTTCTAGCATGCATATCCACAACATTTAAAGCATGTTAGGATCAGTTACAAGTCCCTTTCCTATAAAATTCTGCCAAGCTTATTTTTAGGGGTTGTACTAGTGGAATCTCCCAAAACATGGTTAACAAAACCTTGGAGTTCATTTTTTGTGCGTGAAATAATTTTCAAATTTTTTTTGCATACAATTTTCTTTTTACATACATTAATATCTTTTTTGTTTACGAGAAAAAATGGGAGAGTGAAAACTCATGTTTGGATATGAAAACAAATATGAGCATCCAAGATGGAAATGCACAAATGCTGAGAGAGATAGTTCCAAAAATTATCTGTGATTTTTAAGGATAGGCATAAAGTGGGTTGTTATGCTCTGGTAAATAGCCAACCATTTGAGAATTTGATTTTTTCCACTCCTTGAAATTTTTGGATCATTAGGTCCACTTGCATCCTCAACATGTATCTGGCATGCCTATCCACCACATTTTAAGCTTGTTAGGATCAGTTACAAGTCCCTTTCCTATAAAATTCCACCTAGCTTATTGTTAGAGGTTGTACAAATGGAATCTCCCAAACAAAGATAACAAAACCTTGGAGTTCATTTTTAGTGCGTGAAGTAATTTTCAAATTTTTTTTTGCATACATGAACTCTAAAATTTTCATTTTCTTATGCCTGAATATCTTTTTTGTTTATGTGAAAAAATGGGACCGTGAACGTTTGGATCGGAAAACAAATTTGACCATCCAAGATGGCAATGCCCAAATGCTGAGAGAGATAGTTTCAAAAAGATTCTGTGATTTTTAAGGATAGGCAAAAAGTGGGTTGTTTGGCTCTGGTAAATATCACACCACTTGAGAATTTGATTTTTTCCACTCCTTGAATTTTTCTGATCATTAGGTCCACTTGCGTGCTCAACACATTTCTGGCATGCATATCCACCACATTTAAAGCATGTTAGGATCAGTTACAAGTCCCTTTCCTCTAAAGTTCCACCAAACTTATTATTAGGGGTTGTACTAGTGGAATCTCCCAAATATGGATAACAAAACCTTGGAGTTCATTTTTAGTGCGAGAAATAATTTTAAAATTATTTTTTGCATACATGAACTCTAAAATTTTCATTTTGTTATGCCTTAATATCTTTTTTGTTTACGAGAAAAAATGGGAGAGTGAAAACTCAAGTTTGGATCCGAAAACAAATTTGAGCATCTAAGATGGAAATGCACAAATGCTGAGAGAGATAGTTCCAAAAAGTATTTGTGATTTTTAAGTATAGGCAAAAAAGTGGGTTGTTTGGCTCTAGTAAATATCCAATCACTTGAGAATGTGATTTTTTCCACTCCTTGAAATTTTTGGATCACTAGGTCCACTTGCTTCCTCAACATGTTTCTGGCATGCATATCCACCACATTTAAAACATGTTAGGATCAGTTACAAGTCCCTTTTCTTTAAAATTCCACCAAGCTTATTTTAGGGGTTGTACTAGTGGAATCTCCCAAACATTGATAACAAAACCTTGGAGTTCATTTTTTAATGACTGAAATAATTTTCAAATTTTTTTTTGCTTACATGAAATCTAACATTTTCATTTTGTTAGGCCTTAATATCTTTTTAGTTTATGTGAAAAAATGGGAGAGTGAAAGCTCAAGTTTGGATCTGAAAACAAATTTGACCATCTTAGAAGGAAATGCACAAATGCTCAGAGAGATAGTTCCGAAAAGTATCTATGATTTTTAAGGATACGCAAAAAGTGGGTTTTGGCTCTGGTAAATATACAATCAGTTTACAATTTGATTTTTCCACTCCTTGAATTTTTTCGATCATTAGGTCCACTTGCATCCTCAACATATTTCTGGCATGCATATCCACCACATTTAAAGCATGTTAGGATCAGTTACCAATCCCTTTCCTATAAAATTCCACCAAGCTTATTATCAGGGGTTGTACTAGTGGAATCTCCCAAACATGGATAACTAAACGTTGGAGTTCATTTTTAGTGCGTGAAATAATTTTCAAATTTTTTTTTGCATACATGAACTCTAAATTTACATTTTGTTATGCCTTATTATCTTTTCTGTTCACGTGAAAAAATGGGAGAGTGAAAACACAGGTTTGGATATGAAAACAAATTTTAGCATCCAAGATGTTAATGCACAAATGCTGAGAGAGATAGTACCAAAAAGTATCTGTGATTTTTAAGGATAGGCAAAAAGTGTGTTGTTATGCCCTGGTAAGTATCCAATCACTTGAGAATTTGATTTTTTCCACTCCTTGAAATTTTTGGATCATTAGGTCTACTTGCATCCTCAACATGTTTCTGGCATGCATAACGACCACATTTAAAGCATGTGAGGATCAGTTACAAGTCCCTTTCCTATAAAATTCCACCAAGCTTATTATTAGGGGTTGTACTAGTGGAATCTCCCAAACATGGATAACAAAACCTTGAAGTTCATTTTCGGTGCGTGAAATAATTTTCAAAGTTTTTTTTGCATACATGAACTCTAAAATTTTCATTTTGTTATGCCTTAATATCTTTTTTGTTAACGTGAAAAAATGGGAGAGTGAAAGCTCAAGTTTGGATCTGAAAACAAATTTGACCATCTAAGATGGAAATGCACAAATACTGAGAGAGATACTTCCAAAAAGTATCTGTGATATTTATAGATAGGCAAAAAGTGGGTTGTTTGGTTCTAGTAAATATCCAACCACTAGAGAAATTGATTTTTTCCACTCCTTGAAATTTTTGGATCATTAAGTCCACTTGCATCCTCAACATGTTTCTGGCATACATATCCACCACATTTAAAGCATGTTAGGATCAGTTACAAGTCCCTTTCCTATAAAATTCCACCAAGCTTATTATCAGGGGTTGTACTAGTGGAATCTCCCAAACATGGATAACTAAAGCTTGGAGTTCATTTTTAGTGCGTGAAATAATTTTCAAATTTTTTTTTTGCATACATGAACTCTAAAATTTTCATTTTGTTATGCCTTAATATCTTTTTTGTTTACGTGAAAAAATGGGAGAGTGAAAACTCAAGTTTGGATCTGAAAACAAATTTGATAATCCAAGATGCAAGTGCACAAATGTTGCGAGAGTTAGTTCCAAAAATTATTTGTGATTTTAAAGGATAGGCAAAAAGTGGGTTGTTTGGCTCTCGTAAATATCCAACCCCTTGAGAATTTGATTTTTTTCACTCCTTGAAATTTTTGGATAATTAAGTCCACTTGCATCCTCAACATGTTTCTGGCATGCATATCCACCACATTTAAAGCATCTTAGGATCAATTACAAGTCCTTTTCCTATAAAATTCCACCTAGCTTATTATTAAAGGTTGTACTAGTGGAATTTCCCAAACATGGATAACAAAACCTTGGAGTTCATTTTTAGTGTGTGAAATAATTTTCATATTTTTTTTTTGCATGCATGAACTCTAAAATTTTCATTTTGTTATGCCTTAATATATTTTTTGTTTACGAGAAAAAATGGGAGAGTGAAAACTCAAGTTTGGATCTAAAAACAAATTTGACCATCCAAGATGGAAATGCACAAATGCTGAGAGAGATAGTTCCAAAAAGTATCTGTGATTTTTAAGGATAGGCAAAAAGTGGGTTGTTATGCTCTGGTAAATATCCAACCAGTTGAGAATTTGATTTTTTCCACTCCTTGAAATTTTTGGATCATTAAGTCCACTTGCATCCTCAACATGTTTCTGGCATGCATATCCACCACATTTAAAGCATTTTAGGATCAGTTACAAGTCCCTTTTCCTATAAAATTCCACCAAGCTTATTATTAGGGGTTATACTAGTGCAATCTCCAAAACATGAATAACAAAACCATGGAGTTCATTTTAAGAGCGGGAAATAATTTTCAAATTTTTTTTGCATACATGAACTCTAAAATTTTTATTTTGTTATGCCTTAATATCTTTTTTGTTTACGTGAAAAAACAGGAGAGTGAAAGCTCTAGTTTGGATCTGAAAAAAAATTTGACCATCCAAGATGGAAATGCACAAATGCTGAGAGAGATAGTTCCAAAAAGTATCTGTGATTTTTAAGGATAGGCAAAAAGTGGGTTGTTTGGCTCTGGTAAATATCCAACCAGTTGAGAATTTGATTTTTTCCACTCTTGAAATTTTCAGATCATTAGGTCCACTTGCATCCTCAACTTGTTTCTGGCATGCACATCCACCACATTTAAAGCATGTTAGGATCAGTTACAAGTCCCTTTCCTATAAAATTCCCCCTAGCTTATTATTGGGGATTGTACTAGTGGAATCTCTCAAACATCGATAAAAAAAACCTTGGAGTTCATTTTTAGTGCGTGAAATAATTTTCAAATTTTTTTTTTGTATACATGAACTCTAAAATATTCATTTTGTTATGCCTTAATATCTTTTTTGTTTATGAGAAAAAATGGGAGAGTGAAATCTCAAGTTTGGATCTGAAAACAAATTTGGGCATCCAAGAAGGAAATGCACAAATGCTGAGTGAGATAGTTCCAAAATGTATCTGTGTTTTTTAAGGATAGGCAAAACATGGGGTTGTTATGCTCTGGTAAATATCCAACCACTTGAGAATTTTATTTCTTCCACTCCTTGAAATTTTTGGATCATTAGGTCCACTTGCATCCTCAACACGTTTCTGGCATGCATATCCACCACATTTAAAGCATGTTAGGATCTGTTACAAGTCCCTTTCCTGTAAAATTCCACCTAGCTAATTATTAGGAGTTGTAGTAGTGGAATCTCCCAAACATAGATTACAAAACCTTGGAGTTCATTTTTAGTGCGTGAAATAATTTTCAAATTTTTTTTTTCATACATGAACTCTAAAATTTTCATTTTGTTATGCCTTAATATCTTTTTTGTTTATGTGAAAAAATGGGAGAGTGAAAGTTTGGATCTGAAAATAAATTTGTCCATCCAAGATGGCAATGCACAAATGCTGAAAGAGATAGTTCCAAAAAGTATTTATGATTTTAAAGGAAAAGCAAAGAATGGGATGTTTGGCTTTGGTAAATATCCAACCACATGAAAATTTAATTTTTTCCACTCCTTGAATTTTTCTGATCATTAGGTCCACTTGCATCCTTAACATGTTTCTGGCATGCATATCCACCACATTTAAAGCATGTTAGGATAAGTTACAAGTCCCTTTCCTACAAAATTCCACCAAGCTTATTATTAGGGGTGTTACTAGTGGAATCTCCCTAACATGGATAACAAAACCTTGGAGTTCATTTTTAGTGTGTGATATAATTTTCAAATTTTTTTTTGCATACATGAACTTTAAAATTTTCATTTTGTTATGCCTTAATATCTTTTTTGTTTATGTGAAAAAATGGGAGAGTGAAAGTTTGGATCTGAAAATAAATTTGTCCATCCAAGATGGCAATGCACAAATGCTGAAAGAGATAGTTCCAAAAAGTATTTATGATTTTAAAGGAAAAGCAAAGAATGGGATGTTTGGCTTTGGTAAATATCCAACCACATGAAAATTTAATTTTTTCCACTCCTTGAATTTTTCTGATCATTAGGTCCACTTGCATCCTTAACATGTTTCTGGCATGCATATCCACCACATTTAAAGCATGTTAGGATAAGTTACAAGTCCCTTTCCTACAAAATTCCACCAAGCTTATTATTAGGGGTGTTACTAGTGGAATCTCCCTAACATGGATAACAAAACCTTGGAGTTCATTTTTAGTGCGTGAAATAATTTTCAAATTTTTTTTGCATACATGAACTCTAAAATTTTCATTTTGTTATGCCTTAATATCTTTTTTGTTTACGAGAAAAAATGGGAGAGTGAAAACTCTTGTTTGGATCTGAAAACAAATTTGAGCATCCAAGATGGAAATGCACAAATGCTCAGAGAGATAGTTCCAAAAAGTATCTGTGATTTTTAAGGATAGACAAAAAGTGGGTTGTTTGGCTCTACTAAATATCTAACCACTTCAGAATTTGATTTTTTCCACTTGAGATTTTTCGGTCATTAGATCCACTTGCATCCTCAACATGTTTCTGGCATGATTATCCACCACATTTAAAGCATGTTATGATCAGTTACTAGTCCCTTTCCTATAAAATTCCACCTAGCTTATTATTAGGGGTTGTACTAGTGGAATCTCCCAAACATGGATAACAAAACCATGGAGTTCATTTTTAGTGCGGGAAATAATTTTCAAATTTTTTTTTACATACATGAACTCTAAAATTTTCATTTTGTTATGTCTTAATATCTTTTTTGTGTACGTGAAAATATGGGAGAGTGAAAACTCAAGTTTGGATCTGAAAACAAATTTGAGCATCCAAGATGGAAATGCACAAATGCTGAGAGAGATAGTTCCAAAAAGTATCTGTGATTTTTAAGGATAGGCAAAAAGTGGGTTGTTTTGCTATGGTAAATATCCAACCATTTGAGAATTTGATTTTCTCCACTCCTTGAAATTTTTGGAACATTAGCACCACTTGCATCCTCAACATATTTTTGGCATGCATATCCACCACATTTAAAACATGCTAGGATCAGTTACAAGTCCCTTTTCTATAAAATTCCACCTTGCTTATTGTTAGGGGTTGTACTAGTGGATTCTCCCAACCTGGTTAAGAAAACCTTGGAGTTCATTTTTTGTGCGTGAAATAATTTTCCTATTTTTTTTGCATACATGAACTCTAAAATTTTCATTTTATTACGCCTTAATATCTTTTTTGTTTACGTGAAAAAATGGGAGAGTGAAAACTCAAGTTTGGATCTGAAACCAAATTTGGGCATCCAAGATCGAAATGTACAAATGCTGAGAGAGATAGTTCCAAAAAGTATCTGTGATTTTTAAGGATAGGCAAAAAATGGTTTGTTTGGCTCTGGTAAATATCCAACCAGTTGAGAATTTGATTTTTTCCTCTCCTTGAAATTTTTGGATCATTAGGTCCACTTGCATCCTCAATCTGTTTCTGGCATGCATATCCACCACATTTAAAGCATGTTAGGATCACTTACAAGTCCCTTTCCTATAAAATTCCACCAAGCTTATTATTAGGGGCTGTACTAGTGGAATCTCCCAAACATGTATAACAAAACCTTGGAGTTCATTTTTAGTGCGTGAAATAATTTCAAATTTTTTTTTTGCATACAACATCTCTAAAATTTTTATTTTGATATGCCTTAATATCTTTTTTAATTACGAGAGAAAATGGGAGAGTGAAAACTGAAGTTTGGATCAGAAAGACAATTTTAGCATCCAAGATGGAAATGCACAAATGCTGAGAGAGATAGTTCCAAAAAGTATCTATGATTTTTAAGGATAGGCAAAAAGTGGGTTGTTATGCTCTTGTAAATATCCAACCAGTTGAGAATTTGATTTTTTCCACTCCTTGAAATTTTTGGATCATTAGCTCCACTTGCATCCTCAACATGTTTTTGGCATGCATATCCACCACATTTAAAGCATGTTAGGATCAGTTACAAGTCCCTTTCCTATAAATTTCCACCGAGCTTATTATTAGGGGTTGTACTCGTGGAATCTCCCAAACATGGATAATAAAACCTTGGAGTTCATTTTTAGCGCGTGAAATAATTTTCAAATTTTTTTTTTGCATACATGAACTCTAAAATTTTCATTTTGTTATGCCTTAATAGCTTTTCTGTTTATGTGAAAAAATGGGAGAGTGAAAGTTTGGATCTGAAAAGAAATTTGACCATCCAAGATGAGAAAGCACAAATGTTGAGAGAGATAGTTGCAAAAAGAATCTTTGATTTTTAAGGATAAGCAAAAAGTGGGTTGTTTGTCTCTAGTAAATATCCAACAACTTGAGAATTTGATTTTTTCCACTCCTTGAATTTTTCTGATCATTAGATCCATTTGCATCTTCAACATGTTTCTGGCATGCATATCCACCACACTTGAAACATCTTAGGATCAGTTACAAGTCCCTTTCCTATAAAATTCCACCAAGCTTATTATTAGGGGTTATACTAGTGGAATCCTCCAAACATGGATAACAAAACCAAAGAGTTCAGTTTTAGTGCGTGATACAATTTTCAAATTTTTTTTTGCATACATGAACTCTAAAATTTTCATTTTGTTATGCCTTAATTTTGTTTACGAGAAAAAATGGTGGAGTGAAAACTCAAGTTTGGGTCTGAAATCAAATTTGAGCATCCAAGATGGAAATGCACAAATACTGAGAGAGATAGTTCCAAAAAGTATCTGTGATTTTTAAGGATAGGCAAAAAGTTGGTTGTTATGCTCTGGTAAATATCCAACCACTTGAGAATATTATTTTTTCCACCCCTTGAAATTTTTGGATCATTAAGTCCACTTGCATCCTCAACATGTTTCTGGCATGCATATCCACCACATTTAAAGCATTTTAGGATCAGTTACAAGTCCCTTTCCTATAAAATTCCACCAAGCTTATTATTAGGGGTTATACTAGTGGAATCTCCCAAACATGGATAACAAAACCAAGGAGTTCATTTTTAGTGCGTTAAATAATTTTCAAATTTTTTTTGCATACATGAACTCTAAAATTTTCATTTTGTTATGCCTTAATATTTTTTTTGTTTACGAGAAAAAATGGGAGAGTGAAAACTCAAGTTTGGATCTGAAAAATATTTGAGCATCCAAGATGGAAATGCACAAATGCTGAGAGAGATAGCTCCAAAAAGTATCTGTGATTTTTAAGGATAGGCAAAAAGTGGGTTGTTTGGTTCTGGTAAATATCCAACCACTTGAGAATTTGATTTTTTTCACTCCTTGATATTTTTGGATCATTAGATCTACTGGCTTCCTAAACATGTTTCTGGCATGCATATCCACCACATTTAAAGCATGTTAGGATCAGTTACAAGTCCCTTTCCAATAAAATTCCACCTAGCTTATTATTAGGGGTTGTACTAGTGGAATCTCCCAAACATGGATAACAAAACCTTGGAGTTCATTTTTAGTGCGTGAAATAATTTTCAAAATTTTTTTTGCATACATGAACTCTAAAATTTTCATTTTGTTATGCCTTAATATTTTTTTTTGTTTACGAGAAAAAATGGGAGTGTGAAAACTCAAGTTTGGATCTGAAAACAAATTTGAGCATCCACGACGGAAATGCACAAATGCTGAGAGAGATAGCTCCAAAAAGTATATGTGATTTTAAGGATACGCAAAAAGTGGGTTGTTATGCTCTGGTAAATATCCAACCACTTGAGAATTTGATTTTTTCCACTCCTTGAAATTTTTGGATCATTAGGTCCACTTGCATCCTCAACATGTTTCTGGCATGCATCCACCACATTTAAAGCATGTTAGGATCAGTTACAAGTCCCTTTCCTATAAAACTCCCTAATGCTTATTATTAGGGGTTATACTAGTGGAATCTCCCAAACATGGATAACAAAACCTTGGAGTTCATTTTTAGTGCGTGAAATAATTTTCAAATTTTTTTTTGCATACTTGAACTCTCAAATTTTCATTTTGTTATGCCTTAATATCTTTTTTGTTTACGTGAAAAAATGCGAGAGTGAAAGCTCTAGTTTGGATCTGAAAACAAATTTGACCATCCAAGATGGAAATCCACAAATGCCGAGACAGATAGTTCCAAAAAGTATTTGTGATTTTTAAGGATAGGAAAAAAGTGGGTTGTTTGGCTCTGGTAAATATTCAACCACTTGAGAATTTGATTTTCTCCACTCCTTGAAATTTTTGGATCATTAGGTCCACTTGCATCCTCAACATGTTTCTGGCATGCATATCCACCACATTTAAAGCATGTTAGGATCAGTTACAAGTCCCTTTCCTATAAAATTCCACCAATCTTATTATTAGGGGTGGTTCTAGTGGAATCTCCCAAACATGGATAACAAAACGTTGGAGTTCATTTTTAGAGTGTGAAATAATTTTCGAATGTTTTTTTGCATACATGAACTCAAAAATTTTCATTTTGTTATTACTTAATATCTTTTTTCGTTACGAGAAAAAATGGGAGAGTGAAAACTCAAGTTTGGATCTGAAAACAATTTTTAAATCCAAGATGGAAATGCACAAATGCTGAGAGAGATAGTTCCAAAAAGTATCTGTGAATTTTAAGGATAGTCAAAAAGTGGGTTGTTATGCTCTGGAAAATATCCAAGCACTTGAGAATTTGATTTTTTCCACTCCTTGAAATTTTTGGAACATTAGGCCCACTTGCATCCTCAACCTGTTTCTGGCAAGTATATCCACCACATTTAAAGCATGTTAGGATCAGTTACAAGTCCCTTTCCTATAAAATTTCACCAAGCTTTTTATTAGGGGTTGTACTAGTGGAATCTCCAAAACAAGGATAATAAAACCTTGGAGTTCATTTTTAGAGCGTGAAATAATTTTAAATTTTTTTATGCATACATGAACTATAAAATTTTCATTTTGTTATGCCTTAATATTTTTTTTGTTTATGTGAAAAAATGGCAGAGTGAAAGCTCAAGTTTGGATATGAAAACAAATTTGGGCATCCAAGATGGAAATGCACAAATGCTAAGAGAGATAGTTCAGAAAAGTATCTGTGATTTTGAAGGATAGGTAAAAAGTGGGTTGTTTGGCTTTTGTAAATATCCAACTACTTGAGAATTTGATTTTTACCACTCCTTGAATTTTTTCGATCATTAGGTCCACTTGCATCCTCAACATGTTTCTGGCATGCATATCCACCACATTTAAAGCATGTTAGGATCAGTTACAAGTCCCTTTCCTATAAAATTCCACCAAACTTATTATTAGGGGTTGTACTAGTGGAATCTCACAAACATGGATAACAAAACCTTGGAGTTCATTTTTAGTGCGTGAAATAATTTTCAAATTTTTTTATGCATACATGAACTATAAAATTTTCATTTTGTTATGCCTTAATATCTTTTTTTGTTTATGTGAAAAAATGGGAGAGTGAATGCTCAAGTTTGGATCCGAAAACAAATTTTAGCATCCAAGTGGAAGTGCACAAATGCTAAGAGAGATAGTTCCAAAAAGTATTTGTGATTTTCAAGGATAGGAAAAGAGTGGGTTGTGTGGTTCTGGTAAATATCCAACCACTTGAGAATTTGATTTTTTCCACTCCTTGAATTTTTCTGATCATTAGGTCCATGGCATCCTGAACATGTTTCTCGCATGCATATCCACCACATTTAAAGCATGTTAGGATCAGTTACAAGTCCCTTTCCTATAAAATTCCACCAAGATTATTATTAGGGGTTGTACTATTGGAATCTCCCAAACATGAATAACAAAACCTTGGAGTTCATTTTTAGAGCGTGAATAATTTTCAAAATTTTTTTTGCATACATGAACTCTAAAATTTTCATTTTGTTATGCCTTAATATCTTTTTTGTTTATGAGAAAAAATGGGAGCGTGAAAATTCAAGTTTGGATCTAAAAACAAATTTTATAATCCATGATGGAAATGCACAAATGGTGAGAGAGATAGTTCCAAAAGGTATCTGTGAATTTTAAGGATAGGCATAAAGTGGGTTGTTATGCTCTGGTAAATATCCAACCACTTGAGAATTTGATTTTTTCCACTCCCTGAAATTTTTGGAACATTAGGTCCACCTGCATCCTCAACATGTTTTTGGCATGCATTTCCACCACATTTAAAGCATGTTAGGATCAGTTACAAGTCCCTTTCCTATAAAATTCCACCTAGCATATTATTAGGAGTTGTACTAGTGGAATCTCCCAAACATAGATAACAAAACAATGGAGTTTATTTTTAGTGCGTGAAATAATTTTCAAATTTTTTTTTGCATACATGAACTCTAAATTTTTTATTTTGTTATGCCTTAATATCTTTTTTGTTAACAAGAGAAAATGGGGAGTGAAAACAGAAGTTTGGATATGAAAACAAATTTGAGCATCCAAGATGGAAATGCACAAATGATGAGAGAAATAGTTCCAAAAAATATCTGTGATTTTTAAGGATAGGCAAAAAGTGGGTTGTTATGCTCTGGTAAATATCCAACCACTTGAGAATTTGATTTTTTCCACTCGAAATTTTTGGAACATTAGGTCCACTTGCATCCTCAACATGTTTTTGGCATGCATATCCACCACATTTAAAGCATGTTAGGATCAGTTACAAGTCTCTTTCGTATAAAATTTCACCAAGCATATTATTAGGGGTTGTACTAGTAGGGGTTGTACTACCAAACATGGATAACAAAACCTTGGAGTTCATTTTTCCTGCATGTAATAATTTTCAAATTTTTTTTTGCATACATGAACTCTAAAATTTTCATTTTGTTATGCCTTAATATCTTTTTTGTTTACAAGAAAAAACTGGGAGAGTGAAAACTAAAGTTTGGATCTGAAGACAAATTTTGGCATCCAAGATGGAAATGCACAAATGCTGAGACAGATAGTTCCAAAAAGTATCTGTGATTTTTAAGGATAGATAAAAAGTGGGTTGTTATGCTCTGGTAATTATCCAACCACTTGAGAATTTGATTTTTTCCACTCCTTGAAATTTTTGGATCATTAGGTCCACTTGCATCCTCAACATGTTTCTGGCATGCATATCCACCACATTTAAAGCATGTTAGGATCAGTTACAAGTCCCTTTCCTATAAAATTCCACTAAGCTTATAATTATGGGTTGTACTAGTGGAATCTCCCAAACATGGATAAAAAAAAACTTGGAGTTCATTTTTAGTGCGTGAAATAATTTTCAAATCTTTTTTTGCATACATAAACTCTAAAATTTTCATTTTTTTTATGCCTTAATATCTTTTTTGTTTACGAGACAAAAAGGGAGAGTGGAAACTCAAGTTTGGATCTGAAAACAAATTTGATAATCCAAAATTTAAATGCACAAATGCTAAGAGAGATAGTTCCAAAAAGTATCTATGATTTTAAAGGATAGGCAAAGAGTGGGTTGTTTGGCTCTGGTAAATATCCAACCACTTGAGAATTTGATTTTTTCCACTCCTTGAATTTTTCTGATCATTAGGTCCACTTTCATCCTCAACATGTTTCTGGCATGCATATCCACCACATTTAAAGCATGTTAGGATCAGTTACAAGTTCCTTTCCTATAAAATTCCACCAAACTTATTATTAGGGGTTATACCATTGGAATCTCCCAAACATGGATAACAAAACCATGGAGTTCATTTTTAGTGCTTGAAATAATTTTCAATTTTTTTTCATACATGAACTCTAAAATTTTCAATTTGTTATGCCTTAATATCTTTTTTGTTTACGTGAAAAAATGGGAGAGTGAAAGCTCAAGTTTGGATCTAAAAACAAATTTGACCATCCAAGATGTTAAAGCACAAATGCTGAGAGAGATAGTTCCAAAAAGTATCTGTGCTTTTTAAGGATAAGCAAAAAGTGGGTTGTTTGGCTCTGGTAAATATCCAACCACTTGAGAATTTGATTTTTTCCACTCCTTGATATTTTAGGATCATTAGGTCCACTTGCAACCTCAACATGTTTCTGGCATGCATATCCACCACATTTAAAGCATGTTAGGATCAGTTACAAGTCCCTTTCCTATAAAATTCCACCTAGCTTATTATTAGGAGTAGTAGTAGTAGAATCTCCAAAACATGGATAACAAAGCCTTGGAGATCATTTTTAGTGCATGAAATAATTTTCAATTTTTTTTTTGCATACATGAACTCTAAAATTTTCATTTTGTTATGCCTTAATATCTTTTTTGTTTATGTGACAAAATGGGAGAGTGAAAGCCCAAGATTGGATCTCAAAAAAAATTTGACCATCCAAGAAGGCAATGCACAAATGCTGAGAGAGATAGTTCCAAAAAGAATCTGTGATTTCTATGGATTGGCGAAAAGTGGGTTGTTTGGCTCTGGTAAATATCCAACCACTTGAGAATTTAATTTTTTCCACTCCTTGAATTTTTCTTATCTTTAGGACCACTTGCATCCTCAACATGTTTCTAGCATGCTTATCCACCACATTTAAAGCATGTTAGGATGAGTTACAGGTCCCTTTCCTATAAAATTCCACCATGCTTATTATTAGGGGTTGTACTAGTGGAATATCATATACATGGATAACAAAACCTTGGAGTTCATTTTTAGTGCGTGAAATAATTTTCAAATTTTTTTTTGCATACATGAACACTAAAATTTTTATTTTGTTATGGCTTAATATCTTTTTTGTTTACGTGAAAAAATGGGAGAGTCAAAGCTCTAGTTTGGATCTGAAAACAAATTTGAGCATCCAACAAGGAAATGCATAACTGCTGAGAGAGATAGTTCCAAAAAGTATCTGTGATTTTTAAGGATAGGCAAAAAGTGGGTATTTTGGGTCTGGTAAATTTCCAACGACTTGAGAATTTGATTTTTTATTCTCCTTGAAATTTTTGGATCATTAGATCCACTTGCATCCTCAACATGTTTCTGGCATGCATATCCACCACATTTAAAGCATGTTAGGATCAGTTACAAGTCCCTATCCTACAAAATTCCACCTAGCTTATTATTAGGGGTTGTACTAGTGGAATCTCCCAAAAATGGATAAAAAAACCTTGGAGTTCATTTTTAGTGCGTGAAATAATTTTCAAATTTTTTTTTGCATACATGAACTCTAAAATTTTCATTTTTTTATGCCTTAATTTTTTTTTTGTTTACGAGAAAAAAATGGGAGTGTGAAAACTCAAGTTTGGATCTGAAAACAAATTTGAGCATCCAAGACGGAAATGCACAAATGCTGAGAGAGATAGCTCCAAAAAGTATCTGTGATTTTTAAGGATAGGCAAAAAGTGGGTTGTTATGCTCTGGTAAAATATCCAACCACTTGAGAATTTGATTTCTTCCACTCCTTGAAATTTTTGGATCATTAGGTCCACTTGCATCCTCAACATGTTTCTGGCATGCATATCCACCACATTTAAAGCATGTTAGGATCAGTTACCAGTCCCTTTCCTATAAAACTCCACCATGCTTATTATTAGGGGTTATACTACTGGAATCTCCCAAACATGGATAACCAAACCTTGGAGTTCATTTTTAGTGCGTGAAATAATTTTCAAATTTTTTTTTGCATACTTGAACTCTAAAATTTTCATTTTGTTATGCCTTAATATCTTTTTTGTTTACGTGAAAAAATGGGAGAGTGAAAGCTCTAGTTTGGATCTGAAAACAAATTTGACCATCCAAGATGGAAATCCACAAATGCCGAGACAGATAGTTCCAAAAAGTATCTGTGATTTTTAAGGATTGGAAAAAAGTGGGTTGTTTGGCTCTAGTAAATATTCAACCACTTGAGAATTTGATTTTCTCCACTCCTCGAAATTTTTGGATCATTAGGTCCACTTGCATCCTCAACATATTTCTGGCATGCATATCCACCACATTTAAAGCATGTTAGGATCAGTTACAAGTCCCTTTCCTATAAAATTCCTCCAATCTTATTACTAGGGGTGGTTCTAGTGGAATCTCCCAAACATGGATAACAAAACGTTGGAGTTCATTTTTAGAGCGTGAAATAATTTTCGAATTTTTTTTTTGCATACATGAACTCAAAAATTTTCATTTTGTTATTACTTAATATCTTTTTTCCTTACGAGAAAAAATGGGAGAGTGAAAACTCAAGTTTGGATCTGAAAACAATTTTTTAATACAAGAAGGAAATACACAAATGCTGAGAGAGATAGTTCCAAAAATTATCTGTGATTTTTAAGGATAGGCAAAAAGTGGGTTGTTATGCTCTGGTAAATATCCAAGCACTTGAGAATTTGATTTTTTCCACTCCTTGAAATTTTTGGAACATTAGGCCCACTTGCATCCTCAACCTGTTTCTGGCAAGCATATCCACCACATTTAAAGCATGTTAGGATCAGTTACAAGTCCCTTTCCTATAAAATTTCACCAAGCTTTTTATTAGGGGTTGTGCTAGTGGAATCTCCAAAACAAGGATAATAAAACCTTGGAGTTCATTTTTAGTGCGTGAAATAATTTTAAATTTTTT
The DNA here is from genome assembly GCF_029961685.1 of Aristolochia californica. Classification (NCBI taxonomy): domain Eukaryota; kingdom Viridiplantae; phylum Streptophyta; class Magnoliopsida; order Piperales; family Aristolochiaceae; genus Aristolochia; species Aristolochia californica. The sequence goes on from NW_027181837.1 coordinate 9,481,320, forward strand.
TATGCATACATGAACTATAAAATTTTCATTTTGTTATGGCTTAATATTTTTTTTGTTTATGTGAAAAAATGGCAGAGTGAAAGCTCAAGTTTGGATATGAAAACAAATTTGGGCATCCAAGATGGAAATGCACAAATGCTAAGAGAGATAGTTCCGAAAAGTATCTGTGATTTTGAATGATAGGTAAAAAGTGGGTTGTTTGGCTTTTTTAAATATCCAACCACTTGAGAATTTGATTTTTACCACTCCTTGAATTTTTTCGATCATTAGGTCCACTTGCATCCTCAATGTTTCTGGCATGCATATCCACCACATTTAAAGCATGTTAGGATCAGTTACAAGTCCCTTTCCTATAAAATTCCACCAAGATTATTATTAGGGGTTGTACTAGTCGAATCTCCCAAACATGAATAACAAAACCTTGGAGTTTATTTTTAGAGCGTGAAATAATTTTCAAATTTTTTTTTGCATACATGAACTCTAAATTTTTTATTTTGTTATGCCTTAATATCTTTTTTGTTTACGAGAGAAAATGGGGAGTGAAAATTCAAGTTTGGATATGAAAACAAATTTTATAATCCATGATGGAAATGCACAAATGCTGAGAGAGATAGTTCCAAAAGGTATCTGTGAATTTTAAGGATAGGCAAAAAGTGGGTTGTTATGCTCTGGTAAATATCCAACCACTTGAGAATTTGATTTTTTCCAGTCCTTGAAATTTTTGGAACATTAGGCCCACTTGCATCCTCAACCTGTTTCTGGCAAGCATATCCACCACATTTAAAGCATGTTAGGATCAGTTGCAAGTCCCTTTCCTATAAAATTTTACCAAGATTTTTATTAGGGGTTGTGCTAGTGGAATCTCCAAAACAAGGATAATAAAACCTTGGAGTTCATTTTTAGTGCGTGAAATAATTTTAAATTTTTTCATGCATACATGAACTATAAAATTTTCATTTTGTTATGCCTTAATATTTTTTTTGTTTATGTGAAAAAATGGCAGAGTGAAAGCTCAAGTTTGGATATGAAAACAAATTTGGGCATCCAAGATGGAAATGCACAAATGCTAAGAGAGATAGTTCAGAAAAGTATCTGTGATTTTCAAGGATAGGTAAAAAGTGGGTTGTTTGGCTTTGGTAAATATCCAACCACTTGAGAATTTGATTTTTACCACTCCTTGAATTTTTTCGATCATTAGGTCCACTTGCATCCTTAACATGTTTCTGGCATGCATATCCACCACATTTAAAGCATGTTAGGATCAGTTACAAATCCCTTTCCTATAAAATTCCACCAAACTAATTATTAGGGGTTGTACTAGTGGAATCTCACAAACATGGATAACAAAACCTTGGAGTTCATTTTTAGTGCGTGAAATAATTTTCAAATTTTGTTATGCATACATGAACTATAAAATTTTCATTTTGTTATGACTTATTATCTTTTTTGTTTATGTGAAAAAATGGGAGAGTGAAAGCTCAAGTTTGGATCCGAAAACAAATTTGAGCATCCAAGATGGAAATGCACAAATGCTAAGAGAGATAGTTCCAAAAAGTATTTGTGATTTTCAAGGATAGGAAAAGAGTGGGTTGTGTGGTTCTGGTAAATATCCAACCACTTGAGAATTTGATTTTTTGCACTCCATAAAATTTTTGGAACATTAGGTCCACTTGCATCCTCAACATGTTTTTGGCATGCATATCCACCACATTTAAAGCATGTTAGGATCAGTTACAAGTCTCTTTCGTATAAAATTTCACCAAGCATATTATTAGGGGTTGTACTAGTGGGGGTTGTACTACCAAACATGGATAACAAAACCTTGGAGTTCATTTTTCCTGCGTGTAATAATTTTCAATTTTTTTTTTGCATACATGATCTCTAAAATTTTCATTTTGTTATGCCTTATTATCTTTTTTGTTTACAAGAAAAAACTGGGACAGTGAATACTAAAGTTTGGATCTGAAGACAAATTTGGGCATCCAAGATGGAAATGCACAAATGCTGAGACAGATAGTTCCAAAAAGTATCTGTGATTTTAATATATAGGGAAAAAGTGGGATGTTATGCTCTGGTAAATATCCAACCACTTCAGAATTTGATTTTTTCCACTCCTTGAAATTTTGGGATCATTACGTCCAGTTGCATCCTCAACATGTTTTTGGCATGCATATCCACCACATTTAAAGCATGTTAGGGTCAGTTACAAGTCCCTTTCCTATAAAATTCCACCAAGCTTATTATTAGGGGTTATACTAATGGAATCTCCCAAACATGGATAACAAAACCATGGAGTTCATTTTTAGTGCGTGAAATAATTTTCAAATTTTTTTTTGCATACATGAACTTTAAAATTTTCATTTTGTTATGCCTTAATATCTTTTTTGTTTACGTGAAAAAAAGAGAAAGTGAAAGCTCTAGTTTGGATCTGAAAACAAATTTGACCATCTAAGATGGAAATGCAAAATTGCTGAGAGAGATAATTCCAAAAAGTATCTGTGATTTTTAAGGATAAGCAAAACGTGGGTTGTTTGGCTCTGGTAAATTTCCAACCACTTGAGAATTTGATTTTTTCCACTCCTTGAAATTTTTGGATCATTAGGTCCACTTGCATCCTCAACATGTTTCTAGCATGCATATCCACTTGATTTAAAGCATGTTAGGATGAGTTACAAGTCCCTTTCCTATAAAATTCCACCAAGCTTATTATTATGGGTTGTACTAGTGGAATCTCCCAAACATGGATAACAAAACCTTGGAGTTCATTTTTAGTGCGTGAAATAATTTTCAAATTTTTTTTTGCATACATGAACTCTAAAATTTTAATTTTGTTATGCCTCAATATATTTTTTGTTTACGAGAAAAGAAGGGAGAGTGAAAACACAAGTTTGGATCTGAAAACAAATTTGATAATCCAAGATTTAAATGCACAAATGCTAAGAGACATAGTTCCAAAAAGTATCTGTGATTTTAAAGGATAGGCAAAGAGTAGGTTGTTTGGGTCTGGTATATATCCAACCACTTGAGAATTTGATTGTTTCCACTCCTTGAAATTTTTGGATCATTAGGTCCACTTGCATCCTCAACATGTTTGTGGCATGCATATCCACCACATTTTAAGCATGTTAGGATCAGTTACAAGTCCCTTTCCTATAAAATTCCACCTAGCTTATTATTAGGAGTTGTAGTAGTGGAATCTCCCAAACATATATAGCAAAACCATGGAGTTCATTCTTAGTGCATGAAATAATTTTCAAATTTTTTTTTGCATACATGAACTCTTAAATTTTCATTATGTTATGCCTTAATATCTTTTTTGTTTATGTGACGAAATGAGAGAGTGAAAGCTCAAGTTTGGATCTGAATAAAAATTCGACCATCCAAGATGGCAATGCACAATCCTGACAGAAATAGTTCCAAAAAGAATCTGTGATTTTTAAGGATTGGCAAAAAGTGGGTTGTTTGGCACTGGTAAATATCCAACCACTTGAGAATTTGATTTTTTCCACTCCTTGAATTTTTCTTATCATTAGGTCCACTTGCATCCTCAACATATTTTAGCATGCATATCCACCACATTTAAAGCATGTTAGGATCAGTTACAAGTCCCTTTCCTATAAAATTCCACTAAACTTATTATTATGGGTTGTACTAGTGGAATCTCCCAAACATGGATAAAAAAACCTTGGAGTTCATTTTTAGTGCGTGAAATAATTTTCAAATTTTTTTTTACATACATGAACCCTAAGATTTTCATTTTGTTATGCCTTAATATCTTTTTTGTTTACGAGACAAAAAGGGAGAGTGAAAACTCAAGTTTGGATCTGAAAACAAATTTGATAATCCAAGATTTAAATGCACAAATGCTAAGAGAGATAGTTCCAAAAAGTATCTGTGATTTTAAAGGATAGGCAAAGAGTGGGTAGTTTGGCTCTGGTAAATATCCAACCACTTGAGAATTTGATTTTTTCCACTCCTTGAATTTTTCTGATCATTACGTCCACTTTCAACCTCAACATGTTTCTGGCATGCATATCCACCACATTTAAAGCATGTTAGCATCAGTTACAAGTTCCTTTCCTATAAAATTCCACCAAACTTATTATTAGGGGTTATACTAGTGGAATCTCCCAAACATGGATAACAAAACCATGGAGTTCATTTTTAGTGCGTGAAATAATTTTCAATTTTTTTTTCATACATGAACTCTAAAATTTTCAATTTGTTATGCCTTAATATCTTTTTTGTTTACGTGAAAAAATGGGAGAGTGAAAGCTCAAGTTTGGATCTGAAAACAAATTTGCCCATCCAAGATGTAAATGCACAAATGCTGAGAGAGATAGTTCCAAAAAGTATCTATGATTTTAAAAGATAGGCAAAGAGTGGGTTGTTTGGGTCGGGTAAATATCCAACCACTTGGGAATTTAATTTTTTCCACTCCTTAAATTTTGCTGATGATTAGGTCCACTTGCATCCTCAACATGTTTCTGGCATGCATATCCATCACATTTAAAGCATGTTAGGATCAGTTAGAAGTCCCTTTCCTATAAAATTCCACCAAGCTTATTATTACAGGTTGTACTAGTGGAATCTCCCAAACAAGGATAACAAAACCTCGGAGTTCATTTTTAGTGCGTGAAATATTTTCCAAATTTTTTTTGCACACATGTTCTCTAAAATTTTTATTTTATAATGCCTTAATATCTTTTTTGTTTACGTGACAAAATGGGAAAGTGAAAACTCAAGTTTGGATCTGAATACAAATTTGAGCATCCAAGATGGAAATGCACAAATGCTGAGAGAGATAGTTCCAAAAAGTATTTGTGATTTTTAAGGATAGGCAAAAAGTGGGTTGTTATGCTCTGATAAATATCCAACCACTTGAGAATTCTATTTATTCCACTCCTTGAATTTTTTGGATCATTAGGTCTACTTGCATCCTCAACATGTTTCTGGCATGCATATCCACCACATTTAAAGCATGTTAGGATCAGTTACAAGTCCCTTTCCTGTAAAATTCCAACAAGCTTATTATTAGGGGTTATACTAGTGGAATCTCCCAAACATAGATAACAAAACCATGGAGTTCATTTTTAGTGCGTGAAATAATTTTCAAATTTTTTTTGCATACATGAACTCTAAAATTTTCATTTTGTTATGCCTTAACATCTTTTTTATTTACGTGAAAAATGCGAGAGTGAAAGCTCTTGTTCTGATCTAAAAAAAAATTGACAATCCAAGATGGTAATGCCCAAATGCTGAGAGAGATAGTTCCAAAAAGTATCTGTCATTTTAAAGGATAGGCAAAAAGTGGGTTGTTTGGCGCTGGTCAATATCCAACCACTTGAGAATTTGATTTTTTCCACTCCTTGAAAATTTTGGATCTTTTGGTCTACTTGCATCCTCAACATGTTTCTGGCATGCATATCCGCCACATTTAAAGCATGTTAGGATCAGTTACAAGTCCCTTTCCAATAAAATTCCACCGAGCTTATTATTAGGGGTTGTACTAGTGGAATCTCCCAAACATGGATAACAAAACCTTGGAGTTCATTTTTAGAGCGTGAAATAATTTTTAAATATTTTTTTGCACACTTGAACTCTAAAATTTTCATTTTGTTATGCCTTAACATCTTTTTTATTGACGTGAAAAATGCGAGAGTGAAAGCTCTTGTTCTGATCTAAAAAAAAAATTTGACAATCCAAGATGGTAATACCCAAATGCTGAGAGAGATAGTTCCAAAAAGTATCTGTGATTTTCAAGGATAGGCAAAAAGTGGGTTGTTTGGCGCTGGTCAATATCCAACCACTTGAGAATTTGATTTTTTCCACTCCTTGAAATTTTTGGATCTTTAGGTCTACTTGCATCCTCAACATGTTTCTGGCATGCATATCCGCCACATTTAAAGCTGTTAGGATCAGTTACAAGTCCATTTCCTATAAAATTCCACCAAGCTTATTATTAGGGGTTGTACTAGTGGAATCTCCCAAACATGGATAACAAAACCTTGGAGTTCATTTTTAGTCCGTGAAATAATTTCCAAATTTTTTTTTGCACACATGAACTCTAAAATTTATTTTGTTATGCCTTAATACCTTTTTTGTTTACGAGATAAAATGGAAATGAAAACTCAAGTTTGGATCTGAAAACAAATATGAGCATCCAAGATGGAAATGCACAAATGCTGAGAGAGATAGTTCCAAAAAGTATCTGTGATTTTTAAGGATAGGAAAAAAGTGGGTTGTTATGTTCTGATAAATATCCAACCACTTGAGAATTTGATTTTTTCCACTCCTTGAAATTTTTGGATGATTAGGTCCACTTGCATCCTCAACATGTTTCTGGCATGAATATCCACCACATTTAAAGCACGATAGGATCAGTTAAGAGTCCCTTTCCTATAAAATTCCACCAGGCTTATTATTCGGGGTTATACTAGTGGAATCTCCCAAACATGGATAACAAAACCATGGAGTTCATTTTTAGTGCGGGAAATAAGTAACAAATGTTTTTTGCATACATGAACTCTAAAATTTTCATTTTGTTATGCCTTAATATCTTTTTTGTTAACGTGAAAAAATGGGAAAGTGAAAGCTCTTGTTTGGATCTGAAAACAAATTTGAGCATCCAAGATGGAAATGCACAAATGCTGAGAGAGATAGTTCCAAAAAGTATCTGTGATTTTTAAGGATAGGCAAAAATTCGGTTGTTATGCTATGGTAAATATCCAACCACTTGAGAATTTGATTTTTTCCACTCCTTGAAATTTTTGGATCATTAGTTCAACTTGCATCCTCAACATGTTTCTGGCATGCATATCCACCACATTTAAAGCATGTTAGGATCAGTTACAAGTCCCTTTCCTATAAAATTCCACCAAGCTTATTATTTGGGGTTATACTAGTGGAATCTCCCAAACATAGATAAGAAAACCATGGAGTTCATTTTTAGTGCGTGAAATAATATTCAAATTTATTTTTGCATACATGAACTCTAAAATTTTAATTTTGTTATGCCTTAATATCTTTTTTGTTTACGAGAAAAAATGGGAGAGTAAAAAGCTCAAGTTTGGATCTTAAAACAAATTTGATAATCCAAGATTTAAATACACAAATGCTGAGAGAGATAGTTCCAAAAAGTATCTGTGATTTTTAAGGATAGGAAAAAAGTGGGTTGTTATGTTCTGATAAATATCCAACCACTTGAGAATTTGATTTTTTCCACTCCTTGAAATTTTTGAATCATTAGGTCCACTTGCATCCTCAACATGTTTCTGGCATGAATATCCACCACATTTAAAGCACGATAGGATCAGTTAAGAGTCCCTTTCCTATAAAATTCCACCAGGCTTATTATTAGGGGTTATACTAGTGGAATCTCCCAAACATGGATAACAAAACCATGGAGTTCATTTTTAGTGCGGGAAATAATTAACAAATTTTTTTTGCATACATGAACTCTAAAATTTTCATTTTGTTATGCCTTAATATCTTTTTTGTTAACGTGAAAAAATGGGAAAGTGAAAGCTCTTGTTTGGATCTGAAAATAAATTTGAGCATCCAAGATGGAAATCCACAAATGCTGAGAGAGATAGTTCCAAAAAGTATCTGTGATTTTTAAGGATAGGCAAAAAGTCGGTTGTTATGCTATGGTAAATATCCAACCACTTGAGAATTTGATTTTTTCCACTCCTTGAAATTTTTGGATCATTAGTTCAACTTGCATCCTCAACATGTTTCTGGCATGCATATCCACCACATTTAAAGCATGTTAGGATCAGTTACAAGTCCCTTTCCTATAAAATTCCACCAAGCTTATTATTTGGGGTTATACTAGTGGAATCTCCCAAACATAGATAAGAAAACCATGGAGTTCATTTTTAGTGCGTGAAATAATTTTCAAATTTTTTTTTGCATACATGAACTCTAAAATTTTAATTTTGTTATGCCTCAATATCTTTTTTGTTTACGAGAAAAAATGGGAGAGTAAAAACTCAAGTTTGGATCTTAAAACAAATTTGATAATCCAAGATTTAAATACACAAATGCTGAGAGAGATAGTTCCAAAAAGTATCTGTGATTTTAAAGCATAGGCAAAAAGTGCGTTGTTTGGCTCTGGTAAATATCCAACCACTTGAGAATTTGATTTTTTCCACTCCTTGAAATTTTTGGATCATTAGATCCACTTGCATTCTCAACATGTTTCTGGCATGCATATCCACCTCATTTAAAGCATGTTAGGATCAGTTACAAGTCCCTTTCCTATAAAATTCCACGGAGCTTTTTATTAGGGGTTGTACTAGTGGAATCTCCTAAACATGAATAACAAAACCTTGGAGTTCATTTTTAGTGTGTGAAATAATTTCCAAATTTTTTTTTGCATACAAGAACTCTAAAATTTTCATTTTGTTATGCCTTAATATCTTTTTTTTTTTACGTGAAAAAATGGGAGAGTGAAAACTCAAGTTTGGATCTGAAAACAAATATGGGCATCCACGATGGAAATGCGCAAATGCTGAGTGAGAAAGATCCAAAAAGTATCTGTGATTTTTATGGGTAGGCAAAAAGTGGGTTGTTTGGCTCTGGTAAATATCCATTCACTTGAGAATTTGATTTTTTCTACTCCTTGAAATTTTTGGATCATTAGGTCCACTTGCATCCTCAACATTTTTTTGGCATGCATATCCACCACATTTAAAGCATGTTAGGATCAGTTACAAGTCCCTTTCCTATAAAATTCCACCAAGCTTATTATTAGGGATTGTGCTAGTGGAATCTCCCAAACATGGATAACAAAACCCTTGAGTTCATTTTTAGTGCGTGAAATAATTTCCAAATTTTTTTTTGCATACATAAACTCTAAAATGTTTATTTTGTTCCGCCTTGATATCTTTTTTGTTTACGAGAGAAAATGGGAGAGTGAAAACTCAAGCTTGGATCTGAAAACAAATTTCAGCATCCAAGATGGAAATGCACAATTGCTGAGTGAGATAGTTCCAAAAAGTATCTGTGATTTTTAAGGATAGGCAAAAAGTGGGTTTTTGGCTTTGGTAAATATCCAACCACTTGAAAATTTGATTTTTTCCACTCCTTGAAATTTTTGGATCATTACTTCCACTTGCATCCTCAAAAAGTTTCTGGCATCCATATCCACCACATTTAAACATTGTTAGGATCAGTTACAAGTCCCTTTCCTATAAAAATCCACCAAGCTTATTATTAGGGGTTATACTAGTGGAATCTCCCAAACATGGATAACAAAACCATGGAGTTCATTTTTTGTGCGTTAAATAATTTTCAAATTTTTTTAGGCATACAGGAACTCTAAAATTTTTATTTTGTTATGCCTTAATATCTTTTTTTTTTTACTAGAAAAAATGGGAGAGTGAAAACTCAACTTTGGATCTGAAATCAAATTTGAGCAACCAAGATGGAAATGCACAAATGCTGAGAGAGATAGTTCCAAAAAGTATCTGTGATTTTTTAGGATAGGCAAAAAGTGGGTTGTTATGCTCTGATAAATATCCAACCACTTGAGAATTTGATTTTTTCCACTCCTTGAAATTTTTGGATCATTAGTTCCACTTGCTTTCTCAACATGTTTCTGGCATGCATATCCACCACATTTAAAGCATCTTAGGATCAGTTACAAGTCCCTTTCGTATAAAATTCCACCTAGCTTATTTTAGGGGTTGTACTAGTGGAATCTCCCAAACATGGATAACAAAACGTTGGAGTTCATTTTAGGTGCGTGAAATAATTTTCAAATTTTTTTTTTTGCATAGATGAACTCTAAAATTTTCATTTTGTTATGCTTTAATATATTTTTTGTTTTCAAGAAAAAAAAGGGAGAGTGTAAACTCAAGTTTGGATCTGAAAACAAATTTGACCATCCAAGATGGAAATGGACAAATGCTGAGAGAGATAGTTCCAAAAAGTATCTGTGATTTTTAAGGATAGGAAAGAAGTAGGTTTTTGACTGTAGTAAATATCCAACCACTTGAGAATTTCATTTTTTCCACTCCTAGAAATTTTTGGATCATTAGGTCCACTTGCGTCCTCAACATGTTTCTGGCATGCATATCCACCACATTTAAAGCATGTTAGGATCAGTTACAAGTCCATTTCCTATAAAATTCCGCAGAGCTTATTATTAGGGGTTATACTTGTGGAAACTCCCAAACATGGATAACATAACCTCGGAGTTCATTTTTAGTGCGTGAAATAATTTTCAAATTATTTTTTGCATACATGAACTCTAAAATTTTCATTTTGTTATGCCTTAATATCTTTCTTATGTATGTAAGAAAATGGGATAGTGAAAGCTCAAGTTTGAATCTGAAAACAAATTTGACCATCCAAGATGGCAATGCACAAATGCTGAGAGAGATAGCTCCAAAAAGTATATGTGATTTTTAAGGATAGGCAAAAAGTGGGTTGTTTGGCTCTGGTAATTTGATTTTTTCCACTCCTTGAATTTTTCTGATCATTAGGTCCACTTGAATCGTCAACATTTTTCTGGCATGCATATCCACCACATTTAAAGCATGTTAGGATCAGTTACAAGTAGCTTTCCTATAAAATTCCACCAAGCTTATTATTGGGGTTGTACTAGTGGAATCTCCCAAACATGGATAACAAAACCATGGAGTTCATTTTTAGTGCGTGAAATAATTTTAAAATTTTTTTTGCATACAAGAACTCTAAAATTTTCATTTTGTCATGCCTAAATATCTTTTTTGTCTACGTGAAAAAATGACAGAGTGAAAGCTCTAGTTTGGATCTAAGAACAAATTTGACCATCCAAGATGGAAATGCACAAATGCTGAGAGAGATAGTTCCAAAAAGTATCTGTGATTTTTAAGGATAGGCAAAAAGTGGGTTGTTTGGCTCTGGTAAATATCCATCCACTTGAGAATTTCATTTTTTCCAATCCTTGAAATTTTTGGATCATTAGGTCCACTTGCATCCTCAACATGTCTCTGGCATGCATATCCACCACATTTAAAGCATGTTAGGATCAGTTACAAGTCCCTTTCCTATAAAATTCCACCAAGCTTATTATTAGAGGTTGTACTGGTGGAATCTCCCAAACATGGATAACAAAACCTTGGAGTTCATTTTTAGTGCGTGAAATAATTTCCAAATTTTTTTTAGCACACATGATCTCTAAAATTTTATTTTGTTATGCCTTAATATCTTTTTTGTTTACGAGAAAAAATGAGAGAGTGAAAACTCAAGTTTGGATCTGAAAACAAATTTGAGCATCCAAGATGGAAATGCACAAATGCTGAGAGAGATAGTTCCAAAAAGTATCTGTGATTTTTAAGGATAGGCAAAAAGTGGGTTGTTATGCTCTGATAAATATCCAACCACTTGAGAATTTGATTTATTCCACTCCTTGAAATTTTTGGATCATTAGGTCCACTTGCATCCTCAACATGTTTCTGGCATGCATATCCACCACATTTAAAGCATGTTAGGATCAGTTAAGAGTCCCTTTCCTATAAAATTCCACCAAGCTTATTATTTGGGGTTATACTAATGGAATCTCCTAAACATGGATAACAAAACCTTGGAGTTCATTTTTAGTGCGTGAAATAATTTCAAAATTTTTTATTTTTTTATCCCTGAATATCTTTTTTGTTTACGAGAGAAAGTGGGAGAGTGAAAACTGAAGTTTGGATCTGAAAACAAATTTGAGCATCCAAGATGGAAATGCACATATGCTGAGAGAGATAGTTCCAAAAAGTATCTGTGATTTTTAAGGATAGGCAAAAAGTGGGTTGTTATGCTCTGGTAACTATCCAAGCACTTGAGAATTTGATTTTTTCCACTCCTTAGAAAATTTTGGATAATTAGGTCCACTTGCATCTTCAACATTTTTCTGGCATGCATATCCAGCACTTTTAAAGCATGTTAGGATCAGTTACAAGTCCCTTTCCTATAAAATTCCACCAAGCTTATTCTTAGGGGTTGTACTAGTGGAATCTCCCAAACATGGATATCAAAACCTTGGAATTCATTTTTAGTGCGTGGAATAATTTTCATATTTTTTTTTGCATACAGGAACTCTAAAATTTTCAATTTGTTATGCCTTATTATCTTTTTTGTTTACGAGAAAAAATAGGAGAGTGAAAACTCAAGTTTGGATCTGAAAACAAATTTGAGCATCCAAGATGGAAATGCACAAATGCTGAGTGAGATAGTTCCAAAAAGTATCTGTGATTTTTAAGGATAGGCAAAAAGTGGGTTGTTTGGCTCTAGTAAATATCCAACCAGTTGTGAATTTGATTTTTTCCACTCCTTGAAATTTTTGGATCATTAGCTCTACTTGCATCCTCAACATGTTTTTGGCATGCATATCCACCACATTTAAAGCATGTTGGGATAAGTTACAAGGCCTTTCCTATAAAATTCCACCTAGCTTATTATTCGGAGTTGTAGTAGTGGAATCTCTGAAACATGGATAACAAAACCTTGGAGTTCATTTTTTGTGAGTGAAATAATTTTCAAATTTTTTTTTGCGTACTTGAACTCTAAAATTTTCATTTTGTTATGCCTTAATATCTTTTTTGTTTATGTAAAAAAATGGGATACTGAAAGCTCAAGTTTGGATCTGAAAACAAATTTGACCATCCAAGATGGCAATGCACAAATGCTGAGAGAGATACTTCCAAAAAGAATTTGTGATTTTTAAGGATAGGCAAAAAGTGGGTTGTTTGGCTCTGGTAATTTGATTTTTTCCACTCCCTGAAATTTTTGGATCATTAGGTCCCTTGCATCCTCAGCATGTTTCTGGTATGCATATCCACCACATTTAAAGCATGTTAGGATCAGTTACAAGTCCATTTCCTATAAAATTCCACCAAGCTTATTATTAGGGGTTGTACTAGTGGAATCTCCCAAACATGGATAACAAAACCTTGGAATTCATTTTTAGTGCGTGAAATAATTTTCAAATTTTTGTTTGTATACATGAACTCTAAAATTTTCATTTTGTTATGCCTTAATATCTTTTTTGTTTACGAGAAAAAATGGGATAGTGAAAACTCAAGTTTGGATCTGAAAACAAATTTGAGCATCCAAGATGGAAATGCACAAATGCTGAGAGAGATAGTTCCAAAAAGTATCTATGATTTTTAGGGATAGGCAAAAAGTGGGTTGTTATGCTCTGGTAAATATCCAACCACTTGAGAATTTGATTTATTCCACTCCTTGAAATTTTTGGATCATTAGGTCCACTTGCATCCTCAACATGTTTCTTGCATGCATATCCACCACATTTAAAGCATGTTAGGATCAGTTACTAGTCCCTTTCCTTAAATATTCCACCAAGCTTAATATTAGAGGTTATACTAGTGGAATCTCCCGAAGAAGGATAACAAAACCATGGAGTTCATTTTTAGTGCGTGAAATAATTTTCAAATGTTTTTTGCATTCTTGAACTCAAAAATTTTCATTTTGTTATACCTTAATATCTTTTTTGTTTATGTGAAAAAATGGGAGAGTGAAAGCTCTAGTTTGGATCTGAGAACAAATTTGACCATCCAAGATGGAAATGCACAAATGCTGAGAGAGATAGTTCCAAAAAGTATTTGTGATTTTTAAGGATAAGCAAAATGTGGGTTGTTTGGCTCTGGTAAATATCCAACCACTTGAGAATTTGATTTTTTCCACTCCCTGAAATTTTTGGATCATTAGGTCCACTTGCATCCTCAGCATGTTTCTGGCATGCATATCCACCACATTTAAAGCATGTTAGGATCAGTTACAAGTCCATTTCCTATAAAATTCCACCAAGCTTATTATTAGGGGCTGTACTAGTGGAATCTCCCAAACATGGATAACAAAACCTTGGAGTTCATTTTTAGTGCGTGAAATAATTTTCAAATTTTTTTTTGCATACATGAACTCTAAAATTTTCATTTTGTTATGCCTTAATATCTTTTTTGTATACGAGAAAAAATTGGATAGTGAAAACTCAAGTTTGGATCTGAAAACAAATTTGAGCATCCAAGATGGAAATGCACAAATGCTGAGAGAGATAGTTCCAAAAAGTATCTGTGATTTTTAAGGATAGGAAAAAAGGGGTTGTTATGCTCTGGTAAATATCCAACCACTTGAGAATTTGATTTATTCCACTCCTTGAAATTTTTGGATCATTAGGTCCACTTGCATCCTCAACATGTTTCTGGCATGCATATCCACCACATTTAAAGCATATTAGGATCAGTTAAGACTCCCTTTCCTATAAAATTCCACCAAGCTTATTATTAGGGGTTATACTAATGGAATCTCCCAAACATAGATAACAAAACCATGGAGTTCATTTTTAGTGCATGAAATAATTTTCAAATTTTTTTTTGCATATATGAACTCTAAAATTTTCATTTTGTTTTGCCGAAATATCTTTTTTGTTTACGTGAAAAAATGGGAAAGTGAAAGCTCTAGTTTGGATCTGAAAACAAATTTGAGCATCCAAGATGGAAATACACAAATGCTAAGAGAGATAGTTCCAAAAAGTATCTGTGATTTTTAAGGATAGGCAAAAAGTGGGTTGTTATGCTCTAGTAAATATCCAACCACTTGAGAATTTGATTTTTTCCACTCCTTGAAATTTTTGGATCATTAGGTCAACTTGCATCCTCAACATGTTTCTGGCATGCATATCCACCACATTTAAAGCATGTTAGGATCAGTTACAAGTCCCTTTCCTATAAAATTCCAACAAGCTTATTATTAGGGGTTAGAGTTGTGGAATCTCCCAAAAATAGTTAAGAAAACCATGGAGTTCATTTTTAGTGCGTGAAATAATTTTCAATTTTTTTTTTGCGTACATGAACTCTAAAATTTTCATTTTGTTATGCCTTAATATCTTTTCTGTTTACATGAAAAAATGGGAGAGTGAAAACTCAAGTTTGGATCTGAAAACAAATATGGGCATCCAAGATCGAAATGCACAAATGCTGAGTGAGATAGTTCCAAAAAGTATCTGTGATTTTTATGGATAGGCAAAAAGTGGGTTTTTGGCTCTGGTAAATATCCAACCACTAGAGAATTTTATTTTTTCCACTGCTTGAAATTTTTGGATCATTAGGTCCACTTGCATCCTCAACATGTTTCTGGCATGCATATCCACCACATTTAAAGCATGTTAGGATTAGTTACAAATCCCTTTCCTATAAAATTCCACCAAGCTTATTATTAGAGGTTATACTAGTGGAATCTCCCAAACATGGATAACAAAACCATGTAGTTCATTTTTAGTGCGTTCAATAATTTTCTAATTTTTTTTTTTTGCAAACATGTAACTCAAAAATTTTCATTTTTTTATGCCTTAATATCTTTTTTGTTTATGAGAAAAAATGGGAGAGTGAAAACGCATGTTTGGATCTGAAAACAAATTTGATAATCCAATATGGAAATGCACAATTGATGAGAGAGATAGTTCCAAAAAGTATCTGTGATTTTTAAGGATAGGCAAAGAGTGGGTTGTTTGGCTCTGGTAATATATCCAACCACTTGGGAATTTGATTTTTTCCACTCCTTGAAATTTTTGGATCATTAGGTCCACTTGCATCCTCAACATGTTTCTGGCATGCATATCCACCACATTTAAGGCCTGTCACGATCAGTTACAAGTCCATTTCCTATAAAATTCCACCAAGCTTATTATTAGGGTTGTACTAGTGGAATATCCCAAACATGGATAACATAACCTCGGAGTTCATTTTTAGTGCATGAAATAATTTTCATTTTTTTTGTTGAATACAGGAACTCTAAAATTTTTATTTTGTTATGCCTTAATATCTTTATTGTTTACATGAAAAAATGGGAGAGTGAAAACTGAAGTTTGGATCTGAAAACAAATTTGACCATCTAAGATGGCAATGCACAAATGCTAAAAGAGATAGTTCCAAAAGGAATCTGTGATTTTTAAGGATAGGGAAAAAGTGGGTTGATATGCTCTGGTAAATATCCAACCACTTGAGAATTTGATTTTTCCCACTGCTTGAATTTTTTGGATCATTAGGTCCACTTGCATCCACAACATGTTTTTGGCATACATATCCACCACATTTAAAGCATGTTAGGATCAGTTACAAGTCCCTTTCCTATAAAATTCCACCAAGCTTATTATTAGGGGTTTTACTAGTGGAATCTCCGCAACATGGATAATAAAACCTTGGAGTTCATTTTTAGTGCGTGAAATAATTTCAAAATTTTTTTTTGCATACTTGAACTCAAAAATTTTCATTTTGTTATGCCTTAATGTCTTTTTTGTTAACGTGAAAAAATGGGAGAGTGAAAACTCAAGTTTGGATCTGAAAACAAATATGGGCATCCAAGATGAAAATGCACAAATGCTGAGTGAGATAGTTCCAAAAAGTATCTGTGATTTTTAAGGATAGGAAAGAAGTAGGTTTTTTGGCTGTAGTAAATATCCAACCACTTGAGAATTTCATTTTTTCCACTCCTAGAAATTTTTGGATCATTAGGTCCACTTGCGTCCTCAACATGTTTCTGGCATGCATATCCACCACATTTAAAGCATGTTAGGATCAGTTACAAGTCCATTTCCTATAAAATTCCACAGAGCTTATTATTAGGGGTTATACTTGTGGAAACTCCCAAACATGGATAACATAACCTCAGAGTTCATTTTTAGTGCGTGAAATAATTTTCAAATTGTTTTTTGCATACATGAACTCTAAAATTTTCCTTTTGTAATGCCTTAATGTCTTTTTTGTTTACGAGTAAAAATGGGAGAGTGAAAACTCAAGTTTGGATCTGAAAACAAATTTGAGCATCCAAGATGGAAATGCACAAATGCTGATAGAAATAGTTCCAAAAAGTATATGTGATTTTTAAGGATAGGCAAAAAGTGGGTTTTTGGCTCTGGTAATTATCCAACCACTAGAATTTGATTTTTTCCACTCCTTGAAATTTTTGGATCAATAGGTCCACTTGCATCCTCAACATGTTTCTGGCATGCATACCCACCACATTTAAAGCATGTTAGGATCAGTTACAAGTCCCTTTCCTATAAAATTCCACCAAGCTTATTATTAGGGGTTATACTAGTGGAATCTCCCAAACGTGGATAACAAAACCATCGAGTTCATTTTTAGTGCGTGAAATAATTTTAAATTTTTTTTTGCATACATGACCTCTAAAATTTTCATTTTGTTATGCCTTAATATCTTTTTTGTTTACGAGAAAAAATGGGAGAGTGAAAACTCAAGTTTGGATCTGAAAAAAAATTTGACCATCCAGGATGGTAATGCCCTAATGCTGAGAGGGATAGTTCCAAAAACTATCTGTGATTTTTAAGGATAGGCAAAAAGTTGTTTTTTATGCTCTGGTAAATATCCAACCACTTGAGAATTTGATTTTTTCCGCACCTTGAAATTTTTGGATCACTAGGTTGATTTGCATCCTCAACATTTTTCTGGCATGCATATCCACCACATTTAAAGCATGTTAGGATCAGTTACAAGTCCTTTTCCTATAAAATTCCACCAAACTTATTATTAGGGGTTGTACTAGTGGAATCTCCCAAACATGGATAACAAGACCTTGGAGTTCATTTTTAGCGCTTGAAATAATTTTCAAATTTTTTTTTGCAAACATGAACTCAAAAATTTTCATTTTGTTATGCATTAATATCTTTTTTATCTACGTGAAAAAATGGGAGAGTGAAAGCTCTAGTTTGTATCTGAAAAAAAATTTGACCATCCAAGATGGTAATGCCCTAATGCTGAGAGTGATAGTTCCAAAAAGTATCTGTGATTTCTATGGATAGGCAAAAAGTGGGTTGTTTGGCTCTGCTAAATATCCAACCACTTGAGAATTTGATTTTTTCCACTCCTTGAAAATTTTGGATCATTAGGTCCACTTGCATCCTCAACGTGTTTCTGGCATGCATATCAACCACATTTAAAGCATGTTAGAATCAGTTACAAGTCCCTTTCATATAAAATTCCTCCAAGCTTATTATTAGGGGTTGTACTAGTGGAATCTCCCAAACATGGATAACAAAACCTTGGAGTTCATTTTTAGTGCGTGAAATAATTTCAATTTTTTTTTTTTTGCATACCTGAACTCTAAAATTTTCATTTTGTTCCGCCTTAATATCTTTTTTGTTTACGAGAAAAAATGGGCGAGTGAAAACTCAAGTTTGGATATGAAAACAAATTTTAGCATCCAAGATGGAAATGCACAAATGTAGAGAGAAATAGTTCCAAAAAGTATCTGTGATTTTTAGGGATAGGCAAAAAGTGGGTTTTTGGCTCTGGTAAATATTCAACCACTTGAGTGTTTGATTTTTTCCACTCCTTGAAATTTTTGGATCATTACGTCCACTTGCATCCTCAACATGTTAATGGCATGTATATCCACCACATATAAAGCATGTTCGGATCAGTCACAAGTCCCTTTCCTATAAAATTCCACCAAACTTATTATTAGGGGTTGTACAAGTGGAATCTCCCAAACATGGATAACAAAACCATGGAGTTCATTTTTAGTGCATGAAATAATTTTCAAATTTTTTTTTGCATACATGAACTCTAAAATTTTCATTTTGTTATGCCTTAATATCTTTTTTATTTATGTGAAAAAAGGGGAGAGTGAAAGCTCTAGTTTGGATCTGAAAAAAAAATTGACCATCCAAGATGATAATGCCCAAATACTGAGAGAGATAGTTCAAAAAAGTATCTGTGATTTTTAAGGATAGGCAAAAAGTGGGTTGTTTCGCTCTGGTAAATATCCAACCACTTGTGAATTTGATTTTTTCCACTCCTTGAAATTTTTGGATCATTAGGTCCACTTGCATCCTCAATGTGTTTCTGGCATGCATATCCACCACATTTAAAGCATGTTAGGATCAGTTATAAGTCCTTTTCCTATAAAATTCCACCAAACTTATTATTAGGGGTTGTACTAGTGGAATCTCCCAAACATGGATAACAAAACCATGGAGTTCATTTTTAGCGCATGAAATAATTTTCAAATTTTTTTTTGCATACAAGAACTCAAAAATTTTCATTTTGTTATGCCTTAATATCTTTTTCATTTACGTGAAAAAATGGGAGAGTGAAAGCTCTAGTTTGTATCTGAAAAAAAATTTGACCATCCAAGATGGTAATGCCCAAATGTTGAGAGTGATAGTTCCAAAAAGTATCTGTGATTTTTAAGGATAGGCAAAAAGTGGGTTGTTTGGCTCTGGTAAATATCCAACCACTTGAGAATTTGATTTTCTCCACTCCTTGAAATTTTTGGATCATTAGGTCCACTTGCATCCTCAACGTGTTTCTGGCATGCATATCAACGACATTTAAAGCATGTTAGAATCAGTTACAAGTCCCTTTCATATAAAATTCCTCCAAGCTTATTATTAGGGGTTGTACCAGTGGAATCTCCCAAACTTGGATAAGAAAACCTTGGAGTTCATTTTTAGTGCGTGAAATAATTTCAAATTTTTTTTTTGCATACATGAACTCTAAAACTTTCATTTTGTTATGCCTTAATATCTTTTTTGTTTACGAGAAAAAATGGGCGAGTGAAAACTCAAGTTTGGATATGAAAACAAATTTCAGCATCCAAGATGGAAATGCACAAATGTTGGGAGAAATAGTTCCAAAAACTATCTGTGATTTTTAAGGACAGGCAAAAAGTGGGTTTATGACTCTGGTATATATCCAACCACTTGAGTGTTTGATTTTTTCCACTCCTTGAAATTTTTGGATCATTAGGTCCACTTGCATCCTCAACATGTTTTTGGCATGCATATCCACCACATTTAAAGCATGTTAGGATCAGTTACAAGTCCCTTTCGTATAAAATTCCACCAAGCTTATTATTAGGGGTTATACTAGTGGAATCTCCCAAACATGGATAACAAAACCAAGGAGTTCATTTTTAGTGCGTTAAATAATTTTCAAATTTTTTTTGCATACATGAACTCTAAAATTTTCATTTTGTTATGCCTTAATATCTTTTTTATTTACGTGAAAAAATGGGAGAGTGAAAGCTCTAGTTTGTATCAGAAAAAAATTACACCATCCATGATGGTAATGCCCAAATACTATGAGAGATAGTTCCAAAAAGTATGTATGATTTTTAAGGATAGGGAAAAAGTGGGTTGTTTGGCTCTAGTAAGTATCCAACCACTTGAGAATTTGATTTTTTCCACTCCTTGAAATTTTTGGATCATTAGGTCCACTTGCATCCTCAAGGCGTTTCTGGCATGCATATCCACCACATTTAAAGCATGTTAGGATCACTTACAAGTCCCTTTCCTATAAAATTCCACCAAGCTTATTATTAGAGGTTGTACAAGTGGAATCTCCCAAACATGGATAAGAAAACCTTGGAGTTCATTTTTAGTGCGTGAAATAATTTCCAAATTTTTTTTTGCATACATGAACTCTAAAATTTTCATTTTTTATGCCTTAATATCTTTTTTATTTACGTGAAAAAATGGGAGAGTGAAAGCCCTAGTTTGTATCTGAAAAAAAATTTGACCATCCAAGATGGTAATGCCCAAATGCTTAGAGATATAGTTCCAAAAAGTATCCGTGATTTTTAAGGATAGGCAAAAAGTGGGTTGTTTGCTTCTGGTAAATATCCAACCACATGAGAATTTGATTTTTGCCACTCCTTGAAATTTTTTGATCATTAGGTCCACTTGAATCCTCAACGTGTTTTTGGCATCCATATCCACCACATTTAAAGCTTGTTAGGATCAGTTACAAGTCCCTTTCCTATAAAATTCCACCAAGCTTATTATTAGGTGTTGTACAAGTGGAATCTACCAAACTTGGATAACAAATCCTTGGAGTTCATTTTTAGTGCGTGAAATAATTTCCAAATTTTTTTGCATACATGAACTCTAAAATTTTCATTTTGTTATGCCTTAATATCTTTTTTGTTTATGAGAAAAAATGGGAGAGTGAAAACACAAGTTTGGATCTGAAAACAAATTTGATAATCCAAGATTTAAATCCACAAATCCTAAGAGAGATAGTTCCAAAAAGTATCTGTGATTTAAAAGGATAGGCAAAAAGTGGGTTGTTTGGCTCTGGTAAATATCCAACCACTTGAGAATTTGACTATTTCCACTCCTTGAAATTTTTTGATCATTACGTCCACTTGCATCCTCAACATGTTTCTGGCATGCATATCCACCACATATAAAGCATGTTAGGATCAGTTACAAGTCCCTTTCCAATAAAATTCCACCTAGCTTATTATTAGGGGTCGTACTAGTGGAATCTCCCAAACATAGATAACAAAACCTTTGAGTTCATTTTTAGTGCGTGAAATAATTTTCAAATTTTTTTTTCCATACATGAACTCTAAAATTTTCATTTTGTTATGCCTTAATATCATTTTTTTTTACGAGAAAAAATGGGAGAGTGAAAGCTCAAGTTTGGATCAGAAAACAAATTTGAGCATCCAAGATGGAAATGCACAAAGTCTGAGAGAAATAGTTCCAAAAAGTATCTGTGATTTTTAAGGATAGGCAAAAAGTGGGTTTATGGCTCTAGTAAATATCCAACCACTTGAGAATTATTTTTTCCACTCCATGAAATTTTTGGATCATTAGGTCCACTTGCATGCTCAACATGTTTCTGGCATGCATATCCACCATATTTAAAGCATATTAGGATCAGTTACAAGTCCCTTTCCTATAAAATTCCACCGAGCTTATTATTAGGGTTTATACTAGTGGAATCTCCCAAACATTGACAAAAAAACCATGGAGTTCATTTTTAGTGCGTGAAATAATTTTCAATTTTTTTTGCATACATGAAGCCTAAAATTTTCATTTTTTTATGCCTTAATATCTTTTTTATTTACGTGAAAAAATGGGAGAGTGAAAGCTCTAGTTTGGATCTGAGAACAAATTTGACCATTCAAGATGGTAATGCCCAAATGCTGAGAGAGATAGTTCCAAAAAGTATCTGTGATTATTAAGGATAAGCAAAAATTGGGTTGTTTGGCTCTGGTAAATATCCAACCAATTGACAATTTGATTTTTTCCACTCCTTGAAATTTTTGGATCATTAGGTCGACTTGCATCCTCAACATGTTTTTGGCATGCATTTCCACCACATTTAAAGCAAGTTAGGATCAGTTACAAGACCTTTTCTATAAAATTCCACCAAACTTATTATTAGGGGTTGTACTAGTGGAATCTCCCAAACATGGATAACAAAACCATGGAGTTCATTTTTAGTACATGAAATAGTTTTCAAATTTTTTTTTGCTCACATGAACTCTAAAATTTTTATTTTGTTATGCCTTAATGTCTTTTTTATTTTCGTGAAAAAAGTGGGAGAGTGAAAACTCAAGTTTGGATCTGAAAACAAATTTGAGCATCTAAGATGGAAATGCACAAATGCTGAGAGAGATAGTTCCAAAAAGTATCTGTGATTTTTAAGGATAGGCAAAAAGTGGGTTGATATGCTCTGGTAAATATCCAACAACTTGAGAATTTGATTTTTCCACTCCTCTAAATTTTTGGATCATTAGGTCCACTTGCATCCTCAACATGTTTTTGGCATACATATCCACCACATTTAAAGCATGTTAGGATCAGTTACAAGTCCCTTTCCTATAAAATTCCTCCAAGCTTATTATTAGGGGTTTTACTAGTGGAATCTCCCAAATTTGGATAACAAAACCTCGGAGTTCATTTTTAGTGCGTGAAATAATTTCAAATTTTTTTTTGCATACATGAACTCTAAAATTTTCATTTTGTTATGCCTTAATATCTTTTTTGTTTACAAGAATAAATGGGAGAGTGAAAGCTCAAGTTTGGATCTGAAAATAAATTTGAGCATCCAAGATGGAAATGCACAAATGCTGAGAGATATAGTTCCAAAAAGTATCTGTTATTTTTAAGGATAGGCAAAAAGTGGGTTGTTATTGTCTGGTCAATATCTAGCCACTTGAGAATTTGATTTTTTCCGCTCCTTAAAATTTTTCGATCATTAGGTCCACTTGCATCCTCAACATGTTTCTGGCATGCATATCCACCACATTTAAAGCTTGTTAGGACCAGTTACAAGTCGCTTTCTAATAAAATTCCACCAAGCTTATTATTAGGGGTTGTACTAGTGGAATCTCCCAAACATGGATAACAAACCATGGAGTTCATTTTTAGTGCATGAAATAATTTTCAAATTTTTTTTGCAAACCTGAACTCTAAAATTTTCATTTTGTTATGCCTTAATATCTTTTTTGATTACGAGAAAAAATGGGAGAGTGAAAACTCAAGTTTGGATCTGAAAACAAATTTGGCCATCGAAGATGGAAATGCACTAATGATGAGAGAGATAGTTCCAAAAAGTATCTGTGATTTTAAAGGGTAGGCAAAGAGTGGGTTGTTTGGCTCTTGTAAATTTCCAACCACTTGAGAATTTGATTTTTTCCACTCCTTGAATTTTTCTGATCAATAGGTCTACTTGCATCCTCAACATGTTTCTGGCATATATATCCACATCATTTAAAGCATGTTAGGATCAGTTACATGGCCCTTTCCTATAAAATTCCACCAAGCTTATTATTAGGGGTTGTACTAGTGGAATCTCCCAAACATGGATAACAAAACCTTGGAGTTCATTTTTAGTGCGTGAAATAATTTTCAAATTTTTTTTTGCATACATGAACTCTAAAATTTTCATTTTGTTTTGCCTTAATATCTTTTTTTTTACGAGAAAAAATGGGAGAGTGAAAGCTCAAGTTTGAATCTGAAAACAAATTTGAGCATCGAAGATGGAAATGCACAAAGTCTGAGAAAAGTAGTTCCAAAAAGTACCTGTGATTTTTAAGGATAGGCAAAAAGTGGGTTGTTATGCTCTGGTAAATATCCAACCACTTGAGAATTTGATTTTTCCACTCCTTGAAATTTTTTTATCATTACGCCACTTGCATCCTCAACATGTTTCTGGCATGGATATCCACCACATTTAAAGCATGTTAGGATCAATTACAAGTCCCTTTCCTATAAAATTCCACCTAGCTTATTATTAGGGGTTGTACTAGTGGAATCTCCCAAACATGGATAACAAAACCTTGGAGTTCATTTTTAGTGCGTGAAATAATTTTCAAATTTTTTTTTGCATACATGAACTCTAAAATTTTCATTTTTTTATGCCTTAATATCTTTTTTTTTTTACGAGAAAAAATGGGAGAGTGAAAGCTCAAGTTTGGATCTGAAAACAAATTTGAGCATCTAAGATGGAAATGCACAAAGTCTGAGAGAAATAGTTCCAAAAAGTATCTGTGATTTTTAAGGATAGGCAAAAAGTTGGTTGTTATGCTCTGGTAAATATCCAACCACTTGAGAATTTGATTTTTTCCACTCCTTGAAATTTTTGGATCATTAGGTCCACTTGCATCCTCAACGTGTTTCTGGCATGCATATCAACCACATTTAAAGCATGTTAGAATCAGTTACAAGTCCTTTTCATATAAAATTCCTCCAAACTTATTATTAGGGGTTGTACCAGTGGAATCTCCCAAACTTGGATAACAAAACCTAGGAGTTCATTTTTAGTGCGTGAAATAATTTCAAATTTTTTTTTGCATACATGAACTCTAAAACTGTCATTTTGTTATGCCTTAATATCTTTTTTGTTTACGAGAAAAAATGGGCGAGTGAAAACTCAAGTTTGGATATGAAAACAAATTTCAGCGTCCAAGATGGAAATGCACAAATTTTGAGAGAATTAGTTCCAAAAACTATCTGTGATTTTTAAGGATAGGCAAAAAGTGGGTTTATGACTCTGGTAAATATCCAACCACTTGAGTGTTTGATTTTTTCCACTCCTTGAAATTTTTGGATCATTAGGTCCACTTGCATCCTCAACATGTTTCTGGCATGCATACCCACCACATTTAAAGCATGTTAGGATCAGTTACAAGTCCCTTTCCTATAAAATTCCACCTAGCTTATTATTAGGGGTTATACTAGTGGAATCTCCCAAACGTGGATAACAAAACCATGGAGTTCATTTTTAGTGCGTGAAATAATTTTAAATTTTTTTTTGCATACATGACCTCTAAAATTTTCATTTTGTTATGCCTTAATATCTTTTTTGTTTACGAGAAAAAATGGGAGAGTAAAAACTCAAGTTTGGATCAGAAAACAAATTTGAGCGTCCAAGATGGAAATGGACAAATGCTGAGAGGGATAGTTCCAAAAAGTATCTGTGATTTTTAAGGATAGGCAAAAAGTGGGTTGTTATGCTCTGGTAAATATCCAACCACTTGAGAATTTGATTTTTTCCGCTCCTTGAAATTTTTGGATCACTAGGTCGATTTGCATCCTCAACATTTTTCTGGCATGCATATCCACCACATTTAAAGCATGTTAGGATCAGTTACAAGTCTTTTTCCTATAAAATTCCACCAAACTTATTATTAGGGGTTGTACTAGTGGAATCTCCCAAACATGGATAACAAGACCTTGGAGTTCATTTTAAGCGGTTGAAATAATTTTCAAATTTTTTTTTGCATACATGAACTCAAAAATTTTCATTTTGTTATGCATTAATATCTTTTTTATTTACGTGAAAAAATGGGAGAGTGAAAGCTCTAGTTTGTATCTGAAAAAAAATTTGACCATCCAAGATGGTAATGCCCAAATGTTGAGTGTGATAGTTCCAAAAAGTATTTGTGATTTCTAAGGATAGGCAAAAAGTGGGTTCTTTGGCTCTGGTAAATATCCAACCACTTGAGAATTTGATTTTTTCCACTCCTTGAAATTTTTGGATCATTAGGTCCGCTTGCATCCTCAACGTGTTTCTGGCAAGCATATCAACCACATTTAAAGCATGTTAGAATCAGGTACAAGTCCCTTTCCTATAAAATTCCACCAAGCTTATTATTAGGGGTTATTCAAGTGGAATCTCCCAAACGTGGATAACAAAACCATGGCGTGCATTTTTAGTGCGTGAAATAATTATAAAATTTTTTTTGCATACATGACCTCTAAAATTTTCATTTTGTTATGCCTTAATATCTTTTTTGTTTACGAGAAAAAATGGGAGAGTGAAAATTCAAGTTTGGATCAGAAAACAAATTTGAGCGTCCAAGATGGAAATGGACAAATGCTGAGAGAGATAGTTCCAAAAAGTATCTGTGATTTTTAAGGATAGGCAAAAAGTGGGTTGTTATGCTCTGGTAAATATCCAACCACTTGAGAATTTGATTTTTTCCTCTCCTTGAAATTTTTGGATCACTAGGTCGATTTGCATCCTCAACATTTTTCTGGCATGCATATCCACCACATTTAAAGCATGTTAGGATCAGTTACAAGTCCTTTTCCTATAAAATTCCACCAAACTTATTATTTGGGGTTGTACTAGTGGAATCTCCCAAACATGGATAACAAAACCATGGAGTTCATTTTTAGCGCATGAAATAATTTTCAAATTTTTTTTTGCATACATGAACTCAAAAATTTTCATTTTGTTCTGCATTAATATCATTTTTATTTACGTGAAAAAATGGAAGAGTGAAAGCTCTAGTTTCTATCCGAAAAAAAATTTGACCATCCAAGATGGTAATGCCCAAATGCTGAGAGTGATAGTTCCAAAAAGTATCTGTGATTTCTAAGGATAGGCAAAAGTGGGTTGTTTGGCTCTGGTAAATATCCAACCACTTGAGAATTTGATTTTTTCCACTCCTTGAAATTTTTGGATCATTAGGTCCACTTGCATCCTCAACGTGTTTCTGGCTTGCATATCAACCACATTTAAAGCATGTTAGAATCAGTTACAAGACCCTTCCATATAAAATTCCTCCATGCTTATTATTAGGGGTTGTACCAGTGGAATCTCCCAAACTTGGATAACAAAACAATGGAGTTCATTTTTAGTGCATGAAATAATTTTCAAAATTTTTTTTTTGCATACATGAACTCTAAAATTTTCATTTTGTTATGCCTTAATATCTTTTTTATTTACGTGAAAAAATGGGAGAGTGAAAGCTCTAGTTTGTATCTGAAAAAAAATTTGACCATCCAAGATGGTAATGCCCAAATGTTGAGAGTGATAGTTCCAAAAAGTATCTGTGATTTTTAAGGATAGGCAAAAAGAGGGTTTTTTGGCTCTGGTAAATATCCAACCACTTGAGAATTTGATTTTTTCCACTCCTTGAAATTTTTGGATCATTAGGTCCACTTGCATCCTCAATGTGTTTCTGGCATGCATATCAACCACATTTAAAGCATGTTAGAATCAGTTACAAGTCCCTTTCATATAAAATTCCTCCAAGCTTATTATTAGGGGTTGTACCAGTGGAATCTCCCAAACTTGGATAACAAAACCTTGGAGTTCATTTTTAGTGCGTGAAATAATTTCAAATTTTTTTTTGCATACATGAACTCTAAAACTTTCATTTTGTTATGCCTTAATATCTTTTTTGTTTACGAGAAAAAATGGGCGAGTGAAAACTCAAGTTTGGATATGAAAACAAATTTCAGCATCCAAGATGGAAATGCACAAATGTTGAGAGAAATAGTTCCAAAAACTATCTGTGATTTTTAAGGATAGGCAAAAAGTGGGTTTATGACTCTGGTAAATATCCAACCACTTGAGTGTTTGATTTTTTCCACTCCTTGAAATTTTTGGATCATTAGGTCCACTTGCATCCTCAACATGTTTTTGGCATGCATATCCACCACATTTAAATCATGTTAGGATCAGTTACAAGTCCCTTTCCTATAGAATTCCACCAAGCTTATTATTAGGGGTTATACTAGTGGATTCTCCCAAACATGGATAACAAAACCGAGTTCATTTTTAGTGCGTTAAATAATTTTCAAATTTTTTTTGCATACATGAACTCTAAATTTTCATTTTGTTATGCATTAATATCTTTTTTATTTACGTGAAAAAATGGGAGAGTGAAAGCTCTAGTTTGTATCAGAAAAAAAATTTCACCATCCATGATGGTAATGCCCAAATACTATGAGAGATAGTTCCAAAAAGTATCTGTGATTTTTAAGGATAGGCAAAAAGTGGGATGTTATGCTCTTGTAAATATCTAACCACTTGAGAATTTGATTTTTTCCACTCCTTGAAATTTTTTGATCATTACGTCCACTTGCACCCTCAACATGTTTCTGGCATGCATATCCACCACATTTAAAGCATGTTAGGATCAGTTACAAGTCCCTTTCCTATAAAATTCCACCAAGCTTATTATTAGGGGTTGTACTAGTAGAATCTCCCAAACATGCATAACAAAACCTTGGAGTTCATTTTAGGTGCGTGAAATAATTTTCAAAATTTTTTTTGCATACATGAGCTCTAAAATTGTCATTTTGTTATGCCATAATATCTTTTTTTTTACGAGAAAAATGGCAGAGTGAATGCTCAAGTTTGGATCTGAAAACAAATTTGAGCATCCAAGATGGAAATGCACAAATGATGAGAGATATTGTTCCAAAAAGTATCTGTGATTTTTAACGATAGGCAAAAAGTGGGTTGTTATGCTCTGGTAAATATCCAACCACTTGAGAATTTGATATTTTCCACCCCTTGAAATATTTTGATCATTACGTCCACTTGCATCCTCAACATGTTTCTGGCATGCGTATCCACCACATTTAAAGCATGTTTGGATCAGTTACAAGTACCTTTCCTATAAAATTCCACCAAGCTTATTATTAGGGTTTGTTCTAGCTGAATGTCCGAAACATGGATAACAAAACCATGGAGTTCATTTTTAGTGAGTGAAATAATTTTCAAATTTTTTTTTGCATACTTGAACTCTATAATTTTCATTTTGTTATGCCTTAATATCTTTTTTTGTTTACGAGAAAAAATGGGTGAGTGAAAAGTCAAGTTTGGATCTGAAAACAAATTTGAGCATCCAACAAGGAAATGCACAAATGCTGAGAGATATAGTTCGAAAAAGTATCTGTGATTTTTAAGGATACGCAAAAAGTGGGTTGTTATGCTCTGGTAAATATCCAACCACTTGAGAATTTGAATTTTTCCACTCCTTGAAATTTTTTGATCATTACATCCACTTGCATCCTCAACATGTTTCTGGCATTCATATCCACCACATTTAAAGCATGCTAGGATCAGTTACAAGTCCCTTTCCTATAAAATTCCACCTAGCTTATTATTAGGGGTTGTACTAGTGGAATCTCCCAAACATGGATGACAAAACCTTGGAGTTCATTTTTAGTGCGTGAAATAATTTTCAAATTTTTTTTTGCATACATGAACTCTAAAATTTTCATTTTGTTATGCCTTAATATCTTTTTTTTTTTACGAGAAAAAATGGGAGAGTGAAAGCTCAAGTTTGGATCTGAAAACAAATTTGAGCATCCAAGATGGAAATGCACAAAGTCTGAGAGAAATAGTTCCAAAAAGTATCTGTGATTTTTAAGGATAGGCAAAAAGTGGGTTGTTATGCTCTGGTATATATCCAACCACTTGAGAATTTGATTTTTTCCACTCCTTGAAATTTTTTGATCATTACGTCCACTTGCATCCTCAACATGTTTCTGGCATGCATATCCACCACATTTAAAGCATGTCATGATCAATTACAAGTCCCTTTCGTATAAAATTCCACCAAGCTTATTATTAGGGTTTGTACTAGTCGAATCTCCCAAACATGGATAACAAAACCATGCAGTTCATTTTTAGTGCGTGAAATAATTTTCAAATTTTTTTTTGCATACATGAACTCGATCATTTTCATTTTGTTATGCCTTAATATCTTTTTTGTTTACGACAAAAAATGGGAGAGTGAAAACTCATGTTTGGATCTGAAAACAAATTTGAGCATCCAAGATGGAAATGCACAAATGGTCAGAGAGATAGTTCCAAAAAGTATCTGTGATTTTAAAGGATTGGCGAAGAGTGGGTTGTTGGGCTTTGGTAAATATCCAACCACTTGAGAATTTGATTTTTTCTACTCCTTCAAATTTTTAGATCATTAGGTCCACTTGCATCCTCAACATGTTTCTGGCATGCATATCCACCACATTTAAAGCATGTTAGGATCACTTACAAGGCCCTTTCCTATAAAATTCCACCAAGCTTATTATTAGGGGTTGTACTAGTAGAATCTCCCAAACATGCATAACAAAACCTTGGAGTTCATTTTAAGTGCGTGAAATAATTTTCAATTTTTTTTTTGCTTACATGAGCTCTAAAATTGTCATTTTGTTATGCCACAATATCTTTTTTTTTACGAGAAAAATGGCAGAGTGAATGCTCAAGTTTGGATCTTAAAACAAATTTGAGCATCCAAGATGGAAATGCACAAATGATGAGAGATATTGTTCCAAAAAGTATCTGTGATTTTTAACGATAGGCAAAAAGTGGGTTGGTATGCTCTGGTAAATATCCAACCACTTGAGAATTTGATTTTTTCCACTCCTTGAAAATTTTTGATCATTACGTCCACTTGCATCCTCAACATGTTTCTGGCATGCATATCCACCACATTTAAAGCATGTTAGGATCAGTTACAAGTACCTTTCCTATAAAATTCCACCAAGCTTATTATTAGAGTTTATTCTAGTGGAATCTCCGAAACATGGATAACAAAACCATGGAGTTCATTTTTAGTGAGTGAAATAATTTTCAAATTTTTTTTTGCATACTTGAACTCTATAATTTTCATTTTGTTATGCCTTAATATCTTTTTTGTTTACGAGAAAAAATGGGTGAGTGAAAACTCATGTTTGGATCTCAAAACAAATTTGAGCATCCAACAAGGAAATGCACAAATGCTGAGAGATATAGTTCCAAAAAGTATCTGTGACTTTTAAGGATACGCAAAAAGTGGGTTGTTATGCTCTGGTAAATATCCAACCACTTGAGAATTTGATTTTTTCCACTCCTTGAAATATTTTGATCATTAGGTCCACTTGCATCCTCAACATGTTTCTGGCATGCATATCCACCACATTTAAAGCATGTTAGGACCTGTACAAGTCCCTTTCCTATAAAATTCCACCAAGCTTATTATTAGCGGTTGTACTAGTGGAATGTCCTAAACGTGGATAACAAAACCATGGAGTTCATTTGTAGTGCGTGAAATAATTTTCAAATTTTTTTTTGCATACATGCACTCTAAAATTTTCATTTTGTTATGCCTTAATATCTTTTTTGTTTACGAGAAAAAATGGGAGAGTGAAAACTCAAGTTTGGATCTGAAAAAAAATTTGACCATCCAAGATGAAAATGCACTAATGGTGAGAGAGATAGTTCCAAAAAGTATCTGTGATTTTAATGGATAGGCAAAGAGTGGGTTGTTTGGCTCTGGTAAATATCCAACCACTTGTGAATTTGATTTTTTCCACTCCTTGAATTTTTCTGATCATTAGGTCTACTTGCATCCTCAACATGTTTCTGGCATGCATATCCACAACATTTAAAGCATGTTAGGATCAGTTACATGGCCCTTTCCTATAAAATTCCACCAAGCTTATTATTTGGGGTTGTACTAGTGGAATCTCCCAAACATGGAAAACAAAACCTTGGAGTTCATTTTTAGAGCGTGTAATAATTTTCAATTTTTTTTTGCATATATGAACTCCCAAATTTTCATTTTCTTATCCCTTAATATCTTTTTTTTTTTCGAGAAAAAATGGGAGAGTGAAAGCTCAAGTTTGGATCTGAAAACAAATTTTTGCCTCCAAGATGGAAATGCGCAAATGCTGAGAGAAATAGTTCCAAAAATTATCTGTGATTTTTAAGGATAGGCGAAAAGTGGGCTGTTATGCTCTAGTAAATATCCAACCACTTGAGAATTTGATTTTTTCCACTCCTTGAAATTTTTCGATCACTACGTCCACTTGCATCCTCAACATGTTTCTTGCATGCATATCCACCACATTTAAAGCATGTTAGGATCAGTTACAAGTACCTTTCCTATAAAATTCCACCAAGCTTATTATTAGGGTTTGTTCTAGTGGAATCTCCGAAACAAGGATAACAAAACCATGGAGTTCATTTTTAGTGCGTGAAATAATTTTCAAATTCTTTTTGCATACTTGAACTCTATAATTTTCATTTTGTTATGCCTTAATATCTTTTTTAGTTACGAGAAAAAATGGGTGAGTGAAAACTCAAGCTTGGATCTCAAAACAAATTTGAGCATCCAACAAGGAAATGCACAAATGCTGAGAGATATAGTTCCAAAAAGTATCTGTGATTTTTAACGATAAGCGAAAAGTGGGTTGTTATGCTCTGGTAAATATCCAACCACTTGAGAATTTGATTTTTTCCACTCCTAGAATTTTTCTGATCATTAGGTCTACTTGCATCCTCAACATGTTTCTGGCATGCATATCCACCACATTTAAAGCATGTTAGGATCAGTTACAAGGCCCTTTCCTATAAAATTCCACCAAGCTTATTATTAGGGGTTGTACTAGTGGAATCTCCTAAACATGGATAAGAAAACCATGGAGTTCATTTTTCGTGCGTGAAATAATTTTCAAATTTTTTTTTGCGTACATGAACTCTAAAAGTTTCCTTTTTTAATGCCTTAATATCTTTTTTTTTTACGAGAAAAAATGGGAGAGTAAAAGCTAGAGTTTGGATCTGAAAACAAATTTGAGCATCCAAGATGGAAATGCACAAATGCTGAGAGAAATAGTTCCAAAAAGTATCTGTGATTTTTAAGGATAGGCAAAAAGTGGGCTGTTATGCTCTTGTAAATATCTAACCACTTGAGAATTTGATTTTTTCCACTCCTTGAAACTTTTTGATCATTACGTCCACTTGCACCCTCAACATGTTTCTGGCATGCATATCCACCACATTTAAAGCATGTTAGGATCAGTTACAAGTCTCTTTCCTATAAAATTTCACCAAGCTTATTATTAGAGTTTGTACTAGTGGAATCTCCCAAACATGGATAACAAAACAATGGAGTTCATTTTTAGTGCGTGAAATAATTTTCAATTTTTTTTTCATACATGAACTCTATACTTTTCATTTTGTTATGCCTTAATATCTTTTTTGTTTACGAGAAAAAATGGGATAGTGAAAACTCAAGTTTGGATCTGAAAACAAATTTGAGCATCACACATGGAAATGCACAAATGGTGAGAGAGATAGTTCCAAAAAGTATCTGTGATTTTAAAGGATAGGCAAAGAGTGGGTTGTTTGGCTCTGGTAAATATCCAACCACTTGAGAATTTGATTTTTTCCACTCCTTGAATTTTTCTGATCATTAGGTCTACTTGCATCCTCAACGTATTTCTGGCATGCATATCCACCACAATTAAAGCATGTTAGGATCAGTTACAAGGCCTTTTCCTATAAAATTCCACCAAGCTTATTATTAGGGGTTGTACTAGTGGAATCTCCCAAACATGGATAGCAAAACCTTGGAGTTCATTTTTAGTGCGTGAAATAATTTTCAAATTTTTTTTGCATACATGAACTCTAAAATTTTCGTTGTGTTATGCCTTAATATCTTTTTTCTTTATGAGAAAAAATGGGAGAGTGACAACTCAAGTTTGGATCTGAAAACAAATTTGAGCATACAAGATGGAAATGCACAAATGCTGAGAGAGATAGTTCCAAAAAGTATCTGTGATTTTTAAGGATAGGCAAAGAGTGGGTTGTTATGCTCTGGTAAATATCCAACCACTTGAAAATTTGATTTTTTCCACACCTTGAATTTTTTTGATCATTAGGTCCACTTTCATCCTCCACATGTTTCTGGCATCCATGTCCACCACATTTAAAGCATGTTAGGATCAGTTACAAGTCCCTTTCCTATAAGATTCCACAAGCTTATTATTAGGGGTTGTACTAGTGGAATCTCCCAAACATGGAAAACAAAACCATGGAGTTCATCTTTAGTGCGTGAAATAATTTTCAAATTTTTTTATGCATACATGAACTCTATAATTTTCATTTTGTTATTCCTTAATATCTTTTTTGATTACTAGAAAAAATGGGAGAGTGAAAACTCAAGTTTGGATCTAAAAACAAATTAGAGCATCCAAGATGGAAATGCACAAATGGTGAGAGAGATAGTTCCAAAAAGTATCTGTGATTTTAAAGGATAGGCAAAGAGTGGGTTGTTTGGCTCTAGTAAATATCCAACCACTTGAGAATGTGATTTTTTCCACTCCTTGAATTTTTCTGATCATTAGGTCTACTTGCATCCTCAACATGTTTCTGGCATGCATATCCACAACATTTAAAGCATGTTAGGATCAGTTACAAGGCCCTTTCCTATAAAATTCCACCACGATTATTATTTGGGGTTGTACAAGTGGAATCTCCCAAATATGGATAGTAAAACCATGGAGTTCATTTTAAGTGCGTGAAATAATTTTCATTTTTTTTTTTGCATACATGAACTTTAAAATTTTCAATTTGTTATGCCTTAATATCTTTTTTTTTACGAGAAAAAATGGGAGAGTGAAAACTCAAGTTTGGATCTGAAAAAAAATTTGAGCATCCAAGATGGAAATGCACAAATGCTGAGAGAAATAGTTCCAAAAAGTATTTGTGATTTTTAAGGATAGGCAAAAAGTGGGCTGTTATGCTCTTGTAAATATCTAACCACTTGAGAATTTGATTTTTTCCACTCCTTGAAATTTTTTGATCATTACGTCCACTTGCACCCTCAACATGTTTCTGGCATGCATATCCACCACATTTAAAGCATGTTAGGATCAGTTACAAGTCTCTTTCCTATAAAATTTCACCAAGCTTATTATTAGAGTTTGTACTAGTGGAATCTCCCAAACATGGATAACAAAACAATGGAGTTCATTTTTAGTGCGTGAAATAATTTTCAATTTTTTTTTTCATACATGAACTCTATACTTTTCATTTCGTTATGCCTTAATATCTTTTTTGTTTACGAGAAAAAATGGGATAGTGAAAACTCAAGTTTGGATCTGAAAACAAATTTGAGCATCACACATGGAAATGCACAAATGGTGAGAGAGATAGTTCCAAAAAGTATCTGTGATTTTAAAGGATAGGCAAAGAGTGGGTTGTTTGGCTCTTGTAAATTTCCAACCACTTGAGAATTTGATTTTTTCCACTCCTTGAATTTTTCTGATCTTTAGGTCTACTTGCATCCTCAACGTATTTCTGGCATGCATATCCACCACAATTAAAGCATGTTAGGATCGGTTACAAGGCCTTTTCCTATAAAATTCCACCAAGCTTATTATAAGGGGTTGTACTAGTGGAATCTCCCAAACATGGATAACAAAACCTTGGAGTTCATTTTTCGTGCGTGAAATAATTTTCAAATTTTTTTTGCATACATGAACTCTAAAATTTTCATTGTGTTATGCCTTAATATCTTTTTTCTTTACAAGAAAAAATGGGAGAGTGACAACTCAAGTTTGGATCTGAAAACAAATTTGAGCATACAAGATGGAAATGCACAAATGCTGAGAGAGATAGTTCCAAAAAGTATCTGTGATTTTTAAGGATAGGCAAAGAGTAGGTTGTTATGCTCTGGTAAATATCCAACCACTTGAAAATTTGATTTTTTCCACACCTTGAATTTTTTTGATCATTAGGTCCACTTTCATCCTCCACATGTTTCTGGCATCCATGTCCACCACATTTAAAGCATGTTAGGATCAGTTACAAGTCCCTTTCCTATAAAATTCCACCAAGCTTATTATTAGGGGTTGTACTAGTGGAATCTCCCAAACATGGAAAACAAAACCATGGAGTTCATCTTTAGTGCGTGAAATAATTTTCAAATTTTTTTATGCATACATGAACTCTATAATTTTCATTTTGTTATTCCTTAATATCTTTTTTGATTACTAGAAAAAATGGGAGAGTGAAAACTCAAGTTTGGATCTAAAAACAAATTAGAGCATCCAAGATGGAAATGCACAAATGGTGAGAGAGAAAGTTCCAAAAAGTATCTGTGATTTTAAAGGATAGGCAAAGAGTGGGTTGTTTGGCTCTGGTAAATATCCAACCACTTGAGAATGTGATTTTTTCCACTCCTTGAATTTTTCTGATCATTAGGTCTACTTGCATCCTCAACATGTTTCTGGCATGCATATCCACAACATTTAAAGCATGTTAGGATCAGTTACAAGGCCCTTTCCTATAAAATTCCACCACGATTATTATTTGGGGTTGTACAAGTGGAATCTCCCAAATATGGATAGTAAAACCATGGAGTTCATTTTAAGTGCGTGAAATAATTTTCAATTTTTTTTTTGCATACAAGAACTTTAAAATTTTCATTTTGTTATGCCTTAATATCATTTTTTTTTTACGAGAAAAAATGGGAGAGTGAAAGCTCAAGTTTGGATCTGAAAAAAAATTTGAGCATCCAAGATGGAAATGCACAAATGCTGAGAGAAATAGTTCCAAAAAGTATCTGTGATTTTTAAGGATAGGCAAAAAGTGGGCTGTTATGCTCTGGTAAATATCCAACCACTTGAGAATTTGATTTTTTCCACTCCTTGAATTTTTTTGATCATTAGGTCCACTTGCATCCTCCACATGTTTCTGGCATCCATATCCGCCACATTTAAAGCTTGTTAGGACCAGTTACAAGTCCCTTTCCTATAAAATTCCACCAAGCTTATTATTAGGGGTTGTACTAGTGGAATCTCCCAAACATGGATAACAAAACCATGGAGTTCATTTTTAGTGTGTGAAATAATTTTCAATTTTTTTTTTGCATACATGAAATCTAAAATTTTCATTTTGTTATGCCTTAATATCTTTTTTGTTTACGAGAAAAAATGGGAGAGTGAAAGCAAATTTGAATATCCAAGATGGTAATGCACTAATGGTGAGAGAGATAGTTCCAAAAAGTATCTGTGATTTTAAAGGATAGGCAATGAGTGGGTTGTTTGGCTCTAGTAAATATCCAACTACTTGAGAATTTGATTTTATCCACTCCTTGAATTTTTCTGATAATTAGGTCTACTTGGATCCAGAACATGTTTATGGCATGCATATCCACAACATTTAAAGCATGTTAGGATCAGTTACAAGTCCCTTTCCTATAAAATTCCACCAAGCTTATTATTAGAGGTTGTACTGGTGGAATCTCCCAAACATGGATAACAAAACCTTGGAGTTCATTTTTAGTGCGTGGAATAATTTCCAAATTTTTTTTAGCACACATGATCTCTAAAATTTTATTTTGTTATGCCTTAATATCTTTTTTGTTTACGAGAAAAAATGAGAGAGTGAAAACTCAAGTTTGGATCTGAAAACAAATTTGAGCATCCAAGATGGAAATGCACAAATGCGGAGAGAAATAGTTCCAAAAAGTATCTGTGATTTTTAAAGATAGGGAAAAAGTGGGTGTTATGCTCTGGTAAATATCCAACCACTTGAGAATTTGATTTTTTCCTTTCCTTGAAATTTTTGGATCATTAGGTCCACTTGCATCCTCAACATATTTCTGGCATGCATATCCACCACATTTAAAACATGTTAAGATCAGTTACAAGTCCCTTTCCTATAAAATTCCACCAAACTTATTATTAGGGGTTATACAAGCAAAATCTCCCAAACATGGATAACAAAACCATGGAGTGCCTTTTTAGTGCGTGAAATAATTTTCAAATTTTTTTTTGCATACATGAACTCTAAAATTTTCATTTTGTTATGCCTTAATAGCTTTTTTGTTTAAGTGAACAAATGGGAGAGTAAAAGCTCTAGTTTGGAACTGAAAAGAAATATGACCATCCAAGATGGAAATGCACAAATGCTGAGAGATATAGTTCCAAAAAGTATCTGTGATTTTTAAGGATAGGCAAAAAGTGGGTATTTATGCTCTGGTAAATATCCAACCACTTGAGAATTTGATTTTTTCCACTCCTTCAAATTTTTGGATCATTTGGTCCACTTGCATCCCCAACATGTTTCTGGTATGCATATCCACCACATTTAAAGCGTGTTAGGATCAGTTACAAGTCCCTTTCCTAAAAAATTCCACCAAGCTTATTATTAGGGGTTGTACTAGTGGAATCTCCCAAACATGGATAATAAAACCTTGGAGTTCATTTTTAGTACGTGAAATAATTTTCAAATTTTTTTTTGCATACATGAACTCTACAATTTTCATTTTGTTATGCCTTAATATCTTTTTTGTTTAGGTGAAAAAATGGGAGAGTGAAAGCTCAAGTTTGGATCTGAAAACAAATTTGAGCATCCAAGATGGAAATGCACAAATGCTGAGAGAAATAGTTCCAAAAAGTATCTGTGATTTTTAAGGATAGGGAAAAAGTGGGCTGTTATGCTCTGGTAAATATCCAACCACTTCAGAATTTGATTTTTTCCACTCCTTGAAATTTTTTGATCATTAGGTCCACTTGCATCCTCAACATGTTCCTGGCATGCATATCCACCACATTTAAAGCATGTTAGGATCAGTTACAAGTCCCTTTCCTATAAAATTCCACCAAGCTCATTATTAGGGTTGTACTAGTGGAATCTCCCAAACATGCATAACAAAACCTAGGAGTTCATTTTTAGTGCGAGAAATAATTTCCAAATTTTTTTTTGCACACATGAGCTCTAAAATTTTCATTTTGTTATGCCTTAATATCTTTTTTGTTGACGTGAAAAAATGGGAGAGTCAAAGCTCTAATTTGGAACTGAAAACAAATTTGACCATCCAAGATGGAAATGCACAAATGCTGAGAGAGATAGTTCCAAAAAGTATCTGTGACTTTTAAGGATAGCCAAAAACTGGGTTGTTATGCTCTGGTAAATATCCAACCAGTTGAGAATTTGATTTTTTCCACTCCTTCAAATTTTTGGATCATTAGGTCCACTTGCATCCTCAACATATTTTTGGCATGCATATCCACCACATTTAAAGCATGTTAGGATCAGTTACAAGTCCCTTTCCTGTAAAATTCCACCTAGCTTATTATTAGGGGTTGTACTAGTGGAATCTCCCAAACATGGATAATAAAACCTCGAGTTCATTTTTAGTGCGTGAAATAATTTTCAAATTTTTTTTTGCATACATGAACTCTAAAATTTTCATTTTGTTATGCCTTAATATCTTTTTTGTTTACGAGTAAAAATGGGAGAGTGAAAACTCAAGTTTGGATTTGAAAACAAATTCGAGCACCCAAGATGGAAATGCACAAATGGCGAGAGAGATAGTTCCAAAAAGTATCTGTGATTTTAAAGGATAGGCAAAGAGTGGGTTGTTTGGCTCTGGTAAATATCCAACCACTTGAGAATTTGATTTTTTCCACTCCTTGAATTTTTCTTATCATTAGGTCTTCCTGCATCCTCAACATGTTTCTGGCATGCATATCCACCACATTTAAAGAATGTTAGGATCAGTTACAAGGCCCTTTCCTATAAAATTCCACCAAGCTTATTATTAGGGGTTGTCAAGTGGAATCTCCCAAACAAGGATAACAAAACCTTGGAGTTCATTTTTAGTACATGAAATAATTTTCCAATTTGTTTTTGCATACATGAACTCTAAAATTTTCATTTTGTTTTGCCTTCATATCTTTTTTCTTAACGAGAAAAAATGGGAGAGTGAAAACTCAAGTTTGGATCGGAAAACAAATTTGAGCATCCAAGATGGAAATGCACAAATGGTGAGAGAGATAGTTCCAAAGAGTATTTTTGATTTTAGAGGATAGGCAAAGAGTGGGTTGTTTGGCTCTGGTAAATATCCAACCACTTGAGAATTTGATTTTTTCCACTCCTAGTATTTTTCTGATCATTAGGTCTACTTGCATACTCAACATGTTTCTGGCATGCATATCCACCACATTTAAAGAATGTTAGGATCAGTTACAAGGCCCTTTCCTATAAAATTCCACCAAGCTTATTATTAGGGGTTGTACTTGTGGAATCTCCCGAACATGGATAATAAAACCTTGGAGTTTATTTTTAATGCGTGAAATAATTTTCAAATTTTTTTTTGCATGCATGAACTCTAAAATTTTCATTTTGTTATGCCTTAATATCTTTTTTGTTTACGTCAAAAACTGGGAGAGTGAAAACTCAAGTTTGGATCTGAAAACAAATTTGGGCATCCAAGATGGAAATGCACAAATGCTGAGTGAGATAGTTGCAAAAAGTATATGTAATTTTTATGGATAGGCAAAAAGTGGGTTGTTTAGCTCTACTAAAAAACCAACCACTAGAGAATTTGATTTTTTCCACTCCTTCAAATTTTTGGATCATTAGGTCCACTTGCATCCTCAACATGTTTCGGGCATGCATATCCACCACATTTAAAGCATGTTAGGATCAGTTAAAAGTCCCTTTCCTATAAAATTCCACCAAGCTTATTATTAGGGGTTATACTAGTGGAATCTCCCAAATATGGATAACAAAGCCATGGAGTTCATTTTTAGTGCGTGAAATAATTTTCAAAATTTTTTTTGCATACATGAACTCTGAAATTTTAATTTTGTTATGCCCTAATATCTTTTTTATTTACGTGAAAAAATGGGAGAGTGAAAGCTCTAGTTTGGATCTGAAAACAAATTTGACCATCGAAGATGATAATGCCCAAATGTAGAGAGAGATAGTTTAAAAAAGTATCTGTGATTTTTAAGGATAGGTAAAAAGTGGGTTATTTGGCTCTGGTAAAAATCCAACCACTTGAGAATTTGATTTTTTCGACTCCTTGAAATTTTTGGATTATTAGGTCAACTTGCATCCTCAACATGTTTCATGCATGCATATCCACCACATTTAAAGCATGTTAGGATCAGTTACAAGTCCCTTTCCTATAAAATTCCACCAAGTTTATTATTAAGGGTTGTACTAGTGGAATCTCCCAAACATGGATAACAATACCTTGGAGTTCATTTTTAGTGGGTAAAATAATTTCCAATTTTTTTTTTTGCATACATGAACTCTAAAATTCTAATTTCGTTAAGCCTTAATATCTTTTTTGTTTACGAGAGAAAATGAGAGAGTGAAAACTCAAGTATGGATCTGAAAACAAATTTGAGAATCCATGATGGAAATGCACAAATGCTGAGAGAGGTAGTTCCAAAAAGTATCTGTGATTTTTAAGGATAGGCAAAAAGTGGGTTGTTATGCTCTAGTAAATATCCAACCACTTGAGAATTTGATTTTTTCCACTCCTTGAAATTTTTTGATCATTAGGTCCACTTGCATCCTCAACATGTTTCTGGCATTCATATCCACCACATTTAAAGCACTTTAGGATCTGTTACAAGTCCCTTTCCTAAAAAATTCCACCAAGTTTATTATTAGGGTTGTACTAGTGGAATCTCCCAAACATGGATAACAAAACCATGGAGTTCATTTTTAGTGCGTGAAATAATTTTCAAATTTTTTTTTGCATACATGAAATATAAATTTTTCATTTTTTTATGCCCTAATATCTTTTTTGTTTACGAGAAAAAAAGGGAGAGTCAAAGCTCTAGTTTGGAACTGAAAACAAATTTGAGTATCCAAGATGGTAATGCCCAAATGCTGAGAGATATAGTTCCAGAAAGTATCTGTGATTTTTAAGGATAGACAAAGAGTGGGTTGTTTGGCTCTTGTAAATATCCAACCACTTGAGAATTTGATTTTTTCCACTCCTTGAAATTTTTGAATCTATAAGTCCACTTGCATCCTAAACATGTTCCTGGCATGCATATCCACCACATTTAAAGCATGTTAGGATCAGTTACAAGTCCCTTTCCTATAAAATTCCACCAAGTTTATTATTAGGGGTTGTACTAGTGGAATCTCCCAAACATGCATAACAAAACCTTGGAGTTCATTTTTAGTACGAGAAATAATTTCCAATTTTATTTTTTTGCACACAAGAGCTCTAAAATTTTCATTTTGTTATGCCTTAATATCTTTTTTGTTTACATGAAAAAATGGGAGAGTCAAAGCTCTAGTTTGGAACTGAAAACAAATTTGACCATCCAAGATGGTAATGCCCAATAGCAAAGAGAGATAGTTCCAGAAAGTATTTGTGATTTTTAAGGATAGGCAAAAAGTGGGTTGTTTGGCTCTCGTAAATATCCAATCACTTGAGAATTTGATTTATTCCTCTCCTTGAAATTTTTGGATCACTAGGTCCACTTGCATCATCAACATGTTTCTGGCATGCATATCCACCACATTTAAAGCATGTTAGGATCAGTTACAAGGCCCTTTCCTATAAAATTCCACCAAGCTTATTATTAGGGGTTGTACTAGTGGAATCTCCCAAACATGGATAACAAACGATGGAGTTCATTTTTAGTTACCGAATAATTTTAAAATTTTTTTTTGCATACATGAACTCTAAAATTTTCATTTATTTATGCCTTAATATCTTTTTTGTTTATGTGAAAAAATTGGGAGAGTGAAAGCTCAAGTTTGGATCTGAAAACAAATTTGACCATCCAATATGGAAATGCACAAATGCTGAGAGAGATAGTTCCAAAAAGTATCTGTGAATTTTAAGGATAGGCAAAAAGTGGGTTGTTATGCTCTGGTAAATATCCAACCACTTGAGAATTTGATTTTTTCCACTCCTTGAAATTTTTGGATCATTAGGTCCACTTGCATCCTCAACATATTTTTGGCATGCATATCCACCACATTTAAAGCATGTTAGGATCACTTACAAGTCCCTTTCCTGTAAAATTCCACCTAGCTTATTATTAGGGGTTGTACTAGTGGAATCTCCCAAACATGGATAAAAAACCTTGGAGTTCATTTTTGGTGCGT
Organism: Aristolochia californica; assembly: GCF_029961685.1. NCBI lineage: Eukaryota > Viridiplantae > Streptophyta > Magnoliopsida > Piperales > Aristolochiaceae > Aristolochia > Aristolochia californica. Next base: position 9,524,027 of record NW_027181837.1, read on the forward strand.
GAAATAATTTTCAAATTTTTTTTTGCAAACATGAACTCTAAAATTTTCATTTTGTTATGCCATAATATCTTTTTTTTACGAGAAAAAATGGGAGAGTGAAAGCTCAAGTTTGGATCTGAAAAAAATTTGAGCATCCAAGATGGAAATGCACAAATACTGAGAGAAATAGTTCCAAAAATTATCTGTGATTTTTAAGGATAGGCAAAAAAGTGGGATGTTATGCTCTGGTAAATATCCAACCACTTGAGAATTTGATTTTTTCCACTCCTTGAAATTTTTTGATCATTACATCCACTTGCATCCTCAACATGTTTCCGGCATACATATCCACCTCATTTAAAGCATGATAGGATCAACTACAAGTCCATTTCCTATAAAATTCCACCAAGCTTATTATTAGGGTTTGTACTAGTGGAATCTCCCAAAAATGGAAAACAAAACCATGGAGTTCATTTTTAGTGCATGAAATAATTTTCAAATTTTTTTTTGCATACATCAACTCTATAATTTTCATTTTGTTATGCCTTAATATCTTTTTTGTTTACAAGAAAAAATGGGAGACTAAAAACTCAAGTTTGGATCTGAAAACAAATTTGGGCATCCAAGATGGAAATGCACAAATGGTGAGAGAGATAGTTCCAAAAAGTATCTGTGATTTTAAAGGATAGGCAAAGAGTGGGTTGTTTGTCTCAGGTAAATATCCAACCACTTGAGAATTTGATTTTTTCCACTCATTGAATTTTTCTGATCATTAGGTCTACTTGCATCCTCAACATGTTTCTGGCATGCGTATCCATAACATTTAAAGCATGTTAGGATCAGTTACATGGCTCTTTCCTATAAAATTCCACCAAGCTTATTATTGGGATTGCACTAGTGGAATCACCCAAACAAGGATAACAAAACCTTGGAGTTCATTTTTAGTGCGTGAAATAATTTTCAAATTTTTTTTTTCATACATGAACTCTAAAATTTTCATTTTGTTATGCCTTAATATCTTTTTTTTTTTACGAGAAAAAATGGGAGAGTGAAAGCTCAAGTTTGGATCTGAAAAAAAATTTGAGCATCCAAGATGGAAATGCACAAATGCGGAGAGAAATAGTTCCAAAAAGTATCTGTGATTTTTAAGGATAGGCAAAAAGTCGGTTGTTAGCTCTGGTAAATATCCAACCACTTGAGAATATTATTTTTTCCACTCCTTGAAATTTTTGGATCATTACGTCCACTTGCATCCTCAACATGTTTCTGGTATGCATATCCACCACATTTAAAGCATGTTAGCATCAGTTACAAGTCCCTTTCCTATAAAATTCCACCAAGCTTATTATTAGGGTTTGTACTAGTGGAATCTCCCAAACGTGGATAACAAAACCATGGAGTTCATTTTTAGTGCGTGAAATAATTTTTAAATTTTTTTTTGCATACATGAAGTTTGTAATTTTCATTTTGTTATGCCTTAATATCTTTTTTGTTTACGAGAAAAAATGGTAGAGTGAAAACTCAAGTTTGGATCTGAAAACAAATTTGAGCATCCAAGATGGAAATGCACAAATGCTGAGAGAGGTAGTTCCAAAAAGTATCTGTGATTTTAAAGGATAGGCAAAGAGTGGGTTGTTTGGCTCTGGTAAATATCCAACCACTTGTGAATTTGATTTTTTCCACTCCTTGAATTTTTCTGATCATTAGGTCTACTTGCATCCTCAACATTTTTCCGGCATGCATATCCACCACATTTAAAGCATGTTAGGATCAGTTACAAGGCCCTTTCCAATAAAATTCTACCAAGCTTATTATTAGGGGTTGTACAAGTGGAATCTCCCAAACGTGGATAACAAAACATTGGAGTTCATTTTTAGTGCATGAAATAATTTTCAAATTTTTTTTTGCATACATGAACTCTAAAATTTTCATTTTGTTATGCCTTAATATCTTTTTTCCTTAGGAGAAAAATGGGAGAGCGAAAACTCAAGTTTGGATCTGAAAAAAAAGTTGAGCATACAAGATGGAAATGCACAAATGCTGAGAGAGATAGTTCCAAAAAGTATCTGTGATTTTTAAGGATAGGCAAAAAGTGGGTTGTTATGCTCTGGTAAATATCCAACCACTTGAAAATTTGATTTTTTCCACTCCTTCAAATTTTTGGATCATTAGGTCGACTTGCTTCCTTAACATGTTTCTCGCATGCATATTCACCACATTTAAAGCATGTTAGGATCAGTTACAAGTCCCTTTCCTATTAAATTCCACCAAGCTTATTATTAGGGTTTGTACTAGTGGAATATCCCAAACATGGATAACAAAACCATGGAGTTCATTCTTAGTGCGTGAAATAATTTTCAAATTTTTTTTTTGCATACATGAACTCTAAAATTTTCATTTTGTTATGCCTTAAAATATTTTTTGTTTACGAGAAAAAATGAGAGAGTGAAAACTCAAGTTTGGATCTGAAAACAAATTTGAGCATCCAAGATGGAAATGCACAAATGCGGAGAGAAATAGTTCCAAAAAGTATCTGTGATTTTTAAAGATAGGGAAAAAGTGGGTGTTATGCTCTGGTAAATATCCAACCACTTGAGAATTTGATTTTTTCCTTTCCTTGAAATTTTTGGATCATTAGGTCCACTTGCATCCTCAACATATTTCTGGCATGCATATCCACCACATTTAAAACATGTTAAGATCAGTTACAAGTCCCTTTCCTATAAAATTCCACCAAACTTATTATTAGGGGTTATACAAGCAAAATCTCCCAAACATGGATAACAAAACCATGGAGTGCCTTTTTAGTGCGTGAAATAATTTTCAAATTTTTTTTTGCATACATGAACTCTAAAATTTTCATTTTGTTATGCCTTAATAGCTTTTTTGTTTAAGTGAACAAATGGGAGAGTAAAAGCTCTAGTTTGGAACTGAAAAGAAATATGACCATCCAAGATGGAAATGCACAAATGCTGAGAGATATAGTTCCAAAAAGTATCTGTGATTTTTAAGGATAGGCAAAAAGTGGGTATTTATGCTCTGGTAAATATCCAACCACTTGAGAATTTGATTTTTTCCACTCCTTCAAATTTTTGGATCATTTGGTCCACTTGCATCCCCAACATGTTTCTGGTATGCATATCCACCACATTTAAAGCGTGTTAGGATCAGTTACAAGTCCCTTTCCTAAAAAATTCCACCAAGCTTATTATTAGGGGTTGTACTAGTGGAATCTCCCAAACATGGATAATAAAACCTTGGAGTTCATTTTTAGTACGTGAAATAATTTTCAAATTTTTTTTTGCATACATGAACTCTAAAATTTTCATTTTGTTATGCCTTAATATCTTTTTTGTTTAGGTGAAAAAATGGGAGAGTGAAAGCTCAAGTTTGGATCTGAAAACAAATTTGAGCATCCAAGATGGAAATGCACAAATGCTGAGAGAAATAGTTCCAAAAAGTATCTGTGATTTTTAAGGATAGGGAAAAAGTGGGCTGTTATGCTCTGGTAAATATCCAACCACTTCAGAATTTGATTTTTTCCACTCCTTGAAATTTTTTGATCATTAGGTCCACTTGCATCCTCAACATGTTCCTGGCATGCATATCCACCACATTTAAAGCATGTTAGGATCAGTTACAAGTCCCTTTCCTATAAAATTCCACCAAGCTCATTATTAGGGTTGTACTAGTGGAATCTCCCAAACATGCATAACAAAACCTAGGAGTTCATTTTTAGTGCGAGAAATAATTTCCAAATTTTTTTTTGCACACATGAGCTCTAAAATTTTCATTTTGTTATGCCTTAATATCTTTTTTGTTGACGTGAAAAAATGGGAGAGTCAAAGCTCTAATTTGGAACTGAAAACAAATTTGACCATCCAAGATGGAAATGCACAAATGCTGAGAGAGATAGTTCCAAAAAGTATCTGTGACTTTTAAGGATAGCCAAAAACTGGGTTGTTATGCTCTGGTAAATATCCAACCAGTTGAGAATTTGATTTTTTCCACTCCTTCAAATTTTTGGATCATTAGGTCCACTTGCATCCTCAACATATTTTTGGCATGCATATCCACCACATTTAAAGCATGTTAGGATCAGTTACAAGTCCCTTTCCTGTAAAATTCCACCTAGCTTATTATTAGGGGTTGTACTAGTGGAATCTCCCAAACATGGATAATAAAACCTCGAGTTCATTTTTAGTGCGTGAAATAATTTTCAAATTTTTTTTTGCATACATGAACTCTAAAATTTTCATTTTGTTATGCCTTAATATCTTTTTTGTTTACGAGTAAAAATGGGAGAGTGAAAACTCAAGTTTGGATTTGAAAACAAATTCGAGCACCCAAGATGGAAATGCACAAATGGCGAGAGAGATAGTTCCAAAAAGTATCTGTGATTTTAAAGGATAGGCAAAGAGTGGGTTGTTTGGCTCTGGTAAATATCCAACCACTTGAGAATTTGATTTTTTCCACTCCTTGAATTTTTCTTATCATTAGGTCTTCCTGCATCCTCAACATGTTTCTGGCATGCATATCCACCACATTTAAAGAATGTTAGGATCAGTTACAAGGCCCTTTCCTATAAAATTCCACCAAGCTTATTATTAGGGGTTGTCAAGTGGAATCTCCCAAACAAGGATAACAAAACCTTGGAGTTCATTTTTAGTACATGAAATAATTTTCCAATTTGTTTTTGCATACATGAACTCTAAAATTTTCATTTTGTTTTGCCTTCATATCTTTTTTCTTAACGAGAAAAAATGGGAGAGTGAAAACTCAAGTTTGGATCGGAAAACAAATTTGAGCATCCAAGATGGAAATGCACAAATGGTGAGAGAGATAGTTCCAAAGAGTATTTTTGATTTTAGAGGATAGGCAAAGAGTGGGTTGTTTGGCTCTGGTAAATATCCAACCACTTGAGAATTTGATTTTTTCCACTCCTAGTATTTTTCTGATCATTAGGTCTACTTGCATACTCAACATGTTTCTGGCATGCATATCCACCACATTTAAAGAATGTTAGGATCAGTTACAAGGCCCTTTCCTATAAAATTCCACCAAGCTTATTATTAGGGGTTGTACTTGTGGAATCTCCCGAACATGGATAATAAAACCTTGGAGTTTATTTTTAATGCGTGAAATAATTTTCAAATTTTTTTTTGCATGCATGAACTCTAAAATTTTCATTTTGTTATGCCTTAATATCTTTTTTGTTTACGTCAAAAACTGGGAGAGTGAAAACTCAAGTTTGGATCTGAAAACAAATTTGGGCATCCAAGATGGAAATGCACAAATGCTGAGTGAGATAGTTGCAAAAAGTATATGTAATTTTTATGGATAGGCAAAAAGTGGGTTGTTTAGCTCTACTAAAAAACCAACCACTAGAGAATTTGATTTTTTCCACTCCTTCAAATTTTTGGATCATTAGGTCCACTTGCATCCTCAACATGTTTCGGGCATGCATATCCACCACATTTAAAGCATGTTAGGATCAGTTAAAAGTCCCTTTCCTATAAAATTCCACCAAGCTTATTATTAGGGGTTATACTAGTGGAATCTCCCAAATATGGATAACAAAGCCATGGAGTTCATTTTTAGTGCGTGAAATAATTTTCAAAATTTTTTTTGCATACATGAACTCTGAAATTTTAATTTTGTTATGCCCTAATATCTTTTTTATTTACGTGAAAAAATGGGAGAGTGAAAGCTCTAGTTTGGATCTGAAAACAAATTTGACCATCGAAGATGATAATGCCCAAATGTAGAGAGAGATAGTTTAAAAAAGTATCTGTGATTTTTAAGGATAGGTAAAAAGTGGGTTATTTGGCTCTGGTAAAAATCCAACCACTTGAGAATTTGATTTTTTCGACTCCTTGAAATTTTTGGATTATTAGGTCAACTTGCATCCTCAACATGTTTCATGCATGCATATCCACCACATTTAAAGCATGTTAGGATCAGTTACAAGTCCCTTTCCTATAAAATTCCACCAAGTTTATTATTAAGGGTTGTACTAGTGGAATCTCCCAAACATGGATAACAATACCTTGGAGTTCATTTTTAGTGGGTAAAATAATTTCCAATTTTTTTTTTTGCATACATGAACTCTAAAATTCTAATTTCGTTAAGCCTTAATATCTTTTTTGTTTACGAGAGAAAATGAGAGAGTGAAAACTCAAGTATGGATCTGAAAACAAATTTGAGAATCCATGATGGAAATGCACAAATGCTGAGAGAGGTAGTTCCAAAAAGTATCTGTGATTTTTAAGGATAGGCAAAAAGTGGGTTGTTATGCTCTAGTAAATATCCAACCACTTGAGAATTTGATTTTTTCCACTCCTTGAAATTTTTTGATCATTAGGTCCACTTGCATCCTCAACATGTTTCTGGCATTCATATCCACCACATTTAAAGCACTTTAGGATCTGTTACAAGTCCCTTTCCTAAAAAATTCCACCAAGTTTATTATTAGGGTTGTACTAGTGGAATCTCCCAAACATGGATAACAAAACCATGGAGTTCATTTTTAGTGCGTGAAATAATTTTCAAATTTTTTTTTGCATACATGAAATATAAATTTTTCATTTTTTTATGCCCTAATATCTTTTTTGTTTACGAGAAAAAAAGGGAGAGTCAAAGCTCTAGTTTGGAACTGAAAACAAATTTGAGTATCCAAGATGGTAATGCCCAAATGCTGAGAGATATAGTTCCAGAAAGTATCTGTGATTTTTAAGGATAGACAAAGAGTGGGTTGTTTGGCTCTTGTAAATATCCAACCACTTGAGAATTTGATTTTTTCCACTCCTTGAAATTTTTGAATCTATAAGTCCACTTGCATCCTAAACATGTTCCTGGCATGCATATCCACCACATTTAAAGCATGTTAGGATCAGTTACAAGTCCCTTTCCTATAAAATTCCACCAAGTTTATTATTAGGGGTTGTACTAGTGGAATCTCCCAAACATGCATAACAAAACCTTGGAGTTCATTTTTAGTACGAGAAATAATTTCCAATTTTATTTTTTTGCACACAAGAGCTCTAAAATTTTCATTTTGTTATGCCTTAATATCTTTTTTGTTTACATGAAAAAATGGGAGAGTCAAAGCTCTAGTTTGGAACTGAAAACAAATTTGACCATCCAAGATGGTAATGCCCAATAGCAAAGAGAGATAGTTCCAGAAAGTATTTGTGATTTTTAAGGATAGGCAAAAAGTGGGTTGTTTGGCTCTCGTAAATATCCAATCACTTGAGAATTTGATTTATTCCTCTCCTTGAAATTTTTGGATCACTAGGTCCACTTGCATCATCAACATGTTTCTGGCATGCATATCCACCACATTTAAAGCATGTTAGGATCAGTTACAAGGCCCTTTCCTATAAAATTCCACCAAGCTTATTATTAGGGGTTGTACTAGTGGAATCTCCCAAACATGGATAACAAACGATGGAGTTCATTTTTAGTTACCGAATAATTTTAAAATTTTTTTTTGCATACATGAACTCTAAAATTTTCATTTATTTATGCCTTAATATCTTTTTTGTTTATGTGAAAAAATTGGGAGAGTGAAAGCTCAAGTTTGGATCTGAAAACAAATTTGACCATCCAATATGGAAATGCACAAATGCTGAGAGAGATAGTTCCAAAAAGTATCTGTGAATTTTAAGGATAGGCAAAAAGTGGGTTGTTATCCTCTGGTAAATATCCAACCACTTGAGAATTTGATTTTTTCCACTCCTTGAAATTTTTGGATCATTAGGTCCACTTGCATCCTCAACATATTTTTGGCATGCATATCCACCACATTTAAAGCATGTTAGGATCACTTACAAGTCCCTTTCCTGTAAAATTCCACCTAGCTTATTATTAGGGGTTGTACTAGTGGAATCTCCCAAACATGGATAAAAAACCTTGGAGTTCATTTTTGGTGCGTGAAATAATTTTCAAATTTTTTTTTGCAAACATGAACTCTAAAATTTTCATTTTGTTATGCCATAATATCTTTTTTTTACGAGAAAAAATGGGAGAGTGAAAGCTCAAGTTTGGATCTGAAAAAAATTTGAGCATCCAAGATGGAAATGCACAAATACTGAGAGAAATAGTTCCAAAAATTATCTGTGATTTTTAAGGATAGGCAAAAAAGTGGGATGTTATGCTCTGGTAAATATCCAACCACTTGAGAATTTGATTTTTTCCACTCCTTGAAATTTTTTGATCATTACATCCACTTGCATCCTCAACATGTTTCCGGCATACATATCCACCTCATTTAAAGCATGATAGGATCAACTACAAGTCCATTTCCTATAAAATTCCACCAAGCTTATTATTAGGGTTTGTACTAGTGGAATCTCCCAAAAATGGAAAACAAAACCATGGAGTTCATTTTTAGTGCATGAAATAATTTTCAAATTTTTTTTTGCATACATCAACTCTATAATTTTCATTTTGTTATGCCTTAATATCTTTTTTGTTTACAAGAAAAAATGGGAGACTAAAAACTCAAGTTTGGATCTGAAAACAAATTTGGGCATCCAAGATGGAAATGCACAAATGGTGAGAGAGATAGTTCCAAAAAGTATCTGTGATTTTAAAGGATAGGCAAAGAGTGGGTTGTTTGTCTCAGGTAAATATCCAACCACTTGAGAATTTGATTTTTTCCACTCATTGAATTTTTCTGATCATTAGGTCTACTTGCATCCTCAACATGTTTCTGGCATGCGTATCCATAACATTTAAAGCATGTTAGGATCAGTTACATGGCTCTTTCCTATAAAATTCCACCAAGCTTATTATTGGGATTGCACTAGTGGAATCACCCAAACAAGGATAACAAAACCTTGGAGTTCATTTTTAGTGCGTGAAATAATTTTCAAATTTTTTTTTTCATACATGAACTCTAAAATTTTCATTTTGTTATGCCTTAATATCTTTTTTTTTTTACGAGAAAAAATGGGAGAGTGAAAGCTCAAGTTTGGATCTGAAAAAAAATTTGAGCATCCAAGATGGAAATGCACAAATGCGGAGAGAAATAGTTCCAAAAAGTATCTGTGATTTTTAAGGATAGGCAAAAAGTCGGTTGTTAGGTCTGGTAAATATCCAACCACTTGAGAATATTATTTTTTCCACTCCTTGAAATTTTTGGATCATTACGTCCACTTGCATCCTCAACATGTTTCTGGCATGCATATCCACCACATTTAAAGCATGTTAGCATCAGTTACAAGTCCCTTTCCTATAAAATTCCACCAAGCTTATTATTAGGGTTTGTACTAGTGGAATCTCCCAAACGTGGATAACAAAACCATGGAGTTCATTTTTAGTGCGTGAAATAATTTTTAAATTTTTTTTTGCATACATGAAGTCTGTAATTTTCATTTTGTTATGCCTTAATATCTTTTTTGTTTACGAGAAAAAATGGTAGAGTGAAAACTCAAGTTTGGATCTGAAAACAAATTTGAGCATCCAAGATGGAAATGCACAAATGCTGAGAGAGGTAGTTCCAAAAAGTATCTGTGATTTTAAAGGATAGGCAAAGAGTGGGTTGTTTGGCTCTGGTAAATATCCAACCACTTGTGAATTTGATTTTTTCCACTCCTTGAATTTTTCTGATCATTAGGTCTACTTGCATCCTCAACATTTTTCCGGCATGCATATCCACCACATTTAAAGCATGTTAGGATCAGTTACAAGGCCCTTTCCAATAAAATTCTACCAAGCTTGTTATTAGGGGTTGTACAAGTGGAATCTCCCAAATGTGGATAACAAAACATTGGAGTTCATTTTTAGTGCATGAAATAATTTTCAAATTTTTTTTTGCATACATGAACTCTAAAATTTTCATTTTGTTATGCCTTAATATCTTTTTTCCTTAGGAGAAAAATGGGAGAGCGAAAACTCAAGTTTGGATCTGAAAAAAAAGTTGAGCATACAAGATGGAAATGCACAAATGCTGAGAGAGATAGTTCCAAAAAGTATCTGTGATTTTTAAGGATAGGCAAAAAGTGGGTTGTTATGCTCTGGTAAATATCCAACCACTTGAAAATTTGATTTTTTCCACTCCTTCAAATTTTTGGATCATTAGGTCGACTTGCTTCCTTAACATGTTTCTCGCATGCATATTCACCACATTTAAAGCATGTTAGGATCAGTTACAAGTCCCTTTCCTATTAAATTCCACCAAGCTTATTATTAGGGTTTGTACTAGTGGAATATCCCAAACATGGATAACAAAACCATGGAGTTCATTCTTAGTGCGTGAAATAATTTTCAAATTTTTTTTTTGCATACATGAACTCTAAAATTTTCATTTTGTTATGCCTTAAAATATTTTTTGTTTACGAGAAAAAATGGGAGAGTGAAAACTCAGGTTTGGATCTGAAAACAAATTTGTGCATCCAAGATGGAAATGCACAAATGCTGAGAGGGATAGTTCCAAAATGTATCTGTGATTTTTATGGATAAGCAAAAAGTGGGTTGTTATGCTCTGGTGAATATCCAACCACTTGTGAATTTGATTTTTTCCACTCCTTGAATTTTTTTGATCACTAGGTCCACTTGGATCCTCACCATGTTTCTGACATGCATATCCACCACATTTAAAACATGTTAGGATCAGTTACAAGTCCCTTTCCTATAAAATTCCACCAAGCTTATTATTAAGGGTTATACTTGTGGAATCTCCCAAACATGGATAAAAAAACCTTGGAGTTCATTTTTAGTGCGTGAAATAATTTTCAAATTTGTTTTTGCTTACATGAACTCTAAAATTTTCATTTTGTTATGCCTTTATATCTTTTTTCTTTACGATAAAAAATGGGAGAGAGAAAACTCAAGTTTGGATCGGAAAAAAACTTTGAGCATCCAAGATGGAAATGCACAAATGGTGAGAGAGATAGTTCCAAAGAGTATCTGTGATTTTAAAGGATAGGCAAAGAGTGGGTTGTTTGGCTCTGGTAAATATCCAACCACTTGGGAATTTGATTTTTTCCACTCCTAAAATTTTTCTGATCATTAGGTCTACTTGCATCCTCAACATGTTTTTGGCATGCATATCCACCACATTTAAAGCATGTTAGGATCAGTTACAAGGCCCTTTCCTATAAAATTCCACCAAGCTTATTATTAGGTGTTGTACTAGTGGAATCTCCCAAACATGGATAAAAAAACCTTGGAGTTCATTTTAAGTGACCGAAATAATTTTCAAATTTTTTTTTGCATACATGAACTCTAAAATTTTCTTTTATTTATGCCTTAATATCTTTTTTGTTTACGTGAAAAAATGGGAGAGTGAAAGCTCAAGTTTGGATCTGAAAACAAATTTGACCATCCAAGATGGAAATGCACAAATGCTGAGAGAGATAGTTCTAAAAAGTATCTGTGAATTTTAAGGATAGGCAAAAAGTAGGTTGTTATGCACTGGTAAATCCAACCACTTGAGAATTTGATTGTTTCCACTCCTTGAAATTTTTGGATCATTAGGTCCACTTGCATCCTCAACATATTTTTGGCATGCATATCCACCACATTTAAAGCATGTTAGGATCAGTTACAAGTCCCTTTCCTGTAAAATTCCACCTAGCTTATTATTAGGGGTTGTACTAGTGGAATCTCCCAAACATGGATAATAAAACCTTGCAGTTCATTTTTAGTGAGTGAAATAATTTTCAAATTTTTTTTTTGCATACATGAACTCTAAAATTTTCATTTTGTTATGCCTTAATATCTTTTTTGTTTACGTGGAAAAATGGGAGAGTAAAAGCTCTAGTTTAGATCTGAAAAAAATTTTAACCATCCTAGATGGAAATGCACAAATGCTGAGAGAGATAGTTCCAAAAAGCATATGTGATTTTTAAGGATAGGCAAAAAGTGGGTTGTTATGCTCTGGTAAATATCCAACCACTTGAGAATTTGATTTTTTCCACTCCTTGAAATTTTTGGATCACTAGGTCCACTTGCATCCTCAACTTTTTTCTGGTATGCATATCCACCACATTTAAAACATGTTAGGATCAGTTACAAGTCCCTTTCCTATAAAATTCCACCAAGCTTATTATTAAGGGTTATACTAGTGGAATCTCCCAAACATGGATAACAAAACCATGGAGTTCGTTTTTAGTGCGTGAAATAATTTTCAAATTTTTTTTGCATAGATAAACTTTAAAATTTTTCTTTAGTTATGCCTTAATATCTTTTTTGTTTACGTGAAAAAAATGGGAGAGTGAAAGCTCAAATTTGGATCTGAAAACAAATTTGACCATCCAAGATGGAAATGCACAAATGCTGAGAGAGATTGTTCCAAAAAGTATCCGTGAATTTTAAGGTAGGCAAAAAGTGGGTTGTTATGCTCTCGTAAATATCCAACCACTTCAGAATTTGATTTTTTCCACTTCTTGAAATTTTTGGATCATTAGGTCCACTTGCGTCGTCAACATGTTTCTGGCATGCATATCCACCACATTTAAAGCATGTTAGGATCAGTTACAAGTCCCTTTCCTATGAAATTCCACCAACCTTATTATTAGGGGTTGTACTAGTGGAATCTCCCAAACATGGATAACAATACCTTGGAGTTCATTTTTAGTGCTTGAAATAATTTTGAAATTTTTTTTTGCATACATGAACTCTAAAATTTTCATTTTGTTATGCCTTAATATCTTTTTTGTTTACGAAAAAAATGGGAGATTGAAAAATCAACTTTGGATCTAAAGCCAAATTTGAGCATCCAAGATGGAAATGCACAGATGGTGAGAGAGATAGTTCCAAAAAGTATTTGTGATTTTAAAGGATAGGCAAAGAGTGGGTTGTTTGGCTCTGGTACATATCCAACCACTTGAGAATTTGATTTTTTCCACTCCTTAAATTTTTTTGATCATTAGGTCTTCTTGCATCCTCAACATGTTTCTGGGATGCATATCCACCACATTGAAAGTATGTTAGGATCAGTTACAAGGCGCTTTCCTATAAAATTCCACCAAGCTTATTATTAGGGGTTGTACAAGTGGAATCTCCCAAACATGGATAACAAGACCTTGGAGGTCATTTTCAGTGCGTGAAATAATTTTCAAATTTTTTTTTGCATACATGAACTCGAAAATTTTTATTTTGTTATGTCTTAATATCATTTTTGTTTACGAGAAAAAATGGGAGAGTGAAAACTCAAGTTTGGATATGAAAACAAATTTTAGCATCCAAGATGGAAATGCACAAATGGTCAGAGAGATAGTTCCAAAAAGTATCTGTGATTTTAAAGGATAGGCAAAGAGTGGGTTGTTTGGCTCTGGTAAATATCCAACCACTTGAGAATTTGATTTTTTCCACTCCTTGAATTTTTCTGATCATTAGGTCTACTTGCCTCTTCAACATGTTTCTGGCATGCATATCCACCACATTTAAAGCATGTTAGGATCAGTTACAAGTCTCTTTCCAATAAAATTCCACCAAGCTTATTATTAGTGGTTGTACTGGTGGAATCTCCCAAACATGGATAACAAAATCATGGAGTTCATTTTTAGTGCATGAAATAATTTTCAAATTTTTTTTTGCATACATGAACTCTAAAATTTTCATTTTGTTATGCCTTAATATCTTTTTTGTTTACGTGAAAAAATGGGAGAGTGAAAGCTCTAGTTTGGATCTGAAAACAAATTTGACCAACCAAGATGGTAATGCCCAATTGCTGAGTGAGATAGTCGCAAAAAGTATATCTGATTTTTAAGGATAGGCAAAAAATGGGTTGTTTGGCTCTACTAAATATCCAAGCACTTGAGAATTTGATTTTTTCCACTCCTTGAAATTTTTGGATCATTAGGTCCACTTGCATTCTCAACATGTTTCTGGCATGCATATCCACCACATTTAAAGCATCTTGGGATCAGTTACAAGTCCTTTTCCTATAAAATTCCACCTAGCTTATTATTAGGGGTTGTACTAGTGGAATCTCCACAACATAAATAACAAAACCTTGGAGTTCATTTTTAGAGAGTGAAATAATTTTCAAATTTTTTTTTGCATACATGAACTCTAAAATTTTCATTTTGGTATACCTTAATATCTTTTTTGTTTACGAGAAAAAATGAGAGATCTGAAAACAAATTTGACCATCCAAGATGGAAATGCACAAATGCTAAGAGAGATAGTTCCAAAAAGTATCTGTGAATTTTAAGGATAGGCAAAAAGTGGGTTGTTATGCTCTGGTAAATATCCAACCACTTGAGGATTTGATTTTTTCCACTCCTTGAAATTTTTGGATTATTAAGTCCATTTGCATCCTCAACATATTTTTGGCATGCATATCCACCACATTTAAAGCATGTTAGGATCAGTTACAAGTCCCTTTCCTGTAAAATTCCACCTAGCTTATTATTAGGGGTTGTACAAGTGGAATCTACCAAACATGGATAATAAAATCTTGGAGTTCATTTTTAGCGCGTGAAATATTTTTCAATTTTTTTTTTTGCATACATGAACTCTAAAATTTTCATTTTGTTATGCCTTAATATCTTTTTTGTTTACGAGAACAAATGGGATAGTGAAAACTCAAGTTTCGATCTGAAAACAAATTTGTGCATCCAAGATGGAAATGCACAAATGCTGAGAGAGATAGTTCCAAAAAGTATCTGTGATTTTTAAGGAGAGGCAAAAAAGTGGGTTGTTTGGCTCTGGTAAATATCCAACCACTTGAGATTTTGATTTTTTCGACTCCTTGAAATTTTTGGATCTTTAGGGCAACTTGCATCATCAACATGATTCTGGCATGCATATCCACCACATTTAAAGCATGTTAGGATAAGTTACAAGTCCCTTTCCTATAAAATTCCACCAAGCTTATTATTAGGGGTTGTACTAGTGGAATCTCCCAAACATGGATAACAAAACCTTGCAGTTCATTTTTAGAGTGTGAAATAATTTACAAATTTTTTTATCATACATGAATTCTAAATGTTTTATTTTGTAATGCCTTAATATCTTTATTTTTTTACGAGAAAAAATGGGAGAGTGAAAACTCAAGTTTGGATCTGAAAAAAATTTTAGCATCCAAGATGGAAATGCACAAATGCTGAGAGAGATAGTTCCAAAAAGTATCTGTGATTTTTAAAGATAGGCAAAAAGTGGGTTGTTATGCTCTGGTAAATATCCAACCTCTTGAGAATTTGATTTTTTGCACTCCTTGAAATTTTTGGATCATTAGGTCCACTTGCATCATCAACATGTTTCTGGCATGCATATCCACCACATTTTAAACATGTTAGGATCAGTTACAAGTCCCTTTCCTATAAAATTCCACCTAGCTTATTATTAAGGGTTGTACTTGTGGAATCTCCCAAACATGGATAATAAAACCTTGGGGTTCATTTTTGGTGCGAGAAATAATTTTCAAATTTTTTTTTTGCATACACGAACTCTAAAATTTTCATTTTGTTATGCCTTAATATCTTTTTTGTTTACGAGAAAAAATGGGATAGTGAAAACTCAAGTTTGGATCTGAAAAAAAATTTATGCATCCAAGATGGAAATGCACAAATGCTGAGAGAGATAGTTCCAAAAAGTATCTGTGATTATTAAGGATAGGAAAAAAGTGGGTTGTTATGCTCTGGTAAATATCCAACCACTTGAGAACTTGATTTTTTTCAGTCCTTGAAAATTTTTGATCATTAGGTCCACTTGCATCCTCAACATGTTTCTGGCATGCATACCCACCACATTTAAAACATGTTAGGATCAGTTACAAGTCCCTTTCGTATAAAATTCCACCAAGCTTATTATTAGGGGTTATACTAGTGGGATCTTCCAAACATGGATAACAAAACCATGGAGTTCAATTTTAGTGCGTGATATAATTTTCAATTTTTTTTTTTGCATACATAAACTCTAAAATTTTCATTTTGTTATGCCTTAATATCTTTTTTGTTTACATGAAAAAATGGGAGAGTGAAAACTTTAGTTTGGATCTGAAAACAAATTTGGGCATCCAAGATGGAAATGCACAAATGTTGAGTGAGATTGCTGCAAAAAGTATATGTGATTTTTAAGGATAGGCAAAAAGTGGGTTGTTTGGCTCTGCTAAATATCCAACCAGTAGAGAATTTGATTTTTTCCACTCCTTGAAATTTTTGGATCATTAGGTCCACTTGCATCCTCAACTTGTTTCTGGCATGCATATCCACCACATTTAAAGCATGTTAGGATCAGTTACAAGTCCCTTTCCTATAAAATTTCACCAAGCTTATTATTAGGGGTTATACCAGTGGAATCTCCCAAACATGGATAACAAAACCAAGGTGTTCATTTTTAGTGCGTGAAATAATTTTCAAATTTGTTTTTAAATACATGGTCTCTAACATTTTCATTTTGTTATGCCCTAATATCTTTTTTATTGACTTGAAAATATGGGAGAGTGAAAGCTCTAGTTATGATCTGAAAACAAATTTGACCATCCAAGATGGTAATGCCCAAATGGTGAGAGAGATAGTTCCAAAAAGTATCTGTGATTTTTAAGGACAGGCAAAAAGTGGGTTGTTTCGCTCTGGTAAATAGCCAACCACTTGAGAATTTGATTTTTTCCACTCCTTGAAATTTTTGGATCATTAGGTCAACTTACATCCTCAACATGTTTCTGGCATGCATATCCACCACATTTAAAGCATGTTAGGATCAGTTACAAGTCCGTTTCCTATAAAATTCCACCAAGTTTATTAGTAGGGGTTGTAGTAGTGAAATCTCCCAAACATGGATAACAAAACCTTGGAGTTCATTTTTAGTGCATGAAATAATTTCCAAATTTTTTTTTGCATACTTGAACTCCAAAATTTTTATTTTGTTATGCCATAATATCTTTTTTGTTTACGCGATAAAATGAGAGAGTGAAAACTCAAGTTTGGATCTGAAAAAAAATTGAGAATCCCAGATGGAAATGCACAAATTCTGAGAGAGATAGTTCCAAAAAGTATCTTTTATTTTTAAGGATAGGCAAAAAGTGGGTTGTTTTGCTCTAGTAAATATCCAACCACTTGAAAATTTGATTTTTTCCACTCCTTAAAATTTTTTGATCTTTAGGTCCACTATCATCCTCAACATGTTTCTAGCATGCATATCCACCACATTTAAAGCATGTTAGGATCAGTTACAAGTCCCTTTCCTACAAAATTCCACCAAGCTTATTATTAGGGGTTGTACTAGTGGAATCTCCCAAACATGGATAACAAAACCATGGAGTTCATTTTTAGTGCGTGAAATAATTTTCAAATTTTTTTTGCATACATGAACTCTAAAATTTTCATTTTGTTATGCCCTAATATCTTTTATGTTTACGAGAAAAAATGGGAGAGTCAAAGCACCAGTTTGGAATTGAAAACAAATTATACCATCCAAGATGGTAATGTCCAAATGCTGAGAGATATAGTTCCAGAAAGTATCTGTGATTTTTAAGGATAGGCAAAAAGAGGGTTGTTTGGCTCATGTAAATATCCAACCACTTGAGAATTTGAGTTTTTTCACTCCTTGAATTTTTTGGAGCATTAGGTCCACTTGCATCCTCAACATGTTCCTGGCGTGCATATCCACCACATTTATAGCATGTTAGGATCAGTTACAAGTACCTTTCCTATAAAATTCCACCAAGCTTATTATTAGGGGTTGTACTAGTGGAATGTCCCGAACATGGATAACAAAACCTTGGAGTTCATTTTTAGTGCGTGAAATAATTTCCAAATTTTTTTTTGCACACATGAACTCTAAAATTTTTATTTTGTTATGCCTTAATATCTTTTTTGTTTACGCGAGAAAATGGGAGAGTGAAAACTGAAGTTTGGATCTAAAAACAAATTTGAGCATCCAAGATGGAAATGCACAAATGGTGAGAGAGATAGTTCCAAAAAGTATCTGTGATTTTTTAGGATAGGCAAAAAGTGGGTTGTTATGCTCTGGTAAATATCCAACCACTTGAGAATTTGATTTTGTCCACTCCTTGAAATTTTTGGATCATTAGGTCCACTTGTATCCTCAACATGTTTTTGGCATGCATATCCACCACATTTAAAGCATGTTAGGATTAGTTACAAGTTCTTTTCCTATAAAATTTCACCTAGCTTATTATTAGGGGTTGTACTAGTGGAATCTCCCAAACATGGATAATAAATCCTTTGAGTTCATTTTTAGTGCGTGAAATAATTTTCAAATTTTTTTTTGGATACATGAACTCTAAAATTTTCATTTTGTTATACCTTAATATCTTTTTAGTTTACATGAAAAAATGGGAGAGTGAAAGGTCTTGTTTGGATCTAAAAACAAATTTGAGCATCCAAGATGGAAATGCACAAATGCTGAGAGAGATAGTTCCAAAAAGTATCTATGATTTTTAAGGATAGGCAAAAAGTGGGTTGTTTGGCTCTGGTATTTATCCAACCTCTTGAGAATTTCATTTTTTCCACTCCTTGAAATTTTTGGATCATTAGGTCATCTTGCATCGTCAACATGTTTCTAGCATGCATATCCACTTCATTTAAAGCATGTTAGGATCAATTACAAGCCCCTTTCCTATAAAATTCCACCAAGCTTATTATTAGGGGTTGTACCAGTGGAATCTCCCGAACATGGATAATAAAACCTTGGAGTTTATTTTTAGTGACTGAAATAATTTTCAAATTTTTTTTTTGCATACATGAACTCTAAAATTTTCATTTTGTTATGCCTTAATATCTTTTTTGTTTACATGAAAAAATGGGAGAGTGAAAACTCTAGTTTGAATCTGAAAACAAATTTGGGCATCCAAGATGGAAATGCACAAATGCTGAGTGAGATAGTTGCAAAAAGTATATGTGATTTTTAAGGATAGGCAAAAAGTGGGTTGTTTGGCTCTGGTATTTATCCAACCTCTTGAGAATTTCATTTTTTCCACTCCTTGAAATTTTTGGATCATTAGGTCATCTTGCATCGTCAACATGTTTCTAGCATGCATATCCACTTCATTTAAAGCATGTTAGGATCAATTACAAGCCCCTTTCCTATAAAATTCCACCAAGCTTATTATTAGGGGTTGTACCAGTGGAATCTCCCGAACATGGATAATAAAACCTTGGAGTTTATTTTTAGTGACTGAAATAATTTTCAAATTTTTTTTTTGCATACATGAACTCTAAAATTTTCATTTTGTTATGCCTTAATATCTTTTTTCCTTACCTGACAAAATGGGAGAGTGAAAACTCAAGTTTGGATCTGAAAACAAATTTGTGCATCCAAGATGGAAATGCACAAATGCTGAGTGAGATAGTTGGAAAAAGTACATGTGATTTTTAAGGATAGGCAAAAAATGGGTTGTTTGGCTCTGCTAAATATCCAACCACTTGGGAATTTGATATTTTCCACTCCTTGAAATTTTTGGATCATTAGGTCCACTTGCATTCTCAACATGTTTCTGGCATGCATATCCACCACATTTAAAGCATGTAAGGATCAGTTACAAGTCCCTTTCCTATAAAATTCCACCTAGCTTATTATTAGGGGTTGTACTAGTGGAATCTCCCAAACATTGATAACAAAACCATAGAGTTCATTTTTTAGAGAGTAAAATAATTTTCAAATTATTTTTGCACACATGAACTATACAATTTTCATTTTGTTATGCCTTAATATCTTTTTTGTTTACGAGAAAAAATGAGAGATCTGAAAACAAATTTGACCATCCAAGATGGAAATGCACAAATGTTAAGAGAGATAGTTCCAAAAAGTATCTGTGAATTTTAAGGATAGGCAAAAAGTGGGTTGTTATGCTATGGTAAATATCCAACCACTTGAGAATTTGTTTTTTTTCACTCCTTGAAATTTTTGGATTATTAGGTCCACCTGCATCCTCAACATATTTTTGGCATGCATATCCACCACATTTAAAGCATGTTAGGATCAGTTACAAGTCGCTTTCCTGTAAAATTCCACCTAGCTTATTATTAGGGGTTCTACAAGTGGAATCTCCCAAACATGGATAATAAAATCTTGGAGTTCATTTTTAGTGCGTGAAATAATTTTCAAATTTTTTTTTGCATACATGAACTCTAAAATTTTCATTTTGTTATGCCTTAATATCTTTTTTGTTTACGAGAACAAATGGGATAGTGAAAACTCAAGTTTGATCTGAAAACAAATTTGTGCATCCAAGATGGAAGTGCACAAATGCTGAGAGAGATAGTTGCAAAAAGTATATGTGATTTTTAAGGACAGGCAAAAAGTGGGTTGTTTGGCTCTGGTAAATATCCAACCACTTGAGAATTTGATTTTTCCCACTCCTTGAAATTTTTGGATCTTTAGGTCAACTTGCATCATCAACATGTTTCTGACATGCATATCCACCACATTTAAAGCATGTTAGGATCAGTTACAAGTCCCTTTCCTATAAAATTCCACCAAGCTTATTATTAGGGGTTGTACTAGTGGAATCTCCCAAACATGGATAACAAAACCTTGGAGTTCATTTTTAGTGCGTGAAATAATTTCAAATTTTTTTCTCATACATGAACTCTAAATTTTTCATTTTGTAATGCCTTAATATCTTTTTTTTTTACGAGAAAAAAAGGTAGAGTGAAAAATCAAGTTTGGATCTGAAAAAAAATTTTAGCATCGAAGATGGAAATGCACAATGCTGAGTGAGATAGTTCCAAAAAGTATCTGTGATTTTTAATGATAGGAAAAAAGTGGGTTGTTATGCTCTGGTAAATATCCAACCACTTGAGAATTTGATTTTTTCCACTCCTTGAAATTTTTGGATCATTAGGTCCACTTGCATCCTCAACATGTTTCTGGCATGCATATCCAGCACATTTAAAACATGTTTGGATCAGTTACAAGTCCCTTTCCTATAAAATTCCACCTAGCTTATTATTAGGGGTTGTACTAGTGGAATCTCCCAAACATGGATAATAAAACCTTGGAGTTCATTTTTGGTGCGTGAAATAATTTCCAATTTTTTTTTTTTGCATACATGAACTCTAAAGTTTTAATTTTTTTTTTATTAATATCTTTTTTGTTTACGAGAGAAAATGGGATAGTGAAAACTCAAGTTTGGATCTTAAAACAAATTTGTGCATCCAAGATGAAAATGCACAAATGCTGAGAGGGATAGTTCCAAAAAGTATCTATGATTTTTAAGGATAGGCAAAAAGTGGGTTGTTATGCTCTGGTAATTATCCAACTACTTGAGAACTTGATTTTTTCCACTCCATGATTTTTTCTTATCACTAGGTCCACGTGCATCCTCAGCATGTTTCTGGCATGCATATCCACCACATTTAAAACATGTTAGGATCAGTTACAAGTCCCTTTCCTATAAAATTCCACCAAGCTTATTATTAACGGTTATACTAGTGGAATCTCCCAAACATGGATAACAAAACCATGGAGTTCATTTTTAGTGCGTGAAATAATTTTCAAATTTTTTTTTGCATACATGAACTCTAAAATTTTCATTTTGTTATGCCTTAATATCTTTTTCCTTTCGTGACAAAATGGGAGAGTGAAAACTCAAGTTTGGATCTGAAAACAGATTTGGGCATCCAAGATGGAAATGCACAAATGCTGAGTGAGATAGTCGCAAAAAGTATATCTGATTTTTAAGGATAGGCAAAAAATGGGTTGTTTGGCTCTACTAAATATCCAAGCACTTGAGAATTTGATTTTTTCCACTCCTTGAAATTTTTGGATCATTAGGTCCACTTGCATTCTCAACATGTTTCTGGCATGCATATCCACCACATTTAAAGCATCTTGGGATCAGTTACAAGTCCTTTTCCTATAAAATTCCACCTAGCTTATTATTAGGGGTTGTACTAGTGGAATCTCCACAACATAAATAACAAAACCTTGGAGTTCATTTTTAGAGAGTGAAATAATTTTCAAATTTTTTTTTGCATACATGAACTCTAAAATTTTCATTTTGGTATACCTTAATATCTTTTTTGTTTACGAGAAAAAATGAGAGATCTGAAAACAAATTTGACCATCCAAGATGGAAATGCACAAATGCTAAGAGAGATAGTTCCAAAAAGTATCTGTGAATTTTAAGGATAGGCAAAAAGTGGGTTGTTATGCTCTGGTAAATATCCAACCACTTGAGGATTTGATTTTTTCCACTCCTTGAAATTTTTGGATTATTAAGTCCATTTGCATCCTCAACATATTTTTGGCATGCATATCCACCACATTTAAAGCATGTTAGGATCAGTTACAAGTCCCTTTCCTGTAAAATTCCACCTAGCTTATTATTAGGGGTTGTACAAGTGGAATCTACCAAACATGGATAATAAAATCTTGGAGTTCATTTTTAGCGCGTGAAATATTTTTCAATTTTTTTTTTTGCATACATGAACTCTAAAATTTTCATTTTGTTATGCCTTAATATCTTTTTTGTTTACGAGAACAAATGGGATAGTGAAAACTCAAGTTTCGATCTGAAAACAAATTTGTGCATCCAAGATGGAAATGCACAAATGCTGAGAGAGATAGTTCCAAAAAGTATCTGTGATTTTTAAGGAGAGGCAAAAAAGTGGGTTGTTTGGCTCTGGTAAATATCCAACCACTTGAGATTTTGATTTTTTCGACTCCTTGAAATTTTTGGATCTTTAGGGCAACTTGCATCATCAACATGATTCTGGCATGCATATCCACCACATTTAAAGCATGTTAGGATAAGTTACAAGTCCCTTTCCTATAAAATTCCACCAAGCTTATTATTAGGGGTTGTACTAGTGGAATCTCCCAAACATGGATAACAAAACCTTGCAGTTCATTTTTAGAGTGTGAAATAATTTACAAATTTTTTTATCATACATGAATTCTAAATGTTTTATTTTGTAATGCCTTAATATCTTTATTTTTTTACGAGAAAAAATGGGAGAGTGAAAACTCAAGTTTGGATCTGAAAAAAATTTTAGCATCCAAGATGGAAATGCACAAATGCTGAGAGAGATAGTTCCAAAAAGTATCTGTGATTTTTAAAGATAGGCAAAAAGTGGGTTGTTATGCTCTGGTAAATATCCAACCTCTTGAGAATTTGATTTTTTGCACTCCTTGAAATTTTTGGATCATTAGGTCCACTTGCATCGTCAACATGTTTCTGGCATGCATATCCACCACATTTTAAACATGTTAGGATCAGTTACAAGTCCCTTTCCTATAAAATTCCACCTAGCTTATTATTAAGGGTTGTACTTGTGGAATCTCCCAAACATGGATAATAAAACCTTGGGGTTCATTTTTGGTGCGAGAAATAATTTTCAAATTTTTTTTTTGCATACACGAACTCTAAAATTTTCATTTTGTTATGCCTTAATATCTTTTTTGTTTACGAGAAAAAATGGGATAGTGAAAACTCAAGTTTGGATCTGAAAAAAAATTTATGCATCCAAGATGGAAATGCACAAATGCTGAGAGAGATAGTTCCAAAAAGTATCTGTGATTATTAAGGATAGGCAAAAAGTGGGTTGTTATGCTCTGGTAAATATCCAACCACTTGAGAACTTGATTTTTTTCAGTCCTTGAAAATTTTTGATCATTAGGTCCACTTGCATCCTCAACATGTTTCTGGCATGCATACCCACCACATTTAAAACATGTTAGGATCAGTTACAAGTCCCTTTCGTATAAAATTCCACCAAGCTTATTATTAGGGGTTATACTAGTGGGATCTTCCAAACATGGATAACAAAACCATGGAGTTCAATTTTAGTGCGTGATATAATTTTCAATTTTTTTTTTTTGCATACATAAACTCTAAAATTTTCATTTTGTTATGCCTTAATATCTTTTTTGTTTACATGAAAAAATGGGAGAGTGAAAACTTTAGTTTGGATCTGAAAACAAATTTGGGCATCCAAGATGGAAATGCACAAATGTTGAGTGAGATAGCTGCAAAAAGTATATGTGATTTTTAAGGATAGGCAAAAAGTGGGTTGTTTGGCTCTGCTAAATATCCAACCAGTAGAGAATTTGATTTTTTCCACTCCTTGAAATTTTTGGATCATTAGGTCCACTTGCATCCTCAACTTGTTTCTGGCATGCATATCCACCACATTTAAAGCATGTTAGGATCAGTTACAAGTCCCTTTCCTATAAAATTTCACCAAGCTTATTATTAGGGGTTATACCAGTGGAATCTCCCAAACATGGATAACAAAACCAAGGTGTTCATTTTTAGTGCGTGAAATAATTTTCAAATTTGTTTTTAAATACATGGTCTCTAACATTTTCATTTTGTTATGCCCTAATATCTTTTTTATTGACTTGAAAATATGGGAGAGTGAAAGCTCTAGTTATGATCTGAAAACAAATTTGACCATCCAAGATGGTAATGCCCAAATGGTGAGAGAGATAGTTCCAAAAAGTATCTGTGATTTTTAAGGACAGGCAAAAAGTGGGTTGTTTCGCTCTGGTAAATAGCCAACCACTTGAGAATTTGATTTTTTCCACTCCTTGAAATTTTTGGATCATTAGGTCAACTTACATCCTCAACATGTTTCTGGCATGCATATCCACCACATTTAAAGCATGTTAGGATCAGTTACAAGTCCGTTTCCTATAAAATTCCACCAAGTTTATTAGTAGGGGTTGTAGTAGTGAAATCTCCCAAACATGGATAACAAAACCTTGGAGTTCATTTTTAGTGCATGAAATAATTTCCAAATTTTTTTTTGCATACTTGAACTCCAAAATTTTTATTTTGTTATGCCATAATATCTTTTTTGTTTACGCGATAAAATGAGAGAGTGAAAACTCAAGTTTGGATCTGAAAAAAAATTGAGAATCCCAGATGGAAATGCACAAATTCTGAGAGAGATAGTTCCAAAAAGTATCTTTTATTTTTAAGGATAGGCAAAAAGTGGGTTGTTTTGCTCTAGTAAATATCCAACCACTTGAAAATTTGATTTTTTCCACTCCTTAAAATTTTTTGATCTTTAGGTCCACTATCATCCTCAACATGTTTCTAGCATGCATATCCACCACATTTAAAGCATGTTAGGATCAGTTACAAGTCCCTTTCCTACAAAATTCCACCAAGCTTATTATTAGGGGTTGTACTAGTGGAATCTCCCAAACATGGATAACAAAACCATGGAGTTCATTTTTAGTGCGTGAAATAATTTTCAAATTTTTTTTGCATACATGAACTCTAAAATTTTCATTTTGTTATGCCCTAATATCTTTTATGTTTACGAGAAAAAATGGGAGAGTCAAAGCACCAGTTTGGAATTGAAAACAAATTATACCATCCAAGATGGTAATGTCCAAATGCTGAGAGATATAGTTCCAGAAAGTATCTGTGATTTTTAAGGATAGGCAAAAAGAGGGTTGTTTGGCTCATGTAAATATCCAACCACTTGAGAATTTGAGTTTTTTCACTCCTTGAATTTTTTGGAGCATTAGGTCCACTTGCATCCTCAACATGTTCCTGGCGTGCATATCCACCACATTTATAGCATGTTAGGATCAGTTACAAGTACCTTTCCTATAAAATTCCACCAAGCTTATTATTAGGGGTTGTACTAGTGGAATGTCCCGAACATGGATAACAAAACCTTGGAGTTCATTTTTAGTGCGTGAAATAATTTCCAAATTTTTTTTTGCACACATGAACTCTAAAATTTTTATTTTGTTATGCCTTAATATCTTTTTTGTTTACGCGAGAAAATGGGAGAGTGAAAACTGAAGTTTGGATCTAAAAACAAATTTGAGCATCCAAGATGGAAATGCACAAATGGTGAGAGAGATAGTTCCAAAAAGTATCTGTGATTTTTCAGGATAGGCAAAAAGTGGGTTGTTATGCTCTGGTAAATATCCAACCACTTGAGAATTTGATTTTGTCCACTCCTTGAAATTTTTGGATCATTAGGTCCACTTGTATCCTCAACATGTTTTTGGCATGCATATCCACCACATTTAAAGCATGTTAGGATTAGTTACAAGTTCTTTTCCTATAAAATTTCACCTAGCTTATTATTAGGGGTTGTACTAGTGGAATCTCCCAAACATGGATAATAAATCCTTTGAGTTCATTTTTAGTGCGTGAAATAGTTTTCAAATTTTTTTTTGGATACATGAACTCTAAAATTTTCATTTTGTTATACCTTAATATCTTTTTAGTTTACATGAAAAAATGGGAGAGTGAAAGGTCTTGTTTGGATCTAAAAACAAATTTGAGCATCCAAGATGGAAATGCACAAATGCTGAGAGAGATAGTTCCAAAAAGTATCTATGATTTTTAAGGATAGGCAAAAAGTGGGTTGTTTGGCTCTGGTATTTATCCAACCTCTTGAGAATTTCATTTTTTCCACTCCTTGAAATTTTTGGATCATTAGGTCATCTTGCATCGTCAACATGTTTCTAGCATGCATATCCACTTCATTTAAAGCATGTTAGGATCAATTACAAGCCCCTTTCCTATAAAATTCCACCAAGCTTATTATTAGGGGTTGTACCAGTGGAATCTCCCGAACATGGATAATAAAACCTTGGAGTTTATTTTTAGTGACTGAAATAATTTTCAAATTTTTTTTTTGCATACATGAACTCTAAAATTTTCATTTTGTTATGCCTTAATATCTTTTTTGTTTACATGAAAAAATGGGAGAGTGAAAACTCTAGTTTGAATCTGAAAACAAATTTGGGCATCCAAGATGGAAATGCACAAATGCTGAGTGAGATAGTTGCAAAAAGTATATGTGATTTTTAAGGATAGGCAAAAAGTGGGTTGTTTGGCTCTGCTAAATATCCAACCACTAGAAAATTTGATTTTTTCCACTCCTTGAAATTTTTGGATCATTAGGTCCACTTGCATCCTCAACTTGTTTCTGGCATGCATATCCACCACATTTAAAGCATGTTAGGATCAGTTACAAGTCCCTTTCCTATAAAATTCCACCAAGCTTATTATTAGGGGTTATACTAGTGGAATCTCCCAAACATGGATAACAAAACCATGGTGTTCATTTTTAGTGCGTGAAATAATTTTCAAATTTGTTTTTGCATACATGATCTCTAAAATTTTCATTTTGTTATGCCCTAATATCTTTTTTATTGACGTGAAAAAATGGGAGAGTGAAAGCTCTAGTTATGATCTAAAAACAAATTTGACCATCCAAGATGGTAATGCCCAAATGGTGAGAGAGATAGTTCCAAAAAGTATCTGTGATTTTTAAGGATAGGCAAAAAGTGGGTTGTTTCGCTCTGGTAAATATCCAACCACTTGAGAATTTGATTTTTTCCACTCCTTGAAATTTTTGGATCATTAGGTCAACTTACATCCTCAACATGTTTCTGGCATGCATATCCACCACATTTAAAGAATGTTAGGATCAGTTATAAGTCCGTTTCCTATAAAATTCCACCAAGTTTATTAGTAGGGGTTGTAGTAGTGAAATCTCCCAAACATAGATAACAAAACCTTGGAGTTCATTTTTAGTGCATGAAATAATTTCCAAATTTTTTTTTGCATACATGAACTCCAAAATTTTTATTTTGTTATGCCTTAATATCATTTTTGTTTACGCGATAAAATGAGAGAGTGAAAACTCAAGTTTGGATCTGAAAACAAATTTGAGAATCCAAGATGGAAATGCACAAATGCTGAGAGAGATAGTTCCAAAAAGTATCTGTAATTTTTAAGGATAGGCAAAAAGTGGGTTGTTATGCTCTAGTAAATATCCAACCACTTGAAAATTTGATTTTTTCCACTCCTTGAAATTTTTTGATCATTAGGTCCACTTGCATCCTCAACATGTTTCTAGCATGCATATCCACCACATTTAAAGCATGTTAGGATCAGTTACAAGTCCCTTTCCTACAAAATTCCACCAAGCTTATTATTAGGGGTTGTACTAGTGGAATCTCCCAAACATGGATAACAAAACCATGAAGTTCATTTTTAGTGCGTGAAATAATTTTCAAATTTTTTTTGCATACATGAACTCTAAAATTTTCATTTTGTTATGCCCTAATATCTTTTATGTTTACGATAAAAAATGGGAGAGTCAAAGCGCTAGTTTGGAATTGAAAACAAATTAGACCATCCAAGATGGTAATGCCCAAATGCTGAGAGATATAGTTCCAGAAAGTATCTGTGATTTTTAAGGAAAGGCAAAAAGTGGGTTGTTTGGCTCGTGTAAATATCCAACCACTTGAGAATTTGAGTTTTTTCACTCCTTGAAATTTTTGGATCCTTAGGTCCACTTGCATCCTCAACATGTTCCTGGCATGCATATCCACCACATTTATAGCATGTTAGGATCAGTTACAAGTCCCTTTCCTATAAAATTCCACCAAGCTTATTATTAGGGGTTGTACTAGTGGAATCTCCCAAACATGGATAACAAAACCATGGAGTTCATTTTTAGTGCGTGAAATAATTTTCAAATATTTTTCGCATTCATGAACTCTAAAATTTTCATTTTGTTATGCCCTAATATCTTTTATGTTTACGAGAAAAAATGGGAGAGTCAAAGCGCTAGTTTGGAATTGAAAACAAATTAGACCATCCAAGATGGTAATGCCCAAATGCTGAGAGATATAGTTCCAGAAAGTATCTGTGATTTTTAAGGATAGGCAAAAAGTGGGTTGTTTGGCTCATGTGAATATCCAACCACTTGAGAATTTGAGTTTTTTCACTCCTTGAATTTTTTGGAGCATTAGGTCCACTTGCATCCTCAACTTGTTCCTGGCATGCATATCCACCACATTTATAGCATGTTAGGATCAGTTACAAGTCCCTTTCCTATAAAATTCCACCAAGCTTATTATTAGGGGTGGTACTAGTGGAATGTCCCGAACATGGATAACAAAACCTTGGAGTTCATTTTTAGTGCGTGAAATAATTTCCAATTTTTTTTTGCACACATGAACTCTAAAATTTTTATTTTGTTATGCCTTAATATCTTTTTTGTTTACGCGAGAAAATGGGAGAGTGAAAACTGAAGTTTGGATCTAAAAACAAAATTGAGCATCCAAGATGGAAATGCACAAATGGTGAGAGAGATAGTTCCAAAAGTATTTGTTACTTTTCAGGATAGGCAAAAAGTGGGTTGTTATGCTCTAGTAAATATCCAACCACTTGAGAATTTGATTTTTTCCACTCCTTGAAATTTTTGGATCATTAGGTCCACTTGCATCCTCAACATGTTTTTGGCATGCATATCCACCACATTTAAAGCATGTTAGGATCAGTTACAAGTTCTTTTCCTATAAAATTTCACCTAGCTTATTATTAGGGGTTGTACTAGTGGAATCTCCCAAACATGGATAATAAAACCTTTGAGTTCATTTTTAGTGCTTGAAATAATTGTCAAATTTTTTTTTGGATACATGAACTCTAAAATTTTCATTTTGTTATGCCTTAATATCTTTTTAGTTTACGTGAAAAAATGGGAGAGTGAAAGGTCTTGTTTGGATCTGAAAGCAAATTTGAGCATCCAAGATGGAAATGCACAAATGCTGAGAGAGATAGTTCCAAAAAGTATCTATGATTTTTAAGGATAGGCAAAAAGTGGGTTGTTTGGCTCTGGTATTTATCCAACCACTTGAGAATTTGATTTTTTCCACTCCTTGAAATTTTTGGATCATTAGGTCATCTTGCAACGTCAACATGTTTCTGGCATGCATATCCACTACATTTAAAGCATGTTAGGATCAATTACAAGCCCCTTTCCTATAAAATTCCACCAAGCTTATTATTAGGGGTTGTACCAGTGGAATCTCCCGAACATGGATAATAAAACCTTGGAGTTCATTTTTAGTGACTGAAATAATTTTCAAATTTTTTTTTTGCATACATGAACTCTTAAATTTTCATTTTGTTATGCCTTAATATCTTTTTTGTTTACATGAAAAAATGGGAGAGTGAAAACTCTAGTTTGGATCTAAAAACAAATTTGGGCATCCAAGATGGAAATGCACAAACGCTGAGTGAGATAGTTGCAAAAAGTGTATGTGATTTTTAAGGATAGGCAAAAAGTGGGTTGTTTGGCTCTGCTAAATATCCAACCACTAGAGAATTTGATTTTTTCCACTCCTTGAAATTTTTGGATCATTAGGTCCACTTGCATCCTCAACTTGTTTCTGGCATGCATGTCCACTACATTTAAAGCATGTTAGGATCAGTTACAAGTCCCTTTCCTATAAAATTCCACCAAGCTTATTATTAGGGGTTATACTAGTGGAATCTCCCAAACATGGATAACAAAACCATGGTGTTCATTTTTAGTGCGTGAAATAATTTTCAAATTTGTTTTTGCATACATGATCTCTAAAATTTTCATTTTGTTATGCCCTAATATCTTTTTTATTGACGTGAAAAAATGGGAGAGTGAAAGCTCTAGTTTTGATTTGAAAACAAATTTGACCATCCAAGATGGTAATGCCCTAATGGTGAGAGAGATAGTTCCAAAAAGTATCTGTGATTTTTAAGGATAGGCAAAAAGTGGGTTGTTTCGCTCTGGTAAATATCCAACCACTTGAGAATTTGATTTTTTCCACTCCTTGAAATTTTTGGATCATTAGGTCAACTTACATCCTCAACATGTTTCTGGCATGCATATCCACCACATTTAAAGAATGTTATGATCAGTTATAAGTCCGTTTCCTATAAAATTCCACCAAGTTTATTAGTAGGGGTTGTAGTAGTGAAATCTCCCAAACATGGATAACAAAACCTTGGAGTTCATTTTTAGTGCATGAAATAATTTCCAAATTTTTTTTTGCATACATGAGCTCCAAAATTTTTATTTTTGTTATGCCTTAATATCTCTTTTGTTTACGCAATAAAATGACAGAGTGAAAACTCAAGTTTGGATCTGAAAACAAATTTGAGAATCCAAGATGGAAATGCACAAATGCTGAGAGAGATAGTTCCAAAAAGTATCTGTGATTTTTAAGGATAGGCAAAAAGTGGGTTGTTATTCTCGTATAAATATCCAACCACTTGAAAATTTGATTTTTTCCACTCCTTGAAATTTTTTGATCATTAGGTCCACTTGCATCCTCAACATGTTTCTAGCATGCATATCCACCACATTTAAAGCATGTTAGGATCAGTTACAAGTCCCTTTCCTACAAAATTCCACCAAGCTTATTATTAGGGGTTGTACTAGTGGAATCTCCCAAACATGGATAACAAAACCATGGAGTTCATTTTTAGTGCGTGAAATAATTTTCAAATTTTTTTTGCATACATGAACTCTAAAATTTTCATTTTGTTATGCCCTAATATCATTTATGTTTACGAGAAAAAATGGGAGAGTCAAAGCGCTAGTTTGGAATTGAAAACAAATTAGACCATCCAAGATGGTAATGCCCAAATGCTGAGAGATATAGTTCCAGAAAGTATCTGTGATTATTAAGGATAGGCAAAAAGTGGGTTGTTTGGCTCGTGTAAATATCCTACCACTTGTGAATTTGATTTTTTCCACTCCTTGAAATTTTTTGATCATTAGGTCCACTTGCATCCTCAACATGTTTCTAGCATGCATATCCACCACATTTAAAGCATGTTAGGATCAGTTACAAATCCCTTTCCTACAAAATTCCACCAAGCTTATTATTAGGGGTTGTACTAGTGGAATCTCCCAAATATGGATAACAAAACCATGGAGTTCATTTTTAGTGCGTGAAATAATTTTCAAATTTTTTTTGCATACATGAACTCTAAAATTTTCATTTTGTTATGCCCTAATATCATTTATGTTTACGAGAAAAAATGGGAGAGTCAAAGCGCTAGTTTGGAATTGAAAACAAATTAGACCATCCAAGATGGTAATGCCCAAATGCTGAGAGATATAGTTCCAGAAAGTATCTGTGATTTTTAAGGATAGGCAAAAAGTGGGTTGTTATTCTCGTATAAATATCCAACCACTTGAAAATTTGATTTTTTCCAGTCCTTGAAATTTTTTGATCATTAGGTCCACTTGCATCCTCAACATGTTTCTAGCATGCATATCCACCACATTTAAAGCATGTTAGGATCAGTTACAAGTCCCTTTCCTACAAAATTCCACCAAGCTTATTATTAGGGGTTGTACTATTGGAATCTCCCAAACATGGATAACAAAACCATGGAGTTCATTTTTAGTGCGTGAAATAATTTTCAAATTTTTTTTGCATACATGAACTCTAAAATTTTCATTTTGTTATGCCCTAATATCATTTATGTTTACGAGAAAAAATGGGAGAGTCAAAGCGCTAGTTTGGAATTGAAAACAAATTAGACCATCCAAGATGGTAATGCCCAAATGCTGAGAGATATAGTTCCAGAAAGTATCTGTGATTATTAAGGATAGGCAAAAAGTGGGTTGTTTGGCTCGTGTAAATATCCTACCACTTGTGAATTTGAGTTTTTTCACTCCTTGTAATTTTTGGATCATTAGGTCCACTTGCATCCTCAACATGTTCCTGGCATGCATATCCACCACATTTATAGCATGTTAGGATCAGTTACAAGTCCCTTTCCTATAAAATTCCACCAAGCTTATTATTAGGGGTTGTACTAGTGGAATGTCCCAAACATGGATAACAAAACCTTGGAGTTCATTTTTAGTGCGTGAAATAATTTCCAAATTTTTTTTTGCACACATGAACTCTAAAATTTTTATTTTGTTATGCCTTAATATCTTTTTTGTTTACGCGAGAAAATGGGAGAGTGAAAATTGAAGTTTGGATCTAAAAACAAATTTGAGCATCCAAGATGGAAATGCACAAATGGTGAGAGAGATAGTTCCAAAAAGTATCTGTGATTTTTCAGGATAGGCAAAAAGTGGGTTGTTATGCTCTAGTAAATATCCAACCACTTGAGAATTTGATTTTTTCCACTCCTTGAAATTTTTGGATCATTAGGTTCACTTGCATCCTCAACATGTTTTTGGCATGCATATCCACCACATTTAAAGCATGTTAGGATCAGTTACAAGTTCTTTTCCTATAAAATTTCACCTAGCTTATTATTAGGGGTTGTACTAGTGGAATCTCCCAAACATGGATAATAAAACCTTTGAGTTCATTTTTAGTGCGTGAAATAATTTTCAAATTTTTTTTTGCATACATGAACTCTAAAATTTTCATTTTGTTATGCCTTAATATCTTTTTAGTTTACGTGAAAAAATGGGAGAGTGAAAGGTCTTGTTTGGATCTGAAAACAAATTTGAGCATCCAAGATGGAAATGCACAAATGCTGAGAGAGATAGTTCCAAAAAGTATCTATGATTTTTAAGGATAGGCAAAAAGTGGGTTGTTTGGCTCTGGTATTTATCCAACCACTTGAGAATTTGATTTTTTCCACTCCTTGAAATTTTTGGATAATTAGGTCCACACTCATCCTCAACATGTCTCTGGCATGCATATCCACTACATTTAAAGAATGTTAGGATCAATTACATGCCCCTTTCCTATAAAATTCCACCAAGCTTATTATTAGGGGTTGTACCAGTGGAATCTCCCGAACATGGATAATAAAACCTTGGAGTTTATTTTTAGTGCATAAAATAATTTTCAAATTTTTTTTTGCATACATGATCTCTAAAATTTTCATTTTGTTATGCCTTAATATCTTTTTTGTTTACGTGAGAAAATGGGAGAGTGAAAACTCTAGTTTGGATCTGAAAACAAATTTGGGCATCCAAGATGGACATGCACAAATGCTGAGTGAGATAGTTGCAAAAAGTATATGTCATTTTTAAGGATAGGGAAAAAGTGGGTTGTTTGGCTCTACTAAATATCCAACCACTAGAGAATTTGATTTTTTCTACTCCAAATTTTTGGATCATTAGGTCCACTTGCATCCTCAACATGTTTCTGGCATGCATATCCACCACATTTAAAGCATGTTAGGATCAGTTACAAGTCCCTTTCCTATAAAATTCCACCTAGCTTATTATTAGGGGTTGTACTAGTGGAATCTCAACAAAACCTTGGAGATCATTTTTAGAGCGTGAAATAATTTTCAAATTTTTTTTTGCAAACATGAACTCCAAAATTTTCATTTTGTTATGCCTTAATATATTTTTTGTTTACGAGAAAAAATGGGAGAGGGAAAGCTCAAGTTTGGATCCGAAAACAAATTTGAGCATCCAAGATGGAAATCCACAAATGCATAGAGAGATAGTTCCAAAAAGTATTTGTGATTTTTCAGGATAGGCAAAAAGTGGGTTGTTTGGCTCTAGTATATATCCAATCACTTGAGAATTTGATTTTTTCCACTCCTTCAAATTTTTGGATCACTAGGTCCACTTGCATCCTCAACATGTTTCTGGCATGCATATCCACCACATTTAAAGCATGCTAGGATCAGTTACAAGTCCCTTTTCTTTAAAATTCCACCCAGCTTATTATTAGGCGTTGTACTAGTGGAATCTCTCAAACATGGATAACAAAACCTTGGAGTTCATTTTTAGTGACTGAAATAATTTTCAAATTTTTTTTTGCATACATGAACTCTAAAATTTTCATTTATTTATGCCTTAATATCTTTTTTGTTTATGTGAAAAAAGGGGAGAGTGAAAGCTCAAGTTTGGATCTGAAAAAAAATTTGACCATCCAAGATGGAAATGCACAAATGCTGAGAGAAATAGTTCCAAAAAGTATCTGTGAATTTTAAGGATAGGCAAAAAGTTGGTTGTTATGCTCTGGTAAATATCCAATCACTTGAGAATTTGATTTTTTCCACTCCTTGAAATTTTTGGATCATTAGGTCCACTTGCATCCTCAACATATTTTTGGCATGCATATCCACCACATTTAAAACATGTTAGGATCAGTTACAAGTCCATTTCCTGTAAAATTCCACCTAGCTTATTATTAGGGGTTGTACTAATGGAATCTGCCGAACATGGATAATAAAACCTTGGAGTTTATTTTTAGTGCGTGAAATAATTTTCAAATTTTTTTTTGCATGCATGAACTCTTAAATTTTCATTTTGGTATGCCTTAATATCTTTTTTGTTTACGTGAAAAAATGGGAGAGTGAAAACTCTAGTTTGGATCTGAAAACAAATTTGGGCATCCAAGATGGGAATGCACAAATGCTGAGTGAGAGAGTTGCAAAAAATATATGTGATTTTTAAGGATAGGCAAAAAGTGGGTTGTTTGGCTCTGCTAAATATCCAACCACTAGAGAATTTGTTTTTTTCCACTCCTTGAAATTTTTGGATCATTAGGGCCACTTGCATCCTCAACATGTTTCTGGCATGCATATCCACCACATTTAAAGCATGTGAGGATCAGTTACAAGTCCCTTTTCTATAAAATTCCACCAAGCTTATTATTAGGGGTTATACTTGTGGAATCTCCCAAACATGTTAGGATCAGTTAGAAGTCCCTTTTCCAATAAAATTCAACCAAGCTTATTATTAGGGGTTGTACTAGTGGAATTTCCCAAACATGGATAACAAAACCTTGGAGTCCATTTTTAGTGCGTGAAATAATTTTCTTCACTTACATTCATTATATTTTGCAAATTTTTTTGCATACTTTAACTCTTAAATTTTCATTTTGTTTTGCCTAATATCTTTTTAATTTACGAGAAAAATGGGAGAGTGAAAACTCAAGTTTAGATCTGAAAACAAATTTGAACAGCCAAAATGGAAATGCACAAATTCTGAGAGAGATAGTTCCAAAAAGAATCTGTGATTTTTAAGGATTGGCTAAAAGTGGGTTGTTTGGCTCGCGTAAATGTCCAACCATTTGAAAATTTGATTTTTTCTACTCCATGAAATTTTTTATCATTAGGTCCACTTACATCCTCAACATGTTTCTGGCATGTATATCCACCACATTTAAAGCATGTTAGGATTAGTTAGAAGTCCCTTTCCTATAAAATTCCACCAAGCTTATTATTAGGGGTTGTACTAGTCGAATTTCCCAAACATGGATAACAAATCCTTGGAGTTCATTTTTAGTGCGTGAAATAATTTTCTTCAATTACATTTATTATAGTTTTCAAAATTTTTTGCATACATTAACTCTAAAATTTTCATCTTCTTATGCCTTATATCTTTTTTGTTTACGAGAAAAATGGGAGAGTGAAAACTCAAATTTGGATTTGAAAAGAAATTTGAACATCCAAAATGGAAATGCACAAATGCTGAGAGAGATAGTTCCAAAAAAGAGTCGGTGATTTTTAAGGATAGGTAAAAAGTGGGTTGTTTGGCTCAGGTAAATATCCAACCACTTGAGAATTGGATTTGTTTTGCTCCTTGAAATTTTTAGATCATTAGGGCCAATCGCATCCTCAATATATTTTCGGCATGCATGCCCACCACATTTAAAGCATGTTAGGATCAGTTAGAAGTCCCTTTCCTATAAAATTCCACCAAGCTTATTATTAGGGGTTGTCCTAGTCGAATTTCCCCAACATGGATAACAAAACTTTGGAGTTCATTTTTAGTGTGTGAAATACTTTTCTTCACTTTCATTTATTATAGTTTCCATTTCTTTTTTCCATACAAGAACTCTAAAATTGTCATTTTGTTATGCCTTATATCTTTTTTGTTTACTAGAAAAATGGGAGAGTGAAAGCTGAAGTTTGGATCTGAAAAAAATTTGAACATCCAAAATGGAAATGTACAATTGTTGAGAGAGATAATTCCAAAAAGTATCTGTGATTTTTAAGGATAGAAAAAAAGTGAGTTGTTTGGCTCTGGTAATATCCAACTACTTGAGAATTTGATTATTTCTGCTCCTAGAAATTTTAGGATCATTAGGTCACTTGCATTCTCAACATGTTTCTGGCATGCATATCCACCACATTTAAAGCATGTTAGGATCAGTTAG
The DNA here is from genome assembly GCF_029961685.1 of Aristolochia californica. NCBI lineage: Eukaryota > Viridiplantae > Streptophyta > Magnoliopsida > Piperales > Aristolochiaceae > Aristolochia > Aristolochia californica. Next base: position 9,560,795 of record NW_027181837.1, read on the forward strand.
AAGACCCTTTCCTATAAAATTCCACCATGGTTATTATTAGAGGTTGTACTAGTGGAATTTCCCAAACGTGGATAACAAATCCTTGGAGTTCATTTTTAGTGCGTGAAATAATTTTCTTCACTTACATTTATTATATTGTTCAATTTTTTTTGCATAACTTAACTCTAAAATTTTTATTTTGTTCTGCATTATATCTTTTTTTTACGAGAAAAATGGGAGAGTGAAAACTCAAGTTTGGATTTGAAAACAAATTTGAACATCCAAAATGGAAATGCACAAATGCTGAGAGAGATAGTTCCAAAAAGTATGTGTCATTTTTATGGTTAGGAGAAAAGTGGGTTCTTTTGCTCTGGTAAATATCCAACCACTTGAGAATTTCATTTTTTCTACTCCTTGAAATATTTGGATCATTAGGACCACTTGCATCTTCAACATATTTTTGGCATGCATATCCACCACATTTAAAGCATGTTAGGATCAGTTAGAAGTCCCTTTCCTATAAAATTCAACCAAGCTTATTATTAGGGGTTGTACTAGTGGAATTTCCCAAACATGGATAACGAAATCTTGGAGTTCATTTTTAGTGCGTGAAATAATTTTCTTCACTTACATTTATTATAGTTTTCAAAATTTTTTCCATACATTAACTGTAAAATTTTCATTTTGTTATGCCTAATATCTTTTCAATTTTCGAGAAAAATGGGAGAGTGAAAACTCAAGTTTGGATCTGAAAACAAATTTGAACATCCAAAATGGAAATGCACAAATTCTGAGAGAGATAGTTCCAAAAAGTATCTGTGAGTTTTAAGGATTGGCTAAAAGTGGGTTATTTGGCTCTGGTAAATATCCAACCACTTGAGAATTTGATTTTTTCTGCTCTTTGAAATTTTTGGATCATTAGGTCCACTTGCATCCACAACATGTTTCTCGCATTCTTATCCACCACATTTAAAGCATGTAAGGATCAGTTAGCAGTCCCTTGCCTATAAAATTCCACCAAGCTTATTATTTGGTGTTGTACTAGTAGAATTTCCCAAACATGGATAACAAAACCTTGCTGTTCATATTAAGTGCGTGTAATAATTTTCAAATTTTTTTACATACTTGAACTCTAAAATTTTCATTTTGTTATGCCTTATATCTTTTTTGCTTACAAGAAAAATGGGAGAGTTAAAACTCAAGCTTGGATCTCAAAAAAAAATTGAACATCCAAAATGGAACTGCACAAATGTTGAGAGAGATTGTTCCAAAAAGTATGTGCGATTTTTAAGGATATGCAAAAAGTGGGTTGTTTAGATCTGGTAAATATCCAACTACCTGAGAATATCATTTTTTCTACTCCATGAAATTTTTGGATTATTAGGTTCACTCTCATCCTCTACATGTTTCTGGCATGCTTATCCACCACATTTAAAGCATGTTAGGATCAGTTAGAAGTCGCTTTCCTATAAAATTCCACCAAGCTTTTAATTAAAGGTTGTACTAGAGGAATTTCCAAAACATGGATAACAAAACATTGGAGTTCATTTTTAGTGCGTGAAATAATTTTCTTGTCTAAAATTTATTATAGTTTTTAAATTTTTTTGCATTCAAGAACTCTAAAATTTTCATTTTGTTATGCCTTATATCTTTTTTGTTTATGAGAAAAATGAGAGAGTGAATACTCACATTTGGATCTGAAAACAAATATGAACATCCAAAATGGAAATGTACAAATGCTGAGAGAGACAGTTCCGAAAAGTATCTGTGAATTTTAAGGATAGGCAAAAAGTTGGTTGTTTGGCTCTGGTAAATATCCAACCACTTGAGAATTTTGTTTTTTGTACTCCTTGAAATTTTTGGATCATTTGGTCCACTTCCATCCTCAACATGTTTCTGGCATTCATATCCACCACATTTAAAGCATGTTAGGATCAGTTAGAAGTCCCTTTCCTATAAAATTCCACCAAGCTTATTATTAGAAGTTGTACAATAGGAATTTCCCAATCATGGATAACAAAACCTTGGAGTTCATTTTTAGTGTGTGAAATAATTTTCTTCACTTACAATTATTGTAGTTTTCAAATTTTTTTGCATACATGAATTCTAAAATTTTCATTTTATTCTGCGTGATATCTTTTTTGTTTATGAGAAAAATGGGATAGTGAAAACTCAAGTTTGGATATGAAAAAGATTTTGAACATCCAAAATGAAAATGCACAAATGCTGAGAGAAATAGTTCAGAAAAGTATCTATGATTTTTAAGGATAGCCAAAAAGTAGGATGTTTGGCTCTGGTAAATTTCCTACCACTTGAAAATTTGATTTTTTCTACTCCTTGAAATTTTTGGATCATTAGGTCAGCTTGCATCCTCAACATGTTTCTGGCATGCATATCCACCACATTTAAAGCATATTAGGATCAGTTAGAAGTCCCTTTCCAATAAAATTCAACCAAGCTTATTATTAGCGGTTGTACTAGTGGAATTTCCCAAACATGGATAACAAAACCTTGGAGTTCATTTTTAGTGCGTGAAATAATTTTCTTCACTTACATTCATTATATTTTGCAAATTTTTTTGCATACATTAACTCTAAAATTTTCAATTTGTTATGCCTAATATCTTTTTAATTTACGAGAAAAATGGGAGAGTGAAAACTCAAGTTTTGATCTGAAAACAAATTTGAACAGCCAAAATGGAAATGCACAAATTTTGAGAGAGATAGTTCCAACAAGTATCTGTGATTTTTAAGGATAGGCTAAAAGTGGGTTGTTTGGCTCGGGTAAATATCCAACCATTTGAGAATATGATTTTTTCTAATCTTTGAAAGTTTTTGATCATTAGGTCCACTTACATCCTCAACATGTTTCTGGCATGTATATCCACCACATTTAAAGCATGTTAGGATCAGTTAGAAGTCCCTTTCCTGTAAAATTCCACCAAGCTTATTATTAGGGGTTGTACTAGTCGAATTTCCCAAACATGGATAACAAATCCTTGGAGTTCATTTTTAGTGCGTGAAATAATTTTCTTCAATTACATTTATTATAGTTTTCAAAATTTTTTGCATACATTAACTCTAAAATTTTCTTCTTGTTATGCCTTATATCTTTTTTGTTTACAAGAAAATTGGGAGAGTGAAAACTCAAATTTTGATTTGAAAAGAAATAAGATCATCCAAAATGGAAATGCACAAATGCTGAGAGAGATAGTTCCAAAACGAGTCTGTGATTTTTACAGATAGGTAAAAAGTGGGTTGTTTGGCTCAGGTAAATATCCAACCACTTGAGAATTGGATTTTTTCTACTCCTTGAAATTTTTAGATCATTAGGACCACTTGCCTCCTCAATATGTTTCTGGCATGCATGCCCACCACATTTAAAGCATGTTAGGATCAGTTAGAAGTCCCATTCCTATAAAATTCCACCAAGCTTATTATTAGGGGTTGTCCTAGTCGAATTTCCCAAACATGGATAACAAAACTTTGGAGTTCGTTTTTAGTGCGTGAAATAATTTTCTTCACTTTCATTTATTATAGTTTTCATTTCTTTTTTCCATACAAGAACTCTAAAATTGCCATTTTGTTATGCCTTATATCTTTTTTGTTTACTAGAAAAATGGGAGAGTGAATGCTGAAGTTTGGATCTGAAAAAAAATTTGAACATCCAAAATGGAAATGTACCATTGCTAAGAGAGATAATTCCAAAAAGTATCTGCGATTTTTAAGGATAGAAAAAAAGTGAGTTGTTTGGCTCTGGTAAATATCCAACTACTTGAGAATTTGATTATTTCTGCTCCTAGAAATTTTAGGATCATTAGGTCACTTGCATTCTCAACATGTTTCTGGCATGCATATCCACCACATTTAAAGCATGTTAGGATCAGTTAGAAGACCCTTTCCTATAAAATTCCACCATGGTTATTATTAGAGGTTGTACTAGTGGAATTTCCCAAACGTGGATAACAAATCCTTGGAGTACATTTTTAGTGCATGAAATAATTTTCTTCACTTACATTTATTATATTTTTCAATTTTTTTTGCATAACTTAACTCTAAAATTTTTATTTTGTTCTGCCTTATATCTTTTTTTTACGAGAAAAATGGGAGAGTGAAAACTCAAGTTTGGATTTGAAAACAAATTTGAACATCCAAAATAGAAATGCACAAATGCTGAGAGAGATAGTTCCAAAAAGTATGTGTGATTTTTATAGTTAGGAGAAAAGTGGGTTCTTTTGCTCTTGTAAATATCCAACCACTTGAGAATTTCATTTTTTCTACTCCTTGAAATCTTTGGGTCATTAGGTCTACTTGCATCCTCAACATGTTTTTGGCATGCATATCGACCACATTTAAAGCATGTTAGGATCAGTAAGAAGTCCCTTTCATATAAAATTCAACCGAGCTTATTATTAGGGGTTGTACTAGTGGAATTTCCCATACATGGATAACGAAATCTTGGAGTTCATTTTTAGTGCGTGAAATAATTTTCTTCGCTTACATTTATTATAGTTTTCAAATTTTTTTCCATACATTAACTCTAAAATTTTCATTTTGTTATGCCTAATATCTTTTCAATTTTCGAGAAAAATGGGAGTGTGAAAACTCAAGTTTGGATCTGAAAACAAATTTGAACATCCAAAATGGAAATGCACAAATTCTGAGAGAGATAGTTCCAAAAAGTATCTGTGAGTTTTAAGGATTGGCTAAAAGTGGGTTATTTGGCTCTGGTAAATATCCAACCACTTGAGAATTTGATTTTTTCTGCTCTTTCAAATTTTTGGATCATTAGGTCCACTTGCATCCACAACATGTTTCTCGCATTCCTTTCCACCATATTTAAAGCATGTTGGGATCAGTTAGCAGTCCCTTTCCTATAAAATTCCACCAAGCTTATTATTAGGGGTTGTATTAGTGGAATTTCCCAAACATGGATAACAAAACCTTGGAGTTCATATTTAGTGCGTGAAATAATTTTAAATTTTTTTTGCATACTTGTACTCTAAAATTTTCATTTTGTTTTGCCTTATATCTTTTTTGCTTACGAGAAAAAAGGGAGAGTTAAAACTCAAGTTTGGATCTGAAAAAAAATTTGAACATCCAAAATGGAACTGGACAAATGTTGAGAGAGATTGTTCCAAAAAGTATCTGTGATTTTTAAGGATATGCAAAAAGTGGGTTTTTTTGGCACTGGTAAATATCCAACTACATGAGAATTTGATTTTTTCTACTCCTCGAAATTTTTGGATCATTAGGTCCACTTGCATCCTCTACATGTTTCTGGCATGCATATCCACCACATTTAAAGCATGTTACGATTAGTTAGAAGTCCCTTTCCTATAAAATTCCACCAAGCTTTTTATTGGAGGTTGTACTAGTGGAATTTCCAAAACATGGATAACAAAACCTTGGAGTTCATTTTTAGTGCGTGAAATAATTATCTTTTTTTAAATTTATTATAATTTTTAAATTTTTTTGCATTCAAGAACTCCAAAATTTTCATTTTGTTATGCCTTATATCTTTTTTGTTTACGAGAAAAATGAGAGAGTGAAAACTCAAGTTTGGATCTGAAAACAAATATGAACATCCAAAATGGAAATGCACAAATGCTGAGAGAGACGGTTCCAAAAAGTATATGTGATTTTTACGGATAGGCAAAAAGTGGGTTGTTTGGCTCTGGTAAATATCCAACCACTTGAGAATTTTATTTTTCCTACTCCTTGAAATTTTTGGATCATTTGGTCCACTTGCATCCTCAACATGTTTCTGGCATTCATATCCACCACATTTAAAGCATGTTAGGATAAGTTAGAAGTCCCTTTCCTATAAAATTCCACCAAGCTTATTATTAAAAGTTGTACAATAGGAATTTCCCAAACATGGATAACAAAACCTTGGAGTTCATTTTTAGTGTGTGAAATAATTTTCTTCACTTACAATTATTGTAGTTTTCAAATTTTTTTGCATACATGAATTCTAAAATTTTCATTTTATTCTACCTGATATCTTTTTTGTTTACGAGAAAAATGGGAGAGTGAAAACTCAAGTTTGGATCTGAAAAAAATTTTGAACATCCAAAATGGAAATGCACATATGCTGAGAGAAATAGTTCAGAAAAGTATCTATGATTTTTAAGGATAACCAAAAAGTAGGTTGTTTGGCTCTGGTAAATGTCCTACCACTTGAGAATTTGATTTTTTTTACTCCTTAAAATTTTTAGATCATTCGGTCAGCTCGCATCCTCAACATGTTTCTGGCATGCATATCCACCACATTTAAAGCATGTTACGATTAGTTAGAAGTCCCTTTCCAATAAAATTCAACCAAGCTTATTATTTGGGGTTGTACTAGTGGAATTTCCCAAACATGGGTAAGAAAACCTTGGAGTTCATTTTTAGTGTATGAAATAATTTTCTTGACTTACATTCATTATATTTTTCAAATTTTTTGCATACATTAACTCTAAAATTTTAATTTTGTTATGCCTAATATCTTTTTAATTTACGAGAAAAATTGGAGAGTGAAAACTCAAGTTTAGATCTGAAAACAAATTTGAACATCCAAAATGGAAATGCACAAATTATGAGAGAGATAGTTCCAAAAAGTATCTATGATTTTTAAGGATTGGCTAAAAGTGGGTTGTTTGGCTCGTGTAAATCTCCAACCATTTGAGAATTTGATTTTTTCTACTCTTTGAAATTTTCTGATCATTAGGTCCACTTACATCCTCAACATGTTTCTGGCATGCATTTCCACCAGATTTAAAGCATGTTAGGAACATATAGAAGTCCCTTTCCTATAAAATTCCACCAATATTATTATTAGGGGTTGTACTAGTGGAATTTCCCAAACATGGATAACAAAACCTTGGAGTTCATTTTTAGTGCGTGAAATAATTTTCAATTTTTTTTGCATACTTGAACTCTAAAATTTTCATTTTGTTATGCCTTATATCTTTTTTGCTTACGAGAAAAAAGGGAGAGTTAAAACTCAAGTTTGGATGTGAAAAAAAATTTGAACATCCTAAATGGAACTGCACAAATGTTAAGAGAGATTGTTCCAAAAAGTTTCTGCGATTTTTAAGGATATGCAAAAAGTGGGTTTTTTTGGCTCTGGTAAATATCCAACTACATGAGAATTTGATTTTTTCTACTCCTCGAAATTTTTGGATCATTAGGTCGGCTGGCATCCTCTACATGTTTCTGGCATGCATATCCACCACATTTAAAGCATGTTAGGATCAGTTAGAAGTCCCTTTCCTATAAAATTCCACCAAGCTTTTTATTAGAGGTTGTACTAGTGGAATTTCCAAAACATGGATAACAAAACCTTGGAGTTCATTTTTAGTGCGTGAAATAATTTTCTTGTCTTAAATTTATTATAATTTTTAAATTTTTTTGCATTCAAGAACTCCAAAATTTTCATTTTGTTATGCCTTATATGTTTTTTGTTTACGAGAAAAATGAGAGAGTGAAAACTCAAGTTTGGATCTGAAAACAAATATGAACATCCAAAATGGAAATGCACAAATGCTGAGAGAGACGGTTCCGAAAAGTATCTGTGATTTTTAAGGATAGGCAAAAAGTAGGTTGTTTGGCTCTGGTAAATATCCAACCACTTGAGAATTTGATTTTTCCTATTCTTTGAAATTTTTGGATCATTTTGTCTACTTGCATTCTCAACATTGTTCTGGCATTCTTATCCACCACATTTGAAGCATGTTAGGATCAGTTAGAAGTCCCTTTCCTATAAAATTCCACCAAGGAATTTTATTAGAAGTTGTACTATAGGATTTTTGCAAACTATGATAAGAAAACCTTGGTGTTCATTTTTAGTGCATGAAATAATTTTCTTCACTTACATTTTATTATAGTTTTCAAATTTTTTTGCATACATTAATTCTAAAATTTTCATTTTATTCTGCCTTATATCTTTTTTGTTTACGAGAAAAACAGGAGAGTGAAAACTCAAGTTTGGGTATGAAAAATATTTTGAACATCCAAAATGGAAATGTAGAAATGTGAGAGAAATAGTTCAAAAAAGTATCTATGATTTTTAAGGAGAGCCAAAAAGTAGGTTGTTTGGCTCTGGTAAATGTCCTACCACTTGAGAATTTGATTTTTTCTACTCCTTGAAATTTTTGCATCATTAGGTCAGCTTGCATCCTCAACATGTTTTTGGCATGCATATCCACCACATTTAAAGCATGTTAGGATCAGTTAGAAGTCCCTTTCCTATAAAATTCAACCAAGCTTATTATTAGGGGTTGTACTAGTGGAATTTCCCAAACATGGATAACAAAACCTTGGAGTTCATTTTTAGTGCGTGAAATAATTTTCTTCACTTACATTCATTATATTTTTCAAATTTTTTTGGCATACATTAACTCTAAAATTTTCATTTTGTTATGCTTAATATCTTTTTAATTTAAGAGAAAAATGGGAGAGTGAAAACTCAAGTTTGGAACTGAAAACAAATTTGAACATCCAAAATGGAAATGCACAAATTCTGAGAGAGATAACTCCAAAAAGTATCTGTGATTTTTAAGGATTGGCTAAAAGTGGGTTGTTTGGCTCGGGTAAATATCCAACCACTTGAGAATTTGATTTTTTCTACTCTTTGAAATTTTCTGATCATTAGGTCCACTAACATCCTCAACATGTTTCTGGCATGCATATCCACCACATTTAAAGCATGTTAGGAACATATAGAATTCCCTTTCCTATAAAATTCCACCAAGCTTATTATTAGGGGTTGTACTAGTGGAATGTCCCAAACATGGATAACAAAACCTTGGAGTTCATTTTTAGTGAATGAAATAATTTTCTTGACTAACATATATTATAGTTTTCAAATTTTTTAGTATACATGAACTCTAGAATTTTCATTTTTTTATGGCTTATATCTTTTTTTTTTACAAGAAAAATAGGAGAGTTAAAACTCAATTTTAGATCTAAAAACAAATTTGAACATCCAAAATGGAAATGCACAAATACTGAGAGAGATAGTTCCAAAAAGTATCTGTAATTTTTAAGGATAGGGAAAAAGTGGGTTGTTTGGCTCGGGTAAATATCCAACCACTTGAGAATTTGATTTTTTCTACTCCTTGAAATTTTTGGATCCTTTGCTCTAGTTGCATCCCCAAGATGTTTTTGACATGCATATCCATCACATTTAAACCATGTTAGGATCAGATAGAAGTCATTTTCCTATAAAATTCCACCAAGCTTGTTATTAGGGGTTGTACTAGTGGAATTTCCCAAACATGGATAACAAAACCTTGGAGTTCATTTTTAGTGCGTGAAGTAATTTTCAAATTTTTTTGCATGCATGAACTCTAAAAATTTCATTTTGTTATGCCCTATATCTTTTTTGTTTACGAGAAAAATGGGAGAGTAAAACCTCAAGTTTGGATCTGAAAACAAATTTGAACATCCAAAGAGGAAATGCTCAAATGCTGAGAGAGATAGTTCAGAAAAGTGTCTATGGTTTTTAAGGATTGGCAAAAAGTGGGTTTTTTGGCTCTGGTAAATATCCAACCACTTGAGAATTTGAGTTTTTCTACTCCCTGAAATTTTTGGATCATTAGGTCCACTTGCATCCACAACATGTTTCTGGCATTCTTATCCACCACATTTGAAGCATATTAGGATCAATTAGAAGTCCCTTTCCTATCAAATTCCACCAAGGAATTTTATTAGAAGTTGTACTATAGGAAATTCGCAAACAAGGATAAGACAACCTCGGAGTTCATTTTTAGTGCATGAAATAATTTTCTTCACTTACATTTATTATAGTTTTCAAAAAAAATTTCATACATTAATTCTAAAATTTTCATTTTATTCTGCCTTATATCTTTTTTGTTTACGAGAAAAATGGGAGAGTGAAAACTCAAGTTTGGATATGAAAAAAAATTTTAACATCCAAAATGGAAATGCACAAATGCTGAGAGAAATAGTTCAAAAAAGTATCTATGACTTTTAAGGATAGCCAAAAAGTAGGTTGTTTGGCTCTGGTAAATGTCCTACCACTTGAGAATTTGATTTTTTCTAATCCTTGAAATTTTTGGATCATTAGGTCAGGTTGCATCCTCAACATGTTTCTGGCATGCATATCCACCACATTTATAGCAAGTTAGGATCAGTTAGAAGTCCCTTTCCTATAAAATTCAACCAAGCTTATTATTAGGGGTTGTACTAGTGGAATTTCCCAACCATGGATAACAAAACCTTGGAGTTCATTTTTAGTGCGTGAAATAATTTTTTCACTTACATTCATTATATTTTTCAAATTTTATTTGCATTCATTAACTCTAAAATTTTCATTTTGTTAGGCTTAATATCTTTTTTAATTTACGAGAAAACTAGGAGAGTGAAAACTCAAGTTTGGATCTGAAAACAAATTTGAACATCCAAAATAAAAATGCACAAATTCTGAGAGAGAATTCCAAAAAGTATCTATGATTTTTATGGATTGGCTAAAAAATGGTTCTTTGGCTCTGGTAAATATCCAACCACATGAGAATTTGATTTTTTCTACTCTTTGAAATTTTTTGATCATTAGGTCCACTTACATTCTCAACATGTTTCTGGCATGCATATCCACCACATTTAAAGCATATTACGAACAGATAGAAGTCCCTTTCCTATAAAATTCCACCAAACTTATTATTAGGGGTTGAACTAGTGGAATTTCCCAAACGTGGATAACAAAACCATGGAGTTCATTTTTAGTGCGTGATATAATTTTCTTCTCTAACATTTATTATATTTTTCAATTTTTTTGCATACATGAACTCTAGAATTTTCATTTTGTTATGCCTTACATCTTTTTTGTTTACGAGAAAAATGGGAGAGTGAAAACTATTTTTTTGATGTCAAAACAAATTTGAAAATCCAAAATGAAAATGCACAAATGATGAGAGCGATAGTTCAAAAAAGTATCGGTGATTTTCAAGGATAGGCAAAAAGTGGGATGTTTGGCTCTGGTAAGTATCCAACCACTTGAGAATTTGATTTTTTCTACTCTTTGAAATTTTTTGATCATTAGGTCCACTTGCATCCTCAACATGTTTCTGGCATGCATATCCACCACATTTAAAGCATTTTAGGATCAGTTAGAAGTCCCTTTCCTATAAAATTCCACCAAACTTATTATTAGGGGTTGTACTAGTGGAATTTCCCAAACATGGATAACAAAATGTTGGAGTTCATTTTTAGTGCGTGAAATAATTTTCTACACTTATATTTATTATAGTTTGAAATTTTTTTTGCATACATGAACTCCAAAATTTTCATTTTGTTATGCCTTATATCTTTTATGTTTTCAAGAAAAATGGGAGAGTGAAAACCCAATTTTGGATCTGAAAACAAATTTGAACATCCAAAATGGAAATACACAAATGCTGAGAGAGATAGTTCCAAAAAGTATTTGTGATTTTTAAGGGTAGGCAAAAAGTGGGTTGTTTGGCTCTTGTAAATATCTAACCACAAGAGAAATTGATTTTTTCTACTCCTTGAAATTTTTGGATCATTAGGGCCACTTGCATCCTAAACCTGATTCTGGCATGCATATCCCTCTCATTTAAAGCATGTTAGGATCAGTTAGAAGTCCCTTTCCTATAAAATTCCACCAAGGTTATTATTAGGGGTTGTACTAGTGGAATTTCCCAAACATGGATAAGAAATCCTTGGAGTTCATTTTTAGTGCGTGAAATAATTTTCTTCACTTACATTTATAATAGTATTCAAACTTTTTTGCATACATTAACTCTAAAATTTTTATTTTGTTATACCTTATATCTTTTTTTTGTACGAGAAAAATGGGAGAGTGAAAACTCAAGTTTGGATCGGAAAACAAATTTGAACATCCAAAATTGAAATGCACAAATGTTGAAGGGATAGTTCCAAAAAGTATCTATGATTTTTAAGGAGAGGCAAAAAGTGGGTTGTTTGGCTCTTGTAAATATCCAACCACTTGAGAATTTGATTTTTTCTACTCCTAGAAATTTTTTGATCATTAGGTCAATTGCATCATCAACATGTTTCTGGCATGCATATCCACGACATTTAAAGCATGTTAGGATCAATTAGAAGTCCCTTTCCTATAAAATTCCACCAAGCTCATTATAAGGGGATGTACTAGTGGAATTTCCAAAACATGGAAAACAAAACCTTGGAGTTCGTTTTTAGTGCGTGAAATAATTTTCTTCACTTACATTTATTATAGTTTTAATTTTTTTTGCATACATGAACTCTAAAATTTTAAATTTGTTATGCCTTATATCTTTTTTGTTTACGAGAAAAATGGGGGAGTCAAAACTCAAGTTTGGATCTAAAAAAAAATTGAACATCCAAAATGGAAATGCACAAATGCTGAGAGAGATGATTCAAAAAAGTATCTTTGATTTTTAAAGATAGGCGAAAAGTGGGTTGTATGGCTCTGGTAAATATCCAACCCCTTGAGAATTTGATTTTTTCTACTCCTTGAAATTTTTGGACATTAGGTCACTTGCATGCTCAACATATTTCTGGCATGCATATCCTCCACATTTAAAGCATGTTAGGATCAGTTAGAAGTCCCTTTCCTATAAAATTCCACCAAACTTATTATTAGGGGTTGTACTAGTGGAATTTCCCAAACATGGATGACAAAACCTTGGAGTTCGTTTTTAGTATGTGAAATAATTTTCTTCTCTTATATTTATTATAGTTTTCAAATTTTTTTGCATACATGAACTCTAAAATTTTCATTTTGTGATGCCTGATATCTTTTTTTTTTTTTTTACTAGAAAAATGGGTGAGTGAAAACTCAAGTTTGGATCTGAAAAAAAATTTGAACATCCAAAATGGAAATGAAAAAATGCTGAGAAAGATAACTCCAAAAAGTCTCTGTGATTTTTAGGGATAGGCAAAAAGTGGGTTGTTTGGCTCTGGAAAATATCACACCACCTGAGAATTTGATTTTTTCTACTCCTTGAAATTTTTGTATCATTAGGTCCACTTGCATCCTCAACATGTTTCTCGCGTGCCTATCCACCAAATTTAAAGCATGTTAGGATCAGTTAGAAATCCCTTTCCTATAAAATTTCACCAAGCTTTTTATTAAGGTTTGTACTAGTGGAATTTCCCAAACATGGATAACAAAACCTTAGAGTTCATTTTTTGTGCATGAAATAATTTTCAAATATTTTTACATACATGAACTCTAAAATTTTCATTTTGTTATGCCTTATATCTTTTTTGTTTACGACAAAAATCGGAGAGTGAAACCTCAAGTTTGGATTTGAAAAAAAAAATTAACATAAAAAATGAAAATGCGCAAAAGCTGAGAGAGATAATTCCAAAAATTATATGTGATTTTTAAGGTACAGACAAAGTGGGTTGTTTGGCTCTGATAAATATCAACCCACTTGAGAATTTGATTTTTTCTACTCCTAGAATTTTTTTGCATCATTAGGTCACTTGCATCCTCAACATGTTTCTGGCATGCATATCCACCACATTTAAAGCATGTTAGGATCAGTTAGAAGTCCCTTTCCTATAAAATTCCACCAAGCTTATTATAAGGGGTTGTACTAGTGAAATTTCCCAAACATGGAAAACAAAACCTTGGAGTTCGGTTTTAGTGCGTGAAATAATTTTCTTCACTTACATTTATTATAGTTTTCAATTTTTTTTGCATACATGACCTCTAAAATTTTCATTTTGTTATGCCTTTATCTTTTTTGTTTACGAGAAAAATGGGAGAGTGAAAACTCAAGTTTGGATCTGAAAAGAAATATGAACATCCAAAATGGAAATGGACAAATGCTGAGAGAGATAATTCCAAAAAGTCTCTGTGATTTTTAGGGATAGGCAAAAAGTGGGTTGTTTGGCTCAGGTATCCAACCACTTGAGAATTTGACTTTTTCTATTCCTTGAAATTTTTGGATCATTAGGTCCACTTGCATCCTCAACATGTTTCCTGCATGCATATCCACCTCATTTAAAGCATGTTAGGATTAATTAGAAGTTCCTTTCCTATAAAATTCAACCAAGCTTATTATTAGGGGTTGTACTAGTGGAATTTCCCAAACATGGATAACAAAACCTTGGAGTTCATTTTTAGTGTGTGAAATAAATTTAAAATTTTTTTGCATACACGAACTCTAAAATTTTCATTTTGTTATGCCTTGTATCTTTTTTGTTTACAAGAAAAATGGGAGTGTAAAAACTCAAGTTTGGATCTGAAAAAAAAATTGAACATCCAAAATAGAACTATACAAATGAGAGAGAGATAGTTCCAAAAAGTATCTGTGATTTTGAAGGATACGCAAAAAGTGGGTTGTTTGGATCTTGTAAATATCCAACCACTTGAGAATTTGATATTTTCTACTCCTTGAAATTTTTGGATCATTAGGTCCACTTGCATCCTCAACATGTTTTTGGCATGCATATCCACCACATTTAAAGCATGTGAGGATCAGTTAGAAGTCCCTTTCCTATAAAATTCCACCAAGCTTATTATTAGGGGTTGTACTAGTGGAATTTCCCAAACATGGATAACAAAACCTAGGAGTTCATTTTTAGTGTGTGAAATAATTTTCTTCACTTTCATTCATGATAGTTTTCAAATTGTTTTGCATACATGAACTCTAAAATTTTGATTTTGTTATGCCTTATATCTTTTTTGTTTACAAAAGAAATGGGAGAGTGAAAACTCAAGTTTGGATGTGAGAAATAATTTGAACATCCAAAATGGAAACGCACAATTGCTGAGGGAGATAAGTCAAAAACTTATCTGTGATTTTTAAGGAAAGGTAAAAAGTGGGTTGTTTCGCTCTGGTAAATATCCAACCACTTGAGAATCTTATTTTCTCTACTCCTTGACATTTTTGTATCATTGGGTCACTTGCTTCCTCGACATGTTTCTAACATGCATATCCACCACATTTACAGCATGTTAGGATCCGTTAAAAGTCCCTTTCCGATAAAATTCCACCAAACTTATTATAAGGGGTTGTTCTAGTGGAATTTCCAAAACATGGATAACAAAACCTTGAAGTTCATATTTAGTGCGTAAAATAATTTTCTTCACTTACATTTATTATAGTTTTCCAATTTTTTTGCATACATGAACTCTAAAAATTTTATTTTGTTATTCCTTATATCTTTTTTGTTTACGAGAAAAATGGGAGAGTGAAAACTCAAGTTTGGTTCTGAAAAATAATTTGAACATCCAAAATGGAAATGCACAAACGCTGAGAGAGATAGTTCTAAAAAGTATCTGTGATTTTTAAGGATAGGCAAAAAGTGGGTTGTTTGGCTCTGGCAAATATCCAACCACTGAAGAATTTGATTTTTTCTACTCCTCGAAATTTTTGGATCATTAGGTCACTTGCATCCTCAACATGTTTATGGCATGCATATCCACCACTTGAACGCATGTTAAAATCAGTTAGAATTCCCTTTCCTATTAAATTCCTCCAAGCTTATTATTAGGGGTTTACTAGTGGAATTTCCCAAACATGGACAACAAAACCATGGAGTTCATTTGTAGTGTGTGAAAAAAATATCTTCACTTACATTTATTATAGTTTTCAATTTTTTTGCATACACGAACTCTAAAATTTTCATTTGGTTATGCCTTATATCTGTTTTGTTTACGAGAAAAATGGGAGAGTGAAAAGTCAAGTTTGAATCTGAAAAAAAAATTAAACATCGAAAATGGAAATGCACAAATGCAGAGAGAGATAATTCCAAAAAGTATCAGTGATTTTTATGGATAGGCAAAAAGTGGGTTATTTGGCTTTGGTAAATATCCAACTACTTGAGAATTTGATTTTTTCAGCTCATAAAATGTTTTGATCATTTGGTCAATTGCATCCTCTACATGTTTCTGGCATGCATATCCACCACATTTAAAGCATGTTAGGATCAGTTAGAAGTCCCTTTCCTATAAAATTCCACCAAGCTTATTATTAGGGGTTGTACTAGTGGAATTATCCAAAAAACGATAACAAAACCTCTGAGTTCGTTTTTAGTGAGTGAAATAATTTTCTTTTCTTTAATTTATTTTAGTTTTAAATTTTTTTTGCATACATGAACTCTTAAATTTTCATTTTTTTATGCCTTATAACTTTTTTGTTTACGAGAAAAATCGGAAAGTGAAAACTCAAGTTTGGCTTGAAAAAAAAATTTAACTTAAAAAATGAAAATGCACAAATGCTGAGAGAGATAATTCATAAAAGTATCTGTGATTTTTAAGGATAGGCAAAAATTGGATTATTTGGCTCTGGTAATTTTCCAAACACTTAAGAATTTGTTTTTTTCTACTCCTAGAAATTTTTTGATCATTACGTCAATTGCATCCTCAACATGTTTCTGGCATGCATATCCACCACATTTAAAGCATGTTAGGATCAGTTGCAAGTCCCTTTCCAATAAAATTCCACAAAGCTTATTATAAGGGCCTGTACTAGTGGAATTTCCCAAACATGGAAAACAAAACCTTGGAGTTCGTTTTTAGTGCGTGAAATAATTTTCTTCACTTACTTTTATTATAGTTTTCTAATTTTTTTGCGTACATGAACTCTAAAATTTTCATTTTGTTATGCCTTTATCTTTTTTGTTTACGAGAAAAATGGGGGAGTGAAAACTCAAGTTTGGATCTGAAAAGAAATATGAACATCCAAAATGGAAATGCACAAATGCTGAGAGAGATAATTCCAAAAAGTCTCTGTGATTTTTAGGGATAGGCAAAAAGTGGGTTGTTTGGCTCAGGTAATCCAACCACTTGAGAATATGATTTTTTCTACTCCTTGAAATTTTTGGATCATTAGGTCCACTTGCATATTCATCATGTTTCATGCATGCATATCCACCACATTTAAAGCATGTTAGGATTAATTAGAAGTTCCTTTCCTATAAAATTCAACCAAGCTTATTATTAGGGGTTGTACTAATGGAATTTCCCAAACATGGATAACAAAACCTTGAAGTACATTTTTAGTGTGTGAAATAAATTTCAAATTTTTTTGCATACATGAACTCTAAAATTTTCATTTTGTTATGCCTTGTATCTTTTTTGTTTACAAGAAAAATGGGAGAGTAAAAACTCAAGTTTGGATCTGAAAAAAAATTTGAGCATCCAAAATGGAACTGCACAAATGCTGAGAGAGATAATTCCAAAAAGTATCTGTGATTTTAAAGGATTGGGAAAAAGTGGGTTGTTTGGATCTGGTAAATATCCAACCACATGAGAATTTGATTTTTTCTACTCCTCAAAATTTTTGGATCATTAGGTCACTTGTATCCTCAACATGTTTCCGGCATGTATATCCACCACATTTAAATCATGTTAGGATAAGTTAGAAGTCCCTTTCCTATCAAATTCCACCAAGCTTATTATTAGGGGTCTTACTAGTGGAATTTCCCAAACATTGATAACAAAACCTTTGAGTTCAGTTTTAGTCCATGAAATAATTTTCAAATTTTTTTGCATACATGAACTATAAAATTTTCTTTTTGTTATGCCTTATATCTTTTTTGTTTACGAGAAAAATGGGAGAGTGGAAACTCAAGTTTGGATCTGAAGACAAATTTGAACATCCAAAATGGATATGCACAAATGCTAAGAGGGATAATCCAAAAAGTATCTGTGATTTTTAAGGATGGGCAAAAAGTGGGTTGTTTGGCTTTGTTAAATATCCAACCACTTGAGAATTTGATATTTTCTACTCCTTGAAATTTTTGGATCATTAGGTCCACTTGCATCCTCAACATGTTTTTGGCATGCATATCCACCACTTTTAAAGCATGTTAGGATCAGTTAGAAGTCCCTTTCCTATAAAATTCCACCAAGCTTATTATTAGGGGTTGTACTTGTGGAATTTCCCAAACATGGATAACAAAACCTAGGAGTTCGTTTTTCGTGCATGAAATAATTTTGTTCACTTACATTTATTCTAGTTTTCAAATTTTTTTGCATACATGAACTCTAAAATTTTCATTTTGTTATGCTTTATATCTTTTTGTTTACAAGAAAAATGGGAGAGTGAAAAATCAAGTTTGGATTTGAAAAATAATTTGAACATCCAAAATGGAAACACACAAATGTGAGAGAGATCAGTCAAAAACGTAACTGTGATTTTTTAGGAAAGGCAAAAAGTGGGTTGTTTGGCTCTGGTAAATATCCAACCACTTGGGAATCATATTTTCTCTACTCCTTAAAATTTTGGTATCATTAGGTCACTTGCTTCCTCAACATGTTTCTAACATGCATATCCACCACATTTATAGCATGTTAGATCCATTAAAAGTCCCTTTCCGATAAAATTCTACCAAGCTTATTATAAGGAGTTGTTCTAGTGGAATTTCCCAAACATGGATAACAAAACCTTGAAGTTCATTTTTAGTGCGTAAAATAATTTGCTTCACTTACATTTATTATAGTTTTCCAATTTTTTTGCATACTTGAACTCTAAAAATTTCATTTTGTTATGCCTTATATCTTTTTTGTTTAGGAGAAAAATGGGAGAGTGAGAACTCAAGTTTGGTTCTGAAAAATAATTTTAACATCCAAAATGGAAACGCACAAACGCTGAGAGAGATAGTTCTAAAAAGTATCTGTGATTTTTAAGGATAGGCAAAAAGTGGGTTGTTTGGCTCTGGTAAATATCCAACCACTTCAGAATTTGATTCTTTCTAATCCTCGAAATTTTTGGATCATTAGGTCACTTGCATCCTCAACATGTTTATAGCACTCATATCCACCACATTTAAAGCATGTTAGGATCAGTTAGAAGTCCCTTTCATATAAAATTCCACCAAGCTTATTATAAGGGATTGTACAAGAGCAATTTCCCAAACATGGATAACAAAACCTTGGAGTTCATTTTTAGTGCGTGTAATAATTTTCTTCACTGACATTTATTATAGTTTTCAAATTTTTTTGCATATATGAACTCTAAATTTTTCATTTTGTTATGCCTTATATCTTTTTTTTTTACGAGAAAAAAGGGGAGAGAAAACTCAAGTTTGGATCAAAAAAAAAATTTGATCTTTTAGAATGGAAACGCACAAATGCTGAGATAGATAATTCCAAAAAGTATCTGTGATTTTTAAGGATAGGCAAAAAGTGGGTTGTTTGGCTCTGGCAAATATCCAACCACTGGAGAATTTGATTTTTTCTACTCCTTGAAGTTTTTGGATCATTACGTCACTTGCATCCTCAACATGTTTCTGGCATGCATATCGACCACTTTTAACGCATGTTAAGACCAGTTAGAAGTCCCTTTCCTATAAAATTCCTCCAAGCTTATTATTAGGGGTTTACTAGTGGAATTTTCCAAACATAGACAACAAAACCTTGGAGTTCATTTTTAGTGTGTGAAAAAATTTTCTTCACTTACAATTATTATAGTTTTCAATTTTTTTTGCATACACGAACTGTAAAATTTTCATTTGGTTATGCCTTATATCTTTTTTGTTTACGGGAAAAATGGGAGAGTGAAAAATCCAGTTTGGATCTGAAAAAAAAATTAAACATCCAAAATGGAAATGCACAAATGCTGAGAGAGATAATTCCAAAAAGTATCTGTGATTTTTATGGATAGGAAAAAAGTGGGTAGTTGGCTCTGATAAATATCCAACCACTTGAGAATTTGTTTTTTTCTGCTCATAGAATTTTTTTGATCATTTGGTCACTTGCATCCTCAACATGTTTTTGGCATGCATATCCACCACATTTAAAGCATGTTAGGATCAGTTAGAAGTCCCTTTCCTATAAAATTCCACCAAGCTTATTATTAGGGGTTGTACTAGTGGAATTATCCAAAAATGGATAACAAAACCTCTGAGTTCATTTTTAGTGCGTGAAATAATTTCCTTTTCTTTCATTTATTTTAAAATTTTTTTTTTTTGCATACATGAATTCTAAAATTTTCATTTTGTTATGCCTTATAACTTTTTTGTTTACGAGAATAATCGGAAAGTGAAAACACAAGTTTGGCTTGAAAAAAAAATTTAACATTAAAAATGAAAATGCACAAATGCTGAGAGAGATAATTCATAAATGTATCTGTGATTTTTAAGGATAGGCTAAAAGGGGGTTGTTTGGCTTTGGTAAATATCCAACTACATGAGAATTTGATTTTTTCTACTCCTAGAAATTTTTTGATCAGTAGGTCAATTGCATCCTCAACATCTTTCTGGCATGCATATGCACGACATTTAAAGCATGTTAGGATCAGTTAGAAGTCCCTTTCCTATAAAATTCCACCAAGCTTATTATAAGGGGTTGTACTAGTGGAATTTCCAAAACATGGAAAACAAAACCTTGGAGTTCATTTTTAGTACGTGAAATAATTTTCTTCACTTACATTTATTATAGTTTTAAATTTTTTTGCATACATGAACTCTAAAATTTTAAATTTTTTATGCCTTATATCTTTTTTGTTTACGAGAAAAATGGGGGAGTGAAAACTCAAGTTTGGATCTGAAAAAAAATTTGAACATCCAAAATGGAAATGCACAAATGCTGAGAGAGATGATTCAAAAAAGTATCATAGATTTTTAAAGATAGGGAAAAAGTGGGTTGTATGGCTCTGGTAAATATCCAACCCCTTGAGAATTTGATTTATTCTACTCCTTGAAATTTTTGGACATTAGGTCACTTGCATGCTCAACATGTTTCTGGCATGCATATCCACCACATTTAAAGCATGTTAGGATCAGTTAGAAGTCCCTTTCTTATAAAATTCCACCAAACTTATTATTAGGGGTTGTACTAGTGGAATTTCCCAAACATGGATGACAAAACCTTGGAGTTCATTTTTAGTATGTGAAATAATTTCCTTCTCTTACATTTATTATAGTTTTCAATTTTTTTTGCATACATGAACTCTAAAATTTTCATTTTGTGATGCCTGATATCTTTTTTTTTTTACTAGAAAAATGGGTGAGTGACAACTCAAGTTTGGATCTGAAAAAAAATTTGAACATCCAAAATGGAAATGCACAAATGCTGAGAGAGATAGTTCCAAAAAGTATCTGTGATTTTTATGGTTAGGAGAAAAGTGGGTTGTTTGGCTCTGGAAAATATCCAACCACTTGAGAATTTCGTTTTTTCTATTCCTTGAAATTTTTGGATCATTAGGTCCACTTGTATCCTCATCATGTTTTTGGCATTCATGTTAGGATCAGTTAGAAGTCCCTTCCCTATAAAATTCCACCAAGCTTATTATTAGGGGTTGTACTAGTGGAATTTCCCAAACATGGATAACAAAACCTAGGAGTTCGTTTTTAATTCGTGAAATAATTTTCTTCAGTTACATTTATTATAGTTTTCAAATTTTTTTGCATACATGAACTCTAAAATTTTCATTTTGTCATGCCTTTATCTTTTTTGTTTACGAGAACAATGGGGGAGTGAAAACTCAAGTATGGATCTGAAAAGAAATATGAACATCCAAATGGAAATGCACAAATGCTGAGAGAGATAAATCCAAAAAGTCTCTGTGATTTTTAGGGATAGGAAAAAAGTGGGTTGTTTGGCTCAGGTAAATATCCAACCACTTAAGAATTTAATTTTTTCTACTCCTTGAATTTTTTGGATCATTAGGTCCACTTGCATCCTCAACATGTTTCATGCATGCATATCCACCACATTTAAAGCATGTTAGGATTAATTAGAAGTTCCTTTCCTATAAAATTCAACCAAGCTTATTATTAGGGGTTGTACTAGTGGAATTTCCCAAACATGGATAACAAAACCTTGGAGTTCATATTTTGTGTGTGAAATAATTTTCAAATTTTTTTTTGCTTACATGAACTCTAAAATTTTTATTTTGTTATGCCTTGTATCTTTTTTGTTTACGAGAAAAATGCGAGAGTAAAAAATCAAGTTTGGATCTGAAAAAAAATTTGACCATCCAAAATAGAACTGCACAAATGCTGATAGAGATAGTTCCAAAAAGTATCTGTGATTTTAAAGGTTAGGCAAAAAGTGGGTTGTTTGGATCTGGTAAATATCCAACCACATGAGAATTTGATTTTTTCTACTCCTCGAAATTTTTGGATCATTAGGTCACTTGTATCCTCAATATGTTTCTTGCATGCATATCCACCACATTTAAAGCATGTTAGGATAAGTTAGAAGTCCCTTTCCTATAAAATTCCACCAAGCTTATTATTAGGGGTTGTACTAGTGGAATTTCCCAAACATTGATAACAAAACCTTTGAGTTGATTTTTAGTCCATGAAATAATTTTCAAATTTTTTTGCATACATGAACTCTAAGATTTTCTTTTTGTTATGCCTTATATCTTTTTTGTTTAAGCGAAAAATGGGAGATTGAAAACTCAAGTTTGGATCTTAAGACAAATTTTAACATCCAAAATAGAAATGCACAAATGCTGAGAGGGATAATTCCAAAAAGTATCTGTGATTTTTAAGGATAGGCAAAAAGTGGGTTGTTTGGCTCTGGTAAATATCCAACCACTTGAGAATTTGATATTTTCTACTCCTTGAAATTTTTGGATCATTAGGACCACTTTCATCCTCAACTTGTTTTTGGCATTCATATCCACCACATTTAAAAATTGTTAGGATCAGTTAGAAGTCCCTTTCCTATAAAATTCCACCAAGCTTATTATTAGGGGTCGTACTAGTGGAATTTCCCAAACATGGATAACAAAACCTAGGAGTTGATTTTTAGTGCGTGAAATAATTTTCTTCACTTACATTTATTATAGTTTTCAAATTTTTTTGCATACATGAACTCTAAAATTTTTATTTTGTTATGCCTTATATCTTTTATATTTACAAGAAAAATGGGAGAGTCAAAACTCAAGTTTGGATCTGAAAAATAATTTGAACATCCAAAATGGAAACGCACAAATGCTGAGAGAGATCAGTCAAAAACGTATCTGTGATTTTTAAGGATAGGCAAAAAGTGGGTTGTTTGGCTTTGGCAAATATCCAACCACTGGTGAATTTGATTTTTTCTACTCCTTGAAGTTTTTGGATCATTAGGTCACTTGCATCCCCAACATGTTTCTGGCATGCATATCCACCACTTTTAACGCATGTTAAGATCAGTTAGAAGTCCCTTTCCTATAAAATTCCTCTAAGCATATTATTAGGGGTTTACTAGTGGAATTTCCCCAACATAGATAACAAAACCTTGGAGTTCATTTTTAGTGTGTGAAAAAATTTTCTTCAATTACATTTATTATAATTTTCAAATTTTTTAGCATACACGAACTCTAAAATTTTCACTTGGTTATGCCTTATATCTTTTTTGTTTACGAGAAAAATGGGAGAGTGAAAACTCAAGTTTGGATCTGAAAAAAAAATTGAACATCCAAAATGGAAATGCACAAATGCTAAGAGAGAAAATTTCAAAAAGTATCTGTGATTTTAAGGATAGGCAAAAAGTGGGTTGTTTGGCTCTGGTAAATATCCAACCACTTGAGAATTTGATTTTTTCTCCTCCCTGAAATTTTTGGATCATTAGGTCACTTGCATCCTCAACATGTTTCTGGCATGCTTATCCACCACATTTAAAGCATGTTAGGATCAGTTAGAAGTCCCTTTCCTATAAAATATAACCATGCTTATTATTAGGGGTTGTACTAGTGGAATTTCCCTAACATGGAGAACAAAACCTCGGAGATCCTTATATATTTTTTGTTTACGAGAAAAATGGGAGAGTCAAAACTCATGTTTGGATCTAAAAAAATTTTGATCTTCCAAAAAGAAAATGCACAAATGCTGAGAGAGATATTCCACATAGTATCTGTTATTTTTAAGGATAGGCAAAAAGTGAGTTGTTTGGCTCTGGTAAATATCCAACCACTTGAGAATTTTATTTTTTCTACTTCTTGAAATTTCCGATCCTTATGTCACTTGCATGCTCAACATGTTTCTGGCGTGCATATCCACCACATTTAAAGCATGTTAGGATCAGTTAGAAGCCCCTTTCCTATAAAATTCCACCAAGCTTCGTATAAGAGGTTGTACTAGTGGAATTTCCCAAATATGTATAACAAAACCTTGGAGTTCATTTTTAGTGCGTGAAATAATTTACTTCACTTTTTTCAATTTTTTTTCATACAAGGACTCTAAAAATTTCATTTTGTTATCCTATATATCCTTTTTGTTTACGAGAAAAATGGGAGACTCAAAACTCAAGTTTGGATCTGAAAAAAATTTGAACATCCAAAATGGAAATGCACAAATGCTGAGATAGATAATTTCAAAAAGTAACTGTGATTTTTAAGGATAGGGAAAAAGTGGGTTGTTTGGCTCTGCTAAATATCCAACCACTTGAGAATTTGATTTTTTCTACTCATTGAAATTTTTGGATCATTAGGTCACTTGCATCCTCAACATGTATCTGGCATGCATATCCTCCACATTTAAAGCATGTTAGGATAAGTTAGAAGTCCCTTTCCTATAAAATTCCTCCAAGCTTATTATGAGGGGTTTTTCTAGTGGAATTTCCAAAAAATGGATAACAAAACCTCAGAGTTCGCTTTTGTGCGCGAAATAATTTTCTTGAATTACATTTATTATAGTTTTCAATTTTTTTTGCATACATGAACTCTAAAATTTTCATTTTTTTATGCCTTATATCTTTTTTGTTTACGAGAAAAATGGGAGAGTGAAAACTCAAGTTTGGATTTGAAAAAAAATTTGAACATCCAGAAAGGAAATGCACAAATGCTGAGAGAGATAATTTCCAAAAGAATATATGATTCTTAAGGACAGGCGAAAAGTGGGTTGTTTGGTTATAGTAAATATCTAACCACTTGAGAATTTGATTTTTTCTACTCCTTGAAATTTTTGGATCATTAGGTCACTTCTATCCTCAACATCTTTCTTTCATGCTTATCCACCACATTTAAAGCATGTTAGGATCAGTTAGAAGTCCCTTTCCTATAAAATTCCACCAAGCTTATTATTAGGGGTTGTAGTAGTGGAATTTCCCAAACATGGATAACAAAACCTCGGAGTTCGCTTTTAGAGTGTGAAATAATTTTCTTCACTTACATTTGTTATAGTTTTCAATTTTTTTTGCATACATGAACTCTAAAATTTTCATTTTGTTATGCCTGATATATTTTTTGTTTACGAAAAAAATGGAAGAGTGAAAACACAAGTTTGGATCTATAAAAAAAATTGAACATCCAAAATGGAAAATCACAAATGCTGAGAGACATAATTCCAAAAAGTATCTGTGATTTTTAAGGATAGGCAAAAAGTGGGTTGTTTGGCTCGGGTAAATATCCAACCACTTGAGAATTTGATTTTTTCTACTCCTTAAAATTTTTGGATCATTAGGTCACTTGCATCCTCAACATGTTCCTGGCATGCATATCCACCACATTTAAAGCATGTTAGGATCAGTTAGAAGTCCCTTTCCAATAAAATTCCTGCAAGCTTATTTTTAGGGGTTGTACTAGTGGAATTTCCCAAACATGCATAACAAAACCTTGGAGTTCATTTTTTGTGAGTAAAATAATTTTCTACACTTACAATTATTATAGTTTTCAATTTTTGTTGCATAGATGAACTCTAAAATTTTCATTTTGTTACGCCTTATATCTTTTTTGTTTACAAGAAAAATGGGAGAGTGAAAACTCAAGTTTGGATCTGAAAAAAATTTGAACATCCAAAATGGAAATTCACAAATGCTGAGACAGATAATTGCAAAAAGTATCTATGATTTTTAAGGATAGGCAAAAAGTGGGTGGTTTGGCTCTGGTAAATATCCAACCACAAGAGAATTTGATTTTTTCTACTACTTAAAATTTTTGGATCATTAGGTCACTTGCATCCTCAACATGTTTCGGGCATGCATATCCACCACATTTAAGGCATGTTAGGATCAGTTAGAAGTCCCTTTCATATAAAATTCCACCAAGCTTATGATAAGGGGTTGTACTAGCGGAATTTCCCAAACATGGATAACAATACCTTGGAGTTCGTTTTTAGTGCGTTCAATTTTCTTCATTACATTTATTATAGTTTTCAAATTTTTTTGCATACATGAACCCGAAATTTTTCATTTTTTTATACCTTATATATTTTTTGTTTATGAGAAAAATGGGAGAGTGAAAACTCAAGTTTGGATCTAAAAAAAAATTTGATCTTCCAAAATGGAAACGAACAAATGCTGAGAGAGGTAATTCCAAAAAGTATTTGTGATTTTTAAGGATAGGCAAAAAGTGGGTTGTTTAGCTCTGGTAATTATTCAACCACTTGAGAATTATATTTTTCCTACTCCTTCCAATTTTTGGATCATTAGGTAACTTGCTTCCTCAACATGTTTCTGGCATGAATATCCACCACATTTAAAGCATGTTAGGATCAGTTAGAAGTCCTTTTACTATAAAATTCCTCCAAGCTTATTATAAGGGGTTGTACTAGTGGAATTTTCCTTACATCGATAACAAAACCTAGGAGTTTGTTTTTAGTGCGTGAAATAATTTTCTTCACTTACATTTATTATAGTTTTCAATTTTTTTTGCATACATGAGCTCTACAAATTTCATTTTGTTATGCCTTATATCTTTTTGTTTTTACGAGAAAAATGGGAGAGTGAAAACTCAAGTTTGGTTCTGAAAAATAATTTGAACATCCAAAACGGAAATGCACAAATGCTGAGAGACTTAGTTCCAAAAAGTATATGTGATTTTAAAGGATTGGCAAAAAGTGGGTTGTTTTGCTCTGGTAAATATACAACATCTTGAGAATTTGATTATTTCTACTCCTCAAATTTTTTGGATCATTAGGTCACTTGCATCCTCAACATGTTTCTGGCATGCATATCCACCACATTTAAAGCATGTTAGGATCAGTTAGAAGTCCTTTTCCTATAAAATTCCACCAAGCTTATTATTAGGGGTTGTGCAAGTGGAGTTTCCCAAACATAGATAACAAAACCTTGGAGTTTGTTTTTAGTGCGTGAAATAATTTTCTTCACTTATATATATTATAGTTTTCAATTTTTTTTTCATATTTGAACTCCAAAATTTTCATTTTGTTATGCCATATATCTTTTTTGTTAACAAGAAAAATGGGAGAGTGAAAACTCATGTGTGGATCTGAAAAAAAATTTAACCATCCAAAATGGAAATGCACAAATCCTGAGAGAGATAATTCCAAAAAGACTGTGATTTTTAAGAAAAGGCAAGAAGTGGGTTGTTTGGCTCAAGAAAATATCCAACCACTTGGAAATTTGATTTTTTGTACTCTTTGAAATTTTTGGATCGTTAGGTCACTTGCATCCTCAACACAGCATGCATATCCGCCACATTTAAAGCAAGTTAGGATATGTTACAAGTCCCTTTCCTATAAAATTCCACCAAGCTTAATATTAGGGGTTGTACTAGTGGAATTTCCCAAACATGGAGAACAAAACCTTGGAGTTCGTTTTTAGTGTGTAAAATAATTTTCTTCACTTACCTTTCTTATTGTTTTAGAATTTTTTTAGATTCATGTACTTTAAAATTTTCATTTTTTTATGCTTTATATCTTTTTTGTTTACGAGAAAAATGGGAGAGTGAAAACTCAAGTTTAGATCTGAAAAAATATTTAAAAAACCAAAATGAAAATGCTTAAATGCTGAGAGAGATAATTCCAAAAAGAATCTGTGATTTTTAAGGATAGGCAAAAAGTAGGTTGTTTGGCTCTGGAAACCACTTGATAATTTGATTTTTTTTCTCCTTGAAATTTTTGGATCGTTAGGTCACTTGCATCCTCAATATGTTTTTGGCATACATATCCAAAAAATTTAAAGCATGTTCGGATCAGTTAGAAGTCCCTTTTCTGTAAAATTCCACCAAGCATATTCTAAGGGGTTGTGCTAGTGGAATTTCCCAAACATAGATAACAAAACCTTGGAAGTCGTTTTTAGTGCGTGAAATAATTTGCTTCACTTATATATATTATAGTTTTCAAATTTTTTTGCATACGTGAACTCTAAAATTTTTATTTTCTTATGCCATATATCTTTTATGTTTACGAGAAAAATGGGTGAGTAAAAACTCAAGTTTGGATCTGAAAAAAAATTTAACCATCCAAAATGGAAATGCACAAATGCTGAGAGAGATAATTCCAAAAAGAATCTGTGATTTTTTAGGATAAGCAAAAAGTGGGTTGTTTGGATCTGGTAAATATCCAACCACTTGAGAATTTGATTTTTTCTACTCCTTGAAATTTTTGGATCATTAGGTCACTTGCATCCTCAACATATTTCTGGCAAGCATATCCCCCACATTTAAAGCATGTAAGGATCAGTTACAAGTCCCTTTACTATAAAATTCCACCAAACTTATTATTAGGAGTTGTAATGGAATTTCCCAAACATGGATAACAAAACCTCGGAGTTCGCTTTTGCCGCATGAAATAATTTTCTTCACATACATTTATTATAGTTTTAAAATTTTTTTGCATACACGAACCCTAAAATTTATATTTTGTTATGCCTTATATCTTATTTGTTTACGAGAAAAAAAGGGAGAGTGAAAACTCCAGTTTGGATCTATAAAAAAATTTGAACTTCCAAAATAGAAATGCACAAATGCTGAGAGAGATAATTCCAAATAGTATCTGTGATTTTTAGGGATAGGCAAAAAGTGGGTTGTTTGGCTCTGGTAAATATCCCACTACTTGAGAATTTGATTTTTTCTACTCCCTGAAATTTTTGGATCATTAGGTCACTTGCATCCTCAACATGTTTCTGGCATGCATATCCACCACATTTAAAGCATGTTAGGATCAGTTAGAAGTCCTTTTCCTATAAAATTCCACCAAGCATATTATTAGAAGTTGTACTAGTGGAATTTCCCAAACATGGATAACAAAACCTCAGAGTTCGCTTTTTGTGCGTGAAATAATTTTCTTCAATTGCATATATTCTAGTTTTCAAATTTTTTTGCATACATGAACTCTAATATTTTAATTTAGTTTTGCCTTATCTCTTTTTTCTTTGCGATGAAAATGGGAGAGTGAAAACTCAAGTTTTGATCTGAAAAAAAATTTTCATTTCCAAAATGGAAATGCTCAATATACTGAGAGAGATAATTCCAAAAAGAATCTGTGATTTTAAAGGATAGCCAAAAAGTGGGTTGTTTGGCTCTGGTAAATATCCAACCACTTGAGAATTTGATTTTTTCTACTCCTTGAAATTTTTAGATCATTAGGTCACTTGCATCCTCAACATGTTTCATGCATCGATATACATGACATTTCAAGCATGTTAGGATCAGTTAGAAGTCCCTTTCCTATAAAATTTCACCAAGCATATTATTAGGGGTTGTGCTAGTGGAATTTCCCAAACATAGATAACAAAACCTTGGATTTACTACGTGAAATAATTTTCTTCACTTATATATATTATAGTTTTCAAATTTTTTTGCATACATGAACTCTAAAATTTTCATTTTGTTATGCCATATATCTTTTTTGTTTACGAGAAAAATGGGAGAGTGAAAACTCATGTTTGGATCTGAAAAAAAAATTAACCATCCAAAATGGAAATGCACAAATGCTGAGAGAGATAATTCTAAAAACAATCTGTGATTTTTAAGGATAAGTAAAAATTGGGTTGTTTGGCTCTGGTAATTATCCAACCACGTGAGAATTTGATTTTTTCTACTCCTTGAAATTTTTGGATCATTAGGTCACTTGCATCCTCAACATATTTCTGGCATGCATATCCCCCACATTTAAAGCATGTTAAGATCAGTTAGAAGTCCCTTTACTATAAAATTCCACCAAGTTTATTCTTGGGGGTGGAACTAGTGGAATTTCCCAGACTTGGATAACAAAACCTTGGAGTTCGTTTTTAGTGCGTGAAATAATTTTCTTCGGTTACATTTATTATAGTTTTCAAAATTTTTGCATACATGAACTCTAAAATTTTCATTTTGTTATGCCTTATATCTTTCTTGTTAACGAGAAAAATAGGAGAGAAATCTCACATTTGGATCTGAAAAAAATTTTAAAATCCAAAACGGAAATGCACAATTGCTTAGAAAGATAATTCCAAAAAGTATTTTTTATTTTTAAGAATAGACAAAAAGAGGGTTGTTTGGCACTGGTAAATATCCAACCACTTGAGAATTTTATTTTTTCTTCTCCTTGAAAATTTTGGATCATTAGGTCACTTGCATCCTCAACATGTGTCTGGCAGGCATATCGACCACATTTAAAGCATGTTAGGATAAGTTAGAAGTCCCATTCCTATAAAATTTCCACCAAGCATATTATTTGGAGTTATACGAGTGGAATTTCCATTCATTTTTAGTGCGTGAAATAATTTTCTTCACTTAAATTTATTGTAGTGTTAAATTTTTTTGCATACTTGAGCTCCAACATTTTCATTTTGTTATGCCTTATATCTTTTTAGTTTACTAGAAAAATGGGAGAGTGAAAACTCAAGTTTGGATCTAAAAAAAATATTGAACATCGAAAATAGAAATGCACAAATGCTGAGAGAGATAATTCCAAAAAAAGAATCTGTGATTTTTAAGTATAGGCAAAAAGTTGGTTGTTTGGCTCTGGTAAATATCCAATCACTTGAGAATTAGATTTTTTATACTCCTTAAAATTTTTGGATAATTAGGTCACTTGCATCCTCAACATGTTTCAGGCATGCAAGTCCACCACATTTAAAGCATGTTAGGATCAGTTAGAAGTCCCTTTCCTGTAAAATTCCACCAAGCTTATTCTTATGGGTTGTGCTCATGAATTTCCCAAACATATATAACAAACCTTGGAGTGCGTGAAATATTTTCTTCACTTATATATATTATAGTTTTCAAATTTTTTTGCATACGTGAACTCTAAAATTTTAAATTTGTTATAGCATATATCTTTTTTCTTTACGAGAAAAATTGGAGAGTGAAAACTCAAATTTGGATCTGAAATAAAATTTCACCATCCAAAATGGAAATGCACAAATGCTGAGAGAGATAATTCCAAAAAGAATCTGTGATTTTTAAGGATAAGCAAAAAGTGGGTTGTTTGGCTCACGTAAATATCCAACCACTTGAGAATTTGATTTTTTCTTCTCCTTGAAATTTTTGGACCATTAGGTCACTTGCATCCTCAACATGTTTCTGGCATGCATATCCACCACATTTAAAGCTTGTTAGGATCAGTTAGAAGTCCCATTACTATAAAATTCCACCAAGTTTATTATTAGGGTTGTACTAGTGGGATTTCTGAAACATGGATAACAAAACCTTGGAGATCGCTTTTAGTGCGTGAAATAATTTTCTTCACTTACATATTTCATAGTTTTCAATTGTTTTTGCATACATGAACCCTAAAATTTTCATTTTGTTATGCCTTATATCATTTTTGTTTACAAGAAAAATGGGAGAGTGAAAACTCAAGTTTGGATCTGTAAAAAAAATTGAACATCCAAAATGGAAATGCACAAATGCTGAGAGAGATAATTCCAAATAGTTTCTATGATTTTAAGAGATAGGCAAAAAGTGGGTTGTTCGGCTCTGGTAAATATCCAACCACTTGAGAATTTGATTTTTTCTACTTCTTGAAATTTTTGGATCATTAGGTCACTTGCATCCTCAACATGTTTCTGGCATACATATCTACCATATTTAAAGCATGTTAGGATCATTTGGAAGTCCCTTTCCTATAAAATTCCACCAAGCTTATTATTACGGGTTGTACTAGTGGAATTTCCCAAAGATGGATAACAAAACCTTGGAGTTCGCTTTTAGTGCGTGAAAGAAATTTCTTCACTTATATTTGTTATAATTTTAATTTTTTTTTCATACATGAACTCTAAAATTCTCATTTTGTAATGCCTTATATCTTTTTCGTTTAAGAGAAAAATTAGAGAGTGAAAACTCAAGTTTAGATCAGAAAAAAAATTTGAACATCAAAAATTGAAATGCGAGTATGCTGAGAGAGATAATTCCAAAAAGAATCTGTTATTTTTAAGGATAGGCAAAAAGTGGGTTATTTGGCTCTGGTAAATATCCAACCACTTTAGAATTTGATTTTTTCTACTCCTTGAAATTTTATGATCATTAGGTCACTTGCATCCTCAACATGTTTCCTGCATGCATATCCACCACATTTAAAGCATGTTAGGATCAGTTAGAAGTCCCTTTCCTATAAAATTCCACCAAGCTTATTATTATGGGTTGTACTGGTGGAATTTCCCAAACATGGATAACAAAACCTCGGAGTTTGCTTTTAGTGCCTGGAATAATTTTCTTCTTTTACATTTGTTTTAGTTTTCAATTTTTTTGCATACATGAACTCTAAAAATTTCATTTTGTTATGCCTTATATTGTTTTTGTTTACGAGAAAAATGGGAGAGTGAAAACTCAAGTTTGGATCTGTAAAAAAATTTGAACATCCAAAATGGAAATGCACAAATTTTGAGAGAGATAATTCCAAATAGTATCTGTGATTTTTAAGGATAGATAAAAAGTGGGTTGTTTGGTTGTTTGGCTCTTGTAAATATTCAACCACTTGAGAATTTGATTTTTTTAATTCAAATTTTTTGGATCATTAGGTCACTTGCATCCTCAACATGTTTCTAGCATGCATATCCACCACATTTAAAGCATGTTAGGATCAGTTACAAGTGCCTTTCCTAAAAAATTCCACCAAGCTTATTATTAGGGGCGGTACTAGTGGAATTTCCCAAACATGGATAAGAAAACGTTGGAGTTCGTTTTTAGTGCGTAAAATAATTTTCTTCACCTACATTTATTATAGTTTTCAATTTTTTTTGCATACATGAACTCTAAAATTTTCATTTTGTTATGCCTTATATCTTTTTTGTTCACGAGAAATAAAGGAGAGAGCAACCTCAGGTTTGGATCTGAAAAAAAATTTGAAAATCCAAAACGGAAATGCACAAATACTTTGAGAGATAGTTCCAAAAAGTATCTGTGATTTTTAAGGAAAGGCAAAAAGAGGGTTGTTTGGCTCTGGTAAATATCCAACCACTTGGGAATTTGATTTTTTCTTCTCCTTGAAATTATTGGATCATTAGGTCACTTGCATCCTCAACATGTTTCTGGCATGCATATCCACCACATTTAAAGCATGTTAGGATCAGTTAGAAGTCTCATTCCTATAAAATTCAGCCAAGCATATTATTAGGGGTTGTACGAGTGGAATTTCCCAAACATGGAGAACAAAACATTGGAGTTCGTTTTTAGTGCGTGAAATAGTTTTCTTCACTTACATTTATTATAGTTTTAATTTTTTTTGCATACATGAACTCTAAAATTTTCATTTTGTTATGCCTTATATCTTTTTATTTACAAGAAAAATGGTAGAGTGAAAACTCAAGTTCGGATCTGAAAAAAATTTGAACATCCAAAATTGAAACTTACAATTGCTGAGCGAGATAATTCAAAAAAGTATCTTTGATTTTTAAGCATAGGCAAAAAGTGGGTTGTTTGGCTCTGGTCAATATCCAACCACTTGAGCATTTGATTTTTTCTATTCCTTGAAATTTTGGGATCATTATGTCACTTGCAACTTCAACATGTTTTGGCATGCATATCCACCACATTTAAAGCACGTTAGGATCAGTTAGAAGTCCCATTCCTATAAAATTCCCTCAAGCTTATTATAAGGGATTGTACTAGTGGAATTTTCAAAACATACATAACAAAACCTTGGAGTTCGTTTTTGTGCGTGAAATAATTTTCTTCATTTACATTTATTATAATTTTCAAATTTTTTTGCATACGTGAACTCTAATATATTGATTTTGTTATGCTATATATCTTTTTTGTTTATGAGAAAAATGGGAGAGTGAAAACTCAAGTTTGGATCTGAAAAAAATATTGAACATCGAAAATAGAAATCCACAAATGCTGAGATAGATAATTCCATAAAGAATCTATAATTTTTAAGGATAGGCAAAAAGTGGGTCTTTTTGCTCTGGTAATTATTCGACCACTTGAGAATTTGATTTTTTCTACTCCTCGAAACGTTGGGATCATTAGGTCACTTGCTTCCTCAACATGTTTCTGGCATGCATATCCTTCATATTTAAAGAATGTTACGATCAGTTAGAAGACCCTTTCCTATAAAATTCAACTAAGATTATTATTAGGGTTTGTACTAGTGGAATTTCCCAAACATGGATAACAAGACCTTGGACTTCGCTTTTAGTGCATGAAATAATTTTTTTCACTTACATTTATAATAGTTACAGAATTTTTTTGCATACATGAACTCTAAAATTTTAATTTTGGTATGCCTTATATCTTTTTTGTTTACAAGAAAAATGGGGGAGCGAAAACTCAAGTTTGGATCTGTAAAAAAATTTAAACATCCAAAATGCAAATACACAAATGCTGAGAGAGATAATTCCAAAAAGTATCAGTGATTTTTAAGGATAGGCAAAAAGTGGGTTGTTTGGCTCAGGTAAATATCCAACCACTTGAGAATTTGATTTTTTTGACTCCTTAAAATTTTTGGATCATGAGGTCACTTGCATCCTCAACATGTTTCTGGCATGCGTATCCACCGCATTTAAAGCATGTTAGGATCGGTTAGACGTCCCTTTCCAATAAAACTCCACCAAGCTTATTATTAGGCGTTCTACTGGTGGAATTTCCCAAACATGCATATCAAAACCTTGGAGTTCGTTTTTAATGAGTAAAATAATTTTCTTCACCTACATTTATTATAGTTTTCAAATTTTTTTTGCATACATGAACTCTAAAATTTTCATTTTGGTATGCCTTATATCTTTTTTGTTTACGAGAAAAAAGGGAGTGTAAAAACTCTAGTTTGGATCTGAAAAAAAAATTGAACATCCAAAATGGAAATGCACAAATGCTGATAGAGATAATTCAAAAAAATATCTGTGATTTTTAAGGATAGGCAAAAAGTGGGTTGTTTGGCTCTGGTAAAAATCCAACCATTTGAGAATTTGATTTTTTCCACTCATTGAACTTTTTGGATCATTAAGTCACTTGCATCCTCAACATGTTTCTAGCATGAAGATCCACCACATTTAAAGGATGTTAGGATCTGTTAGAAGTCCCTTTCCAAAAAAAATTCCACCAAACTTATTATAAGGGGTTGTATATGTGGAATTTCCCGAACATTGATTACAAAACCTTGGAGTTCATTTTTAGTGCGTGAAATAATTTTCTTCACTTACATTTATTATAGTTTTCAATTTTTTTTGCATACATGAACTCTAAAATTTTCACTTTGTTATGCCTTTTATCTTTTTGTTTACGAGAAAAATCGGAGAGTGAAAACTCAAGTTTGGATCAGAAAAAAATTTGAACATCCAAAATGGAAATGCACAAATGCTGATAGAGATAATTCAAAAAAATATCTGTGATTTTTAAGGATAGGCAAAAAGTGGGTTGTTTGGCTCTGGTAAAAATCCAACCATTTGAGAATTTGATTTTTTCCACTCATTGAAATTTTTGGATCATTAAGTCACTTGCATCCTCAACATGTTTCTGGCATGAAGATCCACCACATTTAAAGGATGTTAGGATCTGTAAGAAGTCCCTTTCCAAAAAAAATTCCACCAAACTTATTATAAGGGGTTGTATATGTGGAATTTCCCGAACATTGATTACAAAACCTTGGAGTTCATTTTTAGTGCGTGAAATAATTTTCTTCACTTACATTTATTATAGTTTTCAATTTTTTTTGCATACATGAACTCTAAAATTTTCACTTTGTTATGCCTTTTATCTTTTTGTTTACGAGAAAAATCGGAGAGTGAAAACTCAAGTTTGGATCTGAAAAAAATTTGAACATCCAAAATTGAAACTTACAAATGCAGAGAGAGATAATTCAAAAAAGTATCTTTTATTTTTAAGGATAGGCAAAAATTGGGTTGTTTCGCTCTGGTAAATATCCAACCACTTGAGAATTTGATTTTTTCTATTCCTAGAAATTTTTGGATCATTAGGTCACTTGCAACTTCAACATGTTTTGGCATGCATATCCACCACTTTTAAAGCACGTTAGGATCAGTTAGAAGTCCCATTCCTATAAAATTCCCTCAAGCTTATTATAAGGGATTGTACTAGTGGAATTTCCAAAACATACATAACAAAACCTTGGAGTTCATTTTTGTGTGTGAAATAATTTTCTTCACATACATTTATTATAATTTTCAAATTTTTTTCCATACGTGAACTCTAATATTTTCATTTTGTTATGCCATATATCTTTTTTGTTTACGAGAAAAATGGGAGAGTGAAAACTCAAGTTTGGATCTGAAAAAAATATTGCACATCGAAAATAGAAATGCACAATTGCTGAGAGAGATAATTCCATAAAGTATCAGTAATTTTTAAGGATAGGCAAAAAGTGGGTTGTTTTGCTCTGGTAAATATCCAACCACTTGAGAATTTGATTTTTTCTACTCCTCGAAAATTTGGGATCATTAGGTCACTTGCTTCCTCAACATGTTTCATGCATGCATATCCTCCATATTTAAAGAATGTTACGATCAGTTAGAAGTCCCTTTCCTATAAAAATCTACCAAGCTTATTATTAGGGGTTGTACTAGTGGAATTTCACAAACATGGATAACAAGACCTTGGAGTTCGATTTTAGTGCGTGAAATAATTTTCTTCACTTATATTTATAATAGTTTCAGAATTTTTTTGCATACATGAACTCTATAATTTTCATTTTGTATGGCCTTATATCTGTTTTTGTTTACGAGAAAAATGGGAGAGTGAAAACTAAAGTTTGGATCTGGAAAAAAAATTTGAACATCCAAAATGGAAATGTACAAATGCTAAGAGATAATTCCAAAAAGAATCTGTTATTTTTA
Source organism: Aristolochia californica (assembly GCF_029961685.1). Lineage (NCBI taxonomy): Eukaryota > Viridiplantae > Streptophyta > Magnoliopsida > Piperales > Aristolochiaceae > Aristolochia > Aristolochia californica. The sequence goes on from NW_027181837.1 coordinate 9,597,596, forward strand.
AGCATAGGCAAATAGTGGGTTGTTTGGTTCTGGTAAATATCCAACCACTTGAGAATTTGATTTTTTCTACTCCTTGAAATTTTTAGATCATTAGGTCACTAGCATCCTCAACATGCTTCTTTGATGCATAACTACAACATTTCAAGCATGTTAGGATCAGTTAGAAGTCCCTTTCCAATAAAATTCCACCATGCTTATTAGTCAGGGTTGTACTAGTGGAATTTTCCAAACATGGATAACAAAACCTCGGAGTTCGCTTTTAAAGCGTGAAATAATTTTCTTCACTTAAATTTATTATAGTTTTCAAATTTTTTTGCATACATGAACACTAAAATTTTCATTTTGTTATGTCTTATATCTTTTTTGTTTACGAGAAAAATGGGAGAGTGAAAACTCAAGTTTGGATCTGTAAAAAAAATTTGAACATCCAAAATGGAAATACACAAATGCTGAGAGAGATAATTCCAAAAAGTATCTGTGATTTTTAAGGATGAGCAAAAAGTGGGTTGTTTGGCTCTGTTAAATATCCAACCACTTGAGAATTTGATTTTTTCGACTCCTTATAATTTTTGGATCATTAGGTCACTTGCATCCTCATTATGTTTCTGGCATGCATATCGACCGCATTTAAAGCATGTTAGGGTCAATTAGAAGTCCCTTTCTAATAAAATTCCACCAAGCTTATTATTAGTGGTTCTACTGGTGGAATTTTCAAAAGATGCATAACAAAACCTTGGAGTTCGTTTTTAATGAGTAAAATAATTTTCTTCACTTACATTTATTATAGTTTTCAAATATTTTTGCATACATGAACTCTAAAATTTTCATTTTGTTATGCCTTATATCTTTTTTGTTTACGAGAAAAAAGGGAGAGTAAAAACTCTAGTTTGGATCTGAAAAAAATTTGAACATCCAAAATGGAAATGTACAAATGCTGATAGAAATAATTCAAAAAAAATCTGTGATTTTTAAGGATCGGCAAAAAGTGGGTTGTTTGGCTCTGGTAAAAATCCAACCATTTGAGAATTTGATTTTTTCCACTCATTGAAATTTTTGGATCATTAGGTCACTTGCATCCTCAACCTGTTTCTGGCATGAACATCCACTACATTTAAAGGATGTTAGGAACAGTTAGAAGTCCCTTCCCAAAAACATTTCACCAAACATGGATAACAAAACCTTGGAGTTCATTTTTAGTGCGTGAAATAATTTTCTTTACTTACATTTAGTATAGTTTTAAATTTTTTTTGCATACATAAACTCTAAAATTTTCATTTTGTTGTGCCTTATATCTTTTTGTTTACGAGAAAAATGGGAGAGTGAAAACTCAAGTTTGGATCTGAAAAAAATTTGAACATCCGAAATTGAAACTTACAAATGCTGAGACAGATAATTCAAAAAAGTATCTTTGATTTTTAAGGATAGGCAAATAGTGGGTTGTTTGGCTCTGGTAAATATCCAACAACTTGAGAATTTCATTTTTTCTATTCCTTCAAATTTTGGATCATTAGCTCACTTGCAACCTCAACATGTTTTGGCATGGATATCCACCACATTTAAAGCACTTTAGGATCAGTTAGAAGTCCCATTCCTATAAAATTCCCTCAAGCTTATTATAAGGGATTGTACTAGTGGAATTTCCAAAACATACATATCAAAACCTTGGAGTTCGTTTTTGTGCGTGAAATAATTTTCTTCACCTACATTTATTATAATTTTCAATTTTTTTGCATACGTGAACTCTAATATTTTCATTTTGTTATGCCATATATCTTTTTTGTTTACAAGAAAAATGGGAGAGTGAAAACTCAAGTTTGGATCTGAAAAAAATATTGAACATCGAAAATAGAAATCCACAAATGCTGAGATAGATAATTCCATAAAGAATCTATAATTTTTAAGGATAGGCAAAAAGTGGGTCTTTTTGCTCTGGTAATTATCCGACCACTTGAGAATTTGATTTTTTCTGCTCCTCGAAACGTTGGGATCATTAGGTCACTTGCTTCCTCAACATGTTTCTGGCATGCATATCCTTCATATTTAAAGAATGTTACGATCAGTTAGAAGACCCTTTCCTATAAAATTCAACTAAGCTTATTATTAGGGTTTGTACTAGTGGAATTTCCCAAACATGGATAACAAGACCTTGGACTTCGCTTTTAGTGCATGAAATAATTTTCTTCACTTACATTTATAATAGTTTCAGAATTTTTTTGCATACATGAACTCTAAAATTTTAATTTTGGTATGCCTTATATCTTTTTTGTTTACAAGAAAAATGGGGGAGCGAAAACTCAAGTTTGGATCTGTAAAAAAGTTTAAACATCCAAAATGCAAATACACAAATGCTGAGAGAGATAATTCAAAAAAGTATCAGTGATTTTTAAGGATAGGCAAAAAGTGGGTTGTTTGGCTCAGGTAAATATCCAACCACTTGAGAATTTGATTTTTTTGACTCCTTAAAATTTTTGGATCATGAGGTCACTTGCATCCTCAACATGTTTCTGGCATGCGTATCCACCGCATTTAAAGCATGTTAGGATCGGTTAGACGTCCCTTTCCAATAAAACTCCACCAAGCTTATTATTAGGGGTTCTACTGGTGGAATTTCCCAAACATGCATATCAAAACCTTGGAGTTCATTTTTAATGAGTAAAATAATTTTCTTCACCTACATTTATTATAGTTTTCAAATTTTTTTTGCATACATGAACTCTAAAATTTTCATTTTGGTATGCCTTATATCTTTTGTGCTTACGCGAAAAAAGGGAGTGTAAAAACTCTAGTTTGGATCTAAAAAAAAATTTGAACATCCAAAATGGAAATGCACAAATGCTGATAGAGATAATTCAAAAAAATATCTGTGATTTTTAAGGATAGGCAAAAAGTGGGTTGTTTGGCTCTGGTAAAAATCCAACCATTTGAGAATTTGATTTTTTCCACTCATTGAAATTTTTGGATCATTAAGTCACTTGCATCCTCAACATGTTTCTGGCATGAAGATCCACCACATTTAAAGGATGTTAGGATCTGTTGGAAGTCCCTTTCCAAAAAAAAATCCACCAAACTTATTATAAGGGGTTGTATATGTGAAATTTCCCGAACATTGATTACAAAACCTTGGAGTTCATTTTTAGTGCGTGAAATAATTTTCTTCACTTACATTTATTATAGTTTTCAATTTTTTTTGCATACATGAATTCTAAAATTTTCACTTTGTTATGCCTTTTATCTTTTTGTTTACGAGAAAAATCGGAGAGTGAAAACTCAAGTTTGGATCTGAAAAAAATTTGAACATCCAAAATGGAAATGCACAAATGCTGATAGAGATAATTCAAAAAAATATCTGTGATTTTTAAGGATAGGCAAAAAGTGGGTTGTTTGGCTCTGGTAAAAATCCAACCATTTGAGAATTTGATTTTTTCCACTCATTGAAATTTTTGGATCATTAAGTCACTTGCATCCTCAACATGTTTCTGGCATGAAGATCCACCACATTTAAAGGATGTTAGGATCTGTTAGAAGTCCCTTTCCAAAAAAAATTCCACCAAACTTATTATAAGGGGTTGTATATGTGGAATTTCCCGAACATTGATTACAAAACCTTGGAGTTCATTTTTAGTGCGTGAAATAATTTTCTTCACTTACATTTATTATAGTTTTCAATTTTTTTTGCGTACATGAACTCTAAAATTTTCACTTTGTTATGCCTTTTATCTTTTTGTTTACGAGAAAAATCGGAGAGTGAAAACTCAAGTTTGGATCTGAAAAAAATTTGAACATCCAAAATGGAAATGCACAAATGCTGATAGAGATAATTCAAAACAATATCTGTGATTTTTAAGGATAGGCAAAAAGTGGGTTGTTTGGCTCTGGTAAAAATCCAACCATTTGAGAATTTGATTTTTTCCACTCATTGAAATTTTTGGATCATTAAGTCACTTGCATCCTCAACATGTTTCTGGCATGAAGATCCACCACATTTAAAGGATGTTAGGATCTGTTAGAAGTCCCTTTCCAAAAAAAATTCCACCAAACTTATTATAAGGGGTTGTATATGTGGAATTTCCCGAACATTGATTACAAAACCTTGGAGTTCATTTTTAGTGCGTGAAATAATTTTCTTCACTTACATTTATTATAGTTTTTAATTTTTTTTGCATACATGAACTCTAAAATTTTCACTTTGTTATGCCTTTTATCTTTTTGTTTACGAGAAAAATCGGAGAGTGAAAACTCAAGTTTGGATCTGAAAAAAATTTGAACATCCAAAATTGAAACTTACAAATGCAGAGAGAGATAATTCAAAAAAGTATCTTTTATTTTTAAGGATAGGCAAATAGTGGGTTGTTTGGCTCTGGTAAATATCCAACAACTTGAGAATTTGATTTTTTCTATTCCTAGAAATTTTTGGATCATTAGGTCACTTGCAACCTCAACATGTTTTGGCATGCATATCCACCACTTTTAAAGCACGTTAGGATCAGTTAGAAGTCCCATTCCTATAAAATTCCCTCAAGCTTATTATAAGGGATTGTACTAGTGGAATTTCCAAAACATACATATCAAAACCTTGGAGTTCGTTTTTGTGCGTGAAATAATTTTCTTCACTTACATTTATTATAATTTTCAATTTTTTTGCATACGTGAACTCTAATATTTTCATTTTGTTATGCCATATATCTTTTTTTGTTTACAAGAAAAATGGGAGAGTGAAAACTCAAGTTTGGATCTGAAAAAAATATTGAACATCAAAAATAGAAATGCACAAATGCTGAGAGAGATAATTCCATAAAGTATCTGTAATTTTTAAGGATAGGCAAAAAGTGGGTTGCATTGCTCTGGTAAATATCCAACCACTTGAGAATTTGATTTTTTCTACCCTTTGAAAATTTTGGGTCATTAGGTCACTTGCTTCCTCAACATGTTTCTGGCATGCATATCCTCCATATTTAAAGAATGTTACGATCAGTTAGATGTCCCTTTCCTATAAAATTCTACCAAGCTTATTATTAGGGGTTGTACTAGAGGAATTTCCCAAACATGGATAACAAGACCTTGGAGTTCGCTTTTAGTGCGTGAAATAATTTTCTTCACTTACATTTATAATAGTTTCAAAATTTTTTTGCATACATGAACTCTAAAATTTTCATTTTGTATGGCCTTATATCTTTTTTGTTTACGAGAAAAATGGGTTAGTGAAAACTCAAGTTTGGATCTGAAAAAAAAATTTGAACATCCAAAATGGAAATGTACAAATGTTAAGAGAGATAATTCCAAAAAGAATCTGTTATTTTTAAGCATAGGCAAATAGTGGGTTGTTTGGCTCTGGTAAATATCCAACCACTTGAGAATTTGATTTTTTCTACTCCCTGAAATTTTTGGATCATTAGGTCACTAGCATCCTCAACATGTTTTTTTGATGCATATCCACAACAATTAAAGCATGTTAGGATTTGTTAGAAGTCCCTTTCCAATAAATTCCACCAAGCTCATTATTAGCGGTTGTACTAGTGGAATTTTCCAAACATGGATAACAAAACCTCAGAGTTCGCTTTTAGAGGGTGAAATAATTTTCTTCACTTAAATTTATTATAATTTTCAAATTTTTTTTGCATACATGAACACTAAAATTTTCATTTTGTTATGTCTTATATCTTTTTTGTTTACGAGAAAAATGGGAGAGTGAAAACTCAAGTTTGGATCTGTAAAAAAATTTGAACATCCAAAATGGAAATACACAAATGCTGAGAGAGATAATTCCAAAAATTATCAGTGATTTTTAAGGATAGGCAAAAAGTGGGTTGTTTGGCTCTGGTAAATATCCAACCACTTGAGAATTTGATTTTTTCGACTCCTTAAAATTTTTGGATCATTATGTCACTTGCATCCTCAACATTCTTCTTGCATGCATATCCACCACATTTAAAGCATGTTAGGATCAATTAGAAGTCCCTTTCCTATAAAATTCCACCAAGCTCATTATTACAGGTTGTACTAGTGGAATTTCCCAAACATGGATAACAAAACCTCAGAGTTCATTTTAAATGCGTGAAATAATTTTCTTCACTTACATTTATTATAATTTTAAAATGTTTTTGCATACATGAACTCTAAAATTTTCATTTTTTTATGCCTTATATCTTTTTTGTTTACGAGAAAAATGGGAAAGAGAAAACTCAAGTCCGGGTCTGAACTATAAATTTGAACATCGAAAATGGAAATGAGCAAATGCTGGGAGAGATAATTCCAAGAAGAATCTGTTCTTTTTAAGGATAGGCAAAAGTGGGTTGTTTGGCTCTGGTAAATATCCAACCACTTGAGAATTTGATTTTTCCTACTCCCTCAAATTTTTGGATCATTATGTCACTTGCATCCTCAACATGCTTCTTGCATGCATACCCACCACATTCAAAGCATGTTAGGATCAGTTAGAAGTCCCTTTCCTATAAAATTCCACCAAGCTCATTATTACAGGTTGTACTAGTGGAATTTCCCAAACATGGATAACAAAACCTCGGAGTTCATTTTTAGTGCGTGAAATAATTTTCTTCACTTACATTTATTATAGTTTTCAAATTTTTTTGCATACATGAACTACAAAATTTTCCTTTTGTTATGCCTTATATCTTTTTTGTTTACTAGAAAAATGGGAGAGTGAAAACTAAAGTTTGGATCTGAAAAAGTAATTGAACATCCAAAATGGAAATACACAAATGCTGAGAGAGTACTCCTTGATATTTTTGGATCAATTTTTTTTGCATACATGAACTCCAAAATTTTCATTTACTTATGCCTTATATCTTTTTTGTTTACGAGAAAAACGGGTGAGTGAAAACTCAAGTTTGGATTAGAAAAAAAAATTTGAACATCCAAAATGGAAATGCACAAATGCTGAGAGAGATAGTTCCAAAAAGTATCTGTGATTTTTAAGGATAGGCAAAAAGTGGGTTGTTTGGCTCATGTAAATATCCAACCAGTTGAGAATTTGATTTTTTCTTCTCCTTGAAATTTTTGGATCATTAGGTCACTTGCATCCTCACACATGTTTGTTGCATGCATATCCACCACATTTAAAGCATGTTAGGATCAGTTAGAAGTCCCTTTCCTATGAAATTCCACCAAGCTTTATATTAGGGGTTCTACTAGTGGAATTTCCCAAACATGGATAACAAAACCTTTGAGTTCGTTTTTAATGCGTGAAAAAATTTTCTTCACTTACATTTATTATAGTTTTCAAATTTTTTTGCATACATGAACTCTAAAATTTCATTTTGTTATGCCTTATATCTTTTTTGTTTACGAGAAAAATGGGAGAGTGAAAACTCAAGTTTGGTTCTGAAAAAAATTTGAACATCCAAAATAGAAATGTTCAAATGCTAAGAGGGATATTTCCAAAAAGTATCTGTGATTTTTAAGGATAAGCAAAAAGTGGGTTGTTTGGTTGTGGTAAATATCCAACCACTTGAGAATTTGATTTTTTCTTCTCCTTTGAAATTTTTGGATCATTAGGTGACTTGCATCCTCAACATGTTTCGTGCATGCATATCCACAACATTTAAATCACTTTAGGATCAGTTAGAAGTCCCTTTCCTATAAAATTCGACCAAGCTTATTATTAGGGATTGTATAGTGGAATTTCCCAAACAAGGATAAAAAAATCTTGCAGTTCATTTTTAGTGCGTGAAATAATTTTCTTCACAAACATTTACTATAGATTTCAAATTTTTTTTGCATACATGAACTCTAAAATTTTCTTTTTATTATGATTTATATCTTTTTGGTTGAAAAGAAAAATGGGAGAGTGAAAACTCAAGTTTTGATCTGAAAAAAAACTTGAACATCCAAAATGGAAATGCACAAATGCTAAGAGCGATAATTCCAAAAAGTATCTGTGATTTTTAAGGATAGGTAAAAATTGGGTTGTGGCTCTGGTAAATATCCAACCACTTGAGAATTTCATTTTTTCTACTCCATGAAATTTTTGGATCATTAGGTCACGTGCATCATCAACATGTTTCTGGCATGCATATCTACCACATTTAAAGCATGTTAGGATCAGTTAGAAGTCTCTTTCCTATAAAATTTCACCAAGCTTATTGTTAGGGGTTGCACTAGTGGAATTTCCCAAACATGGATAACTAAACCATAGAGTTCATTTTTAGTGAGTGAAATAATTTTTTTCACTTACATTTATTATTGTTTTCAATTTTTTTTTTTTGCATACATGAACTCTAAAATTTTCATTTTGTTATGCCTTGTATCTTTTTTGTTTGCGAGAAAAATAAGAGAGAGAAAACTCAAGTTTGGATCTGAAAAAAAATTTGAACATCCAAAATGGAAATGAACAAATGCTTAGAGTGATAATTCCAAAAATTATCAGTAATTTTTAAGGATAGGCAAAAAGTGGGTTGTTTAGCTCTGGTAAATATCCAACCACTTGAGAATTTCATGTTTTCTACTCCATGAAATTTTTGGATCATTAGGTCACGTGCATCCTCAACATGTTTCTGGGATGCATATCCACCACATTTAAAGCATGTTAGGATCAATTAGAAGTCCCTTTCCTATAATATTCCACCAAGATTATTATTAGGGGTTGTACTAGTGGAATTTCCTAAACATGGATAACAAATCCTTGGAGTTCGTTTTTAGTGTGTGAAATAGTTTTCTTCACTTACATTTGTTGTAGTTTTCAAAATATTTTGCATACATGAACACTAAAATTTTCATTTTGTTATGCCTTATATTTTTTTTGTTTACGAGAAAAATAGAAAAGAGAAAACTCAAGTTTGGATATGAAAAACAATTTGAACATCCAAAACGGAAGCGAAAAAATGTTGAGAGAGATAACTCCAAAAAGTACCTGAGACTTTTAAGGATAGGCAAAAAGTGGGTTGTTTGGCTTTTGTAAATATCCAACCACTTGAGAATTTGATTTTTTCTACTCCTTGAAAATTTTGGATGATTAGCTCACTTGCATCCTCAACATGTTTTTGGCATGCATATCCACCACATTTAATGCATGTTAGGATCAACTAGAAGTTCCTTTCCTATAAAATTCCACCAAGCTTATTATTAGGGGTTGTACTAGTGGAATTTCCTAAACATGGATAACAAAACCTTGGAGTTTTTTTTAGTGCGTGAAATAATTTTCTTCACTTATATTTATTTAGTTTTCAAATTTTTTTGCATACATGAACTCTAAAATTTTCATTTTTTATGCCTTATATCTTTTTTTTACGAGAACAATGGGAGAGTTAAACTCAATTTTGGATCTGAAAAAAAATTTTAACATCCAAAACGGAAACGTACAAATGCTGAGAGAGATAATTCCAAAAAGTATCTGTGATTTTTAAGGATAGGCAAAAAGTGGGTTGTTTTTCTTCACTTATATTTATTTAGTTTTCATATTTTTTTGTATACATGAACTCTAAAATTTTCATTTTGTTGTGCCTTATATATTTTTTGTTTACGAGAAAAATGGGAGAGAGAAAACTCAAGTTTGGATCTAAAAAAAAAATTGTACATCCAAAATGGAAATGCACAAATGCTTAGTGAGATAATTCCAAAAAGTATCTGTGATTTTTAAGGAATGGCTAAAAGTGGGTTGTTTGGCTCTGGTAAATATCCAACAACTTGAGAACTTGATTTTTTCTACTCCTTCAAATTTTTGGATCATTAGGTCAATTGCATGCTCAACAAGTTTCTGGCATGCATACCTACCACATTTAAAGCATGTTATGGTCAGTTAGAAGTCCGTTCCCTATAAAATTCTATCGAGCTAATTATTAGGGTTTGTACAAGTGAAATTTCCTAAACATGGATAACAAAACCTTGGAGTTCGTTTTTACAGTGTGAAATAATTTTCTTCACTTACATTTATTATAGTTTTAAATTTTTTTGCATATAAGGCTCTTAAATTTTCATTTTGTCATGCCTTTTATCTTTTTTGTTTACGAGAAAAATGGATGAGTGAAAATATAAGTTTGGATCAGAAATATTTTTTTGTACTTCCACAATGGAAATGCACAAATGCTGAGAGAGATAGTTCAAAAAAGTATAAGTTATTTTTAAGGATAGGGGAAAAGTGGATTGTTTATCCAACCACTTGAGAATTTACCTTTTTCACCTCCTTGAAATTTTTGGATCATTAGGTCACTTGCTTCCTCAACAAGTTTTTGGCATGATATCCACCACATTTAAAGCATGTTAGGATCAGTTAGAAGTTCTTTTCCTATAAAATTCCACCAAGCTTATTATTAGGGGTTGTACTACTGGAATTTCCCAAACATGGATAACAAAACCTTGGAGTTCGTTTTTAGTGTGCGACATTTATTATAGTTTTCAAATTATTTTGCATACTTGAACTCAAAAATTTTCCTTTTGTTATGCCTTATAACTTTTTTGTTTACGAGAAAATAGGAGAGAGAAAACTTAAGTTTGGATTTGAAAAAAAATTTGAACATCCAAAATGGAAATGCAAAAACGCTTAGAGAGATAATTCAAAAAAGTATATGTGATTTTTATGGTTAGGCAAAAATTGGGTTGTTTGGCTCTGGTAAATATCCAACCACTTGAGAATTTGATTTCTTCTACTCCTTGAAATTTTTGGATCATTAGGTCACTTGCATCCTCAACATGTTTATGGCATGCATATCCACCACATTTAAAGCATGTTAGGATCAGTTAGAAGTCCCTTTCCAATAAAATTCCACCAAGCTTATTATTAGGGGTTGTACTAGTGGAATTTCCCTAACTTGGATAACAAAACCTTGGAGTTCATTTTTAGTGCGTGAAATAATTTTCTTCACTTACATTTATTATAGTTTTCAAATTTTTTGGCATACATGAACTCTTAAATTTTCATTTTGTTGAGCCTTATATCTTTTTTGTTTACGAGAAAAAAGGGAGAGTGAAAACTCAAGTTTGGATCTGAAAAAAAATTTGAACATCCAAAATGGAAATGTACAAATGCTAAGAGAGATAATTCCAAAAAGAATCTGTTATTTTTAAGCATAGGCAAATAGTGGGTTGTTTGGCTCTGGTAAATATCCAACCACCTGAGAATTTGATTTTTTCTACTCCTTGAAATTTTTGGATCATTAGGTCACTAGCATCCTCAACTTGTTTCTTCACTTACATTTATTATAGTTTTCCTATTTTTTTGCATACATGAACTCTAAAATTTTCATTTTGTTGAGCCTTTTATCTTTTTTGTTTACGAGAAAAAAGGGTGAGTGAAAACTCAAGTTTGGATCTGAAAAAAAATTTGAACATCCTAAACGGAAACGCACAAATGCTGAAAGAGATACTTCCAAAAAGTATCAGTGACTTTTTAAGGGTAGGCAAAAAGTGGGTGGTTTGACTTTGGTAAATATGCAACCACTTGAGAATTTGATTTTTGCTACTGCGTGAAATTTTTGGATCTTTAGGTCATTTGCATCCTCAACATGTTTCTAGCAGGCATATGCACCACATTTAAAGCATGTTAGGATCTGTTAGAAGTCCCTTACCTATAAAATTCCATCAAGCTTATTATAAGGGGTTGTACTTGTGGAATTTCCCAAACATTGATAACAAAACCTTGGCGTTCATTTTTAGTGCATGAAATAATTTTCTTCACTTACATTTATAATAGTTTTCAAATTTTTTTTGCGTACCCGAACTCTAAAATATTCATTTTGTTATGCCTTATATATTTTCTGTTTATGAGAAAAATGGGAGAGTCAAAAATCAAGTTTGGATGAGAAAAAAAATTTGAACATCCAAAATGGAAATGCAACAATGCTGAGAGAGATAGGAAAAAAGTGGGTTGTTTTTCCAACCACTTGAGAATTTGATTTTTATTCTCCTTGAAATTTTTGGATCATTAGGTCACTTGCATCCTTAACATGTTTCTTGCATGCATATCCACCACATTTTAAGCATGTTAGGATAAGTTAGAAGTCCCTTTCGTACAAAAATCCACCAAGGTTATTATTAGCGGTTGTACTAGTGGAATTTCCCAAACATGGATAACAAAACCTTGGAGTTCGTTTTTAGTGCATGAAATAATTATCCTCACTAACATTTATTATAGTTTTCAAATTTTTTTGCATAAATGAACTCTAAAATTTTCATTTTGTTATGAGTTATATCTTTTTTGTTTACGAGAAAAATGGGAGACTGAAAACTCAAGTTTGGATCTGAAAAAAAATTTCAACATCCAAAATGGAAATGCACAAATGATGAGAGTGATAATTCCTTAAAGTATATGTGATTTTTAATGATGGGCAAAAAGTGGGTTGTTTGGCTCTGGTAAATATCCAACTACTTGAGAATTTGATTTTTTCTACTCCATGAAATTTTTGAATCATTAGCTCACTTGCATCATCAACATGTTTCTAGCATGCATTTCCACCACATTTAAAGCATGTTAGGATCAGTTAGAAGTCCCTTTCCTATAAAATTCCACCAAACTTATTATTAGGGATTGTACAAGTGGAATTTCCCAAACATGGATAACAAAACCTTGGAGTTCGTTTTTAGTGCGCGAAATAAATTTCTTCAGTTACATTTATTATAGTTTTCAAATTTTTTGGCATATATGAACGCAAGTTTGGATCTGAAAAAAAATTTGAACATCCAAAATGGAAAGCACAATTGTTGAGAGAGATAATTCCAAAAAGTATCTGTGATTTTTAAGGATAGGCAAAAAGTGGGTTGTGTGTCTCTCGTAAATATCCAACCACTTGAGAATTTGATTTTTTCTACTCCTTGAAATTTTATGATCATTAGGTCACTTGCATCCTCAACATGTTTCTGGCATGCATATCGACCAAATTTAAAGCATGTTAGGATCAGTTAGAAGTCCCTTTTCTATAAAATTCCACCAAGCTTATTATTAGGGGTTGTACAAGTGGAATTTCCATAACATGGATAACAAAACCTTGGTGTTCATTTTTGGTGCGTGAAATAATTTTCATCACTTACATTTATTATAGTTTTCATGTTTTTTTTCATACATGAAGTGTAAAATATTCATTTTGTTATGCCTTATATCTTTTTTTTTTTTACGAGAAAAATGGAAGAGTGAAAACTCAAGTTTGGATCTGAAAAAAAATTTGAACATCCAAAATTGAAATGCACAAATGCTGAGAGAGATAGTTCCAAAAAGTATCTGTGATTTTCAAGGATAGGAAAAAAGTGGGTTTTTTGGCTCCGGTAAATATCACACCACTTCAGAATTTGATTTTTTTTTCTCCTTGAAATTTTTGGATAATTAGGTCACTTGTATCCTCAACATTTTTGTGGCATGCATATCCACCACATTTAAAGGATGTTAGCATATGTTAGAAGTCCCTTTCCTATAAAATACCACCAAGCTTATTATGATGGGTTGTACTAGTGAAATTTCCCAAACATGGATAACAAAACCTTGGAGTTCGTTTTTAGAGCGTGAAAAAATTTTCTTCACTTACATTTATTATAGTTTTCAAATTTTTTTGCATACATGAACTATAAAATTTTCATTTTTTTTATGCCTTATATCTTTTTTGTTTACGAGAAAAATGGGAGAGTGAAAACTCAAGTTTTGATCTAAAAAAAAATTTGAACATCAAAAATCAAACACACTAATGCTGAGAGAGATAATTCAAAAAAGTATCTGTGATTTTTAAGGATAGGCAAAAAGTGGGTTGTTTGGCTCTGGTAAATATCGAACCACTTGTGAATTTGATTTTTTCTACGCCTTGAAATTTTTGGATCATTAGGTCACTTGCATCCTCAACATGTTTCTAGCATGCATATCCTCCACATTTAAAGCATGTTAGGATCAATTAGAAGTCCCTTTCCTATAAAATTCCATCAAACTTATTATAATGGGTTGCACCAGTGGAATTTCCAAAACATGGATAACAAAACCTTGGAGTTCATTTTTAGTTCATGAAATAATTTTCTTCACTTACATATATTATACTTTTCAAATTTTTTTGCATACATCAACTCTAAAATTTTCATTTTGTTATGCCTTCGATCTTTATTGTTTACGAGTAAAATGGGAGTGTCAAACTCAAGTTTGGATTAGAAAAAAAAATTTAACATCCAAAATGGAAATGCACAAATACTGAAAAAGATAGTTCCAAAAATTATCTGAGATTTTTAAGGATAGGCAAAAAAGTGGGTTGTTTATCCAACCACTTGAGAATTTTTTTTTTTTTCTCCTTTAAATTTTTGGATGATTAGGTCACTTGCATCCTCAACATGTTTCTTGCATGCATATCCACCACATTTAAAGCATGTTAGGATCAGTTAGAAGTCCTATTCCTATAAAATTCCACCAAGCTTATTATTAGGGGTTGTACTAGTGGAATTTCCCAAACATGGATAACAAAACCTTGGAGTTCATTTTTACAGTGTGAAATAATTTTCTGCACTTACATTTATTATAGTTTGCAAATTTTTTTGCATACGTGAATTCTAAAATTTTCAATTAGTTATGCCTTATATCTTTTATGGTTTCGAGAACAATGGGAGAGTGAAAACTCAAGTTTGGATTTGAAAAAAAATTGAACTTCCAAAATCGAAATGCACAAATGCTGAGAGGGATAATTCCAAAAAGTATTTGTGAGTTTTAAGGATAGGAAAAAAGTGGGTTTTCTGGCTCTGGTAAATATCCAACCACTTGAGAATTTGATTTTTTCTAGTCCTTTGAAATTTTTGGATCATTAGGTCACTTGCATCCTCAACATGTTTCTGGCATGCATATATACCACATTTAAAGCTTGTTAGGATCAATTTTAAGTCCTTTTCCTATAAAATTCCACCAAGCTTATTATTAGGGTTGTACTAGTGCAATTTCCCAAAGATTGATAACAAAACCTTGGAGTTCATTTTTAGTGCGTGAAATAATTTTCTTCACTTACAATTATTATAGTTTTCAAATTTTTTTGCATACATGAACTCTAAAATTTTCATTTTGTTATTCCTTATCTCTTTTTTGTTTACGAGAAAAATGGGTGAGTTAAACTCAAGTTTGGATCTGAAAACAAATTTTTACATCCAAAACGGAAACGCACAAATGCTGAGAGAGATAATTCCAAAAAGTATCTGTGATTTTTAAAGACAGGCCAAAAGTGGGTTGTTTGGCTTTGGTAAATATCCAACCACTTGAAAATTTGATTTTTTTTCTCCTTGAAATTTTTGGATCATTAGGTCACTTGCATCATCAACATGTTTCTGGCATGCATATCCACCACATTTAAAGCATGTTAGAATCTGTTAGAAGGCCCTTTCCAATAAAATTTCAACAAACTTATTATTATGGGTTGTACTAGAGGAATTTCCCAAACGTGGATAACAAAACCTGGGAGTTCATTTTTAGTGCGTGAAATAGTTTTCTTCACTTACATTTATTATATTTTTCCTATTTTTTTGCATACATGAACTCTAAAATTTTCATTTTGTTATGCCTTATATCTTTTTTGTTTACGAGAAAAATGGGAGAGTGAAAACTCAAGTTTGGATCTGAAAAAAAAAATCGAACATCCAAAATGGAAATGCACAAATGCGAAGAGAGATAGTTCCAAAAGGTATCTGTTATTTTTAAGGATAGGCAAAAAGTGTTTGGCTCTGGTAAATATCCAACCACTTCAGAATTTGATTTTTTTTCTCCTTGAAATTTTGGGATCATTAGGTCACTTGCATCCTCAACATGTTTCTGCCATGCAGATCCACCACATTTAAAGCATGTAGGATCAGTTAGAAGTCCCTTTTCTACAAAATTCCACCAAGCTTCTTCTTTTTATGGGTTGTACTAGTGGAATTTCCCAAACATGGATAACAAAACCTTGGAGTTCATTTTTACTGTGTGAAATAATTTTCTTCACTTACATTTATTATTGTTGTTAAATTTATTTGCATACATGAACTCTAAAATTTTCATTTTTTTATGCCTTATATCTTTTTTGTTTACGAGAAAAATGGAAGAATGAAAACTGAAGTTTTGATCTAAAAACAAATTTGAACATCCAAAATGGAAACGCACTAATGCTGAGAGAGATAATTCAAAAAAGTATCTATGATTTTTAAGGATAGCCAAAAAGTGGGTTGTTTGGCTCAGGTAAATATCCAACCACTTGAGACTTTGATTTTTTCACCCCTTTGAAAATTTTGGATCATTAGGTCACTTGCATCCTCAACATGTTTCTGGCAAGTATATCCACCACATTTAAAGCATAATAGGATCAGTTAGAAGTCCCTTTCCTATAAAATTCCTTCAAACTTATTATAAGGGGTTGTACCAGTGGAATTTCCCATACAAGGATAACAAAACCTTGGAGTTCATTTTTATTGCGTGAAATAATTTTCTTCACTTGCATTTATTATAGTTTTCAATTTTTTTTGCATACATGAACTCTAAAATTTTCATTTTGTTATGCCTAATATCTTTTTTGTTTACGAGAAAAATGGGAGTGTCAAAACTCATGTTTGGATCAGAAAAAAAATTTGAACATCCAAAATGGAAATGCACAAATACTAAAAGAGATAGTTCCAAAAATTATCAGTTATTTTTAAGGATAGGCAAAAAGTGGGTTGTTTATCCCACCCCTTGTGAATTTGGGTTTTTTGTCCTTGAAATTTTTGGATGATTAGGTGACTTGAATCCTCAACATGTTTCTTGCATGCTTATCCACCACATTTAAAGCATGTTAGGATCAGTTACAAGTCCCTTTCCTATAAAATTCCGCCAAGCTTATTATTAGGGTTGTACAAGTGGAATTTCCCAAACATGGATAACAAAACCTTGGAGTTCATTTTTAGTGCGTAAAATAATTTTCTTAACTTACATTTATTATAGTTTTCAAATTTTTTTGCAAACGTCAACTCTAAAATTTTCGTTTAGTTATGCCTTATATCTTTTATGTTTACGAGAACAATGGGAGAGTGAAAACTCAAGTTTGGATCTTAAAAAAAAATTGAACTTCCAAAATGGAAATGCACAAATGCTGAGAGAGATAATTCCAAAAATTATCTGTGATTTTTGAGAACAGGAAAAAAGTGGGTTGTTTGGCTCTGGTAAATATCCAACCACTTCAGAATTTGAATTTTTCTATTGAATGAAATTTTGGATCATTAGGTCACTCGCGTCCTCAACATGTTTCAGGCAAGCATATCCACCACATTAAAAGCATGTTAGGATCAGTTAGAAGTCTCTTTCCCATAAAATTCCACCAAGCTTATTATTAGGGGTTGTACTAGTGGAATTTCCCAAACATGGATAACAAAACCTTGGAGTTCGTTTTTAGTGCATGAAAAAACAAATTTCACTTATAATTATTTTAGTTTTCAAATTTTTTTGCATACATGAACTCTAAAATTTTCATTTTGTTATGCCATATTTTTTTTTGTTTACGAGAAATATGGGAGAGTTAAACTCAAGTTTGGGTCTAAAAACAAATTTGTACATCCAAAACGGAAACGCACAAATGCTGAGAGAGATAATTCCAAGAAGTATCTGTGATTTTTAAGGACAGGCAAAAAGTAGTTTGTTTGGCTCTGGTAAATATCCAACCACTTCAGAATTTGATTTTTTTTCTCATGGAAATTTTTAGATCATTACGTCACTTGCATCCTCAACATATTTCTGGAATGCATATCCACCACATTTAAAGCATGTTAGGATCAGTTAGAAGTCCGATTCCTATAAAATTCCACCAAGCTTATTATTATGTTTTGTACTAGTGGAATTTCCAAAACGTGGATAACAAAACCTTGGAGTTCATTTTTAGTGCGTGAAATAATTTTCCTCACTTACATTTATTATAGTTTTCAAATTTTTTTGCATACATGAACTCTAAAATTTTTATTTTGTTATGCCTTATATCTTTTTTGTTTACGAGAAAAATGGAAGAGTGAAAACGCAAGTTTTGATCTAAAAAAAATTTGAACATCCAAATTGGAAACGCACTAAAGCTGAGAGAGATAATTCAAAAAAGTATCTGTGATTTTTAAGGATAGGCAAAAGTAGGTAGTTTGGCTCTGGTAAATATCCAACCACTTGAGAATTTGATTTTTTCACCCCTTTGAAATTTTTGGATCATTAGGTCACTTGCATTCTCAACATATTTCTGGCATGTATATCCACCACATTTAAAGGATGTTAGGATCAGTTAGAAGTCCCTTTTCCTATAAAATTCCATCAAACTTATTATAAGGGGTTGTACCAGTGGAATTTCCCAAACATGGATAATAAAACCTTGGAGTTCATTTTTAGTGCGTGAAATAATTTTCTTCACTTACATTTATTATAGTTTTCAAATTTTTTTTGCATACATGAACTCTGAAATTTTCATTTTGTTATGCCTTATATCTTTTTTCTTTACGAGAAAAATCGCAGTGTCAAAACTCAAGTTTCGATCAGAAAAAAAATTTGAACATCCAAAATGGAAATGCACAAATACTGAAAGAGATATTTCCAAAAATTATCTGTGATTTTTAAGGATAGGCAAAAAGTGGGTTGTTTGGCTCTTGTAAATATCCAACCACTTGAGAATTTGATTTTTTCTACTCCTTTGAAATTTTTGGATCATTAGGTCACTTGCATTCTCAACACGTTTCTAGCATGCATATACAGCAGATTTAAAGCATGTTAGGATCAGTCAGATCCCTTTCTTATAAAATTCCACCAAGCTTATTATTCGGGGTTGTATAGTGGAATTGCCCAAAGATGGATAACAAAACTTTGGAGTTCATTTTTAATGCGTGATATAATTTTCTTCACTTACATTTACTACAGTTTTCAAATTTTTTTGCATACATGAACTCTAAAATTTTCATTTTGTTATGACTTGTATCTTTTACGTTTATGAGAAAAATGGGAGAGTGAAAACTCAAGTTTGAATCTGAAAAGAAATTTGAACATCCAAAATGGAAATGCAGAAATGCTCAGAGCGATAATTCCAAAAAGTATCTATGATTTTTAGGGGTAGGCAAAAAGTAGGTAGTTTGGCTTTGGTAAATATCCAACCACTTGATAATTTGATTTTTTCGACTCCATGAAATTTTTCGATCATTAGGTCACTTGTGTCCTCAACATGTTTCTGGCATGCATATCCACTACATTTCAAGCATGTTAGGATCAGTTAGAAGTCCCTTTCCTATAAAATTCCACCAAGCTTATTATTAGGGGTTGTACTAGTGGAATTTCCAAAATATGATTAACAAAACCTTGGAGTTTGTTTTTAGAGCGTGAAATAATTTTTTTCGCTTACAATTATAATAGTTTTCAAATTTTTTTGCATACATGAACTCTAAATTTTTCAATCTGTTATGCCTTATATCTTTTTTGTTTACAAGAAAAATGGGAGAGTTCAACTCAAGTTTGGATCTGAAAAAAAATTTGTACATCCAAAATGGAAACACACAAATGCTAAGAGAGATAATTCCAAAAAGTATCTGTGATTTTAAAGGACAGGCAAAAAGTAGGTTGTTTGCCTCTGGTAAATACCCAACCACTTCAGAATTTTATTTTATTTTCTCCTTGAAATTTTTGGATCATTAGGTCACTTGCATCCTCAACATGTTTCTGGCATGCATATCCACCACATTTAAAGCATGTTAGGATCAGTTAGAAGTCCCTTTCCTATAAAATTCCACCAAGCTTATTATTTATGGTTGTACTTGTGGAATTTCCCAAACATGGATAAAAAAACCTAGGAGTTCATTTTTAGTGCGTGAAATAATTTTCTTCACTTACATTTATTATAGTTTTCAAATTTTTTTGCATACATGAACTGTAAAATTTTCATTTTGTTATGCCTTATATCTTTTTTTTTACGAGAAAAATGGGAGAGTGAAAACTCATGTTTTGATCTAAAAAAAAATTTGAACATAAAAAATGGAAACGCACTAATGCTGAGAGAGATAATTCAAAAAAGTATCTGTGATTTTTAAGGATAGGCAAAAAGTGGGTTGTTGGGCTCTGGTAAATATCAAACCACTTGTGAATTTGATTTTTTCTACTCCTTGAAATTTTTGGATCATTAGGTCACTTGTATTCCCAACATGTTTCTAGCATGCATATCCACCACATTTAAAGCATGTTAGGATCAATTAGAAGTCCATTTCCTATAAAATTCCATCAAACTTATTATAAGGGGTTGTACCAGTGGAATTTCCAAAACATGGATAACAAATCCTTGGAGTTCATTTTTAGTTCGTGAAATAATTTTCTTCACTTACTTTTATTATAGTTTTCAAATTTTTTTGCATACATCAACTCTAAAATTTTCATTTTGTTATGCCTTATATTTTTTTTTTTACGAGAAAAAAGGAAGAGTGAAGACTCAAGTTTGGATCTGAAAAAAAATTTGAACATCCAAAATCGTAATGCATAAATGCTGAGAGAGATAGTTCCAAAAAGTATCTGTGATTTTTAAGGATAGGCAAAAAGTGGGTTTTTTGGCTCTGGTAAATATCTAACCACTTTAGAATTTGATTTTTTTTTCTCCTTGAAATTTTAGGATAATTAGGTCACTTGCATCCTCAACATGTTTCTGGCATGCATATTCACCACATTTAAAGCATGTTAGGATATGTTAGAAGTCCCTTTCCTATAAAATACCACCAAGCTTATTGTGATGGGTTGTACTAGTGGAATTTCCCAAACATAGATAAAAAAACCTTGGAGTTCATTTTTAGAGCGTGACAAAATTTTCTTCACTTATATTGATTATAGTTTTCAATTTTTTTTGCATACATGAACTATAAAATTTTCATTTTGTTATGCCTTATATCTTTTTTGTTTACGAGAAAAATGGGAGAGTGAAAACTCAAGTTTTGATCTAAAAAAAACTTTGAACATCAAAAATGGAAAGGCACTAATGCTGAGAGAGATAATTCAAAAAAGTATCTGTGATTTTTAAGGATAGGCAAAAAGTGGGTTGTTGGGCTCTGATAAATATCGAACCACTTGTGAATTGGATTTTTTGTACTCATTGAAATTTTTGGATCATTAGGTCACATGCATCCGCAACATGTTTCTGGCATGCATATCCACCACATTTAAAGTATGTTAGGATTAGTTAGAAGTCCCTTTCCTATAAAATTCCATCAAACTTATTATAAGGGGTTGTACCAGTGGAATTTCCAAAACATGGATAACAAAACCTTGGAGTTTATTTTTAGTTTGTGAAATAATTTTCTTCACTTACATTTATTATAGTTTTCAAATTTTTTTGCATACATCAACTCTAAAATTTTCATTTTGTTATACCTTCCATCTTTATTGTTTATGAGTAAAATGGGAGTGTCAAAACTCAAGTTTGGATTAGAAAAAAAATTTTAACATCCAAAATGGAAATGCACAAATACTAAAAAAAATAGTTCCAAAAATTATCTGAGATTTTTAAGGATAGGCAAAAAAGTGGGTTGTGTATCCAACCACTTGAGAATTTTTTTTTTTTCTCCTTGAAATTTTAGGATGATTAGGTCACTTGCATCCTCAACATGTTTCTGGCTTGTATATCCACCACATTTAAAGCATGTTAGGATCAGTTAGAAGTCCTTTTCCTATAAAATTGCACCAAGCTTATTATTAGGGGTTGTACTAGTGGAATTTCCCAACATGGATAACAAAACCTTGGAGTTCATTTTTAGTGTGTGAAATAATTTTCTTCATTTACATTTATTATAGTTTTCAAATTTTTTTGCATACGTGAACTCTAAAATTTTCAATTAGTTATGCCTTATATCTTTTATGGTTTCGAGAACAATGGGAGAGTGAAAACTGAAGTTTGGATTTGAAAAAAAAATTGAACTTCCAAAATGAAAATGCACAAATGCTGAGAGGGATAATTCCAAAAAGTATCTGTGAGTTTTAAGGATAGGCAAAGAGTGGGTTTTTTGGCTCTGGTAAATATCCAACCACTTGAGAATTTGATTTTTTCTACTCCTTTGAAATTTTTGGATCATTAGGTCACTTGCATCCTCAACATGTTTCTGGCATGCATATATATGCATATATACCACATTTAAAGCTTGTTAGGATCAGTTTTAAGTCCTTTTCCTATAAAATTCCACCAAGCTTATTATTAGGGTTCTACTAGTGCAATTTCGAAAAGATTGATAACAAAACCTTGGAGTTCATTTTTAGTGCGTGAAATAATTTTCTTCACTTACATTTATTATAGTTTTCAAATTTTTTTTGCATACATGAACTCTAAAATTTTCATTTGGTTATGCCTTATATCTTTTTTTTTTTATGAGAAAAATTGGAGTGTCAAAACTCATGTTTGGATCGAAAAAAAAATTTGAACATCCAAACTGGAAACGCACTAAAGCTGAGCGAGATAATTCAAAAAACTATCTGTGATTTTTAAGGATAGGCAAAAGTGGGTAGTTTAGCTCTGGTAAATATCCAACCACTTGAGAATTTGATTTTTTCACCCCTTGGAAATTTTTGGATCATTAGGTCACTTGCATTCTCAACATATTTCTGGCATGTATATCCACCACATTTAAAGCATGTTAGGATCAGTTAGAAGTCCCTTTCCTATAAAATTCCATCAAACTTATTATAAGGGGTTGTACCAGTGGAATTTTCCAAACATGGATAACAAAACCTTGGAGTTCATTTTTAGTGCGTGAAATAATTTTCTTCACTTACATTTATTATAGTTTTCAAATTTTTTTTGCATACATGAACTCTAAAATTTTCATTTTGTTATGCCTTATATCTTTTTTGTTTATGAGAAAAATTGGAGTGTCAAAACTCAAGTTTGGATCGGAAAAAAAATTTGAACATCCAAAATGGAAATGCGCAAATACTAAAAGAGATATTTCCAAAAATTATCTGTGATTTTTAAGGATAGGCAAAAAGTGGGTTGTTTGGCTCTTGTAAATATCCAACCACTTGAGAATTTGATTTTTTCTACTCCTTTGAAATTTTTGGATCATTAGGTCACTTGCATCCTCAACATGTTTCTGGCATGCATATACACCACATTTAAAGCATGTTAGGATCAGTCAGATGTCCCTTTCTTATAAAATTCCACCAATCTTATTATTCGGGATTGTTTAGTGGAATTTCCCAGAGATAGATAACAAAACCATGAAGTTCGTTTTTAATGCGTGATATAATTTTCTTCACTTACGTTTACTACAGTTTTCAATTTTTTTTGCATACATGAACTCTAAAATTTTCATTTTGTTATGACTTGTATCTTTTACGTTTATGACAAAAATGGGAGACTGAAAACTCAAGTTTGAATTTGAAAAGAAATTTAAACATCCAAAATGGAAATGCAGAAATGCTCAGAGCGATAATTCCAAAAAGTATCTGTGATTTTTAGGGGTAGGCAAAAAGTAGGTAGTTTGGCTTTGGTAAATATCCAACCACTTGAGAATTTGATTTTTTCTACTCCATAAAATTTTTGGATCATTAGGTCACTTGCGTCCTCAACATGTTTCTGGCATGCATATCCACCACATTTAAAGCATGTTAGGAACAGTTAGAAGTCCCTTTCCTATAAAATTCCACCAAGCATATTATTAGGGGTTGTACTAGTGGAATTTCCCAAATATGGATAACAAAACCTTGGAGTTCGTTTTTAGAGCGTGAAATA
The DNA here is from genome assembly GCF_029961685.1 of Aristolochia californica. NCBI lineage: Eukaryota > Viridiplantae > Streptophyta > Magnoliopsida > Piperales > Aristolochiaceae > Aristolochia > Aristolochia californica. The sequence goes on from NW_027181837.1 coordinate 9,621,202, forward strand.
ATTTTTTTCGCTTACAATTATTATAGTTTTCCAATTTTTTTGCAAACATGAACTCTAAATTTTTCAATTTGTTATGCCTTATATCTTTTTTGTTTACAAGAAAAATGGGAGACTTAAACTCAAGTTTGGATCTGAAAAAAAATTTGTACATCCAAAATGGAAACGCACAAATGCTAAGAGAAATAATTCCAAAAAGTATCTGTGATTTTAAAGGAAAGGTAAAAAGTAGGTTGTTTGCCTCTGGTAAATACCCAACCACTTCTGAATTTTATTTTTTTTCTCCTTGAAATTTTTGGATCATTAGGTCACTTGCATCCTCAACATATTTCTGGCATGCATATCCTCCACATTTAAAGCATGTTAGGATCAGTTAGAAGTCCCTTTCCTATAAAATTCCACCAAGCTTATTATTTTGGGTTGTACTAGTGGAATTTCCCAAACATGGATAACAAAACCTAGGAGTTCATTTTTAGTGCGTGAAATAATTTTCTTCACTTACATTTATTATAGTTTTCATGTTTTTTTGCATACATGAACTCTAAAATTTTCATTTTGTTATGCCTTATATCTTTTTTGTTTACGAGAAAAATGGTAGAGTGAAAACTCAAGTTTCGATCTGAAACAAAATTTAAACATCCAAGATGGAAATGCACAAATGCTGAGAGAGAAAGTTCCAAAAACTATCTGCGATTTTTAAGGATAGGCAAAAAGTGGGTAGTTTGGCTCTGGTAAATATCCGACCAATTCAGAATTTGATTTTTTTTCTCCTACAAATTTTTGGATCATTAGGTCACTTGCACCCGCAACATGTTTCTAGCATGCATATATACCACATTTAAAGCAAGTTAGGATCAATTAGAAGTCCATTTCCTATAAAATTCCTTCAAGCTTATTATTATGGTTTGTACTGGTGGAATTTCCCAAACATGGATAACAAAACCTTGGAGTTCATTTTTAGTGCGTGAAATAATTTTCTTCACTTACATTTATTATAGTCTTCAAATATTTTTGCATACATGAACTCTAAAATTTTCATTTTGTTATGCCTTAAATCTTTTTTGTTTACGAGAAAAATGGGAGAGTGAAAACTCAAGTTTAGATCTAAAAAAAAATTTGAACATCCAAAATGGAAACGCACTAATGCTAAGAGAGATAATTCAAAAAAGTATCTGTGATTTTTAAGGGTAGCCAAAAAGTGGGTTGTTTGGCTCTTGTAAATATCCAACCACTTGAGAATTTGATTTTTTCTACTCCATTGAAATTTTTGGATCATTAGGTCACTTGCATACTCAACATGTTTCTGGCATGCATATACACCACATTTAAATCATGTTAGGATCAGTTAGATGTCCCTTTCCTATAAAATTCCACCAAGCTTATTATTAGGGGTTGTATAGTGGCATTTCCCAAACATGGATAACAAAACCTTGGAGTTCGTTTTTAGTGCATGAAAAAATTTTCTTCACTTACATTTATTATAGTTTACAAATTTTTTTGCATACATGAACTCAAAAATTTTCATTTTCTTGAGCTTTATATCTTTTTTGTTTACGAGAAAAAAGGGTGAGTGAAAACTCAAGTTTGGATCTGAAAAAAGATTTGAACATCCTAAACGGAAACGTACAAATGCTGAAAGAGATACTTCCAAAATGTATCAGTGACTTTTTAAGGATAGTCAAAAAGTGGGTTGTTTGACTCTGGTAAATATCCAACCACTTGAGAATTTGATTTTTTCTACTCCTTGAATTTTTTGGATCATTAGGTCACTTGCATCCTCAACATGTTTCTGGCATGCATATCCACCACATTTAAAGCATGTTAGGATCTGTTAGAAGTCCCTTACCTATAAAATTTCATCAAGCTTATTATGAGGGGTTGTACTTGAGAAATTTCCCAAACATTGATAACAAAACTTTGGCGTTCATTTTTAGTGGGTGAAATAATTTTCTTCACTTACATTTATAATAGTTTTCAAATTTTTTTGCATACACGAACTCTAAAATTTTCATTTTGTTATGCCTTATATCTTTTTTGTTTACGAGAAAAATGGGAGAGTTAAACTCAAGTTTGGATTTGAAAAAAAATTTGTACTTCCAAAACGAAAATGCACAAATGCCGAGAGAGATAATTCCAAAAAGTATCTGTGATTTTTAAGGATAGGCAAAAAGTGGGTTTGGCTCATGTAAATATCCAACAAATTCAGAATTTGAGTTTTTTTCTCCTTAAAATTTTTGGATCATCAGGTCACTTGCATCCTCAACATGTTTCTGGCATGCATATCCACCACATTTAAAGCATGTTAGGATCAGTTAGAAGTCCCTTTCCTATAAAATTCTGCCAAGCTTATTATTATGGGTTGTACAAGTGGAATTTCCCAAACATGGATAACAAAACCTTGGAGTTCGTTTTTAGTGCGTGAAATAACTTTCTTCACTTACATTTATAGTTTTCATGTTTTTTTGCATAAATGAACTCTAAAATTTTCATTTTGTTATGCGTTATATCTTTTTTGTTTACGAGAAAAATGGAGAGTGAAAACTCAAGTTTAGATCTAAAAAAAAATTTGAACATCCAAAATCGAAATGCACTAATGCTGAGAGAGATAATTCAAAAAGGTATCTGTGATTTTTAGGGATAGGCAAAAAGTGGGTTGTTTGGATCTGGTAAATATCCAACCACTTGAGAATTTGATTTTTTCTACTCGTTGAAATTTTTTGATCATTAGGTCACTTGGATCCTCAACATGTTTCTGGCATGCATATCCACCACATTTAAAGCATGTTAGGCTCAGTTAGAAGTCCCTTTCCTATAAAATTTCACCAAGCTTATTATTATGGGCTGTACTAGTGGAATTGCCCAAACATGGATAACAAAACATTGGAGTTCGTTTTTAGTGGGTGAAAAAATTTTCTTCACTTACATTTATTATAGTTTTCAAATTTTTTTGCATACTTGAACTCTAAAATTTTCATTTTCATGAGCCTTCTATCTTTTTTTGTTTACGAGAAAAAAGGGTGAGTGAAAACTCAAGTTTGGATATGAAAAAAAATTTGAACATCCTAAACGGAAACGCACAATTGCTGAAAGAGATACTTCCAGAAAGTATCAGTGACTTTTTAAGGATAGGCAAAAAGTGGGTTGTTTGACTCTGGTAAATATCCAACCACTTGAAAATTTGATTTTTTCTACTCCTTGAATTTTTTGGATCATTAGGTCACTTGCATCCTCCACATGTTTCTGGCATGCATATCCACCACATTTAAAGCATGTTAGGATCTGTTAGAAGTCCCTTACCTATAAAATTTCATCAAGCTTATTATGAGGGGTTGTGCTTGAGAAATTTCCCAAACATTGATAACAAAACCTTGGCGTTCATTTTTAGTGCGTAAAATAATTTTCTTCACTTACATTTATAATAGTTTTCAAATTTTTTTGCATACACGAACTTTAAAATTTTCATTTTGTTATGCCTTATATCTTTTTTGTTTATAAGAAAAATGGGCGAGTCAAAACTCAAATTTGGATGAGAAAAAATTCGAACATCCAAAACGGAAATGCACAAATGCTAAGAGAGATAATTCCAAAAAGTATCTGTGATTTTTAAGGATAGACAAAAAGTGGGTTGTTTGGCTCTTGTAAATATCCAACCACTAGAGAATTTGATTTTTTCGACTCCTTGAAATTTTATGATCATTAGATCACTTGCATCCTCAACATGTTTCTAGGATGCATATCGACCAAATTTTAACCATTTTAGGATCAGTTAGAAGTCCCTTTCCTATAAAATTCCACCAAGCTTATTATTAGGAGTTGTACTAATGGAATTTCCATAACATGGAGAACAAAACCTTGGAGTTCATTTTTGGTGCGTGAAATAATTTTCTTCACTTACATTTATTATAGTTTTCAAGTTGTTTTGCATACATGAACTTTAAAATTTTCATTTTGTTATGCCTTATATCATGTTTGTTTACTAGAAAAATTGGACAGTGAAAACACAAGTTTGGATCTGATAAAAAAATTGAACATCCAAAATGGAAATGCACAAAAACTGAGAGAGATAGTTCCAAAAGGTATCTGTGATTTTCAAGGATAGGCAAAAAGTGGGTTGTTTGGCTCTGGTAATTATCCAACCACTTGAGAATTTAATTTTTTCTACTCCTTGAAATTTTAGGATCATTAGGTCACTTGCATCCTCAACATGTTTCTGGCATGCATATCGACCACATTTAAAGAATGTTAGGATCAGTTAGAAGTCTTTTTCCTATAAAATTCCACCAAGCTTATTATTAGGGGTTTTACTAGTGGAATTTTCCAAACATGGATAATAACAACTTGGAGTTCACTTTTAGTGCGTGAAATAATTTTCTACACTTACATTTATTATAGTTTTCAAATTTTTTGCATACGTGAACTCTAAAATTTTCATTTTGTTACGCCTTATATCTTTTTTGTTTACAAGAAAAATGGGAGAGTGAAAGCTCAAGTTTGGATATGAAAAAAACTTTGAACATCCAAAATGGAAATGCACAAATGCTAAGAGGGATAATTCCAAAAAGTATCTGTGATTTTTAAGGATTGGCAAAAAGTGGATTGTTGGCTCTAGTAAATATCCAACCACTTGAGAATTTATATTATGAGAATTTTTCTACTCCTTTGAAATTTTTGGATCATTAGGTCACTTGCATCCTCAACATGTTTTTCGCATGTATGTCCGCCACATTTAAAGCATGTTAGGATCAGTTAAAGGTCCCTTTCCTATAAAATTCGACCTATCGATTATCAAAGGTTGTACAGTGGAATTTCCCAAACATGGATAACAAAACCTTGCCGTTCATTTTTAGTGCGTGAAATAATTTTCTTCACTTACATTTATTATAGTTTTCAAATTTTTTTGCATACATGAACTCTAAAATTTTCATTTTGTTATGACTAATATTTCTTTTGTTTACGAGAAAGATGGGAGAGTGAAAACTCAAGTTTGGATCTGAAAAAAAATTGAACATCCAAAATGGAAATGCATAGATGATGAGAGTGATAATTCCAAAAAGTATCTGTGATTTTTAATGATAGGCAAAAAGTGGGTTGTTTGGCTCTGGTAAATATCAAACCACTTGAGAATTTGATTTTTTCTACTCCTTGAAATTTTCTGATCATTAGGTCACTTTCATCCTCAACATGTTTCTGGCAGGCATATCCACCAAATTTAAAGCATGTTAGGATTAGTTAGAAGTCCCTTTTTTTTATAAAATTCCACCAAGCTTATTATAAGGGGTTGTACTAGTGGAATTTCCATAACATGGATAACAAAACCTTGGAGTTCGTTTTTAGTGTGTGAAATAATTTTCTTCACTTATATTCATTATGGTTTTCATGTGTTTTGTTGCAAACATGAATACTAAAATTTTGATTTTGTTATGCCTTATATCTTTTTTGTTTACGAGGAAAATGGGAGAGTGAAAACTCAAGTTTGGATAAAAAAAAAATTTGAACTTCCAAAATGGAAATGCACAAATGCTGAGAGAGATAGTTCAAAAAGTGGATTGTTTATCTAAGCACTTGAGAATTTGATTTTTCCTTCTCCTTGAAATTTTTAGATCATTAGGTCACTTGCATCCTCAACATGTCTTTGGCATGATATACACCACATTAAAAGCATGTTAGGCTCAGTTAGAAGTTCCATTCCTATAAAAGTCCACCAAGCTTATTATTAGGGGTTGTACTAGTGGAATTTCCTAAAAATTGATAACAAAACCTTGGAGTTCGTTTTTAATGTGTGAAATAATTTTCTGCACTTACATTTATTATAGTTTTCAAATTTTTTTGCATATGTGAACTCTAAAATTTTCATTTTGTTATGCCTTATATATTTTTTGTTCACAAGAAAAATGGGAGAGTGAAAGCTCAAATTTGGTTATGAAAAAAACTTTGAACATGCAAAATGGAAATTCACAAATACTAAGAGGGATAATTCCAAAAAGTATCTGTGATTTTTAAGGATAAGCAAAAAGTGGAATGTTTGGCTCTGGTAAATATCAAACCACTTGAGAATTTGATTTTTTCTACTCCTTTGAAAAGTTTTGATCATTAGGTCACTTGCATCCTCAACATGTTTCTGGCATGCATATCCACCACATTTAAAGCATGTTAGGATCTGTTAGAAGTCCCTTTCAATAAAATTTCAACAAGCTTATTATTATGGGTTGTACTAGAGGAATTTCCCAAAAATGGAAAACAAAACCTGGAAGTTCGTTTTTAGTTCGTGAAATAGTTTTCTTCACTTACATTTATTATAGTTTTCCTATTTTTTTGCATACATGAACTCTAAAATTTTCATTTTGTTTTGCCTTATATCTTTTTTGTTTACGAGAAAAATGGGAGAGTGAAAACTCAAGTTTGGATCTGAAAAAAAATTCGAACATCCAAAATGGAAATGCACAAATGCTGAGAGAGATAGTTCCAAAAAGTATCTGTTATTTTTAAGGATAAGAAAAAAGTGGATTGTTTGGCTCTGGTAAATATCAAACCACTTGAGAATTTGTTTTTTTCTACTCTTTTGAAAAGTTTTGATCATTAGGTTAGTTGCATCCTCAACATGTTTCTGGCATGCATATCCACCACATTTAAAGCATGTTAGGATCAGTTAGAAGTCACTTTCCTATAAAAATCCAAAATGCTTATTATCAGGGGTTGTATAGTGGAATTTCCCAAACATGGAAAATAAAACCTTGGCGTTCATTTTCGGTGCGTGAAATAATTCTGTTCACTTCCATTTATTATAGTTTTCAATTTTTTTTCCATTCATGAACTCCAAAATTTTCATTTTGTTATGACTTATATCTTTTTTGTTTACGAGAAAAATGGGAGAATGAAAACTCAAGTTTTCATCTGACCAAAAATTTGAACATCCAAAATGGAAATGCACAAATGATGAGAATGATAATTCCAAAAAGTATTTGTGATTTTTAATGATAGGCAAAAAGTGGGTTGTTTGGCTCTAGTAAATATCCAACCACTTCAGAATTTGATTTTTTCTACTCCATGAAATTTTTGGATAATTAGTTCAATTTCATCATCAACACATTTCTGGCATGCATATCCACCACATTTAAAGCATGTTAGGATCAGTTAGAAGTCGCTTTACAATAAAATTCCACCAAACTTATTATTTGGGATTGTACTAGTGGAATTTTCCAAACATGGATAACAAAACCTTGGAGTTCATTTTTAGTGCACGAAATAATTTTTTTCACTTAAATTTATTATAGTTTTCAAATTTTTTTGCATACATGAACTCAAAAATTTTCATTTTGTCGTGCCTTATAACTTTTTTGTTTACGAGAAAAATAGGAGAGAAAAACAGGAGAGAGAAAACACAAGTTTGGATCAGAAAAAAAATTTGAGCATCCAAAATGTAAATGCACAAATGCTTAGAGAGATAATTCCAAAAAGTATCTGTGAATTTTAAGGATAGACAAAAAGTGGGTTGTTTGGCTTTGGTAAATATCCAACCACTTCAGAATTTGATTTTTTTTCTCCTTGAAATTTTTGGATCATTAGGTTACTTGCATCCTTAACATGTTTCTAGCATGCATATCCACCACATTTAAAGCATGTTAGGATCAGTTAGAAGTCCCTTTCCTATAAAACTCCACCAAGCTTATTAATAGGGGTTGTACTAGTGCAATTTCCCCAACATGGATAACAAAACGTTGGAGTTCGTTTTTAGTGCGTGAAATAATTTTCCTCATTAACATTTAGTATAGTTTTCAAATTTTTTTGCATACATGAACTCTAAAATTTGTATTTTCTTATGCCTTATATCTTTTTTGTTTACGAGAAAAATGGGAGAGGGAAAAAACAAGTTTGGATCTAAAAAAAATTTGAACATCCAAAATGGATATGCACAAATGCTGAGAGAGATAATTCCAAAAAGTATGTGTGATTTTTAAGGATAGGCAAAAAGTGGATTGTTTGGCTCTGGTAAATATCCAACCACTTGAGAATTTGATTTTTTCTACTGCTTGAAAATTTTGGATCATTAGGTTACTTGCATCCTCAACTTGTTTCTGGCATGCATATCCACCACATTTAAAGCATGTTAGGATCAGTTAGAAGTCCCTTTCGTATAAAATTCCACCAAGCTTATTATAAGGTGTTGTACTAATGAAATTTCCCAAACAGGGGTAACAAAACCTTGGAGTTCGTTTTAAGTGCGTGAAATAATTTTCTTCACTTACATTTATAGTAGTTTTCAATTTTTTTTGCATACATGAACTCTTTAAATTTTCATTTTTTATACCTTATATCATTTTATTTACGAGAAAAATGGGAGAGTGAAAACTCAAGTTTGGATCAGAAAAAAAATTTGAACATCGAAAATAGAAATCCATAAATGTTGAGAGAAATAATTCCAAAATGTATCTGTGATTTTTAAGGATAGGCAAAAAGTGGGTTGTTTGGCTTTAGTAAATATCCAACCATTTGAGCTTTTGATTTTGTCTACTCCTTGAAAATTTTGGATCATTATTAGTTCACTTGCATCCTCAACATGTTTCTGGCATGCATATCCCCCATATTTAAAGCATGTTAGGATCAGTTAGAAGTTCCTTTCCTATAAAATTCCACCAAGCTATTATTAGGGGTTGTAGTAGTGGAATTTCCCAAACATGGATAACAAAACCATGGGGTTCATTTTTAGTGACATTTATTATAGTTTTCAATTTTTTTTGCATACATGAACTCTAAAATTTTCATTTTGTTATGCCTTATATCTTTTATGTTTACGGGAAAAAAGGGTGATTGAAAACTCAAGTTTGGATTTGAAAAAGAAATTGAACATCCAAAATGTAAATGCACATATGCTGAGAGAGATAATTTCGAAAAGTATCTGGGAGTTTTAAGGATAGGAAAAAATTGGGTTGTTCTGCAATGGTAAACTGCTAACCACTTGAGAATTTTGAAATTTTTGGATCATTATTAGGTCACTTGCATCCTCAACTTGTTTCTGGCATGCATATCCACAACATTTAAAACATGTTAGGATCAGTTAGAAGTCACTTGCCAATAAAATTCCACCAAGCTATTATTAGGGGTTGTGGTAGTGGAATTTCCCAAACATGGATAACAAAACCATGCAGTTTATTTTTAGTGCATGAATTAATTTTCTTCACTTAAATTTATTATAGTTTTCAATTTTTTTTGCATACATGAACTCTAAAATTTTCATTTTGCCTGCGATCAATTCGCCATATATATCTTTTTTATTAACGAGAAAAATGGGAGAGTGCAAAATCAAGTTTGGATCTGAAAAAAATTTGAACATCCAAAATGAAAATGCACAAATGCTGAGACACATAATTGCAAAAAGTATCTTCGATTTTTAAATATAAGCAAAAAGTGGGTTGGTTGACTTTGGTAAATATCCAACCACTTGAGAATTTGATTTTTTCTACAGCTTGAAATTTTTGGTTCATTAGGTCACTTGCACCCTCAACATGTTTCTGGCAAGCATTTTCACCACATTTAAAGCATTTTAGAACCAGTTAGAAGTCCCATTCCTATAAAATTCCACGAAGCTATTATTAGGGGTTGTACTAGTGGAATTTTCCAAACATGGATAACAAAACCTTGGAGTTTATTTTTAGTGCTTGAAATAATTTTCTTCACATACATTTATTATAGTTTTCAATTTTTTTTGCATACATGAACTCTAAAATGGAAATGCACAAATGCTGAGAGAGATAATTCGAAAAAGTTCTTGTGATTTTTAAGGATTGGCAAAAAGTGGGTTGTTTGGCTCTGGTAAATATCCAACCAATTGAGAATTTGATTTTTTCTACTCCTTGAAATTTTTGGATCATTATTAGGTCACTTGCATCCTCAACATGTTTTTCGCATGCATATCCACCACATTTAAAGCATGTTAGGATCAGTTAGAAGTCCCTTTCGTATAAAATTCCACCAAGCTATTATTAGGGGTTGTACTAGTGAAATTTCCCAAACTTGGATGACAAAAACTTGGAGTTCATTTTTAGTGTGTGAAATAATTTTTTTCACTTACATTTATTATAGGTTTCAAATTTTTTTGCATACATGAACTCTATAAGAAAGGGATCTGACTGATCCTAACATGCTTTAAATCTGCTGTATATGCATGCAAGAAACATGTTGAGGATGCAAGTGGACCTAATGATCCAAAAATTTCAAGGAGTGGAAAAAATAAAATTCTCAAGTGGTTGGATATTTACCAGGGCCAAATAACCCACTTTTTGCCTATCCTTAAAAATCACAGATAATTTTTGGAACTTTCTCTCTCAGCATTTGTGCATTTCCAACATGGATGCTCGAATTTGTTTTCAGATCCAAACTTGAGTGTTCACTCTCTCATTTTTTTCTCGTAAACAAAAATGATATTAAGGCATAACAAAATGAAAATTTTAGAGTTCATGTATGCAAAAAAAAATTTGAAAATTATTTCACGCACTAAAAATGAACTCCAAGGTTTTTTTATCCATGCTTGGGAAATTCTTCTAGTACAACCCCTAATAATAAGCTTGGTGGAACTTTATAGGAAAGGGACTTGTAACTGATCCTAACATGCTTTAAATGTGGTGGAAAAGCATGCCAGAAACATGTTGAGCACGCAAGTGGACCTAATGATCCAAAAATTTCAAAGAGTGGAAAAAAACAATTCTCAAGTGGTTGGATATTTACATGAGCCAAACAAACCACTTTTTGCCTATCTTTAAAAATCACAGATACTTTTTCGAACTATCTATCTCAGCATTTGTGCATTTCCATCTTGGATGTTCCAATTTGTTTTCAGATCCAAACTTGAGCTTTCACTCTCACATTTTTTCTCGTAAACAAAAAAGATATTAAGGCATAACAAAATGAAAATTTCAAAGTTCATGTATGAAAAAAAAAATTTTAAATTATTTCACGCACTAAAAATGAACTCCAAGGTTTTGTTATCCATGTTTGGGAAATTCCACTAGTACAAACCCTAATAATAAGCTTGGTGGAATTTTATAGGAAAGGGACTTGTAACTGATCCTAACATGCTTTAAATGTGGTGGATATGCATGCAAGAAACATGTGGAGGATGCAAGTGGACCTAATGATCCAAAAATTTCAAGGTGTGGAAAAAATCAAATTCTCAAGCGGTTGGATATTTACCAGAGCCAACAACGCACTTTTTGCCTATCCTTAAAAATCAAAGATAATATTTGGAACTTTCTCTCTCAGCATTTGTGCATTTCCATCTTGGATGCTCAAATTTGTTTTCAGATCCAAACTAGAGTTTTCACTCTCCCATTTTTTTTTCGTAAACAAAAAAGATACTTAAGCATAACAAAATGAAAATTTTGGAGTTCATGTATGTAAAAAAAAATTTGAAAATTATTTCACGCACTAAAAATGAACACCAAGGTTTTGTTATCCATGATTGGGAGATTCTACTAGTACAACCCCTAATAATAAGCTTGGTGGAATTTTATAGGAAAGCGACTTGTAACTGATCATAACATGCTTTAAATGTGGTGGACATGCATGCCAGAAACATGTGGAGGATGCAAGTGGACCTAATGATCCAAAAATTTCAAGGTGTGGAAAAAATCATATTCTCAAGCGGTTGGATATTTACTAGAGCCAAACAACCCACTTTTGGCCTATGCTTAAAAATCACAGATACTTTTTGTAACTATCTCTCTCAGCATTTGTGCATTTCCATCTTGGATGCTCAAATTTGTTTACAGATCCCAACTTGAGTTTTCACTCTCCCATTTTTTCTCGTCAACAAAAAAGGTATTAAGGCATAACAAAATGAAAATTTTAGAGTTCATGTATGCAAAAAAAAATTTGAAAATTATTTTGCGCACTAAAAATGAACTTCAAGGTTTTGTTATCCATGTTTGGGAGATTCCACTAGTACAACCCCTAATAATAAGCTTGGTGGACTTTTATAGGAAAGGGACTTGTAACTGATCCTAACATGCTTTAAATGTGGTGGATATGCATGCCAGAAACATGTTGAGGATGCAAGTGGACCTAATGATCGAAAAATTTCAAGGAGTGGAAAAAATCAAATTCTCAAGTGGTTGGATTTTACCAGAGCCAAACAACCCACTTTTTGCCTATCCTTAAAAATCACAGATACTTTTTGGAACTATCTCTCTCAGCATTTGTGGATTTCAATCTTGGATGCTCAAATTTTTTTTCATATGCAATCTTGAGTTTTCATTCTCCCATTTTTTCTCGTAAACAAAAAAGATACTAACGCATAACAAAATGAAAATTTTAGAGTTCATGTATGCAAAAAAAAATTGAAAATTATTTCACGCACTAAAAATGAACTCCACGGTTTTGTTATCCATGTTTTGGGAATTCCACTAGTACAACCCCTAATAATAAGCTAGGTGGAATTTTATAGGAAAGGGGCTTGTAACTGATCTTAACATGCTTTAAATGTGGTGGATATGCATGCCAGAAACATGTTGAGGATGCAAGTGGACCTAATCATCCAAATATTTCGAGGGGAAAAAATCAAATTCTCAATTGGGTTGGATATTTACTAGAGCCAAACAACCCACTTTTTGCCTATCCTTAAAAATCACAGATAATTTTTGGAACTTTCTCTCTCAGCATTTGTGCATTTCCATCTTGGATGCTCGAATTTGTTTTCAGATCCAAACTTGAGTTTTCACTCTCTCATTTTTTTCTCGTAAACAAAAAAGATATTAAAGCATAACAAAATGAAATTTTAGGGTTCATGTATTGAAAAAGAAATCTGAAAATTATTTCACGCACTAAAAATGAACTCCGAGGTTTTGTTATCCATGTTTGGGAAACTCCACTAGTACAACCCCTAATGATAAGCTTGGTGGAATTTTGGTCTAAAGGGACTTGTAACTGATCCAAACAGACTATAAATGTGGTGGATATGCATGCCAGAAACATGTTGAGGATGCAAGTGGACCTAATGATCCAAAAATTTCAAGGAGTGGAAAAAATCAAATTCTCAAGTGGTTGGATATTTACCACAGCCAAACAACCCACTTTTTGCCTATCCTTAAAAATCACATATACTTTTTGGAACTATCTCTCTCAGCATTTGTGCATTTCCATCTTGGATGCTCAAATTTGTTTTCAGATCCAAAATTGAGTTTTCACTCTCCTATTTTTTCTCGTAAACAAAAAAGATATTAAGGCAAAACAAAATTAAAATTTTAGAGTTCATGTATGGAAAAAAAAATTTGAAAATTATTTTACGCACTAAAAATGAACTCCAAGGTTTTGTTATCCATGTTTGGGAAATTCCACTATTACAACCCCTAATAATAAGCTTGGTGGAATTTTATAGGAAAGGGACTTATTAATGACACTAATATGCTTTAAATGTGGTGGACATGCATTCTAGAAACATGTTGTGGATGCAAGTGGATCTAATGATCCAAAAATTTCATGGAGTGGAAAAAATCAAATTCTCAAGTGGTTGGATATTTACCAGAGCCAAACAACCCACTTTTTGCCTATCCTTAAAAATCACAGACACTTTTTGGAACTATCTCTCTCAGCATTTGTAAAATTCCATCTTGGATGCTCAAATTTGTTTTCAGATCCAAACTTGAGCTTTCACTTTCACATTTTTTCTCGCAAACAAAAAAGATATTAAGGCAAAACAAAATGAAAATTTTAGAGTTCATGTATGCAAAAAAAATTTGAAAATTATTTTACGCACCGAAAATGAACTCCAAGGTTTTGTTATCCATGTTTGGGAAATTCCACTAGTACAACCCATAATAATAAGCTTAGTGGAATTTTATAGGTAAGGGACTTGCAACTGATACTAACATGCTTTAAATGTGGTGGATATGCATGCTAGAAACATGTTGACGTTGCAAGTGGACCTAATGATCCAAAAATTTCAAGGAGTGGAAAAAATCAAATTCTCAAGTGGTTGGATATTTACCAGGGCCAAATAACCCACTTTTTGCCTATCCTTAAAAGTCACAGATAATTTTTGGATCTTTCTCTCTCAGCATTTGTGCATTTCCAACATGGATGCACGAATTTGTTTTCAGATCCAAACTTGAGTGTTCACTCTCTCACTTTTTTCTCGTAAACAAAAATGATATTAAGGCATAACAAAATGAAAATTTTAGAGTTCATGTATGCAAAAAAAAAATTTGGAAATTATTTCACAGACTAAAAATGAACTCCAAGGTTTTGTTATCCATGTTTGGGAGATTCTACTAGTACGACCCCTAATAATAAGCTTGGTGGAATTTTATAGGAAATGGACTTGTAACTGATTCTAACATGCTTTAAATGTGGTGGATATGCATGCCAGAAACATGTTGAGAATGCAAGTGGACCTAATGATCCAAAAATTTCCAGGAGTGGAAAAAATCAAATTCTCAAGTGGTTGGATATTTACCAGAGCCAAACAACCCACTTTTTGCCTATCCTTAAAAATCACAGATACTTTTAGGAACTATCTCTCTCAGCATTTGTGCATTTCCATCTTGGATGGTCAAATTTCTTTTCAGATCCAACTTGAGCTTTCACACTCCCATTTTTTCACGTAAACAAAAAAGATATTAAGGCATAACAAAATAAAAATTTTAGACGTCATGTATGTAAAAAAAAATTTGAAAATTATTTCACGCTCTAAAAATGAACTCCATGGTATCCATATTTGGGAGATTCCACTAGTACAACCCCTAATAATAAGCTTGGTGGAATTTTATGGGAAAGAGACTTGTAACTGATCCTAACATGCTTTAAATGTGGTGGATATGCATGCCAAAAACATGTTGAGGATGCTAGTGGACCTAGTGATCAAAAAATTTCAAAGAGTGGAAAAAATCAAATTCTCGAGTGATTGGACATTTACCAGAGCCAAATAACCCACTTTTTGCCTATCCTTAAAAATCACAGATACTTTTTGGAACTATCTCTCTCAGCATTTGTCCATTTCCATCTTGGAAGCTCAAATTTGTTTTCAGATCAAAACTTGACCTTTCACACTCCCATTTTTTCTCCTAAACAAAAAAGATAATAAGGCGTAACAAAATGGAAATTTTAGGGTTCATGTATGCAAAAAAAAATATGAAAATTATTTCATGCACTAAAAATGAACTCCAAGGTTTTATTATCCATGTTTGGGAGATTCCACAAGTACAACCCCTAATAATAAGCTAGGTGGAATTTCATAGGAAAGGGACTTATAACTGATCCTAACATACTTTAAATGTGGTGGATATGCATGCCAGAAATATGTTAAGGATGCAAGTGGACCTAATGATCCAAAAATATCAAGGAGTGGAAAAAATCAAATTCTCATCTGGTTGGATATTTACCAGAGCATAACAACCCAGTTTTTGCCTATCCTTAAAAATCACAGATAGTTTTTGGAACTATCTCCCTCAGCTTTTGTGCATTTCCATCTTGGATGCTCAAATTTGTTTTCAGATCCAAACTTGAGTTTTCACTTTCCCATTTTTTCTCGTAAACAAAAAAGATATTAAGGCATAACAAAATAAAAAATTTAGAGTTCATGTATCCAAAAAAAATTTGAAAATTATTTCATGCTCTAAAAATGAACTCCATGGTTTTGTTATCCTTGTTTGGGAGATTCCACTAGTACAAACCCTAATAATAAGCTGGGTGGAATTTTGTAGGAAAGGGACTTGTAACTGATCCTAACATGCTTTAAATGTGGTGGATACGCATGCCAGAAATGTGTTGTGGATGCAAGTGGACCTAATGATCCAAAAATTTCAAGGAGTGGAAAAAATCAAATTCTCAAGTGGTTGGATATTTACCAGAGCTAAACTACCCACTTTTTGCCTATCCTTAAAAATCACAGATACTTTTTGATACTATCTCTCTCAGCATTTGTGCGTTTCCATCTTGGATGCTTAAATTTGTTCTCAGATCCAAACTTGAGTTTTCCCTCTCCCATTTTTCTCGTAAACAAAAAAGATATTTAGGCATAACAAAATGAAGATTTTAGAGTTCATGTATGCAAAAAAAAATTTGAAAATTATTTCACGCACTTAAAATGAACTCCAAGGTTTTGTTATCCATGTTTGGGAGATTCCACTAGTACAACCCCTAAATAAGCTTAGTGGAATTTTATAGGAAAGGGACTTGTAACTGATCCGAACATGGTTTAAATGTGGTGGATATGAATGCCAGAAACATGTTGAGGATGCAAGTGGACCTAATGATCCAAAAATTTCAAGGAGTGGAAAAAATCAAATTCTCAAGTGGTTGGATATTTACCAGAGCCAAACAACCCACTTTTTGCCTATCCTTAAAAATCACAGATACTTTTTGGAACGATCTCTCTCAGCATTTGTGCATTTCCATCTTGGATGCTGAAATTTGTTTTCAGATCCAAACTTGAGTTTTCACTCTCCCATTTTCTCTCGTAAACAAAAAGATATTAAGGCATAACAAAATGAAAATTTTAGAGTTCATGTATGCAAAAAAAAATTTGGAAATTATTTCACGCACTAAAAATGAACTCCAAGGTTTTGTTATCCATGTTTGGGAGACTCCACTAGTACGACCCCTAATAATAAGCTTGGTGGAATTTTTTAGGAAAGGGACTTGTAACTGATTCTAACATGCTTAAAATGTGGTGGATATGCATGCCAGAAACATGTTGAGGATACAAGTGGACCTAATGATCCAAAAATTTCCAGGAGTGGAAAAAATCAAATTCTTAAGTGGTTGGATATTTACCAGGGCCAAACAACCCACTTTTTGCCTATCCTTAAATATCACAGATACTTTTATGAACTATCTCTCTCAGCATTTGTGCATTTCCATCTTGGATGGTCAAATTTCTTTTCAGATCCAACTTGAGGTTTCACTCTCCTATTTTTTCACGTAAACAAAAAAGATATTAAGGCATAACAAAATAAAAATTTTAGACGTCATGTATGCAAAAAAAAAATTGAAAATTATTTCACGCTCTAAAAATGAACTCCATGGTTTTGTTATCCTTGTTTGGGAGATTCCACTAGTACAACCCCTAATAATAAGCTGGGTGGAATTTTGTAGGAAAGGGACTTGTAACTGATCCTAACATGCTTTAAATGTGGTCGATATGCATGCCAGAAATATGTTGTGGATGCAAGTGGACCTAAGGATCCAAAAATTTCAAGGAGTGGAAAAAATCAAATTCTCAAGTGGTTGGATATTTACCAGAGCTAAACTACCCACTTTTTGCCTATCCTTAAAAATCACAGATACTTTTTGATACTATCTCTCTCAGCATTTGTGCATTTCCATCTTGGATGCTTAAATTTGTTCTCAGATCCAAACTTGAGTTTTCCCTCTCCCATTTTTCTCGTAAACAAAAAAGATATTTAGGCATAACAAAATGAAGATTTTAGAGTTCATGTATGCAAAAAAAAATTTAAAAATTATTTCAGGCACTAAAAATGAACTCTAAAGTTTTATTATCTAGGATTGGGATATTTCACTAGTACAACCCCTAATAATATGCTGGGTGGAATTTTAAAGAAAAGGGACTTGTAACTAATCCTAACATGCCTTAAATGTGGTGGATATGCATGCCAGAAACATGTTGAGGATGCAAGTGGACCTAATGATCAAAATTTCAAGGAGTGGAAAAAAATCAAATTCTCAAGTGGTTGGATATTTTACCAGAGCATAACAACCTACTTGTTGCCTATCCTTAAAAATCACGGATACCTTTTTGAACTATCTCCCTCAGTATTTGTGCATTTCCATCTTGGATGCTCAAATTTGTTTTCAGATCCAAACTTGAGTTTTCCCTCTCTCATTTTCTCTCGTAATCGAAAAAGATATTAAGGGATAACAAAATGAAAATTTTAGAGTTCATGTATGCAAAAAAAAATTTGGAAATTATTTCACGCACTAAAAATGAACTCCAAGGTTTTGTTATCCATGTTTGGGAGACTCCACTAGTACGACCCCTAATAATAAGCTTGGTGGAATTTTATAGGAAAGGGACTTGTAACTGATTCTAACATGCTTAAAATATGGTGGATATGCATGCCAGAAACATGTTGAGGATACAAGTGGACCTAATGATCCAAAAATTTCCAGGAGTGGAAAAAATCAAATTCTTAAGTGGTTGGATATTTACCAGGGCCAAACAACCCACTTTTTGCCTATCCTTAAATATCACAGATACTTTTATGAACTATCTCTCTCAGCATTTGTGCATTTCCATCTTGGATGGTCAAATTTCTTTTCAGATCCAACTTGAGGTTTCACTCTCCTATTTTTTCACGTAAACAAAAAAGATATTAAGGCATAACAAAATAAAAATTTTAGACGTCATGTATGCAAAAAAAAATTTGAAAATTATTTCACGCTCTAAAAATGAACTCCATGGTTTTGTTATCCTTGTTTGGGAGATTCCACTAGTACAACCCCTAATAATAAGCTGGGTGGAATTTTGTAGGAAAGGGACTTGTAACTGATCCTAACATGCTTTAAATGTGGTCGATATGCATGCCAGAAATATGTTGTGGATGCAAGTGGACCTAAGGATCCAAAAATTTCAAGGAGTGGAAAAAATCAAATTCTCAAGTGGTTGGATATTTACCAGAGCTAAACTACCCACTTTTTGCCTATCCTTAAAAATCACAGATACTTTTTGATACTATCTCTCTCAGCATTTGTGCATTTCCATCTTGGATGCTTAAATTTGTTCTCAGATCCAAACTTGAGTTTTCCCTCTCCCATTTTTCTCGTAAACAAAAAAGATATTTAGGCATAACAAAATGAAGATTTTAGAGTTCATGTATGCAAAAAAAAATTTAAAAATTATTTCAGGCACTAAAAATGAACTCTAAAGTTTTATTATCTAAGATTGGGATATTTCACTAGTACAACCCCTAATAATATGCTGGGTGGAATTTTAAAGAAAAGGGACTTGTAACTGATCCTAACATGCTTTCAATGTGGTGGATATGCATGCCAGAAACATGTTGAGGATGCAAGTGGACCTAAAGATCAAAATTTCAAGGAGTGGAAAAAAATCAAATTCTCAAGTGGTTGGATATTTTACCAGAGCATAACAACCTACTTGTTGCCTATCCTTAAAAATCACAGATACCTTTTGGAACTATCTCCCTCAGTATTTGTGCATTTCCATCTTGGATGCTCAAATTTGTTTTCAGATCCAAACTTGAGTTTTCCCTCTCTCATTTTCTCTCGTAATCGAAAAAGATATTAAGGGATAACAAAATGAAAATTTTAGAGTTCATGTATGCAAAAAAAAATTTGGAAATTATTTCACGCACTAAAAATGAACTTCAAGGTTTTGTTATCCATGTTTGGGAGACTCCACTAGTACGACCCCTAATAATAAGCTTGGTGGAATTTTATAGGAAAGGGACTTGTAACTAATTCTAACATGCTTAAAATATGGTGGATATGCATGCCAGAAACATGTTGAGGATACAAGTGGACCTAATGATCCAAAAATTTCCAGGAGTGGAAAAAATCAAATTCTTAAGTGGTTGGATATTTACTAGGGCCAAACAACCCACTTTTTGCCTATCCTTAAATATCACAGATACTTTTATGAACTATCTCTCTCAGCATTTGTGCATTTCCATCTTGGATGGTCAAATTTCTTTTCAGATCCAACTTGAGGTTTCACTCTCCTATTTTTTCACGTAAACAAAAAAGATATTAAGGCATAACAAAATAAAAATTTTAGACGTCATGTATGCAAAAAAAAATTTGAAAATTATTTCACGCTCTAAAAATGAACTCCATGGTTTTGTTATCCTTGTTTGGGAGATTCCACTAGTACAACCCCTAATAATAAGCTGGGTGGAATTTTGTAGGAAAGGGACTTGTAACTGATCCTAACATGCTTTAAATGTGGTGG
Organism: Aristolochia californica; assembly: GCF_029961685.1. NCBI lineage: Eukaryota > Viridiplantae > Streptophyta > Magnoliopsida > Piperales > Aristolochiaceae > Aristolochia > Aristolochia californica. Next base: position 9,641,117 of record NW_027181837.1, read on the forward strand.
ATATGCATGCCAGAAATATGTTGTGGATGCAAGTGGACCTAATGATCCAAAAATTTCAAGGACTGGAAAAATTATTAAATTCTCAAGTGGTTGGATATTTACCAGAGCTAAACTACCCACTTTTTGCCTATCCTTAAAAATCACAGATACTTTTTGATGCTATCTCTCTCAGCATTTGTGCATTTCCATCTTGGATGCTGAAATTTGTTCTCAGATCCAAACTTGAGTTTTCCCTCTCCCATTTTTCTCGTAAACAAAAAAGATATTTAGGCATAACAAAATGAAGATTTTAGAGTTCATGTATGCAAAAAAAAAATTGAAAATTATTTCACGCACTTAAAATGAACTCCAAGGTTTTGTTATCCATGTTTGGGAGATTCCACTAGTACAACCCCTAAATAAGCTTAGTGGAATTTTATAGGAAAGGGACTTGTAACTGATCCGAACATGGTTTAAATGTGGTGGATATGAATGCCAGAAACATGTTGAGGATGCAAGTGGACCTAATGATCCAAAAATTTCAAGGAGTGGAAAAAATCAAATTCTCAAGTGGTTGGATATTTACCAGAGCCAAACAACCCACTTTTTGCCTATCCTTAAAAATCACAGATACTTTTTGGAACTATCTCTCTCAGCATTTGTGCATTTCCATCTTGGATGCTGAAATTTGTTTTCAGATCCAAACTTGAGTTTTCACTCTCCCATTTTCTCTCGTAAACAAAAAGATATTAAGGCATAACAAAATGAAAATTTTAGAGTTCATGTATGCAAAAAAAAATTTGGAAATTATTTCACGCACTAAAAATGAACTCCAAGGTTTTGTTATCCATGTTTGGGAGACTCCACTAGTACGACCCCTAATAATAAGCTTGGTGGAATTTTATAGGAAAGGGACTTGTAACTGATTCTAACATGCTTAAAATGTGGTGGATATGCATGCCAGAAACATGTTGAGGATACAAGTGGACCTAATGATCCAAAAATTTCCAGGAGTGGAAAAAATCAAATTCTTAAGTGGTTGGATATTTACCAGGGCCAAACAACCCACTTTTTGCCTATCCTTAAATATCACAGATACTTTTATGAACTATCTCTCTCAGCATTTGTGCATTTCCATCTTGGATGGTCAAATTTCTTTTCAGATCCAACTTGAGGTTTCACTCTCCTATTTTTTCACGTAAACAAAAAAGATATTAAGGCATAACAAAATAAAAATTTTAGACGTCATGTATGCAAAAAAAATTTGAAAATTATTTCACGCTCTAAAAATGAACTCCATGGTTTTGTTATCCTTGTTTGGGAGATTCCACTAGTACAACCCCTAATAATAAGCTGGGTGGAATTTTGTAGGAAAGGGACTTGTAACTGATCCTAACATGCTTTAAATGTGGTGGATATGCATGCCAGAAATATGTTGTGGATGCAAGTGGACCTAAGGATCCAAAAATTTCAAGGAGTGGAAAAAATCAAATTCTCAAGTGGTTGGATATTTACTAGAGCTAAACTACCCACTTTTTGCCTATCCTTAAAAATCACAGATACTTTTTGATGCTATCTCTCTCAGTATTTGTGCATTTCCATCTTGGATGCTTAAATTTGTTTTCAGATCCAAACTTGAGTTTTCCCTCTCCCATTTTTCTCGTAAACAAAAAAGATATTTAGGCATAACAAAATGAAGATTTTAGAGTTCATGTATGCAAAAAAAAAATTAAAAATTATTCCAGGCACTAAAAATGAACTCTAAAGTTTTATTATCTAAGATTGGGATATTTCACTAGTACAACCCCTAATAATATGCTGGGTGGAATTTTAAAGAAAAGGGACTTGTAACTGATCCTAACATGCTTTAAATGTGGTGGATATGCATGCCAGAAACATGTTGAGGATGCAAGTGGACCTAATGATCAAAATTTCAAGGAGTGGAAAAAAATCAAATTCTCAAGTGGTTGGATATTTTACCAGAGCATAACAACCTACTTGTTGCCTATCCTTAAAAATCACGGATACCTTTTGGAACTATCTCCCTCAGTATTTGTGCATTTCCATCTTGGATGCTCAAATTTGTTTTCAGATCCAAACTTGAGTTTTCCCTCTCCCATTTTCTCTCGTAATCGAAAATGATATTAAGGCATAACAAAATGAAAATTTTAGAGTTCATGTATGCAAAAAAAAATTTGGAAATTATTTCACGCACTAAAAATGAACTCCAAGGTTTTGTTATCCATGTTTGGGAGACTCCACTAGTACGACCCCTAATAATAAGCTTGGTGGAATTTTATAGGAAAGGGACTTGTAACTGATTCTAACATGCTTAAAATGTGGTGGATATGCATGCCAGAAACATGTTGAGGATACAAGTGGACCCAATGATCCAAAAATTTCCAGGAGTGGAAAAAATCAAATTCTTAAGTGGTTGGATATTTACCAGGGCCAAACAACCCACTTTTTGCCTATCCTTAAATATCACAGATACTTTTATGAACTATCTCTCTCAGCATTTGTGCATTTCCATCTTGGATGGTCAAATTTCTTTTCAGATCCAACTTGAGGTTTCACTCTCCTATTTTTTCACGTAAACAAAAAAGATATTAAGGCATAACAAAATAAAAATTTTAGACGTCATGTATGCAAAAAAAAAATTGAAAATTATTTCACGCTCTAAAAATGAACTCCATGGTTTTGTTATCCAAGTTTGGGAAATTCCACTGGTACAACCCCTAATAATATGCTTGGTGGAACTTTATCGGAACGGGACTTGTAACTGATCCTAACATGCTTTAAATGTTGTGGAAACGCATGCCAGAAACATGTTGAGGATGCAGGTGGACCTAATGATCCAAAAATTTCAAAGAGTGGAAAAAATCAAATTCTATGAGCCAAACAAACCACTTTTTGCCTATCCTTAAAAATCACAGCTACTTTTTGGAACTATCTATCTCGGCATTTGTGTATTTCTATCTTGGATGCTCCAATTTGTTTTCAGATCCAAACTTGAGCTTTCACTCTCACATTTTTTCTCATAAAAAAAAAAGATATTAAGGCTTAACAAAATGAAAATTTTAGAGTTCAAGTATGAAAAAAAATTAAAATTATTTAACGCACTAAAAATGAACTCCAAGGTTTTGTTATCCATGTTTGGGAAATTCCACTAGTACAAACCCTAATAATAAGCTTGGTGGAATTTTAAAGGAAAAGGACTTGTAACTGATCCTAACATGCTTTAAATGTGGTGGATATGCATGCCAGGAACATGTTGAGGATGCCAGTGGACCTAATGATCCAAAAATTGCAAGGAGTGGAAAAAATCAAATTCTAAAGAGGTTGGATATTTACCAGAGCGAAACAACCCACTTTTCGCCTATCCTTAAAAATCACAGATAATATTTGGAACTTTCTCTCTCAGCATTTGTGCATTTCCATCTTGGATGCTCAAATTTGTTTTCAGATCCAAACTAGAGTTATCACTCTCCCATTTTTTTTCTTAAACAGTAAAGATATGAAAGCATAACAAAATGAAAATTTTGGAGTTCATGTATGCAAAAAAAAATTTGAAAATTATTTCACGCACTAAAAATGAACACAAAGGTTTTGTTATCCATGTTTGGGAGATTCTACTAGTACAACCCCTAATAATAAGCTTGGTGGAATATTATAGGAAAGGGGCTTGTAACTGATCCTAACATGCTTTAAATGTGGTGGATATGCATGCCAGAAACATGTGGAGGATGCAAGTGGACGTAATGATATAAAAATTTCAAGGGGTGGAAAAAATCAAATTTTCAAGTGGTTGGATTTTACCAGAGCCAAACAACCCACTTTTTGCCTATCCTTGAAAATCACAGATACTTTTTAGAACTTTCTCTTTCAGTATTTGTGCATTTCGATCTTGGATGCTCAAATTTTTTTTCAGATCCAAACTTGAGTTTTCACTCTCCCATTTTTTCTCGTAAACAAAAAAGATATTAAGGTATAACAAAATGAAAATTTTAGAGTTCAAGTATGCAAAAAAAAATTGAAAATTATTTCACGCTCTAAAAAAGAACTCCAAGGTTTTGTTATCCATGTTTGGGGAATTCCACTAGTACAACCCCTAATAATAAGCTTGGTGGAATTTTATAGGAAAGGGACTTGGAACTGATCCTAACATGCTTTAAATGTGGTGGATATGCATGCTAGAACCATGTTGAGGATGCAAGTGGACCTAATGAGCCAAAAATTTCAAGTGGAAAAAATCAAATTCTCAATTGGGTTGGATATTTACCAGAGCCAAACAACCCACTTTTCACCTATCCTTAAAAATCACAGATAATTTTTGGAACTTTCTCTCTCAGCATTTGTGCATTTCCATCTTGGATGCTCGAATTTGTTTTCAGATCCAAACTTGAGTTTTCACTCTCTCATTTTTTTCTCGTAAACAAAAAAGATATTAAGGTATAACAAAATGAAATTGTAGACTTCATGTATTCTTAAAGAAATCTGAAAATTATTTCACGCATTAAAAATGAACTCCGAGGTTTTGTTATCCATGTTTGGGAAATTCCACAAGTACAACCCCTAATGATAAGCTTGGTGGAATTTTGGTTGAAAGGGACTTGTAATTGATCCAAACATACTATAAATGTGGTGGATATGCATGCCAGAAACAAGTTGAGGATGCAAGTGGACCAAATGATCCAAAAATTTCAAGGAGTGGAAAAAATCAAATTCTCAAGTGGTTGGATATTTACTAGAGCCAAACAACCCACTTTTTGCCTATCCTTAAAAATCACAGATAATTTTTGCAACTTTCTTTCTCAGCATTTGTGCATTTCCAACTTGAATGCTCAAATTTGTTTTTAGATCCAAACAAGAGTTTTCACTCTCCCATTTTAATTTTTCGTAAACAAAAAAGATATTAAACCATAACAAAATGAATATTTTAGAGTTCATGTATGCAAAAAAAAAATTTGAAAATTATTTCACGCACTAAAAATGAACTCCAAGGTTTTGTTATCCATCTTTTGGAGATTCTACTACAACAACCCCTAATAATAAGCTTGGTGGAATTTTATAGGAAAGGGACTTGTAACTGATCCTAAAATGCTTTAAATGTGGTGGATATGCATGCCAGAAACATGTTGAGGATGCACGTGGACCTAATGATATAAAAATTTTGAGGAGTGGAAAAAATCAAATTCTCAAGTGGTTGGATATTTACCAGAGCCAAACAACCCACTTTTTGCCTATCCTTAAAAATCACTGATACTTTTTGAAACTATCTCTCTCAGCATTTGTGTATTTCGATCTTGGATGCTCAAATTTTTTTTCAGATCCAAACTTGAGTTTTCACTCTCCCATTTTTTCTCGTAAACAAAAATATATTAAGGCATAACAAAATGAAACTTTTAGAGTTCATGTATGCAAAAAAAAATTTGAAAATTATTTCACGCACTAAAAATGAACTCCAAGGTTTTGTTATCCATGTTGGGGGAATTCCACTAGTACAACCCCTAATAATAAGCTAGGTAGAATTTTATAGGAAAGGGACTTGTAACTGATCCTAACATGCTTTAAATGTTGTGGATATGCATGCCAGAAACATGTTGAGGATACAAGTGGACCTAATGATCCAAAAATTTTAAGTGGAAAAATTCAAATTCTCTATTGGGTTGGATATTTACCAAAGCCAAACAACCCAGTTTTTGCCTATCCTTAAAAATCACAGATACTTTTTGGAACTATCTCTCTCAGCGTTTGTGCATTTCCATCTTGGATGCTCAAATTTTTTTTCAAATCCAAACTTGAGTTTTCCCTCTCCCATTTTTTCTCGTAAACAAAAAAGATATTACGGCATTACAAAATGAAAATTTTAGAGTTCATGTGTGCAAAAAAAATTTTAAAATTATATTACGCACTAAAAATGAACTCCAAGGTTTTGTTATCCATCTTTGGGAAATTCTACTAGGTCAACCCCTAATAATAAGCTTGGTGGAATTTTATAGGATAGGGTGTAACTGATCCAAACATGCTTTAAATGTGGTGGCTATGCATGCCAGAAACATGTTGAGGACGCAAGTGGACCTAATGATGCAAAAATTTCACGGAGTGGAAAAAATCAAATTCTCAAGTGGTTGGATATTTACCAGAGCCAAACAACCCACTTTTTGCCTATCCTTAAAAATCACAGAGACTTTTTGCAACTATCTCACTCACCATTTGTGCATTTCCATCTTGGATGCTCAAATTTGTTTTCTGATCCAAAGTTGAGTTTTCACTCTCCCATTTTTTCTCGTAAACAAAAAAGATATTAAGACATAAAAAAATGAAAATTTTAGAGTTCAGCTATGCAAAAAAAAATCTCAAAATTATTTCACGCACTAAAAATGAACTCCAAGGTTTTGTTATCCATGTTTGGGAAATTCCACTAGTACAAACCCAAATAATAAGGTTGGTGGAATTTTATAGGAAAGGCACTTGTAACTGATCCTAACATGCTTTAAATGTGGTGGATATGCATGCCAGAAACATGTTGAGGATGCAAGTGGACCTAATGATCCAAAAAATTCAAGGAGTGGAAAAAATAGAATTCTCAAGTGGTTGGATATTTACTAGAGCCAAACAACCCAGTTTTTGCCTATCCTTAAAAATCACAGATAATTTTTGGAACTTTCCCACTCAGCATTTGTGCATTTCCAACTTGGATGCTCAAATTTGTTTTCAGTTCCAAACTAGACTTTTCACTCTCCCATTTTTTTTTTCGTAAAAAAAAAAAAGATATTAAAGCATAACAAAATGAAAATTTTAGAGTTCATATATGCAAAAAAAAATTTGAAAATTATTTCATGCACTAAAACTGAACTCCAAGGTTTTGTTATCCATCTTTTGGAGATTCTACTAGGACAACCCCCAATAATAAGGTTGGTGGAATTTTTTAGGAAAGGGACTTGTAACTCATCCTAACATGCTTTAAATGTGGTGGATATGCATACCAGAAACATGTTGAGGATGCAAGTGGACCTAATGATATAAAAATTTCAAGGAGTGGAAAAAATCAAATTTTCAAGTGGTTGGATATTTACCAGAGCCAAACAACCCACTTTTTGCCTATCCTTAAAAATCACTGATACTTTTTGGAACTATCTCTCTCAGCATTTGTGCATTTCGATCTTGGATGCTCAAATTTTTTTAAATCCAAACTTGAGTTTTGACTCTCCCATTTTTTCTCGTAAACAAAAATATATTAAGGCATAACAAAATGAAAATTTTTGAGTTCATGTATGTAAAAAAAAGTTTGAAAATTATTTCACGCACTAAAAATGAACTCCGAGGTTTTGTTATCCATGTTTGGGGAATTCCACTAGTACAACCCCTAATAATAAGCTTGGTGGAATTTTATAGGAAAGGGACTTGTAACTGATCCTAATATGCTTTAAATGTGGTGGCATGCCAGAAACATGTTGAGGATACAAGTGGACCTAACGATCCAAAAATTTCAAGTGGAAAAATTCAAATTCTCAATTGGGTTGGATATTTACCAGAGCCAAACAACCCAGTTTTTGCCTATCCTTAAAAATCACAAATACTTTTTGGAACTATCTCTCTCAGCATTTGTGCATTTCCATCTTGGATGCTCCAATTTGTTTTCAGATCCAAACTTGAGTTTTCACTCTCCCATTTTTTCTCGTAAACAAAAAAGATATTAAGGAATTACAAAATGAAAATTTTAAATTTCATGTATGCAAAAAAAAAAATTTTAATTATTTTATGCACTAAAAATGAACTCCAAGGTTTTGTTATCCATCTTTGGGAAATTCTACTAGGTCAACCCCTAATAATAAGCATGGTGGAATTTTATAGGAAAAGGACTTGTAACTGATCCTAACATGCTTTCAATGTGATGGATATGCATGCCAGAAACATGTTGAGGATGCAAGTGGACCTAATGATGCAAAAATTTCAAGGAGTGCAAAAAATCAAATTCTCAAGTGGTTGGATATTTACCAGAGCATATAAACACACTTTTTGCCTATCCTTAAAAATCATAGATACTTTTTGGATCTCTCTCTCTCAGCATTTGTGCAGTTCCATCTTAGATGCTCAAATTTGTTTTCAGATCCAAACTTGAGTTTTGACTCTCCCATTTTTTCTCGTAAACTAAAAAGATACTAACACATAACAAAATAAAAATTTAAGAGTTCATGTATGCAAAAAAAAATTTGAAAATTATTTTACTCACTAAAAATGAACTCTAAGGTTTTGTTATCCATATTTGGGAGATTCCACTAGTACAACCCCTAATAATAAGCTTGGTGGAATTTTATAGGAAAGGGACTTGTAACTGATCCTAACATGCTTTAAATGTGGTGGATATGCATGCCATAAACATGTTGAGGATGCAAATGGACCTAATAATCCAAAAATTTCAAAAAGTGTAAAAAATCAAATTCTCAGGTTATTGGATAATTACAAGTGCCAAACAACCCACTTTTTACCTATCCTTAAAAATCACAGATACTTTTTGGAACTATCTCACTCAGCATTTGTGCATTTCCATCTTGGATGCCCAAATTTGTTTTCAGATCCAAACTAGAGTTTTCACTCTCCCATTTTTTCACGTAAACAAAAAAGATATTAAGGCATAACAAAATGAAAATTTTAGAGTTCATGTATGCAAAAAAAAAATTTTAAATTATTTCATGCACTAAAAATGAACTCCAAGGTTTTGTTATCCATGTTTGGGAGATTCTACTAGTACAACCCCTAATAATAAGCTAGGTGGAATTTTATAGGAAAGGGACTTGTAACAGATCCTAACATTCTTTAAATGTGGTGTATATGCATGCCAAAAACATGTTGAGGATGCAAGTGGACCTAATGATCCATAAATTTCAAGGAGTGGAAAAAATCAAATTTTCACGTGATTGGATATTTAATAGAGCCAAACAACCCACTTTTTGCGTATCCTTCAAAATCACAAATACTTTTTGGAACTATCTCTCTCAGCATTTGTGCATTTCCATCTTGGATGCTCAAATTTGTTTTCAGATCCAAACTTGAGTTTTTACTCTCCCAGTTTTTCTCGTAAACAAAAAAGATATTAAGGCATAACAAAATGAAAATTTAGAGTTCATCTATGCAAAAAAAAATTTCAATATTATTTTACGCACTAAAAATGAACTCCAAGGTTTTGTTATCCATGTTTGGGAAATTCCACTAATACAACCCCTAATAATAAGCTTGGTGGAATTTTATAGGAAAGGGACTTGTAACTGACACTAACATGCTTTAAATGTGATGGATATGCATGCTAGAAACATGTTGAGGATTCTAGTGGACCTAATGATCCAAAAATTTCTAGGAGTGGAAAAAATCAAATTCTCAAGTGGTTGGATATTTACCGGAGCCAAACAACCCACTTTTTGCCTATTCTTAAAAATCACAGATAATTTTTGGAACTTTCTCTCTCAGCATTTGAGCATTTCCATCTTGGATGCTCGAATTTGTTTTCAGATCCCAACTTGAGTTTTCACTCTCTCATTTTTTTCTCGTAAACAAAAATGATATTAAGGCATAACAAAATGAAATTTTAGAGTTCATGTATTCAAAAATAATTCTGAAAATTATTTCACGCATTAAAAATGAACTCCGAGGTTTTGTTATCCATGTTTAGGAAATTCCACTAGTACAACCCCTAATGATAAGCTTGCTGGAATTTTGGTTGAAAGGGACTTGTAACTGATCCAAACATACTATAAATGTAGTGGATATGCATGCAAGAAACATGTTGAGGATGCAAGTGGACCTAATGATCCAAAAATTTCAAGGAGTGGAAAAAATCAAATTCTCAAGTGGTTGGATATTTACCAGAGCCAAACAACCCACTTTTTTCCTATCTTTAAAAATCACAGATACTTTTTGGAACTATCTCTCTCAGTATTTGTGTTGTTTCATCTTGGATGCTCAAATTTGTTTTCATATCCAAACTTGAGTTTTCACTCTCCCATTTTTTCTCGTAAACAAAAAAGATATTAAGACATAACAGAATGAAAATTTTAGAGTTTAGCTATGCAAAAAAAAATCTGAAAATTATTTCACGCACTTAAAATGAACTCCAAGGTTTTGTTATCCATGTTTGCGAAATTCCACTAGTACAACCCCTAATAAAAAGCTTGGTGGAATTTTATAGGAAAGGGACTTCTAACTGATCCCAACATGCTATAAATGTTTTGGATATGCATGGCCGAAACATGTTGTGGGACCTAATGATCCAAATATTTCAAGGAGTGGAAAAAATCAAATTCACAAGTGGTTGGATATTTACCAGAGCCAATCAACCAACTTTTGGCTTATCCATAAAAATCACAAATACTATTCGGAACTATTTCTCTCAGCATTTGTGCTTTTCCATTTTGGATGACCCAATTTGTTTTCAGATTCAAACTTGAGTTTTCACTCTCCCATTTTTTCTCATAAACTAAGAAGATATTAAGGCATAACAAAATGAAAATTTTAGAGTTCAGGTATGCAAAAAAAATCTAAAAATTATTTCCTGCACTTAAAATGAACTCCAAGGTTTTGTTCTCCATGTTTGGCAAATTCCACAAGTACAACCCCTAATAATAAGCTTGGTGGATTTTTATAGGAAAGGGACTGTAACTGATCCTAACATGTTGTAAATGTGGTGGATATGCATTCCTAAAACATGCTTTAAATGTTGTGGATATGCATGCCAGAAACATGTTGAGGATGCAAGTGGACCTAATGATCCAAAAATTTCAAGGAGTGGAAAAAATCAAATTCTCATGTGGTTGGATATTTACCAATGCGAAACAACCGACTTTTTTCCTATCCTTAAAAATCACAGATACTTTTTGGAACTATCTCTCTCAGCATTTGTGCATTTCCATCTTGGGTGTTCAAATTTGTTTTCAGATCCAAACTAGAGCTTTCACTCTATTTTTTAACGTAAACAAAAAAGATATTAAGGCATAACAAAATGAAAATTTTAAAGTTCATGTATGCAAAAAAAAAATTGAAAATTATTTCACGCACTAAAAATGAACTCCAAGGTTTTATTATCCATTTTTGGGAGATTGCACTAGTACAATCCATAATAATAAGCTAGATGGAATTTTATAGGAAAGGGACTTGTAACTGATCCTAACATGCTTTAAATGTGGTGGATATGCATGCCAAAAACATGTTGAGGATGCAAGTGGTCCTAATGATCTAAAAATTTCAAGGAGTGGAAAAAATCAAATTCTCAAGTGGTTGGATATTTACAAGAGCATATAAACCCACTTTTTGCCTATCCTTAAAAATCACAGATACTTTTTGAAACTATCTCTCTCAGTATTTGTGCATTTCCATCTTAGATGCTCAAATTTGTTTTCAGATCCAAACTTGAGTTTTCACTCTCCCATTTTTTCACGTAAACAAAAACGATATTAACGCATAACAAAAAGAAAATTTTGGAGTTCATGTATGCAAAAAAAAATTTAAAAATTATTTCACGCACCAAAAATGAACCTCAAGGTTTTATTATCCATGTTTGGGAGATTCCACTAGTACAACCCCTAATAATAAGCTAGGTGGAATTTTATAGGAAAGGGACTTGTAACTGATCCTAACATGCTTTAAATGTGGTGGATATGCATACCAGAAACATGTTGAGGTTGCAAGTGGACCTAATGATCCAAAAATTTCAAAGAGTGGATAAAATCAAATTCTCAAGTTATTGGATATTTACCAGAGCCAAATAACCCACTTTTTGCCTATCCTTTAAAATCACAGATACATTTTGGAAATATCTCTCTCAGCATTTGTGCATTTCCATCTTGGATGCTCAAATTTGTTTTCAGATCCAAACTTGAGTTTTCACTCTGCCATTTTTTCACGTAAACAAAAAAGATATTAAGGCATAACAAAATAAAAATTTTAGAGTTCATGTATGCAAAAAAAATTTTGAAAATTATTTCACACACTAAAAATGAACTCCAAGGTTTTGTTATCCATGTTTGGGAGATTCCACTAGTACAAACCCTAATAATAAGCTTGGTGGAATTTTATAGGAAACGGACATGTAACTGATCCCAACATGCTTTAAATTTTGTGGATATGCATGCCAGAAACATGTTAAGGATGGAAGTGGACCTAATGATCCAAAAATTTCAAGGAATGGAAAAATTCAAATGCTCAAGTGATTCGATATTTACCAGAGCCAAACAACCCACTTTTTGCCTATCCTTAAAAATCACAGATACTTTTTGGAACTATCTCTCTCAGCATTTGTGCATTTCCGTCTTGGATGCTCAAATTTGTTTTCAGATCCAAACTCTAGTTTTCACTCTCCCATTTTTTCACTTAAACAAAAAAGATATTAAGGCATAACAAAATGAAAATTTTAGAGTTCATGTATGCAAAAAAAGATTTGAAAATTATTTCACCCACTAAAAATGAACTTCAAGGTTTTCTTATCCAAGTTTGGGAGATTCCACTAGTACAAACCCTAATAATAAGCTAGGAGGAATTTTATAGGAAAGGGACTTGTAACTGATCCTAACATGCTTTAAATGTGGTGGATATGCATTCCAGAAACATGTTAAGGATGCAAGTGGACCTATTGATCCAAAAATTTCAAGGAGTGGAAAAATCAAATTCTCAAGTGGTTGCATATTTACCAGAGCCAAAAACCCACTTTTTACCGATCCTTAAAAATCACAGATACTTTTTGGAACTATCTCACTCAGCATTTGTGCATTTCCATCTTGGATGCCCAAATTTGTTTTCAGATCCAAACTAGGGGTTTCACTCTCCCATTTTTTCCCGTAAACAAAAAAGATATTAAGCCATAACAAATTGAAAATTTTTGAGTTCATGTATGCAAAAAACATTTGAAAATTATTTCATGCACTAAAAATGAACTCCAAGGTATTATTATCCATGTTTGGGAGATTCCACTAGTACAACCCCTAATAATAAGCTAGGTGGAATTTTATAGGACAGGCACTTGTAATTGATCTTAACATGCTTTAAATGTGGTGGATATGCATGCCCAAAACATGTTGAGGATGCAAGTGAACCTAATGATTCAAAAATTTCAAGGAGTGGAAAAAATCAAATTCTCAAGTGGTTGGATATTTACCAGAGTATAACAACCCATTTTTTGCCCATCCTTAAAAATCACAGATACTTTTTGGAACTATCTCTCTTAGGATTTGTGTATTTCCATCTCTGATGTTCACATTTGTTTTCAGATCCAAACTAGGGGTTTCACTCTCCCATTTTTTCACGTAAACAAAAAAGATATTAAGCCATAACAAATTGAAAATTTTTGAGTTCATGTATGCAAAAAAAAAATTTAAAATTATTTTACGCACTAAAAATGAACTCAAAGGTTTTGTTATCCATCTTTGGGAAATTCTACTAGGTCAACCCCTAATAATAAGCTTGGTGGAATTTTATAGGAAAAAGGACTTGTAACTGATCCTAACATGCTTTAAATGTGATGGATATGCATGCCAGAAACATGTTGAGGATGCAAGAGGACCTAATGATGCAAAAATTTCAAGGAGTGGAAAAAATCAAATTCTCAAGTGGTTGGATATTTACCAGAGCATATAAACCCACTTTTTGCCTATCCTTAAAAATCATAGATACTTTTTGGAACTATCTCTCTCAGCATTTGTGCATATCCATCTTGGATGCTCTAATTTGTTTTCAGATCCAAACTTCAGTTTTCACTCTCCCATTTTTTCACGTAAACAAAAAAGATATTAAGGCATAACAAAATGAAAATTTTAGAGTTCATGTATGATAAAAAAAATTTGGAAATTATTTCACGCACTAAAAATGAACTCCAAGGTTTTGTTATCCATGTTTGGGAGATTCCACTAGTACAACCCCTAATAATAAGCTAGGTGGAATTTTATAGGAAAGGGATTTGTAACTGATCCTAACATGCTTTAAATGGGGTGGATATGCATGCCAAAAGCATGTTGAGGATCCAAGTGGACCTAATGATCCAAAAATTTCAAGGAGTGGAAAAAAAAAATTCTCAAGTGGTTGGATATTTTCCAGAGCCAAACAACCCACTTTTTGCCTATCCTTAAAAATCATAGATAATTTTTGAAACTATCTCACTCAGCATTTGTGCATTTCCATCTTGGATGCTCAAATTTTTTTTCAGATCCAAACTAGAGCTTTCACTCTCCCAATTTTTCTCGTAAACAAAAAAGATATTAAGGCATAACAAAATGAATATTTTAGAGTTCATGTATGCAAAAAAAAATTTGAAAATTATTTCTCGCAATAAATATGAACTCCGTGGTTTTGTTATCCATGCTTGGGAGATTCCACTAGTATAACCCCTAATAATAAGCTTGGTGGAATTTTATAGGAAAGGGACTCGTAACTGATCCTAACATGTTTTAAATGTGGTGGATATGCATTCCAGAAACATGTTAAGGATGCAAGTGGACCTATTGATCCAAAAATTTCAAGGAGTGGAAAAACTCAAATTCTCAAGTGGTTGGATATTTACCAAAGCATAACAACCCACATTTTCCCTATCCTTAAAAATCACATATACTTTTTGGAATTATCTCTCTCAGCATTTGCGCATTTCCATCTTGGATGCTCAAATTTGTTTTCAGATTCAAACTTGAGTTTTCACTCTCCCATTTTTTCTTGTAAACATAAAAGATATTAAGGCATGACAAAATGAAACTTTTAGAGTTCAAGTATGCAAAAAAAAAAAAAAAATTGAAAATTATTTCACGCACTACAAATGAACTCCAAGGTCTTGTTATTGATGTTTGGGAGATTCCACTAGTATAACCCCTAATAATAAGCTTGGTGGAATTTTATAGGAAAAGGACTTGTAACTGATCCTAACATGCATTAAAAGTGGTGGATATGCATGCCAGAAACATGTTGAGGATGCAAGAGGACCTAATGATCCAAAAATTTCAAGGAGTGGAAAAAATCAAATTCTCAAGTGGTTGGATATTTACCAGAACCAAACAACCCACTTTTTGCCTATCCTTAAAATCACAGATACTTTTTGGAACTATCTCTCGCAGCATATGTGCATTTCGATCTTGGATGCTAAAATTTGTTTTCAAATCCAAACTTGAGTTTTCACTCTCCCATTTTTTCTCGTAAACAAAAAAGATATTAAGGCATAACAAAATGAAAATTTTAGAGTTCATGTATGCTAAAAAAAATTAAAAATTATTTCACGCACCAAAAATGAACTCCATGGTTTTGTTATCCATGTTTGGGAGATTCCACTTATACAACCCCTAATAATAAGCTTGGTGGAATTTTATAGGAAAGGGACTTGTAACTCATCCTAACATGCTTTAAATGTGGTAGATATGCATACTAGAAACATGTTGAGGATGCACGTCGACCTAATGAACCAAAAATTTCAAGGAGTAGATAAAATCAAATGCTCAAGTGGTTGGATATTTACCAGAGCCAAACAACCCACTTTTTGCCTATCCTTAAAAATCATAGATACTTTTTGGAACTTTCTCTCTCAGCATTTGTGCATTTCCATCTTGGATGCTCAAATTTGTTTACAGATCCCAGCTTGAGTTTTCACTCTCCCATTTTTTCACGTAAACAAAAAAGGTATTAAGGCGTAACAAATTGAAAATTTTAGAGTTCATGTATGCAAAAAAAAATTTGAAAATTATTTCACGCACTTAAAATGAACTCCAAGGTGTTGTTATCCATGTTTGGGAGATTCCACTTGTACAATCCCTAATAATAAGCTTGGTGGAATTTTTTTGGAAAGGGACTTGTAACTGATCCTAACATGCTTTAAATGTGGTAGATATGCATGCTAGAAACATGTTGAGGATCCAAGTCGACCTAATGATCCAAAAATTTCAAGGAGTAGAAAAAATCAAATTCTCAAGTGGTTGGATATTTACCAGAGCCAAACAACCCACTTTTTGCCTATCCTTCAAAATCACAGATACTTTTTGGAACATTCTCTCTCAGCATTTGTGCATTTCCATCTTCGTTGCTCAAATTTGTTTACAGATCCCAACTTGATTTTTCACTCTCCCATTTTTTCACGTAAACAAAAAAGGTATTAAGGGCATAACAAAATGAAAATTTTAGAGTTCATGTATGCAAAAAAAAATTTGAAAATTATTTCACGCACTAAAAATGAACTCCAATGTTTTGTTATCAGTGTTTGGGAGATTCCATTTGTAGAACCCCTAATAATAAGCTAGGTGGAATTTTATAGGAAAGGGACTTGTAATTGATCCTAACATGCTTTAAATGAGGTGGATATGCATGCCAGAAACATGTTGAGGATGCAAGTGGACCAAATGATCAGAAAATTTCAAGGAGTGGAAAAAATCAAATTCTGAAGTGGTTGGATATTGACCAGAGCCAAACAACCCAAGTTTTGCCTATCCTTAAAAATCACATATACTTTTTGGAAATATCCCTCTCCTCATTTGTGCATTTCGATCTTGGATGACCAAATTATTTTTCAGATCAAAACTTGAGTTTTTACTCTCCCATTTTTTCTCGTAAGCAAAAAAGATATTAAGGCATAACATAATGAAATTTTAGAGTTCATGTATGAAAAAAAAAATTAAAAATTATTTCACACGCCAAAACTGAACTCCAAGGTTTTGTTATCCATGTTTGGGAGATTCCACTAGTACAACCCCTAATAATAAGCTTGGTGGAATTTTATTGGAAAGGGACTTGTAACTGATCCTAACATGCTATAAATGTTGTAGATATGCATGCAAGAAACATGTTGAGGATGCAAGTCGACCTAATGATCCAAAAATTTCAAGGAGTAGAAAAAATCAAAATCTCAAGTGGTTGGATATTTATCAAAGCCAAACAACCCACTTTTTGCCTATCCTTAAAAATCATAGATACTTTTTGGAGCTATCTCTAGCAGCATTTGTTCATTTCCATCTTGGATGCTCAAATTTGTTTTCAGATCCAAACTTGAGTTTGCACTCTCCCATTTTTTCTCGTATACAAAAAAGATATTAAGGCATAACAAAATGAAAATTATTTCACTCACTAAAAATGAACTCCAAGGTTTTGTTATCCATGTTTGGGAGATTCCACTAGTACAACCCCTAATAATAAGCTTGATGGAATTTTATTGGAAAGGGACTTGTAACTGATCCTAACATGCTTTAAATGTAGTGGATATGCATGCCAGAAACAGGTTGAGGATGCAAGTGGACCGAATGATCCAAAAATTTCAAGGAGTGGAAAAATTCAAATTTTCAAGTTGTTGGATATATACAAGAGCCAAACAACCCACTTTATGCCTATCCTTAAAAATCACAGATAATTTTTGGAACTTTCTCTCTCAGCATTTGTGCATTTCCATCTTGGATGCTCGAATTTGTTTTCAGATCCAAACTTGAGTTTTCACTCTCTCATTTTTTTCTTGTAAACAAAAAAGACATTAAGGCATAACAAAATGAAATTTTAGAGTTCATGTATTCAAAAAAAAATCTGAAAATTATTTCACGCATTAAAAATGAACTCCGAGGTTTTGTTATCCATGTTTGGGAAATTCCACTAGTACAACCCTTAATGATAAGCTTGGTGGAATTTTGTTGGAAAGGGACTTGTAACTGATCCAAACATGCTTTAAATGTGGTGGATATGCATGCCAGAAATATGTTGAGGATGCAAGTGTACCTAATGATCCAAAAATTCCAAGGAATAGAAAAAATCAAATTCTCAAGTGGTTGAATAATTACCAGAGCCAAACAACCCACTTTTTGCCTATCCTTAAAAATCACAGAAACATTTTGGAACTATCTCTCTCAGCATTTGTGCATTTCGATCTTGGATGCTCAAATTTTTTTTCAGATCCAAACTTGTGTTTTCGCTCTCCCATTTTTTCTCGTAAACAAAAAAGATATTAAGTCATAACAAAATGAAAATTTTAGAGTTCAGCTATGCAAAAAAAAATCTGAAAATTATTTCACGCACTAAAAATGAACTCCAAGGTTTTGTTATCCATGTTTATTAAATTCCACTAGTACAACCCCTAATAATAAGCTTGGTGGAATTTTATAGGAAAGGGACTTGTAACTGATACTAACATACTTTAAATGTGGTGGATATGCATGCCAGAAACATTTTGAGGATGCAAGTGGACCTAATGATCCAAAAATTTCAAGGAGTGGAAAAAATCAAATTCTCAAGTGGTTGGATATTTACCAGAACCAAACAACCCACTTTTTGCCTATCCTTAAAAATCACAGATAACTTTTGGAACTTTCTCTCTCAGCATTAGTGCATTTCCATCTTGGATGATCGAATTTTGTTTCAGATCCAGACTTGAGTATTCACTCTCTCATTTTTTTCTCATAAACATAAAAGATATTAAGGCATAACAAAATGAAAATTTTAGAGATCATGTATGCAAAAAAAAAATTGAAAATTATTTCACGCACTAAAACTGAACTCCAAGGATTTGTTATCCATGTTTGGGAGATTCCACTAGTACAACCCCTAATAATAAGCTTGGTAGAATTTTATTGGAAAGGGACTTGTAACTGATCCTAACATGTTTTAAATGTGGTGGATATGCATGCCAGAAACAGGTTGAGGATGCAAGTGGACCGAATGATCCAAATTGTTGGATATTTACCAGAGCCAAACAACCCACTTTTTGCCTATCCTTAAAAATCACAGATACTTTTTGGAACTATCTCTATCAGCATTTGGGCATTTCCATCATGGATGCTAAAATTTGTTTTCAGATCCAAACTTGAGTTTTCACTCTGTCATTTTTTCTCGTAAATAAAAAAGATATTAAGGGAAAACAAAATGAAAATTTTAGAGTTCAGGTATGCTAAAAAAAATCTGAAAATTATTTCACGCACTAAAAATGAACTCCAAGGTTTTGTTATCCATGTTTGGGAAATTCCACTAATACAGCCCCTAATAATAAGCTTTGTGCGATTTTATAGGAAAAGGACTTGTAACTGATCCTAACATGCTTTAAATATGGTGGATATGCATGCCAGACACATGTTGAGGATGCAAGTGGAGCTAATTATCCAAAAATTTCAAGGAATGGAAAAAATCACATTCTCAAATGGTTGGATATTTACCAAAGCCAAACAACCCACTTTTTGCCTATCCTTAAAAATTACAGATACTTTTTGGAACTATCTCTCTTAGCATTTGTGCATTTCCATCTTGGATGCTCCAATTTGTTTTTAGATCCAAACTTCGGCATTCACTCTCCCATTTTTTCTCATAAAAAAAAAAATATTAAGACAGAACAAAATGAAAATTTTAGAGTTCATGTACGCAAAAAAGAATTTGAAAATTATTTCACGCTCTAAAAATGACCTCCAAGGTTTTGTTATCCATGTTTGGGAAATTCCACTAGTACAACCCCTAATAATAAGCTTGGTGAAATTTTATAGGAAAGGGACTTGTAACTAATCCTAACATGCTTTAAATGTGGTGGATATGCATACCAGAAACATGTTGAGGTTGCAAGTGGACCTAAAGATCCAAAAATTTCAAGGAGTGGAGAAAATGAAATTCTCAAGTGGTTGGATATTTACCAGAGCCAAACAACCCACTTCTTGCCTATCCTTAAAAATCACAGATACTTTTTGGAACTATCTCTCTCAGCATTTGTGCATTTCTATCTTGGATGCTCCAATTGGTTTTCAAATCCAAACTTGAGCTTTCACTCTCCCATTTTCTCACATAAACAAAAAAGATATTTAGGCATCACAAAAAGAAAATTTTAAAGTTCTTGTATGCAAAACAAAATTTTAAAATTATTTCACGCTCTAAAAATAAACTCCAAGGTTTTTTTATCCATGTTTGGGAAATTCCACTAGCACAACCCCTAATAATAAGCTTGGTGGAATTTTAAGAAAGGGACTTGTAAGTGATCCTAACATGCTTTATATGTGGTGGATATGCATCCCAAAACCATGTGGAGGATGCAAGTGGGCCTAATGATCCAAACATTTCAAGGTGTGGAAAAAATCAAATTCACAAGTGGTTGGATATTTACTTGAACCAAACAACCCAGTTTTGGCCTATCCTTAAAAATCACAGATACTTTTTGGAACTATCTCTTTCAGCATTTGTGCATTTCCATCTTGGATGCTCAAATTCGTTTACAGATCCCAACTTGAGTTTTCACTCCCCCATTTTTTCACGTAAACAAAAAGATATTAAGGCATAACAAAATGAAAATTTTTGAACTCACGTATGCAGAAAAAAAATTGAACATTATATCACGCACTAAAAATGAACTCCAAGGTTTTGTTATCCATGTTTGGGAGATTCCACTAGTACAACCCCTAATAATAAGCTTGGTGGAGTTTTCTAGGAAAGGGACTCTTAACTGATCCTAACATGCTTTAAATGTGGTGGATATGCAAGCCAGAAACATGTTGAGGATGCAAGGGGAACTATTGATCCAAAAATTTCAAGGAGTTGAAAAAATCAAATTCTCAAGTGGTTGGATATTTACCAGAGCCAAACTACCCACTTTTTGCCTATCCTTAAAAATCAAAGATACTTTTAGGAACTACCTCTCTCAGTATTTATGCAATTCGATCTTGGATGCTCAAATTTGTTTTTAGATCCAAACTTGAATTTTCACTCTCCCATTTTTTCTCGTAAACAAAAAAGATATTAAGGTATAACAAAATGAGAATTTTAGAGTACATGTATGCAAAAAAAAAATTTAAAAATATTTCACGCACTAAAAATTAACTCCAAGGTTTTGTTATCCATTTTTGGAAGATTCCACTAGTACAACCCCTAATAATAAGCTTGGTGGAATTTTATAGGAAAGCGACTTGTAACTGATCCTAACATGCTTTAAATGTGGTGGATATGCATTCCAGAAACATATTGAGGATGAAAGTGGACCTAATGATCCAAAAATTTCAAGGAGTGGAAAAAATCAAATTCTCAAGTGGTTGGATAAATCAGAGCCAAACAACCCAATTTTTTCCTATCCTTAAAAATCATAGATACTTTTTGGAACTGTCACTCTCAACATTTGTGCATTTCCTTCTTGGATGCTCAAATTTGTTTTCTGATCCAAACACCAGTTTTCACTCTCCCATTTTTTCTCGTAAACAAAAAAGATATTAAGGCATGACAAAAATAAAATTTTAGAGTTCATGTATGCAAAACAAAATTTGAAAATTATTTCACGCTCTAAAAATAAACTCCAAGGTTTTGTTATCCATGTTTGGGAAATTCCACTAGTACAACCCCTAATAATAAGCTTGGTGGAATTTTATAGGAAAGGGACTTGTAACTGATCCTAACATGCTTTAAATGTGGTGGATATGCATGCCAGAAACATGTTGAGGATGCAAGTGGACATAATGATCAAAAAATTTCAAGGAGTGGAAAAAATCAAATGCTCAAGTGGTTGGATATTTACCAGTGCCAAACAATCCACTTTTTGCCTTTCCTTAAAAATCACAGAAACTTTTTGGAACTATCTCTCTCAGCATTTGTGCATTTCTATCTTGGATGCTCCAATTTTTTTTCTGATCCAAACTTGAGCTTTCACTCTCCCATTTTTTCTCGTAAAAGAAAAAGATATTAAGGTATAAAAATATGAAACTTTTAGAGTTCATGCATGCAAAAAAAAAATTGAAAACTATTTCACGCACTAAAAATGAACTCCATGGTTTTGTTATCCATGTTTGGAAAATTCCACTAGTACAACCCCTAATAATAAGCTTGGTGAAATTTTATAGGACAGGGACTTGTAACTGACCTTAACATGTTTTAAATGTGGTGGATATGCATACCAAATACATGTTAAGGATGCAAGTGGACCTAATGATCCAAAAATTTCAAGGAGTGGAAAAAATCAAATTCTCAAGTGGTTGGATATTTATCAGAGCCAAACAACCTACTTTTTGCCTATCCTTAAAAATCCCAGATAATTTTTGGATCTTTCTCTCTCAGCATTTGTGCATTTCCATCTTGGATGCTCGAATTTGTTTTCAGATCCAAACTTGAGTTTTCACTCTCTCAATTTTTTTCTTGTAAACAAAAAAGACATTATGGCATAACAAAATGAAATTTTAGAGTTCATGTATTCAAAAAAAATCTGAAAATTATTTCACGCATTAAAAATTATCTCCGAGGTTTTGTTATCCATGTTTGGGAAATTCCACTAGTACAACCCTTAATGATAAGCTTGGTGGAATTTTGTTGGAAAGGGACTTGTAACTGATCCAAACATGCTTTAAATGTGGTGGATATGCATGCCAAAAACATGTTGAGGATGCAAGTGTACCTAATGATCCAAAAATTTCAAGGAATAGAAAAAATCAAATTCTCAAGTGGTTGGATAATTACCAGACCCAAACAACCCACTCTTTGCCTATCCTTAAAAATCACAGAAACTTTTAGGAACTATCTCTCTCAGCATTTGTGCATTTCGATCTTGGATGCTCAAATTTTTCTTCAGATCCAAACTTGTGTTTTCATTCTCCCATTTTGTCTCGTAAACAAAAAAGATATTAAGGCATAACAAAATGAAAATTTTAGAGTTCAGCTATGCAAAAAAAAATCTGAAAATTATTTCACGCACTAAAAATGAACTCCAAGGTTTTGTTATCCATGTTTATGAAATTCCACTAGTACAACTCCTAATAATAAGCTTGGCGGAATTTTATAGGAAAGGGACTTGTAACTGATACTAACATACTTTAAATGTGGTGGATATGCATGCCAGAAACATTTTTAGGATGCAAGTGGACCTAATGATCCAAAAATTTCAAGGAGTGGAAAAAGTCAAATTCTCAAGTGGTTGGATATTTACCAGAGCCAAACAACCCACTTTTTGCCTTTCCTTAAAAATCATAGATACTTTTTGGAACTTTCTCTCTCAGCATTTGTGCATTTCCATCTTGGATGCTCAAATTTGTTTACAGATCCCAACTTGAGTTTTCACTCTCCCATTTTTTCACGTAAACAAAAAAGGTATTAAGGTGTAACAAAATGAAAATTTTAGAGTTCATGTACGCAAAAAAAAATTTGAAAATTATTTCACGCACTTAAAATGAACTTCAAGGTTTTGTTATCCTTGTTTGGGAGATTCCACTTGTACAATCCCTAATAATAAGCTTGGTGGAATTTTTTTGGAAAGGGACTTGTAACTGATCCTAACATGCTTTAAATGTGGTAGATATACCTGCTAGAAACATGTTGAGGATGCAAGTCGACCTAATGATCAAAAAATTTCGAGTAGAAAAAATCAAATTCTCAAGTGGTTGGATATTTACCAGAGCCAAACAACCCACTTTTTGGAAATTTCTCTCTCAGCATTTGTGCATTTCCATCTTCGATGCTCAAATTTGTTTACAGATCCCAACTTGATTTTTCACTCTCCCATTTTTTCACGTAAAAAAAAAAGGTATTAAGGGCATAACAAAATGAAAATTTTAGAGTTCAAGTATGCAAAAAAAAATTTGAAAATTATTTCATGCACTAAAAATGAACTCCAATGTTTTGTTATCAGTGTTTGGGAGCTTCCATTTGTAGAACCCCTAATAATAAGCTAGGTGGAATTTTATAGGAAACGGACTTGTAACTGATCCTAACATGCTTTAAATGAGGTGGATATGCCTGCCAGAAACATGTTGAGGATGCAAGTGGACCAAATGATCCAAAAATTTCAAGGAGTGGAAAAAATCAAATTCTAAAGTGGTTGGATATTGACTAGAGCCAAACAACCCACTTTTTGCCTATCCTTAAAAATCACATATACTTTTTGGAAATATCTCTCTCCACATTTGTGCATTTCAATCTAGGATGCCCAAATTTGTTTTCAGATCAAAACTTGAGTTTTTACTATCCCATTTTTTCTCGTAAAAAAACAGATATTAAGGCATAACATAATGAAAATTTTAGAGTTCATGTATGAAAAAAAATTAAAAATTATTTCACACGCCAAAAATGAACTCCAAGGTTTTGTTATCCATGTTTGGGAGATTCCACTAGTATAACCCCTAATAATAAGCTTGGTGGAATTTTATTGGAAAGGGACTTGTAACTGATCCTAACATGCTATAAATGTGGTAGATATGCATACTAGAAACATGTTGAGGATGCAAGTCGACCTAATGATCCAAAAATTTGAAAGAGTAGAAAAAATCAAAATCTCAAGTGGTTGGATATTTACCAGAGCCAAACAACCCACTTTTTGCCTATCCTTAAAAATCATAGATACTTTTTGGAACTATCTCTCTCAGTATTTGTTGATTTCCATCTTGGATGCTCAAATTTTTTTTCAGATCCAAACTTGAGTTTGCACTCTCCAATTTTTTCTCGTATACAAAAAAGATATTAAGGCATAACAAAATGAAAATTATTTCACTCACTAAAAATGAACTCCAAGGTTTTGTTATCCATGTTTGGGAGATTCCACTAGTACAACCCCTAATAATAAGCTTGGTGGAATTTTATTGGAAAGGGACTTGTAACTAATCCTAACATGCTTTAAATGTAGTGGATATGCATGCCAGAAACAGGTTGAGGATGCAAGTGGACCGAATGATCCAAAAATTTCAAGGAGTGGAAAAATTCAAATTTTCAAGTTGTTGGATATATACCAGAGCCAAACAACCCACTTTATGCCTATCCTTAAAAATCACAGATAATTTTTGAAACTTTCTCTCTCAGCATTTGTGCATTTCCATCTTGGATGCTCAAATTTGTTTTCAGATCCAAACTTGATTTTTCACTCTCTCATTTTTTTCTTGTAAACAAAAAAGACATTATGGCATAACAAACTGAAATTTTAGAGTTCAGGTATGCTAAAAAATATCTAAAAATTATTTCACGCACTAAAAATGAACTCCAAGGTTTTGTTATCCCTGTTTGGGAAATTCCACTAGTACAACCCCTAATAATAAGCTTTGTGCAATTTTATAGGAAAAGGACTTGTAACTGATCCTAACATGCTTTAAATGTGGTGGATACGCATGCCAGAAACATGTTGAGGATGCAAGTGGACCTAATGATCCAAAAATTTCAAGGAGTGGAAAAAATGAAATTCTCAGGTGGTTGGATATTTACCAGAGCCAAACAACCCACTTCTTGCCTATCCTTAAAAATCACAGATACTTTTGGGAAGTATCTCTCTCATCATTTGTGCATTTCTATCTTGGATTCTCCAAATTGTTTTCAAATCCAAACTTGAGCTTTCACTCTCCCATTTTCTCACATAAACAAAAAAGATATTAAGGTATCACAAAAAGAAAATTTTAGAGTTCATGTATGCAAAACAAAATTTTAAAATTATTTCACGCTCTAAAAATAAACTCCAAGGTTTTTTTATCCATGTTTGGGAAATTCCACTAGCACAACCCCTAATAATAAGCTTGGTGGAATTTTAGGAAAGGGACTTGTAAGTGATCCTAACATGCTTTATATGTGGTGGATATGCCTGCCAGAAACATGTTGAGGATGCAAGTGGACCTAATGTTCCAAAAATTTCAAGGAGTGGAAAAAATCAAATTCTCAAGTGGTTGCTAAAATTTTTGCATTTCCATCTTGGATGCTCAAATTTGTTTTCAGATCAAAACTTGAGTTTTCACGCTCCCATTTTTTTTCGTAAACAAAAAAGATATAAAAGCAAAACAAAATGAAAATTTTAGAGTTCATGTATGCAAAAAAAAATTTGAAAATTATTTCATGCACTAAAAATGAAGTCCAAGGTTTTGTTATCCATGTTTGGGAGTTTCTACTACTACAACCCCTAATAATAGGCTTGGTGGAATTTTATAGGCAAGGGACTTGTAACTGATCCTAACATGCTTTAAATGTGGTGGATATGCATGCCAAAAACATGTGGAGGATGCAAGTGGGCCTAATGATCCAAACATTTCAAGGTGTGGAAAAAATCAAATTCTCAAGTGGTTGGATATTTACTAGAACCAAACAACCCAGTTTTGGCCTATCCTTAAAAATCACAGATACTTTTTGGAACTATCTCTTTCAGCATTTGTGCATTTCCATCTTGGATGCTCAAATTTGTTTACAGAACCCAACTTGAGTTTTCACTCTCCCATTTTTTCACGTAAACAAAAAGATATTAAGGCATACCAAAATGAAAATTTTTGAGTTCACGTATGCAGAAAAAAAATTGAACATTATATCACGCACTAAAAATGAACTCCAAAGTTTTGTTATCCATGTTTGGGAGATTCCACTAGTACAACCCATAATAATAAGCTTGGTGGAGTTTTATCGGAAAGGGACTCTTAACTGATCCTAACATGCTTTAAATGTGGTGGATATGCATGCCAGAAACATGTTGAGGATGCAAGGGGACCTAATGATCCAAAAATTTCAAGGAGTTGAAAAAATCAAATTCTCAAGTGGTTGGATATTTTCCAGAGCCAAACAACCCACTTTTTGCCTATCCTTAAAAATCAAAGATACTTTTAGGAACTATCTCTCTCAGTATTTATGCATTTCGATCTTGGATGCTCAAATTTGTTTTCAGATCCAAACTTGAGTTTTCACTCTCCCATTTTTTCTCGTAAACAAAAAAGATATTAAGGTATAACAAAATGAAAATTTTAGAGTACATGAATGCAAAAAAAAAAAAATTTAAAAATATTTCACCCACTAAAAATTAACTCCAAGGTTTTGTTATCCATTTTTGGGAGATTCCACTAGTACAACCCCTAATAATAAGCTTGGTGGAATTTTATAGGAAAGCGACTTGTAACTGATCCTAACATGCTTTAAATGTGGTGGATATGCATTCCAGAAACATATTGAGGATGAAAGTGGACCTAATGATCCAAAAATTTCGAAGAGTGGAAAAAATCAAATTCTCAAGTGGTTGGATATTTACCAGAGCCAAACAACCCAATTTTTTCCTATCCTTAAAAATCACAGATAGTTTTTGGAACTATCACTCTCGGCATTTGTGCATTTCCTTCTTGGATGCTCAAATTTGTTTTCTGATCCAAACACCAGTTTTCACTCTCCCATTTTTTCTCGTAAACAAAAAAGATATTAAGGCATGACAAAAAGAAAATTTTAGAGTTCATGTATGCAAAACAAAATTTGAAAATTATTTCACGCTCTAAAAATAAACTCCAAGGTTTTGTTATCCATGTTTTGGAAATTCCACTAGTACAACCCTTAATAATAAGCTTGGTGGAATTTTATAGGAAAGGGACTTGTAACTGATCCTAACATGCTTTAAATGTGGTGGATATGCATGCCAGAAACATGTTGAGGATGCAAGTGGACCTAATGATCCAAAAATTTCAAGGAGTGGAAAAAATCAAATTCTCAAGTGGTTGGATATTTACTAGAGCCAAACATCCCACTTTTTGCCTTTCCTTAAAAATCACAGAAACTTTTTGGAACTATCTCTCTCAGCATTTGTGCATTTCCATCTTGGATGCTCAATTTTTTTTTCAGATCCAAACTTGAGCTTTCACTCTCCCATTTTTTCTCGTAAAAGAAAAAGATATTAAGGCATAACAAAATGAAACTTTTAGAGTTCATGCATGCAAAAAAAAATTTTAAAATTATTTCACGCACTAAAAATGAACTCCATGGTTTTGTTATCCATGTTTGGAAAATTCCACTAGTACAACCCCTAATAATAAGCTTGGTGGAATTTTATAGGAAAGGGACTTGTAACTGACCTTAACATGTTTTAAATGTGGTGGATTTTCATACCAAATACATGTTAAGGATGCAAGTGGACCTAATGATCCAAAAATTTCAAGGAGAGGAAAAAATCAAATTCTCAAGTGGTTGGATATTTACCAGAGCCAAACAACCTACTTTTTGCCTATCCTTAAAAATCCCAGATAATTTTTGGATCTTTCTCTCTCATCATTTGTGCATTTCCATCTTGGATGCTCGAATTTGTTTTCAAATCCAAACTTGAGTTTTCACTCTCTCATTTTTTTCTCGTAAAAAAAAAAGATATCAAGGCATAACAAAATGAAAATTTTAGAGTTCATGTATGCAAAATTAAATATGAAAATTATTTCACGCACTAAAAATGAACTCCAAAGTTTTTTTATCCCCGTTTGGGAAATTCTTCTAGTACAACCCCTAATAATAATCTTGGTGGAATTTTATAGGAAAGGGACGTGTAATTGATCCTAACATGCTTTAAATGTGGTGGATGCATGCCAGAAACATGTTGAGGATGCAAGTGGACCTAATGATCCAAAAATTTTAGGGAGTGGAAAAAATCAAATTCTCAAGTAGTTGGATATTTACGAGAGCCAAACAACCCACTTTTTTCCTATCCTTAAAAATCACAGATACTTTTTGGAACTATCTCTCTCAGCATTTGTGCATTTCCATCTTTGATGCTCCAATTTGTTTTCAGATCCAAACTTGAGCTTTCACTCTCCCATTTTTTCACGTAAACAAAAAAGATATTACGGTATAAAAAAAAGAAAATTTTAGAGTTCATGTATGCAAAAAAAAATTTGAAAATTATTTCACGCTCTAAAAATAAACTCCAAGGTTTTGTAATTCATGTTTTGGAAATTCCAGTAGTGCAACCCCTAATAATTAGCTTGGTGGAATTTTATAGGAAAGGGACTTGTAACTGATCCTAACATGCTTTAAATGTGGTAGATTTGCATACTAGAAACATGTTGAGGATGCACGTTGACCTAATGAACCAAAAATTTCAAGGAGTAGAAAAAATCAAATGCTCAAGTGGTTGGATATTTACCAGAGCCAAACAACCCACTTTTTTCCTATCCTTAAAAATCATAGATACTTTTTGGAACTTTCTCTCTCAGCATTTGTGCATTTCCATCTTGGATGCTCAAATTTGTTTACAAATCCCAACTTGAGTTTTCACTCTCCCATTTTTTTCACGTAAACCAAAAAGGTATTAAGGCGTAACAAAATGAAAATTTTAGAGTTCATGTATGCAAAAAAAAATTTGAAAATTATTTCACGCACTTAAAATGAACTTCAAGGTTTTGTTATCCATGTTTGGGAGATTCCACTTGTACAATCCCTAATAATAAGCTTGGTGGAATTTTTTTGGAAAGGGACTTGTAATTGATCCGAACATGCTTTAAATGTGGTAGATATGCTTGCTAGAAACATGTTGAGGATCCAAGTCGACCTAATGATCCAAAAATTTCAAGGAGTAGAAAAAATCAAATTCTCAAGTGGTTGGATATTTACCAGAGCCAAACAACCCACTTTTTGCCTATCCTTCAAAATCACAGATACTTTTTGGAACCTTCTCTCTCAGCATTTGTGCATTTCCATCTTCGATGCTCAAATTTGTTTACAGATCCCAACTTGATTTTTCACTTTCCCATTTTTTCACGTAAACAAAAAAGGTATTAAGGGCATAACAAAATGAAAATTTTAGAGTTCAAGTATGCAAAAAAAATTTTGAAAATTATTTCACGCACTAAAAATGAACTCCAATGTTTTGTTATCAGTGTTTGGGAAATTCCACTAGTGCAACCCCTAATAATAAGCTTGGTGGAATTTTATTGGAAAGGGACTTGTAACTGATCCTAACATGCTATAAATGTGGTAGATATGCATGCTTGAAACATGTTGAGGATACAAGTCGACCTAATGATCCAAAATTTCAAGGAGTAGAAAAAATCAAAATCTCAAGTGGTTGTATAATTACCAGAGCCAAACAACCCACTTTTTATCTATCCTTAAAAATCATAGATACTTTTTGGAACTATCTCTCTCAGAATTTGTTCATTTCCATCTTGGATGCTCAAATTTGTTTTCAGATCCAAACTTGAGTTTGCACTCTCCCATTTTTTCTCGTATACAAAAAAGATATTAAGGCATAACAAAATGAAAATTATTTCACTCACTAAAAATGAACTCCAAGGTTTTGTTATCCATGTTTGGGAGATTCCACTATTACAACCCCTAATAATAAGCTTGGTGGAATTTTATTGGAAAGGGACTTGTAACTGATCCTAACATGCTTTAAATGTGGTGGATATGCATGCCAGAAACAGGTTGAGGATGCAAGTGGACCGAATGATCCAAAAATTTCAAGGAGTGGAAAAATTCAAATTTTCAAGTTGTTGGATATATACCAGAGCCAAACAACCCACTTTATGCCTATCCTTAAAAATCATAGATAATTTTTGAAACTTTCTCTCTCAGCATTTGTGCATTTCCATCTTGGATGCTCGAATTCGTTTTCAGATCCGAACTTGAGTTTTCACTCTCCCATTTGTTCTTGTAAACAAAAAAGATATTAATGCATAACAAAATGAAAATTTTGTTGTTCATGTATGCAAAAAGAAAATTGAAAATTATTTCACGCACTAAAAATGAACTCCAAGGTTTTGTTATCCATGTTTGGATAATAGGCTTGGTGGAATTTTATAGGAAAGGGACTTGTAACTGATCCTCACATGCTTTAAATGTGGTGGATATGCATGCCAGAAACATGTTGAGGATGCTAGTGGACCAAATGATCCAAAATTTCAAGGAGTGGAAAAAATCAAATTCTCAAGTGGTTTGATATTTACCAGAGTCAAACAACCCACCTTTTGCCTATCCTTAAAAATCACAGCTACTTTTTGGAACTATCTCACTCAGCATTTGTGCATTTCCATCTTTGATGCTCCAATTTGTTTTCAGATCCAAACTTGAGCTTTCACTCTCCCATTTTTTCACGTAAACAAAAAAGTTATTAAGGCATAACAAAACGAAAATTTTAGAGTTCATGTATGCAAAACAAAATTTGTAAATTATTTCACGCACTAAAAATAAACTCCAAGGTTTTGTTATCCATGTTTGGGAAAATCCACTAGTCCAACCCCTAATAATAAGCTTGGTGGAATTTTATAGGAAAGCGACTTGTAACTGATCCTAACATGCTTTAAATGTGGTGGATATGCATTCCAGAAACATGTTGAGGATGCAAGTGGACCTAATGATCCAAAAATTTGAAGGAGAGGAAAAAATCAATTTCTGAAGTGGTGGGATATTTCCTAGAGCCAAACAACCCACTTTTTTCCAATCCTTAAAAATCACAGATACTTTTTGCAACTATCTCTCTCAGCATTTGTGCATTCCTATCTTGGATGCTCAAATTTGTTTTCAGATCCACACTTGAGCTTTCACTCTCCCATTTTTTCACGTAAAAAAAAAAGATATTAACTCACAACAAAAAGAAAATTTTAGAGTTCATGTATGCAAAACAAAATTTGAAAATTATTTCACCCTCTAAAAATAGACTCCAAGGTTTTGCTATCCATGTTTGAGAAATTCCACTAGTACTACATCTAATAATAAGCTTGGAAGAATTTCATAGGAAAGGGACTTGTAACTGATCCTAACATGCTTTAAATGAGGTGGATATGCATGCTAGAAACATGTTGAGGACGCAAGTGGACCTAATGATCCAAAAATTTCGAGTGGAAAAAATCAAATTCTCAAGTGGTTGGATATTTACCAGAGCCAAACAACCCACTTTTGCCTATCCTTAAAAATCACAGATACTTTTTGGAACTATCTCTCTCAGCATTTGTGCATTTCCATCTTGGATGCTCAAATTTGTTTTCAGATACAAACTTGAGTTTTCACTCTCCCATTTTTCTCGTAAACAAAAAAGATATTAAGGCATAACAAAATGAAAATTTTAGTGTTCGTGTATGCAAAAAAAAATCTGAAAATTATTTCACGCACTAAAAATTTACTCCAAGGTTTTGTTATCCATGTTTCTGAAATTCAACTAGTACAACCCCTAATAATAAGCTTGGTGGAATTTTATAGCAAAGGGACTTCTAACTGATCCTAACATGCTTTAAATGTGGTGGATATGCATGCCAGAAACATGTTGAGGATGCAAGTGGACCTAATGATCCAAACTTTTCAAGTGGTGGAAAAACTCAAATTCTCAAGTGGTTGGATATTTACCAGAGCCAAACAACACACTTTTTTCCTATCTTATAAAATAACAGACACTTTTTGGAACTATCTCTCTCAACATTTGTGCATTTCCATCTTGGATGCTCAAATTTGTTTTCAGATCCACACTTGAGTTTTCACTCTCCCATTTTTTTCGTAAACAAAAAAGATATTAAGGGAAAACAAAATGATAATTTTACAGTTCAGGAATGCTAAAAAAAATCTGAAAATTATTTCACGCACTAAAAATGAACTCCAAGGTTTTGTTATCCCTATTCGGGAAATTCCACTCGTACAACCCCTAATAATAAGCTTTGTGGAATTTTATAGGAAAGGGACTTGTAACAAATCCTAACTTGCTTTAAATGTGGCGGATATGCATGCCAGAAACATGTTGAGGATGCAAGTGGACCTAATGATCCAAAATTTGAAGGAGTGGAAAAAATCATATTCTCAAATGGTTGGATATTTACCAAAGCCAAACAACCCACTTTTTGCCTCTCCTTAAAAATCACAGATACTTTTTGGAACTATCTCTCTCAGCATTTGTGCATTTCCATCTTGGATGCTCCAATTTGTTTTCAGATCCAAACTTGGGCTTTCACTCTCCCATTTTTTCTCGTAAACAAAAAAGATATAAAGGCATAACAAAATGAAAATTTTAGAGTTCATGTTTGAAAAAAAAAATTTGAAAATTATTTCACGCACTAAAAATGAACTCCAATGTTTTGTTTTCCATGTTTGGGAGATTCCACTAGTACAACCCTTAATAATAAGCTTGGTGGAATTTTATAGGAAATGGACTTATAACTGATCCTAACTTGCTTTAATTGTGGTAGATATGCATGCAAGAAACATGTTGAGGATGCAAGTGAACTTAATGATCCAAAAATGTGAAGGAGTGAAAAAAATCAAATTCTGAAGTGGTTGGATATTTACTAGAGCCAAACAACCCACTTTTTTCCTATCCTTAAAAATCACAGAAACTTTTTGGAACTATGTCTCTCTGCATTTGTGCATGTCCATCTTGGATGCTCCAATTTGTTTTCAGATCCAAGCACCAGTTTTCACTCTCCCATTTTTTTCTCGAAAACAAAAAAGATATTCAGGCATAACAAAATTAGTATTTTAGAGTTCATGTATGCAAAAAAAAATTTTAAAATTATTTAACGGACTAAAAATGAACTCCAAGGTTTTGTTATCCATGTTTGTATAATAAGCTTTGTGGAATTTTATAGGAAAGGGACTTGTAACTGATCCTAACATGCTTTAAATGTGGTGGATATGCATGCCAGAAACATGTTGAGGATGCAAGTGGACCTAATGATCCAAAAATTTCAAGGAGTGGAAAAAATTAAAATCTCAAGTGGTTGGATATTTACCAGAGTCAAACAACCCACTTTTTGTCTATCCTTAAAAATCACAGATAATTTTGGAACTATCTCTATCAGCATTTGTGCATTCCATCTTGGATACTCAAATTTTTTTTCAGATCCAAACTTGAGTTTTCACGGTCCCATTTTTTCTCGTTAGCAAAAAACATATTAAGGCATAACAAAATGGAAATTTTAGAGTTCATGTATGCAAAAAAAAAAAAAATTAAAAATCATATCACACACTAAAAATGAACTCCAACGTTTTGTTATCCAAGTTTGGGAAATTCCACTAGTACAACCCCTAATAATAAGCTTGGTGGAATTTTATTGCAAATGCACTTGTAACTGATCCAAACATGCTTTATTTGTGGTGGATATGCATGCCAAAAACATGTTGAGGATGCAAGTGGACCTAATGACCCAAAAATTGGAAGGAGTGGAAAAAATCAAATTCTCAAGTGGTTGGATATTTACCAGAGCCAAACAACCCACTTTTTGCCTATCCTTACAAATCATAGATACTTTTTGGAACTATCTCTCTCAGCATTTTTGCATTTCCATCTAAGATTCTAAAATTTGTTTTCAGATCCGAACTTGGGTTTTCACTCTCCCATTTTTTCACGTAAACAAAAAAGATATTAAGGCATAACAAAATGAAAATTTTAGAGTTCATGTATGCAAAAAAAGATTTGAAAATTATTTCACGCACTAAAAATGAACTCCAATGTTTTGTTTTCCATGTTTGGGAGATTCCACTAGTTCAACCCTTAATAATAAGCTTGGTGGAATTTTATAGGAAATGGACTTATAACTGATCCTAACTTGCTTTAATTGTGGTGGATATGCATGCCAGAAACATGTTGAGGATGCAAGTGAACCTAATGATCCAAGAATGTGAAGGAGTGGAAAAAATCAAATTCTGAAGTGGTTGGATATTTACTAGAGCCAAACAACCCACTTTTTTCCTATCCTTAAAAATCACAGAAACTTTTTGGAACTATCTCTCTCTGCATTTGTGCATGTCCATCTTGGATGCTCCAATTTGTTTTCAGATCCAAACACCAGTTTTCACTCTCCCATTTTTTTCTCGAAAACAAAAACGATATTCAGGCATAACAAAATTAGTATTTTAGAGTTCATGTATGCAAAAAAAAATTTTAAAATTATTTCACGGACTAAAAATGAACTCGAAGGTTTTGTTATCCATGTTTGTATAATAAGCTTTGTGGAATTTTATAGGAAAGGGACTTGTAACTGATTCTAACATGCTTTAAATGTGGTGGATATGCATGCCAGAAACATGTTGAGGATGCAAGTGGACCTAATGATCCAAAAATTTCAAGGAGTGGAAAAAATCAAAATCTCAAGTGGTTGGATATTTACCAGAGTCAAACAATCCACTTTTTGTCTATCCTTAAAAATCACAGATACTTTTGGAACTATCTCTATCAGCATTTGTGCATTCCATCTTGGATACTCAAATTTTTTTTCAGATCCAAACTTGAGTTTTCACGGTCCCATTTTTTCTCTTTAGCAAAAAACATATTAAGGCATAACAAAATGGAAATTTTAGAGTTCATGTATGCAAAAAAAAAAAAAAATTAAAAATCATATCACACACTAAAAATGAACTCCAACGTTTTGTTATCCATGTTTGGGAAATTCCACTAGTACAACCCCTAATAATAAGCTTGGTGGAAGTTTATTGCAAATGCACTTGTAACTGATCCAAACATGCTTTATTTGTGGTGGATATGCATGCCAGAAACTTGTTGAGGATGCTAGTGGACCTAATGACCCAAAAATTGGTAGGAGTGGAAAAAATCAAATTCTCAAGTGGTTGGATATTTACCAGAGCCAAACAACCCACTTTTTGCCTATCCTTACAAATCATAGATACTTTTTGGAACTATCTCTCTCAGCATTTTTGCATTTCCATCTAAGATTCTAAAATTTGTTTTCAGATCCGAACTTGAGTTTTCACTCTCCCATTTTTTCACGTAAACAAAAAAGATATTAAGGCATAACAAAATGAAAATTTTAGAGTTCATGTATGCAAAAAAAGATTTGAAAATTATTTCACGCACTAAAAATGAACTCCAATGTTTTGTTTTCCATATTTGGGAGTTTCCACTAGTACAACCCCTAATAATAAGCTTCGTGGAATTTTATAGGAAATGGACTTGTAACTGATCCTAACATGCTTTAAATGTGGTGGATATGCATGGCAGAAACATGTTGAGGATGCAAGTGGACCTAATGATCCAAAAATTTGAAGGACTGGAAGAAATCAAATTCATAAGTGGTTGGATATTTACTAGAGCCAAACAACCCAATTTTTTCCTATCCTTAAAAATCACAGATACTTTTTGGAACTATCTCTCTCAGCATTCTCTCAGCATTTGTGCATTTCCTTCTTGGATGCTCAAATTTGTTTTCTGATCCAAACACTAGTTTTCACTCTCCCATTTTTTCTCGTAAACAAAAAATATATCCAGGCATAACAAAATTAAAATTTTAGAGTTCATGTATGCAAAAAAAAATTTTAAAATTATTTCACGGAATAAAAATGAACTCCAAGGTTTTGTTATCCATGTTTGTATAATAAGCTTTGTGAAATTTTATAGGAAAGGGACTTGTAACTGATCGTAACATGCTTTAAATGTGGTGGATATGGATGCCAGAAACATGTTGAAGATCCAAGTGGACCTAATGATTCAAAAATTTTAAGGAGTGGAAAAATCAAATTCACAAGTGGTTAGATATTTACCAGAGCCAAACAACCCACTTTTTGCCTATCCTTAAAAATCACAGATACCTTTTGGAACTATCTCTCTCAGCATTTGTGCATTTCCATCTTGGATGCTCAAATTTGTTTTCAGATCCGAACTTGAGTTTTCTCTCTCCCATTTTTTCTCGTAAACAAAAAAGATAATAATGCATAACAAAATGAAAATTTTAGAGTTCATGTATGCAAAAAAAAAAATTTGAAAATTATTTCACGCACTAAAAAAGAACTCCAAGGTTTTGTTATCCATGTTTGGATAATAAGCTTTGTGGAATTTTATAGGAAAGGGACTTGTAACTGATCGTAACATGCTTTAAATGTGGTGGATATGCATGCCAGAAACATGTTGAGGATGCAAGTGGACCTAATGATCCACAAATTTGAAGGAGTGGAAAAAATCAAATTCTCAATCGGTTGGATATTTACCAGCGTCAAACAACCCACTTTTTGTCTATCCTTAAAAATCACAGATGCATTTGGAACTATCTCTCTCAGCATTTGTTCATTCCATCTTGGATACACAAATTTGTTTTCAGATCCAAACTTGAGTTTTCACGGTCCCATTTTTTCTCCTTAGCAAAAAACATATTAAGGCATAACAAAATGAAAATTTTGGAGTTCATGTATGCAAAAAAAAAATTGAAAATTATTTCACGCACTAAAAATGAACTCCATCGTTTTGTTATCCATGTTTGGGAAATTCCACTAGTACAACCCCTAATAATAAGCTTGGTGAAATTTTATTGGAAAGGGACATGTAACTGATCCTAACATGCTTCAAATGTGGTGGATATGGATGCCAGAAACATGTTGAGGATGCAAGTGGACCTAATGATCCAAAAATTTGAAGGAGTGGAAAAAAATCAAATTCCCAAGTGGTTGGATATTTACCAGAGCTAAACAACCCACTTTTTGCCTATCCTTAAAAATCAAAGATACTTTGTGGAACTATCTCTCTCAGCATTTGTGCATTTCCATCTTGGATGCTCCAATTGATTTTCAGATCCAAACTTGAGCTTTCTCCCTCCCATTTTTTCTCGTAAACAAAAAAGATATTAAAGCATAACAAAAAAAAAATTTTAGAGTTCATGTATGCAAAAAACAAAATTTGAAAATTATTTCACGCACTAAAAACGAACTCCAAGGTTTTGTTATCCATGTTTGGATAATAAGCTTTGTGGAATTTTATAGGAAAGGGACTTGTAACTGATCGTAACACGCTTTAAATGTGGTGGATATGCATGCCAGAAACATGTTGAGGATGCAAGTGGACCTAATGATCCACAAATTTGAAGGAGTGGAAAAAATCAAATTCTCAATTGGTTGGATATTTACCAGAGCCAAACCACCCACTTTTTGCCTATAATGAAAAATCACAGATACTTTTTGGAACTATCTCTCTCAGCATTTGTGCATTTCCATCTTGGACGCTCCAATTTGTTTTCAGATCCAAACTTGGGCTTTCACTCTCCCATTTCTTCTCGTAAACAAAAAAGATATTAAGGCATAACAAAATGAAAATTTTAGAGTTCATGTACTCAAAAAAGAATTTGAAAATTATTTCACGCTCTAAAAATCAACTCCAAGGTATTATTATCCATGTTTGGAAATTATACTAGTACTACCCCTAATAATAAGCTTGGTGGAGTTTTATAGGAAAGGGAGTTGTAATTGATCCTAACATGTTTTAAATGTGGTGAACATGCATGCCAGAAACATGTTGAGGATGCAAGTGGACTTAATGTTCCAAAAATTTCAAGGAGTGGAAAAAATCATATTCTCAGGTGGTTGGATATTTACCAAAGCCAAACAAACCACTTTTTGCCTATCCTTAAAAATCACAGATACTTTTTGGAACTATCTCTCTCAGCATTTTTGCATTTCCATCTTGGATGCTCCAATTTGTTTTCAGATCCAAACTTGAGCTTTCACTCTCCCATTTTTTCACATAAACAAAAAAAAATATTAAGGCATCACAAAAAGAAAATTTTAGAGTTCATGTATGCAAAAAAATATTTTAAAATTATTTCACGCTCTAAAAATAAACTCCAAGGTTTTGTTATCTATGTTTGGTAAATTCCACTAGCACAACCCCTAATAATAAGCTTGGTGGAATTTTATAGCAAAGGGACTTGTAAGTGATCCTAACATGCTTTAAATGTGGAGGTTATGCATGCCAGAAACATGTTGAGGATGCAAGTGGACCTAATGATCCAAAAATTTCGAGTGGAAAAAATCAAATTCTCAAGTGGTTGGATATTTACCAGAGCCAAACAACTCACTTTTTATCTATCCTTTAAAATCATAGATACTTTTTGGAATTGTCTCTCTCAACATTTTTGCATTTCCATCTTGGATGCTCAAATTTGTTTTTAGATCAAAACTTGAGCTTTCACTCTCCCATTTTTTCTTCTCAACAAAAAAGATATTAAGGCATAACAAAATGAAAATTTTCGAGTTCATGTATGCAAAAAATTTGGAAAATTATTTCACGCACTAAAAATGAACTCCAATGTTTTGTTTTCCATGTTTGGGAGATTCCACTAGTGCAACCCCTAAGAATAAGCTTGGTGGAATTTTAAAGGAAAGGGACTTGTAACTTATCCTAACATGCTTTAAATGTGGTGGATATGCATGCCAGAAACATGTCGAGGATGCAAGTGGACCTAATGATCCAAAAATTTCAAGGAGTGGAACAAATCAAGTTCTCAAGTGGTTGGATATTTACCAAAGCCAAACAACCCACTTTTTGCCTATCCGAAAAAATAATAGATACTTTTCGGAACTATCTCTCTCAGCATTTGTGCATTTCCATCTTGGATGCTCAAATTTTTTTTCAGATCCAAACTTGAGTTTTCTCTCTCCCATTATTTCACGTAAAAAAATGATATTTAGGCATAACAAAATGAAAATTTTAGAGATCATGTATGCAAAAAAAAAATTGAAAATTATTTCACGCGCTAAAAATGAACTCCAAGGTTTTATTATCCATCTTTGGGAGATTCCACTAGTACAACCCCTAATAATAAGTTTGGTGGAATTTTATAGGAAATGGACTTGTAATTGATGATCCTAACATGCTTTAAATGTGTTGGATAGGATGGCCAAAATCATGTTGAGGATGCAAGTGGACCTAATGATCCAAAAATTCCATGGAGTGGAAAAAATGAAATTCTCAAGTGGTTGGATATTAACCAGAGCCAAACAACCCTCTTTTTGTCTATCCTTAAAAAGCATAGATGCTTTTTGGAACTATCTCTCTCAGCATTTTTGCATTTCCATCTTAGATGCTCCAATTTGTTTTCAAATCCAAACTTGAGTTTTCACTCTCCCTTTTTTTCTCGTAAACAAAAAAGATATTAAGGCATTACAAAATGAAAATTTTAGAGTTCATGTAAGCAAAAAAAAATTTGAAAATTATTTCACGCTCTAAAAATGAACTCCAAAGTTTTGTTATCCATGTTTGGGAATTTCACTAGTACATTCCCTAATAATAAGCTTGGTGGGATTTTATAGGAAAGGGACTTGTAACTGATCCTAACATGCTTTAAATGTGGTGGATATGCATGCCAGAAACATTTTGAGGATGCAAGTGAACCTAACGATCCAAAAATTTCAAGGAGTGGAAAAAATCAAATTCTCAAATGGTTGGATATTTACCTGAGCCAAACAACCCACTTTTTGCCTACCCTAAAAATCAAATATACTTTTTGGAACTAGCTCTCTCAGAATTTGTGCATTTCCATCTTGGATGCTCCAATTTGTTTTCAAATCCAAACTTGAGCTTTAACTCTCCCATTTTTTCTCGTAAACATAAAAAATTTAAAGGCATAACAAAATGAAAATTTTAGAGTTCATATATGCAAAAAAAAATTTGAAAATTATTTCACGCACTAAAAATGAACTCCAAGGTTTTGTTATCCATGTTTGGGAAATTCCACTAGTACAACCCCTAACAATAAGCTTGGTGGAATTTTTTAGGAAAGGGACTTGTACCTGATCCTAACATGCTTTAAATATGGTGGATATGCATGCCAGAAACATGTTAGGATGCAAGTGGACCTAATGATCCAAAAATATCGAGGAGTGGAAAAAATCAAATTCTCAAGTGGTTGGATATTTACCAGAGCCAAACAACCACTTTTTGCCTATCTTTAAAAATCACAGATACTTTTTGGAACTATCTCTGTCAGCATTTGTGCATTTCCATCTTGGATGCTCCAATTTGTTTTCAGATCCAAACATGAGTTTTCACTCTCACATTTTTTCTTGTAAACAAAAAAGATATTGAGGCATAACAAAATGAAAATTTTAGAGTAGATGTATGCAAAAAAAAATTTGAAAATTATTTCACGCACTAAAAATGAATTCCAAGGTTTTGTTATCCATGTTTGGGAAATTCCACTAGTACAACCCCTAATAATAAGCTTGGTGGAATTTTATAGGAAAGGGACTTGTAACTGATCCTAACTTGCTTTAAATGTTGTAGATATACATGCGAGAAACATGTTGAGGATGCAAGTGGACCTAAAGATTCAAAAATTTCAAGGAGTGGAAAAAATCAAATTCTCTAGTGGTTGGATATGTACCAGAGCCAAACAACCCACTTTTTGCCTATCCTTAAAAATCACAGATACTTTTTGGAACTATCTCTCTCAGCATTTGTGCATTTCCATCTTGGATGCACGAATTTGTTTTCAGATCCAAACATGAGTTTTCACTCTCCCATTTTTTCTCGTAAACAAAAAAATATTAAGGCATAACAAAATGAAAATTTTAGAGTTCATGTAAGCAAAAAAAATTTGAAAATTATTTCATGCACTAAAAATGAATTCCAAGGTTTTGTTATCATTGTTTGGGAAATACCACTAGTACAACCCCTAATAAAAAGCTTGGTCGAATTTTATAGGAAAGGGACTTGTAACTGATCCTAACAAGCTTTAAATGTGGTGGATATGCATGCCACTAACATGTTGAGGATGCAAGTGGACCTAATGATCCAAAAATATCAAGGAGTGGAAAAATTCAAGTGCTCAACTGGTTGGATATTTACCAGAGCCAAACAACCCACTTTTTTCCTATCTTTAAAAATCACAGACATTTTTGGAACTATCTCTGTCAGCATTTGTGCATTTCCATCTTGGATGCTCCAATTTGTTTTCAGATCCAAACATGAGTTTTCACTCTCACATTTTTTCTTGTAAACAAAAAAGATATTGAGGCATAACAAAATGAAAATTTTAGAGTTCATGTATGCAAAAAAAAATTTGAAAATTATTTCACGCACTAAAAATGAACTCCATGGTTTTGTTATCAATATTTGGGAAATACCACTAGTACAACCCCTAATAATAAGCTTGGTGGAATTTTATACGAAAGAGACTTCTAACTGATCCTAACATGCTTTAAATGTGGTGGATATGAAAGCCAAACACATGTTGAGGATGCACGTGGACCTAATGATCCAAAAATTTCATGGAGTGGAAAAAATCAAATTGTCAAGTGGTTGGATATTTACCAGAGCCAAAAAACCCACTTTTTTCCAATCCTTAAAAATCACAGATACTTTTTGGAACTATCTCTCTCAGCATTTGTGCATTTCCATCTTGGATGCTCGAATTTGTTTTCAGATCCAAACATGAGTTTTCACTCTCCCATTTTTTCTCGTAAACAAAAAAGATATTAAGGCATAAGAAAATGAAAATTTTAGAGTTCATGTATGCAAAAAAAAAAATTGAAAATTATTTGACGCACTAAAAATGAATTCCAAGGTTTTGTTATCAATGTTTGGGAAATACCACTAGTACAACCCCTAATAGTAAGCTAGGTGGAATTTTATAGGAAAGGGACTTGTAACTGATCCTAACTTGCTTTAAATGTGGTGGATATGCATGCCAAAAACATGTTGAGGATGCAAGTGGACCTAATGATCCAAAAATATCAAGGAGTGGAAAAAATCAAATTCTCAACTGGTTGGATATTTACCAGAGCCAAACAACCCACTTTTTGCCAATCCTTTAAAGTCACAGATACTTTTTGGAACTATCTTTCTCAGCATTTGTGCATTTCCATCTTGGATTATCAAATTTGATTTCAGATCCTAACTAGATTTTTCACTCTCCCATTTTTTCTCATAAACAAAAAAGATATTAAGGCGTAACTAAATAATAATTTTTGAGTTTATGTATGCAAAAAAAGATTTTAAAATTATTTCAGGCACTAAAAATGAACTCCATGGTTTTGTTATCCATGTCTGGGAGATTCCACTAGTACAACCCCTAATAAAAAGCTTGGTGGAATTTAAAGGAAAGGGACTTGTAACTGATCCTAACATGCTTTAAATGTGTTGGATATGCATGCATAAAACAATTTGAGGATGCAAGTGGACATAATGATCCAAAAATATCTAGGAGTGGAAAAAATACAATTCTCAAGTGGTTGGATATTTACTAGAGCCAAGCAACCCACTTTTTGGAACTTCCTCTCTCAGCATTTGGGCATTTCCATCTCTGATGCTCCAATTTGTTTTCAGATCCAAACTTGAGATTTCACTCTCCCATTGTTTCTCGTAAAACAAAAAAGATATTAAGGTATAACAAAATAAAAAATTTAGAGATCATGTATGCAAAAAAAATTTTGAAAATTTTTTCACGCGCTAAAAATGAACTCTAAGGTTTTGCTATCCATATTTTGGAAATTTCACTAGTACAACCCCGAATAATAAGCTTGGTGGAATTTTATAGGAAAGGGACTTGTAACTGATCCTAACATGTTTTAAATGTGGTGGATATGCATGCCAAAAACATGTTGAGGATGCAAGAGGACCTAATGATCCAAAAATTTCAGGGAGTGGAAAAAATCAAATTCTCAAGTGGTTG
Organism: Aristolochia californica; assembly: GCF_029961685.1. NCBI lineage: Eukaryota > Viridiplantae > Streptophyta > Magnoliopsida > Piperales > Aristolochiaceae > Aristolochia > Aristolochia californica. Next base: position 9,684,094 of record NW_027181837.1, read on the forward strand.
GATATTTACCAGAGCCAAACAACCCACTTTTTGCTTATCCTTAAAAATCACAGATACTTTTACTAACTATCTCTCTCAGCATTTGTGCCTTACCATCTTGGATGCTCCAATTTGTTTTCAGATCCAAACTTGAGCTTTCACTCTCCCATTGTTTCTCGTAAAACAAAAAAGATATTAAGGCATAACAAAATAAAAATTTTAGAGTTCATATATGCAAAAAAAAATTTGAAAATTATTTCAAGCACTAAAAATGAACTCAGAGGTTTTTTTATCAATATTTCGGAAATTCCACTAGTACAACCCCAAATAGTAAGCTTGGTTGAATTTTGTAGGAAAGGGACTTGTAACAGATCCGAACATGTTTTAAATGTGGTGGATATGCGTGCCAGAAACATGTTGAGGATGTAAGTGGACCTAATGATCCAAAAATTTCAAGGAGTGAAAAAAATCAAATTCTCAAGTGGTTGGATATTTACTCCAAACAACCCACTCTTTGTCTATCCTTAAAAATCACAGATACTTTTTGGAACTATCTCTCTCAGCATTTGTGCATTTCCATCTTGGATGAACAAATTTGTTTTCAGATCCAAACTTGAGTTTTCACTCTCCCTTTTTTTTAAATTATTTCACGCACAAGAAATGAACTCCAGGGTTTTGTTATCCATGTTTGGAAAATTCCACTAGTACATTCCCTAATAATAAGCTTGGTGGAATTTTATAGGAAAGGGACTTGTAACTGTTCCTAATATGCTTTAAATGTGGCGGATATGCATGCCAGAAACATGTTGAGGATGAAAGTGGACCTAATGATCCTAACAAATTCTCAAATGGTTGGATATTTACCAGAGCAAAACAACCCACTTTTTGCCTATCCCTAAAAATTATAGATACTTTTTCGAACTACTTCTCTCAGCATTTGTGCATTGCCATCTTGGATGCTCCAATTTGTTTTCAGATCCACACTTGAGCTTTCACTCTCCTATTTTTTCTTGTAAACAAAAAAGATATTAAGGCATAACAAAATGAAAAATTAGAGTTCATGTATGCAAAAAAAAATTTGAAAGTTATTTCACGTACTAAAAATGAATTCCAAGGTTTTTTTATCCATGTTTGGAAAATTCCACTAGTACAACCCCTAATAATAAGTTTGGTGGAATTTTATAGGAAAGGGACTTGTAACTGATCCTAACATGCTTTAAATGTGGTGGATATGCATGCCAGAAACATGTTGAGGATGCAAGTGGACCTAATGATCCAAAAATTTCATGGAGTGGACAAAATCAAATTCCCAAGTGGTTCGATATTTACCAGAGCCAAACAACCCACATTTTGCCTATCCTTAAAAATCTAAGATACTTTTCCGAACTTTCTCTCTCAGCATTTGTGCATTTCCATCTTGGATGCTCCAATTTGTTTTCAGATCCAAACTTGAGCTTTCACTCTCCCATGTTTTCTCGTAAACAAAAAAGATATTAAGGCATCACAAAATGAAAAATTAGAGTTCGTGTATGCAAAAAAAAATTTGAAAGTTATTTCACGTACTAAAAATGAACTCCAAGGTTTTATTATCCATGTTTGTGAAATTCCACTAGTAAAACCCCTTATAATAAGCTTGGTGGAATTTATTGGAAAGGGACTTGTAACTCATCCTAACATGTATTAAATTGTGTGGATATGTATGCCAGAAACATGTTGAGGTAGCAAGTGGACCTAATGATCCAAAAATTTCAAGGACTGGAAAAAATCAAATTCTCAAGTGGTTGGATATTTACCAGAGCCAAACAACCCACTTTTTGCCTATCCTAAAAAATCACAGATACTTTTTGGAACTGTCTCTCTCAGCATTTGTGCATTTCAATCTTGGATGCTCCAATTTGTTTTCAGATCAAACATGAGTTTTCACTCTCCCATTTTTTCTCGTAAACAAAAAAGATATTAATAGAATTCATGTAGGCAAAAAAAAAATTAAAAATTATTTCACGCACTAAAAATGAACTCCAAGGTTTTTTTATCCATGTTTGGGAGATTCCACTAGTGCAACCCCTAATAATAAGCATGGTGGAATTTTATAGGAAAGGGATTTGTTACTGATCCTAACATGCTTCAAATGTGGTGGATATGCATGCCAGAGACATGTGGAGGATGCAAGTGGACCTAATGATCCAAAAATTTCAAGGTTTGGAAAAAATCAAATTCTCAAGTGGTTGGATATTTTATCTTTTTGCCTATCCTTAAAAATCACAGATACTTTTTGGAACTCTCTCTCAGCATTTTTGCATTTCCATCTAGGATACTCAAATATGTTTTTAGATCCAAACTTGAGCTTTCACTCTCCCTTTTTTTCTCGTAAACAAAAAAGATATTAAGACATGACAAAATGAAAATTTTAGAGTTCAAGTATGAAAAAAAAATTGAAAATTATTTCACGCACTAAAAATGAACTCCAAGGTTTTGTTATCATTGTTTGGGAAATTCCACTTGTACAACCCCTAATAAAAAGCTTGGTGGAATTTTATAGGAAAGGGACTTGTAACTGATCCTAACATGCTTTAAATGTGGAGGATGTGCATCCCAGAAACATGTTGAGGATGCAAGTGGACCTGATGATCCAAAAATTTCAAGGAGTGGAAAAAATAAAATTCTCAAGTGGTTGGATATTTACCAGAGCCAAACAACCCACTTTTTGCCTATCCTTAAAAATCACATATACTTTTTGGAACTATCACTCTCAGCATTTTTGGATTTCCATCTTAGATGGTCAAATTTGTTTTCAGATCCAAACTTGAGTTTTCACACTCCCATTTTTTCTCCTAAACAAAAAAGATATTTAGGCATAACAAAATAAAAAATTTAGAGCTCATGTTTGCAAAAAAAATATGAAAATTATTTGACGCACTAAAAATGAACTCCACGGTTTTGTTCTCCATGTTTGGAAAATTCCACTAGTACAACCCCTTATAATAAGCTTGGTGGAATTTTATAGGAAAGGGACTTGTAACTGATCCTAACGTGCTTTAAATGCGGTGGATATGCATGCCAGAAACATGTTGAGGATGCAAGTGGACCTAATGATCCAAAAAATTCAAGAAGTGGAAAAAATCAAATTGTCATGTGGTTGTATAATTACTAGAGCCAAACAACCCACTTTTTGCCTATCCTTAAAAATCAAAGATACTATTTGGAACTATCACTCTCAGCATTTGTGCATTTCCAACTTGGATACTCAAATTTTTTTTTCTGATCCAAAGTTGAGTTTTCACACTCCCATTTTTTCTCGTAAACAAAAAAGATAATAAATCATAACAAAATGATAATTTTTGAGTTCATGTATGCAAAAAAAAATTGAAAATTATTACACACACCAAAAATGAGCTCCAAGGTTTTGTTATCCATGTTTGGGAAATTCCACTAGTACAACCCCTAATAATAAGCTTGGTGGAATTTTATAGGAAAGGGACTTGTAACTGATTCTAACATTCTTTAAATGTGGTGGATAAGCATGACAGAAACATGTTGAGGATGCAAGTGGACCTAATGATCCAAAAATTTCAAGCAGTGGAAAATATCAAATTCTCAAGTGGTTGGATATTTACCGGAGCCAAACAACCCACTTTTTGCCTATCCTTAAAAATCACAGATACTTTTTGGAATTATCTCTCTCAGCATTTGTGCATTTCCATCTTGTATGGTTAAATTTGTTTTCAAATCCAAACTTGACTTTTCACTCTCCCATTTTTTCTCGTAATCAAAAAAGATATTAAGGCATAACAAAACGAAAATTTTAGAGATCATGTAAGCAAAAAAAATTTGAAAATTATTTAACACACTAAAAATGAAATCAGAGGTTTTGTTATCCATGTTTGGGAGATGGCACAAGTACAACCCCTAATAATAAGCTAGGTAAAATTTTATAAGAAAGGGACTTGTAACTGATCCTAACATGCTTTAAATGTGGTGGATATGCATGCCGGAAACATGTTGAGGATGCAAGTGGACCTAATGATCCAAAAATATCAAGGAGTGGAAAAAATTAAATTCTCAAGTGGTTGGATATTTACCAGAGCCAAACAACCCACTTTTTGCCTATGCTTAAAAATCACAGATACTTTTTGGAACTATATCTCTCAGCATTTGTTCATTTCCATCTTGGATGCACAAATTTGTTTTCAGATCCAAACTTGAGTTTTCACTCTCCCATTTTTTCTCATAAACAAAAAACATATTAAGGTATAACAAAATGAAAATTTTAGAGTTCATGAATGAAATAAAAAATTTGAAAATTATTTCACGCACTAAAAATGAACTCCAAGGTTTTGTTATCCATGTTTGGGAAATTCCTCTAGTACAACCCCTAATAATTAGCTTGGTGGAATTTTATAGGAAAGGGATTTGTAACTGATCCTCACATGCTTTAAATGTGGTGGATATGCATGCAAGAAACATGTTTAGGATGCAAGTGGACAAAATGATCCAAAAATTTCAACGAGTGAAAAAAATCAAATTCTCAAGTGGTTGGATATTTACAAGAGCCAAACAACCCACTTTTTGCCTATCCTTAAAACTCACAGATACATTTTGGAACTATCTCTCTTAGCATTTGTGCATTTCAATGTTTGTGGCTCCAATTTGTTTTCAGATGCAAACTTGAACTTTCACTCTCCCTTTTTTTCACGAAAACAAAAAAGATATAAAGGAATAACAAAAAGAAAATTTCAGAGTTCATGTATGCAAAACAAAATTTGAAAATTATTTCGCCCTCTAAAAATAAACACCAAGGTTTTGTTATCCATGTTTGGGAAATTCCACTAGTACAACCCCTAATAATAAGCTTGGTGGAATTTTAGAGGAAAGGGACTTGTAACTGATCCTAACATGCTTTAACTGTGGTGGATATGCATGCCAGAAACATGTTGAGGATGCAAGTGCACCTAATGATCGAAAAATTTCAAGGAGTGGAAAAAATCAAATTCTCAAGTGGTTGGATATTTAGTAGAGCCAAACAACCCACTTTTTGCCTATCTTTAAAAATCACAGATACTTTTTGGAACTATCTCCCTCAGCATTTGTGCATTTCCATCTTGGATGCTCAAATTTGTTTTCAGATCCGAACTTGAGTTTTCACTCTCCCTTTTTTTCTCGTAAACAAAAAAGATATTAAGGGATAACAAAATGAAAATTTTAGAGTTCATGTATGCAAAAAAAAATTCAAAAATATTTCACGCACTAAAAATGAACTTCGAGGTTTTGTTATCCATGTTTGGGAAATTCCACTAGTACAACCCCTAATAATAAGCTTGGTGGAATTTTATACGAAAGGGACTTGTAACTGATCGTAACATGCTTTAAATGTGGTGGATGTGCAAGCTAAAAACATATTGAGGATGCAAGTGGACCTAATGATCCAAAAATTTCAAGGAGTGGAAAAAATCAAATTCTCAAGTGGTTGGATATTTTCCAGAGCCAAACAACCCACTTTTTGTCTATCCTTAAAAATCACAGGTACTTTTTGGAACTATTTCTCTCAGCATTTGTGCATTTCCATCTTGGATGCTCCAATTTGTTTTCAGATCCAAACATGAGTTTTCACTCTCCCTTTTTTCTCGTAAACAAAAAAGATATTAAGGCATAACAAAATGAAAATTTTAGAGTTCATGTATGCAAAAAAAAATTTGAAAATTATTTCACGCACTAAAAATGAACTCCAAGGTTTTGTTATCCATGTTTGCGAAATTCCACTAGTACCTTCCCTAATAATAAGCTTGGTGGAATTTTATAGGAAAGGGACTTGTAACTGATCCTAACATGTTTTAAATGTGGTGGATATGCAGGCCAGAAACATGTTGCGGATGCAAGTGGACCTAATGATCCAAAAATTTCAAGGAGTGGAAAAAATCAAATTCTCAAGTGGTTGGACATTTACTCCAAATAACCCACGTTTTGTCTATCCTTAAAAAGCATAGATGCTTTTTGGAACTATCTCTCTCAGCATTTGTGCATTTCCATCTTAGATGCTCCAATTTGTTTTCAGATCCAAACTTGAGTTTTCACTCTCCCTTTTTTTCTCGTAAACAAAAAAGATATTAAGGCATTACAAAATGAAAATTTTAGAGTTCATGTATGTAAAAAAAAATTTGAAAATTATTTCACGCTCTAAAAATGAACTCCAAGGTTTTGTTATCCATGTTTGAGAAATTCCACTAGTACATTCCCTAATAATAAGCTTGGCGGGATTTTATAGGAAAGGGACTTGTAACTGATCCTAACATGCTTTAAATGTGGTCGATATGCATGCCAGAAACATTTTGAGGATGCAAGTGGACCTAACGATCCAAAAATTTCAAGGAGTGGAAAAAATCAAATTCTCAAATGGTTGGATATTTACCAGAGCCAAACAACCAACTTTTTGCCTATCCCTAAAAATCAAAGATACTTTTTGGAACTATCTCTCTCAGAATTTGTGTATTTCCATCTTGGATGCTCCAATTTGTTTTCAAATCCAAACTTGACCTTTAACTCTCCCATTTTTTCTCGTAAACATAAAAAATTTAAAGGCGTAACAAAATGAAAATTTTAGAGTTCATGTATGCAAAAAAAAATTTGAAAATTATTTGACGCACTAAAAATGAACTCCAAGGTTTTGTTATCAATGTTTAGGAAATACCACTAGTACAACCCCTAATAATAAGCTTGGTGGAATTTTATAGGAAAGGGATTTGTAACTGATCCTAACATGCTTTAAATGTGGTGGATATGCATGCCAGACACATGTTGAGGATGCAAGTGGAGCTAATGATCCAAAAATGTCATGGAGTGGAAAAAATCAAATTCTCAAGTGGTTGAATATTTACCAGAGCCAAAAACCCACTTTTTCCAATCCTTAAAAATCACAGATACTTTTTGGAACTATCTCTCTCAGCATTTGTGCATTTCCATCTTGGATGCTCGAATTTGTTTTCTGATCCAAACTTGACCTTTCACTCTCCCATTTTTTCTTGTACACAAAAAAGATTTAAGGCATAACAAAATGAAAATTTTAGGGCACATGTATGCAAAAAAAAATTTTGAAAATTATTTAACGCACTAAAAATGAACTCCAAGGTTTTGTTATTCATGTTTGGGAAATTCCACTAGTACAACCCCTAACAATAAGCTTGGTGGAATTTTTTAGGAAAGGGACTTGTAACTGATCCTAACATGCTTTAAATATGGTGGATATGCATGTCAGAAACATGTTAGGATGCAAGTGGACCTAATGATCCAAAAATTTCAAGGAGTGGAAAAATCAAATTCTGAAGTGGTTGGATATTTACGAGAGCCAAACAACCCACTTTTTGCCTATCTTTAAAAATCACAGATACTTTTTGGAACTATCTCTGTCAGCATTTGTGCATTTCCATCTTGGATGCTCCAATTTTTTTCAGATTCAAACATGAGTTTTCACTCTCACATTTTTTCTTGTAAACAAAAAAGATATTGAGGCATAACAAAACGAAAATTATTTCACGCACTAAAAATGAATTCCAAGGTTTTGTTACCCATGTTTGGGAAATTCCACTAGTACAACCCCTAATAATAAGCTTGGTCGAATTTTATAGGAAATGGACTTGTAACTGATCCTAACATGCTTTAAATGTGGTAGATATGCATGCGAAAAACATGTTGAGGATGCAAGTGGACCTAAAGATTAAAAAATTTCAAGGAGTGGAAAAAATCAAATTCTCAAAAGGTTGGATATTTACCAGAGCCAAACAACCCATTTTTTGCCTATCCTTAAAAATCACAGATACTTTTTGGAACTATCTCTCTTAGTATTTGTGCATTTCCATCTTGGATGCACGAATTTGTTTTCAGATCCAAACATGAGTTTTCACTCTCCCATTTTTTCTCGTAAACAAAAAAGATATTAAGGCATAACAAAATGAAAATTTTAGAGTTCAGGTATGCAAAAAAAAATTTGAAAATTATTTCATGCACTAAAAATGAATTCCAAGGTTTTGTTATCAATGTTCGGGAAATACCACTAGTACAACCCCTAATAAAAAGCTTGGTCAATTTTTATAGGAAAGGGACTTGTAACTGATCCTAACAAGCTTTAAATGTGGTGGATATGCATGCCAAAAACATGTTGAGGATGCAAGTGGACCTAATGATCAAAAAATATCAAGGAGTGGAAAAAATCAAATGCTCAACTGGTTGGATATTTACCAAAGCCAAACAACCCACTTTTTGCCTGTCCTTTAAAATCACAGATACTTTTTGGAACTATCATTCTCAGCATTTGTGCATTTTCCATCTTGGATTATCAAATTTTTTTTCAGATCCTAATTTGATTTTTCACTCTCCAATTTTTTCTCGTAAACAAAAAAGATATTAAGGCATAACAAAATAAAAATTTCAGACTTCATGTATGCAAAAAAAAATTTGAAAATTATTTCAGGCACTAAAAATGAACTCCATGGTTTTGTTATCCATGTCTGGGAGATTCCACTACTACAACCCCTAATAATAAGCTTGGTGGAATTTAAAGGAAAGGGACTTGTAACTGATCCTAACATGCTTTAAATGTGGTGGAAATGCCTGCCAGAAACAATTTGAGGATGCAAGTGGACCTAATGATCCAAAAATATTAAGGAGTGGATAAAGTGAAACAACCCTCTTTTTGCCTATCCTTAAAAATCACAGATACTTTTTGGAACTTCCTCTCTCAACATTTGTGCATTTCTATTTCTAATGCTCCAATTTGTTTTCTGATCCAAACTTGTGCTTTCACTCTCCCATTGTTTCTCGTAAAAAAAAAAGATATTAAGGTATAACAAAATAAAATATTTATAGATCATGTATACAAAAAAAAATTTGAAAATTTTTTCACGCACTATAAATGAACTCAGAGGTTTTGTTATCCATATATTGGAAATTCCACTAGTACAACCCCGAATAATAAGCTTGGTGGAATTTTATAGGAAATGGACTTGTAACTGATCCTAATATGCTTTAAATGTGGTGGATATGCATGCCAGAAACATGTTGTGGATGCAAGAGGACCTAATGATCCAAAAATTTCAGGGAGTGGAAAAAATCAAATTCTCAAGTGGTTGGATATTTACCAGAGCCAAACAACCCACTTTTTGCTTACCCTTAAAAATCACAGATACTTTTACGAACTATCTCTCTCAGCATTTGTGCATTACCATCTTGGATGCTCAATTTTGTTTTCAGATCCAAACTTGAGTTTTCACTCTCCCTTTTTTTCTCGTAAACAAAAAAGATATTAAGGCATAAAAAAATTAAAATTTTAGAGTTCATGTATGCCAAAAAAAATTTCTAAATTATTTCATGCTAAAAAAATGTACTCCAGGGTTTTGTTATCCATGTTTGGAAAATTCCACTAGTACATTCCCTAATAAGAAGCTAGGTGGGATTTTATAGGAAAGGGACTTATAACTGATCCTAATATGCTTTAAATGTGGTGGATCTGCATGCCAGAAACATGTTGAGGATGAAAGTGGACCTAATGATCCAAAAATTTCAAGGAGTGGAAAAAACAAAAATTCTTAAATGGTTGGATATTTACAAGAACAAAACAACCCAGTTTTTGCCTATCCCAAAAAATCATAGATACTTTTTGGAACTATCTCTCTCAGCAATTGTGAAATTCCATGTTGGATGCTCCAATTTGTTTTCAGATCCAAACTTGAGCTTTCACTCTCCTATTTTTTCTCGTAAACAAAAAAGATATAAAGGCAAAAGAAAATGAAAATTTTAGAGTTCTCGTATGCAAAACAAAATTTGAAATTTAATTCACGAACTAAAAATGAATTCCAAGGTTTTGTTATCCATGTTTGGGAAATACCACTAGTTCAACCCCTAATAATAAGCTTGGTGGAATTTTATAGGAAAGAGACTTGTAACTGATCCTAACATGCTTTAAATGTGGTGGATATGCATGCCAGAAACATGTTGAGGATGCAAGTGGACCTAATGATCCAAAAATTTCAAGGACTGGAAAAAATCAAATTCTCAAGTGGTTGGATATTTACCGGAGCCAAACAACCCACTTTTTGCCAATCCTTAAAAATCACAGATACTTTTTGGAACTATCTCTCTCAGCATTTATGCATTTCCATCTTGGATGCTCGAATTTGTTTTCAGATCCAAACTTGATCTTTCACTCTTCCATTTTTTCACGTAAACAAAAAAAATATAAGGCATAACAAAATGAAAATTTTAGGGTACATGTATGCAAAAAAAAATTTAAAAATTATTTCTTGCACTAATAACGAACTCCAAGGTTTCTTTATCCACGTTTGGGAAATTCCACTAGTACAACCCCTAATAATAAGTTTGGTGGAATTTTATAGGAAAGGGACTTGTAACTGATCCTAACATGTTTTAAATGTGGTGGATATGCATGCCAGAAACATGTTGAGGACGCAAGTGGACCTAATGATCCAAAAATTTCAAGGAGTGGACAAAATCAATTTCTCAAGTGGTTGGATATTTACCAGAGCCAAACAACCCACTCTTTGCCTATCCTTAAAAATCATAGATACTTTTCGGAACTTTCTCTCTCAGCATTTGTGCGTTTCCATCTTGGATGCGCCAATTTGTTTTCAGATCCAAACTTGAGCTTTCACTCTCCCATGTATTCTCGTAAACAAAAAAGATATTAAGGCATAACAAAATGAAAAATTAGAGTTCATGTATGCAAAAAAAAATTTGAAAGTTATTTCATGTACTAAAAATGAACTTCAAGGTTTTATTATCCATGTTTGTGAAATTCCACTAGTACAACCCCTAATAATAAGCTTGGTGGAATTTTATTGGAAAGGGACTTGTAACTGATCCTAACATGCATTAAATGTGGTGGATATGTATGCCAGAAACATGTTGAGGTAGCAAGTAGACCTAATGATCCAAAAATTTCAAGGACTGGAAAAAATCAAATTCTCAAGTGGTTGGATATTTACCAGAGCCAAACAACCCACTTTTTGCCTATCCTTAAAAATCACAGATACTTTTTGGAACTGTCTCTCTCAGTATTTGTGCATTTCAATCTTGGATGCTCCAATTTGTTTTCAGATCAAACATGAGTTTTCACTCTCCCATTTTTTCTCGTAAACAAAAAAGATATTAAGGCATAACAAAATGAAAATTTTAGAATTCATGTATGCAAAAAAAAAAATATTGAAAATTATTTCACGCACTAAAAATGAACTCCAAGGTTTTGTTATCCATGTTTGGGAGATTCTACTAGTACAACCCCTAATAATAAGCTTGGTGGAATTTTATAGGAAAGAGATTTGTTACTGATCCTAACATGCTTTAAATGTGGTGGATATGCATGACAGAGACATGTGGGGGATGCAAGTGGACCTAATGATCCAAAATTTCAAGGTTTGGAAAAAATCAAATTCTCAAGTGGTTGGATATTTATCTTTTTGCCTATCCTTAAAAATCTCACATACTTTTCGGAACTCTCTCTCAGCATTTTTGCATTTCCATCTAGGATACTCAAATATGTTTTTAGATCCAAACTTGTGCTTTCACTCTCCCATTTTTTCTCGTAAACAACAAAGATATTAAGGCATGACTAAATGAAAATTTTAGAGTTCAAGCACGAAAAAAAATTGAAAATTATTTCACGCACTAAAAATGAACTCCAAGGTTTTGTTATCATTGTTTGGGAAATTCCACTTGTACAACCCCTAATAAAAAGCTTGGTGGAATTTTATAGGAAAGGGACTTGTAACTGATCCTAACATGCTTTAAATGTGGAGGATGTGCATCCCAGAAACATGTTGAGGATGCAAGTGGACCTGATGGAAAAAATAAAATTCTCAAGTGGTTGGATATTTACCAGAGCCAAACAACCCACTTTTTGCCTATCCTTAAAAATCACATATACTTTTTGGAACTATCTCTCTCAGCATTTTTGGATTTCCATCTTGGATGGTCAAATATGTTTTCAGATCCAAACATGAGTTTTCACACTCCCATTTTTTCTCCTAAACAAAAAAGATATTTAGGCATAACAAAAGGAAAATTTTAGAGCACATGTTTGCAAAAAAAATATAAAAAATATTTGACGGACTAAAAATGAACTCCAAGGTTTTGTTCTCCAAGTTTGGAAAATTCCACTAGTACAACCCCTAATAATAAGCTTGGTGGAATTTTATAGGAAAGGGACTTGTAACTGATCCTAACATGCTTTAAATGTGGTGGATATGCATGCCAGAAACATGTTGAGGATGCAAGTGCACCTAATGATCCAAAAATTTCAAGGAGTGGAAAAAATCAAATTCTCAAGTGGTTGGATATTTACTCCAAACCACCCACATTTTGTCTATCCTTAAAAAGCATAGATGCTTTTTGGAACTATCTCTCTCAGCATTTGTGCATTTCCATCTTGTATGGTTAAATTTGTTTTCAGATCCAAACTTGAGTTTTCACTCTGCCATTTTTTCTCGTAAACAAAAAAGATATTAAGGCATAACAAAATGAAAATTTAAGAGATCATATAAGCGAAAAAAAATTTGAAAATTATTTCACACACTAAAAATGAACTCCTAGGTTTTGTTATCCATGTTTGACAGATGGCACTAGTACAACCCCTAATAATAAGCTAGGTGAAATTTTATAAGAAAGGGACTTGTAACTGATCCTAACATGCTTTAAATGTGGTGGATATGCATGCCGGTAACATGTTGAGGATGCAACTGGACCTAATGATCCAAAAATTTCAAGTTGTGGAAAGTATCAAATTCTGAAGTGGTTGGATATTTACCCGAGCCAAACAACCCACTTTTTGCCTATGCTTAAAAATTACAGATACTTTTTGGAACTATCTCTCTCAGCATGTGTGCATTTCCATCTTGGATGCTCCAATTTGTTTTCAGATCCAAACATGAGTTCACACTCTCCCATTTTTTCTCATAAACAAAAAAGATATCAAGGCAAAACTAAATAAAAATTTTAGAGTTCATGTATGCAAAAAAAATTTTGAAAATTAGTTCAGGCGCTAAAAATGAACTCCATGGTTTTGTTATCCATATTTGGGAGATTCCACTAGTACAACCCCTAATAATAAGCTTGGTGGAATTTTAAAGGAAAGGGACTTGTAACTGATCCTAACATGCTTTAAATGTGGTGGATATGCATGCCAAAAACAATTTGAGGATGCAAGTGGTCCTAGTGATCCAAAAATTTCAAGGAGTGGAAAAAATCTAATTCTCAAGTGATTGGATATTTACTAGAGCCAAACAACCCACGTTTTCCCAATCCTTAAAAATCACAAATACTTTTTGGAACTATCTCTCTCAGCATTTGTGCATTTCTATCTTGGATGCTCAAATTTGTTTTCAGATCCAAATTTGAGTTTTCACTCTCCCATTTTTTCTCATAAACAAAAAAGATATTAAGGTAGAACAAAATGAAAATTTTATAGTCAATGTATGCAAAACAAAGTTTGAAAATTATTTCACGCATTAAAAATGAACTCCAAGGTTTTGTTATTCATGGTTGGGAGATTCCACTAGTACAACCCCTAATAATAAGCTTGGTGAAATTTTATAAGAAAGGGACTTGTAACTGATCCTAACATGCTTTAAATGTGGTGGATATGCATGCCGGTAACATGTTGAGGATGCAACTGGACCTAATGATCCAAAAATTTCAAGGAGTGGAAAGTATCAAATTCTGAAGTGGTTGGATATTTACCCGAGCCAAACAACCCACTTTTTGCCTATGCTTAAAAATTACAGATACTTTTTGGAACTATCTCTCTCAGCATGTGTGCATTTCCATCTTGGATGCTCCAATTTGTTTTCAGATCCAAACTTGAGTTCACACTCTCCCATTTTTTCTCATAAACAAAAAAGATATTAAGGCATAACAAAATGAAAATTTTAGAGTTCATGTATGAAATAAAATATTTGAAAATTATTTCACGCACTAAAAAAGAACTCCAAGGTTTTGTTATCCATGTTTGGGAAATTCCTCTAGTACAACCCCTAATAATTAGCTTGGTGGAATTTTATAGGAAAGGGATTTGTAACTGATCCTAACATGTTTTAAATGTGGTGGATATGCATGCCAGAAACATGTTGAGGATGCAAGTGGACCTAATGATCCAAAAATTTCAAGGAGTGGAAAAAATCAAATTCTCAAGTGGTTGGATATTTACCAGAGCCAAACAACCCACTTTTTGCCTATCCTTAAAACTCAGAGATACTTTTTGGAACTATCTCTCTCAGCATTTGTGCATTTCCATCTTGGATGCTCAAATTTTTTTTCAGATCCAAACTTGAGCTTTCACTCTCCCATTTTTTCTCATAAACGAAAAAGATATTAAGGCATAACAAAATGAAAATTTTAGAGTTCATTTATGCAAAAAACAATATGAAAATTATTTCACGCACTAAAAATGAAGTCCAAGGTTTTGTTATCCATGTTTGGGAAATTCCACTAGTACAACCCCTAATAATAAGCTTGGTGAAATTTTATAGGAAAGGGATTTGTAACTGATCCTAACATGCTTTAAATGTGGTGGATATGCATGCCAGAAACATGTTGAGGATGCAAGTGCATCTAATGATCCAAAAATTTCAAGGACTGGAAAAAATCAAATTCTCAAGTGGTTGGATATTTACCAAAGTAAAAAAACCCACTTTTTGCCTATCCCTAAAAATCACAGATACTTTTTGGAACTATCTCTCCCAGCATTTGTGCATTTCCATCTTGGATGTCAAATTTTTTTTTCAGATCCAAACTTGAGCTTTCATTCTCCCATTTTTTTTCGTAAACAAAAAAGATATAAAGGCATGACAAAATGAAAATTTTAGAGTTCATGTATGCAAAAAACAATTTCAAAATTATTTAACGCACTAAAAAAGAACTCCATGGTTTTGTTATGCATGTTTGGGAAATTCCACTAATACAACCCCTAACAATATGCTTGGTGGAATTTCATAGGAAAGGGACCTGTAACTGATCCTAACATGCTCTAAATGTGGTGGATATGCATGCCAGAAACATGTTACAGATGCAAGTGGACCTAATGATCCAAAAAATTCAAGGAGTGGAAAAATTCAAATTCTCAAGTGGTTGGATATTTACCAGAGTCAAACAACCCACTTTTTGCCTATCCTTAAAAATCACAGATACTTTTTGGAACTATCTCTCTCAGCATTTGTGCATTTCCATCTTGGATGCACAAATTTGTTTTCAGATCCAAACTTGAGTTTTCACTCTCCCATTTTTTCTCGTAAACAAAAAAACATTTTAAGGCATAACAAAATAAAAATTTAAGAGTTCGTGTGTGGAAGAAAAAATTTGAAAATTATTTCACGCACTAAAAATGAACTCCAAGGTTTTGTTATCCATGTTTGGGAAATTCCACTAGTACAACCCCTAATAATTAGCTTGGCGGATTTTATAGGAAAGGGACTCGTAACTGATCCTAACATGCTTTAAATGTGGTGGAGATGCATGCAAAAAACATGTTGAGGATGCCAGTTGACTTAATGATCCAAAAATTTCAAGGAGTGGAAAAAATCAAATTGTCAAGTGGTTGGATATTTACCAGAGCCAAACAACCCACTTTTTGCATAGCCTTAAAAATCACAGATACTTTTTGGAACTATATCTCTCAGCATTTGTTCATTTCCATCTTGGATGCTCAAATTTGTTTTCAGATCCAAACTTGAGTTTTCACTTTCCTATTTTTTCTCGTAAACAAAAAGATATTAAGACATAACAAAATGAAAATTTTAGAGTACATGTATGCAATAAACAATTTGAAAATTATTTTATGCACGAAAAATGAACTCCAAGGTTTTGCTATCCATGTTTGGATAATAAGCTTGGTGGAATTTTATAGGAAAGAGACTCTTAACTGATCCTAACATGTTTTAAATGTGGTGGATATGCATGCGAGAAACATGTTGAGGATGCAAGTGGACCTGATGATCCAAAAATTTCAAGGAGTGGAAAAAATCAAATTCTCAAGTGGTGTGATATTAACAAGAGCCAAACAACCCACTTTTTTCCTATCCTTAAGAATCACATATACATTTTGGAACTATCTCTCTCAGCATTTGTGCATTTCCATCTTGGATGCTCCAATTTGTTTTCAGATCCAAACAAGAGCTTTCACTCTCCCATTTTTTCTCGTAAACAAAACAGTTATAAGGCATAACAAAATGAAAATTTTAGAGTTCATGTATGCAAAAAAAAAATATGAAAATTATTTCAGGCACTAAAAATGAACTCAAAGGTTATGTTATCCATGTTTGGGGAATCCACTAGTACAACCCCTAATAATAAGCTTGGTGGAATTTTATAGGAAAAAGACTTCTAACTGATCCTAACATGCTTTAAATGTGGTGGATATGCATGCCAGAAACATGTTGACGATGCAAGTGGATCGAATGATCCAAAAATTTCAAGGAGTGGAAAAAATCAAATTCTCAAGTGGTTGGATATTTACCAGAGTAAAAAAACCCACTTTTTGCCTATCCCTAAAAATCACCGATACTTTTTGGAACTACCTCTCTCAGCATTTGTGCATTTCCATCTTGGATGCTCAAATTTGTTTTTAGATCCAAACTTGAGCTTTCACTCTCCCATTTTTTCTCGTAAACAAAAAAGATATAAAGGCATAACAAAACAAAAATTTTAAAGTTCATGTATGCAATAAACAATTTGAAAATTATTTCACGCACTAAAAATGAACTCCCTGGTTTTGTTATCCATGTTTGGGAAATTCCACTAGTACAACCCCTAATAATAAGCTTGATGGAATTTTATAGGAAAGGGACTTGTAACTGATCCTAACATGCCTTAAATGTGGTGGACATGCATGCCAGAAACATGTTGAGGATGCAAGCGGACCTAATGATCCAAAAACTTCAAGGAGTGGAAAAAATCTAATTTTTAAGTGGTTGGATATTTACCAGAGCCAAACAACCCACTTTTTCCCTATCCTTAAAAATCACAGATACTTTTTGGAACAATCTCTCTCAGCATCTGTGAATTTCAATCTTGGATGCTCATATTTGTTTTCAGATCCAAACATGAGTTTTCACTCTCCCATTTTTTCTCATAAACAAAAAAGATATTTAGGCATAACAAAATGAAAATTTTAGAGTTCATGTATGCAGAAAAAAATTTGAAAATTATTTCACGCACTAAAAATGAACTCCAAGGTTTTGTTATCCATGTTTGGGAAATTCCACAAGTACAACCCCTAATAATAAGCTTGGTGGAATTTTAAAGGAAAGGGACTTGTAACTGATCCTAACATGCTTTAAATGTGGTGGATATGCATGCCTGAAACATGTTGAGGATGCAAGTTGACCTAATGATCCAAAAATTTCAAGGAGTGGAAAAAATCAAATTCTCAAGTGATTGGATTATTACCAGAGCCAAACAACCAACTTTTTTCCTATCCTGTAAAATCACAGATACTTTTTGGAACTATCTTTCTCACCATTTGTGCATTTCCATCTTGGATTATCAAATTTTTTTTCAGATCCAAACTTGTTTTTTCACTCTCCCATTTTTTCTCGTAAACAAAAAAGATATCAAGGCAAAACTAAATAAAAATTTTAGAGTTCATGTATGCAAAAAAAAATTTGAAAATTAGTTCAGGCGCTAAAAATGAACTCCATGGTTTTGTTATCCATATTTGGGAGATTCCACTAGTACTACCCCTAATAATAAGCTTGGTGGAATTTTAAAGGAAAGGGACTTGTAACTGATCCTAACATGCTTTAAATGTGGTGGATATGCATGCCAAAAACAATTTGAGGATGCAAGTGGTCCTAGTGATCCAAAAATTTCAAGGAGTGGGAAAAATCAAATTCTCAAGTGATTGGATATTTACTAGAGCCAAACAACCCACCTTTTCCAAATCCTTAAAAATCACAAATACTTTTTGGAACTATCTCTCTCAGCATTTGTGCATTTCTATCTTGGATGCTCAAATTTGTTTTCAGATCCAAATTTGAGTTTTCACTCTCCCATTTTTTCTCGTAAACAAAAAAGATATTAAGGCAGAACAAAATGAAAATTTTATAGTTAATGTATGCAAAACAAAATTTGAAAATTATTTCACGCATTAAAAATGAACTCCAAGGTTTTGTTATTCATGGTTGGGAGATTCCACTAGTACAACCCCTAATAATAAGCTTGGTGGAATTTTATAGGAAAGGGACTTGTAACTGATCCTAACATGCTTTAAATGTGGTGGATATACATGCCAGAAACATGTTGAGAATGCAAGTGGACCTAATGATCCAAAAATTTTAAGGTGCGGAAAAAATCAAATTCTCAAGTGGTTGCATATTTACTAGAGCCAAACAATCCACTTTTTGCCAATCCTTAAAAATCACAGATACTTTTTGGAACTATCTCGCTCAGCACTTGTACATTTCCATCTTGGATACTCATATTTGTTTACAGATCCCACCTTGAGTTTTCACTCTCCCATTTTTTCTCGTAAACAAAAAACATATTAAGGCTTACAAAATGAAAAATTTAGAGTTCATGTATGCAAAAAAAATTTGAAAATTATTTCACGCACTAAAAATGAACTCCAAGGTTTTGTTATCCATGTTAGGGAGATTCCACTAGTACAACCACTAATAATAAGCTTGGTGGAATTTTATAGGAAAGAGACTTGTAACTGATCCTAACATGCTATAAATGTGGTGGATATGCATGCCAGAGACATGTTGAGGATGCAAGTGGACCAAATGATCCAATAATTTCAAGGAGTGGAAAAAATCAAATTCTCAAGTGGTTGGATATTTACCAGAGCCAAACAACCCACTTTTTGCCTATCCTTAAAAATCAACATTACTTTTTGGAACTATCTCTCTCAGCATTTGTGCAATTCCATCTTGGATGCTCAAATTTGATTTCAGAACCAAACTTAAGTTTTCACTCTCCCATTTTTTCTCGTAAACAAAAAGATATTAAGGCATAACAAAATAAAAATTTTAGAGTTAATGTGTACAAAAAATAATTTGAAAATTATTTCACGCACTAAAAATGAACTCCAAGGTTTTGTTATCCATGTTTGGGAAATTCCACTAGTACAACCCCTAATAATAAGCTTGGTGGAATTTTAAGGGAAAGGGACTTGTAACTGATCCTAACATGCTTTCAATGTGGTGGATATGCATGCCAGAAACATGTTGAAGATGCAAGTCGGCCTAATGATCCAAAAATTTCGAGGAGCGGAAAAAATCAAATTCTCAAGTGATTGGATATTTACTAGAGCCAAACAACCCACTTTTTGCCTATCCTTTAAAATCACAGAAACTTTTTGGAACTATCTTTCACAGCATTTGTGCATTTCCATCTTCGATTATCAAATTTGTTTTCAGATCCAAACTTGATTTTTCACTCTCCCATTTTTTCTCGTAAACAAAAAAGATATTAAGGCATAACAAAATAAAAATTTTAGAGTTCATGTGTGCAAAAAAAAATTGAAAATTATTTCACACACTAAAAATGAACTCCAAGGTATTGTTATCCATGTTTGGGAAATTCCACTAGTAGAACCCCTAATAATTAGCGTGGTGGAATTTTACAGAAAAGGGACTTGTAAATGATCCTAACATGCTTTAAATATGGTGGACATGCATGCCAGAAACATGTTGAGGATGCCAGTAGACCTAATGATTCAAAAATTTCAAGGAGTGGAAAAAATAAAATTCTCAAGTGGTTCGATATTTACCAGAACCAAACAACCCACTTTTTGCCTAGCCTTAAAATCACAGATACTTTTTGGAACTTTCTCTCTCAGAATTTGTTCATTTCCATCTTGGATGCTCTAATTTGTTTCCAAATCCAAACTTGAGCTTTCACTCTCCCATTTTTTCTCATAAACAAAAAACATATAAAGGCATAACAAAAAGAAAATTTTAGAGTTCATGTATGCAAAAAACAATTTGAAAATTATTTCATGCACTAAAAATGAACTCCATGATTTTTTTATCCATGTTTGGGAAATTCCACTAGTACAACCCCTAATAATTAGCGTGGTGGAATTTTATAGAAAAGGGACTTGTAACTGATCCTAACATGCTTTAAATATGGTGGATATGCATGCCAGAAACATGTTGAGGATGCCAGTAGACTTAATGATCCAAAAATTTCAAGGAGTGGAAAAAATCAAATTCTCAAGTGGTTGGATATTTACCAGAACCAAACAATCCACTTTTTGCCTAGCCTTAAAAATCACAGATACTTTTTGGAACTTTCGCTCTCAGAATTTGTTCATTTCCATCTTGGATGCTCTAATTTGTTTTCAGATCCAAACTTGAGCGTTCACTCTCCCTTTTTTTCTCGTAAACAAAAAACATATAAAGGCATAACAAAAAGAAAATTTTAGAGTTCAAGTATGCAAAAAACAATTTGAAAATTATTTCACGCACTAAAAATGAACTCCATGGTTTTTTTATCCATGTTTGGGAAATTCCACTAGTACAACCCTTAATAATAAGCTTGGTGGTATTTTATAGGAAAGGGACTTGTAACTGATCCTAACATGCTTTAAATGTGGTGGATATTCATGCTAGAACATGTTGAGGATGCAAGTGGACCTATTGATCAAAAAATTTCAAGGAGTGGAAAAAATCAAATTCCCAAGTGGTTGGACATTTACCAGAGTGAAACAACCAACTTTTTGCCTAGCCTTAAAAATCATAGATTCTTTTTGGAACTTTCTCTCTCAGAATTAGTGCATTTCCATCTTGGATGCTCAAATTTGTTTTCAGATCCAAACTTGAGCTTTCACTCTCCCATTTTTTCTCGTAAACAAAAAAGATATTAAGGCATAACTAAATGAAAATTTTAGAGTTCAAGTATGCAAAAAACAATATGAAAATTATTTCACGCACTAAAAATGAACTCCAAGGTTTTGTTATCCATGTTGGGGAAATTCCACTAGTACAACCCCTAATAATTAGCTTGGTGGAATTTTATAGGAAAGTGACTTGTAACAGATCCTAACATGCTTTAAATGTGGTGGATATGCATGCCAGAAACATGTTGAGGATGCAAGTGGACCTAATCATCCAAAAATTTCAAGGAGTGGAAAAAATCAAATTCTCAAGTGGTTGGATATTTACCAGAGCCAAACAACCCACTTTTTGCTTATCCTTAAAAATCACAGATACTTTTTGGAACTATCTCCTTCAGCATTTGTGCATTTCCATCTTGGATGCACAAATTTGTTTTCAGATCCAAACTTGAGTTTTCACTCTCCCATTTTTTCTCGTAAACAAAAAAACATTTTAAGGCATAACAAAATAAAAATTTAAGAGTTCGTGTGTGGAATAAAAAATTTGAAAATTATTTCACGCACTAAAAATGAACTCCAAGGTTCTGTTATCCATGTTTGGGAAATTCCACTAGTACAACCCCTAATAATAAGCTTGGTGGAATTTTAAAGGAAAGGGACTTGTAACTGATCCTAACATGCTTTAAATGAGGTGGATATGCATGCCAGAAACATGTTGAGGATGCAAGTTGACCTAATGATGCAAAAATTTCAAGGAGTGGAAAAAGTTAAATTCTCAAGTGATTGGAAATTTACCAAAGCCAAACAACCCACTTTTTCCTATCCTTTAAAATCACATATACTTTTTGGAACTATCTTTCTCAGAATTTGTGCATTTCCAACTTGGATTATCAATTTTTTTTTCAGATCCAAACTTGAGCTTTCACTCTCCCATTTTTTCTCGTAAAAAAAAGATATTATGGCATAACAAAATAAATATTTTATAGTTCATGTATGCAAAACAAAATTTGAAAATTATTTCACGCACTAAAAATGAACTCCAAGGTTTTGTTATCTATGTTTGGGAGATTCCACTAGTACTACCCCTAATAATATGCTCGGTGGAATTTTGTAGGAAAGGGACTTCTAACTTATCCTAACATGCTTTAAATGTGGTGGATATGCATACCAGAAACATGTTGAGGATGCATATGGACCTTATGATAAAAAAATTTCAAGTAGTGGAAAAAATCAAATTCTCAAGTGGTTGGATATTTACCAGAGCCAAACAACTCACTTTTTGCCTATCCTTAAAAATCACAGATACTTTTTGGAACTTTCTCTCTCAGAATTTGGGCATTTCCATCTTGGATGCTCAAATTTTTTTTCAGATCCAAACTTGAGCTTTCACTCTCCCCTTTTTCCCGCAAACAAAAAAGATATTAAGCCATAACAAAATGAAAATTTTAGAGTTCAATATGCAAAAAATAATATGAAAATTATTTCACGCACTAAAAATGAACTCCAAGATTTTGTAGAAACATGTTGAGGATGCAAGTTGACCTAATGATCCAAAATTTTCAAGGAGTGGAAAAAATCAAATTCTCAAGTGGTTGGATATTTACCAGAGTCAAACAATCCACTTTTTGCCTATTCCTAAAAATCATGGATACTTTCTGGAACAATCTCTCTCAACATTTGTGCATTTCCATCTTGGATGCTCAAATTTGTTTTCAGATCCAAACTTGAGCTTTCACTCTCCCATATTTACCAGAACCAAACAACCCACCTTTTGCCCAGCCTTAAAAATCACAGATACTTTTTGGAACTATCTCTCTCAGAATTTGTTCATTTCCATCTTGGATGCTCTAATTTGTTTTCAGATCCAAACTTGAGCTTTCACTCTCCCATTTTTTATCGTAAACAAAAAACATATAAAAGCATAACAAAATGAAAATTTTAGAGTTCATGTATGCAAAAAACAATTTGAAAATTATTTCACGCACTAAAAATGAACTCCACGGTTTTTTTATCCATGTTTGGGAAATTCCACTAGTACAACCCCTAATAATAAGCTTGGTGGAATTTTATAGGAAAGGGACTTGTAACTGATCCTAACAAGCTTTAAATGTGGTGGATATTCATGCCAGAAACATGTTGAGGATGCAAGTGGACCTATTGATCAAAAAATTTCAAGGAGTGGAAAAAATCAAATTCTCAAGTGGTTGGATATTTACCAGAGTCAAACAACCCACTTTTTGCCTATCCTAAAAAATCACAGATTCTTTTTGGAACTTTCTCTCTTAGAATTTGTGCATTTCCATCTTGGATGCTCAAATTTTTTTTCAGATCCAAACTTGAGCTTTCACTCTCCCATTTTTTCTCGCAAACATAAAAAAGATATTAAGGCATAACAAAATGAAAATTTTAGAGTTCAAGTTTGCAAAAAACAATATGAAAATTATTTCACGCACTAAAAATGAACTCCAAGGTTTTGTTATCCATGTTTGGGAAATTCCACTAGTACAACCCCTAATAATTAGCTTGGTGGCATTTTATAGGAAAGAGACTTGTAACTGATCCTAACATGCTTTAAATGTGGTGGATATGCATGCCAAAAACATGTTGAGGATGCAAGTGGACCTAATGATCCAAAAATTTCAAGGACTGGAAAAAATCAAATTCTCAAGTGGTTGGATATTTACCAGAGTCAAACAATCCATTTTTGCCTATTCCTAAAAATCACAGATACTTTTTGGAACTATCTCTCTCAACATTTGTGGATTTCCATCTTGGATGCTCAAATTTGTTTTCAGATCCAAACTTGAGCCATCACTCTCCCATTTTTTCTCGTAAACAAAAATGATATTTAGGCATAACAAAATGTAAATTTTAGAGTTCATGTATGCAAAAAACAATTTGAAAACTATTTCACGCACTTAAAAAGAACTCCATGGTTTTGTTATCAATGTTTGGGAAATTCCACTAGTGCAACCCCAAATAATAAGCTTGGTGGAATTTTATAGGAAAGGGACTTGTAACTGATCCTAACATGCTTTAATTGTGGTGGATATACATGCCATAAACATGTTGAGAATGCAAGTGGCCCAAATGATCCAAAAATTTCAAGGAGTGGAAAAAATCAAATTCTCAAGTGATTAGATATTTACAAGAGCCAAACAACCCATTTTTTGCCTATCCTTTAAAATCACAGATACTTTTTGGAACTATCTCTCTAAGCATTTGTGCATTTCCATCTTGGATTATCAAATTTGTTTTCAGATCCAAACTTGAGTTTTCACTCTCCCATTTTTTCTCGTAAACAAAAAAGTTATTAAGGCATAAAAAAATGAAAATTTAAGAGTTCATGTATGCAAAAAAAAAATTTTAAATTATTTCACGCGCTAAAAATGAACTCCAAGGTTTTGTTATTCATGTTTGGTAAATTCCACTAGTACAACCCCTAATAATAAGCTTGGTGGAATTTTATAGGAAGGGGACTTGTAACTGATCCTAACATGCCTTAAATGGGGTGGATATGCATGCCAGAAACATGTTGTGGATGCAAGTGGACCTACTGATCATAAAATTTTGAGTGGAAAAAATCAAATTTTCAAGAGGTTGGATATTTACCAGAGCCAAACAACCCACTTTTTGCCTATCCTTAAAAATCATAGATACTTTTTGGAACTATTTGTCTCACCATTTATGCATTTCCATCTTAGATGCTCAAATTTGTTTTCAGATGCAAACCTGATTTTTCACTCTCCAATTTTTTCTCGTAAATAAAAAAGATATCAAGGCATAACATAATGAAAATTTTAGAGTTCAGGAATGCTTAAAAAAATTTGCAAATTATTTCATGCACTAAAATTGAACGACAAGGTTTTGTTATCCATGTTTGGGAAATTCCACTAGTACAACCCCTAATAATTCTAGGTGGAATTTTATAGGAAAGGGACTTGTAACTGATCCTAACATGCTTTAAATGTGGTGGATATTCATGCCAGAAACATGTTGAGGATGCAAGTGGACCTATTGATCAAAAAATTTCAAGGAGTGGAAAAAATCAAATTCTCAAGTGGTTGGATATTTACAAGAGTCAAACAACCCACTTTTTGCCTATCCTTAAAAATCACATATTCTTTTTGGAACTATCTCTCTCAGCATTTGTGCATTTCCATCTAGGATGCTCAAATTTGTTTTCAGATCCAAAATTGAGTTTTCACTCTCCCATTTCTTCTCGTAAACAAAAAACATATTAAGGCGTAACAGAATGAAAAGTTTAGAGTTCATGTTTGCAATAAAAAATTTGAAAATTATTTCACGCACTAAAAATGAACTCCAAGGTTTTGTTATGCATGTTTGGGAGATTCCACTAGTGCAACCCCTAATAATAAGCTTGGTGGAAATTTATAGGAAAGGGACTTGTAACTGATCCTAACATGCTTTAAATGTGGTGGATATGCATGCCAGATACATGTTGAGGATGCAAGTGGACCTAATGATCCAAAAATTTCAAGGAGTGGAAAAAATCTAATTCTCAAGTGGTTGGATATTAACCAGAGCCAAACAACCCTCTTTTTGCCTATCCTTAAAAATCACAGATACTTTTTGGAACTATCTCTCTCAGCATTTGTGCATTTCCATCTTGGATGCGCAAATTTGTTTTCAGATCCAAACTTCAATTTTCACTCTCCCAATTTTTCTCATAAACAAAAAAGATATTAAGGCAGAACAAAATGAAAATTTTAGAGTTCATGAATGCAAAAAAAAAATTTGAAAATTATTTCACGTGCTAAAACTAAACTCCAAGGTTTAGTTATCCATGGTTGGGAGATTCCACTAGTACAACCCCTAATAATAAGCTTGGTGGAATTTTGTAGGAAAGTGACTTGTAACTGATCCTAACGTGCCTTAAATGTGGTGGATATGCATGCCAGAAACATGTTGAGGATGCATGTTGACCTAATGATCCTAAAATTTCAAGGAGTGGAAAAAATCAAATTCTCAAGTGATTGGATATTTACTAGAGCCAAACAACCCATTTTTTGCCAATCTTTAAAAATCACAAATACTTTTTGCAACTATCTCTCTCAGCATTTGTGCATTTCTATCTTGGATGCTGAAATTTGTTTTCCGATCCAAACTAGAGTTGTCACTCTCCTATTTTTTTCTCGTAAACAAAAAAGATATTAAGGCATGACAAGATAAAAATTTTAGAGTTCTTGTATGAAAAAAAAAAGTAAAAAATTATTTCATGCACTAAAAATGAACTCCAAGGTTTTGTTATCCTTTATTGGGAAATTCCACTAGAACAACCCCTAATAATAAGCTTGAAGGAATTTTATAGGAAAGGGACTTGTAACTGATCCTAACATGCTTTAAATTTAAGAGCTCATGAATGCAAAAAAAATTTTGAAAATTATTTTAGGCACTAAAAATGAACTCCAAGGTTTTGTTATCCATGTTTGCGAGATTCCACTAGTACAACCTCTAATAATAATCTTGGTGGAATTTTATAGGAAAAAGGACTTGTAACTGATCCTAACATGGTTTAAATGTGGTGGATATGCATGCCAAAAACATGTGGAGGATGCAAGTGGACCTAATGATCCAAAATTTCAAGGAGTGGAAAAAATCAAATTCTCAAGTGGTTGGATATTGACCAGAGCGAAATAACCCACTTTTTGCCTATCCTTAAAAATCACATATACTTTTTGGAACTATCTCTCTCAGCATTTATGCATTTCCATCTTGGATGCTGAAATTTGTTTTCAGATCCAAACTTGAGTTTTCACTCTCCCATTTTTTCTCGTAAACAAAAAAGATATTGAGGCAGAACAAAATGAAAATTTTAGAGTTCATGTATGCAAAATAAAATTTGAAAATTATTTCACGCACTAAAATTGAACTCCAAGGTTTTGTTATCCATGTTTGGGAAATTCCACTAGTACAACCCCTAATAATAAGCTTGGTGGAATTTTATAGGAAAGGGACTTGTCACTGATCCAAACATGCTTTAAATGTGGTGGATATGCATGCTTGAAATATGTCGAGGATGCATATGGACCTAATGGTCCAAAAAATTCAAGGAGACGAAAAAATCAAATTCTCAAGTGGATGGATATTTACAAGAGCCAAACAACCCACTTTTTTCCTATCCTTAAAAATCACAGATACTTTTTGGAACTCTCTCAGCATTTGTGCATTTCCATCTAGGATGCTCAAATTTGTTATCAGATCCAAACTTGAGTTTTCACTCTCCCATTTCTTCTCGTAAACAAAAAACATATTAAGGCGTAATAGAATGAAAAGTTTAGAGTTCATGTATTCAATAAAAGATTCGAAAGTTATTTCACGCACTAAAAATGAACTCCAAGGTTTTGTTACCCATGTTTGGGAGATTCCACTAGTACAACCCCTATTAATAAACTTGGTGGAATTTTATAGGAAAGGGACTTGTAACTGATCCTAACATGCTTTAAATGTGGTGGATATGCAAGCCAGATACATGTTGAGGATGCATGTGGACCTAATGATCCAAAAATTTCAAGGAGTGAAAAAAATCAAATTCTCAAGTGGTTGGATATTTACCAGAGCCAAACAACCCTCTTTTTGCCTATCCATAAAAATCACAGATACTTTTTGGAACTATCTCTCTCAGCATTTGTGCATTTCCAACATGGGTGATCAAATTTGTTTTCATATCCAAACTTGAATTTTCACTCTCCCATTTTTTCTCGTAAACAAAAAAGATATTAAGGCATGACAAAATGAAAATTTTAGAGTTCATGTCTGCAAAAAAAATTTTAAAATTATTTCACGCACTAAAAATGAACTCCAAGGTTTTGTTATCCATGTTTGGGAGATTCCACTAGTATAACCCCTAATAATAAGTTTTGTGGAATTTTATAGGAAAGGGACTTGTAAGTGATCATAACATGCTTTAAATGTGGTGGATATGCATGCCAGAAACATGTTGAGGATGCAAGTGGACCTAATGATCCAAAAATTTCAAGGAGTGGAAAAAATCAAATTCTCAAGTGATTAGATATTTACTAGAGCAAAACAACCCACTTTTTGCGAATCTTTAAAAATCACAAATACTTTTTGCAACTATCTCTCTCAGCATTTGTGCATTTCTATCTTGGATGCTGAAATTTGTTTTTCGATCCAAACTTGAGTTTTCACTCTCCCATTTTTTCTCGTAAACAAAAAAGATATTAAGGTATAAATAATTAAAAATGAACTCCAAAGTTTTGTTATCCATGTTTGGGAAAATCCACTAGTACAACCCCTAATAATTAGCATGGTGGAATTTTATAGGAAAGGGACTTGTAACTGATCCTAACATGCTTTAAATATGGTGGATATGCATGCCTGAAACATGTTGAGGATGCCAGTGGAACTAATGATCCAAAAATTTCAAGGAGTGGAAAAAATTAAATTCCCAAGTGGTTGGATATTTACTAGAGTCAAACAACCCACATTTTTGCGTATCCTTTAAAATCACAGATACTTTTTGGAACTTTCTCTCTCAGCATTTGTGCATTTCCATCTTGGATGCTCCAATTTGTTTTCAGATCAAAACTAGAGCTTTCACTCTCCCATTTTTTCTCGTAAACAAAAAGTTATTAAGGCATTACAAAATGAAAATTTTAGAGTTCATGTATGCAAAAAAATAAACTCCAAGGTTTTGTTATCTATGTTTGGATAATAAGCTTGGTGGAATTTTATGGGAAAGGGACTTGTAACTAATCCTAACATGTTTTAAATGTGGTGGATATGCATGCCAGAAACATGTTGAGGATGCAAGCGTACCTAATGATCCAAAATTTTCAAGGAGTGGTAAAAATCAAATTCTCAAGTGGATGGATATTTACCAGAGCCAAACAACCCTCTTTTTGCCTATCCTTAAAAATCACAGATACTTTTTGGAACTACCACTCTCAGCATTTGTGCATTTCCATCTTGGATGCTGCAATTTGTTTTCAGATCCAAACCTGAGCTTTCACTCTCCCATTTTTTCTTGTAAAAAAAAAAGATATTAAGGCATAACAAAATGAAAATTTTAGAGTTCATTTATGCAAAAAAAATTTGAAAATTATTTTATGCACTAAAAATGAAGTCCAAGGTTTTGTTATCCATGTTTAGGTATTCCACTAGTACAACCCCAAATTAGAAGATTGGTGGAATTTTATAGGAAAGGGACTTGGAACTGATCCTAAAATTATTTAAATGTTGTGGATATGCATGCCAGAAACATGTTAAGGATGCAAATGGACCTAATGATCTAAAAATTTCAAGAAGTGGAAAAATCAAATTCTCAAGTGGTTGAATATTTACTAGACCAGAACAACCCACTTTTTGCCTATCCTTAAAAATCACAGATACTATTTGAAACTACCTATCTCAGCATTTGTGCAATTCCATCTTGGATGCTCAAATCTGTTTTCAGATCCAAACTTTAATTTTCACTCTCCCATTTTTTCTCGTAAATTAAAAGATATTAAGGCATAACAAAATAAAATTTTTTGAGATCATGTATGCAATAAAAAATTTGAAAATTATTTAACACACTAAAAATGAACTCCAAGGTTTTGTTATCCATGTTTGGGAAATTCCACTAGTATAACCCCTAATAATTAGCTTGCTGGAATTTTATAGGAAAGGGACTTGTAACTGATCCCAACATGCTTTAAATGTGGTGGATATGCATGCCAGAAACATGTTGATGATGCAAGTGGACCTAATGATCCAAAAATTTCAACGACTGAAAAAAAATCAAATTTTGAAGTGGTTGGATATTTACCAGAGCCAGACAACGCACTTTTTGCCTATCCATAAAAATCACAGATAAGTTTTGGAACTATCTCTCTCAGCATTTGTGCATTTCCATCTTGGATGCTCAATTTTTTTTTCAGATCCAAACTTGAGCTTTCACTCTCCCATTTTTTCTCGTAAACAATAAAAATATTTACGCATAACAAAATGAAAATTTTGAGTTCAAATATGCAAAAAACAATTTGAAAATTATTTCACGCACTAAAAATGAACTCCAAGGTTTTGTTATCCACGTTTGGGAAATTCCACTTGTACAACCCTAATAATAAGCTTGGAAGAATTTTATAGGAAAGAGACTTGTAACTGATCCTAACATGCTTTAAATGTGGTGGATATACATGCGAGAAACATGTTGAGGATGCAAGTAGACCTAATGATCCAAAACATTCCAGGAGTTGCAAAAATAAAATTCTCAAGTGGTTGGATATTTACCAGAGTAAAAAAAACCCACTTTTTGCCTATCCTTAAAAATCATAGATACATTGTGGAACTATCTCTCTCAGCATTTGTGCATTTCCATCTTGGATGCTCAAATTTGTTTTCAGATCCAAACTTGAGCTTTCACTCTCCCATTTTTTCTCGTAAACAAAAAAGATATAAAGGCATAACAAAATGAAAATTTTAGAGTTCATGTATGCAAAAAACAATTTGAAAATTATTTCAGGCACTAAAAATGAACTCCAAGGTTTTGTTATCCATGTTTGGGAGATTCCCCTAGTACAACCCCTAATAATAAGCTTGGTGGAATTTTATAGGAAAGGGACTTGTAACTGATCCTAACATGCTTTAAATGTGGTGGATATCCATGCTAGAAACATGTTGAGGATGCAAGTGGATGATCCAAAAATTTCAAGGAGTGGAAAAAATCAAATTCTCAAGTGGTTGGATATTTACCAGAGTTAAACAACCCACTTTTTGCCTAACCTTAAAAATCACAGATACTTTTTGGAACTACCTCTCTCAGCATTTGTGCATTTCCATCTTGGATGCAGAAATTTTTTTTCAGATCCAAAGTTGAGTTCACACTCTCCCATTTTTCCTCGTAAATAAAAAACATTTTATGGCATAACAAAATAAAAATATTGGAGTTCGTGTATGGAATAAAAAATTTGAAAATTATTTCACACACTAAAAATGAACTCCAAGGTTTTTGTTATCCATGTTTGGGAAATTCCACTAGTACAACCCCTAATAATTAGCGTGGTGGAATTTTATAGGAAAGGGACTTGTAACTGATCCTAACATGCTTTAAATATGGTGGATATGCATGCCAGAAACATGTTGAGGATTCCAGTAGACTTAATGATCCAAAAATTTCAAGGAGTGGAAAAAATCAAATTCTCAAGTGGTTGGATATTTACCATAGTCAAACAATCCACTTTTTGCCTAGCCTTAAAAATCAGAGATACTTTTTGGAACTATCTCTCTCAGCATTTGTTCATTTCCATCTTGGATGCTCTAATTTGTTTTCAGATCCAAACTTGAGCTTTCACTCTCCCATTTTTTCTCGTAAACATAAAACATATAAAGGCATAACAAAATGAAAATTTTAGAGTTCACGTATGTAAAAAACAATTTGAAAACTATTTCACGCACTAAAAATGAATTCCATGTTTTTTTTATCCATGTTTGGGAAATTCCACTAGTACAACCCCTAATAATAAGCTTGGTGGAATTTTATAGGAAAGGGATTTGTAACTGATCCTAACATGCTTTAAATGTGGTGGATATTCATGCCAGAAACATGTTGAGGATGCAAGTGGACCTATTGATCAAAAAATTTCAAGGAGTGGAAAAAATCAAATTCTCAAGTGGTTGGATATTTACCAGAGTCAAACAACCCACTTTTTGCCTATCCTTAAAAATCACAAATACTTTTTGGAACTATCTCTCTCAGCATTTGTGCATTTCCATCTTGGATGCACAAATTTGTTTTCAGATCCAAACTTGAGATTTCACTCTCCCATTTTTTCTCGTAAACAAAAAACATTTTAAGGCATAACAAAATAAAAATTTTAGAGTTCATTAATGGAATAAAAAATTTGAAAATTATTTCACGCACTAAAAATGAACTTCGAAGTTTTGTCAACCATGTTTGGGAAATTCCACTAGTACAACCCCTAATAATTTGGCTTGGTTGAATTTTATAGGAAAGAGACTTGTAACTGATCCTAACAAGCTTTAAAAGTGGTGGATATGCATGCCAGAAACATGTTGAGGATGCCAGTGAACTTAATGATCCAAAAATTTCAAGGAGTGGAAAAAATCAAATTCTCTAGTGGTTGGATATTTACCCGAGCCAAATAACCCACTCTTTGCCTAGCCCTAAAAATCACAGATACTTTTTGGAACTATATCTCTCAGCATTTGTTATTTTCCATCTTGGATGCACAAATTTTTTTTCATATCCATACATGAATTTGCACTCTCCCATTTTTTCTCGTAAACAAAAAGATATTATGGCATAACAAAATGAAAATTTTTGAGTTCATGTATGCAAAAAATAATTTCAAAATTATTTCACACACTAAAAATGAACTCCAAGGTTTTGTTATCCATGTTTGGGAGATTCCACTAGTACAACCCCTAATAATAAGGTTTGTGGAATTTTATAGGAAAGGGACTTGTAACTGATTCTAACATGGATTAAATGTGGTGGATATGCATGCCAGAAACATGTAGTGGATGCAAGTGGACCTAATGATCCAAAAATTTAAAGGAGTGGAAAAAATCAAATTCTCAAGTGGTTGGATATTTACCAGAGCCAAACAACCCACTTTTATCTTATCCTTAAAAATCACAGATAGTTTTTGGAACTATCTCTCTCAGCATTTGTGCATTTCCAGCTTGGATGCTCAAATTTGTTTTCAGATCCAAACTTGAGCTTTCACTCTCCCATTTTTTCACGTAAACAACAAAGATATTAAGGCATAACAAAATGAAAATTTTAGAGTTCATGTATGCAAAAAAAAAATTTGAAAATTATTTCACGCACTAAAAATGAACTCCAAGGTTTTGTTATCCATGTTTGGGAGATTCCACTAGTACAACCCCTAATAATAAGGTTGGTGGAATTTTATAGGAAAGGGACTTGTAACTGATTCTCACATGGTTTAAATGTGGTGGATATGCATGCCAGAAACATGTTGAGGATGCAAGTGGACCTAATGATCCAAAAATTTCAAGGAGGGGAAAAAATCAAATTCTCAAGTGGTTGGATATTTACCAGAGCCAAACAACCCACTTTTTGGCTATCCTTAAAAATCACAGACACTTTTTGGAACTATCTCTCTCAGCAATTGTGCATTTCCATCTTGGATTGTCAAATTTGTTTTCAGTTCCAAACTTGTGTTTTCACTCTCCCATTTTTTCTCATAAACAAAAAAGATATTAAGGCATAACAAAATGAAAATTTTAGAGTTCATGTATGAAAAAAAAATTGAAAATTATTTCACGCACTAAAAATGAACTCCATGGTTTTGTTATCCATGGTGGGGAGATTCCACTTGTACAACCTCTAATAACAAGCTTGGAGGAATTTTAAAGGAAAAGGACTTGTAACTGATCCTAAAATGCTTTAAATGTGGTGGGTATGCATGCCAGAAATATGTTGAGGATGCAAGTGGACCTAATGATCTAAAAATTTCAAGAAGTAGAAAAAATCAAATTTTTAAGTGATTGGATATTTACCAAAGCCAAACAACCCACTCTTTGCCTATCCTTAAAAATCACAGATATTTTTTGGAACTATCTCTCTCAGCATTTGTGCATTTCCATCTTGGTTGCTCAAATTTGTTTTCAGATCCAAACTGGAGTTTTCACTCTCCCATTTTTTCACGTAAACAAAAAAGATATTAAGGCATAACAAAATGAAAATTTTAGAGTTCATGTATGCAAAAAAAAATTTGAAAATTATTTCATGCACTAAAAATGAAGTCCAAGGTTTTGTTATCCATGTTTGGGTATTCCGCTAGTACAACCCCAAATTAGAAGATTGGTGGAATTTTATAGGAAAGGGACTTGGAACTGATCCTAAAATGCTTTAAATGTTGTGGATATACATGCTAGAAACATGTTGAGGATGCAAGTGGACCTAATGATCCAAAAATTTCAAGGAGTGGAAAAAATCAAATTCTCAAGTAGTTGGATATTTACCAGAGCCAAACAACCCACATTTTGCCTATCCTTAAAAATCTCAGATACTTTTTGGAACTATCACTCTCAACATTTGTGCATTTCAATCTTGTTTGCTCAAATTTGTTTAAAGATCCAAACTAGAGTTTTCACTCTCCCATTTTTACTCGTAAACAAAAAAGATATTAAGGCATAACAAAATGAAAATTTAAGAGTTCATGTAAGAAAAAAAATTGAAAATTATTTCATGCACTAAAAATGCACTCCAAGGTTTTCTTATCCTTGTTTGGGAAATTCCACTAGTACTTCCCCTAATAATAAGCTTGGTGGAATTTTATAGGAAAGGGACCTGTAACTGATTCTACATTGGATTAAATGTGGTGGATGTGCATGCTAGGAACATGTTGAGGATGCAAGTGGACCTACTGATCAGAAAATTTCATGGAGTGGAAAAAATCAAATTCTCAAGTGATTGGATATTTACCAGAGCCGAACAACCCACTTTTTGCCTACCCTTTAAAATCACATATACTTTTTGGAACTATCTCTCTCAACATTTGTGCATTTCCATCTTGGATTATCAAATTTGTTTTCAGATCCAAACCTGAGTTTTCACTCTCACATTTTTTTCGTAAAAAAAAAAAAGATATTAAGGCATAACAAAATGAAAATTTTAGAGTTCATGTTTGCCAAAAAAAAGTTGAAAATTATTTCACGCACTAAAAATGAACTCCAAGGTTTTGTTATCCATGTTTGGGAGATTCCAGTAGTACAACCCCAAATAATAAGCTTGGTGGAATTTTATAGGAAAGGGACTTGTAACTGATCCTAACATGCTTTATATGTGGTGGATATGCATGCCAAAAACATGTTGAGGATGCAAGTGGACCTAATGATCCAAAAATTTCAAGGAGTGGAAAAAATCAATTTCTCAAGTGGTTGGGTATTTACCAGAGGCAGACAACCCACTTTTTCCTATCCTTAAAAATCAGAGATACTTTTTGGAACTATCTCTCTCAGCATTTGTGCATTTCCATCTTGGATGCTCAAATTTCTTTTCAGATCCAAACTTCAGTTTTCACTCTCCCATTTTCTCTCGTAAACAAAAAACATATTAAGGCATAACAAAATAAAAATTTTAGAGTTCATGTATGACAAAAAATATTTGGAAATTATTTCACGAAATAAAAATGAACTCCAAGGTTTTGTTACCCATGTTTGGGAGATTCCACTAGTACAACCTCTAATAATAAGCTTGGTGGAATTTTATAGGAAAGGGACTTGTAACTGATCCTAACATGCTTTAAATGTGGTGGATATGTATGCCAGAAACATGTTGAGGATGCAAGTGGACATAATGATCCAAAAATTTCAAGGAGTGGAAGAAATCAAAATCTCAAGTGGTTGGATATTTACCAGAGCCAAACATCACACTTTATGCCTATCCTTAAAAATCACAGATACTTTTTGGAACTATCTCTCTCAGCATTTGTGCATTACCATCTTGGATAGTTAAATTTGTTTTCAGATCCAAACTAGAGCTTTCACTCTCCCATTTTTTGACGTAAAAAAAAAGATATTAAGGCATACCAAAATGAAAATTTTAGAGATCATGTATGCAAAAAAAAATTTGAAAATTAATTCTCGCACTAAAAATGAACTCCAAGGTTTTGTTATCCAGGTTTGGGAGATTCCACTAGTACAACCCTTAATAATAAGCTAGGTGGAATTGAATAGGAAAGGGACTTGTAACTGATCCAACCAAGCTTTAAATGTTGTGGATATGCATGCCAGAAACATGTTGAGGATGGAAGTGGACCTAATGATCCAAAAATTTCAAAGAGTGGAAAAAATCAAATTCTCAACTGGTTGGATATTTACCAGACCCAAATAACCCACTTTTTGCCTGTCCTTAAAAATCACAGATACTTTTTGGAACTATCTAACTCTGCATTTGTGCTTTTCCATCTTGGATGCCCAAATTTGTTTTCAGATCCAAACTTGAGCTTTCACTCTCCAGTTTTTTGACGTAAACAAAAAAGATATTAAGGCATAACAAAATGAAAATTTTAGAGTTCATGTATGCAAAAAAAAATTGAAAATTATTTCAGGCACTAAAAATGAACTCCTAGGTTTTGTTATCCATGTTTGGGAGATTCCACTAGTACAACCTCTAATAATAAGCTTGGTGTAATTTTAAAAGAAAGGGACTTCTAACTGATCCTAATATGCTTTAAATGTGGTGGATATGCAAGCCAGAAACATGTTGAGGATGCAAGTGGACCTAATGATCAGAAAAATTAAAGGAGTGGAAAAAATCAAATTCTCAAGTGGTTGGATGTTTACCAGAGGCAAACAACCCACTTTTTGCCTATCCTTAAAAATCCCAGATACTTTTTGGAACTATCTCTCTCAGCATTTGTGCATTTCCATCTTGGATGCTCAAATTTGGTTTCAGATTCAAACTTGGGCTTGCACTCTCCCATTTTTTCACAAAAACAAAAAATATCTTAAGGCATAACAAAATGAAAATTTTAGAGTTCAAGTATGCAAAAAAAAATTGGAAAATTATTTCACTCACTAAAAATGAACACCAAGGTTTTGTTATCCATGTTTGGGAGATTCCACTAGTACAACCCCTAATAATAAGCTTGGTGTAATTTTAAAGGAAAGGGACTTGTAACTGATCCTAACATGCTTTAAATGTGGTGCATATGCATGCCAGAAACATGTTGAGGATGCAAGTGGACCTAGTGATCCAAAAATTTCAAGGAGTGGAAAAATTCAAATGCTCAAGTGATTGGATATTTACTAGAGCCAAACAACCCACTTCTTGCCTATCCTTAAAAATCACAAATACTTTTTGGAACTATCTCTCTTTGAATTTGTGCATTTCCATCTTAGTTGCTCAAATTTGTTTTCTGATCCAAACTTGTGTTTTCACTCTCCCATTTTTTCTCCTAATCAAAAATGATAATAAGGCATAACAAAATGAAAATTTTAGAGTTCCTGTATGCACAAAAAATTTGAAAATTATTTCACGCTCTAAAAATGATCTCTAAGGTTTTCTTATCCATGTTTGGGAGATTCCAATAGTAAATCCCCTAATAATAAGGTAGGTGGAATTTTATTGGAAAGGGACTTGTAACTGATCCTAACACGCTTTAAATGTGGTGGTTATGCATTCCAGACACATGTTGAGGATGCAAGTGGACCTACTGATCCAAAAATTTCAAGGAGTGGAAAAAGTCAAATTCTCAAGTGGTTGAATATTTACCAGAGCCAAAAACCCATTTTTTGCCTATCCTTAAAAATCACAGATACTTTTTGGAACTATCTCACTCAGCATTTGTGCATTTCCATCTTGGTTGCCCAAACTTGAGTTTTCACTCTCCCATTTTTTCATATAAACAAAAAAGATATTAAGGCACAACAAAATGAAAATTTTAGAGTGGTATGCAAAAGAAAATTTGAAAATTATTTCACACACTAAAAATGAACTCCAAGGTTTTATTATCCATGTTTGGGAGATTCCACTAGTACGACGCCTAATAATAAGCTAGGTGGAATTTTATGGGAAAGGGACTTGTAACTGATCCTAACATGCTTTAAATGTGGTGGATATGCATGCCAGAAACATGTTGAGGATGCAAGTGGACCTAATGATCAGAAAAATTCAAGGAGTGGAAAAAATCAAATTCTCAAGTGGTTGGATATTTACCAGAGGCAAACAACCCACTTTTTACCTATCCGAAAAAATCACATATACATTTTGGAACTATCTCTCTCAGCATTTGTGCATTTCCATCTTGGAAGGTCAAATTTGTTTTCAGATCCAAACTTGAGCTTTCACTCTCCCATCTTTTCACATAAACAAAAAAAATATTAAGGCATAACAAAATGAAAATTTTAGAATTCATGTATGCGAAAAAAATATTTGAAAATTATTTCACGCACAAAAAATGAATTCCAAAGTTTTGTTATCCATGTTTCAGAAATTCCACTAGTACAACCCCTAATAATAAGCTTGGTGGAGTTTTATAGGAAAGGGACTTGTAACTGATCCCAACATGATTTAAATGTGGTGGATATACATGCCAGAAACATGTTGAGGATGCAAGCGGACCTAATGATCCAAAAATTTCAAGGAGTGCAAAAAATCAATATCTCAAATGGTTGGATATTTACCAGAGCCAAACAACCCACTTTTTGCCTATCGTTAAAAATCATAGATACTTTTTGGAACTATCTCTCTCAGCAGTTGTGCATTTCCATCTTGGATGGTTAAATTTGTTTTCAGATCAAAACTAGAGCTTTCACTCTCCATTTTTTTCACGTAAACAAAAAAGATATTAAGGCGTAACAAAATGAAAATTTTATAGTTCATGTATGCAAAAAAAAAAATTGAAAATTATTTCACGCACTAAAAGTGAACTCCAAGGTTTTGTTATCCATGTTTGGGAGATTCCACTAGTACAACCCTTAATAATAAGCTTGGTGGAATTTTATAGGAAAGGGACTTGTAATTGATCCTAACATGGTTTAAATGTGGTGGATATGCATGCCAGAAACATGTTGAGGATGGAAGTGGACCTAATCATCCAAAAATTTCAAAGAGTGGAAAAAATCAAATTCTCAATTGGTTGGATATTTACCAGAGCCAAACAACCCTCTTTTTGCCTATCCTTAGAAATCACAGATACTTTTTGGAACTATCTCTCTCAGCATTTGTGCATTTCCATCTTGGTTGGTCAAATTTGTTTTCAGATCCAAACATCAGCTTTCACTTTCCCATTTTTTCACATAAACAAAAAAGATACAAAGGCATAACAAAATGAAAATTTTAGAGTTCATGTTTGCAAAAAAAAATTTCAAAATTATTTCACTCACTAAAAATGAACTCCAAGGTTTTGTTATCCATGTTGGGGAAATTCCACTAGTACAACCCCTAATAATTAGCTTGGTAGCATTTTATAGGAAAGGGACTTGTTACTGATCCTAACATGCTTTAAATGTGGTGGATATGCATGGTAGAAACATGTTGAGGATGCAAGTGGACCTAATGATCCAAAAATTTCAACGAGTGGAAAAAATCAAATTCTCAAGTGGTTGGATATTTCCAAGAGGCAAACAACCCACTTTTTGCCGATCCTTAAAAATCACAGATACTTTTTGGAACTATCTCTCTCAGCATTTGTGCATTTCCATCTTTGTTGGTCAAATTTGTTTTCAGATCCAAACTTGAGCTTTCACTCTCCCATTTTTTCACATAAACAAAAAAAATATTAAGGCATAACAAAATGAAAATTTTAGAGTTCATGTATGCAAAAAAAAAATTTGAAAATTATTTCACTCACTAAAAATGAACTCCAAGGTTTTGTTATCCATGTTTGGGAGATTCCACGAGTACAACCCCTAA
Source organism: Aristolochia californica (assembly GCF_029961685.1). Classification (NCBI taxonomy): domain Eukaryota; kingdom Viridiplantae; phylum Streptophyta; class Magnoliopsida; order Piperales; family Aristolochiaceae; genus Aristolochia; species Aristolochia californica. Next base: position 9,723,285 of record NW_027181837.1, read on the forward strand.
TAATAAGCTTGGTGTAATTTTAAAGGAGGGGGACTTGTAACTGATCCTAACATGCTTTAAATGTGGTGGACATGCATTCCAGAAACATGTTGAGGATGCAAGTGGACCTAATGATCCAAAAATTTCAAGGAGTAGAAAAAATCAAATTCTCAAGTGGTTGGATATTTACCCGAGGCAAACAACCCACTTTTTGCCTATCCTTAAAAATCAAAGATACTTTTTGGAACTCTCTCACTTTGCATTTGTGCATTTCCATCTTGGATGATCAAATTTGTTTTCAGATCCAAACTTGAGCTTTCACTCTCCCATTTTTTCACATAAAAAAAAAAGATATTAAGGCATAACAAAATGAAAATTTTAGAGTTCATGTATGCAAAAAAATATTTGAAAATTATTTCAGTCACTAAAAATGAACTCCAAGGTTTTGTTATCGATATTTGGGAGATTCCACTAGTACAAACCCTAATAATAAGCTTGGTGTAATTTTAAAGGAGGGGGACTTGTAACTGATCCCAACATGCTTTAAATGTGCGGGAAATGCATGCCAGAAACATGTTGAGGATGCAAGTGGACCTTGTGATCCAAAAATTTCAAGGAGTGGAAAAAATCTAATGCTCAAGTTATTGGATATTTACTAGAGCCAAACAACCCACTTTTTGCCTATCCTTAAAAATCACAAATACTTTTTGAAATTATCTCTCTCAGCATTTGTGCATTTCCATCTTGGATGCTCAAATTTGTTTTCAGTTCCAAACTTGAGTTTTCACTCTCCCATTTTTTCTCGTAAACAAAAAAGATAGTAAGGCATAACAAAATGAAAATTTTAGAGTTCATGTATGCAAAAAAAAATTTGAAAATTATTTCACGCACTAAAAATGAACTCCAAGGTTTTGTTATCCATGCTTGGGAGATTCCACTAGTACAACCCCTAATAATAAGCTAGGTAAAATTTTATACGAAAGGGACTTGTAACTGATCCTAACATGCTTTAAATGTGGTGGATATGCATTCCAGAAACATGTTGAGGATGCAAGTGGACCTAATGATCCAAAAATTTCAAGGAGTGGAAAAAATCAAATTCTCAAGTGGTTGGATATTTACCAGAGCCAAAAACCCACTTTTTGCCTATCCTTAACAATCACAGATACTTTTTGGAACTATCTCACTCAACATTTGTGCATTTCTATCTTGGAGGCCCAAACTTGAGTTTTCACTCTCCCATTTTTTCGCGTAAACAAAAAAGATATTAAGGCATAACAAAATGAAAATTTTATAGTTCATGTATGCAAAAAAAAATTTGAAAATTATTTCACGCAATAAAAATGAACTCCAAGGTTTTATTATCCATGATTGGGAGATTCCACAAGAACAACCCCTAAAAATAAGCTTGGTGGAATTTTATAGGAAAGGGACTTGTAAGTGATCCTAAGATGCTTTAAATGTGGTGGATATGCATGCGAAAAACATGTTGTGGATGCAAGTGGACCTAATGATCCAAAAATTTCAAGGAGTGGAAAAAATCAAATTCTCAAGTGGTTGGATATTTACCAGAGCATAAAACCCACTTTTTCTCTATCCTTAAAAATCACAGATACTTTTTGGAACTATCTCTCTTAGCATTGGTGCATTTCCATCTTGGATGCTCAAATTTGTTTTCAGATCCAAACTTCAGTTTTCACTCTCCCATTTTCACTCGTAAGCAAAAAAGATATTAAGGCATAACAAAATAAAAATTTTAGAGTTCATGTATGACAAAAAAAATTTGGAAACTATTTCACGCACTAAAAAAGAACTCCAAGGTTTTGGTATCATGTTTGGGAGATTCCACTAGTAAAACCCCTAATAATAAGCTTGGTGGAATTTTATAGGAAAGGGACTAGTAACTGATCCTAACATTGTTTAAATTTGGTGGATATGCATGCCAGAAACATGTTGAGCATGGAAAGAGGACCTAATGATTCAAAAATTTCAAGGAGTGGAAAAAATCAAATTCTCAACTGGTTGGATATTAACCAGAGCCAAACAACCCACTTTTTGCCTATCCTTAAAAAGTCACACATACTTTTTGGAACTCTCTCTCTCAGCATTTGTGCATTTCCATCTTGGATGGTCAAATTTGTTTTCAGATCCAAACTTGAGTTTTCACTCTCCCATTTTTTGACGTAAACAAAAAAGATATTAAGGCATAACAAAATGAAAATTTTAGAGTTCAACTATGCAAAAATAAATTTGAAATTATTTCAGTCACTAAAAATGAACTCCAAGGTTTTGTTATCCATGTTTGGGAGATTCCACTAGTACAACCCCTAATAATAAGCTTGGTGTAATTTTAAAGGAAAGGGACTTGTAACTGATCCTAACATGTTTTAAATGTGGTGGATATGCATGCCAGAAACATGTTGAGGATGCAAGTGGACCTAGTGATCCAAAAATTTCAAGTACTGGAAAAAATCAAATTGTCAAGCGATTGGATATTTACCAGAGCCAAAAACCCACTTTTTGCCTATCCTTGAAAATCACAGATACTTTTTGGAACTATCTCACTCAGCATTTGTTCACATAAACAAAAAAGATATTAAGGCATAACAAAATGAAAATTTTAGAGTTCATGTATGCAAAAAAAAATTTGAAAATCATTTCACCCACTAAAAATGAACTCCAAGGTTTTGTTATCCATGTTTGGGACATTCCACTAGTACAACCCCTAATAATAAGCTTGGGGTAATTTTAAAGGAATGGGACTTGTAACTGATTCTAACATGCTTTAAATGTGGTGGATATGCATGCCAGAAACATGTTGACGATGCAAGTGGACCTAATGATCCAAAAATTTCAAAGAGTGGAAAAAAATTAAATTCTCAAGTTATTGGATATTTTCTAGAGCCAAATAACCTACTTTTTGCCTATCCTTTAAAATCACATATACTTTTTGGAACTATCTATCTCAGCATTTGTGCATTTCCATCTTGGATCCTATAATTTGTTGTCAGATCAAAACTTGAGTTTTTCGATCTCCCATTTTTTCTCGTAAACAAAAAATATATTAAGGTATAACAAAATAAAAATTTTAGAGTTCATGTATGAAATAAAAAATTGAAAATTATTTCACGCACTAAAAATGAACTCCAAGGTTTTGTTATCTGTGTTAGGGAGATTCCACTAGTACAACCCCTGATAATAAGCTTGGTGGAATTTTATAGGAAAGGGCCTTGTAACTGATCCTAACATGCTTTAAATGTAGTGGATATGCATGCCAGAAACATGTTGAGGATGCAAGTGGACCTAATGATCAGACAAATTCAAGGAGGGGAAAATATTTAATTATCAAGTGGTTGGATATTTACCAGAGCCAAACAACCCACTCTTTTCCTATCCTTTAAAATCACAGATACTTTTTGGAACTATCTCTCTCAGCATTTGTGCATTTCTATATTGGATGCTAAAATTTGTTGTCAGATCCAAAGATGAGTTTTCTCTCTCCCATTTTTTCTCGTAAACAAAAAAGATATTAAGGTAAAACAAAATAAAAATTTTAGAGTTCATGTATGCAAAAAAAATTTGAAAATTATTTCACGCACTAAAAATAAACTCCAGGGTTTTGTTATCCGTGTTAGGTAGATTCCACTAGTACAAACCCTAATAATAAGCTTGGTGTAATTTTAAAGGAGGGGGACTTGTAACTGATCCTGACATGCTTTAAATGTGGTGGAAAAGCATGCCAGAAACATGTTGAGGATGCAAGTGGACCTTGTGATCCAAAAATTTCAAGGAGTGGAAAAAATCAAATGCTCAAGTTATTGGATATTTACTAGAACCAAACAACCCACTTTTTGCCTATGCTTAAAAACCACAAATACCTTTTGGAACTATCTCTCTCAGCATTTGAGCATTTCCATCTTGGATGCTCAAATTTGTTTTCTGATCCAAACTCGAGTTTTCACTCTCCCATTTTTTCTCGAAAACAAAAAAGATATTAAGCCATATCAAAATGAAAATTTTAGAGTTCATGTATGCATAAAAAATTTGAAAATTATTTCACACACTAAAAAAAAACTTCAAGGTTTTGTTATCCATGTTTGGGAGATTCCACTAGTACAACCCCTAATAATAAGGCTAGGTGGAATTTTATAGGAAAGGGACTTGTAACTGATCCTAACATGCTTTAAATGTGGTGGATATGCATTCCAAAAACATGTTGAGGATGGAAGTGGACCTAATGATCCAAAAATTTCAAGGAGTGGAAAAAATCAAATTCTCAAGTGGTTGGATATTTACCAGAGCCAAAAACCCACTTTTTGCCTATCCTTATAAATCACAGATACTTTTTGGAACTATCTCACTCAGCATTTGTGCATTTCCATCTTTGATGCCCAAACTTGAGTTTTCACTCTCCCATTTTTTCACGTAAACAAAAAAGATATTAAGGCATAACAAAATGAAAATTTTAGAGTTCATGTATGCAAAAAAAAATTTGAAAATTATTTCACGCACTAAAAATGAACTCCAAGGTTTTATTATCCATGAATGGGAGATTGCACAAGTACAACCCCTAAAAATAAGCTAGGTGGAATTTTATAGGAAAGGGACTTGTAACTGATCCTAAGATGCTTTAAATGTGGTGGATATGCATGCCAAAAACGTGTTGAGGATGCAAGTGGACCTAATGATCCAAAAATTTCAAGAAGTGGAAAAAATCAAATTCTCAAGTGGTTGGATGTTTACCAGAGCCAAAAACCCACTTTTGCCTATCCTTAAAAATCAAAGATACTTTTTGGAACTATCTCACTCAGCATTTGTGCAATTCCATCTTGGATGCCGAAATTTGGTTTTAGATCCAAACTTGAGTTTTCACTCTCCCATTTTTTGACGTAAACAAAAAAGATATTAAGGCATAACAAAATGAAAATTTTAGAGTTCATGTATGCAAAATAAAATTTGAAAATTATTTCACGCACTAAAAATGAACTCCTAGGTTTTATTATCCATGTTTGGGAGATTCCACTAGCACAACCCCTAACAATAAGCTAGGTGGAATTTAATAGGAAGGGGACTTCTAACTGATCCTATCATGCTTTGAATGTGGTGGATATGCATGCCAAAAACATATTTAGGAAGAAAGTGGACCTAATGATCCAAAAATTTGAAGGAGTGGAAAAAATCAAATTCTCAAGTGGTTGGATATTTACCAGAGCCAAACAACCCACTTTTTGCCAATCCTTAAAATCACAAATACTTTTTGGAGCTATCCCTCTGAGCATTTGTGTATTTCCATCTTGGATGCTCAAATTTGTTTTCAGATCCAAACTTGAGTTTTTACTCTCCCATTTTTTCTCGTAAACAAAAAAGATATTAAGGCCTAACAAAATAAAAATTTTAGAGTTCAGGAATGCAAAAAAAATATGAAAATTATTTCACGCACTAAAAAAGAACTCCAAGGTTTTGTTATCCATGTTTGGGAGATTCCACTAGTACAACCGTTAATAATAAGCATGGTGGAATTTTATAGGAAAGGGACTTGTAACTGATCCTAACATGCTTTAAATGTGGTGGATATGCATGCCAAACACATGTTGAGGATGCAAGTGGACCTAATGATCATAAACAATCAAGGAGTGGAAAAAATCAAATTCTCAAGTGGTTGGATATTTACCAGAGGCAAACAACGCACTTTTTTCCAATCCTTAAAATTCAAAGATACTTTTTGGAACTATCTCTCTCAGCATTTGTGCATTTCCATCTTGGATGCTCCAATTTTTTTTGAGATCCAAACTTGAGCTTTCACTCTCCCATTTTTTCACGTAAACAAAAAAGATATTAAGGCATAACAAAAAGAAAATTTTAGAGTTCATGTATGCAAAAAAAAATTTGAAAATTATTTCACTCACTAAAAATGAACTCCAAGATTTTGTTGTCCTTGTTCGGGAGATTCCACTAATACAACCCCAAATAATAAGCTTGGTGGAATTTTAAAGGAAAGGGACTTGTAACTGATCCTAACATGCTTTAAATGTGGTGGATATGCATTCCAAAAACATGTTGAGGATGGAAGTGGACCTAATGATCCAAAAATTTCAAGGAGTGGAAAAAATCAAATTCTCAAGTGGTTGGATATTTACCAGAGCCAAAAACCCACTTTTTGCCTATCCTTATAAATCACAGATACTTTTTGGAACTATCTCACTCAGCATTTGTGCATTTCCATCTTTGATGCCCAAACTTGAGTTTTCACTCTCCCATTTTTTCACGTAAACAAAAAAGATATTAAGGCATAACAAAATGAAAATTTTAGAGTTCATGTATGCAAAAAAAAATTTGAAAATTATTTCACGCACTAAAAATGAACTCCAAGGTTTTATTATCCATGAATGGGAGATTGCACAAGTACAACCCCTAAAAATAAGCTAGGTGGAATTTTATAGGAAAGGGACTTGTAACTGATCCTAAGATGCTTTAAATGTGGTGGATATGCATGCCAAAAACGTGTTGAGGATGCAAGTGGACCTAATGATCCAAAAATTTCAAGAAGTGGAAAAAATCAAATTCTCAAGTGGTTGGATGTTTACCAGAGCCAAAAACCCACTTTTGCCTATCCTTAAAAATCAAAGATACTTTTTGGAACTATCTCACTCAGCATTTGTGCATTTCCATCTTGGATGCCGAAATTTGGTTTTAGATCCAAACTTGAGTTTTCACTCTCCCATTTTTTGACGTAAACAAAAAAGATATTAAGGCATAACAAAATGAAAATTTTAGAGTTCATGTATGCAAAATAAAATTTGAAAATTATTTCACGCACTAAAAATGAACTCCTAGGTTTTATTATCCATGTTTGGGAGATTCCACTAGCACAACCCCTAACAATAAGCTAGGTGGAATTTAATAGGAAGGGGACTTCTAACTGATCCTATCATGCTTTGAATGTGGTGGATATGCATGCCAAAAACATATTTAGGAAGAAAGTGGACCTAATGATCCAAAAATTTGAAGGAGTGGAAAAAATCAAATTCTCAAGTGGTTGGATATTTACCAGAGCCAAACAACCCACTTTTTGCCAATCCTTAAAATCACAAATACTTTTTGGAGCTATCCCTCTGAGCATTTGTGTATTTCCATCTTGGATGCTCAAATTTGTTTTCAGATCCAAACTTGAGTTTTTACTCTCCCATTTTTTCTCGTAAACAAAAAAGATATTAAGGCCTAACAAAATAAAAATTTTAGAGTTCAGGAATGCAAAAAAAATATGAAAATTATTTCACGCACTAAAAAAGAACTCCAAGGTTTTGTTATCCATGTTTGGGAGATTCCACTAGTACAACCGTTAATAATAAGCATGGTGGAATTTTATAGGAAAGGGACTTGTAACTGATCCTAACATGCTTTAAATGTGGTGGATATGCATGCCAAACACATGTTGAGGATGCAAGTGGACCTAATGATCATAAACAATCAAGGAGTGGAAAAAATCAAATTCTCAAGTGGTTGGATATTTACCAGAGGCAAACAACGCACTTTTTTCCAATCCTTAAAATTCACAGATACTTTTTGGAACTATCTCTCTCAGCATTTGTGCATTTCCATCTTGGATGCTCCAATTTTTTTTGAGATCCAAACTTGAGCTTTCACTCTCCCATTTTTTCACGTAAACAAAAAAGATATTAAGGCATAACAAAAAGAAAATTTTAGAGTTCATGTATGCAAAAAAAAATTTGAAAATTATTTCACTCACTAAAAATGAACTCCAAGATTTTGTTGTCCTTGTTCGGGAGATTCCACTAATACAACCCCAAATAATAAGCTTGGTGGAATTTTAAAGGAAAGGGACTTGTAACTGATCCTAACATGCTTTAAATGTGGTGGATATGCATGCCATAAACATGTTGAGGATGGAAGTGGACCTAATATTCCAAAAATTTCAAAGAGTGGAAAAAATCAAATGCTCAAGTGATTGGATATTTACTAGAGCCAAGCAACCCACTTTTTTTCTATCCTTAAAAATCACAAATACTTTTTGGAACTATCTCTCTACGCATTTGTGCATTTCCATCTTGGATGCTCAAATTTGTTTTTGGATCCAAATTTGAGTTTTCACTCTCCCATTTTTTCTCGTAAACAAAAAATATATTAAGGCATAACAAAATGAAAATTTTAGAGTTCAGGTATGCAAAAAAAAATTTGAAAATTATTTCACGCTCTAAAAATGAACTCAAAGGTTTTGTTATCCAAGTTTGGGAGATTCCACTAGTACAACCCCTAATAATAAGCTTGGTGGAATTTTATAGGAAAGGGACTTGTAACTGATCCTAACATGCTTTAAATGTGGTGGATATGTTTGCCAGAAACATGTTGAGGATGCAAGTGGACCTAGTGATCCAAAAATTTCAAGGAGAGGAAAAAATCAAATTCTCAAGTGGTTGGATATTTACCAGATCATAACAACCCACTTTTTGCCTATCCTTACAAATCACAGATACTTTTTGGAACTATCTCTCTCAGCATTTGTGCATGTCCATCTTGGATGCTCAAATTTGTTTTCAGATCCAAACTTCAGATTTCACTCTCCCATTTTCTCTTGTAAACAAAAAAGATATAAAGGCATAACGAAATAAAAATTTTAGAGTTCATGTATGCAAAAAAAAATTGGAAATTATTTCACGCACTAAAAATGAACTCCAAGGTTTTGTTATCCATGTTTGGGAGATTCCACTAGTACAACCACTAATATAAAGCTTAGTGGAATTTTATAAGAAAGGGACTTCTAAGTGATCTTACCATACTTTAAATGTGGTGGATATGCATGCCAGAAACATGTTGAGGATGCAAGTGGACCTAATGATCCAAAACTTTCAAGGAGTGGAAAAAATCAAAATCTCAAGTGGTTGGATATTTACCAGAGCCAAACAACAGACTTTTTGCCTATCCTTAAAAATCACAGATTCTTTTTGGAACTATCTCTTTCAGCATTTGTGCATTTCCATCTTGGATGCTCAAATTTGTTTTCAGATCCAAACAAGAGGTTTCACTCTCCCATTTTTTCATGTAAACAAAAAAGACATTAAGGCATAACAAAATGAAAATTAAAAGTTCATGTATGCAAAAAAAAATTTGAAAATTATTTCACGGACTAAAAATGAACTCCATGGTTTTGTAATCCATGTATGGGAGATTCCACTAGTACAACCCTTAATAAGAAGCTTGGTGGAATTTTAAAGGAAAGGGACATGGAACTGATCCCAAAATGCTTTAAATGTGGTGGATATACATGCCAGAAATATGTTGAGGATGCAAGCGGACCTAATGATTCAAAAATTTCAAGGAGTGGAAAAAATCAAATTCTCAAGTGGTTGGATATTTACCAGAGCCAAACAACCCACTTTTTGCCTATCCTTAAAAATCACAGATACTTTTTGGAACTATCTCACTCAGCATTTGTGCATTTCCATCTTGGATGCCCAAATTTGTTTTCAGATCCAAACTTCAGTTTTCACTCTCCCATTTTTTCACGTAAACTAAAAAGATATTAAGGCATAACAAAATGAAAATTTTAGAGTTCATGAAAGCAAAAAAAAAATTTGAAAATTATTTCATGCACTAAAAATGAACTCCTAGGCTTTGTTATCCATGTTTGGGAGATTCCACTAGTACAACCCCTAATAATAAGCTTGGGGTAATTTTAAAGGAATGGGACTTGTAACTGATTCTAACATGCTTTAAATGTGGTGGATATGCATGCCAGAAACATGTTGACGATGCAAGTGGACCTAATGATCCAAAAATTTCAAAGAGTGGAAAAAAATTAAATTCTCAAGTTATTGGATATTTTCTAGAGCCAAATAACCTACTTTTTGCCTATCCTTTAAAATCACATATACTTTTTGGAACTATCTCTCTCAGCATTTGTGCATTTCCATCTTGGATCCTATAATTTGTTGTCAGATCAAAACTTGAGTTTTTCGCTCTCCCATTTTTTCTCGTAAACAAAAAATATATTAAGGTATAACAAAATAAAAATTTTAGAGTTCATGTATGCAACAAAAAATTGAAAATTATTTCACGCACTAAAAATGAACTCCAAGGTTTTGTTATCTGTGTTAGGGAGATTCCACTAGTACAACCCCTGATAATAAGCTTGGTGGAATTTTATAGGAAAGGGCCTTGTAACTGATCCTAACATGCTTTAAATGTAGTGGATATGCATGCCAGAAACATGTTGAGGATGCAAGTGGACCTAATGATCAGACAAATTCAAGGAGGGGAAAATATTTAATTATCAAGTGGTTGGATATTTACCAGAGCCAAACAACCCACTCTTTTCCTATCCTTTAAAATCACAGATACTTTTTGGAACTATCTCTCTCAGCATTTGTGCATTTCTATATTGGATGCTAAAATTTGTTGTCAGATCCAAAGATGAGTTTTCTCTCTCCCATTTTTTCTCGTAAACAAAAAAGATATTAAGGTAAAACAAAATAAAAAATTTAGAGTTCATGTATGCAAAAAAAATTTGAAAATTATTTCACGCACTAAAAATAAACTCCAAGGTTTTGTTATCCGTGTTAGGTAGATTCCACTAGTACAAACCCTAATAATAAGCTTGGTAGAATTTTATAGGAAAGGGCCTTGTAACTGATCCTAACATGCTTTAAATGTAGTGGATATGCATGCCAGAAACATGTTGAGGATGCAAGTGGACCTAATGATCAGAAAATTTCAAGGAGGGGAAAAAATTTAATTCTCAAATGGTTGGATATTTACCAGAGCCAAACAACTCACTCTTTGCCTATCCTTAAAAATCACAGATATTTTTTAGAACTATCTCTCTCAGCATTTGTGCATTTCCATCTGGGTTGCTAAAATTTTTTTTCAGATCCAAACTTGAGCTTTCTCTCTTCCATTTTTTCTCGTAAACAAAAAAGATATTAAGGCATAACAAAATGAAAATTTTAGAGTTCATGTACGCAAAAAAAATTTGAAAATTATTTCACGCACTAAAAATGAACTCCAAGGTTTTGTTATCCATTTTTGAGAGATTCCACTAGTACAACCCCTAATAATAAGCTTGGTGGAATTTTATAGGAAAGGGACTTGTAACTGATCCTAACATGCTTTAAATGTGGTGGATATGTATGCCAGAAACATGTTGAGGATGCAAGTGGACATAATGATCCAAAAATTTCAAGGAGTGGAAGAAATCAAAATCTCAAGTGGTTGGATATTTACCAGAGCCAAACAACATACTTTTTGCCTATCCTTAAAAATCACAGATACTTTTTGGAACTATCTCTCTCAGCATTTGTGCATTTCCATCTTGGATGCTCAAATTTGTTTTCACATCCAAACTAGAGCTTTCACTCTCCCATTTTTTCATGTAAAAAAAAAAAGATATTAAGGCATTACATAATGAAAATTTTAGAGATCATGTATGCAAAAAAAAATTTGGAAATTAATTCACGCACTAAAAATGAACTCCAAGGTTTTGTTATCCATGTTTGGGAGATTCCACTAGTACAACCCCTAATAATAAACTTGGTGGAATTTTATAGGAAAGGGACTTGTAACTGATCCTAACATACTTTAAATGTGGTGGATATGTATGCCAGAAACATGTTGAGGATGCAAGTGGACCTAGTGATCCAAAAATTTCAAGGAGAGGAAAAAATCAGATTCTCAAGTGATTGGATATTTACTAGAGCCAAACAACCCACTTTTTGCCTATCCTTAAAAATCACAAATACTTTTTGGAACTATCTCTCCACGCATTTGTGCATTTCCATCTTGGATGCTCAAATTTGTTTTCGGATCCAAACTTCAGTTTTCACTCTCCCATTTTTTCTCGTAAACAAAAAATATATTAAGGCAAAACAAAATGAAAATTTTAGAGTTCAGGTATGCAAAAAAAAATTTGAAAATTATTTCACGCTCTAAAAATGAACTCAAAGGTTTTGTTATCCATGTTTGGGAGATTCCACTAGTACAACCCCTAATAATAAGCTTGGTGAAATTTTATAGGAAAGGGACTTGTAACTGATCCTAACATGCTTTAAATGTGGTGGATATGTATGCCAGAAACATGTTGAGGATGCAAGTGGACCTAGTGATCCAAAAATTTCAAGGAGAGGAAAAAATCAAATTCTCAAGTGATTGGATATTTACTAGAGCCAAACAACCCACTTTTTGCCTATCCTTAAAAATCACAAGTACTTTTTGGAACTATCTCTCTATGCATTTGTGCATTTCCATCATGGATGCTCAAATTTGTTTTCGGATCCAAATTTGAGTTTTCACTCTCCCATTTTTTCTCGTAAACAAAAAATGTATTAAGGTATAACAAAATGAAAATTTTAGAGTTCAGGTTTGCAAAAAAAAATTTGAAAATTATTTCACGCTCTAAAAATGAACTCAAAGGTTTTGTTATCCATGTTTGGGAGATTCCACTAGTACAACCCCTAATAATAAGCTAGGTGGAATTTTATAGGAAAGGGACTTGTAACTGATCCTAACATGCTTTAAATGTGGTGGATATGCATGCCAAAAACATGTTGAGGATGCAAGTGGACTTAATGATCCAAAAATTTCTAGGAGTGGAAAAAATAAAATTCTCTAGTGGTTGGATATTTACCTGAGCATAACAACCCACTTTTGGCCTATCCTTAAAAATCACATATACTTTTTGAAACTATCTCACTCAGCATTTGTGCATTTCCATCTTGGATGCCAAAATTTGTTTTCAGATCGAAACTTGAGTTTTCACTCTCTCAATTTTTCTCGTAAACAAAAAAGATATTAAGGCATAACAAAATGAAAATTTTAGAGTTCTTGAATGCAAAAAAAAATTTGAAAATTATTTCATGCACTGAAAATGAACTCCTAGGTTTTGTTATCCATGTTTGCGAGATTCCACTAGTACAACCCCTAATAATAAGCTTGGTGTAATTTTAAAAGAACGGGACTTGTAACTGATTCTAACATGCTTTAAATGTGGTGGATATGCATGCTAGACACATGTTGAGGATGTAAGTGGACCTAATGATCCAAAAATTTCAAAGAGTGGAAAAAAATCAAATTCTCAAGTTATTGCATATTTTTTGGAGCCAACAACCCACTTTTTGCCTATCCTTTAAAATCATAGATACTTTTTTGAACTATCTCTCTCAGCATTTGTGCATTTTCATCTTGGATGCTCAAATTTTTTGTCAGATCCAAACTTGAGTTTTCACTCTCCCATTTTTTCTCGTAAACAAAAAAGATATTAAGGCATAACAAAATAAAAATTTCAGAGTTAATGTATGGGAAAAAAATTTGAAAATTATTTCACGCACTAAAAATGAATTCCAAGGTTTTCTTATCCATGTTTGGGAGATTCCACTAGTACAACCCCTAATAATAAGCTTGGTGGAATTTTATAGGAAAGGGACTTGTAACTGATCCTAACATGCTTTAAATGTGGTGGATATGTATGCCAGAAACATGTTGAGGATGCAAGTGGACCTAGTGATCCAAAAATTTCAAGGAGAGGAAAAAATCAAATTCTCAAGTGGTTGGATATTTACAAGATCATAACAACCCACTTTTTGCCTATCCTTACAAATCACAGATACTTTTTGGAACTATCTCTCTCAGCATTTGTGCATGTCCATCTTGGATGCTCAAATTTTTTTTCAGATCCAAACTTCAGATTTCACTCTCCCATTTTCTCTTGTAAACAAAAAAGATATAAAGGCATAACGAAATAAAAATTTTAGAGTTCATGTATGCAAAAAAAATTTGGAAATTATTTCACGCACTAAAAATGAACTCCAAGGTTTTGTTATCCATGTTTGGGAGATTCCACTAGTACAACCACTAATATAAAGCTTAGTGGAATTTTATAAGAAAGGGACTTCTAACTGATCCTAGCATACTTTAAATGTGGTGGATATGCATGCCAGAAACATGTTGAGGATGCAAGTGGACCTAATGATCCAAAACTTTCAAGGAGTGGAAAAAATCAAAATCTCAAGTGGTTGGATATTTACCAGAGCCAAACAACAGACTTTTTGCCTATCCTTAAAAATCACAGATTCTTTTTGGAACTATCTCTTTCAGCTTTTGTGCATTTCCATCTTGGATGCTCAAATTTGTTTTCAGATCCAAACAAGAGGTTTCACTCTCCCATTTTTTCACGTAAACAAAAAAGATATTAAGGCATATCAAAATGAAAATTAAAAGTTCATGTATGCAAAAAAAAATTTGAAAATTATTTCACGGACTAAAAATGAACTCCATGGTTTTGTAATCCATGTATGGGAGATTCCACTAGTACAACCCTTAATAATAAGCTTGGTGGAATTTTAAAGGAAAGGGACATGGAACTGATCCCAAAATGCTTTAAATGTGGTGGATATACATGCCAGAAATATGTTGAGGATGCAAGCGGACCTAATGATTCAAAAATTTCGAGTGGAAAAAATCAAATTCTCAAGTGGTTGGATATTTACCAGAGCCAAACAACCCACTTTTTGCCTATCCTTAAAAATCACAGATACTTTTTGGAACTATCTCACTCAGCATTTGTGCATTTCCATCTTGGGTGCCCAAATTTGTTTTCAGATCCAAACTTCAGTTTTCACTCACCCATTTTTTCACGTAAACAAAAAAGATATTAAGGCATAACAAAATGAAAATTTTAGAATTCATGAAAGCAAAAAAAAATTTGAAAATTATTTCATGCACTAAAAATGAACTCCTAGGTTTCGTTATCCATGTTTGGGAGATTCCACTAGTACAACCCCTAATAATAAGCTTGGGGTCATTTTGAAGGAATGGGACTTGTAACTGATTCTAACATGCTTTAAATGTGGTGGATATGCATGCCAGAAACATGTTGACGATGCAAGTGGACCTAATGATCCAAAAATTTCAAAGAGTGGAAAAAAATTAAATTCTCAAGTTATTGGATATTTTCTAGAGCCAAATAACCTACTTTTTGCCTATCCTTTAAAATCACATATACTTTTTGGAACTATCTCTCTCAGCATTTGTGCATTTCCATCTTGGATCCTATAATTTGTTGTCAGATCAAAACTTGAGTTTTTCGCTCTCCCATTTTTTCTCGTAAACAAAAAATATATTAAGGTATAACAAAATAAAAATTTTAGAGTTCATGTATGCAACAAAAAATTGAAAATTATTTCACGCACTAAAAATGAACTCCAAGGTTTTGTTATCTGTGTTAGGGAGATTCCACTAGTACAACCCCTGATAATAAGCTTGGTGGAATTTTATAGGAAAGGGCCTTGTAACTGATCCTAACATGCTTTAAATGTAGTGGATATGCATGCCAGAAACATGTTGAGGATGCAAGTGGACCTAATGATCAGACAAATTCAAGGAGGGGAAAATATTTAATTATCAAGTGGTTGGATATTTACCAGAGCCAAACAACCCACTCTTTTCCTATCCTTTAAAATCACAGATACTTTTTGGAACTATCTCTCTCAGCATTTGTGCATTTCTATATTGGATGCTAAAATTTGTTGTCAGATCCAAAGATGAGTTTTCTCTCTCCCATTTTTTCTCGTAAACAAAAAAGATATTAAGGTAAAACAAAATAAAAATTTTAGAGTTCATGTATGCAAAAAAAATTTGAAAATTATTTCACGCACTAAAAATAAACTCCAAGGTTTTGTTATCCGTGTTAGGGAGATTCCACTAGTACAAACCCTAATAATAAGCTTGGTAGAATTTTATAGGAAAGGGCCTTGTAACTGATCCTAACATGCTTTAAATGTAGTGGATATGCATGCCAGAAACATGTTGAGGATGCAAGTGGACCTAATGATCAGAAAATTTCAAGGAGGGGAAAAAATTTAATTCTCAAATGGTTGGATATTTACCAGAGCCAAACAACTCACTCTTTGCCTATCCTTTAAAATCACAGATACTTTTTGGAACTATCTCTCTCAGCATTTGTGCATTTCCATCTTGGATGCTCAAATTTGTATTCAGACCCAAACTTGAGTTTTCACTCTCCCATTTTTTCTCGTAAACAGAAAAGATAATAAGGCAAAACAAAATGAAAATTTTAGAGATCATGTAGGCAAAAAAAAATTTGAAAATTATTTAACGCACTAAAAATGAACTCCAAGGTTTTGTTATCCATGTTTGGGAGATTCCACTAGTACAACCCCTAATAATAAGCTTGGTGGAATTTTATAGGAAAGGGACTTGTAACTGATCCTAACATGCTTTAAATGTGGTGGATATGTATGCCAGAAACATGTTGAGGATGCAAGTGGACATAATGATCCAAAAATTTCAAGGAGTGGAAGAAATCAAAATCTCAAGTGGTTGGATATTTACCAGAGCCAAACAACATACTTTTTGCCTATCCTTAAAAATCACAGATACTTTTTGGAACTATCTCTCTCAGCATTTGTGCATTTCCATCTTGGATGCTCAAATTTGTTTTCACATCCAAACTAGAGCTTTCACTCTCCCATTTTTTCATGTAAAAAAAAAAAGATATTAAGGCATTACATAATGAAAATTTTAGAGATCATGTATGCAAAAAAAAATTTGGAAATTAATTCACGCACTAAAAATGAACTCCAAGGTTTTGTTATCCATGTTTGGGAGATTCCACTAGTACAACCCCTAATAATAAACTTGGTGGAATTTTATAGGAAAGGGACTTGTAACTGATCCTAACATACTTTAAATGTGGTGGATATGTATGCCAGAAACATGTTGAGGATGCAAGTGGACCTAGTGATCCAAAAATTTCAAGGAGAGGAAAAAATCAAATTCTCAAGTGATTGGATATTTACTAGAGCCAAACAACCCACTTTTTGCCTATCCTTAAAAATCACAAATACTTTTTGGAACTATCTCTCCACGCATTTGTGCATTTCCATCTTGGATGCTCAAATTTGTTTTCGGATCCAAACTTCAGTTTTCACTCTCCCATTTTTTCTCGTAAACAAAAAATATATTAAGGCATAACAAAATGAAAATTTTAGAGTTCAGGTTTGCAAAAAAAAATTTGAAAATTATTTCACGCTCTAAAAATGAACTCAAAGGTTTTGTTATCCATGTTTGGGAGATTCCACTACTACAACCCCTAATAATAAGCTTGGTGAAATTTTATAGGAAAGGGACTTGTAACTGATCCTAACATGCTTTAAATGTGGTGGATATGTATACCAGAAACATGTTGAGGATGCAAGTGGACCTAGTGATCCAAAAATTTCAAGGAGAGGAAAAAATCAAATTCTCAAGTGATTGGATATTTACTAGAGCCAAACAACCCACTTTTTGCCTATCCTTAAAAATCACAAATACTTTTTGAAACTATCTCTCTACGCATTTGTGCATTTCCATCATGGATGCTCAAATTTGTTTTCGGATCCAAATTTGAGTTTTCACTCTCCCATTTTTTCTCGTAAACAAAAAATATATTAAGGTATAACAAAATGAAAATTTTAGAGTTCAGGTTTGCAAAAAAAAATTTGAAAATTATTTCACGCTCTAAAAATGAACTCAAAGGTTTTGTTATCCATGTTTGGGAGATTCCACTAGTACAACCCCTAATAATAAGCTAGGTGGAATTTTATAGGAAAGGGACTTGTAACTGATCCTAACATGCTTTAAATGTGGTGGATATGCATGCCAAAAACATGTTGAGGATGCAAGTGGACTTAATGATCCAAAAATTTCTAGGAGTGGAAAAAATAAAATTCTCTAGTGGTTGGATATTTACCTGAGCATAACAACCCACTTTTGGCCTATCCTTAAAAATCACATATACTTTTTGAAACTATCTCACTCAGCATTTGTGCATTTCCATCTTGGATGCCAAAATGTGTTTTCAGATCGAAACTTGAGTTTTCACTCTCTCATTTTTTCTCGTAAACAAAAAAGATATTAAGGCATAACAAAATGAAAATTTTAGAGTTCTTGAATGCAAAAAAAATTTTGAAAATTATTTCATGCACTGAAAATGAACTCCTAGGTTTTGTTATCCATGTTTGCGAGATTCCACTAGTACAACCCCTAATAATAAGCTTGGTGTAATTTTAAAAGAACGGGACTTGTAACTGATTCTAACATGCTTTAAATGTGGTGGATATGCATGCTAGACACATGTTGAGGATGTAAGTGGACCTATTGATCCAAAAATTTCAAAGAGTGGAAAAAAATCAAATTCTCAAGTTATTGGATATTTTTTGGAGCCAACAACCCACTTTTTGCCTATCTTTTAAAATCATAGATACTTTTTGGAACTATCTCTCTCAGCATTTGTGCATTTTCATCTTGGATGCTCAAATTTTTTGTCAGATCCAAACTTGAGTTTTCACTCTCCCATTTTTTCTCGTAAACAAAAAAGATATTAAGGCATCACAAAATAAAAATTTCAGAGTTAATGTATGGGAAAAAAATTTGAAAATTATTTCACGCACTAAAAATGAACTCCAAGGTTTTGTTATCCATGTTTAGGAGATTCCACTAGTACAACCCCTAATAATAAGCTTGGTGTAATTTTAAAGGAAACGGACTCGTAACTGATCCTAATATGCTTTATATGTGGTGGATATGCATGCCAGAAACATGTTTAGGATGCAAGTGGACCTAGTGATCTAAAAATTTCAAGGAGTGAAAAAAATCAAATGGTCAAGTGATTGGATATTTACTAGAGCCAAACAACCCACTTTTTGCCTATCCTTAAAAATCACATATACTTTTTGGAACTATTTCTCTCAGCATTTGTGCATTTCCATCTTGGATGCTCAAATTTGTTTTCAGATCCAAACATTAGTTTTCACTCTCCCATTTTTTCCAGTACACAAGAATGATATTAAGGCATAACTAAATGAAAATTTCAGAGTTTATGTATGCAAAAAAATATTTGGAAATTTTTTTACGCACTAAAAATGAACTCCAAGGTTTGGTTATCCATGTTTGGGATATTCCACTAGTACAACCCCTAATAATAAGCTTGGTGGAATTTTATAGAAAAGGGCATTGTAACTGATCCTAACAAGCTTTAATTGTAGTGGATATGCATGCCAGAAACATGTTGAGGATGCAAGTGGACCTAATGATCAGAAAAATTCAATGAGTGGAAAAAATTTAATTCTCAAGTGGTTGGATATTTACCAGAGCCAAACAACCCACTCTTTGCCTATCCTTTAAAATCACAGATACTTTTTGGAACTATCTCTCTCAACATCTCAGCATTTGTGCATTTCCATCTTGGATGCTCAAATATTTTTTCAGATCCAAACTTGAGTTTTCACTCTCCCATTTATCGTAAACAAAAAAGATATTAAGGCATAACAAAATGAAAATTTTAGAGTTCATGTATGCAAAAAAAAATTTTCAAAATTATTTCACGCGCTAAAAATGAACTCCAAGGTTTTATTATCCATGTTTGGGAGATTCCACTAATACAACCCCTAATAATAAGCTTGGTGGAATTTTATAGGAAAGGGACTTGTAACTGATTCTAACATGCTTTAAATGCGGTGGATATGCATGCCAGAAACATGTTGAGGATGCAAGTAGACCTCGTGATCCAAAAATTTCAAGGAGAGGAAAAAATCTACTTCTCAAGTGATATGATATTTACTAGAGCCAAACAACCCACTTATTTCCAATCCTTAAAAATCACAAGTACTTTTTGGAACTATCTCTCTATGCATTTGTGCATTTCCGTCTTGGATGCACAAATTTGTTTTCGGATCCAAACTTGAGTTTTCACTCTCCCATTTTTTCTCGTAAACTAAAAAGATATTAAGGCGTAACAAAATAAAAAATTTAGAGTTCAGGTATGCAAAAAACAAAATTGAAAATTATTTCACGCTCTAAAAATGAACACCAAGGTTTTGTTATCCATGTTTGGGAGATTCCACTAGTACAACCCCTAATAATAAGTTAGGTGGAATTTTATAGGAAAGGGACTTGTAACTGATCCTAACATGCTTTAAATGTGGTGGATATGCAGGCCAGAAACATATTGAGGATGCAAGTGGACCTAATGGTCCAAAAATTTCAAGGAGTGGAAAAAATCAAATTCTCTAGTGGTTGGATATTTACCTGAGCATAACAACCAACTTTTTGTCTATCCTTAAAAATCACATATACTTTTTGCAACTATCTCTCTCAGCATTTGTGCATTTCCATCTTGGATGCCCAAATTTGTTTTCGGATCCAAACTTGAGTTTTCACTCTCCCATTTTTTCTCGTAAACTAAAAAGATATTAAGGCGTAACTAAATAAAAAATTTACAGTTCAGGTATGCAAAAAACAAAATTGAAAATTATTTCACGCTCTAAAAATGAACACCAAGGTTTTGTTATCCATGTTTGGAAGATTCCACTAGTTCAACCCCTAATAATAAGCTAGGTGGAATTTTATAGGAAAGGGACTTGTAACTGATCCTAACATGCTTTAAATGTGGTGGATATGCTGGCCAGAAACATATTGAGGATGCAAGTGGAGCTAATGATCCAAAAATTTCAAGGAGTGGAAAAAATCAAATTCTCTAGTGGTTGGATATTTACCTGAGCATAACAACCAACTTTTTGTCTATCCTTAAAAATCACATATACTTTTTGCAACTATCTCACTCAGCATTTGTGCATTTCCATCTTGGATGCCCAAATTTTTTTTCAGATCCAAACTTGAGTTTTCACACTCCCATTTTTTGTCGTAAACAAAAAAGATATTAAGGCATAAAAAAATGATAATTTAAGAGTTCATGAATGCAAAAAAAAATTTGAAAATTATTTCACGCACTACAAATGAACTCCAAGGTTTTATTATCCATGTTTGGGAGATTCCACTAGTACAACCCCTAATAATAAGCTTTGTGGAATTATATAGGAAAGGGACTTGTAACTGATCCAAACATGCTTTACATGTGGTTGATATGCATGCGACAAACAAATTGAGGATGCAAGTGGACCAAATGATCCAAAAATTTCAAGGAGTGGAAAAAATCAAATTCTCAATTGGTTGGATATTTACCAGAGCCGAACAACCCACTTTTTGCCTATCTTTAAAGATCGCAGATACTTTTTTGAACTTTCACTCTCAGCATTTGTGCATTTCCATCTTGGATGCTCAAATTTGTTTTCAGATCCAAACTAGAGCTTGGTGGAATTTTATAGGAAAGGGACTTGTAACTGATCCTAACATGTTTTAAATGTGGTGGAAATGCATGCCAGAAACATGTTGAGGGTGCAAGTGGACCTAATGAGCCAAAAATTTCAAGGAGTGGAAAAAATGAAATTCTCAAGTGGTTGGATATTTACCAGAGCATAACAACCCACTTTTGGCCTATCCTTAAAAATCACAGATTCTTTATGGAACTATCTCTCTCCGCATTTGTGCATTTCCATCTTGGATGCTCAAATTTGTTTTAAGATCCAAACTTGTGTTTTCACTCTCCGATTTTTTCTCGTAAACAAAAAAGATATTTAGGCATAACAAAATGAAAATTTTAGAGTTCAAGTATGGAAAAAAATATTTGAAAATTATTTCACGCACTAAAAATGTACTCCAAGGTTTTGTTATCCATGTTTGGGAGAATCTACTAGTACAACCCCTCATAATAAGCATGGTGGAATTTTATAGGAAAGGGACTTGTAACTGATCCTCACATGATTTAAATGTGGTGGGTATACATGCCAGAAACATGTTGAAGATGCAAGTGGAGCTAATGATCAGAAAAATTCAAGGAGTGAAAAAAATCAAATTCTCAAGTGGTTGGATATTTACCAGAGCATAACATCCCACATTTTGCCTATCCTTAAAATTCACAGATAATTTTTGGAACTATCTCTCTCGGCATTTGTGCATTTCCATCTTGGATGCTAAAATTTGTTTTCAGATCCAAACTTGAGTTTTCACTCTCCCATTTTTTCACGTAAACAAAAAAGATTTTAAGGCATAACAAAATGAAAATTTTAGAGTTCAAGTTTGCAAAATAAAATTTAAAAATTATTTCACGCACTAAAAATGAACTCAGAGGTTTTGTTATCCATGTTTGGCAGATTCCACTAGTACAACCCCTAATAATAAGCTTGGTGGAATTTTATAGGAAAGGGACTTGTAACTGATCCTAACATGCTTTCAATGTGGTGGATATGCATGCCAGAAACATGTTGAGGATGCAAGTGGACCTAATGATCCAAAATTTTCAAGGAGTTGAAAAAAATCAAATTCTCAAGTTATTGGATATTTTCTAGAGCCCAACAACCCACTTTTTGCCTGTCCTTTAAAATCACAGATACTTTTTGGAACTATCTCTCTCAGCATTTGTGCATTTCCATCTTGGATGCTCAAATTTGTTGTCAGATCCAAACTTGAGTTTTCACTCTCCCATTTTTTCTCGTAAACAAAAAAGATATTAAGGCATAACAAAATAAAAATTTCAGGGTTCATGTATGCAAAAAAAATATGAAAATTATTTCCCGCACTAAAAATGTACTCTAAGGTTTTATTATCCATGTTTGGGAGATTCCACTAGTACAACCCCTAATAATAAGCTTGGTGGAATTTTATAGGAAAGGGACTTGTAACTGATCCTAACACGCTTTAAATGTGGTGGATATGCATGCCAGAAACATGTTGAGGACGCAGGTGGACCTAATGATCAGAAAAATTCAAGCAGTGGAAAAAATCAAATTCTCAAGTGGTTGGATATTTACAGGAGCCAAATAACCCACTCTTTGCCTATCCTTTAAAATCACAGATACTTTTTGGAACTATCTCACTTAGCATTTGTGCATTTCCATCTAGGATTATCAAATTTGTTTTCAGATCCAAACTTGAGTTTTCACTCTTCCATTTTTTCACATAAACAAAAAAGATATTAAGGCATGACAAAATGAAAATTTAAGAGGTCATGTATGCAAAAAAAAATTGAAAATTATTTCACGCACTAAAAATGAACTCCAAGGTTTTTCTATCCATGTTTGGGAGATTCCACTAGTACAACGCCTAATAATACGCTAGGTGGAATTTTATAGGAAAGGGACTTGTAACTGATCCTAACATGCTTTAAATGTGGTGGAAATGCTTGCCAGAAACATTTTGAGGATGCAAGTGGACCTAATGATCAAAAAATTTCAAGGAGTGGAAAAAATCAAATTCTCAAGTGGTTGGATATTTACCAGAGCCAAAGAACCCACTTTTTGCGTATCCTTAAAAATCACAGATACTTTTTGGAACTATCTCTCTCAGCAATAGTGCTTTTCCATGTTGGATGGTCAAATTTGTTTTCAGATCCAAACTAGAGTTTTCACTCTCCCATTTTTTCACGTAAACTAAAAATATATTAAGGCATAACAAAATAAAAATTTTGGAGTTCATGTATGCAAAAAAAAATTTGAAAATTATTTCACCCGCTAAAAATGAACTCCAAGGTTTTGTTATCCATGTTTGGGAGATTCCACTAGTACAACCCCTAATAATAAGCTTGGTGGAATTTTATAGGAAAGGGCCTTGTAACTGATCCTAACATGCTTTAAATGTGGTGGATATGGATGCCAGAAACATGTTGAGGATGCAAGTGGACCTAATGATTAGAAAAATTCAAGCAGTAGAAAAAATAAAATTCTCAAGTGGTTGGATATTCACCAGAGCCAAACAACCCACTTTTTGCCTAACCTTAAAAATCATAGAAACTTTTTGGAACTATCTCTCTCAGCATTTGTGCATTTCCATCTTGGATGGTCAAATTTGTTTTCAGATCCAAACTTGCGCTTTCACTCTCCGATTTTTTCACATAAACAAAATAGATATTAAGGCATAACAAAATAAAAATTTTAGAGTTCATGTTTGCAAAAAAAAATTTGAAAATTATTTTACGCACTAAAAATGAACTCCAAGGTTTTGTTATCCATGTTTGGGAGATTCCACTACTACAACCCCTAATAATAAGCTAGGTGGAATTTTATAGGAAAGGGACTTGTAACTGATCCTAACATGCTTTAAATGTGGCGAATATGCATGCCAGAAACATGCTGAGGATGCAAGTGGACCTAATGATCAAAAAATTTCAAGGAGTGGAAAAAATCAAATTCTCAACTGGTCGGATATTTGCCAAAGCCAAAAACCCACTTTTTGCCTATCCTTAAAAATCACAGATACTTTTTGGAACTATCTCTCTCAGCATTTGTGCATGTCCATCTTGGATGGTCAAATTTGTTTTTAGATCCAAACTAGAGCTTTCACTCTCCCATTTTTTCACGTAAACAAAAAAGATATTAAGGCATAACAAAATGAAAATTTTAGAGTTCATGTATGCAAAAAAAAAAATTGAAAATTATTTCACGCACTAAAAATGAACTCCAAGGTTTTTTTATCCATGTTTGGGAGATTCCACTAGTACAATCCCTCAAAATAAGCTTGGTGGAATTTTATAGGAAAGGGACTTGTAACTGATCCTAACATGCTTTAAATGTGGTGGATATGCATGCCAAAAACATGTTGAGGATGCAAGAGGACCTAACGATCCAAAAATTTCAAGGAGTGGAAAAAATCAAATTCTGATGTGGTTGCATATTTACCAGAGCATAACTACTGACATTTTGCCTATCCTTAAAAATCACAGATACTTTTTGGAACTATCTCTCTCAGCATTTGTGCATTTCCATCTTGGATGCTCAAATTTTTTTTTCAGATCCAAACTAGAGCTTTCACTCTCCAATTTTTTCACGTAAACAAAAAAGATATTCAGGCATAACAAAATGAAAATATTATAGTAAATGTATGCAAAAAAAAAAAATTGAAAATTATTTCACTTACTAAAAATGAACTCCAAGGTTTTTTTATCCATGTTTGGGAGATTCCACTAGTACAACCCCTAATAATAAGCTTGGTGGAATTTGATAGGAAAAAATCTTGTAACTGATCCTAACATGGTTTAAATGTGGTGGATATGCATGCCAAAAACATGTTGAGGATGCAAGTGGACCTAATGATCCAAAAATTTCTAGGAGTGGAAAAAATCAAATTCTCAAGCGGTTGGATATTTACCAGATCATAACAACCCACTTTTTGCCTATCCTTAAAAATCACAGATACTTTTTGGAACTATCTCTCTCAGCATTTGTGCATGTCCATCTTGGATGCTCAAATTTGTTTTCAGATCCAAACTTCAATTTTCACTCTCCCATTTTCTCTCGTAAACAAAAAAGATATAAAGGCATAACGAAATAAAAAATTTAGAGTTCATGTATGCAAAAAAAAAATTGGAAATTATTTCACGCACTAAAAATGAACTCCAAGATTTTGTTATCCATGTTTGGGACATACCACTAGTAAAACCACTAATATAAAGCTTGGTGGAATTTTATAAGAAAGGGACTTGTAACTGATCCTAGAATGCTCTAAATGTGGTGGATATGCATGCCAGAAACATGTTGAGGATGCAAGTGGACCTAATCATCCAAAAATTTCAAGGAGTGGAAAAAATCAAAATCTCAAGTGGTTGGATATTTACCTGAGCCAAACAACAGACTTTTTCCCTGTCCTTAAAATTCACGGATTCTTTTTGGAACTATCTCTCTCAGCATTTGTGCATTTCCATCTTGGATGCTCAAATTTGTTTTCAGAACCAACCTAGAGGTTTCACTCTCCCATTTTTTCACGTAAACAAAAAAGATATTAAGGCATAACAAAATGAAAATTAAAAGTTCATGTATGCAAAAAAAAATTTGAAAATTATTTCACGGACTAAAAATAAACTCCATGGTTTTGTTATCCATGTATGGGAGATTCCACTAGTACAACCCTTAATAATAAGCTTGGTGGAATTTTATAGGAAAGGGACTTGTAACTGATCCTAACATGCTTTAAATGTGGTGGATATGCATGCCAGAAACATGTTGAGGATGGAAGTGGACCTAATGATCCACAAATTTCAAGGGGTGGAAAAAATCAAATTCTCAAGTGGTTGGATATTTACCAGAGCCAAACAACCCACTTTTTGCCTATCCTTAAATATCACAGATACTTTTTGGAACTATCTCACTCAGCATTTGTGCATTTCCATCTTGGATGCCCAAATTTGTTTTCAGATCCAAATTTCAGTTTTCACTCTCCCATTTTTCCACGTAAACAAAAAAGATATTAAGGCATAACAAAATGAAAATTTTAGAGTTCATGAAAGCAAAACAAAAATTTGAAAATTATTTCACCCGCTAAAAATGAACTCCAAGGTTTTGTTATCCATGTTTGGGAGATTCCACTAGTACAACCCCTAATAATAAGCTTGGTGGAATTTTATAGGAAAGGGCCTTGTAACTGATCCTAACATGCTTTAAATGTGGTGGATATGGATGCCAGAAACATGTTGAGGATGCAAGTGGACCTAATGATTAGAAAAATTCAAGGAGTAGAAAAAATAAAATTCTCAAGTGGTTGGATATTCACCAGAGCCAAACAACCCACTTTTTGCCTAACCTTAAAAATCATAGAAACTTTTTGGAACTATCTCTCTCAGCATTTGTGCATTTCCATCTTGGATGGTCAAATTTGTTTTCAGATCCAAACTTGCGCTTTCACTCTCCGATTTTTTCACATAAACAAAATAGATATTAAGGCATAACAAAATGAAAATTTTAGAGTTCATGTTTGCAAAAAAAAATTTGAAAATTATTTTACGCACTAAAAATGAACTCCAAGGTTTTGTTATCCATGTTTGGGAGATTCCACTACTACAACCCCTAATAATAAGCTAGGTGGAATTTTATAGGAAAGGGACTTGTAACTGATCCTAACATGCTTTAAATGTGGCGAATATGCATGCCAGAAACATGCTGAGGATGCAAGTGGACCTAATGATCAAAAAATTTCAAGGAGTGGAAAAAATCAAATTCTCAACTGGTCGGATATTTGCCAAAGCCAAAAACCCACTTTTTGCCTATCCTTAAAAATCACAGATACTTTTTGGAACTATCTCTCTCAGCATTTGTGCATGTCCATCTTGGATGGTCAAATTTGTTTTTAGATCCAAAATAGAGCTTTCACTCTCCCATTTTTTCACGTAAACAAAAAAGATATTAAGGCATAACAAAATGAAAATTTTAGAGTTCATGTATGCAAAAAAAAAAATTGAAAATTATTTCACGCACTAAAAATGAACTCCAAGGTTTTTTTATCCATGTTTGGGAGATTCCACTAGTACAATCCCTCAAAATAAGCTTGGTGGAATTTTATAGGAAAGGGACTTGTAACTGATCCTAACATGCTTTAAATGTGGTGGATATGCATGCCAAAAACATGTTGAGGATGCAAGAGGACCTAACGATCCAAAAATTTCAAGGAGTGGAAAAAATCAAATTCTGATGTGGTTGCATATTTACCAGAGCATAACTACTGACATTTTGCCTATCCTTAAAAATCACAGATACTTTTTGGAACTATCTCTCTCAGCATTTGTGCATTTCCATCTTGGATGCTCAAATTTTTTTTTCAGATCCAAACTAGAGCTTTCACTCTCCAATTTTTTCACGTAAACAAAAAAGATATTCAGGCATAACAAAATGAAAATATTATAGTAAATGTATGCAAAAAAAAAAAATTGAAAATTATTTCACTTACTAAAAATGAACTCCAAGGTTTTTTTATCCATGTTTGGGAGATTCCACTAGTACAACCCCTAATAATAAGCTTGGTGGAATTTGATAGGAAAAAATCTTGTAACTGATCCTAACATGGTTTAAATGTGGTGGATATGCATGCCAAAAACATGTTGAGGATGCAAGTGGACCTAATGATCCAAAAATTTCTAGGAGTGGAAAAAATCAAATTCTCAAGCGGTTGGATATTTACCAGATCATAACAACACACTTTTTGCCTATCCTTAAAAATCACAGATACTTTTTGGAACTATCTCTCTCAGCATTTGTGCATGTCCATCTTGGATGCTCAAATTTGTTTTCAGATCCAAACTTCAATTTTCACTCTCCCATTTTCTCTCGTAAACAAAAAAGATATAAAGGCATAACGAAATAAAAAATTTAGAGTTCATGTATGCAAAAAAAAAATTGGAAATTATTTCACGCACTAAAAATGAACTCCAAGATTTTGTTATCCATGTTTGGGACATACCACTAGTAAAACCACTAATATAAAGCTTGGTGGAATTTTATAAGAAAGGGACTTGTAACTGATCCTAGAATGCTCTAAATGTGGTGGATATGCATGCCAGAAACATGTTGAGGATGCAAGTGGACCTAATCATCCAAAAATTTCAAGGAGTGGAAAAAATCAAAATCTCAAGTGGTTGGATATTTACCTGAGCCAAACAACAGACTTTTTCCCTGTCCTTAAAATTCACGGATTCTTTTTGGAACTATCTCTCTCAGCATTTGTGCATTTCCATCTTGGATGCTCAAATTTGTTTTCAGAACCAACCTAGAGGTTTCACTCTCCCATTTTTTCACGTAAACAAAAAAGATATTAAGGCATAACAAAATGAAAATTAAAAGTTCATGTATGCAAAAAAAAATTTGAAAATTATTTCACGGACTAAAAATAAACTCCATGGTTTTGTTATCCATGTATGGGAGATTCCACTAGTACAACCCTTAATAATAAGCTTGGTGGAATTTTATAGGAAAGGGACTTGTAACTGATCCTAACATGCTTTAAATGTGGTGGATATGCATGCCAGAAACATGTTGAGGATGGAAGTGGACCTAATGATCCACAAATTTCAAGGGGTGGAAAAAATCAAATTCTCAAGTGGTTGGATATTTACCAGAGCCAAACAACCCACTTTTTGCCTATCCTTAAATATCACAGATACTTTTTGGAACTATCTCACTCAGCATTTGTGCATTTCCATCTTGGATGCCCAAATTTGTTTTCAGATCCAAATTTCAGTTTTCACTCTCCCATTTTTCCACGTAAACAAAAAAGATATTAAGGCATAACAAAATGAAAATTTTAGAGTTCATGAAAGCAAAACAAAAATTTGAAAATTATTTCATGCACTAAAAATGAACTCCTAAGTTTTCTTGTCCATGTTTGGGAGATTCCACTAGTACAACCCCTAATAATAAGCTTGGTGTAATTTTAAAGGAATGGGACTTGTAACTGATTCTAACATGCTTTAAATGTGGTGGATATGCATGCCAGAAACATGTTGACGATGCAAGTGGACCTAATGATCCAAAAATTTCAAATAGTAGAAACAAATCAAATTCTCAAGTTATTGGATATTTTCCAGAGCCAAACAACCCACTTTTTGCCTATCCTTTGAAATAACAGATACTTTTTGGAACTTTCTCTCTCAGCATTTGTGCATTTCCTTCTTGGATACTAAAATTTGTTTTCAGATCCAAACTTGAGTTTTCACTCTCCCATTTTTTATCGTAAACAAAAAAGATATTAAACCATAACAAAATAAAAATTTTAGAGTTCATGTATGCAAAAAAAAATTTGAAAATTATTTCATGCACTAAAAATGAACTCCAAGGTTTTGTTATCCATGTTTGGTAGATTCCACTAGTACAACCCCTAATAATAAGCTAGGTGTAATTTTAAAGGAAAGGGACTTGTAATTGATCCTAACATGCTTTAAATGTGGTGGATATGCATGCCAGAAACATGTTGAGGATGCAAGTGGACCTAAAGATCCAAAAATTTGAAGGAGTGGAAAAAATCAAATTCTCAAGTGATTGGATATTTACTAGAGCCTAACAACCCACTTTTTGCCTATCCTTAAAAATCACAAATACTTTTTGGAACTATCTCTCTATGCATTTGTGCATTTCCATCTTGGATGCTAAAATTTGTTTTCAGATTCAAACTTGAGTTTTCACTCTCCCATTTTTTCTCGTAAAATAAAAGATATTAAGGCGTAACAAAATAAAAATTTTAGAGTTCATGTATGCAAAAAAAAATTGAAAATTATTTCACGCTGAAAAATGAACTCCAAGGTTTTGTTATCCATGTTTGGGTGATTCTACTAGTACGACCCCTAATAATAAGCTTGGGGTAATTTTAAAGGAAAAGGACTTGTAACTGATCCTAACATGCTTTAAATGTGGTGGATATGCATGCCAGAAACAATCTGAGGATGCAAGTGGACCTAGTGATTCAAAAATTTCAAGTGATTGGATCTTTACTAGAGCCAAACAACCCACTTTTGGCCTATCCTTAAAAATCACAAATACTTTTTGGAACTATCTCTCTCAGCATTTGTGTATTTCCATCTTGGATGCTCAAATTTGTGTTCAGATCCAAACTTGAGTTTTCACTCTCCCATTTTTTTTCGTAAACAAAAATGATATTAAGGCATAACAAAATGAAAATTTTAGAGTTAATGTATGCAAAAAAAATTTGAAAATTATTTCACGCTCTAAAAATGAATACCAAGGTTTTGTTATCCATGTTTGGGAGATTCCACAAGTACAACCCCTAATAATAAGCTAGGTGGAATTTTATAGGAAAGGGACTCGTAACTGATCCTAACGTGCTTTAAATGAGGTGGATATGCATTGCAGAAACATGTTGAGGATGCAAGTGGACCTAATGATCCAAAAATTTCAAGGAGTGGGAAAAATCAAATTCTCAAGTGGTTGGATATTTTCCTTAGCCAAACAACCCACTTTTTGCCAATCCTTAAAAATCACAGATACTTTTTGGAACTATCTCTCTCAGCATTTGGGAATTACCATCTTGGATGGTCAAATTTGTTTTCAGTTCCAAACTAGAACTTTGACTCTCCCATTTTTTCACGTAAAAAAAAAAGATATTAAGGCATAACAAAATGAAAATTTTAGAGTTCATGTATGCAAACAAAATTTTTTTAATTATTCCACGCACTAAAAATGAACTCCATGGTTTTGTTATCAATGTTTGGGAGATTCCACTAGTACAACCTCTAATAATAAGCTTGGTGGAATTTTGTAGCAAAGGGACTTGTTGATCCTAACTTGCTTTAAATGTGGTGGATATGCATGCCAGAAGCATGTTGAGGATGCAAGTGGACCTAATGATCCAAAAATTTCAAGGAGTGGAAAAAATCAAAATCTCTATTTGTTGGATATTTACTAGAGCCAAACAACCCACTTTTTGCCTATCCTTAAAAATCAAAAATACTTTTTGGAACTATCTCTCTATGCATATGTGCATTTCCATCTTGGATGCTAAAATTTGTTTTCAGATCCAAACTTGAGTTTTCACTCTCCTATTTTTTCTCGTAAAATCAAAGATATTAAGGCGTAACAAAATAAAAATTTTAGAGTTCATGTATGCAAAAAAAATTTTGAAAATTATTTCACGCTGTAAAAATGAACTCCAAGGTTTTGTTATCCATGTTTGGGAGATTCCACTAGTACGACCCCTAATAATAAGCTTGGTGTAATTTTAAAGGAAAGGGACTTGTAACTGATCCTAACATGCTTTAAATGTGGTGGATATGCCTGCCAGAAATAATCTGAGGATGCAAGTGGACCTAGTGATTCAAAAATTTCAAGGAGTGGAAAAAATCAAATGCTCAAGTGATTGGATCTTTACTAGAGCCAAACAACCCACTTGTTGCCTATCCTTAAAAATCACAGATATTTTTTAGAACTATCTCTCTCAGCATTTGTGCATTTCCATCTGGGTTGCTAAAATTTTTTTTCAGATCCAAACTTGAGCTTTCTCTCTTCCATTTTTTCTCGTAAACAAAAAAGATATTAAGGCATAACAAAATGAAAATTTTAGAGTTCATGTACGCAAAAAAAATTTGAAAATTATTTCACGCACTAAAAATGAACTCCAAGGTTTTGTTATCCATTTTTGAGAGATTCCACTAGTACAACCCCTAATAATAAGCTTGGTGGAATTTTATACGAAAGGGCCTTGTAACTGATCCTAACATGCTTTAAATGTAGTGGATATGCATGCCAGAAACATGTTGAGGATGCAAGTGGACCTAATGATCAGAAAAATTCAAGGAGTGGAAAAAATCAAATTCTCAAGTGGTTGGATATTTACCAGAGCCAAACTACCCACTTTTTGCCTATCCTTTAAAATCACAAATACTTTTTGGAACTATCACTCTCAGCATTTGTGCATTTCCATCTTGGATGCTCAAATTTGTTTTCAGATCCAAACTTGAACTTTGACTCTCCCATTTTTTCTCGTAAACAAAAAAGATATTAAGGCATAAAAAAATGAAAATTTTAGAGTTCATGTATGACAAAAAAAAATTGAAATTATTTCACGCACTAAAAATGAACTCCAAGGTTTTGTTATCCATGTTTGGGAGATTCCACTAGTACAACCCGTAATAATAAGCTTCGTGGAATTTTATAGAAAAGGGCATTGTAACTGATCCTAACATGCTTTAAATGTAGTGGATATGCATGCCAGAAACATGTTGAGGATGCAAGTGGACCTAATGATCAGAAAAATTCAATGAGTGGAAAAAATTTAATTCTCAAGTGGTTGGATATTTACCAGAGCCAAACAACCCACTCTTTGCCTATCCTTTAAAATCACAGATACTTTTTGGAACTATCTCTCTCAGCTTTTGTGCATTTCCATCTTGGATGCTCAAATTTGTTTTCCGATCCAAACTTGAGTTTTCACTCTCCCATTTTTTCTAGTAAACAAAAAAGATATTAAGGCATAACAAAATGAAAATTTTAGAGTTCCTGTATACAAAAAAAATTTTGAAAATTATTTCACGCGCTAAAAATGAACTCCAAGGTTTTATTATCCATGTTTGGGAGATTCCACTAGTACAACCCCTAATAATAAGCTTGGTGGAATTTTATAGGAAAGGGACTTGTAACTGATTCTAACATGCTTTAACTGCAGTCGATATGCAAGCCAGAAACATGTTGAGGATGCAAGTGGACCTCGTGATCCAAAAATTTCAAGGAGAGGAAAAAATCAACTTCTCAAGTGATATGATATTTACTAGAGCCAAACATCCCACTTTTTTCCTATCCTTAAAAATCATAAATACTTTTTGGAACTATCTCTCTATGCATTTGTGCATTTCCATCTTGGATGCTCAAAATTTTTTTCGGATCCAAACTTGAGTTTTCACTCTCCCATTTTTTCTCGTAAACAAAAAAGATATTAAGGCGTAACAAAATAAAAAAAATTAGAGTTCATGTATGCAAAAAAAAAATTGAAAATTATTTCACGCTCTAAAAATGAACACCAAGGTTTTGTTATCCATGATTGGGAGATTCCACTAGTACAACCCCTAATAATAAGCTAGGTGGATTTTTATAGGAAGGGGACTTGTAACTGATCCTAACATGCTTTAAATGTGGTGGATATGCATGGCAGAAACATATTGAGGATGCAAGTCGACCTAATGATCCAAAAATTTCAAGGAGTGGAAAAAATCAAATTCTCTAGTGGTTGGATATTTTCCTGAGCATAACAACCCACTTTTTGCCTATTCTTAAAAATCACAGATTCTTTTTGGAACTATCTCTCTCCACATTTGTGCATTTCCATCTTGGATGCTCAAATTTGTTTTCAGATCCAAACTTGTGTTTTCACTCTCCGATTTTTTCTCGTAAACAAAAAAGATATAAAGGCATAACAAAATGAAATTTTTAGAGTTCAAGAATGGAAAAAAAATTTGAAAATTATTTCACGCACTAAAAATGAACTCCAAGGTTTTGTTATCCATATTTGGGAGAATCTACTAGTATACCCCCTCATAATAAGCTTGGTGGAATTTCATAGGAAAGGGACTTGTAACTGATCCTAACATGCTTTAAATGTGGTGGGTATGCATGCCAGAAACATGTTGAAGATGCAAGTGGAGCTAATGATCCGAAAAATTCAAGGCGTGAAAAAAATCAAATTCTCAAAAGTTGGATATTTACCAGAGCATAACATCCCACATTTTGCCTATCCTTAAAATTCACAGATATTTTTTGGAACTATCTCTCTCAGCATTTGTGCATTTCCATCTTGGATGCTAAAATCTGTTTTCAGATCCAAACTTGAGTTTTCACTCTCCCATTTTTTCACGTAAACAAAAAAGATTTTAAGGCATAACAAAATGAAAATTTTAGAGTTCATGTATGCAAAATAAAATTTGAAAATTATTTCACGCACTAAAAATGAACTCAGAGGTTTTGTTATCCATGTTTGGGAGATTCCACTAGTACAACCCCTAATAATAAGCTTGGTGGAATTTTATAGGAAAGGGACTTGTAACTGATCCTAACATGCTTTAAATGTGGTGGATTTGCATGCCAGAAACTTGTTGAGGATGCAAGTGGACCTAATGATCAGAAAAATTCAAGGATTGGAAAAAATCAAATTCTCAAGTGGTTGAATATTTACTAGAGCCAAACAACCCACTTTTTGCCTAACCTTGAAAATGACAGAAACTTTTTGGAACTATCTCTCTCAGCATTTGTGCATTTCCATCTTGGATGGTCAAATTTGTTTTCAGATCCAAACTTGTGCTTTCACTCTCCCATTTTTTCACATAAACAAAAAAGATTTAAGGCATAACAAAATGAAAATTTTAGAGTTCAATTTTTCAAAAAAAAATTTGAAAATTATTTTACGCACTAAAAATGAACTCCAAGGTTATGTTATCCATGTTTGGAAGATTCCACTACTACAACCCCTAATAATAAGATAGGTAGAATTTTATAGGAAAGGGACTTGTAACTGATCCTAACATGCTTTAATTGTGGCGGATATGCATGCCAGAAATATGTTGAGGATGCAAGTGGACCTAATGATCCAAAAATTTCAAGGAGTGAAAAAAATCAAATTTTAAAGTGGTCGGATATTTACCAGAGCCAAAAACCCAGTTTTTGCCTATCTTTAAAAATCACAGATACTTTTTGGAACTATCTCTCTCAGCATTTGTGCATGTCCATCTTGGATGGTCAAATTTGTTTTCAGATCTAAACTAGCGCTTCCACTCTCCCATTTTTTCACATAAACAAAAGAGATATTCAGGCATAACAAAATGAAAATTTTAGAGTTCATGTATGCAAAAAAAAAAATTGAAAATTATTTCACGCACTAAAAATGAACTCCAAGGTTTTGTTATCCATGTTTGGGAGATTCCACTAGTACAACCCCAAATAATTAGCTTGGTGGAATTTTATAGCAAAGGGACTTGTAACTGATCCTAACATGCTTTAAATGTGGTGGATATGCATGCCAAAAACATGTTGAGGATGCAAGTGGACCTAATGATCCAAAAATTTCAAGGAGTGGAAAAAATCAAATTCTCAAGAGGTTGGATATTTCCAGAGCATAAGAACCCACTTTTTGCCTATCCTTAAAAATCATAGATACTTTTTGGAACTATCTCTCTCAGCATTTGTGCATTTCCATCTTGGATACCCAAATTTGTTTTCAGATCCAAACTTGAGTTTTAACTCTCCCATTTTTTCTCGTAAACAAAACAGATATTAAGGCATAACAAAATGAAAATTTTAGAGTTCATGTATGCAACAAAAAATTGAAAATTATTCCACGCACTAAAAATGAATTCCAAGGTTTTGTTATCCATGTTTGGGAGATTCCACTAGTACAACCCCTAATAATAAGCTTGGTGGAATTTTATAGGAAAGGGACTTGTAACTGATCCTAACATGCTTTGAATGTGGTGGATATGCATGCCAGAAACATGCTGAGGACGCAAGTGGACATAATGATCCAAAAATTTCAAGGAGTGGAAAAAATCAAATTCTCAAGTGGTTGGATATTTACCAGAGCCAAAAACCCACTTTTTGCCTATCCTTAAAAATCACAGATACTTTTTGGAAATATCTCTCTCAGCATTTGTGCATGTCCTTCTTGGATGGTCAAATTTGTTTTAAGATCCAAACTAGAGCTTTCACTCTCCCATTTTTTCACGTAAACAAAAAAGATATTAAGGCATAACTAAATGAAAATTTTAGAGTTCATGTATGCAAAAAAAGAAAATAGAAAATTATTTCACGCACTAAAAATGAACTCCAAGGTTTTGTTATCCATGTTTGGGAGATTCCACTAGTACAACCCCTAATAATAAGCTTGGTGGAATTTTATAGCAAAGGGACTTGTAACTGATCCTAACATGCTTTAAATGTGGTGGATATGCATGCCAAAAACATGTTGAGGATGCAAGTGGACCTAATGATCCAAAAATTTCAAGGAGTGGAAAAAATCAAATTCTCAAGAGGTTGGATATTTCCAGAGCATAACAACCCACTTTTTGCCTATCCTTAAAAATCATACATACTTTATGGAACTATCTCTCTCAGCATTTGTGCATTTCCATCTTGGATACTCAAATTTGTTTTCAGATCCAAACTTGAGTTTTAACTCTCCCATTTTTTCTCGTAAACAAAACAGATATTAAGGCATAACAAAATGAAAATTTTAGAGTTCACGTATGCAACAAAAAATTGAAAATTATTCCACGCACTAAAAATGAATTCCAAGGTTTTGTTATCCATGTTTGGGAGATTCCACTAGTACAACCCCTAATAATAAGCTTGGTGGAATTTTATAGGAAAGGGACTTGTAACTGATCCTAACATGCTTTGAATGTGGTGGATATGCATGCCAGAAACATGCTGAGGACGCAAGTGGACATAATGATCCAAAAATTTCAAGGAGTGGAAAAAATCAAATTCTCAAGTGGTTGGATATTTACCAGAGCCAAAAACCCACTTTTTGCCTATCCTTAAAAATCACAGATACTTTTTGGAACTATCTCTCTCAGAATTTGTGCATGTCCTTCTTGGATGGTCAAATTTGTTTTAAGATCCAAACTAGAGCTTTCACTCTCCCATTTTTTCACGTAAACAAAAAAGATATTAAGGCATAACTAAATGAAAATTTTAGAGTTCATGTATGCAAAAAAAGAAAATAGAAAATTATTTCACGCACTAAAAATGAACTCCAAGGTTTTGTTATCCATGTTTGGGAGATTCCACTAGTACAACCCCTAATAATAAGCTTGGTGGAATTTTATAGCAAAGCGACTTGTAACTGATCCTAACATGCTTTAAATGTCGTGGATATGGATGCCAAAAATATGTTGAGGATGCAAGTGGACCTAATGATCCAAAAATTTCAAGGAGTGGAAAAAATCAAATTCTCATGAGGTTGAATATTTACCAGAGAATAACTACTGACTTTTTGCCTATCCTTAAAAAACACAGATACTCTTTGGAACTATCTCTCTCAGCATTTGTGCATTTCCATCTTGGATGCTCAAATAATTTTTCAGATTCAAACATGAGTTTTCATTCTGCCATTTTTTCTCATAAACAAAACATATATTAAGGCATAACAAATTGAAAATTTTAGAGTTCATGTATGCTAAAAAAATTTGAAAATTATTTCACGCACTAAAAATGAACTCCATGGTTTTGTTCTCCATGTTTGGGAGATTCCACTAGTACAACCCCTAATAATAAGCTTGGTGGACTTTTATAGGAAAGGGCCTTGTAACTGATCCTAACATGGTTTAAATGTGGTGGATATGCATGCAAGAAACATGTTGAGGATGCAAGTGGACCTAATGATCCAAAAATTTCAAGGAGTGGAAAAAATCAAATTCTCAAGTGGTCGGATATTTACCGGAGCCAAAAACCAAGTTTTTGCCTATCCTTGAAAATCACAGATACTTTTTGGGACTATCTCTCTCAGCATTTGTGCATGTCCATCTTGGATGGTCGAATTTGTTTTCAGATCCAAACTAGAGCTTTCACTCTCCCATTTTTTAACGTAAACAAAAAAGATATTAAGGCATAACAAAATGAAAATTTTAGAGTTCATGTATGCAAAAAAAAAATTGAAAATTATTTCACGCACTAAAAATGAAATCCAAGGTTTTCTTCTCCATGTTTGGGAGATTCCACTAGTACAACTCCTAATAAGAAGCATGGTGGATTTTTATAGGAAATGGACTCTTAACTGATCCTAACATGCTTTAAATGTGGTAGATATGCATGCCATAAACATGTTGAGGATGCAAGTGGACCTAAAGATCCAAAAATTTCAAAGAGTGGAAAAAATCAAATTCTCAACTAGTTGGATATTTACCAGAGCATAACAACCCACTTTTTGCCTATCCTTAAAAATCACAGATACTTTTTGGAACTATCTCTCTCAGATTTGTGCCTTTCCATCTTGGATGCTCAAATTTTTTTTCAGATCCAAACTTGAGTTTTCACTCTCCCATTTTTTCTAGTAGACAAAAAAGATATTAAGGCCGAACAAAATGAAAATTTTAGAGTTCATGTATGAAAAAAAAATTTGAAAATTATTTCACGCACTAAAAATGAACTCCAAGGTTTTGTTATCCATGTTTAAGAGTTTCCACTAGTACAACCCCTAACAATAACCTTGGTGGAATTTTATAGCAAAAGGGCCTTGTAACTGATCCTAGCATGCTTTAAATGTGGTGGATAAGCATGCCAGAAACATGTTGAGGATGCAAGTTGACCTAATGATCAGAAAAATTCAAGGAGTGGAAAAAATCCAATTCTCAAGTGGTTGGATATTTACCAGAGCCAAACAACCCACTCATTGCCTATCCTTTAAAATCACATATACTTTTTGGAACTATCTCTCTCAGCATTTGTGCATTTCCATCTTGGATGCTCAAATTTGATTTTAGATCCAAACTTGAGTTTTCATTCTCCCTTTTTTTCTCGTAAACAAAAAAGATTTTAAGGCATAACAAAATGAAAATTTTAGAGTTCATGTATGCAAAAAAAAATTTGAAAATTATTTCACGCACTAAAAATGAACTCGAAGGTTTTGTTATCCATGTTTGGGAGATTCCACTAGTAAAACCCCTAATAATAAGCTTGGTGGAATTTTATAGGAAAGGGACTTGTAACTGATCCTAACATGCTTTAAATGTGGAGGATATGCATGCCAGAAACATGTTGAGGACGCAAGTGGACCTAATGATCAGAAAAATTCAAGGAGCGGAAAAAATCAAATTCTCAAGTGGTTGGATATTTACCATAGCCAAACAACCCACTCTTTGCCTATCTTTTAAAATCACATATAATTTTTGGAACTACCTCTCTTACAATTTGTGCATTTCCATCTTGGATTATAAAATTTCTTTCCAGATCCAAACTTGAGTTTTCACTTTTCCATTTTTCTCGTAAACAAAAAAGATATTAAGGCATAAATAAGTGAAAATTTTAGAGCTCATGTATGCAAAAAAAAAAAATTGGATAATTATTTTTGTCATTAAAAATGAACTACAACGTTTTGTTATCCATGTTTGGGAGATTCCACTAGTACAACGCCTAATAATAAGCTTGGTGGAATTTTAAAGAAAAGGGATTTTAAACTGATCCTAACATGCTTTAAATGTGGTGGATATGCATGCCAGAAACATTTTGAGGATGCAAGTGGACCTAGAGATCCAAAAATTTCAAGGAGAGGAAAAAATAAAATTCTCAAATGATTGGATATTTACGAGAGCCAAGCAACCCACTTTTTGCCTATCCTTAAAAATCACAAATACTTTTCGGAACTATCTCTCTATGTATTTGTGCATTTCCATCTTGGATGCTCAAATTTGTTTTCGGATCCAAACTTGAGTTTTCACTCTCCCAATTTTCTCGTAAACAAAAAAGAAATTAAGGCATAACTAAATGAAAATTTTAGAGTTCATGAATGCAAAAAAAATTTCAAAATTATTTCACGCTCTAAAAATGAACTCCAAGGTTTTGTTATCCATGTTTGGGAGACAAGCCCTAATAATAAGCTAGGTGGAATTTTATAGGAAAGGGACTTGTAACTGATCTTAACATGCTTTAAATGTGGTGGATATGCATGCCAGAAATATGTTGAGGATGCAAGTGGACCTAATGATCCAAAAATTTCATGGAGTGGAAAAAATCAAATTCTCAACTGGTTGGATATTTACTAGAGCCAAAAACCCACTTTTTGCCTATCCTTAAAAATCACAGATACTTTTTGGAACTATCTCTCTAAGCATTTGTTCATTTCCATCATGGATGGTCAAATTTGTTTTCAGATCCAAACTTGAACTTTCACTCTCCCATTTTTTCACATAAACAAAAAAAATATTAAGGCATAAATAAATGAAAATTTTAGAGTTCATGTATGCAAAAAAAAAAATTGAAAATTATTTCAGTCACTAAAAATGAACTCCAACATTTTGTTATCCATGTTTGGGAGATTCTACTAGTACAACACCTAATAATAAGCTTGGTGGAATTTTAAAGAAAAGGGACTTGTAACTGATCCTAACATGCTTTAAATGTGGTCGATATGCATGCCAGAAGCATGTTGAGGATGCAAGTGGACCTAGTGATCCAAAAATTTCAAGGAGAGGAAAAAATCAAATTCTCAAGTGATTGGATATTTACGAGAGCCAAACAACCCACTTTTTGCCTATCCTTAAAAATCACAAATACTTTTTGGAACTATCTCTCTATGCATTAGTGCATTTCCATCTTCGATGCTCAAATTTGTTTTCGAATCCAAAATTGAGTTTTCACTCTCCCATTTTTTCTCGTAAACAAAAATGATATTAAGGCATAACAAAATGAAATTTTTCGAGTTCATGTGTGCAAAAAAAATTTGAAAATTGTTTCACACTCTAGAAATGAACTCCAAGGTTTTGTTATCCATGTTTAGGAGATTCCACTAGTACAAACCCTAATAATAAGCTTGGTCGAATTTATAGGAAAGGGACTTGTAACTGATCCTAACATGCTTTAAATGTGGTGGATATGCATGGCAGAAACATGTTGATGATGCAAGTGGACCTAATGATCCAAAAATTTCAAGGAGTGGAAAAAATCAAATTCTCAATTGGTTGGATATTTACCAAAGCCAAAACCCAGTTTTTGCCTATCTTTAAAAATCACAGATACTTTTTGGAACTATCTCTCTCATCATTTGTGCATGTCCATCTTGGATGGTCAAATTTGTTTTCAGATCCAAACTTGAGCTTTCACTCTCCCATTTTTTCATGTAAAAAAAAAATATATTAAGGCATAAATAAATGAAAATTTTAGAGTTCATGTATGCAAAAAAAAAAATTGAAAATTATTTCAGTCACTAAAAATGAACTCCAACATTTTGTTATCCATGTTTGGGAGATTCCACTAGTACAACGCCTAATAATAAGCTTGGTGGAATTTTAAAGAAAAGGGACTTGTAACTGATCCTAACATGCTTTAAATGTGGTGGATATGCTTGCCAGAAACATGATGAGGATGCAAGTGGACCTAGTGATCCAAAAATTTCAAGGAGAGGAAAAAATCAAATTCTCAAGTGATTGGATATTTACGAGAGCCAAACAACCCACTTTTTGCCTATCCTTAAAAATCACAAATACTTTTTGGAACTATCTCTCTATCCATTAGTGCATTTCCATCTTGGATGCTCAAATTTGTTTTCGAATCCAAAATTGAGTTTTCACTCTCCCATTTTTTCTTGTAAACAAAAATGATATTAAGGCATAACAAAATGAAATTTTTAGAGTTCATGTATGCAAAAAAAAATTGAAAATTGTTTCACACTCTAAAAATGAACTCCAAGGTTTTGTTATCCATGTTTGGGAGATTCCACTAGTACAACCCCTAATAATAAGCTTGGTCGAATTTATAGGATAGGGACTTGTAACTGATCCTAACATGCTTTAAATGTGGTGGATATGCATGCCAAAAACATGTTGATGATGCAAGTGGACCTAAAGATCCAAAAATTTCAAGGAGTGGAAAAAATATTTTTCTCAAGTGGTTGGATATTTACCAGAGCATAACAACCCACTTTTTGTCTATCCTTAAAAATCACAGATACTTTTTGGAACTATCTCTCTCAGCATTTGTGCATTTCCATCTTGGATGCTCCAATCTATTTTCAGATCCAAACTTGAGTTTTCACTCTCCCATTTTTTCTCGTAGAAAAAAAAGATATTATTGCAATAACAAAATGAAAATTTTAGAGTTCATGTATGCAAAAAAAAATTGAAAATTATTTCACGCACTAAAAATGAACTCCAAGGTTTTCTTATCCATGTTTGGGAGATTCTACTAGTACAACCCCTAATAATAACCTAGGTGGAATTTTATAGGAAAGGGACTTGTAACTGATCCTACCTTGCTTTAAATGTGGTGGATACGCATGCCAGAAACATATTGAGGATGCAAGTGGACCTAATGATCCAAAAATTTCAACGAGTGGAAAAAATCAAATTCTCAAGTGGTTGGATGTTTTCCAGAGCCAAACAATCCACTTTTTACCTATCCTTAAAAATCATAGATACTTTTTGGAACTACCTCTCTCAGCATTTGTGCATTGCCATCTTGGAAGCTGAAATTTGTTTTCAGATCCAAACTAGAGCTTTCACTCTCCCATTTTTTCACGTAAACAAAAAAGATAATAAGGCATAACAAAATGAAAATTTTAGAGTTCAAGTATGCAAAAAAAATTTGAAAATTATTTCACGCACTAAAAATGAACTCCAAGG
Source organism: Aristolochia californica (assembly GCF_029961685.1). Taxonomy (NCBI): domain Eukaryota; kingdom Viridiplantae; phylum Streptophyta; class Magnoliopsida; order Piperales; family Aristolochiaceae; genus Aristolochia; species Aristolochia californica. The sequence goes on from NW_027181837.1 coordinate 9,765,748, forward strand.
TTTTATTATCCATGTTTGGGAGATTCCACTAGTACAACCCCTATTAATAAGCTTGGTGGAATTTTATAGGAATGGGCCTTGTAACTGATCCTAACATGGTTTAAATGTGGTGTATATGCTTGCCAGAAACATGTTGAGGATGAGAGTGGACCTAATGATCAGAAAAATTCAAGGAGTGGAAAAATTCAAATTTTCAATTGGTTGCATATTTACCAGAGCCAAACAACCCACTCTTTGCCTATGCTTTAAAATCACAGATAGTTTTTGGAACTATCTCTCTCAGCATTTGTGCATTACCATCTTGGAAGCTCAAATTTGTTTTCAGATCCAAACTTGATTTTTCAATCTCCCATTTTTTCTAGTAAATAAAAAAGATATTAAGGCATAAAAAAAATGAAAATTTTAGCGTTCATGTAAGCAAAAAAAATTTGAAAATTATTTCACACACTAAAAATGAACTCCTAGGTTTTATTATCCATGTTGTGGAGATTCCACTAGTACAACCCCTAATAATAAGCTTGGTGGAATTTTATAGGAAAGGAACTTGTAACTGATCCTAACATGCTTTAAATGTGGTGGATATGCATGCCAGAAACATGTTGAGGACGCAAGTGGACCTAATGATCAGAAAAATTCGAGTGGAAAAAATCAAATTCTCAAGTGGTTGGATATTTACCAGAGCCAAACAACCCACTCTTTGCCTATCCTTTAAAATCATAGTTAATTTTTGGAACTATCTCTCTTAGCATTTGTGCATTTCCATCTTGGATTATCAAATTTGTTTTCAGATCCAAACTTGAGTTTTCACTTTTCCATTTTTTTTCGTAAAGAAAAAAGATATTAAGGCAAAACAAAATGAAAATTTTAGAGTACATGAATGCAAAAAAAATTTGAAAATTATTTCACGCACTAAAAATGAACTCCAAGGTTTTGTCATCCATGTTTGGGAAATTCCACTAGTACAAACCCTAATAATAAGCTAGGTGGAATTTTATAGGAAAGGGACTTGTAACTGATCTTAACATGCTTTAAATGTGGTGGATATGCATGCCAGAAACATGTTGAGGATGCAAGTGAACCTAATGATCCAAAAATTTCATGGAATGGAAAAAATCAAATTCTCAACTGGTTGGATATTTACCAGAGCCAAAAATCCACTTTTTGCCTATCCTTAAAAATCACAGATACTTTTTGGATCTATCTCTCTCAGCATTTGTGCATTTCAATCATGGATGGTCAAATTTGTTTTCAGATCCAAACTTGAGTTTTCACTCTCCCATTTTTCACGTAAACAAAAAAAATATTAAGGCATAAATAAATGAAAATTTGAGAGCTCATGTATGCAAAAAAAAATTTGAAAATTATTTCAGTCACTAAAAATGAACTCCAAGGTTTTGTTATCCATGTTTGGGAGATTCCACTAGTACAACGCCTAATAAAAATCTTGGTGTAATTTTAAAGAAAAGGGACTTGTAACTGATCCTAACATGCTTTAAATGTGGTGGACATGCATGCCAGAAACATGTTGAGGATGCAAGTGGACCTAGTGATCCAAAAATATCAAGGAGAGGAAAAAATCAAATTCTCAAGTGATTGGATATTTACGAGAGTCAAACAACCCACTTTTTGCCTATCCTTAAAAATTACAGATACTTTTTGGAACTATCTCTCTTAGCATTTGTGCATTTCCATCTTGGATGGTCAAATTTATTTTCAGATCCAAAATTGAGCTTTCACTCTCCCATTTTTTCACGTAAACCAAAAAGATATTAAGGCATAAATAAGTGAAAATTTTAGAGCTCATGTATGCAAAAAAAAAATTGGATAATTATTTCTGTCAATAAAAATGAACTACAAGGTTTTGTTATCCATGTTTGGGAGATTCCACTAGTACAACGCCTAATAATAAGCTTGGTGGAATTTTAAAGAAAAGGGATTTTTAACTGATCCTAACATGCTTTAAATGTGGTGGATATGCATGCCAGAAACATTTTGAGGATGCAAGTGGACCTAGTGATCCAAAATTTTCAAGGAGAGGAAAAAATCAAATTCTCAAGTGATTGGATATTTACGAGAGCCAAACAACCCACTTTTTGCCTATCCTTAGAAATCACAAATACTTTTCAGAACTATCTCTCTATGTATTTGTGCATTTCCATCTTGGATGCTCAAATTTGTTTTCGGATCCAAACTTGAGTTTTCACTCTCCCATTTTTTCTCGTAAACAAAAAAGAAATTAAAGCATAACAAAATGAAAATTTTAGAGTTCATGAATGCAAAAAAAATTTCAAAATTATTTCACGCTCTAAAAATCAACTCCAAGGTTTTGTTATCCATGTTTGGGAGATTCCACTAGTACAAACCCTAATATTAAGCTAGGTGGAATTTTATAGGAAAGGGACTTGTAACTGATCTTAACATGCTTTAAATGTGGTGGATATGCATGCCAGAAATATGTTGAGGATGCAAGTGGACCTAATGATCCAAAAATTTCATGGAGTGGAAAAAATCAAATTCTCAACTGGTTGGATATTTATCAGAGCCAAAAACCCACTTTTTGCCTATCCTTAAAAATCACAGATACTTGTTGGAACTATCTCTCTGAGAATTTGTGCATTTCCATCATGGATGGTGAAATTTGTTTTCATATCCAAACTTGAGCTTTCACTCTCCCATTTTTACACGTAAGAAAAAAAAATATTAAGGCATAAATAAATGGAAATTTGAGAGCTCATGCATGAAAAAAAAAATTTGAAAATTATTTCAGTCACTAAAAATGAACTCCAAGGTTTTGTTATCCATGTTTGGGAGATTCCACTAGTACAACGCCTAATAATAAGCTTGCTGGAATTTTAAAGAAAAGGGACTTGTAACTAATCCTAACATGCTTTAAATGTGGTGGATATGCATGCCAGAAACATGTTGAGGATGCAAGTGGACCTAGTGATCCAAAAATATCAAGGAGAGGAAAAAATCAAATTCTCATGTGATTGGATATTTACGAGAGCCAAACAACCTACTTTTTGCCTATCCTTAAAAATCACAGATACTTTTTGGAACTATCTCTCTCAGCATTTGTGCATTTCCATCTTGGATGGTCAAATTTGTTTTCAGAACCAAACTTGAGCTTTCACTCTCCCATTTTTTCACGTAAACAAAAAATATATTAAGGCATAAATAAATGAAAATTTTAAAGCTCATGTATGCAAAAAAAAATTTGAAAATTATTTCAGTCATTAAAAATGAACTAAAAGGTTTTGTTATCCATGTTTGGGAGATTCCACTAGTACAACACCTAATAATAAGCTTGGTGGAATTTTAAAGAAAAGGGACTTGTAACTGATCCTAACATGCTTTAAATGTGGTGGATATGCATGCCAGAAACATTTTGAGGATGCAAGTGGACCTACTGATCCAAAAATTTCAAGGAGAGGAAAAAATCAAATTCTCAAGTGATTGGATATTTACGAGAGCCAAACAACCCACTTTTTGCCTATCCTTAAAAATCACAAATACTTTTTGGAACTATCTCTCTATGTATTTGTGCATTTCCATCTTGGATGCACAAATTTGTTTTCGGATCCAAACATGAGTTTTCACTATCCCCTTTTTTCTCGTAAACAAAAAAGATATTAAGCCATAACAAAATGAAAATTTTAGAGTTCATGTATGCCAAAAATATGTTGAGGATGCAAGTGGACCTAATGATCCAAAAATTTCTAGGAGTGGAAAAAATCAAATTCCCAAGTGGTTGGATATTTACCGGAGCATAACAACCCACTTTTTGCCTATCCTTAAAAATCACAGATACTTTGTGGAACTATCTCTCCCAGCATTTGTGCATTCCCATCTTGGATGGTCAAAATTTTTTTCAGATCCAAACTTGAGCTATCACTCTCCGATTTTTTCACATAAACAAAAAAGATATTAAGGCATAACAAAATGAAAATTTTAGTGATCATGTATGCAAAAAAAAATTTGAAAATTATTTCACGCTCTAAAGATGAACTCCAAGGTTTTGTTATCCATGTTTGGGAGATTCCACTTGTACAACCCCTAATAATAAGCTAGGTGGAATTTTATTGGAAAGGGAGTTGTAACTGATCCTAACTTGCTTTAAATGTGGTGGATATGCATGCCAGAAACATGTTGAGGATGCAAGTGGACCTAATGATAAAAATTTCAAGGAGTGGAAAAAATCAAATTCTCTAGTGGTTGGATATTTAGCCGAGTCAAACAACCCATTTTTTGCCTACCTTAAAAATCACAGATGCTTTTTGAAACTATCTCACTCGGCATTTGTGCATTTCCATCTTGGATGCCCAAATTTTTTTTCAGATCCAAACTTGAGTTTTCACTCTCCCATTTTTTCACGTAAACAAAAAAGATATTAAAGCATAACAAAATGAAAATTTTAGAGTTCATGTATGCAAAAAAAAATTTCAAAATTATTTCTCGTACTAAAAATGAACTCCAAGGTTTTATTATGCATGTTTGGGAGATTCCACTAGTGCAACCCCTAAGAATAAGCTTGGTGGAATTTTATAGGAAAGGGACTTGTAACTGATCCTAACATGCTTTTAATGTGGTGGGTATGCATGCCAGAAACATGTTGAGGACGCAAGTGGACCTAATGATCAGAAAAATTCAAGGAGTGGAAACAATCAAATTCTCATGTGGATGGATATTTACCGAAGCCAAACAACCCACTCTTTGACTATCCTTTAAACTCATAGATAATTTTTGGAACTATCTCTCTTAGCATTTGTGAATTTCCACCTTGGATTATCAAATTTTTTTTCACATCCAAACTTGAGTTTTCACTCTTCCATTTTTTCTCGTAAACAAAAAAGATATTAAGGCATAACAAAATGAAAATTTTAGAGTTCCTGTATGCAAAAAAAAATTTTAAAATTTTTTCACGCACTAAAAATGAACTCCAAGGTTTTGTTATCCATGTTTGGGAGATTCCACTAGTTCAAACCCCAATTACAAGCTAGGTGGAATTTTATAGGAAAGGGACTTGTAATTGATCCTAACATGCTTTAAATGTGGTGGATATGCATGTCAGAAACATGTTGAGGATGCAAGTGGACCTAATGATCCAAAAATTTCAAGGAGTGGAAAAAATCAAATTCGCATGTCGTCGGATATTTACCAGAGCATAACAACCCACTTTTTGCATGTCCTTAAAAATCACTGATACTTTTTGGAACTATCTCTCTCAGCATTTGTGCATTTTCATCTTGGAGTCTCAAATTTGTTTTCAGATCCAAACTTGAGTTTTCACTCTCCCATTTTTTCTCGTAAACAAAAAAGATATTAAGGCATAACAAAATGAAAATTTTAGAGTTCACGTAGGCAAAAAAAATTTGAAAATTATTTCACGCACTATAAATGAACTCCAAGGTTTTGTTTTTCATGTTTGGGAGATTCCACTAGTACAACCCCTAATAATAAGCTAGGTGGAATTTTACTGGAAAGGGACTTGTAACTGATCCTAACCTGCTTTAAATGTGGTGGATATGCATGCCAAAAACATGTTGAGGATGCAAGTGGACTTAATGATCCAAAAATTTCTAGGAGTGGAAAAAATAAAATTCTCTAGTGGTTGGATATTTACCTGAGCATAACAACCCACTTTTGGCCTATCCTTAAAAATCACAGATACTTTATGGAACTTTCTCTCTCAGCATTTGTGCATTTCCATCTGGGATGCGCAAATTTGTTTTTAGTTCCAAACATGAGTTTTCACTGTCCCATTTTTTCTCATAAACAAAAAAGATATTAAGGCATAACAAAAAGAAAATTTTAGAGTTCATCTATGCAAAAAAAAATTTGAAATTATTTCACGCACTAAAAATGAACTCCAAGGTTTTGTTATCCATGTTTGGGAGATTCCACTAGTACAACGCCTAATAATAAGCTTGGTGGAATTTTAAAGAAAACGGACTTGTAACTAATCCTAACATTCTTTAAATCTGGTTGATATGCATGCCAGAAACATATTGAGGATGAAAGTGGATCTAGTGATCCAAAAATTTCAAGGAGTGGAAAAAATCAAATTCTCAAGTGGTTGGATCTTTATCAAAGCCAAACAACCCACTTTTTACCTATTCTTAAAAATCACAGATACTTTTTGGAACTATCTCTCTCAGCATTTGTGCATTTCCATCTTGGATGCTCAAATTTGTTTTAGATCCAAACTAGAGTTCACTCTCCCATTTTTCCACGTAAACAAAAAAGATATTAAGGCATAACAAAATGAAAATTTTAGAGTTCATGTAAGCAAAATAAAAATTGAAAATTATTTCGCGCACTAAAAATGAACTCCATGGTTTTGTTATCCATGTTTGGGAGATTCCACTAGTATAACCCCTAATGATAAGCTTGGTGGAATTTTATAGGAAAGGGACTTTTAACTAATCCTAACATGTTTTAAATGTGGTGGATATGCATGCCAGAAACATGTTGAGGATGCAATTGCACCTAATGATCCAAAAATTTCGAGGAGAGGAAAAAATCAAATTCTCAAGTGGTTGGATATTTACTAGAGCATAACAACCCACTTTTTTTCCTATTCTTAAAAATCACAGATACTTTTTGGAAGTGTCTCTCTAAGCATTTGTGCATTTCCATCTTGGATGACAAATTTGTTTTCAGATCCAAACTTTATTTTTCACTATCCCATTTTTTCTTGTAAACAAAAAAGATATTAAGGCATCAGAAAATGAAAATTTTAGAGTTCAAGTGTGCAAAAAAAATTTAAAATTATTTCACGCACTAAAAATGAACTCCAAGGTTTTGTTATCCTTGTTTTGGAGATTCCACTAGTACAACCCCTAATAATTAGCTTGGTGGAATTTATAAGAAAGGGACTTGTAACTGATCCTACATGCTTCAAATGTGGTGGATATGCATGCCAGAAACATGTTGAGGACGCAATTGGACCTAATGATCAGAAAAATTCAAGGAGTGGAAAAAATCAAATTTTCAAGTAGTTGGATATTTACCAGAGCCAAACAACCCAATCTTTGCCTATCCTTTAAAATCACATATAAGTTTTGGAACTATCTCTCTTAGCATTTGTGCATTTCCATCTTGGATTATCAAATTTGTTTTCAGATCCAAACCTGAGTTCTCACTCTTCCATTTTTTCTCGTAAACAAAAAAGATCTTAAGACATAACAAAATCAAAATTTAAGAGTTCATGCATACAAAAAAAATTTGGAAATTATTTTAGTCACTAAAAATCAACTCCAAGGTTTTGTTATCCATATTTGGGAGATTCCACTTGTACAATGCCTAATAATAAGCTTGGTGGAATTTTATACGAAAGGGACTTGTAACTGATCCTAACATGCTTTAAATGTGGTGGATATGCATGCCAGAAACATGTTGATGATGCAACAGGACTTAAAGATCCAAAATTTTCAAGGAGTGGAAAAAATCAAATTCTCAAGTGGTTGGATATTTACCAGAGCATAACAACCCACTTTTTGCCTATCCTTAAAAATCAAAGATACTTTTTGGAACTATCTCTCTCAGCATTTGTGCATGTACATCTTGGATGGTCAAATTTGTTTTCAGATCCAAACTTGGTCTTTCACTCTCCTATTTTTTCACGTAAACAAAAAAGATATTAAGGCATAAATAAATGAAAATTTTAGAGTTCATGTACGCAAAAAAAAAATTGGAAATTATTTTAGTCACTAAAAATCAACTCCAAGGTTTTGTTATCCATATTTGGGAGATTCCACTTGTACAATGCCTAATAATAAGCTTGGTGGAATTTTGTACGAAAGGGACTTGTAACTGATCCTAACATGCTTTAAATGTGGTGGATATGCATGCCAGAAACATGTTGATGATGCAACAGGACTTAAAGGTCCAAAATTTTCAAGGAGTGGAAAAAATCAAATTCTCAAGTGGTTGGATATTTACCAGAGCATAACAACCCACTTTTTGCCAATCCTTAAAAATCACAGATATTTTTTGGAACTATCTCTCTCAGCATTTGTGCATTTCCATCTTGGATGCTCAAATTTGTTTTCAGATCCAACCTTGAGTTTTCACTCTCCCATTTTTTCTCGTAAACAAAAAAGATATTAAGGCATAACAAAATGAAAATTTTAGAGTTCATGTATGCAAAAAAAAAATTGAAAATTATTCCACGCTCTAAAAATGAATTCCAAGGTTTTGTTATCCATGTTTGGGAGATTCCACAAGTACAACCCCTAATAATAAGCATGGCGGAATTTTATAGGAAAGGGACTTGTAACTGATCCTAACATGCTTTAAATGTGGTGCATATGCATGCCAGAAACATGTTGAGGATGCAAGTAGACATAATGATCCAAAAATTTCAAGGAGTGGAAAAAATGAAATTCTCTAGTGGTTGGATATTTAGCAGAGCATAACAACCCACTTTTTGCCTATCCTTAAAAATCACAGATACTTTTTGGAACTATCTCTCTCAGGATTTGTGCATTTCCTTCTTGGTTACTCAAAACTTGTTTTAAGATCCAAACTTGAGTTTTCACTCACCCATTTTTTCACGTAAACAAAAAAGATATTAAGGCATAACAAAATGAAAATTTTAGAGTTCATGTATGCAAAAAAAAATTTGAAAATTATTTCACGCACTAAAAATGAACTCCAAGGTTTTATTATCCATGTTTGGGAGATTCCACTAGTTCAACCCCTAATAATAAGCATGGTGGAATTTTATTGGAAAGGGACTTGTAACTGATCCTAACATGCTTTTAATGTGGTGGATATGCAAGCCAGAAACATGTTGAGGATGCAAGTGGACCTAATGATCAGAAAAATTCAAGGAGCGGAAACAATCAAATTCTCAAGTGGATGGATATTTACCGTAGCCAAACAACCCACTCTTTGCCTATCCTTTAAAATCACAGATACTTTTTGGAACTATCTCTCTCAGCATTTGTGCATTTTCATCTTGGATGCTCAAATTTGTTTTCAGATCCAAACTTGAGTTTTCGCTCTCCCATTTTTTCTCGTAAAAAAAAAGATATTAAGGCATAACAAAATGAAAATTTTAGAGTTCCCGTATGCAAAAAAAAATTTGAATATTATTTCACGCACTAAAAATGAACTCCAAGGTTTTGTTTTCCATGTTTGGCAGATTCCACTAGTAACACCCCTAATAATAAGCTAGGTGAAATTTTATTGGAAAGGGTCTTGTAACTGATCCTAACCGGCTTTAAATGTGGTGGATACGCATGCGAGAAACATGTTGAGGATGCAAGTGGACCTAATGATCCAAAAATTTCAAGGAGTCAAAAAAATCAAATTCTCAAGTGGTTCGATATTTACCAGAGCAAAACAACCCACTTTTTGCCTATCCTAAAAAATCACAGATACTTTTCGGAACTATCTCTCTCAGCATTTGTGCCTTTCCAACTTGGAAGCTCAAATTTGTTTTCACATCCAACCTAAAGCTTTCACTCTCCCATTTTTTCACGTAAACGAAAAAGATATTAAGGCATAACAAAATGAAAATTTTAGAGTTCATGTATGCAAAAAAAAATTTGAAAATTATTTCACGCACTAAAAATGAATTCCATGGTTTTGTTATCCATGTTTGGGAGATTCCACTAGTATAACCCCTAATAATAAGCTTGGTGGAACTTTATAGGAAAGGGACTTGTAACTCCTAACATGTTTTAAATGTGGTGGATATGCATGCCAGAAACATGTTGAGGATGCAATTGGACCTAATGATCCAAAAATTTCAAGGAGTGGAAAAAATCAAATTCTCAAGTGGTTGGATATTTACCAGAGCATAACAACCCACTTTTTGCCTATCCTTAAAATTCTCAGATACTTTTTGGAACTATCTCTCCTACCATTTGTGCATTTCCATCTTGGATGCTCAAATTTGTTTTCATATCCAAATTTCAGTTTTCACTCTCCCATTTTTTCTTGTAAACAAAAAAGATATTAAGGCATAACAAAATGAAAATTTTAGAGTTCATGAATGCAAAATAAAATTTGAAAATTATTTCACGCACTAAAAATGAACTCAGAGGTTTTGTTATCCATGTTTGGGAGATTCCACTAGTACAACCCCTAATAATAAGATTGGTGGAATTTTATAGGAAAGGGATTTGTAACTGATCCTAACATGCTTTAAATGTGGTGGATATGCATGCCAATACCATGTTGAGGATGCAAGTGGACCTAATGATCCAAAAATTTCAAGGAGTGAAAAAATCAAATTCTCATGTGGTTGGATATTTACCAGAGCATAACTACTAACTTTTTTCCTATCCTTAAAAATCACAGATACTTTTTGGAACTATCTCTCTCAGCATTTGTGCATTTCCATCTTGGATGCACAAATTTGTTTTCAGTTCCAAACATGAGTTTTCACTATCCCATTTTTTGTTATAAACAAAAAATATATTAAGGCGTAAAAAAATGAAAATTTTAGAGGTCATCTACGCAAAAAAAAATTTGAAAATTATTTCACGCACTAAAAAATGAACTCCAAGGTTTTGTTATCCATGTTAGGGAGATTCCACTAGTACAACGCCTAATAATAAGATTGGTGGAATTTCAAAGGAAAGAGACTTGTAACTGATCCTAACATGCTTTAAATGTGGTTGATATGCTTGCCAGAAACATGTTGAGGATGAAAGTGGACCTAGTGATCCAAAAATTTCAAGGAGTGGAAAAAATCAAATTCTCAAGTGGTTGGATCTTTACCAGAGCCAAACAACCCACTTTTTACCTATCCATAAAAATCACAGATACTTTTTGGAACTATCTCTCTCAGCATTTGTGCATTTCCATCTTGGATGCTCAAATTTGTTTTCAGATCCAAACTAGAGCTTTCACTCTCCCATTTTTTCACGTAAACAAAAAATATATTCCGGCGTAACAAAATGAAAATATTAGAGTTCATGTTTGCAAAATAAAAATTGAAAATTATTTCGCGCACTAAAAATGAACTCCATGGTTTTGTTTTCCATGTTTGGGAGATTCCACTAGTATAACCCCTAATAATAAGCTTGGTGGAATTTTATAGGAAAGGGACTTGTAACTGATCCTAACATGTTTTAAATGTGGTGGATATGCATGCCAGAAACATGTTGAGGATGCAAGTGGACCTAATGATCCAAAAATTTCGAGGAGAGGAAAAAATCAAATTGTCAAGTGGTTGGATATTTACCAGATCATAACAACCCACTTTTTTCCTATTCTTAAAAATCACAGATACTTTTTGGAACTATCTCTCTCAGCATTTGTGCATTTCCATCTTGGATGACAAATTTGTTTTTAGATCCAAACTTGAGTTTTCACTATCCCATTTTTTCTCGTAAACAAAAAAGAGATTAAGGCATCACAAAATGAAAATTTTAGAGTTCAAGTGTGCAAAAAACAAATTTGAAAATTATTTCACGCACTAAAAATGAACTCGAAGGTTTTGTTATCCATGTTTGGGAGATTCCACTAGTAGAACCCCTAATAATAAGCTTGGTGGAATTTTATAGAAAAGGGCCTAGTAACTGATCCTAACATGCTTTAAATGTGGTGGATATGCATGGCAGAAACATGTTGAGGATGCAGTGGACCTAATGATCAGAAAAATTCAAGGAGTGGAAAAAATCAAATTCTCAACTGGTTGGATATTTACAAGAGGCAAACAACCTACTCTTTGCCTCTCCTTTAAAATCACAAATACTTTTTCGAACTATCTCTCTCAGCATTTGTGCATTTCCATCTTGGATGCTCAAATTTGTTTTCAGATCCAAACTTGAGTTTTAACTCTCCCATTTTTTCTCGTAAACAAAAAAAGATATTAAGGCATAACAAAATGAAAATTTTAGAGTTCATGTATGCAAAAAAAAATTTGAAAATTATTTCACGCACTAGAAATGAACTCCAAGGTTTTGTTATCCATGTTTTGGAGATTCACTAGTACAACCCCTAATAATTAGCTTGGTGGAATTTTATAGGAAAGGGACTTGTAACTGATCCAAACATGCTTTAAATGTGGTGGATATGCATGCCAGAAACATGTTGAGGACGCAAGTGGACCTAATGATCAGAAAAATCCAAGGAGTGGAAAAAATCAAATTTTCAAGTAGTTGGATATTTACCAGAGCCAAACTACCCAATCCTTGCCTATCCATTAAAATCATATATAATTTTTGGAACTATTTCTCTTAGCATTTGTGCATTTCCATCTTGGATTATCAAATTTGTTTTCAGATCCAAACTTGATTTTTCACTCTTCCATTTTTTCTCGTAAACAAAAAAGATATTAAGGAATAACAATATCAAAATTTTAGAATTCATATATGCAAAAAAAAATTTGAAAATTATTTCACGCACTAAAAATGAACTCCAAGGTTTTGTTATCCATGTTTGGGAGATTCCACTAGTACAAACCCTAATAATAAGATAGGTGGAATTTTATAGGAAAGGGACTTGTAACAAATCCTAACATGCTTTAAATGTGGTGGATATGCATGCCAGAAACATGTTGAGGATGCAAGTGGACCTAATGATCAAAAAATTTCAAGGAGTGGAAAAAATCAAATTCTCAAGTGGTTGGATATTTACGAGGGCAAAATACCCACTTTTTGCCTATCCTTAAAAATCACAGAAACTTTTTGGAACTATCTCTCTCAGCATTTGTGCATGTCCATCTTGGATGGTGAAATTTGTTTTCAGATCCAAACTAAAGCTATTCACTCTCCCATTTTTTTATGTAAACAAAAAAGATATTAAGGCATAACAAAATGAAAATTTTAGAGTTCATGTATGCAAAAAAAAAATTGAAAATTATTTCACGCACTAAAAATGAACTCCAAGGTTTTATTATCCATGTTTGAGAGATTCCACTAGTACAACCCCTAATAATAAGCATGGTGGAATTTTATAGGAAAGGGACTTGTAACTGATCCTAACATGTTTTAAATGAGGTGGATATGCATGGCAAAAACATGTTGAGGTTGCAAGTGGACCTAATGATCCAAAAATTTCATGGAGTGGAAAAAATAAAATTCTCAAGTGGTCGGATATTTACCAGAGCATAACAACCCACTTTTTGCCTATCCTTAAAAATCATAGATACTTTTTGGAGCTATCTCTCTCAGCATTTGTGCATTTCCATCTTGGATGCTCAAATTTGTTTTCAGTTCCAAACATGAGTTTTCACTATCCCATTTTTTCTCATAAACAAAAAAGATATTAAGGCATAACAAAATGACAATTTTAGAGTTCATCTAGGCAAAAAAAAATTTGAAAATTATTTCACACACTAAAAATGAACTCCAAGGTTTTGTTATCCATGTTTGGGAGATTCCACTAGTACAACGCCTAATAATAAGCTTGGTGGAATTTTAAAGAAAAGGGACTTGTAACTGATCCTAACATGCTTAAATGTGGTGCATATGCATGCCAGAAACATGTTGAGGATGCAAGTAGACATAATGATCCAAAAATTTCAAGGAGTGGAAAAAATCAAATTCTTTAGTGGTTGGATATTTAGCAGAGCATAACAATCCACTTTTTGCCTATCCTTAAAAATCACAGATACTTTTTGGAACTATCTCCCTCAACATTTGTGCATTTCCCTCTACGATGCTCAAATATGTTTTCAGATCCAAACTTGAGTTTTCACTCTCCCATTTTTTCACGTAAACAAAAAAGATATTAAGGCATAATAGAATGAAAATTTTAGAGTTCATGTATGCAAAAAAAAATTTGAAAATTATTTCACGCACTAAAAATGAACTCCTAGGTTTTATTATCCATGTTTGGGAGATTCCACCAGTACAACCCCTAAAAATAAGCTTGGAGAAATTTTAATGGAATTGGACTTGTAACTGATCCTAACATGCTTTTAATGGGGTGGATATGCATGCCAGAAAGATGTTGAGGACGCAAGTGGACCTAATGATCAGAAAAATTCAAGGAGTGGAAACAATCAAATTCTCAAGTGGATGGATATTTCCCGGAGCCAAACAACCCACTCTTTGCTTATCTTTTAAAATCACAGATACTTTTTGGAACTATCTCTCTCAGCATTTGTGCATTTTCATCTTGGATGCTCAAATTTGTTTTCAGATCCAAACTTGATTTTTCACTCTCCCATATTTTCTCGTAAACAAAATAGATATTAAGGCATAACAAAATGAAAATTTTAGAGTTCATGTATGCAAAAAAAAAATTTTAAAATTATTTCACGCACTAAAAATGAACTCCAAGGTTTCGTTATCCTTGTTTGGGAGATTCCACTAGTACAAACCCTAATAATAAGATTGGTGGAATTTTATAGGAAAGGGACTTGTAACAGATCCTAACATGCTTTAAATGTGGTGGATATGCATGCCAGAAATATGTTGAGGATGCAAGTGGACCTAATGATCAAAAAATTTCAAGGAGTGGAAAAAATCAAATTCTCAAGTGGATGGATATTTACCGGAGCTAAACAACCCACTCTTTGCCTATCCTTTAAAATCTTAGATAATTTTTTGAACTTTCTTTCTTAGCATTTGTGCATTTCCATCTTGGATTATCAAATTTGTTTCAGATCCAAACTTGGGTTTTCACTATTCCATTTTTTCTCGTAAACAAAATAGATATTAAGGCATAACAAAATGAAAATTTTAGAGTTCAAGTATGCAAAAAAAAAAAATTTAAAAATTATTTCATGCACTAAAAATGAACTCCAAGGTTTTGTTATCCATGTTTGGGAGATTCCACTAGTACAAACCCTAATAATAAGATAGGTGGAATTTTATAGGAAAGGGACTTGTAATAGATCCTAACATGCTTTAAATGTGGTGGATATGCATGCCAGAAACATGTTGAGGATGCAAGTGGACCTAATGATCAAAAAATTTCAAGGAGTAGAAAAAATCAAATTCTCAAGTGGTTGGATATTTACGAGGGCCAACAACCCACTTTTTGCCTATCCTTAAAAATCACAGAAACTTTTTGGAACTATCTCTCTCAGCATTTGTGCATGTCCATCTTGGATCGTGAAATTTGTTTTTAGATCCAAACTAAAGCTTTTCACTCTCCCATTTTTTCATGTAAACAAAAAAGATATTAAGGCATAACAAAATGGAAATTTCAGAGTTCATGTATGCAAAAAAAAAATTGTAAATTATTTCATGCACTAAAAATGAACTCCAAGGTTTTATTATCCATGTTTGGGAGATTCCACTAGTACAACCCCTAATAATAAGTGGACCTAGTGATCCAAAAATTTCAAGGAGTGGAAAAAATCAAATTCTCAAGTGGTTGAATCATTACAAGAGCCAAACAACAAACTTTTTACCTATCCTTAAAAATCACAGATACTTTTTGGAACTATCTCTCTCAGAATTTGTGCATTTCCATCTTGGATGCTCAAATTTGTTTTCAGATACAAACTAGAGCTTTCACTCTCCCATTTTTTCACGTAAACAAAAAAGATATTAAGGCATAACAAAATGAAAATTTTAGAGTTCATGTATGCAAAATAAAAATTGAAAATTATTTCGTGCACTAAAAATGAACTCCATGGTTTTGTTATCCATGTTTGGGCGATTCCACTAGTATAACCCCTAATAATAAGCTTGGTGGAATTTTATAGGAAAGGGACTTGTAACAGATCCTAATATGTTTTAAATGTGGTGGATATGCATGCCAGAAACATGTTGAGGATGCAATTGGACCTAATGATCCAAAAATTTCAAGGAGAGGAAAAAATCAAATTCTCAGGTGGTTGGATTTTTACAAGAGCATAACAACCCACTTTTTTCCTATTCTTAAAAATCACAGATACTTTTTGGAACTATCCCTCTCAGCATTTGTGCATTTCCATCTTGGATGACAAATTTGTTTTCAGATCCAAACTTGAGTTTTCACCATCCCATTTTTTCTCGTAAGCAAAAAAGATATTAAGGCATCACAAAATGAAAATTTTAGAGTTCAAGTGTGCAAAAAAAAATTTTAAAATTATTTCACGCACTAAAAATGAACTCCAAGGTTTTGTTATCCATGTTTGGGAGATTCCACTAGTACAACCCCTAATAATAAGCTTGGTGGAATTTTATAGGAAAGGGCCTAGTAACTGATCCTAACAAGCTTTAAATGTGGTGGATATGCATGCCAGAAACATGTTGAGGATGCGAGTGGACCTAATGATCAGAAAAATTCAAGGAATGGAAAAAATCAAATTCTCAAGTGGTTGGATATTTACCAGAGGCAAACAACCCACTCTTTGCCTCTCTTTTAAAATCACAAATACTTTTTTGAACTATCTCTCTCAGCATTTGTGCATTTCCATCTTGGATGCTGAAATTTGTTTTCAGATCCAAACTTGAGTTTTCACTCTCCCATTTTTTCTCGTAAACAAAAAAGATATTAAGGCATAACAAAATGAAAATTTTAGAGTTCAAGTTTGCAAAAAAAAATTTGAAAATTATTTCACGCCCTAAAAATGAACTCCAAGGTTTGGTTATCCATGTTCGGGAGATTCCACTAGTAGAACCCCTAATAATAACCTTGGTGGAATTTTATAGGAAAGGGACTTGTAACTGATCCTAACATGCTTTAAATGTGGTGGATATGCATGCCAGAAACATGTTGAGGACGCAAGTGGACCTAATGATCAGAAAAATTCAAGGAGTTGAAAGAATCAAATTCTCAAGTGGTTGGATATTTACCAGAGCCAAACAACCCAATCTTTGCCTATCCTTTAAAATCACATATAATTTTTGGAACACTCTCTCTTAGCATTTGTGCATTTCCATCTTGGATTATCAAATTTGTTTTCAGATCCAAACTTGAGTTTTCACTCTTCCATTTTTTCTCGTAAACAAAAAAGATATTAAGGCATAACAAAATCAAAATTTTAGAGTTCATGTATGCAAAAAAAAATTTGAAAATTATTTCACGCACTAAAAATGAACTCCAAGGTTTTGTTATCCACGTTTGGGAGATTCCACTAAGACAAACCCTAATAATAAGCTAGGTGGAATTTTATGGGAAAGGGACTTGTAACTGATCCTAACATGCTTTAAATGTGGTGGATATGCATGCCAGAAACATGTTGAGGATGCAAGTGGACCTAATGATCCAAAAATTTCAAGGAGTGCAAAAAATCTAATTCTCAATTGGTTGGATATTTACCAGAGCCAAAATCCCACTTTTTGGCTTTCCTTAAAAATCACAGACACTTTTTGGAACTATCTCCCTCAGCATTTGTGCATGTCCATCTTGGATGGTCAAATTTGTTTTCAGATCGAAACCTGATCTTTCACTTTACTATTTTTTCACGTAAAAAAAAAGATATTAAGGCATAAATAAATGAAAATTTTAGAGTTCATGTATGCAAAAAATAATTTGAAAATTATTTCAGTCAGTAAAAATGAACTGCAAGGTTTTGTTATCCTTATTCGGGATATTCCACTAGTACAACGCCTAATAATAAGCTTGGTGGAATTTTATACGAAAGGGACTTGTAACTGATCCTAACATGCTTTAAATGTGGTGGATATGCGTGCCAGAAATATGTTGATGATGCAAGAGGACTTAAAGATCCAAAAATTTCAAGGAGTGGAAAAAATCAAATTCTCAAGTGGTTGGATATTTACCAGAGCATAACAACCCACTTTTTGCCTATCCTTAAAAATCACAGATACTTTTTGGAACTATCTCTCTCAGCATTTGCGCATTTCCATCTTGGATGCTCAAATTTGTTTTCAGATCCAAACTTGAGTTTTCACTCTCCCATTTTTTCTCGTAAACAAAAAAGATATTAAGGCATAACAAAATGAAAATTTTAGAGTTCATGTATGCAAAAAAAAAATTGGAAATTATTCCACGCTCTAAAAATAAATTCCAAGGTTTTTTTATCCATGTTTGGGAGATTCCACTAGTACAACCCCTAATAATAAGCGTGGAGGAATTTTATAGGAAAGGGACTTGTAAGTAATCCTAACATGCTTTAAATGTGGTGGATATGCATGCCAAAAACATGTTGAGGGTGCAAGTGGACATAATGATCCAAAAGTTTCAAGGAGTGGAAAAAATCAAATTCTCTAGTGGTTGGATATTTAGCAGAGCATAACAACCCACTTTTTGCCAATCCTTAAAAATCATAGATACTTTTTTGAACTATCTCTCTCAGCATTTGTGCATTTTCATCTTGGATGCTCAAATTTGTTTTCAGATCCAAACTTGATTTTTCACTCTCCCATATTTTCTCGTAAACAAAATAGATATTAAGGCATAACAAAATGAAAATTTTAGAGTTCATGTATGCAAAAAAAAAATTTGAAAATTGTTTCACGGACTTAAAATGAACTCCAAGGTTTTGTTATCCATGTTTGGGAGATTCCACTAGTACAAACCCTAATAATAAGATTGGTGGAATTTTATAGGAAAGGGACTTGTAACAGATCCTAACATGCTTTAAATGTGGTGGATATGCATGCCAGAAACATGTTGAGGACGCAAGTGGACCTAATGATCAAAAAATTTCAAGGAGTGGAAAAAATCAAATTCTCAAGTGGATGGATATTTACCGGAGCCAAACAACCCACTCTTTGCCTATCCTTTAAAATCTTAGATAATTTTTTGAACTATCTTTCTTAGCATTTGTGCATTTCCATCTTGGATTATCAAATTTGTTTCAGATCCAAACTTGGGTTTTCACTATTCCATTTTTTCTCGTAAACAAAATAGATATTAAGGCATAACAAAATGAAAATTTTAGAGTTCATGTATGCAAAAAAAAAAATTGGAAATTATTCCACGCTCTAAAAATAAATTCCAAGGTTTTTTTATCCATGTTTGGGAGATTCCACTAGTACAACCCCTGATAATAAGCGTGGTGGAATTTTATAGGAAAGGGACTTGTAATAGATCCTAACATGCTTTAAATGTGGTGGATATGCATGCCAGAAACATGTTGAGGATGCAAGTGGACCTAATGATCAAAAAATTTCAAGGAGTGGAAAAAATCAAATTCTCAAGTGGTTGGATATTTACGAGGGCCAACAACCCACTTTTTGCCTATCCTTAAAAATCAGAGATACTTTTTGGAATTATCTCTCTCAGCATTTGTGCATGTCCATCTTGGATGGTGAAATTTGTTTTTAGATCCAAACTAAAGCTTTTCACTCTCCCATTTTTTCATGTAAACAAAAAAGATATTTAGGCATAACAAAATGGAAATTTCAGAGTTGATGTATGCAAAAAAAAATTTGTAAATTATTTCATGCACTAAAAATGAACTCCAAGGTTTTATTATCCACGTTTGGGAGATTCCACTAGTACAACCCCTAATAATAAGTGGACCCAATGATCCAAAAATTTCATGGAGTGGAAAAAATCAAATTCTCAAGTGGTCGGATATTTACAAGAGCATAACAACCCACTTTTTGCCGATTCTTAAAAATCACAGATACTTTTTGGAGCTATCTCTCTCAGCATTTGTGCATTTCCACCTTTGATGCTCAAATTTGTTTTCAGTTCCAAACATGAGTTTTCACTATCCCATTTTTTTTCATAAACAAAAAAGATATTAAGGCCTAACAAAATGAAAATTTTGGAGTTCATCTCTGCAAAAAAAAATTTGAAAATTATTTCACACACTAAAAATGAACTACAAGGCTTTGTTATCCATGTTTGGGAGATTCCACTAGTACAACGCCTAATAATAAGCTTGGTGGAATTTTACAGAAAAGGGATTTGTAACTGATCCCAACATGCTTAAATGTGGTGGATATGCATGCCAGAAACATGTTGACGATGAAAGTGGACCTAGTGATCCAAAAATTTCAAGGAGTGGAAAAAATCAAATTCTCAAGTGGTTGAATCATTACAAGAGCCAAACAACAAACTTTTTACCTATCCTTAAAAATCACAGATACTTTTTGGAACTATCTCTCTCAGAATTTGTGCATTTCCATCTTGGATGCTCAAATTTGTTTTCAGATACAAACTAGAGCTTTCACTCTCCCATTTTTTCACGTAAACAAAAAAGATATTAAGGCATAACAAAATGAAAATTTTAGAGTTCATGTATGCAAAATAAAAATTGAAAATTATTTCGTGCACTAAAAATGAACTCCATGGTTTTGTTATCCATGTTTGGGCGATTCCACTAGTATAACCCCTAATAATAAGCTTGGTGGAATTTTATAGGAAAGGGACTTGTAACAGATCCTAATATGTTTTAAATGTGGTGGATATGCATGCCAGAAACATGTTGAGGATGCAATTGGACCTAATGATCCAAAAATTTCAAGGAGAGGAAAAAATCAAATTCTCAGGTGGTTGGATTTTTACAAGAGCATAACAACCCACTTTTTTCCTATTCTTAAAAATCACAGATACTTTTTGGAACTATCCCTCTCAGCATTTGTGCATTTCCATCTTGGATGACAAATTTGTTTTCAGATCCAAACTTGAGTTTTCACCATCCCATTTTTTCTCGTAAGCAAAAAAGATATTAAGGCATCACAAAATGAAAATTTTAGAGTTCAAGTGTGCAAAAAAAAATTTTAAAATTATTTCACGCACTAAAAATGAACTCCAAGGTTTTGTTATCCATGTTTGGGAGATTCCACTAGTACAACCCCTAATAATAAGCTTGGTGGAATTTTATAGGAAAGGGCCTAGTAACTGATCCTAACAAGCTTTAAATGTGGTGGATATGCATGCCAGAAACATGTTGAGGATGCGAGTGGACCTAATGATCAGAAAAATTCAAGGAATGGAAAAAATCAAATTCTCAAGTGGTTGGATATTTACCAGAGGCAAACAACCCACTCTTTGCCTCTCTTTTAAAATCACAAATACTTTTTTGAACTATCTCTCTCAGCATTTGTGCATTTCCATCTTGGATGCTGAAATTTGTTTTCAGATCCAAACTTGAGTTTTCACTCTCCCATTTTTTCTCGTAAACAAAAAAGATATTAAGGCATAACAAAATGAAAATTTTAGAGTTCAAGTTTGCAAAAAAAAATTTGAAAATTATTTCACGCCCTAAAAATGAACTCCAAGGTTTGGTTATCCATGTTCGGGAGATTCCACTAGTAGAACCCCTAATAATAACCTTGGTGGAATTTTATAGGAAAGGGACTTGTAACTGATCCTAACATGCTTTAAATGTGGTGGATATACATGCCAGAAACATGTTGAGGACGCAAGTGGACCTAATGATCAGAAAAATTCAAGGAGTTGAAAGAATCAAATTCTCAAGTGGTTGGATATTTACCAGAGCCAAACAACCCAATCTTTGCCTATCCTTTAAAATCACATATAATTTTTGGAACACTCTCTCTTAGCATTTGTGCATTTCCATCTTGGATTATCAAATTTGTTTTCAGATCCAAACTTGAGTTTTCACTCTTCCATTTTTTCTCGTAAACAAAAAAGATATTAAGGCATAACAAAATCAAAATTTTAGAGTTCATGTATGCAAAAAAAAATTTGAAAATTATTTCACGCACTAAAAATGAACTCCAAGGTTTTGTTATCCACGTTTGGGAGATTCCACTAAGACAAACCCTAATAATAAGCTAGGTGGAATTTTATGGGAAAGGGACTTGTAACTGATCCTAACATGCTTTAAATGTGGTGGATATGCATGCCAGAAACATGTTGAGGATGCAAGTGGACCTAATGATCCAAAAATTTCAAGGAGTGCAGAAAATCTAATTCTCAATTGGTTGGATATTTACCAGAGCCAAAATCCCACTTTTTGGCTTTCCTTAAAAATCACAGACACTTTTTGGAACTATCTCCCTCAGCATTTGTGCATGTCCATCTTGGATGGTCAAATTTGTTTTCAGATCGAAACTTGATCTTTCACTTTACTATTTTTTCACGTAAAAAAAAAGATATTAAGGCATAAATAAATGAAAATTTTAGAGTTCATGTATGCAAAAAATAATTTGAAAATTATTTCAGTCAGTAAAAATGAACTGCAAGGTTTTGTTATCCTTATTCGGGATATTCCACTAGTACAACGCCTAATAATAAGCTTGGTGGAATTTTATACGAAAGGGACTTGTAACTGATCCTAACATGCTTTAAATGTGGTGGATATGTGTGCCAGAAATATGTTGATGATGCAAGAGGACTTAAAGATCCAAAAATTTCAAGGAGTGGAAAAAATCAAATTCTCAAGTGGTTGGATATTTACCAGAGCATAACAACCCACTTTTTGCCTATCCTTAAAAATCACAGATACTTTTTGGAACTATCTCTCTCAGCATTTGCGCATTTCCATCTTGGATGCTCAAATTTGTTTTCAGATCCAAACTTGAGTTTTCACTCTCCCATTTTTTCTCGTAAACAAAAAAGATATTAAGGCATAACAAAATGAAAATTTTAGAGTTCATGTATGCAAAAAAAAAAATTGGAAATTATTCCACGCTCTAAAAATAAATTCCAAGGTTTTTTTATCCATGTTTGGGAGATTCCACTAGTACAACCCCTAATAATAAGCGTGGTGGAATTTTATAGGAAAGGGACTTGTAAGTAATCCTAACATGCTTTAAATGTGGTGGATATGCATGCCAGAAACATGTTGAGGGTGCAAGTGGACATAATGATCCAAAAGTTTCAAGGAGTGGAAAAAATCAAATTCTCTAATGGTTGGATATTTAGCAGAGCATAACAACCCACTTTTTGCCAATCCTTAAAAATCATAGATACTTTTTTGAACTATCTCTCTCAGCATTTGTGCATTTCCATCTTGGATGCTCAAATTTGTTTTCAGATCCAAACTTGAGTTTTCACTCTCCCATTTTTTCATGTAAACAAAAAAGATATTAAGGCATAACAAAATGAGAATTTTAGAGTTCATGTATGCAAAAAAAAATTTGAAAATTGTTTCACGGACTAAAAATGAACTCCAAGGTTTTATTATCCATGTTTGGGAGATTCCACTAGTACAACCCCTAATAATAAGCTTGGTGGAATTTTCTTGGAAAAGGACTTGTAACTGATCCTAACATGCTTTTAATGTGGTGGATATGCATGCCAGAAACATGTTGAGGACGCAAGTGGACCTAATGATCAGAAAAATTCAAGGAGTGGAAACAATCAAATTCTCAAGTGGATGGATATTTACCAGATCCAAACAACCCACTCTTTGCCTATCCTTTAAAATCACATATAATTTTTGGAGCTATCTTTCTTAGCATTGGTGCATTTCCAACTTGGATTATCAAATTTGTTTCAGATCCAAACTTGAGTTTTCACTCTTCCATTTTTTCTCGTAAACAAAAAAGATATTAAGGCATAATAAAATGAAAATTTTAGAGTTCATGTATGCAAAAAAAAAAATTGGAAATTATTCCACGCTCTAAAAATAAATTCCAAGGTTTTTTTATCCATGTTTGGGAGATTCCACTAGTACAACCCCTGATAATAAGCGTGGTGGAATTTTATAGGAAAGGGACTTGTAGCAAACCTAACATGCTTTAAATGTGGTGGATATGCATGCCAAAAACATGTTGAGGATGCAAGTGGACCTAATGATCAAAAAATTTCAAGGAGTGGAAAAAATCAAATTCTCAAGTGGTTGGATATTTACCAGAGCCAAAAACCCACTTTTTGCCTATCCTTAAAAATCACAGATACTTTTTGGAATTATCTCTCTCAGCATTTGTGCATGTCCATCTTGGATGGTCAAATTTGTTTTCAGATCGAAACAAGAGCTTTTCACTCTCCCATTTTTTCACGTAAACAAAAAAGATATTTAGGCATAACAAAATGAAAATTTTAGGGTTCATGTATGTAAAAAAAATTTGAAAATTATTTCACGCGCAAAAATTCAACTCTATGGTTTTATTATCCATGTTTGGGAGATTCCACTAGTACAACCCCTAATAATAAGCTTGGTGGAATTTTATACGAAAGGGACTTGTAACTGATCCTAACATGTTTTAAATGAGGTGGATATGCATGCCAAAAACATGTTGAGGTTGCGAGAGGACCTAATGATCCAAAAATTTCAAGGAGTAGAAAAAATCAAATTCTCAAGTGGTTGGATATTTACAAGAGCATAACAACCCACTTTTTGCCTATCCTTAAAAATCACAGATACTTTTTGGAACTATCTCTCTCAGGATTTGTGCATTTCCATCTTGGATGCTTAATTTTGTTTTCTGATCCAAACTTGAGTTTTCACTCTCCCATTTTTTCTCTTAAACAAAAAAGATATTAAGGAATAACAAAATGAAAATTTTAGAGTTCATGTATGGAAAAAAAATTTGAAAATTATTTCACGCACTAAAAATGAACTCCAAGGTTTTGTTTTCCATGTTTGGGAGATTCCACTAGTACAACCCCTAATAATAAGCTTGGTGGAATTTTATAGGAAAGGGACTTGTAACTGATCCTAACTTGCTTTAAATATGGTGGATATGCATGCCAGAAACATGTTGATGATGCAAGTCGACCTAAAGATCCAAAATTTTCAAGGAGAGGAAAAAATCAAATTCTCAGGTTGTTGGATATTTACCAGAGCATAACAACCCACTTTTTGCCTATCCTTAAAGATCACAGATACTTTTTGGAACTATCTCTCTCAGCATTTGTGCATTTCCATCTTGGATGCTGAAATTTGTTTTCAGATCCAAACTTGAGTTTTCACTCTCCCATTTTTTCTCGTAAACAAAAAAGATATTAAGGCATAACAAAATGAAAATTTTAGAGTTCAAGTTTGCAAAAAAAAATTTGAAAATTATTTCACGCCCTTAAAAATGAACTCCAAGGTTTGGTTAACCATGTTCGGGAGATTCCACTAGTAGAACCCCTAATAATAACCTTGGTGGAATTTTATAGGAAAGGGACTTGTAACTGATCCTAACATGCTTTAAATGTGGTGGATATGCATGCCAGAAACATGTTGAGGACGCAAGTGGACCTAATGATCAGAAAAATTCAAGGAGTGGAAAAAATCAAATTCTCAAGTGGTTGGATATTTACCAAAGCCAAACAACCCAATCTTTGCCTATCCTTTAAAATCACATATAATTTTTGGAACACTCTCTCTTAGCATTTGTGCATTTCCATCTTGGATTATCAAATTTGTTTTCAGATCCAAACTTGAGTTTTCACTCTTCCATTTTTTTCTCGTAAACAAAAAAGATATTAAGGCATAACAAAATCAAAATTTTAGAGTTCATGTATGCAAAAAAAAATTTGAAAATTATTTCACGCACTAGAAATGAACTCCAAGGTTTTGTTATCCACGTTTGGGTGATTCCACTAATACAAACCCTAATAATAAGCTAGGTGGAATTTTATGGGAAAGGGACTTGTAACTCATCCTAACATGCTTTAAATGTGGTGGATATGCAAGCCAGAAACATGTTGAGGATGCAAGTGGACCTAATGATCCAAAAATTTCAAGGAGTGCAAAAAATCTAATTCTCAATTGGTTGGATATTTACCAGAGCCAAAAACCCACTTTTTGGCTTTCCTTAAAAATCATAGACACTTTTTGGAACTATCTCCCTCAGCATTTGTGCATGTCCATCTTGGATGGTCAAATTTGTTTTCAGATCGAAACTTGATCTTTCACTTTACTATTTTTTCACGTAAAAAAAAAGTTATTAAGACATAAATAAATGAAAATTTTAGAGTTCATGTATGCAAAAAATAATTTGAAAATTATTTCAGTCAGTAAAATTAACTGCAAGGTTTTGTTATCCTTATTTGGGATATTCCACTAGTACAACGCCTAATAATAAGCTTGGTGGAATTTTATACGAAAGGGACTTGTAACTGATCCTAACATGCTTTAAATGTGGTGGATATGCGTGCCAGAAATATGTTGATGATGCAAGTGGAACTAATGATCCAAAAATTTCAAGGAGTGGAAAAAATCAAATTCTCAAGTGGTTGGATATTTATCAGAGCATAACAACCCACTTTTTGCCTATCCTTAAAAATCACAGATACTTTTTGGAACTATCTCTCTCACATTTACGCATTTCCATCTTGGATGCTCAAATTTGTTTTCAGATCCAAACTTGAGTTTTCACTCTCCCATTTTTTCTCGTAAACAAAAAAGATATTAAGGCATAACAAAATGAAAATTTTAGAGTTCATGTATGCAAAAAAAAAAAAATTGGAAATTATTCCACGCTCTAAAAATAAATTCCAAGGTTTTTTTATCCATGTTTGGGAGATTCCACTAGTACAACCCCTAATAATAAGCGTGGTGGAATTTTATAGGAAAGGGACTTGTAAGTAATCCTAACATGCTTTAAAGGTGGTGGATATGCATGCCAGAAACATGTTGAGGATGCAAGTGGACATAATGATCCAAAATTTTCAAGGAGTGGAAAAAATCAAATTCTCTATTGGTTGGATATTTAGTAGAGCATAACAACCCACTTTTTGCCAATCCTTAAAAATCATAGATACTTTTTTGAACTATCTCTCTCAGCATTTGTGCATTTCCATCTTGGATGCTCAAATTTGTTTTCAGATCCAAACTTGAGTTTTCACTCTCCCATTTTTTCATGTAAACAAAAAAGATATTAAGGCATAACAAAACGAGAATTTTAGAGTTCATGTATGCAAAAAAAAATTTGAAAATTGTTTCACGGACTAAAAATGAACTCCAAGGTTTTATTATCCATGTTTGGGAGATTCCACTAGTACAACCCCTAATAATAAGCTTGGTGGAATTTTCTTGGAAAAGGACTTGTAACTGATCCTAACATGCTTTTAATGTGGTGGATATGCATGCCAGAAACATGTTGAGGACGCAAGTGGACCTAATGATCAGAAAAATTCAAGGATTGGAAACAATCAAATTCTCAAGTGGATGGATATTTACCGGATCCAAACAACCCACTCTTTGCCTATCCTTTAAAATCACATATAATTTTTGGAGCTATCTTTCTTAGCATTTGTGCATTTCCATCTTGGATTATCAAATTTGTTTCAGATCCAAACTTGAGTTTTCACTCTTCCATTTTTTCTCGTAAACAAAAAAGATATTAAGGCATAACAAAATGAAAATTTTAGAGTTCATGTATGCAAAAAAAAAAATTTAAAAATTATTTCACGCACTAAAAATGAACTCATAGGTTTTGTTTTCCATGTTTGGGAGATTCCACTAGTACAAACCCTAATAATAAGCTAGGGGGAATTTTATAGGAAAGGGACTTGTAACAAATCCTAACATGCTTTAAATGTGGTGGATATGCATGCCAGAAACATGTTGAAGATGCAAGTGGACCTAATGATCAAAAAATTTCAAGGAGTGGAAAAAATCAAATTCTCAAGTGGTTGGATATTTACCAGAACCAAAAACCCACTTTTTACCTATCCTTAAAAATCACAGATACTTTTTGGAACTATCTCTCTCAGCATTTGTGCATGTCCATCTTGGATGGTCAAATTTGTTTTCAGATCGAAACAAGAGCTTTTCACTCTCCCATTTTTTCACGTAAACAAAAAAGATATTTAGGCATAACAAAATGAAAATTTTAGAGTTCATGTATGTAAAAAAAATTTGAAAATTATTTCACGCACTAAAATTGAACTCCATGGTTTTATTATCCATGTTTGGGAGATTCCACTAGTACAACCCCTAATAATAAGCTTGGTGGAATTTTATAGGAAAGGGACTTGTAACTGATCCTAACATGTTTTGAATGAGGTGGATATGCATGCCAAAAACATGTTGAGGTTGCGAGAGGACCTAATGATCCAAAAATTTCAAGGAGTGGAAAAAATCAAATTCTCAAGTGGTCGGATATTTACAAGAGCATAACAACCCACTTTTTGCCTATCCTTAAAAATCACAGATACTTTTTGGAACTATCTCTCTCAGCATTTGTGCATTTCCATCTTGGATGCTTAATTTTGTTTTCAGATACAAACTTGAGTTTTCACTCTCCCATTTTTTCTCGTAAACAAAAAAGATATTAAGGAATAACAAAATGAAACTTTTAGAGTTCGTGTATGCAAAAAAAATTTGAAAATTATTTCATGCACTAAAAATGAACTCCAAGGTTTTGTTTTCCATGTTTGGGAGATTCCACTAGTACAACCCCTAATAATAAGCTTGGTGGAATTTTATAGGAAAGGGACTTGTAATTGATCCTAACTTGGTTTAAATATGGTGGATATGCATGCATGAAACATGTTGATGATGCAAGTGGACCTAAAGATCCAAAAATTTCAAGGAGAGGAAAATATCAAATTCTCAGGTTGTTGGATATTTACCAGAGCATAACAACCCACTTTTTGCCTATCCTTAAAAATCACAGATACTTATTGGAACTATCTCTCTCATCATTTATGAATTTCCATCTTGGATGCTCAAATTTTTTTTCAGATCCAAACTTGAGTTTTCACTCTCCCATTTTTTCTCGTAAACAAAAATGATATTAAGGCATAACAAAATGAAAATTTTAGAGTTCATGTATGCAAAAAAAAATTTGAAAATTATTCCACTCACTATAAATGAATTCCAATGTTTTGTTATCCATGTTTGCGAGATACAACTAGAACAACCCCTAATTATAAGTTTGGTGAAATTTTATAGGAAAGGGACTTGTAACTGATCCTAACATGTTTTAAATGTGGTGGATATGCATGCCAGAAACAAGTTGAGGATGCAAGTAGACATTATGATCTAAAAATTGCAAGGAGTGGAAAAAATCAAATTCTCAAGTGGTTGGATATTTCCAGAGCAGAACAACCCACTTTTTGCCAATCCTTAAAAATCTCATATACTTTTTGAAACTATCTCTCTCAGCATTTGTGCATTTCCATCTTTGATGCTGAAATTTGTTTTCAGATCCAAACTTGTGTTTTCACTCTCCCATTTTTTCTCGTACACAAAAAAGATGTTAAGGCATAACAAAATGAAAATTTTAGAGTTCATGTTTGCAAAAAAAATTTGAAAATTATTTCACGCACTAAAAATGAACTCCAAGGTTTTGTTATCCATGTTTGGGAGATTCCACTAGTACAACCCTTAATAATAAGCTAGGTGGAATTTTATAGGAAAGGGACTTGTAACTGATCCTAACCTGGTTTAAATGTGGTGGATATGCATGCCAGAAACATGTTGAGGATGCAAGTGGACCTAATGATCCAAAAATTTCAAGGGGTGGGAAAAATCAAATTCTCAAGGGGTTCGATATTTACCAGAGCAAAACAACCCACTTTTTACCTATCCTTAAAAATCACAGAATCTTTTTGGGACTATCTCTCTCAGCATTTGTGCATTTCCATCTTGGATGCTCAAATTTATTTTTTCAAATCCAAACTAAGGCATGCACTCTCCCATTTTTTTACATAAACAAAAAAGATATTAAGGCAAAACAAAGTAAACATTTTAGAGTTCATGTATGCAAAAAAAAATTTGAAAATTATTTCACGCTCTAAAAATTAAGTCCAAGGTTTTGTTATCCATGTTTGGGAGATTCCACTAGTACAAACCCTAAAAATAAGCTAGGTGGAATTTTATGGGAACGGGACTTGTAATTGATCCTAACATGCTTTAAATGTGGTGGACATGCATGCCAGAGACATGTTGAAGATGTAAGTGGACCTAATGATCTAAAAATTTCAAGGAGTGGAAAAAATCAAATTCTCAATCGGTTGGATATTTACCAGAGCCAGAAACCCACTTTTTGCCTACCCTTAAAAATCACAGATACTTTTTGGAACTATCTCTCTCAGCATTTGTGCATGTCCATCTTGGATGGTCAAATTTGTTTTCAGATCCAAAATTGAGCTTTCACTCTCCTATTTTATCACGTAAACAAAAAAGATAATAAGGCATAAATAAATGAAAATTTTAGAGTTCAGGAACTCCAACGTTTTGTTATCCATGTTTGGGAGATTCCACTAGTACAACGCCTAATAAAAAGCTTGGTGGAATTTTAAAGAAAAGGGACTTGTAACTGATCCTAACATGCTTTAAATGTGGTGGATATGCATGCCAGAAATATGTTGATGATGCAAGTGGACTTAAAGATCCAAAAATTTCAAGGAGTGGAAAAATTCAAATTCTCAAGTGGTTGGATATTTACCAGAGCATAACAACCCACTTTTTGCCTATCCTTAAAAATCACAGATACTTTTTGGAACTATCTCTCTCAGCTTTTGCGCATTTCCATCTTGGATGCTCAAATTTGTTATCAGATCCAAACTTGAGTTTTCACTCTCCCATTTTTTCTCGTAAACAAAAAAGATATTAAGGCATAACAAAATGAAAATTTTAGAGTTCATGTATGCAAAATAAAAAATTGGAAATTATTCCACGCTCTAAAAATAAATTCCAAGGTTTTCTTATCCATGTTTGGGAGATTCCACTAGTACAACCCCTAATAATAAGCATGGTGGAATTTTATAGGAAAGGGACTTGTAACTGATCCTAGCATGCTTTAAATGTGGTGGATATGCATGCCGGAAACATGTTGAGGATGCAAGTGGACATAATGATCCAAAAATTTCAAGGAGTGGAAAAAATCAAATTCTCTAGTGGTTGGATATTTAGCAGAGCATAACAACCCACTTTTTGCCTATCCTTAAAAATCACAGATACTTTTTGGAACTATCTCTCTTAGCATTTGTGCATTTCCATCTTGGATGCTCAAATTTGTTTTCAGATCCAAACTTGAGTTTTCACTCTCCCAATTTTTCATGTAAACAAAAAAGATATTAAGGCATAACAAAATGAAAATTTTAGAGTTCATGTATGCAAAAAAAATTTGAAAATTGTTTCACGGACTAAGAATGAACTCCAAGGTTTTAGTATCCATGTTTGGGAGATTCCACTAGTACAACCCCTAATAATAAGCTTGGTGGAATTTTCTTGTAAAGGGGCTTGTAACTGATCCTAACATGCTTTTAATGTGGTGGATATGCATGCCAGAAACATGTTGAGGACGCAAGTGGACCTAATGATCAGAAAAATTCAAGGAGTGGAAACAATCAAATTCTCAAGTGGATGGATATTTACCGGATCCAAACAGCACACTCTTTGCCTATCCTTTAAAATCTTAGATAATTTTTGGAACTATCTTTCTTAGCATTTGTGCATTTCCATCTTGGATTATCAAATTTGTTTCAGATCCAAACTTGATTTTTCACTCTTCCATTTTTTTCTCGTAAACAAAAAAGATATTAAGGCATAACAAAATGAAAATTTTAGAGGTCATGTATGCAAAAAAAAATTTTAAAATTATTTCACGCACTAAAAATGAACTCCTAGGTTTTGTTATCCATGTTTGGGAGATTCCACTAGTACAAACCCTAATAATAAGCTAGGGGCAATTTTATAGGAAAGGGACTTGTAACAGATCCTATCAAGCTTGAAATGTGGTGGATATGCATGCCAGAAACATGTTGAGGATGCAAGTGGACCTAATGATCAAAAAATTTCAAGGAGTGTAAAAAATCAAATTCTCAAGTGGTTGGATATTTACCAGGGCCAAAAACCCACTTTTTGCCTATCCTTAAAAATCACTGATACTTTTTGGAACTATCTCTCTCTGCATTTGTGCATGTCCATCTTGGATGGTCAAATTTGTTTTCAGATCCAAACAAGAGCTTTTCACTCTCCCATTTTTTCACGTAAACAAAAAAGACATTTAGGCAAAACAAAATGAAAATTTTAGAGTTCATGTATGCAAAAAAAAATTTGAAAATTATTTCACGCACTAAAAATGAACTCCAAGGTTTTATTATCCATGTTTGGGAGATTCCACTAGTACAACCCCTAATAATAAGCTTGGTGGAATTTTATAGGAAAGGTACTTGTAACTGATCCTAACATGTTTTGAATGAGGTGGATATGCATGCCAAAAACATGTTGAGGTTGCGAGTGGACCTAATGATCCAAAAATTTCAAGGACTGGAAAAAAACAAATTCTCAAGTGGTCAGATATTTACAAGAGCATAACAACCCACTTTTTTCCTATCCTTAAAAATCACAGATACTTTTTGGAACTATCTCTCTCAGCATTTGTGCATTTCCATCTTGGATGCTCAAATTTGTTTTCAGATCCACACTTGAGTTTTCACTCTCCCATTTTTTCCTGTAAACAAAAAAGATATTAACGCATAACAAAATGAAAATTTTAGAGTTCATGTATGCAAAAAAAATTTGAAAATTATTTCACGCACTAAAAATGAACTCCAAGGTTTTGTTTTCCATGTTTGGGAGATTCCACTAGTCCAACCCCTAATAATAAGCTTGGTGGAATTTTATAGGAAAGGGACATGTAACTGATCCTAACTTGCTTTAAATATGGTGGATATGCATGCCAGAAACATGTTGATGATGCAAGTGGACATAATGATCTAAAAATTTCAAGGAGTGGAAAAAATCAAATTCTCAAGTGGTTGGATATTTCCAGAGCATAACAACCCACTTTTTGCCAATCCTTAAAAATCTCATATACTTTTTGAAACTATCTCTCTCAGCATTTGTGCATTTCCATCTTAGATGCTCAAATTTGTTTTCAAATCCAAACTTGAGTTTTCACTCTCCCATTTTTTCTCGCAGACAAAAAAGATATTAAGGCACATCAAAATGAATATTTTAGAGTTCATGTTTGCAAAAAAAAATTTGAAAATGATTTCACGCACTAAAAATGAACTCCAAGGTTTTGTTATCCATGTTTGGGAGATTCCACTAGTACAACCCTTAATAATAAGCTAGGTGGAATTTTATAGGAAAGGGACTTGTAACTGATCCTAACTTGGTTTAAATGTGGTGGATATGCATGCCAGAAACATGTTGAGGATGCAAGTGGACCTAATGATCCAAAAATTTCAATGGGTGCGAAAAATCAAATTCTCAAGTGGTTCGATATTTACCAGAGCAAAACAACCAACTTTTTACCTATCCTTAAAAATCACAGATTCTTTTTGGGACTATCTCTCTCAGCATTTGTGCATTTCC
The DNA here is from genome assembly GCF_029961685.1 of Aristolochia californica. NCBI lineage: Eukaryota > Viridiplantae > Streptophyta > Magnoliopsida > Piperales > Aristolochiaceae > Aristolochia > Aristolochia californica. The sequence continues at coordinate 9,798,695 of NW_027181837.1, forward strand.
ATCTTGGATGCTACAATTTATTTTCAAATCCAAACTAGAGCTTGCACTCTCCCATTTTTTCATGTAAACAAAAAAGATATTAAGGCAAAACAAAATGAAGATTTTAGAGTTCATGTATGCAAAAAAAAATTGAAAATTATTTCACACACTAAAAATGAACTCCATGGTTTTGTTATCCATGTCTGGGAGATTCCACTAGTATAACCCCTAATAATAAGCTTGGTGGAATTTTATTTGAAAGGGACTTGTAACTGATCCTAACTTGTTTTAAATGTGGTGGATATGCATGCCAGAAAGATGTTGAGGATGCAATTGAACCTAATGATCCAAAAATTTCAAGGAGTGGAAAAAATCAAATTCTCAAGTGGTTGGATATTTACCAGAGCATAACAACCCACTTTTTGCCTATCCTTAAAAATCACAGATACTTTTGGAACTATCTCTCTCAGCATTTGTGCATTTCCATCTTGGATGCACAAATTTATTTTCAGTTCCAAACTTGAGTTTTCACTATGCGATTTTTTCTCATAAAAAAAAAAGATATTAAGGCATAATAAAATGAAAATTTTAGAGTTCAAGTATGGAAAAAAAATTTGAAAATTATTTCACGCACTAAAAATGAACTCCAAGGTTTTGTTATCCATGTTCTGGAGATTCCACTAGTAGAACCCCTAATAATAACCTTGGTGGAATTTTATAGGAAAGGGACTTGTAACTGATCCTAACATGCTTTAAATGTGGTGGATATGCATGCCAGAAACATGCTGAGGACGCAAGTGGACCTAATGATCAGAAAAATTCAAGGAGTGGAAAAAATCAAATTCTCAAGTGGTTGGATATTTACCAGAGCCAAACAACCCACTCATTGCCTATCCTTTAAAATCACATATAATTTTTGGAACTATCTCTCTTAGCATTTGTGCATTTCCATCTTGGATTATTAAATTTGTTTTCAGATCCAAATTTGAGTTTTCACTCTTCCATTTTTTCTCGTAAACAAAAAAGATATTAAATCATAACAAAATGAAAATTTTAGAATACATGTATGCAAAAAAAAATTTGAAAATTATTTCACGCACAAAAAATGAACTCCAAGGTTTTGTTATCCATGTTTGGGAGATTCCACTAGTACAAACCCTAATAATAAGCTAGGTGGACTTTTATAGGAAAGGGACTTGTAACTGATCCTAACATGCTTTAAATGTGGTGGACATGCATGCCAGAGACATGTTGAAGATGTAAGTGGACCTAATGATCTAAAAATTTCAAGGAGTGGAAAAAATCAAATTCTCAATCGGTTGGATATTTACCAGAGCCAGAAACCCACTTTTTGCCTACCCTTAAAAATCACAGATACTTTTTGGAACTATCTCTCTCAGCATTTGTGCATGTCCATCTTGGATGGTCAAATTTGTTTTCAGATCCAAACTTGAGTTTTCACTCTCCTATTTTATCACGTAAACAAAAAAGATAATAAGGCATAAATAAATGAAAATTTTAGAGTTCATGTATGCGAACAAAAATTTGAAAATTATTTCAGTCACTAAAAATGAACTCCAAGGTTTTGTTATCCATGTTTGGGAGATTCCACTAGTACAACGTCTAATGATAAGCTTGGTGGAATTTTAAAGAAAAGGGACTTGTAACTGATCCTAACATGCTTTAAATGTAGTGGATATGCATGCCAGAAACATGTTGAGGGTGCAAGTGTACCTAGTCATCCAAAAATTTCAAGGAGAGGAAAAAATCAAATTCTCAAGTGATTGGATATTTACGAGAACCAAACAACCCACTTTTTGCCGATCCTTTAAATCACAGATACTTTTTAGAACTATCTCTCTATGCATTTGTGCATTTCCATCTTGGATGCTCAAATTTGTTTTCGGATCCAAACTTGAGTTTTCACTATCCCATTTTTTCTCGTAAATAAAAAAGATATTAAGGCATAACAAAATGAAAATTTTAGACTACAAGTATGCAAAAAAAAAAAAATTTGAAAATTATTTCACGCACTAAAAATGAACTCCAAGGTTTTGTTATCCATGTTCGGGAGATTCCACTAGTAGAACCCATAATAATAACCTTGGTGGAATTTTATAGGAAAGGGACTTGTAACTGATCCTAACATGCTTTAAATGTGGTGGATATGCATGCCAGAAACATGTTGAGGACGCAAGTGGACCTAATGATCAGAAAAATTCAAGGAGTGGAAAAAATCAAATTCTCAAGTCGTTGGATATTTACCAGAGCCAAACAACCCACTCTTTGCCTATCCTTTAAAATCACATATAATTTTTGGAACTATCTCTCTTAGCATTTGTGCATTTCCATCTTGGATTATTAAATTTGTTTTCAGATCCAAACTTGAGTTTTCACTCTTCCATTTTTTCTCGTAAACAAAAAAGATATTAAGGCATAACAAAATGAAAATTTTAGAATACATGTATGCAAAAAAAAAATTGAAAATTATTTCACGCAAAAAAAATGAACTCCAAGGTTTTGTTATCCATGTTTGGGAGATTCCACTAGTACAAACCCTAACAATAAGCTAGGTGAAATTTTATAGGAAAGGGACTTGTAACTGATCCTAACATGCTTTAAATGTGGTGGACATGCATGCCAGAGACATGTTGAAGATGTAAGTGGACCTAATGATCCAAAAATTTCAAGGAGTGGAATAAATCAAATTCTCAATTGGTTGGATATTTACCAGAGCCAGAAACCCACTTTTTGCCTACCCTTAAAAATCACAGATACTTTTTGGAACTATCTCTCTCAGCATTTGTGCATGTCCATCTTGGATGGTCAAATTTGTTTTCAGATCCAAAATTGAGCTTTCACTCTCCTATTTTATCACGTAAACAAAAAAGATAATAAGGCATAAATAAATGAAAATTTTAGAGTTCAGGAACTCCAACGTTTTGTTATCCATGTTTGGGAGATTCCACTAGTACAACGCCTAATAAAAAGCTTGGTGGAATTTTAAAGAAAAGGGACTTGTAACTGATCCTAACATGCTTTAAATGTGGTGGATATGCATCCCAGAAACATGTTGATGATGCAAGTGGACATAATGATCCAAAAATTTCAAGGAGTGGAAAAAATCAAATTCTCAAGTGGTTGGATATTTACCAGAGCATAAAAACCTACTTTTTGCCTATCCAAAAAAATCACAGATACTTTTTGGAACTATCTCTCTCAGCATTTGTGCATTTCCTTATTCGATGCTGAAATTTCTTTTCAGATCCAAACTTGAGTTTTCACTCTCCCATTTTTTCTTGTAGACAAAAAAGATATTAAGGCATAACAAAATGAAAATTTTAGAGTTCATGTATGCAAAAAAAAATTTGAAAATTATTTCATACACTAAAAATGAACTCCCAGGTTTTGTTATCCATGTTTGGAAGATTCCACTAGTACAACCCCTAATAATAAGCTAGGTGGAATTTTATACGAAAAGGAGTTGTAACTAATCCGTATATTCTTTAAATGTGGTGGATATGCAAGGCAGAAACAAGTTGAGGATGCAAGTGGACCTAATGATCCAAAAATTTCAAGCAGTGGAAAAAATCAAATTCTCAAGTGGTTGGATATTTACCAGAGCCAAACAACCCACTTTTTACCTATCCTTAAAAATCACAGATACTTTTTGGAACTATCTCTCTCAGCATTTGTGCACTTCCATCTTGGATGCTCAAATTAGTTTTCAGATCCAAACTTGAGTTTTCACTCTCCCATTTTTTCTCGAAGACAAAAAAGATATTAAGGCATAAGAAAATGAAAATTTTAGAGTTCATGTATGGAAAAAAAAATTTGAAAATTATTTCATGCACTAAAAATGAACTCCATGGTTTTATTATCCATGTTTGGGAGATTTCACTAGTACAACCCCTAATAATAAGCTAGGTGGAATTTTATAGGAAAGGGACTTGTAACTGATCCTAACATATTTTAAATGTCGTGGATATGCATGCCAAAAACATGTTGAGGATGCAATTGGACCTAATGATCCAAAAATTTCAAGGAGTCGAAAAAATCAAATTCTCAAGTGGTTGGATATTTACCAGAGCATAACAACCCATTTTTTTCCTATCCTTAAAAATCATAGATACTTTTTGGAACTAGCTCTCTCAGCATTTGTGCATTTCCATCTTGGATGCACAAATTTGTTTTCAGATCCAAACTAGATTTTTCACTATCCCATTTTTTCTCGTAAACAAAAAAGATATTAAGGCATAACAAAATGAAAATTTGAGTGTTCATGTATGCAAAAAAAAATTTGAAAATTATTTCACGCTCTAAAAATGAACTCCAAGGTTTTGTTATCCATGTTTGGGAGATTCCTCTAGTACAACCCCTAATAATAAGCTTGGTGGAATTTCATAGGAAAGGGCCTTGTAACTGATCCTAACAAGCTTTAAATGTGATGGATATGCATGCCAGAAACATGTTGAGGATGCAAATGGACCTAATGATCAGAAAAATTCAAGGAATGGAAAAAATCAAATTCTCAAGTGGTTGGATATTTACCCGAGCCAAACAACTCACTCTTTGCCTATCCTTTAAAATCACAAATACTTTTTGGAACTATCGCTCTTAGCATTGTGCATTTCCATCTTGGATGCTCAAATTTGTTTTCAGATCCAAACTTGAGTTTTCACTCTCCCATTTTTTCTCGTCAACAAAAAAGATATTAAGGCATAAAAAAATGAAAATTTTAGAGTTCATGTATGCAAAAAAAAATTTGAAAATTATTTCACGCACTAAAAATGAACTCCAAGGTTTTATTATCCATGTTTGGGAGATTCCACTAGTACAAACCCTAATAATAAGCTTGGTGGAATTTTATAGGAAAAGGACTTGTAACTGATCCTAACATGCTTTAAATGTGGTGGATATGCATGCCAGAAACATGTTGAGGACGTCAGTGGACCTAATGATCAGAAAAATTTAAGGAGTGGAAAAAATCAAATTCTCAAGTGGTTGGATATTTACCAGAGCCAAACAACCCACTCATTGCCTATCCTTTAAAATCACAGATAATTTTTGGAATAATCTCTCTTAGCATTTGTGCATTTCCATCTTGGATTATCAAATTTGTTTTCAGATCCAAACTTGAGTTTTCACTCTCCCATTTTTTATCGTAAACAAAAAAGGATATTAAGGCATAACAAAATGAAAATTTTAGAGTTCATGTATGCAAAAAAAAATTTGAAAATTATTTCACGCACTAAAAATGAACTCCAAGGTTTTGTTATCCATGTTTGGGAGATTCCACTAGTACAACCCCTAATAATAACCTTGGTGGAATTTTATAGGAAAGGGACTTGTAACTGATCATAACATGCTTTAAATGTGGTGGATATGCATGCCAGAAACATGTTGAGGACGCAAGTGGACCTAATGATCAGAAAAATTCAAGGAGTGGAAAAAATAAAATGCTCAAGTGGTTGGATATTTACCAGAGCCAAAAAACACTCTCTTTGCCTATCCTTTTAAATATCATATAATTTTTGGAACTATCTCTCTAAGCATTTGTGCATTTCCATCTTGGATTATCTAATTTGTTTTCAGATCCAAACTTGAGTTTTCACTCTTCCATTTTTTCTCGTAAACAAATAAGATATTAAGGCAAAACAAAATGAAAATTTTGGAGTTCATTTGTGCAAAAAAAAAATTGAAAATTATTTCACGCACTAAAAATGAACTCCAAGGTTTTGTTATCCATGTTAGGGAGATTCCACTAGTAAAAACCCTAATAATAAGCTAGGTGGAATTTTATAGGAAAGGCACTTGTAACTGATCCTAACATGCTTTAAATGTGGTGGATATGCATGCCATCAACATGTTGAGGATGCAAGTGGAAATAATGATCCAAAAATTTCAAGGAGTGGAAAAAATCAAATTCTCATGTGGTTGGATATTTACGAGAGCCAAACAACCCACACTTTGCCTATCCTTTAAAATCACATATACTTTATGGAACTATCTCTCTCAGTATTTGTGCATTTCCATCTTGGAAGCACAAATTTGTTTTCAGATCCAAACTTGAGTTTTCACTCTCCCATTTTTTCTCGTACACAAAAAAGATATTATGGCATAACAAAATGAAAATTTTAGAGTTCATGTATGCAAAAAAAAAAAAAAATTTAAATTATTTCACGCACTAAAAATGAACTCTAAGGTTTTATTATCCATGTTTGGGAGATTCCACTAGTACAACCCCTAATAACAAGCTAGGTGGAATTTTATAGGAACGGGACTTGTAACTGATCCTAACTTGCGTTAAATGTGGTGGATATGCATGCCAGAAATATGTTGATGATGCAAGTGGACCTAAAGATCCAAAAATTTCAAGGAGTGGAAAAAATCAAATTCTCAAGTGGTTGGATATTTACCAGAACCAAACAACCTACTCTTTGGCTATCCCTTAAAATCACAGATAATTTTTGGAACAATCTCTCTTATCATTTGTGCATTTCCATCTTGGATTGTCTAATTTGTTTTTAGATCCAAACTTGAGTTTTCACTCTTCCATTTTTTCTTGTAAACAAAAAAGATATTAAGGCATAACAAAATGAAAATTTTAGAGTTCAAGTATGCAATAAAAAAATTGAAAATTATTTCACGCACTAAAAATGAACTCCAAGGTTTTGTTATCCATGTTTGGGAGATTCCACTAGTACAACCCCTAATAATAAGCTTGGTGGAATTTTATAGGAAAGGGCATTGTAACTGATCCTAACATGCTTTAAATGTGGTGGATAAGCATGCCAGAAACAGGATGCAAGTGGACCTAATGATCAGAAAAATTCAAGGAGTGGAAAAAATCAAATTCTCAAGTGGTTGGATATTTACCAGAGCCAAACAACCCACTCTTTGCCTATTCTTTAAAATCACATATACTTTTTGGAACTATCTCTCTTAGCATTTGTGCATTTCCATCTTGGATTATCAAATTTTTTTTCAGATCCAAACTTAATTTTTCACTCTTCCATTTTTTCATGTAAACAAAAAAGAGATTAAGGCATAACAAAATGAAAATTTTAGAGTTTATGTATGCAAAAAAAAAATTAAAAATTATTTCACGCACTAAAAATGAACTCCAAGGTTTTTGTTATCCATGTTTGGGAGATTCCACTAGTACAACCCCTAATAATAAGCTTGGTGGAATTTTATAGGAAAGGGACTTGTAACTGATCCTAACATGCTTTAAATGTGGTGGATATGCATGCCTGGAACTTGTTGAGGACGCAAGTGGACCTAATGATCAGAAAAATTCAAGGAGTGGAAAAAATCAAATTCTCAAGTGGTTGGATATTTACCAGAGCCAAACAACGCACTCTTTGCCTATCCTTTAAAATCACAGATACTTTTTGGAACTATCTCTCTTTGCATTTGTGCATTTCCATCTTGGATTATTAAATTTGTTTTCAGATCCAAACTTGAGTTTTCACTCTTCCATTTTTTCTCGTAAACAAAAAAGAGATTAAGGCATAAAAAAATGAAAATTTTAGAGTTCATGTATGCAAAAAAAAATTTGAAAATTATTTCATGCACTAAAAATGAACTCCAAGGTTTTGTTATCCATGTTTGGGAGATTTTACTAGTACAAACCCTAATAATAAGCTAGGTGGAATTTTATAGGAAACGGACTTGTAACTGATTGATACGGTCCTGGATCTGACACGTGGATTCTTTGTGAGGATCTGTAATCTGCCACGGGTTACGGGTCTTCCAAGCATTACCGCAGGGATAATAGGAAGACATGGAGAAGACGAAAATGAAGATCAAGCCTATGGGAAGCTTGATAACCCTAGAGCTCGTTGAGGAGAACTCTAAGCTTCTTTACTCTAGATTTAACCTAATTCTTAATACTTCAATGCTTTTTTTTCTCATTACTCTTACCCCTTAAATAGGGTTCACCCTGTTAGGGTTTAATAAAATATTACAAAAATATCCCTATGAATAAAATATTCCAAGAATATCCTTATTAATAAATAATTCCAAAAATACCCTTGTGAATAAAATATTCCAAAAATACCCCTATGGCCTAAAACTGAAATAAAATAAAGTAAATTAACTAAAACAACTAAAATAATAATGTTATTGCGTGCATAACATTACACCCCCCTTGGAAGACGAGCTTGTCCTCAAGCTCGGAAGTAGTGTCTATATGCCGACGTCTCTACCGGTGTCGAAGTAGCATCCACGATAGTTAGGACCCCTACTGGCCTCCATTTTTTTTTTTTTTTTTGCCTGGTCCGAGTTAACCTGGGTTGACTCGGTTCAGAACCCCGGTCCAGCGCACGACTGAGCTTCTTACGCTGATAATTTTTTTTTTTTTTTTTTTGGGACATGTCCTAGTTAATATGGGTTGACTCGGTCAGAACCCTGGTCTGGCGTGCGACTCAATGGAGTGCGCCGATTAAATTTTCCTAAGTTAGGAAAATTTAATCGGACTCCTCCTTCCTCCTGCAGCAAATCCCGAACAGGGCGGGAGCCGGTAATGGCGGAAGCGTCGCCGATTGGTCGTCTGCTGGAATGGCGCCGACGGGTCTTCTCCGCTGGATGTCGCCGATGGACTTCTGTAGAAATTTCGCCGACGGTCTTCTACGGAAATGTCGTCGACGAACTTCTGCTGGAATGTTGCCGACGGGTCTTCTACTGAATTGTCGCCGACGGGTCTTCTGCTGGAACGACGGTATTCTATGGAAATGTTGCCGACGGAATCACCTGCTTCTCCGGTGATGAAGAGCAGCCCGTTGGGGCTTAGCTTCGCCACTGGGAGAGTTGCCGAGACAGAGGGCTCCCAGAATATTGCCGACTGTTCTGCTGGATTGTCGCTGACGGGTCATTTGCTGAATTGTCACCGACGGTCGTCTGCAGAAATGTCGGCGACGATCTTCTGCTGGAATGTCGACGGTTCTTCTGTTGGAATGTCGCCGAACAGGGCAGAATTGTTGCCGACGGAGTCTCGTGCTGCTCCTGCGGTGATTAGCAGCCCTTGGAGGCTTAGCCAATTGGCTCAAGTGGTTGGATATTTACCAGAGCCAAACAACCCTTTCTTTGCCTATCCTTTAAAATCACAGCTACTTTTTGGAACTATCTCTCTTAGCAATTGTGCATTTCCATCTTGGATTATCAAATTTGTTTTCAGATCCAAACTTGAGTTTTCACTCTTCCATTTTTTCTTTTAAACAAAAAAGAGATTAAGGCATACCAAAATGAAAATTTTACAGTTCATGTATGCAAAAAAAAATTTGAAAATTATTTCACGCACTAAAAATGAACTCCAACGTTTTGTTATCCATGTTTGGGAGATTCCACTAGTACAAACTCTAATAATAAGTTAGGTGGAATTTTATAGGAAAAGGACTTGTAACTGATCCTAACATGCTTTAAATGTGGTGGATATGCATGCAAAAAACATGTTGATGATGCAAGTGGACCTAAAGATCCAAAAATTTCAAGGAGTGGAAAAAATCAAATTCTCAAGTGGTTGGATATTTACCAGAGCATAACAATCCACTTTTTGCCTATCCTTAAAAATCACAAATACTTTTTGGAACTATCTCTCTCTGCATTTGTGCATTTCCATCTTGGATGCTCAAATTTGTTTTCAGATCCAAACTTGAGTTTTCACTCTCCCATTTTTTCTCGTAGACAAAAAAGATATTAAGGCATAATAAAATGAAAATTTTAGAGTTCATGTATGCAAAAAATAATTGAAAATTATTTCACGCACTAAAAATGAACTCCAAGGTTTTATTATCCATGTTTGGTAGATTCCACTAGTACAACCCCTAATAATAAGCTAGGTGGAATTTTATAGGAAAGGGACTTGTAACTGATCCTAACATGCTTTAAATATGCTGGATATGCATGCCAGAAACATGTTGAGGATGCAAGTGGAAATAATGATCCAAAAATTTCAAGGAGTGGAAAAAATTAAATTCTCAAGTGGTTGGATATTTACCAGAGCGTAACAACCCACTTTTTGCCTATCCTTAAAAATCACAGATACTTTTTGGAACTATCTCTCTCAGCATTTGTGCATTTCCATCTTGGATGCTCAAATTTGTTTTCAGATCCAAACTTGAGTTTTCACTCTCCCATTTTTTCTCGTAGAGAAAAAAGATATTAAGGCATAATAAAATGAAAATTTTAGAGTTCATGTATGCAAAAAAAAATTGAAAATTATTTCACGCACTAAAAATGAACTCCAAGGTTTTATTATCCATGTTTGGTAGATTCCACTAGTACAACCCCTAATAATAAGCTAGGTGGAATTTTATAGGAAAGGGACATGTAACTGATCCTAACTTGCTTCAAATGTGGTGGATATGCATGCCAGAAACATGTTGAGGATGCATGTGGACCTAATGATCCAAAAATTTCAAGGAGTGGAAAAAATCAAATTCTCATGTGGTTGGATATTTACCAGAGCCAAACAACCCACTTTTTGCCTATCCTTAAATATCACAGATACTTTTTGGAACTTTCTCTCTCAGCATTTGTGCATTTCCATCTTGGATGCTCAAACTTGTTTTCATATCCAAACTAAAGCTTTCACTCTCCCACTTTTTCATGTAAACAAAAAAGATATTAAGGCATAACAAAATGAAAATATTGGAGTTCATGTATGCAAAAAAAAATTTGAAAATTATTTCACGCACTAAAAATGAACTCCATGGTTTTGTTATCCGTGTTTGGGAGATTCCACTAGTATAATCCCTAATAATAAGCTTGGTGGCATTTTATAGGAAAGGGACTTGTAACTGATCCTAACATGTTTTAAATGTGGTGGATATGCATGTCAGAAACATGTTGAGGATGCAATTGGACCTAATGATCCAAAAATTTCAAGGAGTGGAAAAAATCAAATTCTCAAGTGGTTGGATATTTACCAGAGCTTAACAACCCACTTTTTGCCGATCCTTAAAAATCATAGATACTATTTGGAACTATCTCTCTCAGAATTTGTGCATTTCCATCTTGGATGCACAAATTTGTTTTCAGATCCAAACTTGAGTTTTCACTATCGTATTTTTTCTCGTAAACAAAAAAGATATTAAGGCATAACAAAATTAAAATTTTGGAGTTCATGTATGCAAAAAAAAATTTGAAAATTATTTCATGCACTAAAATTGGACTCCAAGGTTTTGTCATCCATGTTTGGGAGATTCCACTAGTACAACCCCTAATAATAAGCTTGGTTGAATATTATAGGAAAGGGGCTTGTAACTGTTCCGAACATGCTTTAAATGTGGTGGATATGAATGCCTGAAACATGTTGAGGATGCAAGTAGTCCTAATGATCAGAAAAATTCAAGGAGTGGAAAAAATCAAATTCTCAAATGGTTGGATATTTACCAGAGCCAAACAACCCACTCTTTGCCAATCCTTTAAAATTACAGATACTTTTTGGAACTATCTCTCTCAGCATTTGTGCATTTCCATCTTGGATGCTCAAATTTGTTTTCAGATCCAAACTTGTGTTTTCGTTCACCCATTTTTTCTCGTAAACAAAAAAGATATTAAGGCATAACAAAATAAAAATTTTAGAGTTCATGTATGAAAAGAAAAATTTTAAAATTATTTCACGCACTAAAAATGAACTCCAAGGTTTTGTTATCCATGTTTGGGAGATAACACTAGTACCAGCCCTAATAATAAGATTGGTGGAATTTTATAGGAAAGGGACTTGTAACTGATGCTAACATGCTTTAAATGTGGTGGATATGCATGCCAAAAACATGTTGAGGACGCAAGTGGACCTAATGATCAGAAAAATGCAATGAATGGAAAAAATCAAATTCTCAAGTGGTTGGATATTTACCAGAGCCAAACAACCCACTCTTTGCCTATCCTTTAAAATCACAAATAATTTTTGGAACAATATCTCTTAGCATTTGTGCATATCCATCTTGGATTATCAAATTTGTTTTCAGATCCAAACTTGAGTTTTCACTCTTCCATTTTTTGTCGTAAACAAAAAAGAGATTAAGTCTTAACAAAATGAAAATTTTAGAGTTCATGTATGCAAAAAAAAAAATTTGAAAATTATTTCACTCCATAAAAATGAACTCCAAGGTTTTGTTATCCATGTTTGGGAGATTCCACAAGTACAACCCCTAATAATAAGCTTGGTGGAATTTTATAGGAAAGGGCCTTGTACCTGATCCTAACATGCTTTAAATGTGGTGGATATGCATGCCAGAAACATGTTGAGGATGCAAGTGGACCTAATGATTAGAAAAATTCAAGGAGTGGAAAAAATCAAATTCTCAAGTGGTTGGATATTTACCAGAGCCAAACAACCCACTCTTTGCCTATCCTTTAAAATTACAGATACTTTTTGGAACTATCTCTCTCAGCATTTGTATATTTCCATCTTGGATGCTCAAATTTGTTTTCAGATCCGAACTTGAGTTTTCACTCTCCCATTTTTTCTCGTAAACTAAAAAGATATTAAGGCATAACAAAATGAAAATTTAAGTGTTCATGTATGCAAAAAAAAATTTGAAAATTATTCCACGCACTAAAAATGAATTCAAAGGTTTTGCTATCCATCTTTGGGAGATTCCACTAGCACAACCCCTAGTAATAAGCTTGGTGGAATTTTATAGGAAAGGGACTTGTAACTGATCCTAACATGCTTTAAATGTGGTGGATATGCATGCCAGAAACATGTTGAAGATGCAAGCGGACATAATGATCCAAAAATTTCAAGGAGTGGAAAAAATCAAATTCTCAAGCGGTTGGATATTTTACCAGAGCATAACAACCCACTTTTTGCCTATCCTTAAAAATCACAGATACTTTTTGGAACTATCTCTCTCATCATTTGAGCATTTCCTTATTGGATGCTCAAATTTGTTTCCAGATCCAAACTTGTGTTTTCACTCTCCCATTTTTTCTCGTGGACAAAAAAGATACTAAGGCATAACAAAATGAAAATTTTAGAGTTCATGTATGCAAAAAATAATTTGAAAATTATTTCACGCACTAAAAATGAACTCCAAGGTTTTGTTATCCATGTTTGGGAGATTCCACTAGTACAACCCCTAATAATAAGCTAGGTGCAATTTTATAGGAAAGGGACTTGTAACTGAACCTAACTAGCTTTAAATGTGATGGATATGCATGCCTGAAACATGTTGAGGATGCAAGTGGACCTAATGATCAAAAAATTTAAAGGAGTGGAAAAAATCAAATTCTCAAGTGGTTGGATATTTACCAGAGCCAAACAACCCACTTTTTGCCTATCTTAAAAATCACAGATACTTTTTGGAACTATCTCTCTCAGCGTTTGTGCATTTCCATCTTGGATGCTCAAATTTGTTTTCAGATCCAAACTAGAGCTTTCACTCTCCCATTTTTTCACGTAAACAAAAAAGATATTAAGGCATAACAAAATGAAAATTTTATAGTTCATCTATGCAAAAAAAAAAATTTGAAAATTATTTCACGCACTAAAAATGAACTCCATGGTTTTGTTATCCGTGTTTGGGAGATTCCACTAGTATAACCCCTAATAATAAGCTTGGTGGAATTTTATAGGAAAGGGACTTGTAACTGATCCTAACATGTTTTAAATGTGGTGGATATGCATGCCAGAAACATGTTGAGGATGCAATTGGACCTAAAGATCCAAAAATTTCAAGGAGTGGAAAAAATCAAATTCTCAAGTGGTTGGATATTTACCAGAGCATAACAACCTACTTTTTGCCTATCCTTAAAAATCACAGATACTTTTTGGAACTATCTCTCTCAGCATTTGTGCATTTCCATCTTGGATGCACAAATTTGTTTTCAGATTCAAACATGAGTTTTCACTATCGCATTTTTTCTCGTAAACAAAAAAGATATTAAGGCATAACAAAATAAAAATTAGGGAGTTCAAGTATGCAAAAAAAAATTTGAAAATTAATTCACGCACTAAAAATGAACTTCAAGGTTTTGTTATCCATGTTTGGGCGATTCCACTAGTACAACCCCTAATAATAAGCTTGGTGGAATTATATAGGAAAGGGCCTTGTAATGATCCTAACATGCTTTAAATGTGCTGGATATGCATGCCAGAAACATGTTGAGGATGCAAGTGGACCTAATGATCAGAAAAATTCAATGAGTGGAAAAAATCAAATTCTCAAGTGGTTGAATATTTACCAGAGCCAAACAACCCCCTCTTTGCCTATCCTTTAAAATTATAGATACTTTTTGGAACTATCTCTCTCAGCATTTGTGCATTTCCATCTTGGATGCTCAATTTTGTTTTCAGATCCAAACTTGAGTTTTCACTCTCCCATTTTTTCTCATAAACAAAAAAGATATTAAGGCATAACAAAATGAAAATTTTAGAGTTCAAGAATGAAAAAAAATTTTGAAAATTATTTCACGCACTAAAAATGAACTCCAGGTTTTTGTTATCCATGTTGAGGAGATTCCACTAGTACAACCCCTAATAATAACCTTGGTGGAATTTTATAGGAAATGGACTTGTAACTGATCCTAACATGCTTTAAATGTGGTGGATATGCATGCCAGAAATATGTTGAGGACGCAAGTGGACCGAATGATCAGAAAAATTCAAGGAGTGGAAAAAATCAAATTCTCAAGTGGTTGGATATTTAGCAGAGCCAAACAACCCACTCTTAGCCTATCCTTTAAAATCACAGATAATTTTTGGAACAATCTCTCTTAGCATTTGTGCATTTCCATCTTGGATTATCTAATTTGTTTTCAGATCGAAACTTGAGTTTTCACTCTTCCATTTTTTCTCGTAAACAAAAAAGATATGAAGGCATAACAAAATGAAAATTTTAAAGCTCATGTATGCAAAAAAAAAATTTGAAAATTATTTCACGCACTAAAAATGAATTCCAAGGTTTTGTTATTCATGTTTGGGAGATTCCACTAGTACAACCCCTAATAATAAGCTAGGTGGAATTTTATAGGAAAGGGACCTGTATCTGATCCTAACTTTCTTTAAATGTGGTGGATATGCATGCCAGAAACATGTTGAGGATGCAAGAGGACCTAATGATCAGAAAAATTCAAGGAGTGGAAAAAAATCAAATTCTCAAGTTGTTGGATATTTACCAGAGCCAAACAACCCACTCTTTGCCTATCGTTTAAAATCACAGCTACTTTTTGGAACTATCTCTCTTAGCATTTGTGCATTTCCATCTTGGATTATCAAATTTGTTTTCAGATCCAAACTTGAGTTTTCACCCTTCCATTTTTTCTCGTAAACAAAAAATATATTAAGGCATAACAAAATGAAAATTTTAGAGTTCATGTATGCAAAAAAAGATTTGAAAATTATTTCACACACTAAAAATGAACTCAAAGGTTTTATTGTCCATGTTTGGGAGATTCCACTAGTACAACCCCTAATAATAAGCTAGGTAGAATTTTATAGGAAAGCGACTTGCAACTGATCCTAACATTGTTTAAATGTGGTGGATATGCATGCCAAAAACATGTTGAGGATGCAAGTCGACCTAATGATCCAAAAATTTCAAGCAGTGGAAAAAATCAAATTCTCAAGTGGTTGGATATTTACCAGAGCCAAAACCCACTTTTTTCCTATCCTTTAAAATCACAGATACTTTTTGGAACTATCTCTCTCAGCATTTGTGCATTTCCATCTTGGATGCTCAAATTTATTTTCAGATCCAAACTTGAGTTTTCACTCTCCCATTTTTTCTCGTAAGCAAAAAAGTTATTACGGCATAACGAAATGAAAATTTTAGAGTTCATGTATGCAAAAAAAAAATTGGAAAATTATTTCATGCACTAAAAAAGAACTCCAAGGTTTTGTTATCCATGTTTGGGAGATTCCACTAGTACAACCCCTACTAATAAGCTTGGTGGAATTTTAAAGGAAAGGGACTTGTAACCTATCCTAACATGTTTTAAATGTGGAGGATATGCATGCCAGAAACATGTTGAGGATGCAAGCGGTCCTAATGATTAGAAAAATTCAAGGAGTGGAAAAAATCAAATTCTCAAGTGGTTGGATATTTACCAGAGCATAACAACCCTCTTTTTGCCTATGCTTAAAAATCACAGATACTTTTTTGAACTATCTCTCT
Organism: Aristolochia californica; assembly: GCF_029961685.1. NCBI lineage: Eukaryota > Viridiplantae > Streptophyta > Magnoliopsida > Piperales > Aristolochiaceae > Aristolochia > Aristolochia californica. Next base: position 9,814,801 of record NW_027181837.1, read on the forward strand.
CAGCATTTGTGCATTTCCATCTTGGATGCTCAAATTTGTTTTCAGATCCAAACATGACTTTTCACTCTCCCATTTTTTCTCTTAAACAAAAAAGATATTACGGCATAACAAAAAGAAAATTTAAGAGTTCATGTATGCAAAAAAAAAATTGAAAATTATTCCACGCACTAAAAATGAATTCCAAGGTTTTTTTATCCATGTTCTGGAGATTCCACTAGCACAACTCCTAAAACAAGCTTGGTGGAATTTTATAGGAAAGGGACTTGTAACTGATCCTAACATGCTTTAAATGTGGTGGATATGCATGCCAGAAACATGTTGAAGATGCAAGTGGACATAATGATCCAAAATTTTCAAGGAGTGGAAAAAATCAAATTCTCAAGTGGTTGGATATTTTACCAGAGCATAACAACCCACTTTTTGCCTATCCTTAAATATCACAGATACTTTTTGGAACTATCTCTCTCAACATTTGTGCATTTCCTTATTGGATGCTCAAATTTGTTTTCATATCCAAACTTGAGCTTTCACTCTCCCATTTTTTCTCGTAGACAAAAAAGATACTAAGGCATAACAGAATGAAAATTTAAGAGTTCATGTATGCAATAAAAAATTTGAAAATTATTTCACGCACAAAAAATGAACTCCAAGGATTTGCTATCCATGTTTGGGAGATTCCACTAGTACAACCCCTAATAATAAGCTAGGTGGAATTTTATAGGAAAGGGACTTGTAACTGAACCTAACTTGCTTTAAATGTGATGGATATGCATGCCAGAAACATGTTGAGGATGCAAGTGGAACTAATGATCCAAAAATTTCATGGAGTGGATAAAATCAAATTCTCAAGTGGTTGGATATTTACCAGAGCTAAACAACCCCCTTTTTGCCTATCCTTGAAAATCACAGATAATTTTTGGTACAATCTCTCTCAGCATTTGTGCATTTCCATCTTGGATGCCCAAATTTGTTTTCAGATCCAAACTAGAGCTTTCACTCTCCCATTTTTTCACGTAAACAAAAAAGATATTATGCATAACAAAATGAAAATTTTAGAGTTCATCTATGCAAAAAAAAATTTGAAAATTATTTCACGCACTTAAAATGAACTCCATGGTTTTGTTATCCGTGTTTGGGAGATTCCACTAGTATAACCCCTAATAATAATATTGGTGGAATTTTATAGGAAAGGGACTTGTAACTGATCCTAACATGTTTTAAATGTGGTGGATATGCATGCCAGAAACATGTTGAGGATGCAATTGGACCTAAAGATCCAAAAATTTCAAGGAGTGGAAAAAATCAAATTCTCAAGTGGTTGGATATTTACCAGAGCCAAACAACCAATTTTTACCTATCCTTTAAAATCACAGATAATTTTTGGAACTATCGCTCTTAGCATTTGTGCATTTCCATCTTGGATTATCTAATTTTTTTTCAGATCTAAACTTCAGTTTTCTCTCTTCCATTTTTTCTCGTAACCAAAAAAGATATTAAGGCATAAAAAAATGAAAATTTAAGAGTTCAAGTATGCAAAAAAAATTTGAAAATTATTTCACGCACTAAAAATGAACTCCAAGGTTTTGTTATCCATGTTTGGGAAATTCCACTAGAACAACCCCTAATAATAACCTTGGTGGAATTTTATAGGAATGCGACTTGTAACAGATCCTAACATGCTTTAAATGTGGTGGATATGCATGCCAGAAACATGTTGAGGATACAAGTGGACCTAATGATCAGAAAAATTCAAGGAGTGCAAAAAATCAAATTCTCAAGTGGTTGGATATTTACCAGAGCCAAACAACCCACTAATTGCCTATCCTTTAAAATCAGAGCTACTTTTTGGAACTTTCTCTCTTAGCATTTGTGCATTTCCATCTTGGATTATCAAATTTGTTTTCAGATCCAAACTTGAATTTTCACTCTTCCATTTTTTCTCGTAAACAAAAAATATATTAAGGCATAACAAAATGAAAATTTTTGAGTTCATGTATGCAAAAAAAAAAATTTGAAAATTATTTCACTCCATAAAAATGAACTCCAAGGTTTTGTTATCCATGTTTGGGAGATTCCACAAGTACAACCCCTAATAATAAGCTTGGTGGAATTTTATAGGAAAGGGCCTTGTACCTGATCCTAACATGCTTTAAATGTGGTGGATATGCATGCCAAAAACATGTTGAGGATGCAAGTGGGCCTAATGATCCAAAAATTTCAAGGAGTGGAAAAAATCAAATTCTCAAGTGGTTGGATATTTACCAGAGCCAATACCCACTTTTTGCCTATCCTTTAAAATCACAGATACTTTTTGGAACTATCTCTCTCTGCATTTGTGCATTTCCATCTTGGATGCTCAAATTTATTTTCAGATCCAAACTTGAGTTTTCACTCACCCATTTTTTCTCGTAAACAAAAAAGATATTAAGGCATAACAAAATGAAAATTTTAGAGTTCATGTATGCAAAAAAAAATTTGAAAATTATTTCACGCACTAAAAATGAACTCCAAGTTTTTGTTATCCATGTTTGGGAGATTCCACTAGTACTACCCCTAATAATAAGCTAGGTGGAATTTTAAAGGAAACGGACTTGTAACCTATCCTAACATGTTTTAAATGTGGTGGATATGCATGCCAAAAACATGTTGAGGATGCAAGTGGACCTAATGATCCAAAAATTTCAAGGAGTGGAAAAAATCAAATTCTCAAGTAGTTGGATATTTACCAGAGCATAACAACCCACTTTTTGCTTATCCTTAAAAATCACAGATACTTTTTTGAACTACCTCTCTCAGCATTTGTGCATTTCCATCTTGGATGCTCAAATTTGTTTTCAGATCCAAACATGAGTTTTCACTCTCCCATTTTTTGTCAAAAACCAAAAAGATATTAAGGCATAACAAAATGATAATTTTAGAGTTAATGTATGCAAAAAAAAAATTTGAAAATTATTCCATGCACTAAAAATGAATTCCAAGGTTTTGTTATCCATGTTTGGGAGATTCCACTAGTGCAACCCCTAATAATAAGCTTGGTGGAATTTTATAGGACAGGGACTTGTAACTGATCCTAACATGCTTTAAATGTGGTGGATATGCATGCCAGAAACATGTTGATGATGCAAGTGGACCTAAAGATCGAAAAATTTCAAGGAGTGGAAAAAATCAAATTCTCAAGTGGTTGGATATTTACCAGAGCATAACAACCCACTTTTTGCCTATCCTTAGAACTCACAGATACTTTTTGGAACTATCTCTCTCTGCATTTGTGCATTTCCATCTTGGATGCACAAATTTGTTTTCAGATCCAAACTTGAGGTTTCACTGTCCCATTTTTTCTCGTAAACAAAAAAGATATTAAGGCATAACAAAATGAAAATTTTGGAGTTCATGTATGCAAAAAAAAAATTTGAAAATTATTTCACGGACTAAAAATGAACTCCAAGGTTTTGTTTTGTTATCCATGTTTGGGAGATTCCACTAGTACAAACCCTAATAATAAGCTAGGAGGAATTTTATACGAAAGGGACTTGTAACTGATCCTAACATGCTTTAAATGTGTTGGATAAGCATGCAAGAAACATGTTGAGGATGCAAGTGGACCTAATGATCCAAAAATTTCAAGGAGTGGAAAAAATCAAATTCTCAAGTGGTTGGATATTTACCAAAGCCAAAAACCCACTTTTTGCCTATCCTTAAAAGTCACAGATACTTTTTGGAACTATCTCTCTCTGCATTTGTGCATGTCCATCTTGGATGGTCAAATTTGTTTTCAGATCCAAACGAGAGTTTTCACTCTCCCATTTTTTCATGTAAACAAAAATGATATTAATGCATAACAAAATGAAAATTGAAGAGTTCATGTATGCAAAAAAAATTTTAAAATTTATTTCTTGCACTAAAAATGAACTCAAAGTTTTTATTATCCATGTTTGGGAGATTCCACTAGTACAACCCCTAATAATAAGCTAGGTGGAATTTTATAGGAAAGGGACTTGTAACTGATCCTAACATGTTTTAAATGTGGTGGATATGCATGCCAAAAACATGTTGAGGATGCAAGTGGACCTAATGATCCAAAAATTTCAAGGTGTGGAAAAAATCAAATTCTCAAGTGGTTGGATATTTACCAGAGCATAACACCCAATTTTTGCCTATCCTTAAAAATCCCAGATACTTTTTGGGACTATCTCTCTCAGTATTTGTGCATTTCCATCTTGGATGCTCAAATTTGTTTTCAGATCCAAACATGAGTTTTCACTCTCCCATTTTTTCTCGTAAACAAAAAACATATTAAGGCATAACAAAATGAAAATTTTAGAGTTCATGTATGCAAAAAAACAATTGAAAATTATTCCACGCACTAAAAATGAATTCCAAGGATTTGTTATCCATGTCTAGGAGATTCCACTAGTACAACCCCTAATAATAACCTAGGTGGAATTTTATAGGAAATGGACTTATAACTGATTCTAACATACTTTAAATGTGGTGGATATGCATGCCAGAAACATGTTGAGGATGCAAGTGGACATAAGGATCCAAAAATTTCAAGGAGTGGAAAAAATCAAATTGTCAAGTGGTTGGATATTTACAAGAGCATAACAACACACTTTTTGCCTATCCTTAAAAATCACAGATACTTTTTGGAACCATCTCTCTCAGCATTTGTGCATTCCATCTTGGATGCTCAAATTTGTTTTCAGATCCAAACTAGAGCTTTCACTCTCCCATTTTTTCTCGTAGACAAAAAAGATATTATGGCATAACAAAATAAAATTTTAGAGTTCATGTATGCAAAAAAAAAAAAAATTAAAAATTATTTCACGCACTAAAACTGAACTCCATGGTTTTGTTATCCATGTTTGGGAGATTCCACAAGTATAACCCCTAATAATAAGCTTAGTAGAATTTTATTGGAAAGGGACTTGTAACTGATCCTAATATGCTTTAAATGTGGTGGATATGCATGCCAGAAACATGTTGAGGATGCAACCGTACATAATGATCCAAGAATTTCAAGGAGTGGAAAAAATCAAATTCTCAAGTTGTTAGATATTTACCAGAGCATAACAACCCACTTTTTGCCTATCCTTAAAAATCACAGATACTTTTTGGAACTATCTCTCTCAGCATTTGTGCATTCCCATCTTGGATGCTCAAATTTGTCTTCAGATCCAAACTTGAGCTTTCACTCTCCCATTTCTTCTCGTAAAGAAAAAAGATATTAAGGCGTAACAAAATGAAAATTTTAGAATTCATGTATGCAAAAAAAAAATTTGAAAATTATTTCACGCACTAAAAATGAACCCCTAGGTTTTCTTATCCATGTTTGGGAGATTCCACTAGTACAACCCCTGATAATAAGGTAGGTAGAATTTTATAGGAAAGGGCCTTGTAACTGATCCTAACATGCTTTAAATGTGGTGGATATGCATGCCAGAAACATGTTGAGGATGCAAGTAGACCTAATGATCAAAAAAATTCAAGGAGTGGAAAAAATCAAATTCTCAAGTGGTTGGATTTTTACCAGAGCAAAACAACCCACTTTTTGCCTATCCTTAAAAATCACAGATACTTTTTGGAACTATCTCTCTCAGCATTTGTGCATTTCCATCTTGGATGCTCAAATTTGTTTTCAGATCCAAACTTGAGTTTTCACTCTCCCATTTTTTCTCGTAAACAAAAAAGATATTAAGGCATAACAAAATGAAAATTTCAGAGTTCATGTATGCAAAAAAAATTTAAAAATTATTCCACGCACTACAAATGAATTCCAAGGTTTAGTTATCAATGTATGGGAGATTCCACTACTACAACCCCTAATAATAAGGTTGGTGGAATTTTATAGGAAAGGGACTTGTAACTGATCCTAATATGCTTTAAATGTGGTGGATATGCATGCCAGAAACATGTTGAGGATACAAGTGTACATAATGATCCAAGAATTTCAAGGAGTGGAAAAAATCAAATTCTCAAGTTGTTAGATATTTACCAGAGCATAACAACCCACTTTTTGCCTATCCTTAAAAATCACAGATACTTTTCGGAACTATCTCTCTCAGCATTTGTGCATTCCCATCTTGGATGCTCAAATTTGTCTTCAGATCCAAACTTGAGCTTTCACTCTCCCATTTCTTCTCGTAAAGAAAAAAGATATTAAGGCGTAACAAAATGAAAACTTTAGAATTCATGTATGCAAAACAAAATTTGAAAATTATTTCACGCACTAAAAATGAACTCCATGGTTTTGTTATCCATGTTTGGGTGATTCCACTAGTAAAACCCCTAATAATAAGCTAGGTGGAATTTTATAGGAAAGGGACTTGTAACTGATCCTAACATTCTTTAAATGTGGTGGATATGCATGCCAGAAACATGTTGAGGATGCAAGGTACCTAATGATCCAAAAATTTCAAGAAGTAGAAAAAATTAAATTCTCTAGGGGTTGGATATTTACCAGAGCCAAACAACCCACTTTTTGCCTATCCTTAAAATTCACAGATACTTTTTGGAACTATCTCTCACAGCATTTGTGCATTTCCATCTTGGATGCTCAAATTTGTTTTCAGATCCAAACTAGAGCTTTCTCTCTCCCATTTTTTCAAGTAAACAAAAAAGATATTAAGGCATAACAAAATGAAAATTTAAGAGTTCATGTATGCAAAAGAAAATTTGAAAATTATTTCACGCACTAAAAATGAACTCCATGGTTTTGTCATCCATGTTTGGGAGATTCCACTAGTATAACCCCTAATAATAAGCTTGGTGGAATTTTATAGGGAAGGGACTTGTAACTGATCCTAACATGTTTTAAATATGGTGGATATGCATGCCAGAAACATGTTGAGTATGCAATTGGACCTAATGATCCAAAAATTTCAAGTAGTGGAAAAAATCAAATTCTCAAGTGGTTGGATATTTACCAGAGCATAACAACCTACTTTTTGCCTATCCTTAAAAATCGCAGATACTTTTTGGAACTATCTCTCTCTGCATTTGTGCATTTCCATCTTGGATGCACAAATTTTTTTTCAGATCCAAACTTGAGTTTTCACTATCCCATTTTTTCTCGTAAACAAAAAAGATATTAAGGAATAACAAAATGAAAATTGAAGCGTTCTTGTAAGCGAAAAAAAATTTGAAAATTATTTCACGCACTAAAAATGAACTCCAAGGTTTTATTATCCATGTTTGGGAGATTCCACTAGTACAACCCCTAATAATAAGCTAGGTGGAATTTTACAGGAAAGGGACTTGTAACTGATCCTAACATGCTTTAAATGTGGTGGATATGCATGCCAAAAATATGTTGAGGATGCAAGTGGACCTAATGATCCAAAAATTTCAAGATGTGGAAAAAATCAAATAGTCAAGTGGTTGGATATTTACCAGAGCATAACAACCCACTTTTTGCTTATCCTTCAAATTCACAGATAGTTTTTGGAACTATCACTCTCGACATTTGTGCATTTCCATCTTGGATGGTCAAAAAAATTTTCAGATCCAAACTTGAGTTTTCACTCTCCCATTTTTTCTCGTAAACAAAAAAGATATTAAGGCATAACAAAATGAAAATTTTAGAGTTCATGTATGCAAAGACAATTTGAAAATTATTTCACGCACTAAAACTGAACTCCAAGGTTTTGTTATCCATGTTTGGGACATTCCACCAGTACAACCCCTAATAATAAGCTTGGTAGAATTTTATAGGAAAGGGACTTGTAACTGATACTAACATGCTTTAAATGTGGTGGATATGCATGCCAGAAACATGTTGATGATGCAAGTTGACCTAAAGATCCAAAAATTTCAAGGAGTGGAAAAAATCAAATTCTCAAGTGGTTGGATATTTACCAGAGTATAACAACCTACTTTTTGGCTATCCTTAAAAATCACAGATACTTTTTGGAACTATCTCTCGCAGCATTTGTGCATTTCCATCTTGGATGCTCAAATTTGTTTTCAGATCCAAACTTGTGTTTACACTCTCCCATTTTTTCTCTTAAACAAAAAAGATATTAAGGCATAACAAAATGAAAATTTTAGAGTTCATGTATGCAAAAGAAAATTTTGAAAATTATTTCACACACTAAAAATGAACTGCAAGCTTTTATTATCCATGTTTGGGATATTCCACTAGTACAATCCCTAATAATAAGCTTGGCGGAATTTTATAGGAAAGGGAATTGTAACCGATCCTAACATGTTTTAAATGTGGTGGTTATGCATGCCATAAACATGTTGAGGATGCAAGTGGGCCTAATGATCCAAAAATTTCAAGGAGTGGAAAAAATCAAATTCTCAAGTGGTTGGATATTTATCAGAGCATAACAAGCCACTTTTTGCGTGTCCTTTAAAATCACAGATACTTTTTGGATCTATCTCTCTCAGCATTTGTGCTTTTCCATCTTGGATGCTCAAATTTTTTTTCAGATCCAAACTTGAGTTTTCAATCGCCCATTTTTTGTCGTAAAAAAAAAAGATTTGAAGGCATAAAAAATTGAAAATTTTAGAGTTCATGTATGATAAAAAAATTTGAAAATTATTTCACGCACTAAAAATGAACTCCAAGGTTTTGTTATCCATGTTTGGGAGATTCCACTAGTACAACCCCTAATAATAAGCTTGGTGGAATTTTATAGGAAAGGGACTTGTAAGTGATCCTAACATGCTTTAAATGTGGTGGATATGCATGCCAGAAACATGTTGATGATGCAAGTTGACCTAAAGATCCAAAAATTTCAAGGAGTGGAAAAAATCAAATTCTCAAGTGGTTGGATATTTAACAGAGCATAACAACCCACTTTTTGCCTATCCTTAAAATTCACAGATACTTTTTGGAACTATCTCTCTCAGCATTTGTGCATTTCCATCTTGGATGCTCAAATTTGTTTTAAGATCCAAACTAGAGCTTTCACTCTCCCATTTTTTCACGTAAACAAAAAAGATATTAAGGCATAGCAAAATGAATATTTTAGAGTTCATGTGTGCAAAAAAAATTTGAAAATTATTTCTTGCACTAAAATTGAACTCAAAGGTTTTATTATCCATGTTTGGGAGATTCCACTAGTACAACCCCTAATAATAAGCTAGGTGAAATTTTCTACGAAAATGACTTGTAACTGATCCTAACATGCTTTAAATGTGGTGGAAATGCATGCCAAAAACATGTTGAGGATGCAAGTGGACCTAATGATCCAAAAATTTCAAGGAGTGGAAAAAATAAAATTCTCAAGTGGTTGGATATTTACCAGAGCATAACAACCCACTTTTTGCCTATCCTTAAAATTCACATATACTTTTTGGAACTATCTCTCTCAGCATTTGTGCATTTCCATCTTGGATGTTCAAATTTGTTTTCAGATCCAAACTTCAGTTTTCGCTCTCCCATTTTCTCACGTAAACAAAAAAGATATTAAGGCATAACAAAATAAAAATTTTAGAGTTCATGTGTGCAAAAAAAAATTTGGAAATTATTTCACGCACTAAAAATGAACTCCAAGGTTTTGTTATCCATGTTTGGGACATTCCACTAGTACAACCCCTAATAATAAGCTTGGTGAAATTTTATAGGAAAGGGACTTGTAACTGATCCTAACATGCTTTAAATGTGGTGGATATGCATGCCAGGAACATGCTGAGGATGCAAGTGGACCTAATGATCCAAAAATTTCAAGGAGTGGAAAAAATCAAATTATCAAGTGGTTGGATATTTAACAGAGCCAAACAACCAACTTTTTGCCTATCCTTAAAAATCACATATACTTTTCGGAACCGTCTCTCTCAGCAATTGTTCATTTCCATTTTGGATGTTCATATTTTTTTTTCAGATCCAAACTTGAGTTTTCACTCTCTCATTTTTCTCATAAACAAAAAAGATATAAGGCATAACAAAAAGAAAATTTTAGAGTTCTTGAATGCAAAAAAATTTAAAAACTATAATAAATTTAAGACAAGAAAATTATTTCACGCACTAAAAATGAACTCCAATGTTTTGTTATCCATGTTTTGGAAATTCCACTAGTACAACTTCTAATAAAAAGCTTGTTGGAATTTTGTAGGAAAGGGACTTCTAACTGATCCTAACATGCTTTAAATGTGGTGGATATGCATGCCAGAAACATGTAGAGGATGAGAGTGAACCTAATGATCCAAAAATTTCAAGGAGTAGAAAAAATCAAATTCTCATGTAGTTGGATATTTACCAGGGCCAAACAACCCACTTTTTGCATATCGTTAAAAATCGTACATACTTTTTGGAACAATCTCTCTCAACATTTGTGCAGTTCCATTTTGGATGTTCAATTTTTTTTTGAGATCCAAACTTGAGTTTTAACTCTCCCATTTTTCTCGTAAGCAAAAAAGATATAAGGCATGACAAAATGAAAATTTTAGAGTTCAAGTATGCAAAAAAATTTGAAAATTATTACACGCACTTAATATGAACACCATGGTTTTGTTATCCATGTTTGGGAAATTCCACTAGTACAACACCTAATAATAAGCTTGGTGGAATTTTATAGGAAAGGGACTATTAACTGATCCTAACATGCTTTAAATTTGGTGGATAAGAATGCCAGAAACATGTTGTGGATGCAAGTGGGCCTAATGATCCAAAAATTTTAGGGAGTAGAAAAACTCAAATTCTCAAGTGGTTGGATATTTACCAGTGCTGAAAAACCCACTTTTTGCCTATCCTTAAATACCATAGACACTTTTCTGAACTATCTCTCTCAGCATTTGAGCATTTCCATTTTGGATGTTCAAATTTGTTTTCAGATCCAAACTTGAGTTTTTACTCTCCCATTTTTCTCGTAAACAAAAAAGATATAGGGCATAACAAAATGAAAATTTTAGAGTTCATGTATGCAAGAAATTTTGAAAATTACTTCAAGCACTAAAAATGAACTCCAAGATTTTGTTATCCATGTTTGGGAAATTCCACTAGTACAACCCTAATAATAAGCTTGGTGGAATTTTATCGGAAAAGGACTTCTATCTGATCCTAACATGGTTTAAATGTGGTGGATATGCATGTCAGAAACATCTTGGGGATGCAAATGGACCAAATGGTCCAAAAATTTCAAGGAGTAGAAAAAATCAAATTCTCAAGTGGTTGGATATTTACCCGAGCTAAACAATCCACTTTTTGCCTATCCTTCAAAATCACAGATACTTTTTGGAACTATCTGTCCCAGCATTTTTGCATTTCCATTTTGTATGTTCAAATTTGATTTCAGATCCAGACTTGAGTTTTCACTTTCCTATTTTTCTCGTAAACTAAAAAGATATAAGGCACAAAAAAATGAAAATTTTAGAGTTCAAATATGCAAAAAACATTTGAAAGCTATATTAAGTGTAAGTGAAGAAAATTATTTCATGCACTAAAATTGAACTCCAAGGTTTTGTTATCCATTTTTAGGAAATTCCACTAGTACAACCCCTAATAATAAGCTTGGTGGAATTTTATAGGAAAGGGACTTCTAACTTATCCTAACATGCTTTAAATGTGTTGGATATGCATGCAAGAAACATGTTGAGGATGCAAGTGGACCAAATGATCCAAAATTTTCGAGTAGAAAAAATCTAATTCTGAAGTATTTGGATATTTACCAGAGCCAAACAACCCACTTTTCTCCTAACCGTAAAAATCACAGATACTTTTTGGAACTATCTCTCTCAGCATTTGTGCATTTTCATTTTGGATGTTCAAATTTGTTTTCAGATCCAAAATTGAGTTTTCACTCTCCCATTTTTCTTGTAAACCAAAAAGATATAAGGCATAAAAAAATGAAAATTTTAGAGTTCATGTATGCAAAAAAAAAAATTTGAAAATTATTTCACGCACTAGAAATGAACTCCAAGGTTTTGTTATTCATGTTTGGCGAAATTCCACTAGTACAACCCCTAATAATAAGTTTGGTGGAATTTTATAGGAAAGGGACTTCTATCTGATCCTAACATGCTTTAAATGTGGTGGATATGCATGCGAGAAACATGTTGTGGATGCAAGTGGACCTAATGATCCAAAAATTTCGAGTAGAAAAATCAAATTCTCAAGTGGTTGGATATTTACGAGGGCCAAACAACCCACTTTTTGCCTATCCTTAAAAATCACAGATACTTTTTGGAACTATCTCTCTCAGCATTTGTGCATTTCCATTTTGGATGTTCAAATCTGTTTTCAGATCCAAACTTGAGTTTTCTCTCTCCCATATTTCTTATAAATTACAAAGATATAAGGCACAAAAAATGAAAATTTTAGAGTTCATGTATGCAAAAAAATTTGAAAACTATCATAAACGTAAGTGAAAAAAATTATTTCACTCACTAAAAATGAACTCCAATGTTTTGTTATTCATGTTTGGGAAATTCCACTAGTACAACCCCTAATAATAATCTTGGAATTTTATAGGAAAGGGACTTCTTTCTGATCCTAACATGTTTAAATGTGGTGGATATGCATGGGAGAAACATGTTTAGGATGCAAGTGGATCTAATGATACAAAAATTTCAAGGAGTAAAGAAAATATAATTCTCAATTGGTTGGATATTTACAAGAGCCAAACAAACCACTTTTCTCCTAACCATAAAAATCACAGATACTTCTTGGAACTATCTCTCTCAACATTTGTGCATTTCCATTTTGGATCTTCAAATTTTTTTTCTGATCCAAAATTGAGTTTTCACTCTCCCATTTTTCTTGTAAACAAAAAAGATATATGGCATAACAAAATAAAAATTTTAGAGTTAATGTATGCAAAAAAATTGAAAACTATAATAAATGTAAATGAAGAAAATTATTTCACGCACTAAAAATGAACTCCAATGTTTTGTTATCCATGTTTGGGAAATTTCACTAGTACAACCCCTAATAATAAGCTTGGTGGAATTTTAAAGGAAAGGGACTTCTAACTGATCCTAACATGCTTTAAATGTGGTGGACATGCATGCCAGAAACATGTCGATGATGCAAGTGGCCCTATTGATGTAAATATTTCAAGGAGTAGCAAAAATAAAATTCTCAAGTGGTTGGATAATTACCAGAGCCAAACAACCCAATTTTTGCCTATCCTTAAAAATCATAGATACTTTTTGGAACTATCTCTCTCAGCATTTTTGCATTTCCATTTTGGATGTTCAAATTTTTTTTCAGATCCAAACTTGAGGTTTCACTCTCCCATTTTTCTCAAATAAAAAAAAGATATAAGGTATAACAAAATTAAAATTTAAAGTTAATGTATGCTAAAAAAATCTAAAACTTTAATAAATGTAAGTGAGGAAAATTATTTCACGCACTAAAAATGAACTTCTTAGATTTGTTATCCATGTTTGGGAAGTTCCATTAGTACAACTTGATAGATACCATATTTTGACATGAGAACTAACTTAATTATAATATAATAAACTTTATAATTGTGTTATAGGTGGTTATTTATTGGTTTTCAAATGAAATGAGCAGTTTTCAAATTTGGCATTAATCATTGTCGATATTGCATATTTTTCTCTCCTGAATTATATTTCATTGTTTTTAAGGTTTATTTCTTCCTGAAAATTCTTTTTATAGATTCAATTATGGGATTTCAGGAGAATTTTGGTGGAGAAGGAGATATTTACCAAAATACCCTTAGTGAAATGGAGATGATTTTTAGGTCAAATCGTTTTAAAATAAATAAGAGGGTATTAAAGGGAAGAGGGGGTCGAAGGGAAGGAGGAGCGTAAAGAGAAAACAGAGGGTGCATCGACCAGAACAGACCACCGAAAACAGGGGAGACCCGAGAGGAGTTTCCCACCGTCATTCGTCGGGCCACTGTCTTTCACCGCGCCACTGTCTTTCGCCGCGCCACCGTCATCTACCGCCGTCCAGCAACCGAGAACAAACCCGAGGAGAGCTCGAGAGAGTCTCAATCGAGGTGAGTTCGACAGTCGTCGCTCGCCAGGCCGAGAAGTGATCCGAGAGGGCTTCTCCGGTGCCACTTCCGCTTTCCGACTATCCTCCAGTGTCTATTACATATTTCCAACCAGTCTCGGAGCTATTCCGACTCCAACTGAGACTCGAGAGAGCTGGTTAGAGAACGTCAGCTCTGTTTTGTTCTTCGCCGGACGTTACCTCCATCCGTTGGCTTCCAACCTTCGTTGCCGGCGTCGTCTCTACCTCTGGCCACTCACTCTTGCCAACCCGAAGCCATTGATTTCAAGAAATTGCCGCACCCGTGAGAACGAGTTGCTGCTCGAGCGAGAGGAAGGAGAAGGGGAGTAATTAGTCATTTTTGAATTTAATTTTTTATATAGTTTGAACTTAGGTTTTGAATGTTTATTGAATCTGATTTGATAATTAATGTTTATTGAATATTTGTTTTCCGGATATTTGATTAAATTAGCTAATTAGGGTAGGATTATAATTGAGGTTGGATTTTGGTATTTTAATCCGATTTCTGTCTTTCACTCTATGCGCCCGAGAGGGGCTAGACGCAATGATTGAGAAATCGGATCCGTGGTTACGTGGCGCTCGAGAGAGGCACGAATCACCGTAAAATCTTGAGTTGACGTTTCCTATTGTGCAAGTAGTTAACCAGATGATTGCTTGATAATTTAGGATATAATTAGTGTTTAATTCATATTAATTCATCATATTTGGTTAGGCTAGTTGACTGAAGAATACACAAAATTCAGTCCTCCCTGTGGATATGACCCCCACTTCCCGCTAAATTACATGAACGATTCGTACGGTTGCGAGGTATTAAAGCCGATGTAATTAAATTTTACATCAAGTTTTTGGCGCCGCTGCCGGGGAGGCACGTATTAAGTGTATTTCTTTGTTCTCCATAGTCTTAGGTTAGATTTATTTTTATTTTATTTTATTTTATTTATTTTATTTTTATTTTTTATTTTTTGCTTTCATAATTTTAGCTTGGTGATTTTTATGGAATTATTTTTATTTCTTCTAGTTAGTTCATATTTTTAGTAGTGAGTTTGTTAGCTTAATTTGATAGTTCGTTTTGTTTCTTTTTGTGTTTTTATGCACGGGCGCCGCTCCCTAGGTGGACCATTAGCTCCCTTTGTTGAAGAGGTAGAACATATTTGTAGGACAACACCCGAAGTCAAGTTAAGAGCTACCATGGCCAATCAGGATGATCCATTACAATTACCTACAGCAGGTGACCGTAGAGCCCTGAGGGATTATTCTATCCCATCCCACTTCGCATCACCTTCTTGCATTATATTGCCACCCACTACTGCCGCCAGTTATGAGTTGAAACCGGGTGTGATCCAACTCCTCCCTACATTCTATGGGTTGGAGAAGGAGGACCCATATTACCACATCAAGGAATTCTTAGATATTTGTGCAACTTTCAAATTCCAGAATTTCTCAGATGGCTCTATCCGGTTAAGACTTTTTCCATTTTCACTTAAGGATAAGGCCAAGTCTTGGCTTAATTCCCTAGAGGTGGGCAGCATTACTTCATGGGACACATTAGTCACAAAATTTTTGTCCAAGTACTTTCCCATTCAGAGAACTACAGCCCTTAGGAGAGAAATCTCCAAATTTATGCAGCAGGAGGGTGAACACTTTTATGAGGCTTGGGAGAAATGGAAGGATTTGATCCGTAGGTGTCCGCATCATGGGTTTGAGAAATGGCATTTAGTGCAATACTTTTATCAAGGTCTTACACCCAATGTTAGATCCATGGTAGATGCAACGAGTGCTGGGAGTTTGATGGGTAAGAGTTCTAGTGAGGCGTGGGATTTTTTTGAAAAGTTGAGTGATCAATCTCAGCAATGGGGTTCGTCATTTAATGTTGATAGGAGATCCCACGAAACCAAAAGAGGGGGTCTCTATGAGGTTAGTGAAACACCTATGCTCATGGCCAAGATTGAGGGGTTGACTAGAAAAATTGATGCCCTTATGGTGTCCAAGAGTTCACCTGCTCCTAACCCATCTACTGTCTGTGTCATATGCTCTGGTTCATCTCATCCCTCACAAATGTGTCCATCTAGTTCATCCTACCCAGAGCTCATTGAGGACTTGAATTCAGTCAAGAATTTTCATAGACCAAACCGGAACGATCCTTTTTCAGAAACATATAATCCTGGTTGGGCTAGGCACCCAAATTTCTCATGGTCCAAGGGCCCATAGGTTGGGGGTCCTCAAGGGTTTACTCAACCCCAAGTTCCGCACCCACACTTCACTCAACAACCATTGATTCCACAAAAACCTTCATTTGAGGATACACTTCAATTATTCATGCAGAATACACAGTCCTCCATTGCTCAACTTGACATGCAAGTGAGTCAGTTGGCCAGCCACATGAGTGAACAAGCACAAAATAGACTCCCGAGTCAAACCATTCCTAACCCCAAAAGCACACATGAAGTGGGTTGAGTTCCAAACCCCACCATGAGCAAGCAAAATCCATAACCACCCTTAGGAGTGGTCGTGAGTTGAACAATGGGGTAGGGACCACTAAGTCTAAGGAGTCAAAGGATGACAATGGGGACACATCATTGGGTGAAGAACCTCCAAGTTCTCCACCAACAGCCAAGCAGATCCCTAACCAAGTCCCACTAGCTCCTTATCTTCAAAGGTTATCGGGCCCACCTAGGAAAGGAGATAGCATGCATGAAACATTGGAATTGTTTAGTAAGGTTCACATTAACATCCCACTTCTTGATGCTATTAGGCAAGTCCCTGCCTATTTGGCTCTAGTTTTGATACATGTCTGCACAATCTTTCACTTGTATTATCCCGTTGCATTAAGTCCAATTTAGTCTTGAATTGGGAGAAATGCCACTTCATGGTGAAAGAAGGAATTGTTTTAGGACATGTAGTGTCTGAGCGGGGTGTAGAAGTGGACAAAGCCAAGGTTGACCTAATTGCCAATCTGCCACCACCTACTTCTGTGAAGGTGGTGCGTTCTTTCCTTGACCATGTTGGGTTCTATAGGCGTTTCATTAAAGACTTTAGAAAAATTTCTCGTCCTTTGACGAATTTACTTGCTCAAGATGTTGTTTTTGCCTTTGATGATGCCTGTATTTATGCTTTTGAGACACTGAAGAAATGTTTGTCCACTGCACCCATTGTCCAACCCCTTATTTGGTCTTTGCCTTTTGAGTTGATGTGTGATGCCTCTGACTATGCATTGGGGGCTGTTTTGGGGCAAAAGAAGGATAAAATGCCCTGTGTCATTCAGTATGCTAGCCGCACTCTTCATGATGCTCAATTGAATTACACTACCACTGAGAAGGAGTTGCTAGCTGTTGTGTTTGCCTTGAACAAATTCAGATCATATATGTTAGGGTCAAAGGTTATAGTGTTCACTGATCATTCTGCTTTGAAGTACTTATTATCCATCAAGGACACTAAACCTCGCTTGATTAGATGGATCTTGCAATTGCAATAATTTGACCTTGAGATTCGAGATAAGAAGGGTTGTGAGAATGTTGTTGCTGATCATCTATCTAGGATCTGTGTAGTACCTTAGGAAGGATTCCTTCCTTTAAATGATTCCTTCCCTAATGAACAACTTCTCCAAGTATCCCAGTTGCCTTGGTTTGCTGACATAGTCAACTATCTTGTAATTCATAAGATTCCTGATTATTGGAGTAAACAAGATCGGTTGAAATTCTTTTCCCAAGTCAAACATTTTTTTTGGGATGACCCTTATTTGTTCAAGGTGTGTTCTGACCAAGTCATTAGGCGTTGTGTACATGAGCAAGACTTTGCCAACATTCTTGAATTTTGTCATTCCCACGCATGTGGTGGACATTTTGGTGCTAGAAAGACCGCAGCTAAAGTCTTGTAATGTGGTTTCTATTGGCCTTCATTATTTAGAGATGCCCATGAGTTTTTTCAGGTGTGTGATAAATGCCAACGAACTGGTTGTTTGTCTAGGAAGAACATGATGCCTCTTAACCTCATTCTTATTGTTGAATTGTTTGATGTGTGGGGTATTAATTTCATGGGTCCTTTTCCTGTCTCGTTCGGCTATCAAAACATCCTTGTTGTTGTTGAATATGTCTCTAAATGGATTGAAGCTATATCATATAAGACAAACGATCACAAAGTGGTGGTAAAGTTTTTAAAAGAAAATATCTTTAATCGGTTTGGTACCCCGAGAGCGATCATCAGTGATGGGGGATCTCATTTTTTAACAGAGCATTTGAGACCTTATTGAAGAATTATTCCATCACTCATCGGGTGTCCACTCTGTACCATCGCAAACTTGTGGTCAAGTGGAAATCTCTAATAGGGAGATCAAACGGATTTTGGAGAAGTCGGTTCACTTTGATAGGAACGATTGGTCCACTCGATTGGGCGATGCTTTATGGGCCTATCGAACCGCTTATAAGACTCCTATTGGGATGTCTCCAAGGTTTTCACACACTAAAAATGGGCCTATTTCACGCACTAAAAATGAACTCCAAGGTTTTTTTATCCATGTTTGGGAAATTCTACTAGTAAAACCCCTAATAATAAGCTTGGTGGAATTTTATAGGAAAAGTACTTCTAACTGATCCTAACATGCTTTAAATGAGGTGGATATGCATGCAAGAAACATGTTAAAGATGCAAGTGGACCTAATGATCCAAAAATTTCTAGGAGTAGAAAAAATCAAATTCTCAAGTGGTTGGATATTTAGAGCCAAACATGCCACTTTTTGCCTATCCTTAAAAATAACAGATACTTTTTGTAACTATCTCTCTCTGCATTTGTGCATTTCCATTTTGGATGTTCAAATTTGTTTTCAGATAAAAAAATGAGTTTTCACTCTCCAATTTTTCTCGTAAACAAAAAAGATATAAGGCATAACAAAATGAAAATTCTAGAGTTCATGTATGCAAAAAAAATTTGAAAACTATAATAAATGTAAGTGAAGAAAATTATTTCACACACTAAAAACGAACTCCAAAATTTTGTTATCCATGTTTGGGAAATTCCACTAGTACAACCCCGAATAATAAGCTTGGTGGAATTTTATAGGAAAGGGACTTCTATCTGAGCCTAACAAGCTTTAAATGTGGTGGATATGCATGCGAGAAACCTGTTGAGGATGCAAGTGGACCTAATGATCCAAAAATTTCAAGGAGTAGAAAAAATCAAATTCTCAAGTCGTTGGATATTTACCAAAGCCAAACAACCCACTTTTTCCCTATCCTTAAAAATTACAGATACTTTTTGGAACTATCTCTCTCAGCATTTGTGCATTTCCATTTTGGATGTTCAAATTTGTTTTCAGATCCAAACTTGAGTTCTCACTCTCCCATTTTTCTCGTAAATTAAAAAGATATAAGGCATAGCAAAATGAAAATTTTAGAGTTCCTGTACGCAAAAAAAATTGAAAACTATAATAAATGTAAGTAAAGAAAATTATTTCACGCACTAAAATTGAACTTCAAGGTTTTGTTATCCATGTTTGGGAAATTCCACTAGTACCACCCCTAATAATAAGCTTGGTGGAATTTTATAGGAAAGGGACTTCTAACTGATCCTAACATGCTTTAAATGTGGTGGATATGCATGCCAGAAACATGTTGAGGATGCAAGTGGACCTATTGATCCAAAAATTTCAAGGAGTAGAAAAAATAAAATTCTCAAGTGGTTGGATATTTAGCGGAGCCAAAGAACCCACTTTTCTCCTAACCATAAAAATCGCAGATACTTTTTGGAACTATCTCACTCAGCATTTGTGCATTTCCATTTTGGATGTTCAAATTTGTTTTCAGATCCAAAATTGAGTTTCCACTCTCCCATTTTTATAGTAAACAAAAAAGATATAAGGCATAAAAAAATGAAAATTTTAGAGTTCATGTATGCAAAAAAATTGAAAACTATAATAAATGTAAGTGAAGAAAATTATTTCACGCACTAAAAATGAACTGCAATGTTTTGTTATCCTTGTTTGGGAAATTCCAATAGTACAACCCCTAATAATAAGCCTGGTGGAATTTTATAGGAAGTGGACTTCTAACTGATCCTAACATGCTTTAAATGTGGTGAACATGCATGCCATAAACATGTTGAGGATGCAAGTGGCCCTAATGATCCAAAAATGTCAAGGCATAGAAAAAATCAAATTCTCAAGTGGTTGGATAGTTACCAGAGCCAAACAACCCACTTTTTTCCTATCCTTAAAAATCACAGATACTTTTCGGAACTATCTTTCTCAGCATTTTGGCATTTCCATTTTGGATGTTCAAATTTTTTTTCAGATCCAAATTTGAGTTTTCTCTCTCCCATTTTTTTCGTAAAAAAAAAGATCTAAGGTATAACAAAATGAAAATTTTAAAGTTAATGTATGCAAAACAATTTGAAAACAATAATAAATGTAAGTGAAGAAAATTATTTCACGTACTAAAAATGAACTTCACGGATTTGTTATCCATGTTTAGGAAATTCGACTAGTACAACCCCTAATAATAACCTTGGTGGAATTTTATGGGAAAGGGACTTCTAACTGATCCTAACAAGCTTTAAATGTGGTGGATATGCATGCCAAAAACATGTTGAGGATGCAAGTGGCCTTAATGATACAAAAATTTCGATGAGTAGAAAAAATCTATTTCTCTAGTGGTTGGATATTTACCAGAGCCAAACAACCCGCTTTTTGCCTATCTTAAAAATCACCGATAATTTTTGGAACTATCTCTCTCATCATTCGTGCATTTCCATTTTGGTTGTTCAAATTTGTTTTGAGATCAAAAAATGAGTTTTAACTCTCCCATTTTTTTCGTAAACAAAAAAGATATAAGGCATAACAAAATCGATATTCTAGAGTTCATGTATGCAAAAAAATTTGAAAGCTATAATAAATGTAAGTGAAGAAAATTATTTCACGCACTAAAAATGAACTCCAAGGTTTTGTTATCCATGTTTGGGAAATTCCACTAGTACAACCGCTAATAATAAGGTTGGTGGAATTTTATAGGAAAGGGACTTCTATTTGTTCCTAACATTCTTTAAATATGGTGAATATGCATGCCAGAAACATGTTGAAGATGCAAGTGGACCTAATGATCCAAAAATTTCAGAGAGTAGAAAAAATCAAATTCTCAAGTGGTTGGATATTTACTAGAGCCAAACAACCCACTTTTTGCCTATCCTTAAAAATTATTGATATTTTTTGGAACTATCTCTCTCTGAATTTGTGCATTTCCATTTTTGATGTTCAAATTTGTTTTCAGATCAAAACTTGAGTTTTCACTCTCCCATTTTTCTCGTAAATTAAAAAGATATTAGGCATAACAAAATGAAAATTTTAGAGTTCATGTATGCAGAAAAATTTGGAAACTATAATAAATGCAAGTGACGAAAATTATAGCACGCACTTAAAATGAAGAACAAGGTTTTGTTATCCATGTTTGGGAAATTCGACTAGTACAACCCCTAATTTTAAGCTTGGTGGAATTTTATAGGAAAGGGACTTCTAACTAATCTCAAGATGTTGAAATGTGGTGGATATGCATGCCAGAAACAAGTTGAGGTTGCAAGTGGACCTAATGATCAAAAAATTTCAAGGAGTAGAAAAAATGAAATTCTCAAGTGGTTGGATATTTACCAGAGCCAAAGAACCCACTTTTGTCCTAACCATAAAAATCACAGATACTTTTTGGAACTATCTCTCTCAGCATTTGTGCATTTCCATTTTGGATGTTCAAATTTGTTTTCGGATCCAAACTTCAGTTTTCACTCTCCCATTTTTCTCGTAAATTAAAAAGATATAAGGCATAAAAAAATAAAAAGATTAGAGTTCATGTATGCAAAAAAAATTGAAAACTATAATAAATGAAAGTGAGGAAAATTATTTCACGCACTAAACATGAACTCCAAGGCTTTGTTATCCATGTTTGGGAAATTCCACTAATAATAAGCTTGGCGAAATTTTATAGGAAAAGGACTTCTAACAGATCCTAACATGCTTTAAATGTGGTGCATGCCAGAAACATGTTGAACACGCAAGTGGACCTATTGATCTAAAAATTTCGAGTAGAAAAAATGAAATTCTTAATAGTTGGATATTTACCAGAGCCAAACAACCCACTTTTCTCCTAACCATAAAAATCATAGATATTTTTTAGAACTATCTTTCTCAGCATTTGCGCATTCCCATTTTGGATATTCAAATTTGTTTTCAGATCCAAAATTGAGTTTCCACTCTCCCATTTTTCTTGTAAACAAAAAAGATATAAGGCATCACAAAATGAAAATTTTAAAGTTCATGTATCCAAAAAAAATGAAAACTATAATACATATAAGTGAAGAAAATTATTTCATGCACTAAAAATGATCTCCAACGTTTTGTTATCCATGTTTGGGAAATTCCACTAGTACAACCCCTAATAAAAAGGTTGGTGGAATTTTATAGGAAGGGGACTTCTAACTGATCCTAACATGCTTTAAATGTGGTGGACATGCATGCCAGAAATATGTTTAGGAAGCAAGTGGACTTATTGATAAAAAAATTTCGAGTAGAAAAAATCAAATTCTCAAGTGGTTGGATATTTATCTGAGCCAAACAACCCACTTTTTGCCTATCCTTAAAAATCACAGATACTTTTTGGAACTATCTCTCTGAGCATTTGTGCATTTCCATTTTGGATGTTCAAATTTGTTTTCAGATCCAAACTTAAGTTTTCACTCTCTCATTTTTCTCGTAAAAAAAAAAAGATCTAAGGTATAACAAAATAGAATTTTAGAGTTAAAGTATGCAAAAAAAATTAAAAACTTTAATAAATGTAAGTGAAGAAAATTATTTCACGCACTAAAAAATTTAAAAACATTAATAAATGTAAGTGAAGAAAATTATTTCACGCACTAAAAATGAACTCCAAGGATTTGTTATCCATGTTTGGGAAATTCCACTAGTACAACCCATAATAGTAACCTTGGTGGAATTTTATGGGAAAGGGACTTCTAACTGATCCTAACATGCTTTAAATGTGGTGGATATGCATGCCAAAAACATGTTGAGGATGCAAGTGGCCCTAATGATCCAAAAATTTCAAGGAGTAGAAAAAATCTAATTCTCTAGTGGTTGGATATTTACAGGAGCCAAACAACCCACTTTTTGCCTATACATTAAAATCACTAATACTTTTTGGAACTATCTCTCTCAGCATTTGTGCATTTCCATTTTGGATGTTCAAATTTGTTTTGAGATCAAAAAATGAGTTTTCACTCTCCCATTTTTCTTGTAAACAAAAAAGATATAAGGCATAACCAGAAAGGAAATTCTAGAGTTCCTGTAAGCTAAAAAATTTGAAAACTATAATAAATGTTAGCGAAGAAAATTCTTTCACGCACTAAAAATGAACTCCAAGGTTTTGTTATCCATGCGTGGAAAATTCCACAACTACAACCCCTAATAATAAGCTTGGTGGAATTTTATAGGAAAGGGACTTCTATTTGTTCCTTGCATTCTTTAAATGTGGTGGATATGCATGCCAGAAACATGTTGAGGATGCAAGTGGACCTAATGATCCAAAAATTTCAAAGAGTAGAAAAAATCAAATTCTCAAGTGGTTGGATATTTACCAGAGCCAAACATCCCACTTTTTGCCTTTCCGTAAAAATCACAGATACTTTTTGGAACTATGTCTCTCAGAATTTGTGTATTTAAATTTTGGATGTTCAAATTTGTTTTCAGATCCAAACTAGAGTTTTCACTCTCCCATTTTTCTCGTAAATTGAAAAGATATTAGGCATAACAAAATGAAAATTTTAGAGCTCATGTATGCAAAAAAAATTGAAAACTATATTAAATGTAAGTGAAGAAAATTATTGCACGCACTAAAAATGAACTCCAAGGTTTGTTATCCATGTTTGGGAAATTCCACTAGCACAACCCCTAGTAAAAAGCTTGGTGGAATTTTATAGGAAAGAGACTTCTAACTAATCTCAACATGCTTTAAATGTGGTTGATATGCATGCCAGAAACATGCTGAGGATGCAAGTGGACCTAATGATCCAAAAACTTCAAGGAGTAGAAACAATGAAATTCTCAAGTGGTTGGATATTTACCAGAGCCAAAGAACCCACTTTTCTCCTAACCATAAAAATCATAGATACGTTTTGGAACTATCTCTCTCAGCCTTCGTGCATTTCCATTTTGGATGTTCAAATTTGTTTTTAGATCCAAACTTCAGTTTTCACTCTCCCATTTTTCTTGTAAAAAAAATGATATAAGGCATAACAAAATAAAAATTTTAGAGTTAACGTATGCAAAAAAAATTGAAAACTGTAATAAAAATAAGTGAAGAAAAAATTATTTCACGTACTAAAAATGAACTCTAAGGATTTGTTATCCATGTTTGAGAAATTCCACTAGTACAACCTTTAATAATAACCTTGGTGGAATTTTATTGGTAAGGGTCCTCTAACTGATCCTAACATGCTTTAAAAGTGGTTGATATGCATGCCAGAAACATGTTGAGGATGCAAGTGACCTAATGATCCAAAAATTTCAAGGAGTAGAAAAAATAAAATTCTCAAGTAGTTGGATATTTACCAGAGCCAAACAACCCACTTTTTGTCTATCCTTAAAAATCACAGATACTTTTTGGAATTATCTCTCTCAGCAATTGTTCATTTCCATTTTGGATGTTCAAATTTTTTTTATGATCCAAACTTGAGTTTTCACTGTCCTATTTTTCTCGTAAACAAAAAAGATATAAGGTATAACAAAATAAAAATTTTAGAGTTCATCTATGCAAAAAAAAAGAAAATTATAATCAATGTAAGTGAAGAAAATTATTTCACACACTCAAAATGAGCTCCAAAGTTTTGTTATCTATGATTGGGAAATTCCACTAGTACAACCCCTAATAATAACCTTGGTGGAATTTTATAGGAAAGGGACTTCTAACTGATCCTAACATGCTTTAAATGTGGTGGATATGCATGCCAGAAACATGTGGAGGATGCAAGTGGCCCTAATGATCCAAAAATTTGAAGGACTAGAAAAAATCTAATTCTCTAGTGGTTGGATATTTACCTGAGCCAAACAACCCACTTTTTGCCAAACATTAAAAATCACAAATACTTTTTCGAACAATCTCCCTCAGCATTTATGTATTTCCGTTTTGGATGTTCAAATCTGTTTTCAGATCCAAAATTGAGTTTTCTCTCTCCTATTTTTCTCGTAAAAAAAAGATATATGGAACAACAAAGTGAAAATTTTAGAGTTCATGTACGCAAAAAAATTTGAAAACAAAAATAAATGTAAGTTAAGAAAATTATTTCACACACTAAAAATGAACTCCAACGTTTTGTTATCCAAGTTTGGGAAATGCCACTAGTACAACCCCTAATAATAAGCTTGGTGGAATTTTGTAGGAAAGGGACTTCTAACTGATTCTAACATGCTCTAAATGTGGTGGCATGCAAGCCGGAAACATGTTGAGGATGCAAGTGGCCCTAATAATCCAAAAATTTCAAGGAGTAGAAAAAATCAAATTCTCAAGTGGTTGGATATTTACCTGAGCCATACAACCCACTTTTTTCCTATCCTTAAAAATCTCAGATACTTTTTGCAGCTTTTGTGCATTTCCATTTTGGATGTTCAAATTTGTTTTCAGATCCAAACTTGAGTTTTCACTATCCCATTTTTCTCGTAAACAAAAAAGATAAAAGGCATAACAAAATGAAAATTTTGGAGTTAATGTATGGAAAAAATTTTGAAAACTATAATATTTGTAAGTGAAGAAAATTATTTCACGCACTAAAAATGAACTCCAAGGATTTGTTATCCATGCTTGGGAAATTCCACTAGTACAACCCCTAATAATAAGCTTGGTGGAATTTTATAGGAAAGGGATTTCTAACTGATCCTAACATGGTTTAAATGTGGTGGATATGCATGCCAGAAACATGTTAAGGATGCAAGTGGACCTAATGATCCAAAAATTTCAAGGAGTAGAAAAAATCAAATTCTCAAGTAGTTGGAAATTTACCAGTGCCAAAACCCCCCCTTTTTGCCTATCCTTAAAAATCACAGATACTTTTTGGAACTATTTCTCTCAGCATTTGTGCATTTCCATTTTGGATGTTCAAATTTGTTTTCAGATCCAAACTTGAGTTTTCACTCTCCCATTTTTTTCGTAAAAAAAGATAAAAGGCATGACAAAATGAAAATTTTAGAGTTAATGTATGCAAAAAAATTTGAAAACTATAATAAATGTAAGTGAAGAAAATTATTTCACACACTAAAAATGAACTCCAATGTTTTGATATCCATGTTTGGGAAATTCCACTAGTACAACCCCTAAGAATAAACTTGGTGGAATTTTATCAGAAAGGGACTTCTAACTGATCCTAACATGCTTTAAATGTGGAGGATATGCATGCCAAAAACATCTTGAGGATGCAAGTGGACCTAATCATCCAAAAATTTCCAGGAGTAGAAAAAATTAAATTCTAAAGTGGTTGGATATTTACCAGAACAAAACAACCCAGTTTTTGCCTGTCCTTAAAAATCAAAGATACTTTTTGGAACTATCTCTCTCAGCTTTTGTGCATTTCTATTTTGGATGTTCAAATTTATTTTCTGATCCAAACTTGAGTTTTCACTCTCCGATTTTCCTCGTAAGCATAAAAAATAATTGTCATAAAAAAACAAAAATTTTAGAGTTCATTTATGCAAAAGAATTTGAAAATTATTTCACGCACTAAAAATGAACTCCAAGGTTTTGTTATCCATGTTTGGGAAATTCCACTAGTACATCCCCTAATAAAAAGCTTGGTGGAATTTGATAGGAACGGGACTTCTAACTGATCCTAATATGCTTTAAATGTGGTGGATATGCAAGCCAGAAACATTTTGTGGATGGAAGTGGACCTAATGATCCAAAAATTTCAAGGAGTAGAAAAAATCAAATTATCAAGTGGTTGGATATTTACCAGAGCAAAACAACCCACTTTTTGTATATCCTTAAAAATTACAGATACTTTTTGGAACTATCTCACTCAGCATTTGTCCATTTCCATTTTGGATGTTTATATTTGTTTTCATATCCAAACTTGAGTTTTCACTCTCTCATTTTTCTCGTAAACAAAAAGTTATAAGGCATAACAAAATGAATATTGTGGAGTTCATGTATGCAAAAAAATTTGAAAACAATAATAAATCTAAGTGAAGCAAATTATTTCACGCACTAAAAATGAACTCCAAGGTTTTGTTATCCATGTTTGGGAAATTCCACTAGTACAACCCCTAAGAATAAACTTGGTGGAATTTTATATGAAAGGGACTTCTAACTAATCCTAACATGCTTTAAATGTGGTGGATATGCATGCCAGAAACATGTTGAGGATGCAACTGGACCTAATGATCCAAAAATTTCGAGTAGAAAAAATCAAATTCTCAAGTGGTTCGATATTTACCAGAGCCAAACAACCGACTTTTTGCCTATCCTTAAAAATCACAGATACTTTTTGGAACTATCTCCCTCAGCATTTGTGCTTTTCCATTTTGGATGTTAAAATTTGTTTTCAGATCCAAACTTGAGATTTCACTCTCCCATTTTTCTCGTAAACAAAAAAGATACAAGGCATAACAAAATGAAAATTTTGAGAGTTCAAGTATGGAAAAAAAATTGCGACTATAATAAATGTAAGTGAAGAAAATTATTTCACGCACTAAAAATGAACTTCAAGGTTTTCTTATCCATGTTTGGGAAATTCCACTAATATAAACCCTAATTATAAGCGTGGTGGAATTTTATAGGAAAGGGACTTCTAACTTATCCTAACATGCTTTAAATGTGGTGGATATGCATGCAAGAAACATGTTGAGGATGGAAGTGGACGTAATGATCCAAAAATTTCAAGGAGTAGAAAAAATCAAATTCTCAAGTCGTTGGATATTTACCAGAGCCAAACAACCCACTTTTTGCCTATCCTTAAAAATCACAGATACCTTTTGGAACCATATCTCTCAGCATTTGTGCATTTCAATTTTGGATGTTCAAATTTGTTTTCAGATCCAAACTTGAGTTTTGACTCTCCCATTTTTCTCGTACACAAAAAAGATAAAAGGCATAACAAAATGAAAATTTTAGAGTTCAGGTATGAAAAAAAATTTGAAAATTATTTCACGCACTGAAAGTGAACTCCAAGGTTTTGTTATCCATGTATGGGAAATTCCACTAGTGCAACCCCTAATAATAGGCTTGGTGGAATTTTGTAGGAAAATGACTTCTAATTCATCCTAACAGGCTTTAAATGTGGTGGATATGCATGCCAGAAATATGTTGAGGATGAAAGTGGACCTAATGATCCAAAAGTTTCAAGCAGTAGAAAAAATCTAATTCTCAAGTGGTTGGATACCAGTGCCACACAACCCAGTTTTTGCCTATCCATTAAAATCAAAGATACTTTTTGGAACTATCTTTCTCAGCTTCTATGCATTTCTATTTTGGATGTTCAAATTTGTTTTCTGATCCAAACTTGAGTTTTCACTCTCCTATTTTCCTCGTAAACGAAAAACATATATGTTATAACAAGAAGAAAATTTTAGAGTTCATGTATGCAAAACAATTTGAAAATTATTTCTCGCATTAAAAATGAACTCCAAGGTTTGTTATCCATGTTTGGGAAATTCCACTAATACAACCCCTAATAATAAGCTTGGTGGAATTTGATAGGAAAGGGACTTCTAACAGATCCTAATATGCTTTAAATGTGGTGGATATGCATGCCAGAAACATGTTGTGGATGGAAGTGGACCGAATGATCCAAAAATTTCAAGGAGTAGAAAAAATCAAATTATCAAGTGGTTGGATATTTACCAGAGCAAAACAACCCACTTTTTGCCCATCCTTAAAAACTATAGATACTTTTTCGAACTATCTCTCTCAGCATTTGTGCATTTCCATTTTGGATGTTCATATTTTTTTTCAGATTCAAACTTTGAGTTTTCACTCTCTCATATTTGTCGTAAACAAAAAAGTTATAAGGCATAACAAAATGAAAATTTTGGAGTTCATGTATGCAAAAAAATTTGAAATTATAATAAACGTAAGTAAAGAAAATTTTTTCATGCACTAAAAATGAACTGCAACGTTTTGTTATCCATGTTTGGGAAATATCACTAGTACAACCCCTAATAATAAGCTTAGTGGAATTTTATAGGAAGGGGTCTTCTAACTGATCCTAACATGCTTTAAATGTGGTGGACATGCATGCCAGAAACATGTTAAGGATGCAAGTGGCCCTATTGATCAAAAAATTTCAAGGAGTAGAAAAAATCAAATCCTCTTGGGGTTGGATATTTACCAGAGCCAAACAACCCACTTTTTGCCTATCCTTAAAAATCATAGGTACTTTTTTGAACTATCTCTCTCAGCATTTGTGCATTTCCATTTTGGATGTTCAAATTTGTTTTCAGATCCAAAGTTGAGTTTTGACTCTCCCATTTTTATCGTAAACAAAAAAGATATAAGGCATAAACAAATGAATATTTTAGAGTTGATGTTTGCAAAAAAATTTGAAAACTATAATAAATGTAGGTGACCAAAATTATTTCACGCACTAAAAATGAACTCCAAGGTTTTGTGATCCATATTTGGGAATTCAACTAGTACAACCCCTAATAATAAGTTTGGTGGAATTTTATAGGAAAGGGACTTCTAACCGATCCTAACATGCTTTAAATGTGGTGGATATGCATGCCAGAAACATGTTAAGGATGCAAGTGGACCTAATGATGCAAAAATTTCAAGGAGTAGAAAAAATCAAATTCTCATGTGGTTGGATATTTTTACCAGGGCCAAACAACCCACTTTTTGCCTATCCTTAAAAATCACAGATACTTTTTGGAACTATCTCTCTCAGCATTTGTGCATTTCCATTTTGGATGTTCAAATTTGTTTTCAGATCCAAACTTGAGTTTTCACTCTACCATTTTTCTTGTAAACAAAAAAGATATAAGGCATAACAAAATGAAAATTTTAGAGTTCATGTATGCAAAAAAAAATATAAAACTATAATAAATGTAAGTGAAGAAAATTGTTTCACGCACTAAAAATGAACTCCAAGGTTTTGTTATCCATGTTTGGGAAATTCCACTTGTACAACCCTTAAATAATATGCTTGGTAGAATTTTATAGGAAAGGCACTTGTAACTAATCCTAACATGCTTTAAATGTGGTGGATATGTATGCCAGAAACATGTTCAGGATGCAAGTAACCTAATGATCTAAAAATTTCATGGAGTAGAAAAAATCAAATTCTCAAGTGGTTGGATATTTACCAAAACCAAACAACCCACTTTTTGCCTATCCTTAAAAATTACAGGTACTTTTTGGAATTATCTCTCTTAGCATTTGTGCCTTTCCATTTTGGATGTTCAATTTTTTTTTTCGATCCAAACTTGAGTTTTCGCTCTCCCATTTTTCTCGTAAACAAAAACGATATAGGGCATAGCAAAAAAAAAATTTTTGATTTCATGTATAGAAAAAAATTTGAAAACTATAATAAATGTATGTGAAGAAAATTATTTCACGAACTAAAACCGAACTCCAAGGTTTTGTTATCGATGTTTGGGAAATTTCACTTGTACAACCGCTTATAATTTGCTTGATGGAATTTTATAGGAAAGGGACTACTAGCTGATCCTAAAATGCTTTAAAGGTGGCGGATATGCATTCCAGAGACATGTTGATGTTGCAAGTGACTGAATGATCCTAAAATTTCGAGTAGAAAAAATCAAATTCTCAAGTGGTTGGATATTTACAAGTGCCAAAAAACCCACTCTTTGCCTATCCTTAAAAATCTCAGAAATGTTTTGGAACTATCTCTCTCAGCAATTGTGCATTTCCATTTCGGATGCTCAAATATTTTTTCAGATCCAAAGTTGAGTTGTCACTCTCCCATTTTTCTCGTAAACAAAAAAGATATAAGGCATAACAAAATGAAAATTTTAGAGTTCATGTATGCATAAAAATTTGAAAACTATAATAAATGTAAGTGAAGAAAATTATTTCACGCACTAAAAACTAACTCCATGGTTTTGTTATCAATGTTTGGGAAATTCAACTAGTACAAAAGCTTGGTGGAATAATATAGGAAAGGGACTTCTAACTGATCCTAACATGCTTTATATGTGGTGGATATGCATGAACGATATATCTTGTGGATGCAAGTGGACCTAATGATCCAAAAATTTCAAGGAGTAGAAAAAATCAAATTCTCAGTTGGTTGGATAATTTACCAGATCCAAACAACCCACTTTTTGCCTATCCTTTAAAATCAATGATACTTCTTGGAACTATCACTCTCAGCATTAGTGTATTTCCCTTTTGGATGTTCAATTTTTTTTTCAGATCCAAACTTGAGTTTTGACTCTCCCATTTTTCTCGTAAACCAAAAAATATAAGGCATAACAAAATGAAAATTTTAGAGTTCATGTATGCAAAAAAATTTGAAAACTAAAATAAATGTAAGTGGAGAAAATTATTTTATGCACTAAAAACGAACTCCAAGGATTTGTTATCCATGTTTGGGAAATTCCACTAGTACAACCCCTAAATAATAAGCTTGGTGGAATTTTATAGGAAAGGCACTTCTAACTGATCCGAACATGCTTTAAATGTGGAGGATAAGCATGCCCAAAACATGTTGAGGATGCAAGTGACCTATTGATCTAAAAAATTCAAGGAGTAGAAATAATCAAATTCTCAAGTGGTTGGATATTTACCAATGCCAAATAACCCACTTTTTGCCTATCATTAAAAATCACAGATACTTTATGGAATTATCTCTCTCAGAATTTGTAACTTTCCCTTTTGGATGTTCAATTTTTTTTCTGATCCAAACATGAGTTTTCACTCTCCCATTTTTCTCGTGAACAAAAAAGATACAAGGCATAGAAAAAAGAAAATTTTAGAGTTCATTTATGCAAAAAATATTTGAAAACTATAATAAACATAAGTGAAGAAAATTATTTCACGCACTAAAAACGAACTCCAAGGTTTTGTAATCCATGTTTGGGTAATTCCACTAGTACAACCCCTTATAATTTAGCTTGGTGGAATTTTAGAGGAAAGGGACTACTAGCTGATCCAAACATGCTTTAAATGTGGTGGATATGCATTCCAGAGACACGTTGAGTTTGCAAGTGACTTAATGATCCAAAAAT
The DNA here is from genome assembly GCF_029961685.1 of Aristolochia californica. NCBI lineage: Eukaryota > Viridiplantae > Streptophyta > Magnoliopsida > Piperales > Aristolochiaceae > Aristolochia > Aristolochia californica. The sequence continues at coordinate 9,846,939 of NW_027181837.1, forward strand.
TTTGAGTAGAAAAAATCAAATTCTCAAGTGGTTGGATATTTACAAGAGCCAAAAAACCCATTTTTTGGCTATCCCTAAAAATCTCAGAAACTTTTTGGAACTATCTCTCTCAGCATTTGTGCATTTCCATTTCGGATGCTCAATTTTTTTTTTAGATCCAAACTTAAGTTTTCACTCTCCCATTTTTCTAGTAAACAAAAAAGATATCAGGCATAATAAAATGAAAATTTTAGAGTTCATGTATGCAAAAAAATTTGAAAACTATCACAAATGTAAGTGCAGAAAACTATTTCACACACTAAAAATGAACTCCAAGGTTTTGTTATCCATGTTTGGGAAATTCCACTAGTACAACCCGTAAATAATAAGCTTGGTGGAATAATATAGGAAATGGACTTCTAACTGATCCTAACATGCTTTAATTGTGGTGGGTATGCGTGCAACATGTTGAGGATGCAAGTGGACCTAATGAGCCAAAAATTTCAAGGAGTAGAAAAAATCAAATTCTCAAGTGGTTGGATATACCAGAGCCAAACAACCCACTTTTTGCCTATCCTTAAAAATCACACATACTTCTAAAAATGTAAGTGAAGAAAATTATTTCACGCCCTAAAAATAAACTGCAAGGTTTTGTTATCCATGTTTGGGAAATTCCCTTAGTACAACCCCTAATAATAAGTTTGGTGGAATTTTATTGGAAAAGGACTTCTAACTGATCCTAACATGCTTTAAATGTGGTGGATATGCATGCCAGAAACATGTTAAGGATGCAAGTGACCTAATGATCCAAAAATTTCAAGGAGTAGAAAAAATCAAATTCTCAAGTGGTTGGATATTTATCAGATCCAAACAACCCACTTTTTGCCTATTCTTAAAAATCAATGATACTTTTTGGAACTATCACTCTCAGCATTTGTGCATTTCCATTTTGGAAATTCAATTTTTTTTTTCAGATCCAAACTTGAGTTTTCACTCTCCCATTTTTCTCGTAAACAAAAAAGATATAAGGCATAAAAAAATGAAAATTATAGAGTTCATGTATGCAAAAAAATTTGAAAACTATAATAAATGTAAGTGAAGAAAATTATTCCTCGCACTAAAAACGAACTCCAAGGTTTTGTTATCCATGTTTGGGAAATTCCACTAGTACAACCCCTAATAATAAGCTTGGTGGATTTTTATAGGTAAGGGATTTCTAACTGATCCTAACATTCTTTAAATGTGGAGGATATGCATGCCAGAAACATGTTGAGGATGCAAGTGACCTAATGATCCAAAAATTTCAAAGAGTAGAAAAAATCAAATTCTCAAGTAGTTGGATATTTACCAGGGCCAAACAACCCGCTTTTTGCCTATCCTTAAAAATCACAGATACTTTTTGGAATTATCTCTCTCACCATTTGTGCTTTTCCATTTTGGATCTTCAAAATTTTTTTCAGATCCAAACTTGAGTTTTCACTCTCCCATTTTTCTCGTAAAAAAAAAGATATAAGGAATAACAAAGTCAAAATTTTAGAGTTCATGTATGCAAAAATATTTGAAAACTATAATAAATGTAAGTGAAGAAAATTATTTCAAGCACTAAAAATGAACTCCAAGGTTTTCTTATCAATGTTTGGGAAATTCCACTAGTACAACCCCTTAAAATAAGCTTGGTGGAATTTATAGGAAAGGGACTTCTAACTGATCCTAACATGCTTTACATGTGGTGGATATGCATGCAAGAAACATGATTAGGATGCAAGTGACTGATAGATGCCATATTTTGACATGAGAACTAGGTTAATTATAATAGAATAACCTTTATAATTGTATTATAGGTGGTTACTTATCGGTTTTCAAATGAAATGAGCATTTATTGAATTTGGCATTAATCACTGTCGATATTGCATATTTCTCTCTCCTGAATTATATTTCATTATTTTTTAGTCTTATTTCTTCCTGAAATGCTTTTTATAGATTCAATTATGGAATTTCAGGAGAATTTGGGTGGAGAAGAAGATATTTACCAAAATGCCCTTAGTGAAATGGAGGTAATTTCTAGGGCAAATCGTTTTAAAATAAGAAAATCATATTTAAAGAGAAGAGGAGCGTGAAGAGAAGGGGAGCGTGAAGAGAAGAGAAACAGAGACCAAAAGAGAGGACTTTGACCGAAAACAGGGGAGGATCCGAGAGGAGTTCCCCACCGCTGTTCGCCGGCCAATACCTTTCACCGTGCCACCGTCGTCCACCGCCGTCCACCGCCGTCCAGCAACTGAGAACAAACCCGAGGAGAGCTCGAGAGAGTCTCCGTCGAGGTGAGTTCGACAGTCGCTCGCCAGGCCGAGAAGTGATCCGAGAGGGCTTCTCCGGTGCCACTTCCGCTTTCCGACCATCCTCCGACGTCGTTTACATATTCCGACCAGTCCCGGAGCCATTCCGACTCCAACCGAGACTCGAGAGAGCCGGTTAGAGAACGTCAGCTCTGTTTTGCTCTTCGTCGGACGTTACCTCCGTCCGTCGGCTTCTAACCATCGTCGCCGGCGTCGTCTCTACCTCCGGCCACTCACTATTGCTACCCGACGGCACCAATTTCCGGAAATTGCAGCACCCGTGAGAACGAGTTTCTGCCCGAGCGAGAGGAGGAAGAAGGGGAGTAATTCGTCATTATTGAATTTAATTTTTCATATAGTTTGAACTTAGGTTTTGAATGTTAATTGAATCTGATTTGATAATTAAGTTTAAGATTTGTTTTCTTGATATTTGATTAAATTAGCTAATTAAGGTAAGATTATAATTGAGGTTGGATTTTGGTATTTTAATCCGATTTCTGTCTTTAACTCTAGGCGCCCGAGAGGGGCTAGACGCAAGGATTGAGAATCCGGATTCGTGGTTACGTGGCGCTCGAGAGAGGCACGAATCACGGTAAAATCCAAAGTTGATAATTTTAGCATCATCACAATAGGAAATTGATTCTCTGCATTCTATTGTAATTCAATTTTTGTCTTTAACTCTAGGCGCCCGAGAGGGGCTAGACGCAAGGATTGAGAAATCGGATTCGTGATTATGTGGCACTCGAGAGAGGCACAAATCACGGTAAAATCCAGAGTTGACGTTTCCTGTTATGCAAGTAGTTAATTAGATTATTGTTTGATAATTTAGGATATAATTAGTGTTTAGTTCAGATTAATTCATCATATTTGGTTAGGCTAGTTGATTGAAGAATACACAAAATTCAATCCTCCCTGTGGATATGACCCTCGCTTATTGCTAAATTACATGAACGATTCGTACGCTTGCGAGGTATTAAAGCCGATGTAACTAAATTCTACATCAAGTTTTTGGCGCCGTTGCCGGGGAGGCACGTATTAAGCGTATATCTTTGTTCTCCATAGTCTTAGGTTAGATTTTATTTTATTTTATTTTTGTTTTTATTTTTATTTTTTTTATTTTTTTGCTTTCATAATTTTAGCTTGGTATTTTTATGAAATTATTTTTATTTCTTCTAGTTAGTTCATATTTTTAGTAGCGAGTTTGTTAGCTTAATTTGATAGTTCATTTTGTTTCTTTTTGTGTTTTTATGCACGGGCGCCGCTCCCTAGGTGGACCATTAGCTCCCTTTGTTGAAGAGGTAGAACATATTTGTAGGAAAACACCCGAAGTCAAGTTAGGAGCTACCATGGCCAATCAGGGTGAACCATTACAGTTACCTGTAGCAGGTGACCGTAGAGCCCTGAGGGATTATTCTATCCCATCCCACTTCACATCACCTTCTTGCATTATATTGCCACCCACTACTGCCACCAGTTATGAGTTGAAACCGGGTGTGATCCAACTCCTCCCTACATTCTATGGGTTGGATAAGGAGGACCCATATTACCACATCAAGGAATTCTTAGATATTTGTGCAACTTTTAAATTCCAGAATTTCTCAGATGACTCTATCCAGTTAAGACTTTTTCCATTTTCACTTAAGGATAAGGCCAAGTCTTGGCTTAATTCCTTGGAGGTGGGCAGCATTACTTCATGGGACACGTTAGTCACAAAATTTTTGTCCAAGTACTTTCCCATTCAGAGAACTACAGCCCTCAGGAGAGAAATCTCCAACTTTATGCAGCAGGAGGGTGAACACTTTTATGAGGCTTGGGAGAAATGGAAGGATTTGATTCGTAGGTGTCCACATCATGGGTTTGAGAAATGGCATTTAGTGCAATACTTTTATCAAGGTCTTACACCCCAGGTTAGATCCATGGTAGATGCAACGAGTGGTGGGAGTTTGATGGGTAAGAGTGCTAGTGAGGCGTGGGACTTCTTTGAAACGTTGAGTGATCAATCTCAGCAATGGGGTTTGTCATTTAATGTTGATAGGAGATCCCACGAAACCAAAAGAGGGGGTCTCTACGAGGTTAGTGAAACACCTATGCTCATGGCCAAGATTGAGGGGTTGACTAGAAAAATTGATGCCCTTATGGTGTCCAAGAGTTCACCTGCTCCTAACCCATCTACTGTCTGTGCCATATGCTCTGGTTCATCTCATCCCACACAAATGTGTCCATCTAGTTCATCCTACCCAGAGCTCATTGAGGACTTGAATGCAGTCCAGAATTTTCATAGACCAAACCGGAATGATCCTTTTTCAGAAACATATAATCTGGGTTGGGCTAGGCACCCAAATTTCTCATGGTCCAAGGGCCCATAGGTTGGGGGTCCTCCAGGGTTTACTCAACCCCAAGCTCCGCGCCCACACTTCACCCAACAACCATTGATTCCACAAAAACCTTCACTTGAGGATACACTTCAATTATTCATGTAGAATACACAGTCCTCCATTGCCAAACTTGAAATGCAAGTGAGTCAGTTGGCCAGCCACATGAGTGAACAAGCACAAAATAGACTCCCGAGTCAAACCATTCCTAACCCCAAAATCACACATGAGAGTGAGTTGAGTTCCAAACCCCACCATGAGCAAGCAAAAGCCATAACCACCCTTAGGAGTGGTCGTGAGTTGAACAATGGGGTAGGGACCACTAAGTCTAAGGAGTCAAAGGATGACAATGGGGACACATCATTGAGTGACGAACCTCCAAGTTCTCCACCAACAGCCAAGCAGATCCCTAACCAAGTCCCACTAGCTCCTTATCCGCAGAGGTTATCGGGCCCACCTAGGAAAGGAGATAGCATGCATGAAACGTTGGAACTGTTTAGTAAGGTTCACATTAACATTCCACTTCTTGATGCTATTAGGCAAGTCCCTGCCTATGCCCGATTTTTGAAAGACCTTTGTACACAGAAGAGAAAACAACATGTTAACAAAAAGGTCTTTCTTACTGAGAATGTAAGCTCAATTCTGAAGCACAACACTCCTCCTAAAGTTAAAGATCCTGGATGTCCCACAATTTCATGTGTCATTGGTGAACATACCATCCAGAGAGCTCTTCTTGACTTAGGAGCAAGTGTGAATTTCCTTTCTTTGTGTACCAGCAATTAGGTTTGGGGGAATTGAAGCCTACCCCCATCACACTTCAACTAGCTGACCGTTCTGTTAAGATACCACGAGGAATAGTTGAAGATGTTTTGATAAAAGTGGACAAATTTTTGTTCCCGGTTGATTTCATTGTTCTTGATACAGAACCAGTATTCAATGAGACCAACCAAATTCCTGTCATCCTAGGACATCCCTTCTTAGCCACATCTAATGCTATCATTCATTGTAAAAGTGGTGAGTTGGAGTTGTCTTTTGGATATTTTAAGGTCTCATTGAATGTATTTAATGCCGGGCACCACCCACTTGAGTCTGATGATCTGAGTCCTGCATTTAATATAGAAACTGTTATGCTTGATAACGAATCCACTCTTGAATCTTTTGAGTCTTGCATAACATCTTTAGACATGGACTATTTTGATGAGGAAACATATTTCCGAGAGGTTAATTCTTTACTCAATTCTGTACCTCTGTTGGAGGAAGCTTATGAGGTTATCACAACTGATCATCCACAGGATCTTCCTCTTGACTTGGACAAACCTCTCGAAACTTCCAAGCTAGATCTTAAGCCACTTCCTCCCACGTTGAAGTATGCGTTCTTGGGACCCATGAACTCATTACCAGTCATTATTTCCTCTGATTTGAGTATTGAGCAGGAGGAACAATTGACTGAAGTTTTACAAGCACACAGAGAGGCATTGGGGTGGACTCTTGATGCCTTAAAAGGGATTAGCCCCTCCATATGCATGCATCGTATTCATTTGGAGGAGGGGACTAAAGCCTCACATGAGATGCAACGTAGGTTAAATCCCCATATGCTGGAGGTTGTGAGAGAAGAAGTCATCAGGTTGCTTGTGACAGGAATCATTTACCCTATTTCCGATAGCACCTGGGTGAGTCCAATTCAAGTTGTCCCTAAGAAAGGGGGGATAACAATAATGAAAAATGAGAGTGGTGAATTGATTCCCACAAGAACTACCACCAAGTGGCGTGTCTGCATTGACTATAGAAAACTTAATTCCGTCACTAGGAAGGATCACTTCCCACTACCTTTCATTGATCAGGTACTAGAGCGATTGGCCGGCCACAATTTTTATTGCTTCTTAGATGGATACTCCGGCTACAATCAAATTCCCATTGCTCCAGAAGACCAGGAAAAGAACACATTCACGTGTCCGTTTGGCACCTATGCTTACAGACGCATGCCTTTTGGTTTATGCAATGCACCCGCCACTTTCCAACGGTGCATGATGAGTATTTTTTCTGACATGATTGGTGAATTTTTAGAGGTCTTTATGGATGACTTTTCTGTGTTTGGCTCTAGTTTTGATACATATCTGTACAATCTTTCACTCGTATTGTCCCGTTGCATTAAGTCCAATTTAGTCTTGAATTGGGAGAAATGCCACTTCATGGTGAAAGAAGGAATTGTGTTAGGACATGTAGTGTCTGAGAGGGGTGTAGAAGTGGACAAAGCCAAGGTTGACCTAATTACCAATCTGCCACCACCTACTTCTGTGAAGGGAGTGCGTTCTTTCCTTGGCCATGCTGGGTTCTATAGGCGTTTCATTAAAGACTTTAGCAAAATTTCTCGTCCTTTGACAAATTTACTTGCTCAAGATGTTGCTTTTGCCTTTGATGATGCCTGTATTCATGCTTTTGAGACACTGAAGAAATGTTTGTCCACTGCACCCATTGTCCAACCCCCTATTTTGTCTTTGCCTTTTGAGTTGATGTGTGATGCCTCTGACTATGCATTGGGGGCTGTTTTGGGGCAAAAGACGGATAAAATGCCCTGTGTCATTCAATATGCTAGCCGAACTCTTCATGATGCTCAATTGAATTACACTACCACTGAGAAGGAGTTGCTAGCTGTTGTGTTTGCCTTGAACAAATTCAGATCATATCTGTTAGGGTCAAAGGTTATAGTGTTCACTGATCATTCTGCTTTGAAGTATTTATTATCCATCAAGGACACTAAACCTCGCTTGATTAGATGGATCTTGCAATTGCAAGAATTTGACCTTGAGATTCGAGATAAGAAGGGTTGTGAGAATGTTGTTGCTGATCATCTATCTAGGATATGTGTAGTACCTCAGGAAGGATTCCTTCCTTTAAATGATTCCTTCCCTGATGAACAACTTCTCCAAGTATCCCAGTTGCCTTGGTTTGCTGACATAGTCAACTATCTTGTAACTCATAAGATTCCTGATTATTGGAGTAAACAAGATAGATTGAAATTCTTTTCCCAAGTCAAACATTTTTTTTGGGATGACCCTTATTTGTTCAAGGTGTGTTCTGACCAAGTCATTAGGCGTTGTGTACATGAGCAAGACTTTGCCAACATTCTTGAATTTTGTCATTCCCACGCATGTGGTGGACATTTTGGTGCTAGAAAGACCGCGGCTAAAGTCTTGCAATGTGGTTTCTATTGGCCTTCATTATTTAGAGATGCCCATGAGTTTTGTCAGGTGTGTGATAAATGCCAACGAACTGGTTGTTTGTCTAGGAAGAACATGATGCCTCTTAACCCCATTCTTATTGTTGAATTGTTTGATGTGTGGGGTATTGACTTCATGGGTCCTTTTCCTGTCTCGTTCGGCTATCAATACATCCTTGTTGCTGTTGAATATGTCTCTAAATGGATTGAAGCTATATCATGTAAGACAAACGATCAAAAAGTGATGGTAAAATTTTTAAAAGAAAATATCTTTAATCGATTTGGTACCCCGAGAGCGATCATCAGTGATGGGGGATCTCATTTTTGTAACAGAGCATTTGAGGCCTTATTGAAGAAATATTCCATCACTCATCGGGTGTCCACTCCATACCACCCGCAAACTTGTGGTCAAGTGGAAATCTCTAATAGAGAGATCAAACGGATTTTGGAGAAGACGGTTCGCTTTGATAGGAAAGATTGGTCCACTCAATTGGACGATGCCTTATGGGCCTATCGAACCGCTTATAAGACTCCTATTGGGATGTCTCCATTTCGCCTAGTATTCGGCAAAGCATGTCATCTACCTGTTGAGCTTGAGCATAGAGCTTATTGGGCCATTAAGGCTTTAAATTTTGATTTAACTCAAGTGGGTGAGGAGAGAAAGTTGCAATTGAATGAGTTGGAAGAGATACGTTATGATGCTTATGAGAATGCCAAACTGTATAAGGAGCGAACAAAGCTTTTACATGATAAATCTATTTTTTGCAAGTCTTTTACTGTTGGGCAGAATGTTTTACTTTATAACTCACGATTGCATTTGTTTCCAGGGAAGCTAAGATCCAGGTGGTCCGGTCCATTTGAAGTTACACAGGTGTTTCCTCATGGCGCTATTGAGATCCGCAATCATGGAGACGGGTCGATCTTCAAAGTTAACGGTCAGAGGCTCAAACCGTATCTTGAGAATGTCCCCACACCAGAGGAGGTGATGGTGATTTTCTTGGAGGAACCTGTCATTTCATCTTGAATGCGTCAGAGTCTTGCTTACGACTATAAACTTAGCACATTGTGGGCAATCCCCACGTTTCTATCCCTTTGTACATTACAGTTTTATTTTTATTTTTATTTTTATTTTTATTTTTGGTTTATTCATACTCTCTTACCGGTTGAGGGCATAAATGGTTCCGGTAGTCGATGACCAGACTTTTGGTCCCTAGTTTGAGAGGTCTGTACTCAAACAACCGTTCTGGGATTGACCAGTTCGATCTTGAAGTATTGAATGAAAACCTTATGGTGAGTAACTTAAGGACTTGTGTTCAGCGCGTGATTCCTGCTGCCTTCAGTGGCCAGTCACACGGAGATTTCTTCAAAGTGTGATGTGGGATAGCGGTTTCATCTATGGATGATTACCTACGGGTACGGCTGATACGAGTAAACCTTCTTCGAGGGAGACTATGTATCATTCCTGGGGGTCTTTATTATTCTTTTTTTTTTTTTTTTTTTTGTAGTCGTGATAGTGTTTTAACTTTTCCCCATTGAGGACAATGTCAGGTTTAGGTTTGGGGGGGGAGGGGGGGGGGGGGGGGGGGGGGGGGGGGGGGGGGGGGACGACTCTTTTATGTCTTAGCAATAATTTTCGTTCGATTTTTGTTCGTGGTTTTCAAATTACTCCTTTTAGTATGTGGTTAACATTAGTAGAGTTAAAATAAGTTGCTCAAATGTTTTTCAAAAAATTTTCCTAAAACTTTGTAGAATATGCCTATTAGAAATCTGATATCATTTGCTGTGATTCATGAGAATTCAATGGGTTAACTTACTATTGCATTAGACTTGGAACTTAGTTGCAAAAGAGAACATGTAAATCTAGTGTTGATCTATGTTAGTCTGAATAGTCTTTTATGCCTGTTTGAACTCATTCCTTTTTATACCTCAGTGAAATTCCTTGTTGTAATGTATGAATGCAAATGGAAATGCTCTTGCTTGCAAAAGATAGATAACTTCAGAAACAGCCTGGGCAAACCCAGGGACATGCACCGGAACAGTTGGTCACTTAAAAATAAGTGCATGTGCAGTGAAGACGAATACAAAATGGTGGTAATACCAAAAGTATTCAGTGAAGAAAAAAAAAATTACGCTGGTAATAGCAAAAGTGCGCTGGTAATAGCGTAAAATGGTTTTAAATCTGGAAGCAATGAGTTTCCTTAACTTTGATGACGAATTGTAATTTGAAAGAAGTTGCAGGTCAAGATTGAAATTAGTATATTTCTTTTGTGAGATTGTCAGACAATAGGCTTACTCTACTATTTTCTCTTAATTGTGATGTGACCAGGATTTTATTGTTATTTGTTGCCTCTTCGTTCTGTTGAAGTAAAAGCTTATGGGTCACATTGGTTCAGGTGGAGTAACAATGAGTGTATTTGGATTAATAATAGACTATATTTTACACAGGTTTTCAAAATTTTGTAAGATCTCATATGATTTTCAGATATTTTACGATACTAAGTGTTAGTCATATGCTAATGAGGAGTAAATTTTCTTCAGTTTTTTTCTTTTTATATTATTGATTTAGATGAATTTTGTGGGTAAATTCCATGCAAACCCTCACGAGACATAACTTGTCCACTACTGCAGAGTAGGGGATTAACGGCTTGTTGCATGCGCTAAATGCAATCGTGCTCCCTACGAAAGTGGCATTTTGTTTTCCTAGGCTTAATTTTGGTTCGAATGTTGTTTTGCTAGGGACTAGCAAAGATTTAGGTTTGGGAGTGTGATAGATGCCATATTTTGACATGAGAACTAGGTTAATTATAATAGAATAAGCTTTATAATTGTATTATAGGTGGTTACTTATCGGTTTTCAAATGAAATGAGCATTTATTGAATTTGGCATTAATCACTGTCGATATTGCATATTTCTCTCTCCTGAATTATATTTCATTATTTTTTAGTCTTATTTCTTCCTGAAATGCTTTTTATAGATTCAATTATGGAATTTCAGGAGAATTTGGGTGGAGAAGAAGATATTTACCAAAATGCCCTTAGTGAAATGGAGGTAATTTCTAGGGCAAATCGTTTTAAAATAAGAAAATCATATTTAAAGAGAAGAGGAGCGTGAAGAGAAGAGAAACAGAGACCAAAAGAGAGGACTTTGACCGGAAACAGGGGAGGATCCGAGAGGAGTTCCCCACCGCTGTTCGCCGGCCAATACCTTTCACCGCGCCACCGTCGTCCACCGCCGTCCACCGCCGTCCACCGCCGTCCAGCAACTGAGAACAAACCCGAGGAGAGCTCGAGAGAGTCTCCGTCGAGGTGAGTTCGACAGTCGCTCGCCAGGCCGAGAAGTGATCCGAGAGGGCTTCTCCGGTGCCACTTCCGCTTTCCGACCATCCTCCGACGTCGTTTACATATTCCGACCAGTCCCGGAGCCATTCCGACTCCAACCGAGACTCGAGAGAGCCGGTTAGAGAACGTCAGCTCTGTTTTGCTCTTCGTCGGACGTTACCTCCGTCCGTCGGCTTCTAACCGTCGTCGCCGGCGTCGTCTCTACCTCCGGCCACTCACTATTGCTACCCGACGCCACCAATTTCCGGAAATTGCAGCACCCGTGAGAACGAGTTGCTGCCCGAGCGAGAGGAGGAAGAAGGGGAGTAATTCATCATTATTGAATTTAATTTTTCATATAGTTTGAACTTAGGTTTTGAATGTTAATTGAATCTGATTTGATAATTAAGGTTTATTTAAGATTTGTTTTCTTGATATTTGATTAAATTAGCCAATTAAGGTAAGATTATAATTGAGGTTGGATTTTGGTATTTTAATCCGATTTCTGTCTTTAACTCTAGGCGCCCGAGAGGGGCTAGACGCAAGGATTGAGAATCCGGATTCGTGGTTACGTGGCGCTCGAGAGAGGCACGAATCACGATAAAATCCAAAGTTGATAATTTTAGCATCATCACAATAGGAAATTGATTCTCTGCATTCTATTGTAATTCAATTTCTGTCTTTAACTCTAGGCGCCCGAGAGGGGCTAGATGCAAGGATTGAGAAATCGGATTCGTGATTATGTGGCACTCGAGAGAGGCACAAATCACGGTAAAATCCAGAGTTGACGTTTCATGTTATGCAAGTAGTTAATTAGATTATTGTTTGATAATTTAGGATATAATTAGTGTTTAGTTCAGATTAATTCATCATATTTGGTTAGGCTAGTTGATTGAAGAATACACAAAATTCAATCCTCCCTGTGGATATGACCCTCGCTTACTGCTAAATTACATGAACGATTCGTACGCTTGCGAGGTATTAAAGCCGATGTAACTAAATTCTACATCAGTGACCTAATGATCAAAAAATTTTAGGGAGTAGAAAAAATAAAATTCTCAAGTGGTTGCATAACTACCAGAGACAAACACCCCACTTTTTGCCTATCCTTAAAAATCACATATACTATTAGGAATTATCTCTCTCAGCATTTGTACGTTTCCATTTTGGATGCTCAAATTTTTTTTCAGATACAAACTTGAGTTTTCACTTTCCCATTTTTCTGGTAAGCAAAAAAGATATAAGGCATAAAAAAGAAAATTTTAGAGTTAATTAATGGAAAAAAATTGAAAACTATAATAAATGTAAGTGAAGAAAATTATTTCACGCACTAAAAACGAACTCCAAGGTTTTGTTATCCATGTTTGGGAAATTCCACTAGTACAACCCCTTATAATAAGCTTGGTGGAATTTTATAGGAAAGGGACTTCTAATTGATCCTAACATGCTTTAAATGTGGTGGATATGCATGCAAGAAACATGTTGAGGATGCAAGTGACTAATGATCCAAAAATTTCAAGGAGTAGAAAAAATCAAATTCTGAAGTGGTTGGATAATTACCAGAGCCAAACAACCCACTTTTTGCCTATCCTTAAAAATAACAGATACATTTTGGAATTATATCTCTCAGCATTTGTGCGTTTCCATTTTGGATGTTCAATTTTTTTTTTCTGATCCAAACATGAGTTTTTTCTCTCTCATTTTTCTCTTAAACAAAAAAGATATTAAGGCATAACAAAATGAAAATTTTAGATTTTATGTATGCAAAAAAAATTGAAAAGTATAATAAATGTAAGTGAAGAAAAATATTTCACGCAATAAAAATGAACTCCATGGTTTTGTTATCCATGTTTGGAAAATTCAACTAGTACAACCCCTAATAATAAGCTTGGTGGAATTTTATAGGGAAGGGACTTCTAACTGATCCTAACATGTTTTAAAAGTGGTGGATATGCATGCCTGAAACATAATGTGGATGCAAGTCACCTAATGATCCAAAAATTTCAAGGAGTAGAAAAAATCAAATTCTCAAGTGGTTGGATATTTACCAGAGCCAAACAACCCACTTTTTTCCAATCCTTAAAAATCATTGATACTTTTTAGAACTATCTCTCTTAGCATTTGTGCATTTCCATTTTTGATGTTCAAATTTATTTTCAGATCCAAACTTGAGTTTTCACTCTCCCATTTTTCTCATAAACAAAAAAGAAATAAGGTATGACAAATTGAAAATTTTAGAGTTCATGTTTGCAAAAAAATTGAAAACTATAATAAATGTAAGAGAAGAAAATTATTTCACACACTAAAAATGAACTCCATGTTTTTGATATCCATGTTTGGAAAATTCCACTAGTACAACCCCTAATAATAAGCTTGGTGGAATTTTATAGGAAATGGACTTCTAACTGATCCTAACATGCTTTAAATGTGGTGGATATGCATGCCAGAAACATGTTGTGGATGCAAGTGGACCTAATGATCCAAAAATTTTGAGTAGAAAAAATCAAATTCTTTGGTGGTTGGATATTTTACAAGAGCCTAACAAACCACTTTTTTCCTATCCTTAAAAATCATAGATACTTTTTGGAATTATCTCTCACAACGTTTGTGCATTTCCATTTTTAATGTTCAAATTATTTTCAGGTCCAAACTTGAGTTTTCACTCTCCCATTTTTCTCTTAAACGAAAAATATATAAGACATAACAAAATGAAAATTTTAGAGTTCATGTATGCAAATATATTAGAAAACCATATTAAATGTATGTGAAGAAAATTATTTCACTCACTAAAAATGAACTCCAAGGTGTTGAAATCCATGTTTGGGAAATTCCACTAATACAACCCCTAATAATAAGCTTGGTGGAATTTTATAGGAAAGGGACTTCTAACTGATCCTAACATGCTTTAAATGTGGTGGATATGCAAGCCAGAAACATGTTGAGGATGCAAGTGACCTAATGATCTAAAAATTTCTAGGAGTAGAAAAAATCAAATTCTCAAGTGGTTGGATATTTACCAAAGCCAAACAACCCACTTTTTGCCTATCCTTAAAAATTACAGATAACTTTTGGAATTATCTCTCTCAGTATTTGTGCCTTTTCATTTTGGATGTTCAATTTTTTGTTCAGATCCAAACTTGAGTTTTCACTCTCCCATTTTTCTCGTAAACAAAAAAGATATAAGGCATAGCAAAAAGAAAATTTAATAGTTCATGTATGGAAAAAAATTTGAAAAATATAATAAATGTATGTGAAGAAAATTATTTCACGAACTAAAAATGAACTCCAAGATTTTGTTATCCATGTTTGGGAAATTTCACTTGTACAACCGCTTATAATTTGCTTGATGGAAATTTATTGGAAAGGGACTACTAGCTGATCCTAACATGCTTTAAATGTGGTGGATATGCATTCCAGAGACATGTTGAGGTTGCAAGTGACTTAATGATCCTAAAATTTCGTGTAGAAAAAATCAAATTCTCAAGTGGTTGGATATTTACAGGAGCCAAAAAACCCACATGTTTCCAATCATTATAAATCTCAGAAAGTTTTTGGAACTATCTCTCTCAGCAATTGTGCATTTCCATTTCGGATGCTCAAATTATTTTTCAGATCCAAACTTGAGTTTTCACTCTCCCATTTTTCTCGTAAACAAAAAAGATATAAGGCATAACAAAATGAAAATTTTAGAGTTCAAGTATGTATAAAAATTTGAAAACTATAATAAATGTAAGTGAAGAAAATTATTTTCGCACTAAAAACGAACTCCATGGTTTTGTTATCCATGTTTGGGAAATTCCACTAGTACAACCCGTGAATAATAAGCTTGGTGGAATAATATAGGAAAAGGACTTCTAACTGATCCTAACATGCTTTAAATGTGGTGGACATGCATACCAGAAACATGTTGAGGATGCAAGTGACCTAATGGTCCAAAAATTTCGAGTAGAAAAAATCAAATTCTGAAGTGGTTGGATATTTACCAGAGCTAAACAATCCACTTTTTACCTATCCTTAAAAATGACAGATACATTTTGGAATTATCTCTCTTAGCATTTGTGGGTTTCCATTTTGGATGTTCAATTTTTTTTTTCTGATCCAAACATGAGTTTTTACTCCCCCATTTTTCTTGTAAACAAAAAAGATATAAGGCATAAAAAAATGAAAATTTTACAGTTGATGTATGCAAAAAAAAAATTGAAAACTATAATAAATGTCAGTGAAGAAAAATATTTCACGCAATAAAAATGAACTTCATGGTTTATTATCCATATTTGGAAAATTCTACTAGTACAACCCCTAATAATAAGCTTGGTGAAATTTTATAGGAAATGGACTTCTAACTGCTCCTAACATGCTTTAAATGTGGTGGATATGCATGCCAGGAAAATGTTGAGGATGCAAATGGACCTAATGGTCCAATAATTTCAAGGAGTAGAAAAAATCAAATTCTCAAGTGGTAGGATATTTACCAGAGCCAAACAACCCACTTTTTGCTTATCCTTAAAAATCACAGATACTTTTTTGAACTATCTGTCTCAGCATTTGTGCAGTTTCATTTTCGATGTGCAAATTTGTTTTCAGATCCAATCTTGAGTTTTCACTCTCCCATTTTTCTCGTAAACAAAAAAGATAAAAGGCATAACAAAAGAAAATTTTTAGAGTTCATGTATGCAAAAAAATTTTGAAAACTATAATAAATGTATGAGAAGAAAATTATTTCATGCACTAAAAATGAACTCCAAGGTTTTGTTGTCCATGTTTGGGAAATTCCACTAGTACAACCCCTAAGTAATAAGGTTGGTGGAATTTTATAGGAAAGGGACTTCTAACTGATCCTAACATGCTTTAAATGTGGTGGATATGCATGCCAAAAACATGTTGAGGAAACAATTGACCTAATGATCCATAAGTTTCACGGTGTAGAAAAAATCTAATTCTGAAGTGTTTGGATATTTACCAGAGCAAACAACCCACTTTTTGCCTATCCTTAAAAATCACAGATACTTTTTGGAATTATCTCTCTCAGCATTTGTCTATTTCCATTTTGGATGTTTAAATTTTTTTTCAGATCCAAACTTGAGTTTTCACTCTCTCATTTTTCTCGTAAACAAAAAAGATAAAATGCAGAACAAAATGAAAATCTCAGAGTTCATGTATGCAAAAAAAAATTGAAAAATATAATAAATGTAAGAGAAGAAAATTATTTCACGCACTAAAAACGAACCCAAAGGTTTTGTTGTCCATGTTTAGGAAATTCCACTAGTACAACCGCTAATAATAAGCTTGGTGGAATTTTATAGGAAAGGGACTTCTAACTGATCGTAACATGCTTTAAATGTGGTGGATATGCAGGTTAGAAACATCTCGAGGATGCCAGTGACCGAATGATCCAAAAATTTCTAGGAGTAGAAAAAATCAAATTCTCAAGTAGTTGGATATTTACTAAACCCAAACAACCCGCTTTTTGCCTATCCATAAAAATCATAGATACTTTTTGGAACTATCTCTCACAACATTTTTGCATTTCTATTTTGGATGTTCAAATTTTTTTCAGATCCAAACTTGAGTTTTCACTCTGCCATTTTTCTTGTAAACAAAAAAGATATAAGGCATAAAAAAATGAAAATTATAGAGTTCATGTATTCAAAAAAAATTAAAAACTCTAATAATTGTAAATGAAGAAAATTATTTCACGCACTAAAATGAACTCCAAGGTTTTGTTATCCATGTTTGGGAAATTCCACTAGTACTACCCCCTATAATAAGCGTGGTAGAATTTTATAGGAAAGGGACTTCTAACTGATCCAAACATGCTTTAAATGTGGTGGATATGCATGCTAGAAACATGTTGAGGATGCAAGTGGCCCTAATGATCCAAAAATTTCAAAGAGTAGAAAAAATCAAATTCTTAAGTAGTTGGATATTTACTAGAGTCAAACAACCCACTTTTTGCCTATCGTTTAAAATCATAGATACTTCTTGGAATTATCTCTCTCAGCATTTGTGCATTTGCATTTTGGATGTTCAATTTTTTTTTCAGATCCAAACTTGAGTTTTCACTCTCGCATTTTTCTCGTAAACAAAAAAGATATAAGGGATAACAAAATGAAAATTTTAGAGTTCATGTATGCAAAAAAAATTGAAAACTGTAATAAATGTAAGTGAAGAAAATTATCTCATGCACTAAAAACGAACTCCAAGGTTTTGTTATCCATGTTTGGGAAATTCCACTAGTACAACCCCTAATAAGAAGCTTCGTGGAATTTTATAGGAAAGGGACTTCTAACTGATCCTAACATGCGTGAAATGTGGTGGATATGCATGCCAGAAACATGTTGAGGATGCAAGTGACGTAAAGACCCAAAAATTTCAAGGAGTAGAAAAAATCAAATTCTCACGTGGTTGGATATTTACCTGACCCAAAAAACCAACTTTTTTCCTATCCCTAAAAATGACAGATACTTTTTGGAACTATCTCTCTCAGCATTTGTGCATTTCCATTTTGGTTGTTCAAATTAGTTTTCAGATCCAAACTTGAATTTTCACCCTCCCATTTATCTCTTAAACAAAAAAGATATAAGGCATAACAAAAAAAAAATTTAGAGTTCATGCATACAAAAAAATATGAAAATTATTTCACGCACTATAATTGAACTCCAAGGTTTTGTTATCCATGTTTGGGAAATTCCACTAGTACAACCCCTAGTAATAATCTTTGTGGAATTTTATAGGAAATGGACTTCTAACTGATCCTAACATGCTTTAAATGTGAAGGATATGCATGCCAGAAACATGTTGAGGATGCAAGTGGACCTAATGATCCAAATATTTCAAGGAGTAGACAAAATCAAATTTTCAAGTTGTTGGATATTTACCATTCCCAAACAACCCACTTTTTGCCTATATTTAAAAATGACAGATACTGGAACTATCTCTCTCAGCATTTGTGCATTTCCATTTTGGATGTTCAAATTTGTTTTCAGATCCAAACTTGAGTTTTCACTCTCCCATTTTTCTCATATACTAAAAAGAAATAAGGCTTAAGAAAATGAAAACTTTAGAGTTCAAGTATGCAAAAAAATTTGAAAATTATTTCACGCATTAAAAATGAACTCCAAGGTTTTGTTATCCATGGTTGGGAAATTCCTCTAGTACAACCCCTAATAATAAGCTTGGTGGAATTTTATAGGAAAAGGACTTCGAAGTGATCTTAACAAGTTTTAAATGTGGTGTATATGCATGCCTGTACCGTGTTGAGGATGCAAGTGGACCTAATGATCTAAAAATTTCAAGGAGTAGAAAAAATCAAATTCTCAAGTGGTTGGATGTTTACCGGAGCCAAACAACCCACTTTTTGCTTATCCTTAAAAATCACAGATACTTTTTTGAACTATCTCTCTCAGTATCTGTGCAGTTTCATTTTGGATGTTCAAATTTGTTTTCAGATCCAATCTTGAGTTTTCACTCTCCCATTTTTCTCGTAAACACAAAAGACAAATGGCATAACAAATGAAAATTTTTACAGTTTATGTATGCAAAAAAATTTTGAAAACTATAATAAATGTAAGTGAAGAAAATTATTTCACGCACTAAAAATGAACTCCAAGGTTTTGTTGTCCATGTTTGGGAAATTCCACTAGTACAGCCCTTAAGTAATAAGCTTGGTGGAATTTTATAGGAAAGGGATTTCTAACTGATCATAACATGCATTAAATGTGGTGGATATGCATGCCAGAAACATTTTGAGGAAACAAGTGACCTAATGATCCATAAGTTTCATGGTGTAGAAAAAATAAAATTCTCAAGTGTTTGGATATTTACCAGAGCCAAACAACCCACTTTTTGCCTATCCTTAAAAATCACAAATAATTTTTGGAATTATCTCTCTCAGCATTTGTGTGTTTCCATTTTGGATGTTCGAATTTTTTTTCTGATCCAAACTTGAGTTTTCACTCTCCCATTTTTCTTGTAAACAAAAAAGATAAAATGCAAAACAAAATGAAATATTTAGAGTTCATGTATGCAAAAAAATATTGAAAACTATAATAAATGTAAGTGAAGAAATTATTTCACGCACTAAAAATGAACTCCAAGGTTTTGTTGTCGATGTTTTGGAAATTCCACTAGTACAACCCCTAAGTAATAACCTTGGTGGAATTTTATAGGAAGGGACTTCTAACAGATCCTAACATGCTTTAAATGTGGTGGATATGCATGCCAGAAACATGTGGAGGAAACAAGTGAACTAATGATTCATAAGTTTCATGGTGTAGAAAAAATCAAATTCTCAAGTGTTTGCATATTTACCAGAGCCAAACAACCCATTTTTTGCCTATCCTTAAAAATCACGGATACTTTTTGGAATTATCTCTCTCAGCATTTGTGTGTTTCGATTTTGGATGTTCAAATTTTTTTCAGATCCAAACTTGAGTTTTCACTCTCCCATTTTTCTCGTAAACAAAAAAGATAAAATGCAGAACAAAATAAAAATTTTAGAGTTCTTGTATGCAAAACAAATTTGAAAAAAATAATAAATGTAAGTGAAGAAAATTATTTCACGCACTAAAAACGAACTCAAAGGTTTTGTTGTTCATGTTTTGGAAATTCCACTAGTACAACCGCTAATAATAAGCTTGGTGGAATTTTAAAGGAAAGGGACTTCTAACTGATCGTAAGATGCTTTAAATGTGTTGGATATGCAGGCTAGAAACATGTTGAGGATGCAAGTGACCTAATGATCCAAAAATTTCTAGGAGTAGAAAAAATCAAATTCTCAAGTAGTTGGATATTTACTAAACCCAAACAACCCACTTTTTGCCTATCCTTAAAAGTCACAGGTACTTTTTGGAACTATCTGTCACTGCATTTTTGAATTCTATTTTGGATGTTCAAATTTTTTTCTGATCCAAACTTGAGTTTTCACTCTACCATTTTTCTTGTAAACAAAAAAGATATTAGGCATAACAAAATAAAATTTTAGATTTCATGTATTAAAAAAAAATTTAAAACTGTAATAATTGTAAGTGAAGAAAATTATTTCACGGACTAAAATGAACTCCAAGGTTTTTTTATCCATGTTTTGGAAATTCCACTAGTACAACCCCTAATAATTAGCTTGGTCGAATTTTATAGGAAAGGGACTTCTAACTGATCCAAACATGCTTTAAATGTGGTGGATATGCATGCCCGAAACATGTTGAGGATGCAAGTGACCCTAATAATCCAAAAATTTCAAAGAGTAGAAAAAAACAAATTCTCAAGTTTTGGATATTTGCCAGAGTCAAACAACCCACTTTTTGCCTATCGTTTAAAATCACATATACTTTTTGGAATTATCTCTCTCATCATTTGTGCATTTCCTTTTTGGATGTTCAAATTTTTTTTCAGATCCAAACTTGAGTTTTCACTCTCCCATTTTTCTCATAAACAAAAAAGATATAAGGCATAACAAAATGTAAATTTTAGAGTTCATGTGTGAACAAAAAATTGAAAACTATAATAAATGTAAGTGAAGAAAATTATCTCATGCACTAAAAATGAACTCCAAGGTTTTGTTATCCGTGTTTGGGAAATTCCACTAGTACAACCCCTAATAATAAGCTTCATGGAATTTTATAGGAAATGGACTTCTAACTGATCCTAACATGCGTGAACTATGGTGGATATGCATGCCAGAACCATGTTGAGGATGCAAGTGACGTCATGATCCAAAAATTTCAAGGAGTAGAAAAAATCAAATTCTCAAGTGGTTGGATATTTACCTGACCCAAACAACCAACTTTTTTCCTATCCTTAAAAATGACAGATACTTTTTGGAACTATCTCTCTCAGCATTTGT
Source organism: Aristolochia californica (assembly GCF_029961685.1). NCBI lineage: Eukaryota > Viridiplantae > Streptophyta > Magnoliopsida > Piperales > Aristolochiaceae > Aristolochia > Aristolochia californica. The sequence goes on from NW_027181837.1 coordinate 9,867,999, forward strand.
GCATTTCCATTTGGGATGTTCAAATTAGTTTTCAGAACCAAACTTGAGTTTTCACCCTCCCATTTTTCTCGTAAACAAAAAAGATATAAGGCATAACAAAATAAAAATTTTAGAGTTCATGTATACAAAAAAATTTGAAAATTATTTCACGTAATATAATTGAACTCCAAGGTTTTGTTATCCAAGTTTGGGAAATTCCACTAGTACAACCCCTAATAATAATCTTTGTGGAATTTTATTGGAAATGGACTTCTAACTGATCCTAACATGCTTTAAATGTGGTGGATATGCAGGCTAGAAACATGTTGAGGATGCAAGTCACCTAATGATCCAAAAATTTCGAGGAGTAGAAAAAATCAAATTTTCAAGTAGTTGGACATTTACTAAACCCAAACAACCCACTTTTGGCCTATCCTTAAAAATCACAGATACTTTTTGGAACTATCTCTCACTGTATTTTTGCATTTCTATTTTGGATGTTCAAATTTTTTTCAAATCCATACTTGAGTTTTCACTCTGCCATTTTTCTTGTAAACAAAAAAGATATAAGGCATAATAAAATGAAAATTTTAGATTTCATGTATTCAAAAAAATATTAAAACTGTAATAATTGTAAGTGAAGAAAATTATTTCACGCACTAAAACGAACTCCAAGGTTTTGTTATCCATGTTTGGGAAATTTCACTAGTACAACCCCTGATAATAAGCTTCGTGGAATTTTAGAGGAAAGGGACTTCTAACTGATCCTAACATGCGTGAAATGTGGTGGATATGCGTGCCATAAACATGTTGAGGATGCAAGTGACGTAATGATCCAAAAATTTCAAGGTGTAGAAAAAATCAAATTCACAAGTGGTTGGATATTTTCCTGACCCAAACAACCAACTTTTTTCCAATCCTGAAAAATGACAGACACTTTTTGAAACTATCTCTCTCAGCATTTGTGCATTTCCATTTGGGATGTTCAAATTAGTTTTCAGATCCAAAATTGAGTTTTCATCCTCCCATTTTTCTCGTAAACAACAAAGATATATGGCATTACAAAAAAAAAATTTAGAGTTCATGTATTCAAAAAAATTTGAAAATTATTTCTCGCACTATAATTGAACTCCAAGGTTTTGTTATCCATGTTTGGGAAAATGCACAAGTACAACCCCTAATAATAATCTTTGTGGAATTTTATAGGAAATGGACTTCTAACTTATCCTAACATGCTTTGAATGTGAAGGATATGCAGACCAGAAAAATGTTGAGGATGCAAGTGGACCTAATGATCCAAAAATTTCAAGGAGTTGACAAAATCAAATTCTCAAGTGGTTGGATATTTACCATACCCAAACAACCCACTTCTTGCCTATATTTTAAAATGACATATACTGGAACTATCTCTATCAGCATTTGTGCATTTCCATTTTGGATGTTCAAATTTGTTTTCAAAAAACAAACTTGAGTTTTCACTCACCCATTTTTCTCCTATACTAAAAAGAAATAAGGCTTCACAAAATGAAAAGTTTAGAGTTCAAGTATGCAAAAAAAATTGAAAATTATTTCACGCACTAAAAATGAACTCCAAGGTTTGGTTATCCATGTTTGGGAAATTCCTCTAGTACAACCCCTAATAATAAGCTTGGTGGAATTTTATAGGAAAAAGGACTTCAAAGTGATCTTTACAAGCTTTAAATGTGGTGGATATGCATGCCAGTACCATGTTGAGGATGCAAGCGGACCTAATGATCTAAAAATTTGAAGGAGTAAAAAAATCAAATTCTCAAGTGGTTGGATATTTACTAGACCCAAACAACCCACTTTTTGCCTATCATTAAAAATCGCAGATACTTTTTGGAACTATCTCTCTCAGCATTTGTCCATTTTCATTTTGGAACTATCATTCTCCCATTTTTTTTGCAAACAAAAAAGATATAAGGCATAACAAAATGAAAATTTTAGAGTTCGTATATACAAAAAAATTTGAATATTATTTCACGAGCTAAAAATGAACTCCACGGTTTTGTTATCCATGTTTGGGATCCCAACAATAAGCTTGGTGGAATTTTATAGGAAAGGGACTTCTAACTTATCTTAACATGCCTAAAATGTAGTGGATATGCATTCCAGAAACATGTTGAGGATGCAATTGGGCTTAATGATCCAAAATTTCAAGGAGTAGAAAAAATCAAATTCTCAAGAAGTTGGATATTTACATCACCCAAACAACCCACTTTTTTCCTCTCGTTAAAAATCACAGATACTTTTTGGAACTATCTCTCTTTGCATTTGTGCATTTCCATTTTGGATGTTCAAATTTGTTTTTAGATCCAAACTTGAGTTTTCACTCTCCCATTTTTCTCGTAAACATAAAAGATATAAGGCAAAACAAAATGAAAATTTTAGAGTTCATGTATGCAAAAAAATTTAAATATTATTTTACGCACGAAAAATGAACTCAAAGGTTTTGTTATCACTGTTTGGGAAATTCCACTAGTACAACCCCTAATAATAAGCTTGGTAGAATTTTCTAGGAAAGGTACTTCTAATTGATCCTAACATGCTTTAAATGTGGTAGATATGCATGCCAAAAACATGTTGAGGATGCAAGTGGACCTAGTGATCGAAAAAATCATAGGAGTAGAAAATATCAAATTCTCAAGTGGTTGGATATTTTCTAGAGCCAAACAACCCACTTTTTGACTATCCTTAAATATCACAGATCCTTTTTGGAACTATCTCTCTCAGCATTTGTGCATTTCCATTTTGGATGTTCAATTTTTTCTGAAATCCAAACATGAGTTTTCACTCTCCCATTTTTCTTGTAAACAAAAAAGATATAAGGCATAACAAAATGAAAATTTTAGAGTTCATGTATGCAAAAATATTTAAAAACTCTCATAAATGTAGGTGAAGAAAATTATTTCGCACACTAAAAACGAACTCCAAGGTTTTGTTATCCATGTTTGGGAAATTCCACTAGTACAACCCCTTAAAATAAGCTTGGTGGAATTTTATAGGAAAGGAACTTCTAACTAATCCTAACATGTTTTAAATGTGGAGGATATGCATGCCAGAAACATGTTGAGGATCAAAGAGGACCTAATGATCCAAAAATTTCAAGGCGTAGAAAAAATCAAAATCTCAAGTGGTTGGATATTTACCAGTCCCAAACAACCCACTTTTTTCCTATCCTGAAAAATCACAGATACTTTTTTGGAACTATCTCGCTCAGCATTTGTGCATTTCTATTTTGGATGTTCAAATTTGTTTGTAGATCCAAAATTGAGTTTTCACACTCCCATTTTTCTCGTAAACAAAAAAGATATAAGGCATAGCAAAAAGAAAATTTAATAGTTCATGTATGGAAAAAAATTTTAAAAATATAATAAATGTATGTGAAGAAAATTATTTCACGCACTAAAAATTAACTTCAAGGTTTTGTTATCCATGTTAGGGAAATTTCACTTGTACAACCGCTTATAATTTGCTTGATGGAATTTTATAGGAAAGGGACTACTAGCTGATCCTAACATGCTTTAAATGTGGTGGATATGCATTCCAGAGACATGTTGAGGTTGCATGTGACTTAATGGTCCTAAAATTTCGAGTACAAAAAGTCAAATTCTCAAGTGGTTGGATATTTACAAGAGCCAAAAAACCCACTTTTTGCCTATCCTTAAAAATCTCAGAAACTTTATGGAATTATCTCTCTCAGCATTTGTGGGTTTCCATTTTGGATGTTCAATTTTTTTTTCTGATCCAAACATGTGTTTTTACTCTCCCATTTTTCTCGTAAACAAAAAAGATATAAGGCATAACAAAATGAAAATTTTAGAGTTCATGTATGCGAAAAAAATTGACAACTATAATAAATGTACGTGAAGAAAAATATTTCACGCAATAAAAATGAACTCCATGGTTTATTATCCCTGTTTGGAAAATTCCACTAGTACAACCCTTAATAATAAGTTTGGTGTAATTTTATAGGAAAGGGACTTGTAACTGATCCTAACATGCTTTAAATGTGGTGGATATGCATGCCAGGAACATGTTGAGGATGCAAGTGGACCTAATGGTCCAAAAATTTCAAGGAGTAGAAAAAATCAAATTCTCAAATGGTTGGATATTTACTAGAGCCAAAAAACCCACTTCTTGCTTATCCTTAAAAATCACAGATACTTTTTGGAACTATCTCTCTCAGCATTTGTGCAATTTCATTTTGGATGTTCAAATTTGTTTTCAGATCCAATCTTGAGTTTTCACTCTCCCATTTTTCTCGGAAACAAAAAAGATAAAAGGCATAACAAGAGAAAATTTTTAGAGTTCATGCATGCAAAAAAATTTGAAAACTATAATAAATGTAAGTGAAGAAAATTATTTCACGCACTAAAAATGAACTCCAAGGTTTTGTTGTTCAATGTTTTGGAAATTCCACTAGTACAACCCCTAAGTAATAACCTTGGTGGAATTTTGTAGGAAAGGGAGTTCTAACAGATCCTAACATGCTTTAAATGTGGTGGATATGCATGCCAGCAACATGTTGAGGAAACAAGTGAACTAATGATCCATAAGTTTCATGGTGTAGAAAAAATCAAATTCTCAAGTGTTTGGATATTTACCAGAGCCAAACAACCCACTTTTTGCCTATCCTTGAAAATCACAGATACTTTTTGGAATTATCTCTCTCAACATTTGTGTGTTTCGATTTTGGATGCTCAAATTTTTTTTCAGATCCAAACTTGAGTTTTCACTCTCCCATTTTTCTCGTAAACAAAAAAGATAAAATGCAGAACAAAATGAAAATTTTAGAGTTCATGTATGCAAAAAAAAATTGAAAACTATAATAAATGTAAGTGAAGAAAATTATTTCACGCACTAAAAACTAACTCAAAGGTTTTGTTGTCCATGTTTGGGAAATTCCACTAGTACAACCGCTAATAATAAGTTTGGTCTAGGAAAGGGACTTCTAACTGATCCTAACATGCTTTAAATGTGGTGGATATGCAGGCTAGAAAGCTGTTGAGGATGCAAGTGACCTAATGATCCAAAAATTTCTAGGAGTAGAAAAAATCAAATTCTCAAGTAATTGGATATTTACTAAACCCAAACAACCCACTTTTTGCCTCTCCTTAAAAATCACAGATACTTTTTGGAACTATCTCTCACAACATTTTTGCATTTCTATTTTGGATGTTCAAATTTTTTTTCACATCCAAACTTGAGTTTTCACTCTGCCATTTTTCTTGTAAACAAAAAAGATGTAAGGCATAACAAAATGAAAATTTTAGATTTCATGTATTCAAAAAATATTAGAAACTCTAATAATTGTAAGTGAAGAAAATTATTTCACACACTAAAACGAACTCCAATGTTTTGTTATCCATGTTTGGGAAATTCCACTAGTACAACCCCAAATAATAAGCTTGGTGGAATTTTAAAGGAAAGGGATTTCTAACTGATCCAAAGATGCTTTAAATGTGGTGGATATGCATGCCAGAAACATGTTGAGGATGCAAGTGGCCCTAATGATCCAAAAATTTCAAAGAGTAGAAGAAATCAAATTCTCAAGTGGTTGGATATTTACATGACCCAAACAACCAACTTTTTTCTTATCCTTAAAAATGACAAATACTTTTTGGTACTATCTCTCTCAGCATTTGTGCATTTCCATTTTGGATGTTCAAATTAGTTTTCATATCCAAACTTGAGTTTTCACCCTTCCATTTTTCTCGTAAACAAAAAAGATATAAGGCATAACAAAATAAAAATTTTAGAGTTCATGTATACAAAAAAATTTGAAAATTATTTCACGCACTATAATTGAACTCCAAGGTTTTGTTATCCATGTTTGGGAAATTCCACTAGTACAACTCCTAATAATAATCTTTGTGGAATTTTATAAGAAATGGACTTCTAACTGATCCTAACATGCTTTAAATGTGGTGGATATGCAGGCTAGAAACATGTTGAGGATGCAAATGACCTAATGATCCAAAAATTTCTTGGAGTAGAAAAAATCAAATTCTGAAGTAGTTGGGTATTTACTAAACCCAAATAACCCACTTTTTGCCTATCCTTAAAAATCACAGATACTTTTTGGAACTATCACTCACAGCATTTTTGCATTTCAATTTTGGTTGTTCAAATTTTTTTCAAATCCAAACTTAAGTTTTCACTCTCCCATTTTTCTCGTATACTAAAAAGAAATAAGGCTTTACAAAATGAAAATTTTAGAGTTCAAGTATGCGAAAAAATTTGAAAATTATTTCACGCACTAAAAATGAATTCCAAGGTTTTGTTATCTATGTTTGGGAAATTCCACTAGTACAACCGCTAATAATAAGCTTTGTGGAATTTTAGGAAAAGGACTTCGAAGTGATCTTAACAAGCTTTAAATGTGGTGGATATGCATACCAGTACCATGTTGAGGATGCAAGTGGACCTAATGATCTAAAAATTTCAAGGAGTAGAAAAAATCAAATTCTCAAGTGGTTGGATATTTACTAGAGCCAAACAACCCACTTTTTGCCTATCCTTAAAAATCACAGATACTTTTTGGAACTATCTCTCTCAGCATTTGTCCATTTTCATTTTGGATATTCAAATATGTTTTTCAGATCCAAACATGAGTTTTCACTCTCCCATTTTTTTAAACAAAAAAGATATAAGGCATAACAAAATGAAAATTTTAGAGTTCGTGTACACAAAAAAATTTGAATATTATTTCACGCGGTAAAAATGAACTCCACGGTTTTGTTATCCATGTTTGGGAAATTCCACTAGCACAACGCCCAACAATAAGCTTGGTGGAATTTTATAGGAAAGGGACTTCTAACTTATCCTAACATGCCTTAAATGTAGTGGATATGCATTCCAGAAACATGTTAAGGATGCAATTGGCCCTATTGATCCAAAAATTTCAAGGAGTAGAAAAAATCAAATTCTCAAGTAGTTGGATATTTACATCACCCAAACAACCCACTTTATGCCTCTGCTTAAAAATCACAGATACTTTTTGGAACTATCTCTCTCTGCATTTGTACATTTCCATTTTGGATGTTCAAATTTGTTTTCAGATCCAAACTTGAGTTTTCACTCTCCCATTTTTCTCGTAAACATAAAAGATATAAGGCATAACAAAATGAAAATTTTAGAGTTCATGTATGCAAAAAAATTTAAAAATTATTTTACGCTCTAAAAATGTACTCAAAGGTTTTGTTATCCATGTTTGGGAAATTCCACTTGTACAACCCCTAATAATAAGCTTGGTAGAATTTTATAGGAAAGGTACTTCTAATTGATCCTAACATGTTTTAAATGTTGTGGATATGCATGCCAGAAACATGTTGAGCATGCTAGTGGACCTAGCGATCCAAAAAATCATAGGAGTAGAAAAAATCAAATTCTCAAGTGGTTGGATATTTACTAGAGTCAAACAACCCACTGTTTGACTATCTTTAAAAATCACAGATTCTTTTTGGTACTATCTCTCTCAGCATTTGTGCATTTCCATTTTGGATGTTCAAATTTTTTCTGAGATCCAAACATGAGTTTTCACTCTCCCATTTTTCTTGTAAACAAAAAAGATAAAAGGCATAACAAAATGAAAATTTTAGAGTTCATGTATGCAAAAAACTTTGAAAACTATAATAAATGTAGGTGAAGAAAATTATTTCACGCACTAAAAATGAACTCCAAGGTTTTGTTATCTATGTTTGGGAAATTCCACTTGGACAACCCCTTATAATATGCTTGGTGGAATTTTATAGGAAAGGGACTTCTATCTGATCCTAACATGCTTTAAAAGTGGAGGATATGCATGCCATAAACATGTTGAGGATGCAAGTGGACCTAATGATCCAAAAATTTCAAGGCGTAGAAAAAATCAAATTCTCAAGTGGTTGGATATTTACCAGTCCCAAACCACCCACTTTTTCCCTTTCCTGAAAAATCACAAATACTTTTTTGGAACTATCTCACTCAATATTTGTGCATTTCCATTTTGGATGTTCAAATTTGTTTGCAGATCCAAACTCGAGTTTTCACTCTCCCATTTTTCTCGTAAACAAAAAATATATAACGCATAAGAAAATGAAAATTTTAGAGTTTATGTATGCAAAAAAATTTGAAAACTATAATAAATGTATGTGAAGAAAATTATTTCACGCACTAAAAATGAACTCCAAGGTTTTGTTATCCATATTTTGGAAATTCCACTAGTACTACCCCTAAATAAAAAGCTTGGTAGAATAATATAGGAAAGGGACTTCTAACTGATCCTAACAGGCTTTAAATGTGGTGGATATGCATGCCAGAAACATGTTGAGGATGCAAGTGACCTAATGATCCAAAAATTTCAAGGAGTAGAAAAAATCAAATTCTCATATAGTTGGATATTTACGAGAGCCAAACTACCTACTTTTTTCCTTTCCTTAAAAATCATAGGTACTTTTTTGAATTTTCACTCTCAGCATTTGTGCGTATCCATTTTGGCTCTTCATATTTTTTTTTTCAGATCCAAACTTGAGTTTTCACTCTCCTTTTTTCTCGTAAACAAAAAAGACATAAAGCAAAATTAAATGAAAATTTTAGAGTTCATGTATGCAAAAAAATTTGAAAACTATAATAAATGTAAGTGAAAAAAATTATTTGACGCACTAAAAATGAACTCGAAGGTTTTGTAATCCATGTTTGGGAAATTCCACAAGTACAACCCCTAAAAATAAGCTTGGTGGAATTTTATCGGAAAGGGACTTCTAACTGATTCTAACAAGCTTTAAATGTGGTGGATATGCATGCCAGAAACATGTTGACGATGCAAGTGACCAAATGATCCAAAAATTTCAAGGCGTAGAAAAAATCAAATTCTCAAGTGGTCGGATATTTACCAGTCCCAAACAACCCACTTTTTGCCTATCATGAAAAATCACAGATACTTTTTTGAACTATCTTGCTCAGCATTTGTGCATTTCCATTTTGGATGGTCAAATTTGTTTGCAGATCCAAACTTGAGTTTTCACTCTCCGATTTTTCTCGTAAACAAAAAAAATATAAGGCATAACAAAATGATAATTTTAGAGATCATGTACGGAAAAAAAATTGATAACTATAATGAATGTAAGAGAAGAAAATTATTTCACACAGTAAAAATGAACTCCAAGGTTTTTGTTACCCACATTCTGGAAATTCCACTAGCACAACCCCTAATAATAAACTTGGTGGATTTTTATGGGAAATGGACTTCTAACTGATCCAACATGCTTTAAATGACGTGGATTTGCGTGCCAGAAACATGTTGAGGATGAGAGTGACCTAATGATCCAAAAATTTATAGGCGTAGAAAAAATCAAATTCTCAAGTGGTTGGATATTTACTATAGCCAAACAACCCACTTTTTGCCTATTCCTAAAAATCACAGATACTTTTTGGAACTATCTCTCTCAGCATTTGTGCATTTCCATTTTGGATGTTCAAATTTGTTTTCAGATCCAAACTTGTGTTTTCACTCTCCCATTTTTCTCGCAAACAAAAAAGATATCAGGCATAACAAAATGAAAATTTAAGAGTTCATGTATGCAAAAAAATTTGAAAATTAATTCACACACTAAAAATAAGCTCGAAGGTTCTGTTATCCTTGTTTGGGAAATTCAACTAGTACAACCCCAAATAATAAGCTTGGTGGAATTTTATTGGAAAGGGACTTCTAACTAATCCTAACATGCTTTAAATGTGGTGGATATGCATGCCAGAAACATGTTGAGGATGAGAGTGGACCTAATGATCCAAAAATTTCAAGGAGTAGAAAAAATCAAATTCTCAAGTGGTTGGATATTTACCAGAGCCAACCAACCCACTTTTTGCCTATCCTTAAAAATCACAGATACTTTATGGAACTATCTCTCTCAGCATTTGTGCATTTCCATTTTGGATGTTCAAATTTGTTTTCAGATCCAAACTTCAGTTTTCACACTCCCATTTTTCTCGTAAGCAAAAAAGATTTAAGGCATAAGAAAATGAAAATTTTAGAGTTCGTGAATGCATAAAAAATTTGAAACTTATTTCAAACACTAAAAATGAATTCCATGGTTTTGTTATCCATGTTTGGAAAATTCCACTAGTACAAACCCTAATAATAAGCTTGGTAGAATTTTTTAGGAAAGGGACTTCGAACTGATCCTAACAAGCTTTAAATGTGGTGGATATGCATCCCAGAAACATGTTGAGGATATAAGTGGACCTAATGATCCAAAAATTTCAAGGATTAAAAAAAATCAAATTCTCAAGTGGGTGGATAATTACTAGAGCCAAACCACCCACTTTTTTCCTATCCTTAAAAATCATAGATACTTTTTGGAATTATCTCTCTCAGCATTTCTGCATTTCCATTTTGGATGTTTAAATTTGTTTTCAGATCAAAACTTGAGTTTTCACTCTCCCATTTTTCTCGTAAACAAAAAAGATATATGGCATAAAAAATGAAAATTTTGGAGTTCATGTATTCAAAAAATATTTGAAAAATATTTAACGCACAAAAAATGAACTCCAATGTTTTGTTATCGATGTTTGGGAAATTCCACCAGTAAGACCCCTAATAGTAAGCTTGGTCGAATTTTATAGGAAAGGGACTTCTAACTAATCCTCACATGCCTTAAATGTGGAGGATATGCATGCCATAAACATGTTGAGGATGCATGTGGACCAAATGATCCAAAAAATTCAAGGAGTGGAAAAAATCAAATTCTCAAGTGGTTGAATATTTATCAGAGCCAAACAACCAACTTTTTGGAACTATCTCTCTCAGCATTTGTGCATTTCCATTTTGGATATTCAAATTTTTTTTCAGATCCAAACTTGAGATTTCACTCTCCCATTTTTCTCGTAAACAAAAAAGATATATGGCATAACAAAATGAAAATTTCAGAGTTCATGTATGCAAAAAAATTTGAAAATTATTAGAAGCACTAAAAATGAACTCCAAGGTTTTGTTATCCATGTGTGGAAAATTCTACTAGTACAACCCCTAATAATAAGCTTGGGGGAATTTTATAGGAGAGGGACTACTAACTGATCCTAATATGATTTAAATGTGGTGGATATGCATGCCGGAAACATGTTGAGGATGCAAGTGGACCTAATGATCCAAAATTTCAAGGAGTAGAAAAAATAAAATTCTCAAGTGGTTGGAGATTTACCAGAGCCAACCAACCAACTTTTTGCCTATCCTTAAAAATCACATATACTTTTTGGAACTATCTCTCTCAGCATTTTTGCATTTCCATTTTGGATGCTCAAATTTGTTTTCAGATCCAAACTATAGTTTTCACTCTCCCATTTTTCTCGTAAACAAAAAAGATATAAGGCATAACAAAATGAAAATTTTAGAGTTCATGTATGCAAAAACAATTTGAAAATTATTTCACGAACTAAAAATCAACTCCAAGGTTTTGTTATCCATGTTTTGGAAATTCCACTAGTTCAACCCCTAATAATAAGCTTGGTTGAATTTTAAAGGAAAGGAACTTCTAATTGATCCTAACATGCTTTAAATGTGGTGGATATGCATGCCAGAAACATGATGAGGATGCAAAGTGACCTAATGTTCCAAAAATTTCGAGTTGAAAAAATCATATTCTCAAGTGGTTGGAGATTTACCAGAGCCATACAACCCACTTTTTGCCTATCCATAAAAATCACAGATACTTTTTGGAACTATCTCTCTCAGCATTTCTGCATTTCCATTTTGGATGCTCAAATTTGTTTTCTGATCAAAACTTGAGTTTTCATTCTCCCATATTTCTCGTGAACAAAAAAGATATAAGGCATAACAAAAAGAAAATTTTAGAGTTCATGTATGCAAAAAAAAATTGAAAATTATTTCACGTACAAAGAATGAACTCCAAGGTTTTGTTATCCATGTTTGGGAAATTGCACTAGTACAACCGCTAATAATAAGCTTGGTTGAATTTTATAGGAAAGGGTCTTCTCACTGATCCTAACATGCTCTAAATGTGGTGGATATGCATGCCAAAAACATGTTGAGGATACAAGTGCACCTAATGATCAAAAAATTTCTAGGAGTGGAAAATATCAAATTCTCAAGTGGTTGGATTTTTACCTGAGCCAAACAACCCACTTTTTGCCTCCCTTAAAAATCAAAGATACTTTTTGGAACTTTCTCTCTCAGCATTTGTGCATTCCCATTTAGGATGCTCAAATTTGTTTTCAGATCCAAACTTGAGTTTTCACTCTCCCATTTTTCTTGTAAAAAAAAGATATAAGGAATAACAAAATAAAAATTTTAGAGTTCATATACGCAAAAAAAATTGAAAATTATTTCACGCACTAAAAATTAACTCCAAGGTTTTGTTATCCATGTTTGGGAAATTCCACTAGTACAACCCCTAATAATAAGCTTAGTGGAATTTTATAGGAAAGAGACTTCTAACTGATCCTAACATGCTATAAATGTGGTGGATATGCATGCAAGAAACATGTTGAGTATGCAAGGTCACCTAATGACTGAAAATTTTCAAGGAGTAGAAAAAATAAAATTCTCAAGGGGTTGGATATTTACTAGAGCCAAACAACCCACTTTTTGCCTATCCTTAAAAATCAGAGATACTTATTGGAACTATCTCTCTCAGAATTTGTGCATTTCCATTTTGGATGCTCCAATTTGTTTTCAGATCCAAACTTGAGTTTTCACTCTCCCATTTTTCTCGTAAACAAAAAAGATATAAGGCAAAATAAAATGAAAATTTTAGAGTTCATGTATGCAAAAAAATATGAAAATTATTTCACGCTCTAAAAATGAACTCCATGGTTTTGTTATCCATGTTCAGGAAATTCCACTAGTACAACCCGTAATAATAAGCTTGGTGGAATTTTATGGGAAAGGGACTTCTAACTGATCCTAACATGCTTTAAATGTGGTGGATATGCATGCCAGAAACATGTTGAGGATGCTAGTGGACCTAATGATCCAAAAATTTCAAGGAGTAGAAGAAATCAAATTCTCACTTGGTTGGATATTTACCAGAGCCAAACAACCCAGTTTTTGCCTATCCTTAAAAATCACAGATACTTTTTGGAACTATCTCTCTTAGCATTTGTGCATTTCCATTTTGGATGTACGAATTTGTTTTCAGATCCAAACTTGAGTTTTCACTCTCCAATTTTTCTCGTAATCAAAAAAGATCTAAGGCATAATAAAATGGAAATTTTAGAGTTCATGTATGCAAAAAAAATTTAAAAATTATTTCACGCACTACAAATGAACTCCAAGGTTTTGTTATTCATGTTTGTGAAATTCCACCAGTACAACCCCTAATAATAAGCTTGGTGGAATTTTATAGGAAAGGGACTTCTAACTGATCCTAACATGCTTTAAATGTGGTGGATATGCATGCCAGAAACATGTTGAGGATGAAAGTGGACCTAATGATCCAAAAATTTCAAAGAGTTGAAAAAATCAAATTCTCAAGTGGTAGAATATTTACCAGAGCCAAACAACCCACTTTTTTGCCTACCCTTAAATATCACAGATACTTTTTTGAATTATCTCTTTCAGCATTTGTGCATTTCCATTTTGGATGTTCAAATTTGTTTTCAGAGCCAAACTTGAGTTTTCACTCTCCCATTTTTGTCGTAAACAAAAAAGATATAAGGCATAATAAAATGAAAATTTTAGAGTTCATGTATGCAAAAAAATTTGAAAATTTTTTCACGCACTAAAAATGAACTCAGAGGTTTTGTTATCTATGTTTGGGAAATTCCACTAGCACAACCCGAATAATAAGCATGATGGAATTTTATAGGAAAGGGACTTCTAACTGATCCTAACATGGTTCAAATGTGGTGGATGTGCATGCCAGAAACATGTTGAGGAATCAAGAGGACCAAATTATCCAAAAAATCAAGGAGTAGAAAAAATCAAATTCTCAAGTGGTTGGATATTTACGAGAGCCAAAAACTCCAGTTTTTGCCTGTCCTTAAAAATCAAATTCTCAAGTGGTTGGATATTTACGAGAGCCAAAAACTCCAGTTTTCACTCTCTCATTTTTCTAGTAAACAAAAAAGATAAAAGTCATACAAAAATCAAAATTTTAGAGTTCATGTAAGGAAAAAAAAATGAAAATTATTTCACGCACTAAAAATTAACTCCAAGGTTTTGTTATCCATCTTTGGGAAATTCCACTAGTACAACCCCTAATAATAAGCTTGGTTGAATTTTATATCAAAGGGACTTCTAACTGATCCTAACATGCATTAAATGTGGTGGATATGCATGCCAGAAACATGTTGAGGATTCAAGTGGACCTAATGATCCAAAAATTTCAAGGAGTAGAGAAAATAATATTCTCAACTGGTTGGATATTTACCAGAACCAAAGATCCCACTTTTAGCCTATCCTAAAAATCACAGATACGTTTTGGATCTATCTGTCTCAACATTTGTGCATTTCAATTTTGGATGTTCAAATTTGTTTTCAGATCCAAACTTGAGTTTTCACGCTCCCATTTTTTCTCTTAAACAAAAAAGATATAAGGCAAACAAAATGAAAATTTTAGAGTTCACGCATGAAAAAAAACATGAAAATTAGTGTAAGCATTAAAATTAAAAATGAAATCCAAGGTTTTGTTATCCATGTTAGGGAAATTCCACTAGTACAACCCCTAATAATAAACTTGGTGGAATTTTATAGGAAAGGGACTTCTAACTGATCCTAACATGCTTTAAATGTGGTGGATATGCATGCCAGAAACATTTTGAGGATGCAAGTGGACCTAATGATCCAAAAATTTGAGGGAGTAGGAAAAATCAAATTCTCAAGTGGTTGGATATTTACTAGAGCCAAACAACCCGCTTTTTGCCTATTCTTAAAAATCTGAGATACTTTTTGGAACTATCTCTCTCATCATTTGTGCATTTCCATTTTGGATGCTCAAATTTGTTTTCAGATCCAAACTTGAGTTTTCACTCTCCCAATTTTCTCGAAAACTAAAATGATATAAGGCATCACGAAATGAAATGTTTAGAGTTCATGTATGCAAAAAAAAATTGAAAATTATTTCACGCACTAAAATTCAACTCCAAGGTTTTGTTATCCATCTTTGGGAAATTCCTCTAGTACAACCCTTAATTATAAGCTTGGTTGAATTTTATAGGAAAGGGACTTCTAACTGATCCTAACATCCATTAAATGTGGTGGATATGCATGCCAGAAACATGTTGAGGATGCAAGCAGACCTAATGATCCAAAAATTTAAAGGAGTAGAAAAAATCAAATTCTCAACTGGTTGGATATTTACCAGAGCCAAAGATCCCACTTTTTGCCTATTCTTAAAAATCACATATACTTTTTGGAACTATCTCTCTCAACATTTGTGCATTTAAATTTTGGATGTTCAAATTTGTTTTCTGATCCAAACTTGAGTTTTCACTCTCCTTTTTTTCTCGTAAACAAAAAAGATATAAGGCATAAGAAAATGAAAATTTTAGAGTTCACGCATGCAAAAAAATATGAAAATTATTTGACGCACTAAAAATGAACTCCAAGGTTTTGTTATCCATGTTTGGGAAATTCCAATAGTACAACCCCTAATATTGAGCTTAGTGGATTTTTAAAGGAAAGGGACTTCTAACTGATCCTAACATGCTTTAAATGTGGTGGATATGCATGCCAGAAACATGTTGAGGATGCAAGTGAACATAATGATCCAAAAATTTCAAGGAGAAGAAAAAATTAAATTCTCAAGTGGTTGGATATTTACGAGAGCCAAACAATCCACTTTTTGCCTATCCTTAAAAATCACAGATACTTTTTGGAACTATCTCTCTCAGCATTTGTGCATTTTCATATTGGATGTTTAATTTTTTTTTTTCAGATCCAAACTTGAGTTTTCACTCTCCCATTTTTTTCGTAAACAAAAAAGATATAAGGCATAACAAAATGAAAATATTAGAGTTCATGAATGCAAAAAAAATTGAAAATTATTTCACGCACTAAAAATGAACTCCAGGGTTTTGTTATCCATGGTTGGGAAATTCTACTAGTAGAACCCCTAATAATAAGCTTGGTGGAATTTTATAGGAAAGAGACTTCTAACTGATCCTAACATTCTTTAAATGTGGTGGATATGCATGCTAGAAACATGTTTAGGATGCAAGTGGACCTAATGATCCAAAAATTTCATTGAATAGAAAAAATCAAATTCTCAAGTGGTTGGATATTTACAAGAGCCAAACAACCCACTTTTTGCCTATCCTTAAAAATCACAGATACTTTTTGGAACTATCTCTCTCAGCATTTGTGCATTTCCATTTTGGATGTTCAAATTTGTTTTCAAATGCAAACTTGAGATTTCACTCTCCCATTTTTCTCGTAAACAAAAAAGATTTAAGGCATAACAAAATGAAAATTTTAGAGTTCACGTATCCAAAAAAAATTTAAAAATTATTTCACGCACTAAAAATGAACTTCATGGTTTTGTTGTCTATGTTTGGGAAATTTCACTAGTACAACCCCTTATAATAAGCTTGGTGGAATTTTATAGGAAAAGGACTTCTAACTTATCCTAAAATGCTTTAAATGTGGTGGATATGCATGCCAGAAACATGTAGAGGATCAAAGTGGACCTAATGATCCAAAAATTTCGAGTAGAAAAAATCAATTTCTAGTGAGTTTGGATATTTACGAGTGCCAAACAACACAGTTTTTGCCTATCATTAAAAATCATAGATGCTTTTTGGAACTATCTCTCTCAGCATTTGTGCATTTCCATTTTAGATGTTACAATTTGTTTTCTGATCGAAACTTGAGTTTTCACTCGGCCATTTTTCTCGTAAATAAAAAAATGTAAGGCATAACAAAATGAAAATTTTTGAGTCCTTGTATGCAAAAAAAATTGAAAATTATTTCACACAATACAAATGAACTCCAAGGTTTTTTTATCCATGTTTGGGAAATTCCACTAGTACAACCCCTAATAATAAGCTTGGTGGAGTTTTATAGGAAAGGGACTTCTAACTGATCCTACCATGCTTTAAATGTGGTGGATATGCATGCCAGAAACATGTTGAGGATTCAAGTGGACCTAATGATCCAAAAATTTCAAGGAGTACAAAAAATCAAATTCTCAAGTCGATGGATATTTACCAGAGCCAAACAACCCTCTTTTTGCCTATCCTTAAAAATCACAGATATTTTTTGGAACTATCTCTCCTAGCATTTGTGCATTTCCATTTTGGATGTTCAAATTTGTTTCCAGATCCAAACTTGAGTTTTTACTCTCCCATTTTTCACGTAAAGAAAAAAGATATAAGGCCTAACAAAATGAAAATTATATGTTCAAGTATGCAAAAAAAAAATTAAAATTTTTTCACGCACTAAAAATGAACTCCAAGGTTTTGTTATCCATGTTTGGGTGATTCCACTAGTACAACCCCTAATAATAAGCTTGGTGGACTTTTATAGGAAAGGCACTTCTAACTGATCCTAACATGATTTAAATGTGGTGGATATGCATGTCAGAAACATGTTGAGGATGCAAGTAGACCAAATTATCCAAAAAATTAAAGGAGTAGAAAAAATCAAATTCTGAAGTGGTTGGATATTAACCAAAGCCAAACAACCCACTTTTTGCCTATCCTTAAAAATCACAGATACATTTTGGAACTATCTCTCTTAGTATATTTGTATTTCCATTTTGGATGTAAAAATTTGTTTTCAGATCCAAACTTCAATTTTCACTCTCCCATTTTTCTCATAAACAAAAATGATATAAGGCAGAACAAAATAAAAATTTTAGAGTTCATGTATGCCAAAAAAAATTGAAAATTATTTCACCCACTAAAAATGAACTCCAAGGTTTTGTAATCCATGATTGGGAAATTCCACTAGTACAACCCCTAATAATAAGCATGGTGGAATTTTATAGGAAAGGGACTTCTAACTGATCCTAC
This sequence comes from Aristolochia californica, assembly GCF_029961685.1. Taxonomy (NCBI): domain Eukaryota; kingdom Viridiplantae; phylum Streptophyta; class Magnoliopsida; order Piperales; family Aristolochiaceae; genus Aristolochia; species Aristolochia californica. The sequence goes on from NW_027181837.1 coordinate 9,885,951, forward strand.
CATGCTTTAAATGTCGTGGAGGATTTGTATGCTAGAAACATGTTGTGGTTGCAAGTGGACCTAAAGATCCAAAAATTTCAAGGAGTAGAAAACATCAAATTCTCAAGTTGTAGGATATTTACGAGAGCCAAACAACCCACTTTTTGCCAATCCTTAAAAATCACAGATACTTTTTGCAACTATCTCTCTCAGCATTTGTGCATTTCCATTTTGGAAGTTCAAATCTATTTCCAGATCCAAACTTGAGTTCAAGTTTAGAGTTCAAAAAAGATAAACGGCATAACAAAAAGACAATTTTAGATTTCAAGTATGCAAAAATATTGAAAATTATTTCACACACTAAAAATGAACTCCAAGGTTTTGTTATCCATGTTTGGGAAATTCCACTAGTACAACCCCTAATAATAAGCAAGGTGGAATTTTATAGGAATGGGACTTCTAACTTATCCAAACATGCTTTAAATGTGGTGGATATGCATGCTAGAAACATGTTGAGGATGCAAGTGGACCTAATGATCCAAAAATTTCGAGGTGTAAAAAAAATAAAATTTTCAAGTGGTTGGATTTTTACCGAAGCCAAACAACCTACTTTTTCCCTATTCTTAAAAATCACAGATACTTATTTGAACTATCTCTTTCAACATTTTTGCATTTCCATTTTTTATGCTCAAATTTGTTTTCAGATGCAAACTTGACTTTTCACTCTCCAATTTTTCTGGTAAGCAAAAATGATATAAGGCATACCAAAATGAAAATTTGAAACCTCTTGTACGCAAAAAAATTTGAAAATTATTTCACGCACTAGAAATGAACTTCAAGGTTTTGTTATCCATGTTTGGGAAATTCCACTAGTACAACTCCTAATATTTAAGCTTGGTGGAATTTTATAGGAAAGGGACTTCTAACTGATTCTAACATGCTTTAAATGTGGTGGATATGCATGCCAAAAACATGTTGAGGATGCAAGTGGACCTAATGATCCAAAAATTTCATGGAGTAGAAAAAATCAAATTCTCAAGTGGTTGGATATTTACGAGAGCCAAACAACCCACTTTTTGCAATCCTTAAAAATCACAGATACTTTTTGGAACTATCTCTCTCAGCATTTGTGTATTTCCATTTTGGATGCTCAAATTTGTTTTCAGATCCAAACTTGAGTTTTAACTCTCCCATTTTTCTCATAAATAAAAAAGATATAAGGCATAAGAAAATGAAAATTTTACAGTTCCTGTATGCCAAAAAAAATCAAAAATTATTTCATGCACTAAAAATGAACTCGAAGGTTTTGTTATCCATGTTTGGGAAATTCCACTAGTACAATCCCTAATAAGATGCTTGGTGGACTTTTATAGAAAAGGGACTTCAAACTGATCCTAACATGCTTTGAATGTGGTGGATATGGATGCCAGAAACGTGTTGAGGATGCAAGTGGAACTATTGATCCAAAAATTTCAAGAAGTAGAAAAAATCAAATTCTCAAGTGGTTGGATATTTACCAGAGCCAAACAACCCACTTTTTGCCTATCCTTAAAAATCACAGATACTTTTTGGAACAATCTCTGTTAGCATTTGTGCATTTCCATTTTGGATGCTCAAATTTGTTTTCAAATCCAAACTTGAGTTTTCACTCTCCCTTTTTTCTCGTAAACAAAAAAGATATCAGGCATAACAAAATGAAAATTTGTGAGTTCATGTCTGCAAAAAAAAATTGAAAATGATTTCACGCACTAAAAATGAACTCCATGTTATGTTATCCATATTTTGGAAATTGCAGAAGCACAATCCCTAATAATAAGCTTGGTGGATATACATGCTAGTAACATGTTGAGGATGCAAGTGGACCTAATGATCAAAAATATTCAAGCAGAAAAAATTAAATTATCAAGTGGTTAGATATTTACCTGAGCCAAACAACCCACTTTTTGCCTATCCTTAAAAATCATAGATACTTTTTGGAACTATCTCTCTCTGCATTTGTGCATTTCCATTTTGGATGGTCAAATTTTTTTTCGGATCCAAACTTGAGTTTTCACTCTCCCATTCTTCTTGTAAAAAAAAAGATATAAGGAAACACAAAATTGAAAATTAATTCACGCACTAAAAATGAACTCCATGGTTTTGTTATCCATTTTTGGGAAATTCCACTAATACAACCCCTATTAATAAGCTTGGTGGAATTTTAGAGGAAAAGGACTTCTAACTGATCCTAACATGCTTTAAATGTGGTGGATATGCATGCCAGAAACATGTTGAGGATGCAAGAGGAACTAAAGATCAAAAAATTTCGAGTAGAAAAAATCAAATTCTAAAGTGGTTGGATATTTACCAGAGCTAAACAACCCACTTCTTGCCTATCCTTAAAAATCACGGATACTCTTTGGAACTTTCTCTCTCAGCATTTGTGCTTTTCCATTTTGGATGCTCAAATTTGTTTTCAGATCCAAACTTGAGTTTTCACTCACCCATTTTTCTCGTAATGTAAAAAAGATATAAGGCATAACAACATGAAAATTTTAGAGTTCGTGAAAAAAAAATTGAAAATTATTTCACACATGAAAATGAACTTCTAGGTTTTGTTATCCATGTTTGGGAAATTCCACTAGTACAACTCCTAATAATAAGCTTGGTTGAATTTTATAGGAAAGGGACTTCTAACTGATCCTAACATGCATTAAATGTGGCGGATATGCATGCCAGAAACATGTTGAGGATGCAAGTGGACCTAATGATCCAAAATTTTCAAGGAGTAGAAAAAAACAAATTCTCAAGAGGTTGGATATTTACCAGAGCCAAACAACCCAGTTTTTGCCTATCCTTTAAAATCACAAATGCTTTTTGGAACTATCTCTCTCAGCATTTGTGCGTTTCCATTTTGGATGTTCAAATTTGTTTTCATGTCCAAACTTGAGTTTGCACTCTTCCATTTTTCTCATAAACAAAAAAGAAATAAGGCAGAACAAAATGAAAATTTTTGAGTTCATGTATGCAAAAAAAATTTGAAAATTATTTCACGCACTAAAAATGAACTCCAAGCTTTTGTTATCCATTTTTGGGAAATTCCACTTGTAGAACCCCTAATAATTAGTTGGTGGAATTTTATAGGAAAGGGACTTCTAACTGATCCTAACATGCTTTAAATGTGGTGCATGCATGCCAGAAGCATGTTGAGGATGCAAAAGGACCTAATGATCCAAAAATTTCAAGGAGTAGAAAAAATCAAATTTTCAAGTGGTTGGATAATTACTAGAACCAAACAACCCAATTTTTGCCTACTCTTAAAATTCACATATACTCTTTGGAACCATCTCCCTCAGCATTTGAGCATTTCCATTTTCAATTTTCAAATTTTTTTTTAGATCCAAACTTGTGTTTTCACTCTCCCATTTTTCTAGTAAACAAAAAAGATATAAGGCATAACAAAAGTAAAATTTTAGAGTCTATGTATCTAAAAAAAATTAAAAATTATTTTACGCACTAAAAATGAACTCCAAGTTTTCTTATCCATGTTTGGGATATTCCACTAGTAGAACCCCTAATAATAAGCTTGGTGGAATTTTAAGGAAAGGGACTTCTAACTGATTCTAACATGCTTTAAATGTGGTGGATATGCATGCTAGCAACTTGTTGAGGATGCAAGTGGACCTAATGATCCAAAAATTTCAAGGAGTAGAAAAAATGAAATTCTCAAATGGTTGGATATTTACTAGAGCGAAACAACCCAGTTTTTACCTATCCTTAAAAATCACAGATACTTTTTGGAACTACCTTTCTCAGCAATTGTGCATTTCCATTTTGGATGTTCAAATTTCTTTTCAGATCCAAACTTGAGCTTTCACTCTCACATTTTTCTAGTAAACAAAAAAGATTTAAGGCATAACAAAAAGAAAATTTTAGAGTCCATGTATGCAAAACAAAATTTGAAAATTATTTCACGCACTAAAAATGAACTCCAAGGTTTTGTTGTCCATGTTAGGGAAATTCCACTAGTACAACCCTAATAATAAGCTTGGTGGAATTTTATAGGAAAGGGACTTGTAACTGATCCTAACATGCTTTAAATGTGGTGGATATGCATGCCAAAAACATGTTGAGGATGCAAGTGGACCTAATGATCGAAAAATTTCAAGGACTAGAAAAAATCAAATTCTCAAGAGGTTGGATATTTACCAGAGCCAAACACCCTACTTTTTGCCAATCATTAAAAATCACGGATGCTTTTTGGAACTATCTCTCTCAGCATTTGAGCATTTCCCTTTTGGATGTTCAAATTTTTTTCAGATCCAAACTTGAGTTTGCACTCTTCCATTTTTCTCATAAACAAAAAAGATATAAGGCAGAACAAAATGAAAATTTTGGAGTTCAAGTATGCAAAAAAAATTTTAAATTATTTCACACTCTAAAAATGAAGTCCAAGCTATTGTTATCCATGTTTGGGAAATTCCACTAGTAGAACCCCTAATAATAAGCTTGGTGGAATTTTATAGGAAAGGGACTTCTAACTGATCCTAACATGCTTTAAATGTGGTGCATATGGATGCCATAAACATGTTGGGGATGTAAAAGGACCTAATGATCCAAAAATTTCAAGGAGTAGGAAAAATCAAATTTTCAAGTGGTTGGATATTTACCAGAGCCAAACAACCCACTTTTTGCCTATTCTTAAAAATCACAGATACACTTTGGAACTATCTCTCTCAGCATTTGTGCATTTCCATTTTCAATTTTCAATTTTTCTTTCAGATCCAAACTTGAGTTTTCTCTCTCCCATTTTTCTCGTAAACAAAACAGATATAAGGCTTAACGAAAGTAAAAATTTTGAATTTATGTATGCAACAAAAATTTAAAAATTATTTTACGCACTAAAAATGAACTCAGAGGTTTTCTTATCCATGTTTGGGACATTCCACTAGTAGAACCCCTAATAATAAGCTTGGTGGAATTTTATAGGAAAGGGACTTCTAACTGATTCTAAGATGCTTTAAATGTGATGGATATGCATGCCAGAAACATGTTGAGGATGCAAGTAGACCTAATGATCCAAAAATTTGAAGGAGTAGAAAAAATCAAATTCTCAAGTGGTTGGATATTTACCTGAGCCAAACAACCCACTTTTTACCTATCCTTAAAAATCACAGATACTTTTTGGAACTACCTCTCTCAGCAATTGTGCACTTCCATGTTGGATGTTCAAATTTGTTTTAAGATCCAAACTTGAGCTTTCACTCTCACATTTTTCTAGTAAACAAAAAAGATTTAAGGCATAACAAAAAGAAAATTTTAGAGTCAAAGTATGCAAAAAATTTTGAAAATTATTTCACGCACTAAAAATGAACTCCTATGTTTTTTTATCCATGTTTGGGAAATTCTACTAGTACAACCCCTAAGTATAAGTTTGGTGGAATTTTATAGGAAAGGGACTTCTAACTGATCCTAACACGCTTTAAATGTGGTGGATATGCATGCCAGAAACCTATTGAGGATGCAAGGGGACCTAACTATCCAAAAATTTCAAGGAGTAGAAAAAATCAAATTCTCAAGAGGTTGGATATTTGCCTGAGCCAAATAACCCACTTTTTGCCTATCCTTAAAAATCACAGATGATTTTTGTAACAATCTCTCTCAGCATTTGTGCATTTCCATTTTGGATGTTCAAATTTGTTTTCAGATCCAAACTTGAGTGTGCACTCTTCCATTTTTCTCATAATCAAAAAAGATATAAGGTAGAACAAAATGAAAATTTTAGTGTTCATGTATGTAAAAAAAATTTGAAAATTATTTCACGCACTAAAAATGAACTCCAAGCTTTTGTTATCCATGTTTGGGAAATTCCACTTGTAGAACCCCTAATAATAACCTTCTTGGAATTTTATAGGAAAGGGACTTCTAACTGATCCTAACATGCTTTAAATGTGGTGCATATGCATGCCTGGAACCTGTTGACGATGCAAAAGGACCTAATGATCCAAAAATTTCAAGGAGTAGAAAAAATCAAAATTTCAAGTGGTTGGATATTTACCAGAGCCAAACAACCTACTTTTTTCCTATTCTTAAAAATCACAGATACTCTTTGGAACTATCTCTCTCAGCATTTGTGCATTTCCATTTTCAATTTTCCATCTTTTTTTCAGATCCAAACTTGAGTTTTCACTCTCCCATTTTTCTCGTAAACAACAAAGATATAAGGCATAACAAAAGTAAAATTTTAGAGTTTATGTATGCAAAAAAAATTTAAAAATTATTTTACGCACTAAAAATGAACTCCAAGGTTTTGATGTCCATGTTTGGGGCATTCCACTAGTAGAACCCCTAATAATAAACTTGGTGGAATTTTATAGGAAAGGGACTTCTAACTGATTCTAACATGCTTTAAATGTGGTAGATATGCATGCCAGAAAAATGTTGAGGATGCAAGAGGACCTAAAGATCCAAAAATTTCAAGGAGTAGGAAAAATCAAATTCTCAACATGTTTCATATCCAAACTTGAGTTTTCACACTCCCATTTTTATTGTAAACAAAAAAGATATAAGGCATAACAAAATGAAAATTTTAGAGTTCATGTATACAAAAAAAAAATTCAAAATTATTTCACGCACTAAAAATGAACTCTTAGGTTTTGTTATCCATGTTTGGGAAATTCCACTAGTACAACCCCAAATAATAAGCTAGGTGGAATTTTATAGGAAATGGACTTCTAACTGATCCTAACATGCTTTAAATGTGGTGGATATGCATGCCGGAAAATTGTTGCGGATGCAAGTGGACCTAATGATCCAAAAATTTGAAGGAGTAGAAAAAATTAAATTCTCAAGAGGTTGTCTGAGCCAAATAACCCACTTTTTGCCTATCCTTAAAAATCACATATGCTTTTTGGAACAATCTCTCTCAACATTTGTGCATTTCCATTTTGGATGTTCAAATTTTTTTTCAGATCCAAACTTGAGTTTGCACTCTTCCATTTTTCTCGTAAACAAAAAAGATATAAGGTAGAACAAAATGAAAATTTTAGAGTTCATGTAAGCAAAAAAAATTTGAAAATTATTTCACGCACAAAAAATGAACTCCAAGGTTTTGCTATCCATGTTTGGGAAATTCCACTAGGACAACCCCTAATAATAAGCTTGGTGGAATTTTATAGGAAAGGGACTGTAACTGATCCTAACATGCTTTAAATGTGGTGGTTATGAATGCCAGAAACATGTTGAGGATGCAAGTGGACCTAACGATCCAAAAATTTCAAGGTGTAGAAAAAATCAAATTCTCAAGTGGTTGGATATTTACCACAGCCAAACATCCCACTTTTTTGCCTATCCTTAAAAATCACAGATACTTTTTGAAACTATCTCTCTTAGCATTTGTGTATTTCCATTTTGGATGCTCAAATTTGTTTTCAAATCCAAATTTGAGTTTTCACTCTCCCATTTTTCTCGTAAACAAAAAAGATTCAAGGCAGAACAAAATGAAAAATTTAGAGTTCATGTATGTAAAAAAATTTGAAAATTATTTCACGCACTAAAAATGAACTGCATGGTTTTGTTATCCATGTTTGGGAAATTCCACCAGTACAACCTCTAATAATAAGCTTGGTGGAATTTTATGGGAAAGGGACTTCGAACTGATCCTAGCATGCTTTAAATGTGGTGGATATGCATGCCAGAAACATGTTCAGGATGCAAGTGGACCTAATGATCCAAAAATTTTAAGGAGTAGGAAGAATCAAATTCTCAAGTGGTTGGATATTTACAAGAGCCAAACATCCGACTTTTTACCGATCCTTAAAAATCACAGATACTTTTTGGAACTATCTCTCTCAGCATTTATGCATTTCCATTTTGGATGCTCATATATTTTTTCAGATCCAAACTTGAGTTTTCACTCTCCCATTTTCCTCGTAAACAAAAAAGATATAATGCGTAAAAAATTGAAAATTTTAGAGTTCATGTATGAAAAAAATATGAAAATTATTTCACGCACAAAAAATGAACTCCAAGGTTTTGTTATCCATGTTTGGGAAATTCCACGAGTACAACCCCTAATAATAAGCCGTGTGGAATTTTAAGGGAGAGGGACTTGTAACTGTTCCTTAAATGCTTGAAATATTGTGGATATGCATGCCAGAAAGATGTTGAGGACGCAAGTGGACCTAATGATCCAAAATTTTCAAGGAGTAGAAAAAAATCAAATTCTAAAGTGATTGGATATTTACCAGAGCTAAACAACCCAGTTTTTGCCTGTCCTTAAAAATCACAGATACTTTTTGGAACTATCTCTCTTAGCCTTTGTGCATTTCCATTTTGGATGCTCAAATTTGTTTTCAGATCCAAACTTGAGTTTTCACTCTCCCATTTTTCTCGTAAACAAAAAAGATATAAGGCATAACAAAATGGAAATTTTAGAGTTCATGGATGCGAAAAAAAATTAAAAATTATTTCACACACTAAAAATGAACTCCAAAGTTTTGTTATCCATGTTTGGGAAATTCCACTAGTATAACCGCTAATAATAAGCTGGGTGGAATTTTATGGGAAAGGGACTTCTAACTAATCCTAACATAAATGTGGTGGATATGAGATGCAGAATTTAATTACATCGACTTTTATACCTCGCAAGCATACGAATCGTTGATGTAATCTAGCGGGAAGTGAGGCTCCTATCCACAGGGAGGACTGAATTTTTTGTATTCTTCGGTCAACTAGCCTAACCAAATATGATGAATTAATCTAAACTAAACACTAATTATATCCTAAATTATCAAGCCATCATCTGGTTAACTACTTCCACAGCAGGAAACGTCAACTCTGGATTTTACCGTGATACGTGCCTCTCTCGAGCGCCACGTAACCACGAATCCGAATTCTCAATCCTGGCGTCTAGCCCCTCTCGGGCTCCTAGAGTTAATGACAAAGATCGGATTACTACAGAATGCAGATAATCAATTTCCTATTGTGATGATACTAAAATTATCAACTCTGGATTTTACGGTGATTCGTGCCTCTCTCGAGCGCCATGTAACCATGGATCCGATTTCTCAATCCTTGCGTCTAGCCCCTCTTGGGTGCATAGAGTGAAAGACAGAAATCGTATTAAAATACTAAAATCCAACCTAAATTATAATCCTACCATAACTATTTAATTTAATCAAATATCGGGAAAACAAATATTCAATAAACATTAATTATCAAATCACATTTAATAAACATTCAAAACCTAAGTTCAAACTATAGAAAAATTAAATTCAAAAATGACGGATTACTCCCCTTCTCCTTCCTCTCGCTCGGGCAGCAGACTCGTTCTCACGGGTGCTGCAATTTCCCAAAATTGATGGCTTCGGGTAGCAAGAGCGAGTGGCCGGAGGTAGAGACGATGCCGGAGAAGAAGGATAGAAGCCGACGGATGGAGGTGACGATCGGCGGATGACGGAATGAAGCCTAAACCCTCTAACCGACTCTCTCGAGTCTCGGTCTGAGTCGAAATAGCTTCGGAAATGGTCGGAAATGGGTAATCGACGCCGGAGGATGGTCGTAATGCGGAATCGGCGCCGGAGGAGCCCTCTCGGGTCACCTCTCGGCCTGGCGAGCAGAGAATGGCAGCATCAAACTCGCCACGACGGAGACTCTCTCGAGCTCTCCTCGGATCTGTTCTCGGTTGCCGAATGGTGGTGGACGACGGTGATGAACGCCGTTCGGAGGGAACCCTCTCGGGTCTCCCCTCCAAACGGTCGGCGGCCTCCCCTATTTCTCTCTTCTTTCCGGTCAACGGCCCCCCTGTTTCCGTTGACGGGCCCTCATTTTAATACGATTTGCCATAAAAAATCACCTCCCTTTCACTAAGGGTGTTTTGGTAAATATTTCCTTCTCCACAAAAATTCTCCTGAAATTCCATAATTAAATCGATAAAAATCATTTCAAGAAGAAATAACCCCTAAAAGTAATGAAATATCATTCAGGAGAGAAAAATATGTAATATAAGCAATGATTAATGTCAAATTAAATAAATGCACGTTTCAAGTGAAAACCGATAAATACCCACCTATAACAGAATTATAAGGGTTATTCAATTATAATTAACCTACTTCTCATGTCAGAATCTGGCATTTATCAATATGCATGCGAGAAACAAGTTGAGGATGCAAGTGGACCTAATGATCCAAAAATTTCAAGGTGTGGAAAAAATAAAATTCTCAAGTGGTAGGATATTTACCAGAGCCAAACAACCCACTTTTTGCCTATCCTTAAAAATCACAGATACTTTTTGGAACTATCTCTCTCAACATTTGCGCATTTCCATTTTGGATACCCAAAATTTGTTTTCAGATCCAAACTTGAATTTTCACTCTCCCATTTTTCTCGCAAACAAAAAAGATATAAGGCATAACAAAATGAAAATTTTAGACTTCATGTATGCAAAAAAAATTTGAAAATTATTTCACAACTAAAAATGAACTCCAAGGTTTTGTAATCCATGTTTGGAAAATTCCAGTAGTACAACCCCTAATAATAAGCTTGGTGGAATTTTCTAGGAAAGGGACTTCTAACTGATCCTAACATGCTTTAAATGTGGTGGATATGCATGCCAGAAACATGTTGATGATGCAAGTGGACCTAATGATCCAAAAATTTCAAGGAGTAGAAAAAATCAAATTCTCAATTGGTTGGATATTTACCAGAGCCAAACAACCCACTTTTTGCCTATCCTTAAAAATCACAGATGCTTTTTGGAACTATCACTCTCATCATTTGTGCAATTCCCTTATGGATGTTCAAATTTGTTTTCAGATCCAAACATGAGTTTTCACTCTCCCATTTTTCTCATTAACAAAAAAGATATAAGGGAGAACAAAATGAAAATTTTAGAGTTCATGTATGCAAAAAAAAATTGAAAATTACTTCACGCACTAAAAATGAACTCCAAGCTTTTGCCATCCTTGTTTGGGAAATCCCACTAGTACAACCCCTAATAATAAGCTTGGAGGAATTTTATAGGAAAGAGACTTCTAACTGATCCTAACATGCTTTAAATGTGGTGGATATGCATGCCAGAAACATATTGAGGATGCAAAAGGACCTAATGATCCAAAAATTTCAAGGAGTAGAAAAAATCAAATTCTCAAGTGGTTGGATATTTACCAGAGCCAAACAACCCACTTTTTGCCTATTCTTAAAAATCACAGATTCTCTTTGGAACTATCTCTCTCAGCATTTGTGCATATCCATTTTTGATTTTCAAATTTGTTTTCAGATCAAAACTTGAGTTTTCATTCTCCCATTTTTCTCGTAAACAAAAAAGATATATGGCATAAAAAAATGAAAATTTTAGAGTTCATGCATGCAAAAAAAATTTGGAAATTATTTCACACTCTAAAAATGAACTCCAAGGTTTTGTTATCCATGTTTGGGAAATTCCACCATTACAACCCCTAATAATAAGCTTGGGGGAATTTTATAGGAAAGGGACTTCTAACTAATCCTAACATGCTTTAAATGTGGTGGATATGCATGCCAGAAACATGTTGAGGATGCAAGTGGACCTAATGATGGAAAATTTTCAAGGAGTAGAAAAAATCAAATTCTCAATTGGTTGGATATTTACCAGAGCCAAACAACCCACTTTTTGCCTATCCTTAAAAATCACATATGCTTCTTGGAACTATCTCTCTCAGCATTTGTGCATTTCTATTATGGATGTTCAAATTTGTTTTCAGATCCAAACTTGAGTTTTCACCCTCCCATTTTTCTCATAAACAAAAAAGATATAAGGCAGAACAAAATGAAAATTTTAGAGGTCATGTATGCAAAAAAAAAATTGAAAATTATTTCACGCACTAAAAATGAACTCCAAGCTTTTGGTATCCATGTTTGGGAAATTCCCCTAGTACAACCCCTAATAATAAGCTTGGTGGAATTTTATAGGAAAGAGACTTCTAACTGATCCTAACATGCTTTTAAATGTGGTGGATATGCATGCCAAAAACATATTGAGGATGCAACAGGACCTAACGATCGAAAAATTTCAAGGAGTAGAAAAAATCAAATTCTCAATTGGTTGGATATTTACCAGAACCAAACAACCCACTTTTTGCCTATTCTTAAAAATCATAGATTCTCTTTGGAACTATCTCTCTCATCATTTGTGCATATCCATTTTCAATTTTCAAATTTGTTTCCAGATCCAAACTTGAGTTTTCACTCTCCCATTTTTCTCGTAAAAAAAAGATATACGGCATAACAAAATGAAAATTTTAGAGTTCATGTATGCAAAAAAAAATTTTGAAATTATTTCATGCTCTAAAAATGAACTCCAAGGTTTTGTTATCCATGTTTGGGAAATTCCACCATTCCAACCCCTAATAATAAGCTTGGGGGAATTTTATAGGCAAGGGACTTCTAACTGATCCTAACATGCTTTAAATGTGGTGGATATGAGTGCTAAAAAACATGTTGAGGATGCAAGTGGACCTAATGATCCAAACATTTCAAGGAGTAGAAAAAATCAAATTCTCAAGTGGTTGGATATTTAACAGAGCCAAACAACCCACTTTTTGCCTATCCTTAAAAATCACTGATACTTTTTGGAACTATCTCTCTTAGCATTTGTGCATTTCCATTTTGGATACTCAAATTTTTTTTTAGATCCAAACTTGAGTTTTCACTCTCCCATTTTTCTCGTAAAAAAAAATAAGGCTTACAAAATCAAAACTTAAGAGTTCAAGTATGCAAAAAAATTTTGAAAATTATTTCACGCTCTAAAAATGAACTCCACGGTTTTGTTATCCCTGTTTGGAAAATTCCACTAGTACAAACCCTAATAATAATCTTGGTAGAATTTTCTTGGAAAGGGTCTTTGAAATGATCCTAACATGCTTTAAATGTGGTGGATATGCATGCCAGAAACATGTTGAGGATGCAAGTGGACCTAATGATCCAAAAATTTCAAGGAGTATTAAAAATCAAATTCTCAAGTGGTTGGATATTTACCAGAGCCAAACAACCCACTTTTTGCCAATCCTTAAAAATCACAGATACTTTTTGGAACTATCTCTCTCAGCATTTGTGCATTTCCATTTTGGATGCTAAAATGTTTTTCAGATCCAAACATGAGTATTCACTCTCCCATTTTTCTAATGAACAAAAAAGATATACGACATAACAAAATGAAAATTTTAGAGTTCATGTATGCAAAAAGAAATTGAAAATTATTTCACGCTCTAAAAATGAACTCCAAGGGTTTTGTTATCCATGTTTGGGCAATTCCACCATTACAACCCCTAATAATAAGCTTGGTGGAATTTTATAGGAAAAGGACTTCTAACTGATCCTAACATGCTTTAAATGTGGTGGATATGCATGCCAGAAACATGTAGAGGATGCAAGGGGACCTAATGATCCAAAAATTTCAAGGAGTGGAAAAAATCAAATTCTCAAGTGGTTGGATATTTACCAGAGCCAAACAACTCACTTTTTCCCTATCCTTAAAAATCACGGATACTTTTTGGAACTATCTCACTCAGAATTTGTGTATTTCCATTTTGGATGCTCAAATTTGTTTTCCGATCCAATCTTGAGTTTTCACTCTCCCATTTTTCTCGTAAACAAACAAAGATATAAGGCTTAACAAAATTAAAATTTTAGTGTTCATGTATGCAAAAAATATTATAAAATTATTTCACGCACTAAAAATGAACTCCAAGGTTTTATTATCCACGTTAGGGAAATTCCACCAGTACAACCCCTAATAATAAGCTTGGTGCAATTTTAGAGGAAAAGAGACTTCTAACTGATCCTAACATGCTTTAAATATGGTTGATATGCATGCCAGAAACATGTTGAGGAAGCAAGTGGACATTATGATCCAAAAATTTCAAGGAGTTGAAAAAATCAAATTCTGAAGTGGTTGGATATTTACGAAAGCCAAACTACCCACTTTTTTCCAATCCGTAAAAATCACAGATACTTTTTGGAATTATCTCTCTCAGCATTTGTGCATTTCCATTTTGGATGCCCAAATTTGTTTTGAGATCCATACTTAAGTTTTCACACTCCCATTTTTCTCGTAAACAAAAAAGATATAAGGCATAACAAAATGAAAATTTTAGAGTTCATGTATGCAAAAAAAATTTGAAAATTATTTCACGCACAAAAAATGAACTCCAAGGTTTTGTTATCCCTGTTTGGGAAATTCCACCAGTACAACCCCTAATAATATGCTTTGTGGAATTTCACAGGAAAGGGACTGCTAACTGATCCGAACATGCTTTCAATGTTGTGGATGTGCATGCAAGAAAACATGTGTTGGATGCAAGTGGACCTAATGATCCAAAAAGTTCATGGAGTAGGAAAAAATCAAATTCTCAAGTGGTTGGATATTTATAAGAGCCAAACAACCCACTTTTTGCCCATCCATAAAAATCACAGATCGTTTTTGGAACTATCTCTCTCAGCATTTGTGCATTTCCATTTTGGATGCTCAAATTTGTTTTCAGATCAAAGCATGAGTTTTCACTCTCCCAAATTTCATGTAAACAAAAAAGATATATGGCATAACAAAATGAAAATTTTAGAGTTCGTGTTTGCAAAAAAAATTAGAAAATTATTTCACGAAAAAAAAAATGAACTCCAAGGTTTTGTATCCATGTTTGGGAAATTCCACTAGTACAACCCCTAATAATAAGCTTGGAGGAATTTTTAAGGAAATGGACTTTTAACTGATCCAAACATGCTTTAAATGTGGTGGATATGCATGCCAGAAACATGTTAAGGATGCAAGTGGGCCTAATGATCCAAAAATTTCAAGGAGTAGAAAAAATCAAATTCTCATGTGGTTGGATATTTACCAGAGCCAAACAAACCACTTTTTGCCTATCGTTAAAAGTCACAGATACTTTTTGGAACTATTTCTCTTAGTATTTGTGCATTTCCATTTTGGATGTTCAAATTTGTTTTTAGTTCCAAACTTGAGTTTTCAGTCTCCCATTTTTCTCGTAAAAAAAGATAAAAGGCAAGAAAAAATGAAAATTTTAGAGTTAAAGTACGAAAAAAAATTGAAAATTATAATAAATGTAAGTGAAGAAAATTATTTCACGCACTAAAAATGAACTCCAAGGTTTTTTTATCCATGTTTGGAAAATTCCACCAGTACAACGCCTAATAATAATCTTGGTGGAATTTTATAGGAAAGCGACTTCTAACTGATCCTAACATGCTTTAAATGTAATGGATATTCATGCCAGAAATATGTTGTGGATGCAAGTGGACCTAATGATCCAAAAATTTCAAGGAGTAGAAAAAATCAAATTCTCAAGTGGTTGGATATTTACCAGAGCCAAACATCCTACTTTTTGCCCATCCTCAAGCATCCAAAATGGAAATGCACAAATGCTGAGAGAGATAGTTTCAAAATGTATCTGTGATTTTTAGGGATAGGCAAAAATTTGGTTGTTTGGCTCTGGTAAATATCCAACCCCTTGAGAATTTGATTTTTTCTAGTGCTTGAAATTTTTGGATCATTTGGTCCACTTGCATCCTCAACATGTTTCTGGCATGCATATCCACCACATTTAAAGCATGTTAGGATCAGTTGAAAGTCCCTTTCATAGAAAATTCCGCCAAGCATATTACTAGGGGTTGTACTAGTGGAATTTCCCAAACATGGTTATCAAAACCTTGGAGTTCATTTTTTGTGCGTGAAATAATTTTCAATTTTTTTTTGCATATATGAATTTTAAAATTTTCATTTTGTTATGCCTTATATCTTTTTTGTATACTAGAAAAATGGGAGAGTAAAAACTCAAGTTTGGATCTGAAAAATTATTTGAACATCCAAGATGGAAATGCACAAAAGCTGAGAGAGAAACTTCCAAAAAGTATCTGTGATTTTTAAGGACAGGAAAAAAGTGGGTTGTTTGGCTCTGGTAAATATCAAACCACTTGAGAATTTGATTTTTTCTACTCCTTGAAATTTTTGGATCATTAGGGCCACTTGCATCCTGAAGATGTTTCTGGCATGCATATCCACCACATTTAAAGCATGTTAGGATCAGTTCGAAGTCCCTTTCCCATAAAATTTCACAAAGCTTATTATTAGGCGTTGTACTCGTGGAATTTCTCAAACATGGATAACAAAACATTGGAGTTCATTTTTAGTGCGTGAAATAATTTTAGAATTTTTTTTGCATACATGACCTCTAAAATTTTCATTTTGATATGCCTTATAACTTATTTGTTTACGACAAAAATGGGAGAGTGAAAACTCAAATTTGGATCTGAAAACAAATTTGAGCATCCAAAATAGAAACGCACAAATTCTGAGAGAGAGAGTTCCAAAAAGTATATGTGATTTTTAAGAATAGGCAAAAAGTGGGTTGTTTGGCTCTGGTAAATATCCAACTACTTGAGAATTTGATTTTTTCTTCTCCTTGAAAGTTTTGGATCATTCGGTATACTTGCATCCTCAACATGTTTCTGGCATGCATATCCACCACTTTTAAGGCATGTTAAGATCAGTTAGAAGTCATTTCCTATAAAATTCCACCAAGCTTATTATTAGGGGTTGTACTGGTGGAATTTCCCAAACATGGATAACAAAACCTTGGAGTTCATTTTTAGTGCGTGAAATAATTTTCAAATATTTTTTTCCATACATTACCTCTAAAATTTTCATTTTGTTATGCCTTATATCACATTTTTACGAGAAAAATGGGAGACTGAAAAATCAAGTTAGGATCTGAAAACAATTTTGACCATCCAAAATGGAAATTCACAAATGTTTTCAGATCCAAACTTGAGTTTTCACTCTCCCATTTTTCTTGTAAACAAAAAAGATATAAGGCATAACAAACTGAAAATTTTAGTGTTCATGTATGCAAAGAAAATCTGAATATTATTTCACGCACTAAAAATTAACTCCAAGGTTTTGTTATCCATGTTTGGGAAATTCCACCAATACAACGCCTAATAATAAGCATGGTAGAATTTTATCTGAAAGGAACTTCTAACTGATCCTAACATGCTTTAAATATGGTGGATATGCATGCCAAAAACATGTTGAGGATGCAAGTAGACCTAATGATCCAAAAAATTCAAGGAGTAGAAAAAATCAAATTCTCAAGTGGTTGGATATTTACCAGAGCCAAACAACCCACTTTTTGCATATCCTTAAAAATCACAGATACTTTTTGGAACTATCTCTCTCAGCATTTGTGCATTTCCATTTTGGATGCTCAAATTTTTTTTAGATCCAAACTTGATTTTTGACTCTCCCATTTTTCTCGTAAAAAAAATGAAAATTTTACAAGTCAAGTATGCAAAAAAATATTTGAAAATTATTTCACGCACTAAAAATGAACTCCAAGGTTTTGTTATCCATGTTTGGAAAATTCCACCCGTACAACCCCTAATAATAAGTTTGGTGGAATTTTATAGGAAATGACTTCTAACTGATCTTAGCATGCTTTAAAAGTGGTGGATATGCATGCCAGAAACATGTTGAGGATGCAAGAGGACCGAATGATCCAAAACTTTCAAGGAGTAGAAAAAATCAAATTCTCAAGTGGCTGGATATTTACCAGAGCCAAACAACCTACTTTTGCCTATCTTTGAAAATCACAGATACTTTTTGGAACTCTCTCTCTCAGCATTTGTGCATTTCCATTTTGGATGCTCAAATTTGTTTTCAGATCCAAACTTGAGTTTTCACTCTCTCATTTTTCTCATCAACAAAAAAGTTATAAGGCATAACAAAATGAAAATTTTAAAGTTCATGTATGCAAAAAAAATTCTAAAGTTATTTCACGCACTAAAAATGAATTCCACGGTTTTTTTATCCATGTTTGGGAATTCCACGAGTACAACGCCTACTAATAAGCTTTGTGGAATTTTATGGGAAAGGGACTTCGAACTGATCCTAACATTCTTTAAATGTGGTGGATATGCATGCAAGAAACATGTTGAGGATGCAAGTGGACCTAATGCTCCAAAAATTTCAAGGAATAGAAAAAATCAAATTCTCAAGTGGTTTGATATTTACAAGAGCCAAACAACTGACTTTTTGCCTATCCTTAAAAATCACAGATACTTTTTGGAACTATCTCGCTCAGCATTTTTCATTTCTATTTTGGATGCTCAAATTTGTTTTCAGATCCAAACTTGAGTCTTCACTCTCCCATTTTTCTCGTAAATAAAAAAGATATAAGGCAGAACAAAAAGAAAATTTTAGAGTTCATGTATGCAAAACAAATCTGAAAATTATTTCACGCACAAAAAATGAACTCCAAGGTTTTGTTATCCATGTTTGGAAAATTCCACCAGTACAACCCCTAATAATAAGCTTGGTGGAATATTTAAGGGAAATGGACTCGTAACAGATCCTAACATGCTTTAAATGTTGTGGATATGCATGCCAGAAAGATGTTGAGGATGCAAGTGGACCTAATGATCAAACAATTTCAAGGAATACAAAAAAAGCAAATTCTCAAGTGGTTGGATATTTACCAGAGCCAAAGAACCCCAGTTTTTGCCTCTACTTAAAAATCACAGATACTTTTTGGAACTATCTCTCTCAGTATTTTTGCATTTCTATTTCGGATGCACAAATTTGTTTTCAGATCCAAACTTGAGTTCTCACTCTTGCATTTTTCACGTAAACAAAAAAGATTTAAGGAATAAGAAAATGATAATTTTTGAGTTCATGTATGCAAAAAAAAATTGAAAATTATTTCACACACTAAAAATGAACTCCAAGGTTTTGTTATCCATGTTAGTGAAATTCCACTAGTACAACCCCTAATAATAAGCTCGATGGAATTTTATGGGAAAGGGAGTTCTAACTGTTCCTAATATGCTTTAAATGCGGTGGATATGCATGCGAGAAACATGTTGAGGATGCAAGTGGACCTAATGATCCAAAAATTTCAAGGAGTAGAAAAAATCAAATTCTCAACTGGTTGGATATTTACCAGAGCCAAACAACCCACTTTTTGCCTGTCCTTGAAAATCACAGATACTTTTTGGAACTATCTCTCTCAGCATTTGTGCATTTCAGTTTTGGATGCTCAAATTTGTTTTAAGATCCAAACTTGAAGTTTCTCTCTCCCATTTTTCTCATAAACAAAAAACATATAAGGCATAACAAAATGAAAATTTTAGACTTCATGTATGCAAAAACAATTTAAAAATTATTTCACGCACTAAAAATGAACTCCAAGGTTTTGTAATCCATGTTTGGAAAATTCCACTAGTACAACCCCTAATAGTAAGCTTGGTGGAATTTTCTAGGAAAGGGATTTCTAACTGATCCTAACATGCTTTAAATGGGGTGGATATGCATGCCAGAAACATGTAGAGGATACAAGTGGACCTAATGATCCAAAAATTTCATGGAGTAGAAAATATCATATTCTCAAGTTGTTGGATATTTACCAGAGCCAAACAACCCACTTTTTGCCTATCCTTAAAAATCACAAATACTTATTGGTACTATCTCTCTCAGCATTTGTGCATTACCATTTTGGATGCTCAAATTTGTTTTTAGATCCAAACTTGAGTTTTCACTCTCCCATTTTTCTCGAAAACAAAAAAGATATAACACATAAGAAAATGAAAATTTTAGAGTTCATGTGTGCTAAAAAAATTTGAAAATTATTTCACGCACTAAAAATGAACTCCAAGGTTTTGTTATCCATGTTTGCAAAATTCCCCTAGTGCAACCCCTAATAATAAGCTTGGTGGAATTTTATAGGAAACGGACTTCTAACTGATCCTAACTACCTTTAAATGTGGTGGATATGAATGCCAGAAACATGTTGAGGATGCAAGTGGACCTAATGATCAAAACAGGTCAAGAAGTACCAAAAATCAAATTCTCAAGTGGTTGGATATTTTCTAGAGCCAAACAACCCACTTTTTGCCTATCCTTTAAAATCACAGATACTTTTTGGGACTATCTCTCTCAGCATTTGTGCATTTCCATTTTGGAAGCTCAAATTTTTTTTTAGATCCAAACTTGAGTTTTCACTCTCCCATTTTTCTCGAAAACAAAAAAGATATAAGGCATAACAAAATGAAAATTTACAGTTAATGTATGCAAAAAAAATTTGAAAATTATTTCACGCACAAAAAATGAACTGCAAGGTTTTGTTATCCATGTTTGAGAAATTCAACCTGTACAACCCATAATAATAAGCTAGGTAGAATTTTATAGGAAAGGGACTTCTAGATGATCCTAACATGCTTTAAATGTTGTGGATATGCATGCAAAAAACCTGTTGAGGATGGAAGTTGACCTAATGATCCAAAAATTTCAAGGAGTAGAAAAAAACAAACTCTCAAGTGGGTCGATTTTTACCAGAGCCAAACAACCCACTTTTTGCCTTTCCTAAAAAATCACAGATACTTTTTGGAACTATCTCTCTCAGCATTTATGCCTTTCCATTTTGGATGCTTAAATTTTTTTTTAGATCCAAACTTGAGTTTTCACTCTCCCATTTTTCTCTTAAAAAATGATATAAGGCTTAACAAAACGAAAATTTTAGAGATCATGGAACCAAAAAAATTTGAAAATTATTTCACGCACTAAAAATGAACTCCAAGGTTTTTTTATCCTTGTTTGGGAAATTGCACCAGTACAACCCCTAATAATAAGCTTGGAGGAATTTTAGAGGAAAGGCACTTCTAACTGATCCTATATTGCTTTAAATGTGGTGGATATGCATGCCAAAAATATGTTGAGGATGCAAGTGGACCTAATGATCAAAAAATTTCAAGGAGTAGAAAATATCAAATTCTCAAGTGGTTGGATATTTACTAGAGCCAAACAACCCACTTTTTGCCTGTCCTTAAAAATCACAGATACTTTTTGGAACTATCTCTCTCAGCATTTGTGCATTTCCTTTTTGGAAGCACAAATTTTTTTTCAGATCGAAACTTGAGTTTTCACTCTCCCATTTTTCCCGTAAACAAAAAAGATATAAGGCATCACAAAATGAAAATTTTAGAGTTCATTTATGTAAAAAAAATTTGAAAATTATTTCACACACAAAAAATGAACTCCAAGCTTTTGTTATCCATGTTTGGGAAATTCCACTAGTACAACCCCTAATAATAAGCTTAGAGGAATTTTCTAGTAATTGGACTTTTAACTGATCCTAACATGCTTTAAATGTGGTGGATATGCATGCCATAAACATGTTGAGGATGCAAGTGGACCTAACGATCCAAAAATTTCAAGGAGTAGAAAAAATCAAATTCTCAAGTGGTTGGATATTTACCAGAGCCAAACAACCCACTTCTTGCCTATCCATAAAAATCACAGATACTTTTTGGAACTATCTCTCTCTGCATTTGAGGATTTCCATTTTGGATGCTAAAATTTATTTTCCGATCCAAACTTGAGTTTTCACTCTACCATTTTTTTCGTAATCAAAAAAGTCATAAGGCATAAAAAAATGAAAATTTTAGAGTTCATGTATGGAAAAAACAATTGAAAATTATTTCACGCTCTAAAAATGAACTCCGAGGTTATGTTACCCATGTTTGGGAAATTCCACCAGGTAAAATCCCTAATAATAAGCTTTGTGGCATTTTATAGGAAAGAGCCTTCTAACTGATCCTAACATGCTTTAAATGTGGTGGATATGCCTGCCAAAAACATGTTGAGGATGCAAGTGGACCTAGTGATAAAAAAATTTCAAGGAGTTGAAAATATCAAATTCTCAAGTGGTTGGATATTTACCAGAGCCAAACATCCCACTTTTTGCCTATCCTTAAAAATCACAGATACTTTTTGGAACTATCTCTCTCAACATTTGTGCATTACCATTTTGGATGCTCAAATTTGTTTTTAGATCCAAACTTGGGTTTTCACTCTCCCATTTTTCTTGTAAACAAAAAAGATATAACACATAAGAAAATGAAAATTTTAGAGTTCATGTGTGCAAAAAAAATTTGAAAATTATTTCACGCACTAAAAATGAACTCCAAGGTTTTGTTATCCTGTGTTTGCAAAATTCCCCTAGTACAACCCCTAATAATAAGCTTGGTGGAATTTTATAGGAAACGGACTTCTAACTGATCCTAACTAGCTTTAAATGTGGTGGATATGCATGCCAGTAAAATGTTGAGGATGCAAGTGGACCTAATGATCAAAAAATTTCAAGGAGAACAAAAAATCAAATTCTCAAGTGGTTGGATATTTACTAGAGCCAAACAACCCATTTTTTGCCTATCCTTAAAAATCACAGATACTTTTTGGGACTATCTCTCTTAGCATTTGTGCATTTCCATTTTGGAAGCTCAAATCTGTTTTTAGATCCAAACTTGAGTTTTCACTCTCCCATTTTTCTCGAAAACAAAATAGATATAAGGCATAACAAAATGAAAATTTTAGAGTTAATGTATGGAAAAAAAAATTTAAAATTATTTCATGCACAAAAAATGAACTGCAAGGTTTTGTTATCCATGTTTGGGAAATTCCACCTGTACAACCCATCAGAATAAGCTAGGTAGAATTTTATAGGAAAGGGACTTCTAACTGATCCTAACATGTTTTAAATGTTGTGGATATGCATGCAAAAAACCAGTTGAGGATGCAAGTTGACCTAATGATCCAAAAATTTCAAGGAGTTGAAAAATCAAACTCTCTAGTGGTTGGATATTTACCAGAGCCAAACAACCCACTTTTTGCCTATCCTTAAAAATCACAGATACATTTTGGAACTATCTCTCTCAGCATTTGTGCCTTTCCATTTTGGATGCTTAAATTTGTTTTTAGATCAAAACTTGAGTTTTCACTCTCCCATTTTTCTCGTAAAAAAATGATATAAGGCTTAACAAAACGAAAATTTTAGAGGTCATGTAAGCAAAAAAAATTTGAAAATTACTTCACGCACTAAAAATGAACTCCAAGGTTTTTTTATACTTGTTTGGGAAATTCCACCAGTACAACCCCAAATAATAAGCTTGGCGGATTTTTAGAGGAAAGACACTTCTAACTGATCCTATATAGCTTTAAATGTGGTGGATATGCATGCCAGAAACATGTTGAGGATGCAAGTGGACCTAAGGATCCAAAAATTTCAAGGAGTACAAAAAATCAAATTCTCAAGTGGTTGGATATTTACTAGAGCCAAACAACCCACTTTTTCCCTATCCTTAAGAATCACATATACTTTTTCGAACTATCTCTCTCAGCATTTGTGCATTTTCATTTTGGATGCACAAAATTGGTTTTCTGATCCAAACATGAGTTTTCACTCTCCCATTTTTCTCGTAAACAAAAAAGATATAAGGCATAACAAAATGAAAATTTTAAACTTCTCGTATGTAAAAAAATTTGAAAATTATTTCACGCACTAAAAATGAACTCCAAGGTTTTGTTATCCATGTTTGGGAAATTCCACTAGTACAACCTCTAATAATAAGCTTGGAGGAATTTTCTTGGAAATGGACTTTTAACTGATCCTAACATGCTTTAAATGTGGTGGATATGCATGCTAGAAACATGTTGAAGATGCAAGTGGACCTAACGGTCCAAAAATTTCGAGTAGAAAAAATCAAATTTTGAAGTGGTTGGATATTGACCAGAGCCAAACAACCCACTTTTTGCCTATCCCTAAAAATCACATATACTTTTTGGAACTATCTCTCTCAGCATTTGTGCATTTCCATTTTGGATGCTGAAATTTGTTTTCAGATCCAAACTTGAGTTTTCACTCTCCCATTTTTCTTGTAAACAAAAAAGATATAAGGCATAACAAAATGAAAATTTTAGAGTTCATGTATGCAAAAAAAATTTGAAAATTATTTCACGCACAAAAAATGAACTGCAAGGTTTTATTATCCATATTTGGGAAATTCCACCAGTTCAACCCATAATATTAAGCTTGGTGGAATTTTATAGGAAAAGGACTTCTAACTGATCCTAACATGCTTTAAATGTTGTGGATATCCATGTCTGAAACATGTTGACGACGCAAGTGGACCTAAAGATCCAAAAATTTCAAGGAGTAGAAAAAAATCAAATTCTCAAGTGGTTGGATATTTACTAGAGCCAAACAACCCACTTTTTGCCTATCCTTAAAAATCACAGATAGTTTTTGGAACTATCTCTCTCAACATTTGTGCATTTCCATTTTGGATGCTCAAATTTATTTTGAAATCATAAGTTGAGTTTTCACTCTCCCATTTTTGTCGTAAACAAAAAAGATATAAGGCATTCCACAAATGAAAATTTTAGAGTTCATGTATGCAAAAAAATTTGAAAATTATTTCACGCACTAAAAATGAACTCCATGGTTATCCTTGTTTGGGAAATTCCACCAGTATGACCCATAATAATAAGCTTGGTGGAATTTTAAGGGAAAGAGACTTTTAACTGATCCTAACATGCTTTAAATGGGGTGGATTTGCATGCCAGAAACATGTTGAGGATGCAAGTGTACCTATTGATCCAAAAATTTCAAGGAGTAGACAAAATCAAATTCTCAAGTGGTTGGATATTTACCAGAGCCAAACAACCACTTTTTGCCTATCCTTAAAAATCACAGATACTTTTTGGAACTATCTCTCTCATCATTTGTGCATTTCCATTTTGGATGCAAAAATTTGTTTTCAGATCCAAACTTGAGTTTTCTCTCTCCCATTTTTCTCGTAAACAAAAAAGATATAAAGCGTAACAAAATGACAATTTTAGAGTTCAAGTATGCAAAAAAAACATAAAAATTATTTCACGCAGTAAAAATGAACTCTAAGGTTTTCTTATCCATGTTTAGGAAATTCCACTAGTACAATCCCTAATAATAAGCTTGGTGGAATTTTTTGGGAAAGGGACTTGTAACTGATCCTAACATGCTTTAAAAGTGTTGGATATGCTTGCCAGAAAAATGTTGAGGATGCAAGTGGAGCTAATGATCCAAAAATTTCGAGCAGAAAAAATCAAATTCTAGAGAGGTTGGATATTTACTAGAACCAAACAACCCACTTTTTTCCTATCCTTAAAAATCACAGATACTTTTCGGAACTATCTCTCTCAGCATTTGTGCATTTCCATTTTGGATGCTCAAATTTGTTTTCAGATCCAAACTTGAGTTGTCACTCTCCAATTTTTCTCGTAAACAAAAAAGATATAAGGCATACCAAAATGAAAATTATAAACTTCTCGTATGCAAAAAAATTTGAAAATTATTTCACGCACTAAAAATGAAATCCAAGGTTTTGTTATCCTTGTTTGGGAATTCCCTTAGTACAACCCTTAATAATAAGCTTGGTGGAATTTTTTAGGAAAGGGACTTCTAACTGATCCTAACATGCTTTAAATGTGTTGGATATGCATGCCAGAAACATGTTGAGGATGCAAGTGGAGCTAATGATCCAAAAATTTCAAGGAGTAGAAAAAATCAAATTCTCAAGTGGTTGGATATTTACCAGAGCCAAACAATCCACTTTTTGCCTATCCTTAAAAATCACAGATACTTTTTGGAACTATCTCTCTCAGCATTTGTGCATTTCAATTTTGGATGCTCAAATTTGTTTTCAAATCCAAACTTGAGTTGTCACTCTCCCATTTTCTCGTAAACAAAAAGGATATAAGGCATACCAAAATGAAAATTTTAAACTTCTCGTATGCAAAAAAATTTGAAAATTATTTCACGCACTGAAAATGAAATCCAAGGTTTTGTTATCCTTGTTTGGGAATTACCTTAGTACAATCCTTAATAATAAGCTTGGTGGAATGTTTTAGGAAAGGGACTTCTAACTGATCCAAACATGCTTTAAATGTGGCGGATATGCATGCCAAAAACTTGTTGAGGATGCAAGTAGACCAATTGATCCAAAAATTCTCAAGTGGTTGGATATTTACCAATGCCAAACAACCACTTTTTGCCTATGCTTAAAAATCACAGATACTTTTTGGAATTACCTCTTTCAGTATTTATGCATTTCCATTTTGGATGCTCAAATTTGTTTTCAGATCCAAACTTGAGTTTTCCCTCTCCTATTTTTCTCGTAAGCAAAGTAAGATATAAGGCATAACAAAATAAAAAATTTAGTGTTCAAGTATGCAAAAAAAATTGAAAATAATTTCACGCACTAAAAATTAAATCCAAGGTTTTGTTATCCATTTTTTGAAAATTCCACAAGTACAACCCCCAATAATAAGCTTGGTGGAATTTTCAAGGAAAGGGGCTTTTAACTGATCCTAACATGCTTTAAATGTAGAGGATATGCATGCCAGAAACATGTTGAGGATGCAAGTGGACCTAATGATCCAAAAATTTCAAGGACTAGAAAAAATCAAATTCTCAAGTGATTGGATATTTACCAGAGCCAAACAACCCACTTTTTGCCTGTCCTTAAAAATCACAGATACTTTTGTGAACTATCTCTCTCAAAATTTGTGCATTTCCATTTTGGATGCTCAAATTTGGTTTAAGATCCAAACTTGAGTTTTCAATCTCCCATTTTTCTCATAAACAAAAAAGATATAAGTCATAACAAAATGAAAATTTTAGAGTTCATGGATGCAAAAAATATTTGAAATCTATTTTACTCACTAAAAATGAACTCCAAAGTTTTGTTATCCATGTTTTGGAAATTCCACCAGTACAACCTTCAATAATAAGCTTGGTCGAATTTTATAGGAAAGGGACTTCTAACTGATCCTAACATGCTTCAAATGTGGTGGATATGCATGCAAAAAACCTATTGAGGATGCAAGTTGACCTAATTATCCAAATATTTCAAGGAGTAGAAAAAATCAAACTCTAAAGTAGTTGGATATTTACCAGAGCCAAACAACCCACTTTTTGCCTATCCATAAAAATCACAGATACTTTTTGGAACTCTCTCTCAGCATTTGTGCCTTTCCATTTTGGATGCTTAAATTTATTTTTAGATCCAAACTTGTGTTTTCACTCTCCCATTTTTCTCGTAAAAAAATGATATAAGGCTTAACAAACCGAAAATTTTAGAGGTAATGTAAGCAAAAAAAATTTGAAAATTATTTCACGCACTAAAAATGAACTCCAAGGTTTTTTTATCCTTGTTTGGGAAATTCCACTAGTACAACCCCAAATAATAAGCTTGGAGGAATTTTCTAGGAAATGGACTTTTAACTGATCCTAACATGCTTTAAATGTGGTGGATATGCATGCCAGAAACCTGTTCAGGATGCAACTGGACCTAACAATCCAAAAATTTCAAGGAGTAGAAAAAATCAAATTCTCAAGTGGTTGGATATTTACCAGAGCCAAACAATCCACTTTTTGCCTATCCTTAAAAATCACAGATACTTTTTGGAACTATCTCTCTCAGCATTTGTGCATTTCAATTTTGGATGCTCAAATTTGTTTTCAAATCCAAACTTGAGTTGTCACTCTCCCATTTTCTCGTAAACAAAAAGGATATAAGGCATACCAAAATGAAAATTTTAAACTTCTCGTATGCAAAAAAATTTGAAAATTATTTCACGCACTGAAAATGAAATCCAAGGTTTTGTTATCCTTGTTTGGGAATTACCTTAGTACAATCCTTAATAATAAGCTTGGTGGAATGTTTTAGGAAAGGGACTTCTAACTGATCCAAACATGCTTTAAATGTGGCGGATATGCATGCCAAAAACTTGTTGAGGATGCAAGTAGACCAATTGATCCAAAAATTCTCAAGTGGTTGGATATTTACCAATGCCAAACAACCACTTTTTGCCTATGCTTAAAAATCACAGATACTTTTTGGAATTACCTCTTTCAGTATTTATGCATTTCCATTTTGGATGCTCAAATTTGTTTTCAGATCCAAACTTGAGTTTTCCCTCTCCTATTTTTCTCGTAAGCAAAGTAAGATATAAGGCATAACAAAATAAAAAATTTAGTGTTCAAGTATGCAAAAAAAATTGAAAATAATTTCACGCACTAAAAATTAAATCCAAGGTTTTGTTATCCATTTTTTGAAAATTCCACAAGTACAACCCCCAATAATAAGCTTGGTGGAATTTTCAAGGAAAGGGGCTTTTAACTGATCCTAACATGCTTTAAATGTAGAGGATATGCATGCCAGAAACATGTTGAGGATGCAAGTGGACCTAATGATCCAAAAATTTCAAGGACTAGAAAAAATCAAATTCTCAAGTGATTGGATATTTACCAGAGCCAAACAACCCACTTTTTGCCTGTCCTTAAAAATCACAGATACTTTTGTGAACTATCTCTCTCAAAATTTGTGCATTTCCATTTTGGATGCTCAAATTTGGTTTAAGATCCAAACTTGAGTTTTCAATCTCCCATTTTTCTCATAAACAAAAAAGATATAAGTCATAACAAAATGAAAATTTTAGAGTTCATGGATGCAAAAAATATTTGAAATCTATTTTACTCACTAAAAATGAACTCCAAAGTTTTGTTATCCATGTTTTGGAAATTCCACCAGTACAACCTTCAATAATAAGCTTGGTCGAATTTTATAGGAAAGGGACTTCTAACTGATCCTAACATGCTTCAAATGTGGTGGATATGCATGCAAAAAACCTATTGAGGATGCAAGTTGACCTAATTATCCAAATATTTCAAGGAGTAGAAAAAATCAAACTCTAAAGTAGTTGGATATTTACCAGAGCCAAACAACCCACTTTTTGCCTATCCATAAAAATCACAGATACTTTTTGGAACTCTCTCTCAGCATTTGTGCCTTTCCATTTTGGATGCTTAAATTTATTTTTAGATCCAAACTTGTGTTTTCACTCTCCCATTTTTCTCGTAAAAAAATGATATAAGGCTTAACAAACCGAAAATTTTAGAGGTAATGTAAGCAAAAAAAATTTGAAAATTATTTCACGCACTAAAAATGAACTCCAAGGTTTTTTTATCCTTGTTTGGGAAATTCCACTAGTACAACCCCAAATAATAAGCTTGGAGGAATTTTCTAGGAAATGGACTTTTAACTGATCCTAACATGCTTTAAATGTGGTGGATATGCATGCCAGAAACCTGTTCAGGATGCAACTGGACCTAACAATCCAAAAATTTCAAGGAGTAGAAAAAATCAAATTCTCAAGTGGTTGGATATTTACCAGAGCCAAACAACCCACTTTTTGCCTATCCATAAAAATCACAGTTACTTTTTGGAACTATCTCTCTCTGCATTTGTGGATTCCCATTTTGGATGCTGAAATTTGTTTTCAGATCCAAACTTGAGTTTTCACTCTCCCATTTTTCTCGTAATCAAAAAAGATATAAGGCATAACAAAATGAAAATTTTAGAGTTCATGTATGCAAAAAAAAATTGAAAATTATTTCACCCTCTAAAAATGAACTCCGAGGTTATGTTACCCTTGTTTGGGAAATTCCACCAAGTACAACCCCTAATAATAAGCATGGTGGCATTTTATAGGAAAGGGACTTCTAACTGATCCTAACATGCTTTAAATGTGGTGGATATGCCTGCCAGAAACATGTTGAGGATGTAATTGGACCTAATGATCAAAAAATTTCAAGGAGTAGAAAATATCAAATTCTCAAGTGGTTGGATATTTACCAGAGCCAAACAACCCACTTTTTGCCTATCTTTAAAAATCACAGATATTTTTTGGGACTATCTCTCTCAACATTTGTGCATTTCCATTTTGGAAGCTCAAATTTATTTTTAGATCCAAACTTGAGTTTTCTCTCTCCCATTTTTCTCGAAAACAAAAAAGATATAAGGCATAACAAAATGAAAATTTTAGAGATAATGTATGCAAAAAAATTTGAAAATTATTCCACACACAAAAAGTGAAGTGCAAGGTTTTGTTATCCATGTTTGGGAAATTCCACCTGTACAACCAATAATAATAAGCTAGGTTGAATTTTAGAGGAAAGGGACTTCTAATTGATCCTAACATGCTTTAAATATTGTGGATATGCATGCCAGAAACATGTTGAGGATGCAAGTGTACCTAATGATGCAAAAATTTTGAGGGGTAAAAAAATCAAATTCTCAAGTGGTTGGATATTACCAGAGCCAAACAATCCACTTTTTGCCTATCCTTAAGAATCACACATACTTTTTCGAACTATCTCTCTCAGCATTTGTGCATTTCCATTTTGGATGCACAAATTTGTTTTCATATCCAAACTTGAGTTTTCACTCTCCCATTTTTCTCGTAAACAAAAAAGATATAAGGCATAACAAAATGATAATTATAGAGTTCAAGTATGCAAAAAAAAAGCATAAAAACTATTTCACGCACTAAAATAGAACTCCAAGGTTTTGTTATCCATGTTTGGGAAATACCACTTGTACAACCGCTAATAATAAGCTTGGTGGAATTTTATGAGAAAGGGACTTGTAACTAATCCTAACATGCTTTAAATGATGCGCATATGCATGCCATAAACATGTTGAGGATGCAAGTGGAGATAATGATCCAAAAATTTCAAGCAGTAGAAAAAATCAAATTCTCAAGTGGTTGGATATTTATCAGAGCCAAACAACCCACTTTTTGCCTATCCTTAAAAATCACAGACACTTTTTGGAACTATCTGTCTCAGCATTTGTGCATTTCCATTTTGGATGCTGAAATTTGTTCTCAGATCCAAACTTGAGTTTTCACTCTGCCATTTTTCTCATAAAAAAAAAAGATTTAAGGCATACCAAAATGAAAAATTTAAACTTCTCGTATCTAAAAAAATTTGAAGATTATTTGACGCACTAAAATTGAACTCCAAGGTTTTGTTATCCATGATTGGAAAATTCCACAAGTACAACCCTTAATAATAAGCTTGGTGGAATTTTATGGGAAAGGGACTTCTAACTGATCCTAACATGCCTTAAATGTGGTGGATATGCATGCCAGAAACATGTTGAGGATGGAAGTTGACCTAATGATCCAAAAATTTCAAGGAGTAGAAAATATCAAATTCTCAAGTGGTTGGATATTTACCAGAGCCAAAACACCCACTTTTTGCTTATCTTTAAAAATCCCCGATACTTTTCGGAACTATCTCTCTTAGCATTTGTGCATTTCCATTTTGGATGCTCAAATTTGTTTTCAGATCCAAACTTGAGTTTTCACTCTCCCATTTTTCTCGTAAAAAAATGATATAAGGCTTAACAAAATGAAAATTTTAGAGGTCATGTATGCAAAAAAAATTTGTAAATTATGTCACGCACAAAAAATGATCTCCAAGGTTTTGTTATCCATGTTTGGGAAATTCTACTAGTACAACCTCTAATAATAAGCTTAGAGGAATTTTCTAGGAAATTGACTTTTAACTGATCCTAACATGCTTTAAATGTGGTGGACTTGCAAGCTAGAAACATATTGAGGATGCAAGTGGACCTAACGATCCAAAAATTTCTTGGAGTAGAAAAAATCAAATTTTCAAGTGGTTGGATATTTACCAGAGCCAAACAACCCACTTTTTGCCTATCCCTAAAAATCACCGATACTTTTTGGAACTAACTCTCTCAGCATTTGTGCATTTCCATTTTGGATGTTGAAATTTGTTTTCAGATCCAAACTTGAGTTTTCACTCTCCCATTTTTCTCGTAATCAAAAAAGATATAAGGCATAACAAAATGAAAATTTTAGAGTTCATGTATGCAAAAAAAAATTAAAAATTATTTCACGCTCTAAAAAAGAACTCGAAGGTTTTGTTACCCATGTTTGGGAAATTCCACCAAGTACAACCCCTAATAATAAATTTGGTGTCATTTTATAGGAAAGGGACTTCTAACTGTTCCTAACATGCTTTAAATGTGGAGGATATGCCTGCCAGAAACATGTTGAGGATGCAAGTGGACCTAATGATCAAAAAATTTCAAAGAGTAGAAAAAATCAAATTCTCAAGTGGTTGGATATTTACCATAGCCACACAACCCACTTTTTGCCTATCCTTAAAAATCACAGATAATTTTTGGAACTATCTCTCCCATCATTTGTGCATTTCCATTTTGGATGCTCAAATTTGTTTATAGATCCAAACTTGAGTTTTCACTCTCCCATTTTTCTCATAAAAAAAAATGATATAACACATGACAAAATGAAAATTTTAGAGTTCATGTGTGCAAAAAAAATTTGAAAATTATTTCACGCACTAAAAATGAACGCCAAGGTTTTGGTATTCATGTTTGCGAAATTCCTCTAGTTCAACCACTAATAATAAGCTTGGTGGAATATTATAGGAAAGGGACTTCTAACTGATCCTAACTTGCTTTAAATGTGGTGGATATGCATGCCAGAAACATGTTGAGGATGCAAGTGGACCTAATGATCAAAAAATTTCTAGGAGTAGAAAAAAACAAATTCTCAAGTGGTTTGATATTTACCAGAGCCAAACAACCCACTTTTTTCCTATCCTTAAAAATCATAGATAATTTTTGGAACTATCTCTCTCAGCATTTGTGCATTTCCATTTTGGAAGCTCAAATTTTTTTTCAGCTCCAAACTTGAGTTTTCACTCTCCCATTTTTCTTGTAAACAAAAAAGATATAAGGCATAAAAAAATGAAAATTTTAGAGTTCATGTATGCAAAAAAAATTTTAAAATTATTTCACGCACAAAAAATGAACTACAAGGTTTTGTTATGCATGTTTGGGAAATTTCACCTATACAGCTAATAATTATAAGCTTGGTGTAATTTTATCAGAATGGGACTTCTAACTGATCCTAACATGCTTTAAATGTTGTGATTATGCATGTCAGAAACATGTCGAGGATGCGAGTGTACATAATGATCCAAAAATTTTGAGGAGTAGAAAAAATCAAATTCTCAAGTGGTTGGATATTTACCAGAGCCAAAAAACCCTCTTTTTACCTATCCTTAAAAATCACAGATACTTTTTGGAACTATCTCTCTCAGCATTTGTGCATTTCCATTTTGGATCAACAAATTTGTTTTCAGATCCAAACTTGAGTTTTCACTATCCCATTTTTCTCGTAAACAAAAAAGAAATAAGGCATAACAAAATGACAATTTTAGAGTTCATGTATGCAAAAAAAAAACATAAAAATTATTTCACGCACATAAAAAAGAACTCCAATGTTTTTTTATCCATGTTTGGGAAATTCCACTTGTACAACCCCTAATAATAAGCTTGGTGGAATTTTATGGGAAAGGGACTTGTAACTGATCCTAACATGCTTTAAATGTGGTCCATATGCATGCCAGAAACATGTTGAGGATGCAAGTGGAGCTAAAGATCCAAAAATTTCAAGAAGTAGAAAAAATCAAATTCTCAAGTGGTTGGATATTTACCAGAGCCAAACAACCCACTTTTTGCCTGTCCTTAAAAATCACAGATATATTTTGGAAATATCTCTCTCAGCATTTGTGCATTTCCATTTTGGCTGCTCAAATTTGTTTTCTGATCCAAACTTGAGTTTTCACTCTGCCATTTTTCTTGTAAGCAAAAAAGATATAAGGCATAACAAACTGAAAATTTTTGAGTTCATGTATACAAAAAAAATTTGAAAATTATTTCACGCACTAAAAATGAACTCCAAGGTTTTGTTATCAATGTTTGGGAAATTTCACCAGTACAACCCCTAATAATAAGCTTCGCGGAATTTTATAGGAAAGGCACTTCTAACTGATCTTAACATGCTTTAAATGTGGTGGATATGCATGCCTGAAACATGTTGAGGATGCAAGTGGAACTAATGATCCAAAAACTTCAAGGAGTAGAAAAAATCAAATTCTCAAGTGGTTGGATATTTACCAGAGCCAAACAACCCACTTTTTGCATATCCTTAAAAATCACAGATACTTTTTGGAACTATCTCTCTCTGCATTTGTGCATTTCCATTTTGATTGCTCAAATTTATTTTCAGATCAAAACTTGAGTTTTCACTCTCCCATTTTTCTCGTAAACAAAGAAGAAATAAGGCATAACAAAATAAAATTTTTTGAGTTCAAGTATGCAAAATATATTTGAAATCTATTTCACGCACTAAAAACGAACTCCAAACCTTTGTTATCAATGTTTTGGAATTTCCACCTGTACAACCCCTAATAATAAGTTTGGTGGAATTTTACAGGAAAGGGATTTCTACCTGATCCTAACATGCTTCAAATGTGGTGGATATGCATGCCAGAAACCTGTTGAGGATGCAAGTTGACCTAATGATCCAAAAATTTCAAGCAGTAGAAAAAATAAAATTCTCAAGTGGTTGGATATTTACCAGAGCCAAACAACCTACTTTTTGCCTATCCTTAAAAATCCCAGATACTTTTTGGAACTATCGCTCTCAGCATTTGTGCATTTCCATTTTGGATGCTGAAATTTGTTTTCAGATCCAAACTTGAGTTTTCACTCTCCTATTTTTTTTGTAAACAAAAAAGATATAAGGCATAGCAAAATGAAAATTTTAGAGTTAATGGATGCAAAAAATATTTGAAATCTATTTCATGCTCTAAAAATGAACACCAAAATTTTGTTATCCCTGTTTTGGAAATTCCACCAGTACAACCCCTAATAATAAGATTGGTGGAATTTTACAGGAAAGGGACATCTAAGTGATCCTAACATGCTTCAAATGTGGTGGATATGCATGCCAGAAACCTGTTCAGGATGCAGGTTGACCTAATGATCCAAAAATTTCAAGGAGTAGAAAAAATCAAATTTTCAAGTGGTTGGATATTTACCAGTGGCAAACAACCCACTTTTTGCCTATCCTAAAAAATCCCAGATTCCTTTTGGAACTATCTCTCTCAGCATTTGTGCATTACCATTTTGGATGCTCAAATTTGTTTTCATATCCAAACATGAGTTTCACTCTCCCATTTTTCTCGTAAAAAATGATATAAGGCTTAACAAAATGAAAATTTTAGAGTTCATGTAAGCAAAAAAAAATTGAAAATTATTTCACACTCTAAAAATGAACTCCAAGGCTATGTTACCCATGTTTGGGAAATTCCACCAAGTACAACCCCTAATAATGAGCTTGGTGGCATTTTATAGGAAAGGGACTTCTAACTGATCCTAACATGCTTTAAATGTGGTGGATATGCCTGCCAGAAACGTGTTGAGGATGCAAGTGGACCTAACGATCCAAAAATTTGAATAAGTAAAAAAAATCAAATTCTCAAGTGGTTGGATATTTACCAGAGCCAAACAACCCACTTTTTGCCTATCCTTAAAAACAACAGATACTTTTTGGAAGTATCTCTCTCAGCATTTGTGCATTACCATTTTGGATGATCAAATTTGTTTTCAGATCCAACCTTGAGTTTTCACTCTCCCATTATTTTTGTAAACAAAAAAGATATAAGAAATAAAAAATTGAAAATTTTTGATTTCATCGATGCAAAAAATATTTGAAATCTATTTCATGCTCTAAAAATGAACACCAAAGTTTTGCTATCCCTGTTTTGGAAATTCCACCAGTACAACCCCTAATAATAAGCTCGGTGGAATTTTACAGGAAAGGGACTTCTAACTGATCCTAACATGCTTCAAATGTGGTGGATATGCATGCCAGAAACCTATTGAAGATGCAGGTTGACCTAATGATCCAAAAATTTCAAGGAGTAGAAAAAATCTAATTCTCAAGTGGGTGGATATTTACCAGAGGCAAACAACCCACTTTTTGCCTATCCTTAAAAATCCCAGATTCTTTTTGGAACTATCTCTCTCAGCATTTGTGCATTTCCATTTTGGATGCTGAAATTTGTTTTCAGATCCAAACTTGAGTTTTCACTCTCCCATTTTTCTCATAAAAAAATGATATAAGGCTTAACAAAATGAAAATTTTAGAGTTCATGCAAGCAAAAAAAAATTGAAAATTATTTCACACTCTAAAAATGAACTCCAAGGCTATGTTACCCATGTTTGGGAAATTCCACCAAGTACAACCCCTAATAATGAGCTTGGTGGCATTTTATAGGAAAGGGACTTCTAACTGATCCTAACATGCTTTAAATGTGGTGGATATGCCTGCTAGAACCATGTTGAGGATGCAAGTGGACCTAACGATCCAAAAATTTGGAGTAGAAAAAATCAAATTCTCAAGTGGTTGGATATTTACCAGAGGCAAACAACCCACTTTTTGCCTATCCTTAAAAATCCCAGATTATTTTTGGAACTATCTCTCTTAGCATTTGTGCATTTCCATTTTGGATGCTCAAATTTGTTTTCAGATCCAAACTTGAGTTTTCACTCTCCCATTTTTCTCGTAAAAAAATGATATAAGGCTTAACAAAATGAAAATTTTAGAGTTCATGTATGCAAAAAAAAATTGAAAATTATTTCACACTCTAAAAATGAACTCCAAGGTTATGTTACCCATGTTTGGGAAATTCCACCAAGTACAACCCCTAATAATGAGCTTGGTGGCATTTTACAGGAAATGGACTTCTAACTGATCCTAACATGCTTTAAATGTGGTGGATATGCCTGCAGAAACATGTTAAGGATGCAAGTGGAGCTAACGATCCAAAAATTTGAAGGAGTAGAAAAAATCAAATTCTCAAGTGGTTGGATATTTACAAGAGCCAGACAACCCACTTTTTGCCTATCCTTAAAAATCATAGATACTTTTTGGAACTATCTCTCTCAGCATTTGTGCATTTCCATT
The DNA here is from genome assembly GCF_029961685.1 of Aristolochia californica. Lineage (NCBI taxonomy): Eukaryota > Viridiplantae > Streptophyta > Magnoliopsida > Piperales > Aristolochiaceae > Aristolochia > Aristolochia californica. The sequence goes on from NW_027181837.1 coordinate 9,922,489, forward strand.
GGCGATGCTGAAATTTGTTTTCAGATCCAAACTTGATTTTTCACTCTCCCATTTTTCTCATAATCAAAAAAGATATAAGGCGTAACAAAATGAAAATTTTAGAGTTCATGTATGCAAAAAAAAAATTAAAAATTATTTCACGCTCTAAAAATGAACTCCAAGGTTTTGTTACCCATGTTTGGGAAATTCCACCAAGTACAACCCCTAATAATAAGTTTGGTGGCATTTTATAGGAAAGGGTCTTCTAACTGATCCTAACATGCTTTAAATGTGGTGGATTTGCCTGCCAGAAACATGTTGAGGATGCAAGTGGACCTAATGATCAAAAAATTTCAAAGAGTAGAAAAACTCAAATTCTCAAGTGGTTGGATATTTACCAGAGCCAAACAACCCACTTTTTGCCTATCCTTAAAAATCACAGATACTTTTTGGAACTATCTCTCTCAGCATTTGTGCATTTCCATTGGTGATGCTGAAATTTGTTTTCAGATCCAAACTTGAATTTTCACTCTCCCATTTTTCTCATAATCAAAAAAGATATAAGGCATAACAAAATGAAAATTTTAGAGTTCATGTATGCAAAAAAAAATTAAAAATTATTTCACGCTCTAAAAATGAACTCCAAGGTTTTGTTACCCATTTTTGGGAAATTCCACCAAGTACAAGCCCTAATAATAAGTTTGGTGGCATTTTATAGGAAAGGGTCTTCTAACTGATCCTAACATACTTTAAATGTGGTGGATTTGCCTGCCAGAAACATGTTGGGGATGCAAGTGGACCTAATGATCAAAAAATTTCAAAGAGTAGAAAAACTCAAATTCTCAAGTGGTTGGATATTTACCAGAGCCAAACAACCCACTTTTTGCCTATCCTTAAAAATCACAGATACTTTTTGGAACTATCTCTCTCAGCATTTGTGCATTTCCATTGGTGATGCTAAAATTTTCTTTCAGATCGAAACTTGAATTTTCACTCTCCCATTTTTCTCATAATAAAAAAAGATATAAGGCATAACAAAATGAATGCAAAAAAAAATTAAAAATTATTTCACGCTCTAAAAATGAACTCCAAGGTTTTGTTACCCATGTTTGGCAAATTCCACATGGTACAACCCCTAATAATAAGTTTGGTGGCATTTTATAGGAAAGGGTCTTCTAACTGATCCTAACATGCTTTAAATGTGGTGGATTTGCTTGCCAGAAACATGTTGAGGATGCAAGTGGACCTAATGATAAAAAAATTTCAAAGAGTAGAAAAACTCAAATTCTCAAGTGGTTGGATATTTACCAGAGCCAAACAACCCACTTTTTGCCTATCCTTAAAAATCACAGATACTTTTTGGAACTATCTCTCTCAGCATTTGTGCATTTCCATTGGTGATGCTGAAATTTGTTTTCAGATCCAAACTTGAATTTTCACTCTCCCTTTTTTCTCATAATCAAAAAAGATATAAGGCATAACAAAATGAAAATTTTAGAGTTCATGTATGCAAAAAAAAATTAAAAATTATTTCACGCTCTAAAAGTGAACTCCAAGGTTTTGTTACCCATGTTTGGGAAATTCCACCAAGTACAACCCCTAATAATAAGTTTGGTGGCATTTTATAGGAAAGGGTCTTCTAACTGATACTAACATGCTTTAAATGTGGTGGATTTGCCTGCCAGAAACATGTTGAGGATGCAAGTGGACCTAATGATCAAAAAATTTCGAAGAGTAGAAAAACTCAAATTCTCAAGTGGTTGGATATTTACCAGAGCCAAACAACCCACTTTTTGCCTATCCTTAAAAATCACAGATACTTTTTGGAACTATCTCTCTCACCATTTGTACAATTCCATTTTGGATGCTTAAATTTGTTTTCAGATCCAAACTTGAGTTTTCACTCTCCCATTTTTCTTGTAAACCAAAAAGATATAAGGCATAACAAAATGAAAATTTAAGAGTTCATGTATGCAAAAAAAAAATTGAAAATTATTTCAAGCCCTAAAAATGAACTCCAAGGTTTGTTATCCATATTTGGATAATTCCACTAGTACAACCCCGAATAATAAGCTAGGTGGAATTTTATGGGAAAGGGACTTCTAACTGATCCTAACATGCTTTATATGTGGTGGATATGCATACCAAAAACATGTTGAGGATGCAAGTGGACCTAATGATCCTAAAATTTCAAGAAGTAGAAAAAATCAAATTTTCATGTGGTTGGATATTTACCAGTGTCAAGCAACCCACTTTTTGCCTATCCTTTAAAATCACAGATACTTTTTTGAACTCTCTCTCTCAGCATTTGTGCATTTCCATTTTGGATGCTCAAATTTGTTTTCAGATCCAAACTTGAGTTTTCACTGTCCCATTTTTCTCGTAAACAAAAAAGATATAAAGCATAACAAAATGAAAATTTTAGAGTTCATGTATGCAAAAAAAAAAAATTGAAAATTATTTCACGCACTAACAATTAAGTCCAAGGCTTTGTTGTTCATGTTTGGGAAATTCCACCAGTAGAACCCCTAATAACAAGCTTGGTGGAGTTTTATAGGAAAGAGACTTCCAACTGATCCTAACATCCTTTAAATGTGGTAGATATGCATCCCAGAAACATGTTGAGGATGCAAGTGGACCTAATGATCCATAAATTTCAAGTAGTAGAAAAATCAAATTCTCAAGTGGTTGGATATTTACCAGAGCCAAACAACCAACTTTTTTCCTATCCTTAAAAATCACAGATACTTTTTGGAACTATCTCTCTCAGCATTTGTGCATTTCTATTTTGGATGTTCAAATTTGTTTTCAGATCCAACTTGAGTTTTCACATTTCCATTTTTCTCGTATACAAAAAAGATATAAGGCATAACAAAATGAAAATTTTAGAGTTCATGAATGCCAAAAAAATTTGAAAATTATTTCACGCACAAAAAATGAACTCCAAGGTTTTGTTATCCATATTTGGGAAATTCCACCAGTACAACCCCTAATAATAAGCTTTGTAAAATTTTATACGAAGGGGACTGCTAACTGATCCTAACATGCTTTAAATGTTGTGGATATGAATGCAAGAAAACATGTTGATGATGCAAGTGGACCTAATGATCCAAAAATTTCATGGAGTAGAAAAAAATCCAATTCTCAAGTGGTTGGATATTTACCACAGCCAAACAACCCACATTTTGCCTATCCTTAAAAATCACATATACTTTTTGGTACTAACTCTCTCAGCATTTGTGCATTTCCATTTTGGATGCTCAAAATTGTTTTCAGATCCAAACTTGAGTTTTCACATTCCCATTTTTTCTCGTAAACAAAAAAGTTCGAAGGCATAACAAAATGAAAATTTAAAAGTTCATGCATGGAAAAAAAATTCTAAAATTATTTCATGCACTAAAAATGAACTCCAAGGTTTTGTTATCCATGTTTGGGAAATTCCACCAATACAACCCCAAATAATAAGCTTTGTGGAATTTTATTTGAAATGGATTTCTAACTAATCCTAACATGCTTTAAATGATGTGGATATGCATGCAAGAAAACATGTTGAGGATGCAAGTGGACCTAATGATCCAAAAATTTCTTGGAGTAGGAAAAAATCAAATTTTCAAGTGCTTGGATATTTACCAGAGCCAAACAACCCACTTTTTGCCTATCCTTAAAAATCACAAATACTTTTCGGAACTATCTCTCTCAGCTTTTGTGCACTTCCATTTTGGATGCTCAAATTAGTTTTCAGATTAAACTTGAGTTTTCACACTTCCTTTTTTTCTCGAAAACAAAACAGATATGTGGCATACAAAAATGAAAATTTTAGAGTTCATGTATGCAAAAAGAAATTAAAAATTATTTCAAGCACTAAAAATGAACTCCAAGGTTTTGTTGTCCATGTTTGGGAAATTCCACCAGTCCAACCCTTATAATAAGCTTGGTGGAGTTTTATAGGAAAGGGACTTCTAACTGATCCTAACATGCTTTAAATGTGGTGGATATGTATGCAAGAAACATGTTGAGGATGCAAGTGGACCTAATGATCCAAAAATTTTAAGCAGTAGAAAAAATAAAATTCTCATGTGGTTGGATATTTACCAGAGCCAAACAACCAACTTTTTGCCTATCATTAAAAATCACAGATACTTTTTGGAACTATCTCTCTCAGCATTTGTGCATTTCCATTTTGGATGCTCAAATTTGTTTTCAGATCCAAACTTGATTTTTCACTCTCCCATTTTTCTAGTAAGAAAAAAAGATATAAGGCATAACATAATAAAATTTTAGAGTTCATGGATGCAAAAAATATTTGAAAATTATTTCACGCACTGAAAATGAACTCAAAGGTTTTGTTAACCTTGTTTGGGAAATTCCAACATTACAACCCCTAATAATAAGCTTGGTGGAATTTTATACGAAAGGGACTTCTAACTGATCCGAACATGCTTTGAATGTGGTGGATATGCATGCCAGAAACATGTTGAGAATGCAAGTGGACCTAATGTTGCAGAAATTTCATGGAGTAAAAAAAATCAAATTCTCAAGTGGTTGGATATTTACCAGAGCCAAACAACCCACGTTTTGCCTATCCTTAAAAATCAAGGATACTTTTTGGAACGATCTCTCTCAGCATTTGTGCATTTCGATTTTGTATGCTCAAATTTTTTTTCAGATCCAAACTTGACATTTCACTCTCCATTTTTCTCGTAAAAAAATGATATAAGTCATAACAAAATGAAAATTTTATAGGTCATGTATGCAAAAAAAATTTGAAAATTATTTCACGCACTCAAAATGAAATCCAAGGTTTTGTTATCCATGTTTGGGAAATTCCACCAGTACAACCTCTAATAATAAGCTTGGTGGAATTTTATAGGAAAGGACTTCTAACTGATGTTAACATGCTTCAAAACTGGTGGATATGCATGCCAGAAACATGTTGAGGATGTAAGTGGACCTAATGATCCAAAACTTTCGAGGAGTAGAAAAAATCAAATTCTAGTGTGGTTGGATATTTACTAGAGCTAAACAACCCACTTTTTGCCTATCCTTAAAAATCACAGATTCTTTTTGGAACTCTCTCTATCAGCATTTGCGCACTTCCATTTTGGATGCTCAAATTTGTTTGCAGATCCAAACTTGAGTTCTAACTCACATATTTTTCTCATAAACAAAAAAGATATACGGCATAACAAAATGAAAATTTAACAGTTCATGTTTGCAAAAAAATATTGAAAATTATTTTACGCTCTAAAAATGAACTCCAAGGTTTTTTTAACCATGTTTCGAAAATTCCACCACTACTGACCCTAATAATAAGCTTGGTAGAATTTTATAAGAAAGGGACTTCTAACTGATCCTAACATGCTTTAAATGTGGTGCATATGCATACCAGAAACATGTTGAGGATGCAAGCGGACCTAATGATCCAAAAATTTCAAAGAGTAGAAAAAATCAAATTCTCAAGTTGTTGGATATTTACCAAAGCCAAACAACCCACTTTTTGCCTATCCTTTAAAATCACAGATACTTTTTGGAATTATCTCTCTCTGCATTTGTGCATTTCTATTTTTTATGCCCAATTTGTTTTCAGATCCAAACTTGAGTTTTCACTCTCCCATTTTTCTCCTAAAAAAATGATATAAGGCATAACAAAATGAAAATTTTTGAGGTCATGTATCAAAAAAAATTTGAAAATTATCTCACGCACTAAAAATGAAATGCAAGGTTTTGTTATCCATGTTTGGGAAATTCCACCAGTACAACCCCTAATAATAAGCTTGGTGGAATTGTATAGGAAAGGGACTTCTAACTGATCCTAACATGCTCTAAATGTGGCGGATATGCATGCCAGAAACATGTAGAGGATGCAAGTAGACATAATGATCAAAAAATTTTGTGAAGTAGAAAAAATCAAATTTTCAAGTGGTTGGATTTTTACAAGAGCCAAACAACCCACTTTTTGCCAATTCTTAAAAATCACAGATACATTTTGGAACTATCTCTCCCAGCATTTGGGCATTTCCATTTTGTATGCTCAAATTTTTTTTCAGATCCAAACTTGGCTTTTCAATCTCCCATTTTTCTCTTAAAAAAAATGAAATAAGGCATAACAAAATGAAAATTTTAGAGGTCATGTATGCCAAAAAAATTTGAAAATTATTTCACGCACTAAAAATGAACTCCAAGGTTTTGCTATCTATGTTTTGGAAATTCCAATAGTACAACCCCTAACAATAAGCTTGGTGGAATTTTATAGGAAAGGGACTTCTAACTGATCCCTAACATGCTTCAAATGTGGTGGATATGCACACCAGAAATTTGTTGAGGATGCAAGTTGACCTAATGATCCAAAAATTTCAACTAGTATAAAAAATCAAATTCTCAAGTGGCTAGATATTTACTAGAGCCAAACAACCCACTTTTTCCCTATCCTATAAAATCACAGATACTTTTTTGAACTATCTCTCTCACCATTTGAACATTTCCATTATGGATGATCAAATTTTTTTTCACATCCAAACTTAAGTTTTCACTCTCCCATTTTTCTCGTAAACAAAAAAGATATAAGGGATAAAAAAATGAAAAATTTAGAGTTCATGTATGCTAAAAAAATTTGAAAATTATTTCTCGAACTCAAAATGAAATCTAAGGTTTTGGTCTTGATGTTTGGGAAATTTCACTAGTACAACCCCTAATAATAAGATTGTAAAATTTTATAGGAAAGGGACTTCTAATTGATCCTAACATGCTTTAAATGTGGTGGATATGCATGCCAGAAACATGTTCAGGATGCAACTGGACCTAACAATCAAAAAATTTCAAGGAGTAGAAAAAATCAAATTCTCTTGTGGTTGGATATTTACCAGTGCCAAACAACCCACTTTTTGCCTATCCTGAAAAATCAAAGATACTTTTTGGAACTCTCTTTCTCAGCATTTGTGCATTTCCATTTTGGATGCTCAAATTTGTTTTAAGATCCAAACTTGAGTTTTCACTCTCCCATTTTTCTCGTAAACAAAAAAGATATAAGGTTTAACAAAATAAAATTTTAAAGTTCATATATGCAAAAAAAATTGAAAATTATTTCACGCACTAAAAATGAACTCCATGGTTTTGTTATCCATGTTTGGGAAATTCCACCAGTACAACCTCTAATAATAAGCTCAGTGGAATTATATAGGAAAGGGATTTCTAACTGATCCTAACAAGCTATAAATGTGGTGGATGTGCATACCAGAAACATGTTGAGGATGCAAGCGGACCTAATGATCCCAAAATTTCAAAGAGTAGAAAAAATCAAATTCTCAAGTTGTTGGATATTTACCACAGCCAAACAACCCACTTTTTGCCTATCCTTTAAAATCACAGATACTTTTTGGAATTATCTCTCTCTGCATTTGTGCATTTCCATTTTGCATGCCCAATTTGTTTTCAGATCCAAACTTGAGTTTTCACTCTCCCATTTTTCTCGTAAAAAAATGATATAAGGCATAACAAAATGAAAATTTTAGAGGCCATGTATGCAAAAAAAATTTGAAAATTATCTCACGCACTAAAAATGAAATCCAAGGTTTTGTTATCCATGTTTGGGAAATTCCACCAGTACAACCCCTAATAATAAGCTTGGTGGAATTGTATAGGAACGGGACTTCTAACTGATCCTAACATGCTCTAAATGTGGTGGAAATGCATGCCAGAAACATGTAGAGGATGCAAGCGGACATAATGATCAAAAAATTCTATGAAGTAGAAAAAATCAAATTCTCAAGTGGTTGGATTTTTACAAGAGCCAAACAACCCACTTTTTGCCTATCCTTAAAAATCATAAATACTTTTTGGAACTATCTCGCTCAGCATTTGGGCATTTCCATTTTGTATGCTCAAATTTTTTTTCAGATCCAAACTTGACTTTTCACTCTCCCATTTTTCTCGTAAAAAAATGAAATAAGGCATAACAAAATGAAAATTTTAGAGGTCATGTACGCCAAAAAAATTTGAAAATTATTTCACGCACTAAAAATGAACTCCAAGGTTTTGTTATCTATGTTTTTGAAATTCCACTAGTACAACTCCTAAGAATAATCTTGGTGGAATTTTATAGGAATGAGACTTCTAACTGATCCTAACATGCTTCAAATGTGGTGGATATGCATGCCAGAAATATGTTGAGGATGCAAGTTGACCTAATGATCCAAAAATTTCAACGAGTAGAAAAAATCAAATTCTCAAATGGCTCGATATTTACCAGAGCCAAACAACCCACTTTTTCCCTATCCTATAAAATCATAGATACTTTTTTGAACTATCTCTCTCACCATTTGAACATTTCCATTTTGGATGATCAAATTTGTTTTTAGATCCAAACTTGAGTTTTCACTCTCCCATTTTTCTTGTAAACAAAAAAGATATAAGGGATGACAAAATGAAAAATTTAGAGTTCATGTATGCTAAAAAAATTTGAAAATTATTTCTCGAACTCAAAATGAAATCTAAGGTTTTGGTGTCGAAGTTTGGGAAATTTCACTTGTACAACCCCTAATAATAAGATTGTGAAATTTTATAGGACTAATGATCCAATGATTTCAAGTAGTACAAAATATCAAAATCTCAAGTGGTTGGATATTTACTAGAGAAAAAAAGCACACTTTTTGCCAATCCTTAAAAATCACAGATACTTTTTGGGACTATCTCTCTAGGAATTTGTGCATTTCCATCTTAGATGCTCAAATTTTTTTTCAGATCCAAACTTGAGTTTTCACACTCCCATTTTTCTCGTAAACAAAAAAGATATAAGGCATAACAAAATGAAAATTTTAGAGTTCATGTATGCAAAAAATATTTGAAATTTATTTCACACACTAAAAATGAACTCAAAGGTTTTGTTATCCATGTTTGGGAAATTCTACCAGTACAACCCCTAATAATAAGCTAGGTGGAATTTTATAAGAAAGGAACTTCTAACAGATCCTAACATGCTTTAAATGTGGTGGATATGCATGCCAGAAACTTGTTGAGTATGCAAGTAATGTTCCAAAAATTTCAAGGAGTAGAAAAAATCAAATTCTGTTGTGGTTGGATATTTACCAGAGCCAAACAACCCACTTTTTGCCTATCCTTAAAAATCACAGATACTTCTTGGAACTAACTCTCTCAGCATTTGTGCATTTCCATTTTGGATGCTCAAATTTGTTTTCAGATCCAAACTTGAGTTTTCACTCTCCCATTTTTCTCGTAAACAAAAAAGATATAGGGCATAACAAAATGAAAATTTTAGAGTTCATGTATGCAAAAGATATTTGAAATTTATTTCACACACTAAAAATGAACTCAAAGGTTTTGTTATCCATGTTTGGAGAATTCCACTAGTACAACCCCTAATAATAAGCGAGGTGGAATTTTATAAGAAAGGGACTTCTAACTGATCCTAAGATGCTTTAATTGTGGTGGATATGCATGCCAGAAACATGTTGAGGATCTAAGTAATGTTCCAAAAATTTCAAGGAGTAGAAAAAATCAAATTCTGTTGTGGTTGGATATTTACCAGAGCCAAACAATCCACTTTTTGCCTATCTTTAAAAATCACAGATACTTTTTTGAACTATCTCTCTCAGCATTTGTGCATTTCCATTTTGGATGCTCAAATTTGTTTTCAGATCCAAACTTGAGCTTTTACTCTCCCATTTTTCTCGTAAACAAAAGAGATATAAGGCATAACAAAATGAAATATTTAGAGTTCATGTATGCGAAAAAAATTAAAAAATTATTTCACACTCTAAAAATGAACTCCAAGGTTTTGTTATCCATGTTTGGGAAATTCCACTTGTACAAACTTTAATAATAAGCTTGGTGGAATTTTATAGGAAAAGGACTTCCAACTGATCTAAACATGCTTTAAAAGTGGTAGATTTGCATGCCTGAAACATGTTGAGGATGCAAGTGGACCTAATGATTCAAAAATTTCAGGGAGTAGAAAAATCTAATTCTCAAGTGGTTGGATACTTACCAGAGCCAAACAACCCAGTTTTTGCCTATCCTTAAAAATCACAGATACTTTTTGGAACTATCTCTCTCAGCATTTGTGCATTTCCATTTTGGATGCTCAAATTTGTTTTAAGACCCAAACTTGTGTTTTCACTCTCCCATTATTCTCGTAAACAAAAAATAAATAAGGCATAACAAAATGATAATTTTAGAGTTCATGTATGCAAAAATAATTTGAAAATTATTTGAAGCACTAAAAATGAATTCCAAGGTTTTGTTATCCATGATTGGGAAATTCCATTGATACAACCCTAATAATAAGCGTGGTGGAATTTTATAGGAAAGGGACTTCTAACTGATGCTAACATGCTTTAAATGTGGTGGATATTCATGCCAGAAACATGTTGAGGATGCAAGCGGACCTAATGATCCAAAAATTTCAAGGAGTAGAAAAAATCAAATTCTCATGTGGTTGGATATTTTCCAAAGCCAAACAACCCACTTTTTGCCTATATGTAAAAATTACAGATACTTTTTGGAACTCACTCTGTCAGCATTTGTGCATTTCTATTTTGGATGCTCAATTTTGTTTTCCGATCCAAACTTGAGTTTTCACTCTCCCATTTTTCTCATAAACAAAAAAGATATAAGGCTTAACAAAAAGAAAATTTAAGAGTTCATGTATGCAATAAAAATTTGAAAATTATTTCACCCACTAAAAATAAACTCCAAGGTTTTGTTATCCATGTTTGGGAAATTCCACTAGTACAACCCCTAATAATAAACTTGGTGGAATTTTATAGGAAAGGGAATTCCAACATATCCTAACATGCTTTAAATGTGGTGGATATGCATACCAGAAACATGTTGAGGATACAAGTGGACCTAATGATCCAAAAATTTCATGTGGTTGGATATTTACCAGAGCCAAACAACCCACTTTTTGCCTTTCCTTCAAAATAACAGATACTTTTTGGAACTCACTCTCTCAGCATTTCTGCATTTCCATTTTGGATGCTCAAATTTGTTTTCAGATCCAAACTTGAGTTTTCACTCTCCCATTTTTATCGTAAACAAAAAATATATAAGGCATAACAAAACGAAAATTTTAGAGTTCAGGTATGCAAAAAAAACTTGAAAATTATTTCACACACTAAAAATGAACTCCAAGGTTTTGTTATCCATGTTTGGGAAATTCCACCAGTACAACCCCTAATAATAAGCTCGGTGAAATTTTATAGGAGAGGGATTTCTAACAGATCCTAACACGCTATAAATGTGATAGATGTGCATGCCAAAAACATGATGAGGATGCAAGTGGACCTAATGATCCAAAAGTTTCAAGGAGTAGAAAAAATCAAATTCTCAAGAGGTTGGATATTTACCAGAGGCAAACAACCCACTTTTTGCCTATCCATAAAAATCACAGATACTTTTTGGAACTATCTCTCTCAGCATTTGTGCATTTCCATTTTGGATGCTCAAATTTGTTTCAGATGCAGACTTGAGTTTGATCTCTCCCATTTTTCTCGTACACAAAAAAGATATAAGGCATAACAAAATGAAAATTTTAGAGTTCATGTATGCAAAAAATATTTGAAAATTATTTCACACACTAAAAATGAACTCAAAGGTTTTGTTATCCCTGTTTGGCAAATTCCACCAATACAACCCCAAATAATAATCTTGGTGGAATTTTATAAGAAAGGGACTTCTAACTGATCCTAACATGCTTAAAATGTGGTGGATATGCATGCTAGAAACATCTTGAGGATGCAAGCGGACCTAATGATCCAAACGTCTCAAGGAGTAGAAAAAATCAAATTCTCAAGTGGTTGGATATTTACCAGAGCCAAACATCCCGATTTTTGCCTATCCTTAAACATCACAGATACTTTTTGGAACTATCTCTATCTGCATTTGTGCATTTCCATTATGGATGCTCAAATTTGTTTTCAGATCCAAACAGGAGTTTTCACTCTCCCATTTTTTCGTAAAAAAACATAGATATAAGGCATAACATAATGCAAATTTTAGAGTTCATGGATGTAAAAAATATTTGAAAATTATTTCACGCACTAAAAATGAACTCAGAGGTTTTGTTATCCATGTTCTAGAAATTCCACTAGTACAACCCCTAATAATAAGCTTGGTGGAATTTTGTGGGAAAGGAATTTTTAACTGATCCAAACATGCTCCAAATGTGGTGGATATGCATGCCAGAAACATGTGTAGGATGCAAGTTGACCTAATGATCCAAAAATTTCAAGGAGTAGAAAAAATCAAATTCTCAAGTGGCTAGATATTTACCAGAGCCAAACAACCCACTTTTTGCCTATCCTTAAAAATCACAGATACATTTTTGAACTATCTCTCTCACCATTTGAACATTTCCATTTTGGATGCTCAAATTTGTTTTCAGACCCAAACTTGAGTTTTCACTCACCCATTTTTCACGTAAACAAAAAAGATATAGGGACTAACAAAATGAAAATTTTAGAGTTGATGTATGCAAAAAAGAATTTGAAAATTATTTCACGCACTAAAAATGAACTCCAAGGTTTTGTTATCCATGTTTGGGAAATTCCACGAGTACAACCCCTAACATTAAGCTAGGTGGAATTTTATAGGAAATGGACTTCTAACTGATCCTAACATGCTTTAAATGTGGTGGATATTCATGCCTGAAACATGTTGAGGATGCAAGTGGACCTAATGATCCAAAAATTTCAAGGAGTAGAAAAAATCAAATTTTGATGTGGTTGGATATTTACCAGAGCCAAACAACCCACTTTTTACCTATTCGTAAAAATCAAAGATAGTTTTTGGAACTCTCTCTCTTAGCATTTGTGCTTGTCCATTTTGGATGCTCAAATTTGTTTTCAGACCCAAATTTGAGTTTTCACTCACCCATTTTTCTCATAAAAATAAAACATATAAGGCATAACAAAATGAAAATTTAAGAGTTCTTGTATGCAAAAAACATTTGAAAATTATTTCACGCACTAATAATGAACTCCATGGTGTTGTTATCCATGTTTGGGAAATTTCACCAGTACAACCCCTAATAATAACTTTTGTGGAATTTTATAGGAAATGGACTTGTAACTGATCCTAACATGCTTTAAATGTGGTGGATATGCATGCCAGAAACATGTTGAGGATGCAAGTGGACCTAATGATCCAAAAATTTCAAAGAGTAGAAAAAATCAAATTCTCAAGTGGTTGGATATTTTCCAGAGCCAAACAACCCACTTTTTCCCTATCCGTAAAAATCACAGATACTTTTTGGAATTATCTCTCTCAGAATTTGTGCATTTCCATTTTGGATGCTCAAATTTGTTTTCAGAGCCAAACTTGAGTTTTCACTCTCCCATTTTTCTCGTAAACAAAAAAGATATAAGGCATAAGAAAATAAAAATTTTATAGCTCGTGTATGAAAAAAAAATTTGAAAATTATTTAACGCCATAAAAATGAACTCTAAGGTTTTGTTATCCATGTTTCGGAAATTCCACTACTACAACCCCTAATAATAAGCTTGGTGGAATTTTATAGGAAAGAGACTTCTAACTGATCCTAACATGTCGTAAATGTTGTGGATATGCAAGCCAGAAACATGTTGAGGATGCAAGTCGACCTAATGATCCAAGAATTTCAAGGAGTAGAAAAAATCAAATTCTCAAGTGGTTGGATATTTACCAGGGCCAAACAACCCACTTTTTGCCTATCCTCAAAAATCACAGATACTTTTTGGAATTCTCTCTCTGCATTTGTGCATTTCCATTTTGGATGCTCAATTTTTTTTCAGATCCAAACTTGAGTTTCACTCACCCCTTTTTCGCGTAAACAAAAAATATATATGGCATAAACAAAATGAAAATTTTAGAGTTCATGAATGCAAAAAAAATTTCAAAATTATTTCACGCGCTAAAAATGAACTCCGAGGTTTTGTTGTCCATGTTTGGAAATTCCTCTAGTACAACACCTAATAATAAGCCTCGTGGAATTTTATAGGAAAGGGACTTCTAACTGAGCCTAACGTGCTTTAAATGTGGTGGATATGCATGCCAGAAACATGTTGAGGATGCAGGTGGACCTATTGAACCAAATATTTCAAGGAGTAGAAAAATTCAAATTCTCAAGTGGTTGGATAGTTACTAGAGCCAAACAACGCACTTTTTGCCTATCCTTAAAAATCACAAATACTTTTTGGAACTATCTCGCTTAGCATTTTTGCATTTCCATTTTGGATGCTCAAATTTGTTTTAAGATCCAAACTTGAGTCTTCATGCTCCCATTTTTCTCGTAAACAAAAAAGATATAAGGCAAAACAAAATGAAAATTTTATAGTTCATGTATGCAAAAAAAATTTAAAAATTATTTCACACACGAAAAATGAACTCCAAGGTTTTGTTATCCATGTTTGGGAAATTCCACTTGTACAACCCCTAATAATAAGCTTGGTGGAATTTTATAGGAAATGAACTTCTAACATATCCTAACATGCTTTAAATGTGGTGGATATGCATGCCAGAAACATGTTGAGGCTGCAAGTGGACCTAATGATCCAAAAATTTCAAGGAGCAGAAAAAATAAAATTCTCAAGTGGTTGGATATTTACCAGAGCCAAACGACCCACTTTTTGCCTATCCTTAAAAATCTACGCTACTTTTTGGACCTATCTCTCTCATCATTTGTGCATATCCATTTTGGATGCTCAAATTTGTTTTAAGACCCAAACTTGAGTTTTCACTCTCCCATTTTTCTCGTAAACAAAAAAGATATAAGGCAAAACAAAATGAAAATTTTAGAGTGCATGTATGCAAAAAAAATTTGAAAATTATTTCACGCACTAAAAATGAACTCGAAGGTTTTGTTATCCATGTTTGGGAAATTCTACTAGTACAACCCCTAATAATAAATTTTGTGGAATTTTTTAGGAATGAGACTTCTAACTGATCCTAACGTGCTTTAAATGTAGTGGATATGTATGCCAGAAACATGTTGAGGATGCAAGTGGACCTAATGATCCAAAAATTTCAAGGAGTGGAAAAAATCAAATTCTCAAGTTGTTGGATACTTACCAGAGCCAAAGAACCCACTTTTTGCCTATCCTTAAAACTAACAGAAACTTTTTGGAACTATCTCTCTCAGCATTTGTGCAGTTCCATCTTGGATGCTCAAATTTGTTTTCTGATCCAAACTTGAGTTTTCACTCTCCCATTTTTCTCATAAAAAAAAAAAATATAAGGCATAACTAAATGAAAATTTTAGAGTTCATGTATGCAAAAAAAAATTGAAAATTATTTCACGCACTAATAAGGAACTCCAAGGTTTTGTTATCCATGTTTGGGAAATTCCACTAGTACGCCTCTAATAATAAGCTTGGTGGAATTTTATAGGAATGAGACTTCTAACTAATCCTAACATGTTTTAAATGTGGTGGATATGTAGGACAGAAACATGTTGAGGATGCAAGTGGACCTAATGACCCAAAAATTTCGAGTGGAAAAAGTCAAATTCTTAAGTGGTTAGATATTTACCAGAGCCAAACAACCCACTTTTTGCCTATCCTTAAAAATCACAGATACTTTTTGGAACTTTCTCTCTCAGAATTTGTGCATTTCCATCTTGGATGCTCAAATTTGTTATCAGATCCAAACTTGAGTTTTCACTCTCCCATTTTTCCCGTAAACAAAAAAGATATAAGGCATCATAAAATGAAAGTATAAGAGTTCATGTATGCAATAAAAAATTGAAAATTATTTCATGCACTAAAAATGAACTTCAAGGTTTTGTTATCCATGTTTGGGTAATTCCACTCGTACAAACTCTTATAATAAGCTTGGTGGAATTTTATAGGAAAAGAACTTCTAACTGATCCTAACATGCTTTAAATGTGGTGGATATGAATGCCAGAAACATGTTGAGGATACAAGTGGACCTAATGATCCAAAAATTGCAAGGAGTGGAAAAAATCAAATTCTCCAGTGGTTGGATATTTACCAGAGCCAAACAACCCACTTTTTGCCTATCCTTAAAAATCACAGACACTTTTTGGAACTATCTCTCTCAGCATTTGGGCATTTCTATCTTGGATGATCAAATTTGTTTTCATACCCAAACTTGAGTTTTCACTCTCCCATTTTTCTTGTAAACAAAAAAAATATAAGGCATAACAAAATGAAAATATTAGAGTGCATGTATGCAAAAAAAATTTGAAAGTTATATCACGCCCTAAAAATGTACTCCAAGGTTTTGTTATCCATGTTTGGGAAATTTCACTAGTACAACCCCTAATAATAAGCTTGGTGGAATTTTGTCGGAAAGGGACTTCTAACTAATCCTAACATGCTTTAAATGTGGTGGATACGCACGCCAGAAACATGTTGAGGATGCAAGTGGTCCTAATGATCCAAAAATTTCAAGGAATCGAAAAAACCAAATTCTCAAGTGGTTTGATATTTACCAGAGCCAAACAATCCTCCTTTTGCCTATCCTTGAAAATCATAGATACTTTTTGGAACTATCACTCTTAGCATTTTTTCATTTCCATCTTGGATGCTCAAATTTGTTTTCTGATCCAAACTTGAGATTTCACTCTCCCATTTTTCTCGTAAACAAAAAGATATAAGGCATAACTAAATGAAAATTTTAGAGTTCAAGTAAGCAAAAAAAAATTTAAAAATTATTTCACGAACTAATAAGCAACTCCAAGGTTTTGTTATCCATGTTTGGGAAATTCCACTAGTACACCCCTAATAATAAGCTTGGTGGAATTTTATAGGAATGCGACTTCTAACTGATCCTAACATGATTTAAATGTGGTGGATATGTAGGACAGAAACATGTTGAGGATGCAAGTGGACCTAAGGATCCAAAAATTTCAAGGAGTGGAAAAAATCAAAATTTTAAGTGGTTAGAGATTTACCAGAGCCAAACAACCCACTCTTTCCCTATCCTTAAAAATCACAGATACTTTTTGGAACTATCTCTCTCAGCAATTGTGCATTTCCATCTTGGATGCTCAAATTTGTTTTGAGATCCAAACTTGAGTTTTCACTATCCCATTTTTTCCCGTAAACAAGAAAGATATATGGCATCACAAAATGAAAGTTTAAGAGTTCATGTAGGCAAAAAAAATTTAAAATTATTTCACGCACTGAAAATGAACTTCTAGGTTTTGTTATCCATGTTTGGGAAATTCCACTCGTACAAACCCTAATAATAAGCTTGGTGGAATTTTATAGGAAAAGAACTTCTAACTGATCCTAACATGCTTTAAATGTGGTGGATATGAACGCCAGAAACATGTTGAGGATGCAAGTGGACCTAATGATCCAAAAATTTCAAGGAGTGGAAAAAATCAAATTCTCAAGTGGTTGGATATTTACTAGAGCCAAACAACCCACTTTTTTCCTATCCTTAAAAATCACAGATACTTTTTGGAACTCTCTCTCTCCGCATTTTTGCATTTCCATCTTGGAAGCCCAAATTTGTTTTCAGATCCAAACTTGAGTTTTCACTCTCCCATTTTTCTCGTAAACAAAAAAGATATAAGGCATAACAAAATTAAAGTTTTAGAGTTCATGTATGCAAAAAAAATTTGAAAATTATTTCACGTACTAAAAATGAACTCCAAGATTTTGTTATCCATTTTTGGGAAATTCCACTTGTACAACCCCTAATAATAAGTTTTGTGGAATTTTGTAGGAAAGGGACTTCTAACTGATCCTAACATGCTTTAAATGTGGTGGATATGCATGCCAGAAACATGTTGAGGATGCAAGTGGACCTGATGATCCAAAAATTTCAAGGAGTGGAAAAAATTAAATTCTCAAGTGGTTGGTTATTTACAAGAGTCAAACAACCCACTTTTTGCCTATCCTTAAAAATCATAGAAACTTTTTGGAACTATCTCTCTCAGTATTTGTGTATTTCCATGTTGGATGCTCAAATTTTTTATTTGATCCAAACTTGACTTTTCACTCTCCCATTTTTCTCGTAAACAAAAAACAAATAAGGCATAACAAAATGAAAGTTTTAGAGTTCATGTATGCAAAAGAAATTTGAAAATTATTTCACGCATTAAAAATGAACTCCAAGGTTTTTTTATCAATGTTTGGGAAATTCCACTCGTAGAACCCTTAATAATAAGCTTGGTGGAATTTTATAGGAAAGGGACTTCTAACTGATCCTAACATGCATAAAATCTGGTGGATATGCATGCCAGAAACATGTTGAGGATGTGAGTGGACCTAATCATCCAAAAATTTGAAGGATTGGAAAAAATCAAATTCTCAAGTGGTTGGATATTTACCAGAGCCAAACAACATACTTTTTTCTTATCCATAAAAATCAGATATAATTTTTTGAACTATCTCTCTCAGCATTTGTGCATTTCCACCTTGGTTGTGCAAATTTGTTTCCAGATCCAAACTTGTGTTTTCATTCTCCCATTTTTCTCGTAAACAAAAAATGTATAAGGCATAACAAAATGAAAATTTTTGAGTTGATGTATGCGAAAACATTTGAAAATTATT
Source organism: Aristolochia californica (assembly GCF_029961685.1). Taxonomy (NCBI): domain Eukaryota; kingdom Viridiplantae; phylum Streptophyta; class Magnoliopsida; order Piperales; family Aristolochiaceae; genus Aristolochia; species Aristolochia californica. The sequence goes on from NW_027181837.1 coordinate 9,940,990, forward strand.
TCACGCACTAAAAATGAACTCCAAGGTTTTGTTATCCATATTTGGGAAATTCCACTTGTACAACCCCTAATAATAAGCTTGGTGGAATTTTATAGGAAAGAGACTTCTAACTGATCCTAACATGCTTTAAATGTGGTGGATATGCATGCCAGAAACATGTTGAGGATGCAAGTGGTCCTAATGAACCAAAAATTTCAAGGAGCGGAAAAACTCAAATTCTCAAGTGGTTGGATATTTACCTGAGCCAAACAACCCACTTTTTGCCTATTCTTAAAAATAACAGATACTTTTTGGGGCTATCTCTCTCAGCATTTGTGCATTTCAATCTTGGATGCTCAAATTTGTTTTCATATCCAAACCTGAGTTTTCACTCTCCCATTTTTCTCGTAAACAAAAAAGAAAAACGCCATCACAAAATGAAAATTTTGGAGATCATGTATGCAAAAAAAAATTGAAAATTATTTCACGCACTAAAAATGAACTTCAAGGTTTTGTTATGGACGTTTGGGAAATTCCACTAGTATCACCGCAAATAATAAGCTTGGTGGAATTTTAGAGGAAAGGACTTCTAACTGATCCTAACATGCTTTAAATGTGGTGGATATGCATGCCAGAAACATGTTGAGGATGCAAGTGGACCTAATGATCCAAAAATTTGAGGGACTGGAAAAAATCAAATTCTCAAGTGGTTGGATATTTACCTATGCCAAACAACCCACTTTTTGCCTATCCTCACAAATAACAGAAACTTTTTGGGGCTATCTCTCTCAGCATTTGTGCATTTCAATCTTGGATGCTCAAATTTGTTTTCAGATCCAAACCTGAGTTTTCACTCTCCCATTTTTCTCGTAAGCAAAAAATAAAAACGCCATCACAAAATGAAAATTTTGGAGTTCATGTATGCAAAAAAAATTGAAAATTATTTCACGCACTAAAAATGAACTCCAAGGTTTAGTTATGTACGTTTGGGAAATTCCACTAGTATCACCGCAAATAATAAGCTTGGTGGAATTTTATAGGAATCGGACTTCTAACTGATCCTAACAAGCTTTAAATGTGGTGGATCCGCATGCCAGAAACATGTTGAGGATGCAAGTGGACCTAATGATCCAAAAATATCAAGTAGTAGAAAATATCAAATTCTCAAGTGGTTGGATATTTACCAATGCCAAACAACCCACTTTTTGCCTATCCTTAAAAATCATAGCTACTTTTTGGGACTATCTCTCTCAGCATATGTGCATTTCCATCTTAGATGCTCAAATTTGCTTTCAGATCCAAACTTGAGTTTTCACTCTCCCATTTTTCTCATAAAGAAAAAAGATATAAGGCATAACAAAATGAAAATTTTAGAGTTCATGTATGCAAAAAAAAATTGAAATTTATTTCACGCTCTAAAAATGAACTCCAAGGTTTTTTTGTCCAAGTTTGGGAAATTCCACAAGTACAAACCCTAAAAAATGCTTGGTTTAATTTTAGATGAAAGGACTTCTAACTGATCCTAACATGCTTTAAATGTGGTGGATTCCTTGCCAGAAACACGTTGATGATGCAAGTGAACCTAATGATCCAAAAATTTCAAGGAGTGGAAAAAATCAAATTCTCATGTGGTTAGATATTTACCAGAGCGATACAAATCACTTTTTGCCTATCCTTAAAAATCACAGATACTTTTTGGAACTATCTCTCTCAGCATTTGTGCATTTCCATGTTGGATGCTCAAATTTGTTTTCAGAGCCAAGCTTGAGTTTTCACTCTCCCAATTTTCTCATAAACAAAAAAGAAATAAGGCATTATGAAATGAAAATTTAAGATTTCATGTATGTAAAAAAAAATTTATAATTATTTCACGGAGTAAAAATGAACTCCTAGATTTTGTGATCCATGTTTGGGAAATTCCACTAGTACAACCCCTACTAATAAGCTTGGTGGAATTTTATAGGAAATGGACTTCTAACTGATCCTAACATGCTTTAAATATGTTGGATATGCATGCTAGAAACATGATGAGGATGCAAGTGGACCTAATGATCCAAAAATTTCAAGGAGTAGAAAAAATCAAATTCTCAAGTGGTTAGATATTTACCAGAGCATAACAACCAACTTTTTGCATATCCTTAAAAATCATAGATACTTTTTGGAGCTATCTCTCTCAGCATTTGTGCATTTCCATCTTGGATGCTCAAATTTGTTTTCAGATCCAAACTTGAGTTTTCACTCTCCCATTTTTCTCGTAAACAAAAAACATATAAGGCATAACAAAATGAAAATTTTTGAGTTCATGCATGCAAAAAAAAAAATTGAAAATCATTTCATGCACTAAAATGAACTCCAAGGTTTTCTTATCAATGTTTGGGAAATTCAACAAGTACAACCCCTAAAATAAGCTTGGTGGAATTTTATAGGAAAGGGACTTCTAACAGATCGTAACATGCTTTAAATGTGGTGGATATGCATGCAAGAAACATGTTGATGATGCAAGTGGACCTAATGATCCAAAAGATTCAAGGAGTGGAAAAAATCAAATTCTCAAGTGGTTGGATATTTACCAGAGCCAAACAACCCACTTTTTGCCTATCCTTAAAAATCTCCGATACTTTTTGGAACTATCTCTCTCAGTATTTGTGTATTTCAATTTTGGAGGCTCAAATTTGTTTTCAGATCTAAACTTGATTTTTCACTCTCCCATTTTTCTCATAAAAAAAAAGATATAAGGCATAATAAAATGAAAATTTTAGAGATCATGTATGCAAAAAAAAAATTGAAAATTATTTCACGCACTAAAAAATGAACTACAAGGTTTTGTTATCCATGTTTGGGAAATTCCACTAGTACAACCTCTAATAATAAGCTTTCTGGAATTTTATAGGAAAAGGTCTTCTAACTGATCCTAACATGCTTTAAATGTGGTGGATATGCATGCCAGAAACAAGTTGAGGATGCAAGTTGACGTAATGATCCAAAAATTTCAAGGAGTGGAAAATATCAAATTCTCATGTGGTTGAATATTTTCAGAAGCCAAACAACCCACTTTTTGCCTATCCCTGAAAAACATAGATACTTTATGAAACTATCTCTCTCAGCATTTGTGCATTTCCATCTTGGATGCTCAAATTTGTTTTCAGATCCAAACATGATTTTTCACTCTCCCATTTTTCTCGTAAACAAAAAAGATGTAAGGCATAACAAAATGAATATTTTAGAGATCATGTATGCCAAAAAAATTTAAAAATTATTTCATGCACTAAAAATAAATTCCAAGGCTTTGTTATCCAGGTTTGGGAAATTTCACTAGTATCACCGCAAAAAATAAGCTTGGTGGAATTTTATAGGAAAGGGACTTCTAACTGATCCTAACAAGCTTTAAATGTGGTGGATAAGCATGCCACAAAGATGTTGAGGATGCAAGTGGACCTGATGATCCAAAAATTTCAAGTAGTAGAAAATATTAAATTCACAAGTGGTTGGATAATTAACAGAGCAAAACAACCGACTTTTTGCCTATCCTTAAAAATTACCGATACTTTTTGGGACTATCTCTCTCAGCATTTGTGCATTTCCATCTTAGATGCTCAAATTTGTTTTCAGATCCAAACTTGAGTTTTCACTCTCCCATTTTTCTCGTAAATAAAAAAGATATGAGGCATAACAAAATGAAAATTTTAGAGTTCATTTATGGAAAAAAATTTGAAAATTATTTCACATACTAAAAATGAACTCCATTGTTTTGTTATCCAGGTTTGGAAAATTCCACTAGTCCCTAATAATAAGCTTGGTGGAATTTTATAGGAAGGGACTTCTAACTGATCCTAACATGCTTTAAATGTGGTGGATATGCATGCCAGAAAAATGTTGATGATGCAAGTGGACCTAATGATCCAAAAATTTCAAGGAGTGGAAAAAATCAAATTCTCAAGTGCTTTGATATTTACCAGAGCCAAACAACCCACTTTTTGCCTATCCTTAAAAATCATAGATACTTTTTGGGACTATCTCTCTCAGCATTTGTGCATTTCCATCTTAGGTGCTCCAATTTATTTTTAGATCCAAACTTGAGTATTCACTCTCCCATTTTTCTCGTAAACAAAAAAGATAAAAGCCGTAACAAAATGAAAATTTAAGAGTTCATGGATGCAAAAAAAAATTGAAAATTATTTCACGCACTAAAAAAGAACTCAAAGGTTTTGTTATCCAGGTTTGGGAAATTCCACTAGTATCACCGCAAATAATAAGCTTGGTGGAATTTTATAGGAATCTGACTTTTAACTGATCCTAACATGCTTTAAATGTGGTGGATAAACATGCCAGAAATATGTTGAGGATGCAAGTGGGCCTGATGATCCAAAAATTTCAAGTAGTAGAAAATATTAAATTCTCAAGTGGTTGGATATTTACCAGAGCAAAACAACCCACTTTTTGCCTATCCTTAAAAATCAACGATACTTTTTGGGACTATCTCTCTCAGCATTTGTGCATTTCCATCTTAGATGCTCAAATTTGTTTTCAGATCCAAACTTGAGTTTTCACTCTCCCATTTTTCTCGTAAACAAAAAAGATATAAGGCATAACAAAATGAAAATTTTAGAGTTTAGGTATGCAAAAATAAAATTGAAAATTATTTCACTCTCTAAAAATGAACTCCAAGGTTTTGTTATCCATGTTTGGGAAATTCCACCAGTACAATCCCTAAAAAATGCTTGGTGGAATTTTAGAGGAAAGGACTTCTAACTGATCCTAACATGCTTTAAATGTGGTGGATTCCTTGCCAGAAACACGTTTATGATGCAAGTGAACCTAATGATCCAAAAATTTCAAGGAGTCGAAAAAATCAAATTCTCAAGTGGTTAGATATTTACCAGAGTGATACAAACCACTTATTGCCTAACCTTAAAAATCACAGATACTTTTTGGAACTATCTCTCTCAGCATTTGTGCATTTCCATCTTGGATGCCCAAATTTGTTTTCAGAGCCAAGCTTGAGTTTTCACTCTCCCATTTTTTTCGTAAACAAAAAAGATATAAGGCATAATAAAATGAAAATTTTAGATTTCATGTGTGAAAAAAAAATTTGAAAATTATTTCACGACCTAAAAATAAACTCCTAAGTTTTGTGATCCATGTTTGGGAAATTCCACTAGTACAACCCCTACTAATAAGCTTGGTGAAATTTTATAGGAAAGGGTCTTCTAACTGATCCTAACATGCTTTAAATATTCTGGATATGCATGCTAGAAACATGTTGATGATGCAAGTGGACCTAATGATTCAAAATTTTCAAGGAGTGGAAAAAATCAAATTCTCAAGTGGTTAGATATTTACCAGAGCATAACAACCAACTTTTTACGTATCCTTAAAAATCACAGATACTTTTTGGAACAATCTCTCTCAGCATTTGTGCATTTCCATCTTGGATGCTCAAATTTGTTTTGAGATCCAAACTTGAGTTTTCACTCTCCCATTTTTCTCGTAAACAAAACAGATAAAAGACATAACAAAATGAAAATTTTAGAGTTCATGTGTGCAAAAAAAATTTGAAAATTATTTCACGCACTAAAAATGAAATCCTAGGTTTTGTGATCCATGTTTGGGAAATTCCGCTAGTTCAACCCCTACTAAAAAGCTTGGTGGAATTTTATAGGAAAGGGTCTTCTAACTGATCCTAACATGCTTTAAATATGTTGGATATGCATGCTAGACACATGATGGGGATGCAAGTGGACCTAATGATCCAAAAATTTCGAGGAGTGGAAAAAATCAAATTCTCAAGTGGTTATATATTTACCAGAGCATAACAACCAACTTTTTGCGTATCCTTAAAAATCACAGATACTTTTTGGAACAATCTCTCTCAGCATTTGTGTATTTTCATCTTGGATGCTCAAATTTGTTTTCAGATCCAAACTTGAGTTTTCACTCTCCCATTTTTCTCGTAAACAAAAAAGATAAAAGGCATAACAAAATGAAAATTTTAGAGTTCAACTATGCAAACAAAATTTGAAAATTATTTCACGCACTAAAAATGAACTCCAAAGTTTTGTTTCCCAGGTTTGGCAAATTCCACTAGTATAACCCCAAATAATAAGCTTGGTGGAATTTTATAGGAAAGGGTCTTCTAACTGATCCTAACAAGCTTTAAATGTGGTCGATAAGCATGCCAGAAACATGTTGACGATGCAAGTGGACCTAATGATACAAAAATTTCAAGTAGTAGAAAATATCAAATTCTCAAGTGGTTGGATATTTACCAGAGCAAAACAACCCACTTTTTTGCCTACCCTTAAAAATAATCGATACTTTTTGGGAATATCTCTCTCACCATAAGTGCATTTCCATCTTAGATGCTCAAATTTACTTTCAGATCCAAACTTGAGTTTTCACTCTGCCATTTTTCTCGTAAACAAAAACGATATAAGGCATAACAAAATGAAAATTTTAGAGTTCATGTATGCAAAAAAAAAATTGAAAATTATTTAACGCTCAAAAAATGAACTCCAAGGTTTTGTAATCCATGTTTGGGAAATTCCACAAGTACAACCCCTAAAAAATGCTTGGTGGAATTTTAGAGGAAAAAACTTCTAACTGATCCTAACATGCTTTAAATGTGGTGTATTCCTTGCCAGAAACACGTTTATGATGCAAGTGAACCTAATGATCCAAAAATTCCAAGGAGTGGAAAAAATCAAATTCTCAAGTGGTTAGATATTTACGAGAGCGATACAAACCACTTTTTGCCTATCCTTAAAAATCACAGATACTTTTTGGAACTATCTCTCTCAGCATTTGTGCATTTCCATCTTGGATGCTCAAATTTGTTTTCAAAGCCAAGCTTGAGTTTTGACTCTCCCATTTTTCTCGTAAACAAAAAAGATGTAAGGCATAATAAAATGAAAATTTAAGATTTCATGTATGCAAAAAAAAATTTTAAATTATTTCATGCAGTAAAAATGAACTCCTAGGTTTTGTGATCCTTGTTTGGGAAATTCCAATAGTACAACCCCTACTAATAAGCTTGGTGGAATTTTATAGGAAAGGGACTTCTAACTGATCCTAACATGCTTTAAATATGTTGGATATGCATGCCAGAAACATGTTGAGGATGCAAGTGGACCTAATGATCCAAAAATTTAAAGTAGTAGAAAATATCAAATGCTCAAGTGGTTGGATATTTACCAGAGCAAAACAACCCATTTTTTGCCTATCCTTAAAAATCACCGATACTTTTTGGGACTATCTCTCTCAGCATTTGTGCATTTCCATCTTAGATGCTCAAATTTGTTTTCAGATCCAAACTTGAGTTTTCACTCTCCCATTTTTCTCCTAAACAAAAAAAGATATGAGGCATAAAAAAATGACAATTTTAGAGTTCATTTATGGAAAAAAAATTTGAAAATTATTTCACATACTAAAAATGAACTCCATTGTTTTGTTATCATGGTTTGGGAAACTCCACTAGTCCCTAATAATAAGCTTGGTGGAATTTTATAGGAAGGGACTTCTAACTGATCCTAACATGCTTTAAATGTGGTGGATATGCATGCCAGAAAAATGTTGATGATGCAAGTGGACCTAATGATCCAAAAATTTCGAGTGGAAAAAATCAAATTTTCAAGTGGATGGATATTTACAGGAGGCAAACAACCCTCTTTTTGCCTATCCTTAAAAATCACAGATACTTTTTGGGACTATCTCGCTCAGCATTTGTGCATTTCCATCTTAGGTGCTCAAATTTGTTTTCAGAGCCAAACTTGAGTATTCACTCTCCCATTTTTCTCGTAAACAAAAAAGATAAAAGCCATAACAAAATGAAAATTTAAGAGTTCATGTATGCAAAAAAAATTTGAAAATTATTTCACGCACTAAAAATGAACTCCAAGGTTTTGTTATCTAGGTTTGGGAAATTCCACTAGTATCACCGCAAATAATAAGCTTGGTGGAATTTTATAGGAAATGGACTTTTAACTGATCCTATCAAGCTTTAAATGTGGTGCATAAACATGCCAGAAATATGTTGAGGATGCAAGTGGACCTAATGATCCAAAAATTTCAAGTAGTAGATTATATCAAATTCTCAAGTGGTTGGATATTTACCAGAGCCAAACAACACACTTTTTGCCTATCCTTAAAAATCACATATACTTTTTGGGACTATCTCTCTCAGAATTTGTGCATTTCCATCTTAGATGCTCAAATTTATTTTCAAATCCAAACTTGAGTTTTCACTCTCCCATTTTTCTCAAAAACAAAAAAGATATAAGGCATAACAAAATGAAAATTTTAGAGTTCAGGTACGCAAAAAAAAAAATTTGAAAATTATTTCACGCTCTAAAAATGAACTCCAAGGTTTTGTTATCCATGTTTGGTAAATTCCACAAGTACAACCCCTATAAAATGCTTGGTTGAATTTTAGAGGAAAGGACTTCTAACTGATCTTAACATGCTTTAAATGTGGGGGATTCCTTGCTAGAAACACGTTGATGATGCAAGTGAACCTAATGATCAAAAAATTTCAAGGAGTGGAAAAAATAAAATTCTCAAGTGGTTAGATATTTACGAGAGCGATACAAACCACTTTTTGCTTAATCTTAAAAATCACAGATACTTTTTGGAACTATCTCTCTCAGCATCTGTTCATTTCCATCTTGGATGCTCAAATTTTTTTTCAGATCCAATCTTGAGTTTTTAGGCTTCCATTTTTCTCGTAAACAAAAACGATATAAGGCATAATAAAAAGAAAATCTTAGAGTTCATGTATGAAAAAAAAAAATTGAAAATCATTTCATGTACTAAAATGAACTCCAAGATTTTGTTGTCAATGTTTGGGAAATTCAACAAGTACAACCCCTAAAATATGCTTGGTGGAATTTTATAGGAAAGGGACTTCTAACTAATCGTAACATGCTTTAAATGTGGTGGATATCCATGCCAGAAACATGTTGATGATGCAACTGGTCCTAATGATCCAAAAGTTTCAAGGAGTGGAAAAAATCAAATTCTGAAGTGGTTGGATATTTACCAGAGCCAAACAACCCACTTTTTGCCTATCCTTAAAAATCTCCGATACTTTTTGGAACTATCTCTCTCAGAATTTGTGCATTTCCATATTTGAGGCTCAAATTTGTTTTCAGATCTAAACTTGATTTTTCACTCTCCCATTTTTCTCGTAAACAAAAATGATATAAGGCATAAAAAATGAAAATTTTAGAGATCATGTGTGCAAAAAAAATTTGAAAATTATTTCACGCACTAAAAATGAACTACAAGGTTTTGTTATCTTTGTTTGGGAAATTCCACTAGTACAACCTCTAATAATAAGCTTGCTGGAATTTTATAGGAAAGGGTCTTCTAACTCATCCTAACATGTTTTAAATGTGGTGGATATGCATGCCAGAAACAAGTTGAGGATGCAAGTGGACCTAATGATCAAAAAATTTTATGGAGTGGGAAATATCAAATTCACATGTGGTTGGATATTTACCAGAGCCAAACATCCCACTTTTTGCCTATCCCTAATAAACACAGCTACTTTTTGGAACTATCGCTCTCAGCATTTGTGCATTTCCATCTTGGATGCTGTAATTTGTTTTCAGATCCAAACTTGGTTTTCCACTCTCCCATTTTTCTCGTAAACAAAAAAGATATAAGGCAAAACAAAAAGAAAATTTCAGAGATCATGTATGGCAAAAAAAATTGAAAATTATTTCACGCACTAAAAATGAACTCCAACGTTTTGTATCCATGTTTAGGAAATTCCACTAGTACAACCCATAATAATAAGCTTGGTGGAATTTTATAGGAAAGGGACTTCTAACTGATCCTAACATGCTTTAAATGTGGTGGATATGCATGCCAAAAACATGTTGAGGATGCAAGTGGAACCAATGATCCAAAAATTTCAAGGAGTGGAAAAAATAAAATTCTCAAGTTGTTCGATATTTACCGGAGCGGAACAACCCACTTTTTGCCTATCCTTAAAAATCTCCGATTCTTTTTGGAACTATCTCTCTCAGCATTTGTGCATTTCCATTATAGAGGCTCAAATTTTTTTTTAGACCAAAACTTGTGTTTTCACTCTCCTATTTTTCTCATAAACAAAAAAGATAAAAGGCATAACAAAATGAAAATTTTAGAGATCATGTATGCAAAAAAAATTTGAAAATTATTTCACGCACTAAAAATGAACTCCACGGTTTGGTTCTCCAGGTTTGGGAAATTCCACTAGTACAACCCCTAATAATAAGCTTGGTAGAATTTTATAGGAAAGGGACTTCTAACTGATGCTAACAAGCTTTAAATGTGGTGGATAAGCATGCCAGAAACATGTTGAGGATGCAAGTGGACGTAATGATCCAAAAATTTGAAGGAGTGGAAAAAATCAAATTCTCTAGTGGTTAGATATTTACCAAAGCGAAAAAAATTATTTTTTGCCTATCCTTAAAAATCATAGAGACTTTTTGGAACTATCTCTCTCAGCATTTGTGCATTTCCTTCTTAGATGCTCAAATTTGCTTTCAAATCCCAACTTGAGTTTTCACTCTCCCATTTTTCTCGTAAACAAAAAAGATATAAGGCATAACTAAATGAAAATTATTGAGTTCATGTTTGCCAAAAAAATTTGCAAATTATTTCACCCACTAAAATTGAACTCCAAGGATTTGTTATCCATGTTTGGGAAATTCCACTAGTACAACCCCTAATAATAAGCTTGGAGAAATTTTATTGGAAAGGGACTTCTAACTGATCATAACATGCTTTAAATGTGGTGGAAATGCATGCCAGAAACATGTTGAGGATGCAAGTGTACCTAATGATCCAAAAATTTCAAGGCTGGAAAAAATCAAATTCTCAAGTGGTTAGATATTTACCAGAGCGAAACAAACCATTTTATGCCTAACCGTAAAAATCATAGAGACTTTTTGGAACTATCTCTCTCAGCATTTGTGCATTTCCTTCTTAGATGCTCAAATTTGCTTTCAGATCCAAACTTGAGTTTTCACTCTCCAATTTTTCTCGTAAACAAAAAAGATATAAGGCATAACTAAATGAAAATTTTTGAGTTCATGTTTGCAAAAAAAAATTGAAAATTATTTCATGCTCTAAAATTGAACTCCAAGGATTTTTTATCCATGTTTGGGAACTTTCACTAGTACAACCCCTAATAATAAGCTTGGAGAAATTTTATTGGAATGGGACTTCTAACTCATCCTAGCATGCTTTAAATGTGGTGGAAATGCATGCCAGAAACATGTTGAGGATGCAAGTGGACCTAATGATCCAAAAACTTCAAGGACTGGAAAAAATCAAATTCTCAAGTGGTTGGATATTTCCCAAAGCCAAACAACCCACTTTTTGCCTATACTTAAAAATCACAAATACTTTTTGGGACTATCTCTCTCAGCATTTGTGCATTTCCATCTTAGATGCTCAAATTTGTTTTCAGATCCAAACTTGAGTTTTCACTCTCCCATTTTTCTCGTAAACAAAAAAGATATAAGGCATAACAAAATGAAAATTTTAGAGTTCATGTATGCAAAAAGAAATTGGAAATTATTTCACGCACTAAAAATGAACTCCTAGTTTTTGTGATCCAGGTTTGGGAAATTCCACTAGTATCACCCCAAATAATAAGCTTGGTGGAATTTTATTGGAAAGGGACTTCTAACTGATCCTAACAAGCTTTAAATGTGGTGGATAAGCATGCAAGAAATATGTTGAGGATGCAAGTCGACCTAATGATCCAAAAATTTCAAGTAGTCGAAAATATCAAATTCTTGAGTGGTTGGATATTTACCAGAGCAAAACAACCCACTTTTTGCCTATCCTTAAAAATCACAGATACTTTTTGGGACTCTCTCTCACAGCTTTTGTGCATTTCCATCTTAGATGCTCAAAGTTGTTTTCAGATCCAAACTTGACTTTTCACTCACCCATTTTTCTCATAAACAAAATAGATATAAGGCATAACAAAATGAAAATTATAGAGTTCATGTATGCAAAAAAAAATTGAAAATTATTTCACGCATTAAAAATGAACTCATGGGTTTTGTTATCCAGGTTTAGGAAATTGCACTAGTACAACCCCTAATAATAAGCTTGGTGGAATTTTATAGGAAATGGACTTCTAACTGATCCTGACAAGCTTTAAATGTGGTGGATATGCATGCCAAAAACATGTTGAAAGATGCAAGTGGACCTAATGATCCAAAAATTTCAAGGAGTAGAAAATATCAAATTCTCAAGTGGTTGGATATTTACCAGGGCCAAACAACCCACTTTTTGCCTACCCTTAAAATCACAGATACTATTTGGGACTATCTCTCTTAGCATTTGAGCATTTCCATATGGGATGCTCAAATTTGTTTTTAGATCCAAACTTGAGTTTTTACTCTCCCATTTTTCTCGTAAACAAAAAAGATATAAAGCATAACAAAATGAAAATTTTATAGTTCATGTTTGCAAAAAAAAATTGAAAATTATTTCACGCACAAAAAATGAACTCCAAGGTTTTGTTATCCATGTTTGGGAAATTCTACTAGTACAACCTCTAGTAAAAAGCTTGGTTGAATTTTATAGGAAAGGGACTTCTAACTGATCCTAATATGCATTAAATGTGGTGGATATGCATGCCAGAAACATGTTGAGGTTGCAAGTGGACCAGATGACACAAAAACTTCATGGTGTGGAAAAAATCAAATTCTCAAGTGGTTGGATATTTACTGGCACCAAACAAGCCAGTTTTTGCCTATCCTTAAAAATCACAAATACTTTTTGGAACTATCTCTCTCAGCATTTGTGCATTTCCATCTTGGATGCTCATATTTGTTTTCAGATCCGAATTTGAGTTTCCAATCTTCCATTTTTCTCGTAAACAAAAAAGATATAAGGCATAACAAAATGAAAATTTTAGAGTTCATGTATTAAAAAAAATTAAAAATTATTTCACGCACTATAAACAAACTCCAAGGTTTTGTTATCCATGTTTTGGAAATTCCACTAGTACAACCCCTAATAACAGGCTTGGTGGAATTTTATAGGAAAGGGACTTCTAACTGATCCTAACATGCTTTAAATGTGGTTGATATGCATGCCAGAAACATGTTGAGGATTCAAGTGGACCTAATGATCCAAAAATTTCAAGGACTGGAAAAAAACAAATTCTCAAGTGGTTGGATATTTACCAGAGCCAAACAACCCACTTTTTGCCTATCCTAAAAAATCACAGATACTTTTTGGAACTATCTCTCTCAGCATTTGTGCATTTCCATCTTGGGTGCTCAAATTTGTTTTCAGATCCATACTTGAGTTTTCACTCTCCTGATTTTCTCGTAAAAAAAAAAGATAGAAGGCATAAAAAAATGAAAATTTTAGAGTTCATCTATGCAAAAAAATATTTGAAAATTATTCCACGCACTGAAAATGAACTCCAAGGTTTTGTTATCCATGTTTGGGAAATTCCACTAGTACAACCCCTAATAATAAGCATGGTGGAATTTTATAGGAAAGGGACTGTTAACTTATCCTAACATCCTTCAAATGTGTTGGACCAAATGAACCAAAAATTTCAAGGAGTGGAAAAAAATCAAATTCTCAAGTGCTTCGATATTTACCAGAGCCGAACAACCCTCCTTTCGCCAATCGTTAAAAATCACAAATACTTTTTGGGACTATCTCTCTCAGCATTTTTACATTTCTATCATGGATGCTCAAATTTGTTTTCAGATCCAAACTTGAGTTTTCACTCTCCCATTTTTCTCGTAAACAAAAAATATAAAAGGCGTACCAAAATGAAAATTTCAGAATTTATGTATGCAAAAAAAAAATTGAAAATTATTACACACACTAAAAATGAACTCCAACTTTTTGTTATCCATATTTGGGAAATTCCACTAGTGCAACTCCAAATATTTAGCTTGGTGGAATTTTATAGGAAAGGGACTTCTAACTGATCCTAACATGCTTTAAATGTGGTCGATATATATGCCAGAAACATGTTGAGGATGCAAGTGGACGTAATGATCCAAAAACTTCAAGGAGTGGAAAAAATCAAATTCTCAAGTGGTTGGATATTAATCAGAGCCAAACAACCCACTTTTTGCCTATCCTTAAAAATCACAGAGACTTTTTGGAACTGTCTCTCTCAGCATTTATTCATTTCCATCTTGGATGATCAAATTTGTTTTCAAATCGAAACTTGTGTTTTCAATCTCGCATTTTTCTTGAAAAAAAAAGAGATATAAGGCATAATAAAATGAAAATTTTAGAATTCATGTATGCAACAAAAAATTTGAAGATTATTTCACGCACTAAAAAGGAACTCCAAAGATTTTTTATCCATGTTTGGGAGATTCCACTAGTACAACCCCTAATAATAATCTTGGTGGAATTTTATATGAAAGGGACTTTTAACTGATCCTTCCGTGCTTTAAATGTGGTGGATATACACGGCAGAAACATGTTGAGGATGCAAGTGGACCTAACGATCCAAAAATTTCAAGGAGTGGAAAAAAGAAAATTCTCAAGCGATTGGATATTTACCAGAGCCAAACAACCCACTTTTTGCCTATCATTAAAAACCACTGATACTTTTCGAAACTATCTCTCTCAGAATTTCTGCATTTCCGTCTTGGATGCTCAAATTTGTTTTCAGATTCAAACTTGAGTTTTCACTCTCCCATTTTTGTTGTAAACAAAAAAGATACAGGCATAACAAAATGAAAATTTTAGACTTCATGTATGCAAAAAAAATTTGAAAATTATTTCACGCACTAAAAATAAACTCCATGGTTTTGTTATCCATGTTAAGGAAAATCCACTAGTACAACCTCTAATAATAAGCTTGGTGGAATTTTATAGGAAAGGGACTTCTAACTGATCCTAACATGCTTTAAATGTGGTGGATATGCATGCCAGAAACATGTTGAAGATGCAAGTTGACCTAATGATCCAAAAATTTCAAGGAGTGGAAAAAATCAAATTCTCAAATGGTTGGATATTTACCAGAACCAAACAACCCACTTTATTCCTATCCTTAAAAATCACAGGTACTTTTTGGAACTATCTCTCTTAGCATTTGTGCATTTCCATCTTGGATGCTCAAATTTGTTTTCAAATCCAAACTTGAGTTTTCACTCTCCCATTTTTCTCGTAATAAAAAAAAATATAAGGATTAACAAAATGAAAATTTTAGAGTTCATGTATGCAAAAAAAAATTGAAAATTATTTCTCGCACTAAAAATGAACTCCAACTTTTTGCTATCCATGTTTGGAAAATTGCACTCATACAACCCATAATAATAAGTTTGGTGGAATTTTATAGGAAAGAGACTTCTAACTGATCCTGACATGCTTTAAATGTGGTGGATATGCATGCCAGAAACATGTTAAGGATGCAATTGGACCTAATGATCCAAAAATTTCAAGGCATGGAACAAATCAAATTCTCAAGTGGTTGCATATTTACCAGAGCCAAACAACCCACTTTTTGCCTTTCCTTAAAAATCACAGATACTTTTTGGAACTATCTCTCTCAGCATTTTTGCATTTCATTCTTGGATGCTCAAATTTGTTTTCAGATCCAAACTTGAGTTTTCACTCTCCCATTTTTCTCGTAAACAAAAAAGATATAAGGCATAACACAATGAAAATTTTAGAGTTCATGTATGCAAAAAAAAATTGAAAATTATTACACGTACTAAAAATGAACTCCAAGGTTTTGTTATCCATGTTTGGGAAATTCCACTAGTACAACCCCTAATAATGAGCTTGGTGGAATTTTTTAGGAAAGGGACTTCTAAAAGATCCTAACATGCTTTAAATGTGGTGGATATGCATGCCAGAAACATGTTGAGGATGCAAGTGGACCTAATGACCCAAAAATTTCAAGGAGTGGAAATAATTAAAATCTCAAGTGGTTGGATATTTACCAGAGCCAAACAACCCACTTTTTGCCGATCCTTAAAAATCACAGATACTTTTTGGAACTATCTCTCTCAGCATTTGTGCGTTTGCATCTCTGATACTCAAATTTTTTTTCAAATCCAAACTTGAGTTTTCACTCTCCCATTTTTCTCGTAATCAAAAAAGATATAAGGATTAACAAAATAAAAATTTTAGAGTTCAAGTATGCAAAAAAAAAATTGAAAATTATTTCACGCACTAAAAATGAACTCCAAGGTTTTGTTATTCATGTTTGGGAAATTGCACTCATACAACCCCTAATAATAAGTTTGGTGGAATTTTATAGGAAAGAGACTTCTAACTGATCCTAACATGCTTTAAATGTGGTGGATATGCATGCCAGAAAGATGCTGAGGATGCAATTGGACCTAATGATCCAAAAATTTCAAGGCGTGGAACAAATAAAATTCACAAGTGGTTGGATATTTACCAGAGCCAAACAACCCACTTTTTGCCTTTCCTTAAAAATCACAGATACTTTTTGGAACTATCTCTCTCAGCATTTTTGCATTTCATTCTTGGATGCTCAAATTTGTTTTCAGATCCAATCTGGAGTTTTCACTCTCCCATTTTTCTCGTAAAAAAAAGATATAAGGCATAACACAATGAAAATTTTAGAGTTCAAGTATGCAAAAAAAAATTGAAAATTATTACAGGCACTAAAAATGAACTCCAAGGTTTTGTTATCCATGTTTGGGAAATTCCACTAGTACAACCCCTAATAATGAGCTTGGTGGAATTTTAAAGGAAAGGGACTTCTAACAGATCCTAACATGCGTTTTAATGTGCTGGATATGCATGCCAGAAACATGTTGAGGATGCAAGTGCTCCTAATGACCCAAAAATTTCAAGGAGTGGAAAAAATCAAATAATCAAGTGGTTGGATATTTACAAGAGCCAAGCAACCCACTTTTTGCCGATCCTAAAAAATCACCTATACTTTTTGGAACTATCTCTCTCAGCATTTGAGCATTTCCATCTTGGATGCTCAAATTTGTTTTCAGATCCACACTTGAGTTTTCACTCTCCCATTTTTCATGTAAACAAAAAAGATATAGGCATAACAAAATGAAAATTTTAGAGTTCATGTATGTAAAAAAATTAGAAAATTATTTCACACACTAAAAATGAACTCCAAGGTTTTGGTGTCCTTGTTAGGGAAATTCCACTAGTACAACCCCTAATAATAAGCTTGGTGGAATTTTATAGGAAAGGGACCTCTAATTGATCCTAACATGCTTTAAATGTGGTGGATATGCATGCCAGAAACATGTTGAGGCTGCAAGTGGACCTAGTGATTCAAAAATTTCAAGTAGTGGAAAATATCAAATTCTCAAGTGCTTGGATATTTACAAGAGCCAAACAACCCGCATTTTGCCTATCGTTAAAAATCGCAAAGACTTTTGGAACTATCTCTCTCAGAATTTGTGCATTTCCATCTTGGATGCTCCATTTTTTTTTTAGATCCAAACTTGAGTTTTCAGTCTCCCATTTTTCTCGTAAACAAAAAAGATATAAGGCATAACAAAATGAAAATTTCAGAGTTCATGTATGCAAAAACAATTTGAAAAATATTTCACGCACTAAAAATGAACTCCAAGGATTTGTTATCCAGGTTTGGGAAATTCCCCAAATACAACCCCTAATAATAAGCTTGGTGGAATTTTATAGGAAAGGGCCTTCTAACAGATCCTTAAATGCTTAAAACGTGGTGGATATGCTTGCCAGAAACATGTTGAGGATGCAAGTGGACCTAATTATCCTAAAATTTCAAGGAGTTAAAAAAATCAAATTCTCTGGAGGTTGGATATTTACTAGAGCCAAACAACCCACTTTTTCCCTATCATAAAAAATTACGATACTTTTTGGAACTATCTCTCTCAGCATTTGTGCATTTCCATCTTGGATGCAGAAATTTGTTTTCAGATCCACAATTGAGTTTTCACTCTCCCATTTTTCATGTAAACAAAAAAGATATAGGCATAACAAAATGAAAATTTTAGAGTTCATGTATGCAAAAAAAATTTGAAAATTATTTCACATACTAAAAATGAACTCCAAAGTTTTGTTATCCATGTTTGGGAAATTCCACTAGTACAACCCCTAATAATAAGCTTGGTGCTATTTTATAGGAAAGGGACTTCTAACCGATCCTAACATGCTTTAAATGTGGTGGATATGCAAGCCAGAAACATGTTGAGGATTCAAGTGGACCAAATGATCCAAAAATTTCAAGGAGTGGAAAAAATAAAATTCTAAAGTGGTTGGATATTTATCAGAGCCAAACAACCCACTTTTTGTCTGTCCTTCAAAATCACAGATATTTTTTGGAACACTCTCTCTCAGCATTTGTGCATTTCCATCTAGGATGCTAAAATTTATTTTCTGATCCAAACTTGAGTTTTCAGTCTCCCACTTTTCTCGTAAACAGAAATGATATATGGCGTAACAAAATGAAAATCTCAGAGTTCATGGATGCAAAAAAAAATTGAAAATTATTTCACGCACTAAAAATGAACTCCAAGGTTTTGTTATCATGTTTGGGAAATTCCACTAGTACAACCCCTAATAATAAGCTTGGTGGAATTTTAAAGGAGAGAGAATTCTATCCGATCCTAACATGCTTTAAATGTGGTGGATATACATGTCAGAAACATGTTGAGGATGCAACTGGACCTAATGATCCAAAAATTTCAAGGAGTGGAAAAAATCTAATTCTCAAGTGGTTGGATATTTACAAGAGCCAAACAACCCACTTTTTGCCTATCCTAAAAAATCACACATACTTTTCGGGTCTATCTCTCTCAGCATTTGTGCATTTCCATCAAGGATTCTCAAATTTTTTTTCAGATCCAAACTTGTGTTTCCAGTCTCCCATTTTTTTCGTAAACAAAAAAGATATACGACTTAACAAAATGAAAATTTAAGAGTTCATGTATGCAAAAAAAATTAGAAAATTATTTCACGCTCTAAAAATGAACTCCAAGGTTTTGGTGTGCATGTTTGTGAAATTCCACTAGTACAACCCCTAATAATAACTTGGTAGAATTTTATAGGAAAGGGACCTCTAACTGATCCTAACATGCTTTAAATGTGGTGGATATGCATGCCAGAAACAAGTTGAGGATGCAAGCTGACCTAATGATTCAAAAATTTCAAGGAGTGGTAAAAATCAAATTCTCCAGTGGTTGGATATGTACAAAAGCCAAACAACACTCTTTTTGCCTATCGTTAAAAATCACAGAGACTTCTGGAACTATCTCTCTCTGTATTTGTCCATTTCCATCTTGGATGCCCCAATTTGTTTTTAGATCCAAACTTGAGTTTTCAGACTCCCATTTTTCTCGTAAACAAAAAAGATATAAGACATAACAAAATGAAAATTTCAGAGTTCATGTTTGCAAAAAAAATTTGAAAATTATTTCACGAACTAAAAATGAACTCCAAGGATTTGTTATCCATGTTTGGGAAATTCCACTAGTACAAATAAGCTTGGTGGAATTTTATAGGAAAGGGACTTCTAACTAATCCTAACATGCTTTAAATGTGGTGGATATACATGCCAGAAACATGTTGAGGATGCAAGTGGACCTAATGATCCTAAAATTTCAAGGAGTTAAAAAAATCAAATTCTCAAGAGGTTGGATAATTACCAGAGCCAAACAACCCACTTTTTGTCTATCCTAATACATCACAGATACTTTTTGGAGCTATCTCTCTCAGCATTTGTGCATTTCCATCTTGATGCTCAAATTTGTTTTCAGATCCACACTTGAGTTTTCAGTCACCCATTTTTCTCGTAAACAAAAAAGATATAAGGCATAACAAAATGAAAATTTAAGAGTTCATGCATGCAAAAAAAATTAGAAAATTATTTCACGCACTAAAAATGAACTCCAAGGTTTTGGTTTCCATGTTTGGGAAATTCCACTAGTACAACCCTTAATAATAAGCTTGGTGGAATTTTATAGGAAAGGGACCTCTAACTAATCCTAGCATGCTTTAAATGTGGGGGATATGCATGCCAGAAACATGTTGAGGAGGCAAGTGGACCGAATGATTCAAAAATTTCAAGGAGTGGAAAAAATCAAATTCTCAAGTGGTTGGATATTTACAAGAGCAAAACAACCCACTTTTTGCCTATCGTTAAAAATCACAGAGCCTTTTGGAACTACCTCTCTCAGCATATGTGCATTTCCATCTTGGATGCTCCAATTTTCTCTCAGATCCAAACTTGAGTTTTCAGACTCCCATTTTTCTCGTAAACAAAAAGGATATAAGGCATAACAAAATGAAAATTTAAGACTTCATGTAAGCAGAAAAAATTTGAAAATTATTTCACGCACTAAAAATGAACTCCGAGGATTTGTTATCCATGTTTGGGAAATTTTACTAGTACATCCCCTAATATTAGGCTTGGTGGAATTTTATAGGAAAGGGACATCTAACTAATCCTAACATGCTTTAAATGTGGTGGATATGCATGCCAGAAACATGTTGAGGATGCAAGTGGACCTAATGATCCTAAAATTTCAAGGAGTGGATAAAACCAAATTCTCAAGAGGTTAGATATTTACCAGAGCCAAACAACGCACCTGTTGCTTTTCCTTTAAAATCACAGAGGCTTTTGAAACTATCTCTCTCAGCATTTGTGCATTTCCATCTCTGATGCTCCAATTTGTTTTTAGATCCAAACTTGAGTTCTCAGTCTCCCATTTTTCTTGTAAACAAAAACGATATATGACATAACAAAATGAAAATTTCAGAGTTCATGTATGCAAAAAAAATTTGAAAATTATTTCACACACTAAAAATGAACTCCAAGGATTTGTTATCCATGTTTGGGAAATTCCACTAGTACAACCCCTAATAATAAGCTTGGTGGAATTTTATAGGAAAGGGACTTCTAACTGATGCTAACATGCATTAAATGTGGTGGATATACATGCCAGAAACATGTTGAGGATGCAAGTGGACCTAATGATCCTAAAATTTTGAGTTAAAAAAATCAAATTCTCAAGAGGTTCGATATTTACCAGAGAAAAACAACCCACTTTTTACCTATCCTATAAAATCACAGATACTTTTTGGAGCTATCTCTCTCAGCATTTGTGCATTTCCATCTTGGATGCTCAAATTTGTTTTCAGATCCACACTTGAGTTTTTAGTCACCCATTTTTCTCGTAAACAAAAAAGATATAAGGCATAACAGGTTGAAAATTTAAGAGTTCATGCATGCACAAAAAAATAGAAAATTATTTCACGCACTAACTCCAAGGTTTTGGTCTCCATGTTTGGGAAATTCCACTAGTACAACCCCCAATAATAAGCTTGGTTGAATTTTATAGGAAAGGGACTTCTAACTGATCCTAACATGCGTTAAATGTGGTGGATATGCATGCCAGAAACATGTTGAGGTTGCAAGTGGACCAAATGATGCAAAAATTTCATGGTGTGGAAAAAATCAAATTCTCAAGTGGTTGGATATTTACTGGAACCAAAGAACCCACTTTTTGCCTATCCTTAAAAATCACAAATACTTTTTGGATCTATCTCTCTCAGCATTGGTGCATTTCCATCTTGGATGCTCATATTTGTTTTCAGATCCAAATTTGGGTTTTTAATCTTTCATTTTTCTTGTAAACAAAAAAGATATAAGGCATAACAAAATGAAAATTTTAGAGTTCATGTATTAAAAAAAACAAAAATTATTTCACGCACTATAAACAAACTCCAACATTTTGTTATCCATTTTTGGAAATGCCACTAGTACAACCCCTAATAATAGGCTTGGTGGAATTTTATAGGAAAGGGACTTCTAACTGATCCTAACATGCTTTAAATGTGGTTGTTATGCATGCCAGAAACATGTTGAGGATTCAAGTGGACCTAATGATCCAAAATTTTCAAGGACTAGAAAAAAAAAAAATTCTCAAATGGTTGGATATTTACCATAGCCAAACAACCCACTTTTTGCCTATCCTTAAAAATCACAGATACTTTTTGAAACTTTCTCTCTCAGCATTTGTGCCTTTCCATCTTGGATGCTCAAATTTGTTTTCAGATCCATACTTGAGTTTTCACTCTCCAGATATAAGGCAAAACAAATTGAAAATTTTATAGTTCATCTTTGCAAAAAAAAATTTGAAAATTATTTCACGCTCTAAAAATGAACTCCAAGGTTTTGTTATCCATGTTTGGAAAATTCCACTAGTACAACCCAATAAGCTTGGTGGAATTTTATAGGAAAGGGACTGTTAACAGATCCTAACATGCTTTAAATGTGTTGGATATGCATACCATAAACATGTTGAGGATGCAAGTGGACCTAATGAACCAAAAATTTCAAGGAGTGGAAAAAATCAAATTCTCAAGTGGTTCGATATTTACCAGAGCCGAACAACCATCTTTTCGTCAATCGTTAAAAATCACAAATACTTTTTGGGACTATAACTCTCAGCATTTTTGCATTTCTATCATGGATGCTTAAATTTGTTTTCAGATCCAAACTTGAGTTTTCACTCTCCCATTTTTCTCGTAAACAAAAAAGATAAAAGGCATAACAAAATGAAAATTTCAAAGTTTATATATGCAAAAAAAAATTAAAAATTATTACACGCACTAAAAATAAACTCCAAGGTTTTGTTATCCATATTTGGGAAATTCCACTAGTACAACCCCTAATATTAAGCTTGGTGGAATTTTATGGGAAAGAGACTTCTAACTCATCCTAACATGCTTTTAATGTGGTCGATATATATGCCAGAAACATGTTGAGGATGCAAGTGGACCTAATGATTCAAAAACCTCAAGGAGTGGAAAAAATCAAATTCTCAAGTGGTTGGATATTAACCAGTGCCAAACAACCCACTTTTTGCCTATCCTTAAAAATCACAGAGACTTTTTGGAACTGTCTCTCTCAGCATTTGTTCATTTCCATCTTGGATGATAAAATTTGTTTTCAAATTGAAACTTGAGTTTTCACTCTCGCATTTTTCTCGAAAACAAAAGAGATATAAGGCATAACAAAATGAAAATTTTAGAGTTCATGTATGCAACAAAAAATTTGAAAATTATTTCACACACTAAAAAGGAACTCCAAGGATTTTTTATCCATGTTTGGGAGATTCCACTAGGACAACCCCTAATAATAAGCTTGGTGGAATTTTATAAGAAAGGGACTTTTAACTGATCCTTCCATGCTTGAAATGTGGTGGATATGCATGCCAGAAACATGTTGAGGATGCAAGTGGACCTAACGATCCAAAGGTTTCAAGGAGTGGAAAAAATAAAATTCTCAAGTGGTTGGATATTTACCAGAGCCAAACAACCCACTTTTTGCCTATCCTTAAAAATCACAGATACTTTTAGGAACTATCTCTTTGTGCATTTGTGTATTACCATCTTTGATGCTCAAATTTTTATTCAGATCCAAAATTGAGTTTTTACCCTCCCATTTTTGTCGTAAACAAAAAAGATATAAGGCATAACAAAATAAAAATTTTAGAGTTCTTGTATGCAAAAAAAAATTTGAAAATTATTTCACGCATTAAAAATGAACTTCAAGGTTTTGTTATCCATGTTTGGGAAATTCCACTAGTACTACCCCTAATAATAAGCTTGGTGGAATTTTATCGGAAAGGGAATTCTAACTCATCCTAACATGCTTTAAATATGGTAGATATGCATGCCAGAAATAGGTTGAGGATGCAAGTGGACCTAATGATCCAAAAAGTTCGAAGAGTGGAAAAAACAAATTTTCAAGTAGATGGATATTTACCGGAGCCAAACAACCCACTTTTTGCCTATCATTAAAAATCACTGATACTTTTCGGAACTATCTCTCCCAGCATTTCTACATTTTTATCTTGGATGCTCAAATTTGTTTTAAGATCCAAACTTGAGTTTTCACTCTCCCATTTTTCTCGTAAAGAAAAAAGATATTAGGCATTACAAAATGAAAATTATGCAAAAAAAATTTGAAAATTATTTCAGGCACTAAAAATGAACTCCAAGGTTTTGTTATTCATGTTTTGGAAATTCCACTAGTACAACCCCTAATAATAAGCATGGTGGAATTTTATCGGAAAGGTTCTTCTAAATGATCCTAACATGCTTTAAATGTGGTGGATATGCATGCCAGAAACATGTTGAGGATGCAAGGGGACCTAATGTTCCAAAAATTTCAAGGAGTGGAAAAAAGCAAATTCTCAAGCGATTGGATATTTACCGGAGCCAAACAACCCACTTTTTGCCTATCATTAAAAACCACTGATACTTTTCGGAACTATCTCTCTCGGACTTTCTGCATTTCCATCTTGGATGCTCAAATTTGTTTTCAGATCCAAACTTGAGTTTTCACTCTCCCATTTTTCTCGTAAACAAAAAAGATATAAGGCATAAAAAAATGAAAATTTTAGAGTTCATGTATGCAAAAAAAATTTGAAAATTATTTCAGGAACTAAAAATGAACTCCAAGGTTTTGTTATCCATGTTTGGGAAATTCCACTAGTACAACCCCTAATAATAAGCATGGTGGAATTTTATCGGAAAGGTTCTTCTAACTGAACCTAACATGCTTTAAATGTGATGGATATGCATGCCAGAAACATGTTGTGGATGCAAGTGGACCTAATGATCCAAAAATTTCAAGGAGTGGAAAAAAGCAAATTCTCAAGTGGTTGGATATTAACCGGAGCCAAACAACCCACTTTTTGCCTATCCTTAAAAATCACAGATACATTTTTGGAACTTTCTCTCTCAGTATTTGTGCATTTCCATCTTGGATGCTCAAATTTGTTTTTAGATCCAAACTGGAGTTTTCACTCTCCCATTTTTCTCGTAAACAAAAAGATATAAGGCATAACAGAATTAAAATTTTAGAGTTCATGTATGCAAAAAAAATTTGAAAAATATTTCACGCACTAAAAATGAACTCCAAGGTTTTGTTATCCATCTTTTGGAAATTCCACTTGTACAACCCCTAATTGTAAGCTTGGTGGAATTTTATAGGAAAGGGACTTCTAACTGATCCTAACATGCTTTAAATGTGGTGGATATGCATGCCAGAAACATGTTGCGGATGCAATTGGACCTAATGATCCAAAAATTTCAAGGAGTGGAAAAAACCAACTTTTCAAGTGGATGGATATTTACAGGAGGCAATAACCATCTTTTTGCCTATCCTTAAAAATCATAGATACTTTTTGGAACTATCTCTCTCAGCATTTGTGCATTTTCATCTTTGATGCTAAAATTTGTTTTCAGATCCAAACTTGAGTTTTCACTCTCCCATTTTTCTCGTAAACAAAAAAGATATCAGGCATCGCAAAATAAAAATTTTAGAGTTCATGTTTGCAAAAAAAAAATTGAAAATTATTTCACGCACTAAAAATGAACTCAAGGGTTTTGCTATCCATGTTTGGGAAATTCCACTAGTACATCCCCAAATAATGATCTTGGTGGAATTTTATAGGAAATGGACTTCTAACAGATCCTAACATGCTTTAAATGTGGCGGATATGCATCCCGAAACATGAGGAGGATGCAAGTGGACCTATTGATCCAAATATTTCAAGGATTGGAAAAAATCAAATTCTCAAGTGGTTGAATATTTACCAGAGCCAAACAACCCACTTTTAGCCTATCCTTAAAAATCACATATACTTTTTGAAACTATCTCTCTCAGCATTTGTGCATTTGCATCTTGGATACTCAAATTTGTTTTTAAATCCAAACTTGAGTTTTCACTCGCCCATTTTTCTCGTAATCAAAAAAGATATAAGGATTAACAAAAATTAAATTTGAGAGTTCAAGTATGCAAAAAAAATTTGAAATTTATTTCACGCACTAAAAATGAACTCCAAGGTTTTGTTATCCATGTTTGGGAAATTGCACTCATACAACCCCTAATGATAAGTTTGGTGAAATTTTATAGGAAAGAGACTTCTAACTGATCCTAATATGCTTTAAATGTGGTGGATATGCATGCCAGAAAGATGTTGAGGATGCAATTGGACCTAATGATCCAAAAATTTCAAGGCGTGGAACAAATCAAATTCTCAAGTGGTTGGATATTTACCAAAGCCAAACAACCCACTTTTTGCCTTTCCTTAAAAATTACAGATACTTTTTGGAACTATCTCTCTCAGCATTTTTGCATTTTATTCTTGGATGCTCAAATTTGTTTTCAGATCCAGACTTGAGTTTTCACTCTCCCATTTTTCTTGTAAAAAAAAGATATAAGGCATAACACAATGAAAATTTTACAGTTCAAGTATGCAAAAAAAAATTGAAAATTATTACAGGCACTAAAAATGAACTCCAAGGTTTTGATATCCATGTTTGGGAAATTCCACTAGTACAACCCCTAATAATGAGGTTGGTGGAATTTTATAGGAAAGGGACTTCTAACAGATCCAAACATGCTTTAAATGTGCTGGATATGCATGCCAGAAACATGTTGAGGAAGCAAGTGGAACTAATGACCCAAAAATTTCAAGGAGTGGAAAAAATCAAATAATCAAGTGGTTGGATATTTACCAGAGCCAAACAACCCACTTTTTGCCTATCCTTAAAAATCACAGATACTTTTTGGAAGTATCTCTCTCAACATTTGTGTATTTCCATCTTGGATACTCAAATTTGTTTTCAAATCCAAACTTGAGTTTTCACTCTCCCATTTTTGTCGTAAACGTAAAAAAGATATAAGGCATAAAAAAATGAAAATTTTAGAGTTCATGTATGCAAAAAAAAATTGAAAATTATTTCACGCATTAAAAATGAACTCCAAGGTTTTGTTATCCATGTTTGGGAAATTCCACTAGTACAACCCCTAATAATAAGCTTGGTGAAATTTTGTAGGAAAGGGACTTCTAACTGATCCTAACATGCTTTAAATGTGGTGGATATGCATACCAGAAACATGTTGAGGATGTAAGTGGAACTAATGACCCAAAAATTTCAAGGAGTGGAAAAAATCAAATAATCAAGTGGTTGGATATTTACCAGAGCCAAACAACCCACTTTTTGCCTATCCTTAAAAATCACAGATACTTTTTGGAAGTATCTCTCTCAGCATTTGTGTATTTCCATCTTGGATGCACAAATTTGTTTTCAAATCCAAACTTGAGTTTTCACTCTCCCATATTTGTCGTAAACAAAAAAGATATAAGGCATAAAAAAATGAAACTTTTAGAGTTCATGTATGCAAAAAAAATTGAAAATTATTTCACGCATTAAAAATGAACTCCAAGGTTTTGTTATCCATGTTTGGGAAATTCCACTAGTACAACCCCTAATAATAAGCTTGGTGAAATTTTGTAGGAAAGGGACTTCTAACTGATCCTAACATGCTTTAAATGTGGTGGATGTGCATACTAGAAACATGTTGAGGATGTAAGTGGACCTAATGATCCAAAAATTTCAAATAGGCGAAAAAATCAAATTCTCAAGTGGTTGGATATTTTCCAGAGCCAAACAACCCACTTTTTGTTTGTCCTTAAACATCACAGATACTTTTGGGAACTATCTCTCTCAGCATTTGTGCATTTCCATCTTGGATGCTCAAATTTGTTTTGAATTCCAAACTTGAGTTTTCACACTCCGATTTTTCTTGTAAACAAAAAAGAAATAAGGTATAAGAAAATGAAAATTTTAGAGTTCATGTATGCAACAAAAATTTGAAAATTATTTCACGCACTAAAAATTAACTCCTAGGTTTTGTTATCCATGCTTGGGAAATTCCACTAGTACAACCCCTAAAAATAAGTCTGGTGGAATTTTATAGGAAAGCGACTTCTAACTGATCCTAACATGCTTTAAATGTGGTGGATATGCATGCCAGAAACATGTTGAGGATGCAATTGGACCTAACGATCCAAAATTTTCAACATGTGGAACAAATCAAATTATCAAGTGGTTGGATATTTACCAGAGCCAAACAACCCACTTTTTGTCTTTCCTTAAAAATCACAGATACTTTTTGGAACTATCTCTCTTAGCATTTGTGCATTTCCATCTAGGATGCTCAAATTTGTTTTCAGATCCAAACTTGAGTTTTCATTCTCACATTTTTCTCGTAAACAAAAAAGATATAAGACACAACAAATTGAAAATTTAAGTGTTCATGTATTCAAAAAAAATTAGAAAATCATTTCACGCACTAAAAATGAACTCCAAGGTTTTGGTGTCCATGTTTTGGAAATTCGACTAGTACAACCCCTAATAATAAGCATGGGGGAATTTTATAGGAAAGAGACGTCTAACTGATCCTAACATGCTTTAAATGTGGTGGATATGCATGCAAGAAACATGTTGGGGATGCAAGTGGACCTAAGGATTCAAAAATTTCAAGGAGTGGAAAAAATCAATTTCTGAAGTGGTTGGATATTTACAAGAGCCAAACAACCCACTTTTTGCCTATCGTTAAAAATCACAGAGACTTTTGGAACTATCTCTCTCAGCATTTGTGCATTTCCATCTTGGATGCTCCAATTTGTTTTCAGATCCAAACTTGAGTTTTCAGTCTCCCATTTTTCTACTAAACAAAAAAGATATCAGGCATAACAAAATAAAAATTTCAGAGTTCATGTATGCAAAAAAAATTTGAAAATTATTTCACAGACTAAAAATGAACTCCAAAGTTTTGTTATCCATGTTTGGGAAATTCCACTAGTACAACCCTAATAATAAGCTTGGTGTTATTTTATAGGAAAGGGACTTCTAACCAAACCTAACATGCTTTAAATGTGGTGGATATGCAAGCCAGAAACATGTTGAGGATTCAAGTGGACCGAATGATCCAAAAATTTCAAGGAGTGGAAAAAATCAAATTCTCAAGTGGTTGGATATTAACCAGAGCCAAACAACCCACTTTTTTCGCATCGTTAAAAATCACATAGACTTTTGTTACTATCTCTCTCAGCATTTGTGCATTTTCATCTTGGATGCTCCAATTTGTTTTCAGATTCAAAGTTGAGTTTTCAGTCTCCCATTTTTCTTGTAAACAAAAAAGATATTAAGGCGTAACAAAATGAAAATTTTAGACTTCATGTATGCAAAAAAAATTTGAAAATTATTTCACGCACTTAAAATGAACTCCAAGGTTTTGTGATCCATGTTTGGGAAATTCCACTAGTACAATCCCTAATAATAAGATTGGTGGAATTTTATAGGAAAGGGACTTCTAACTGATCCTAACATGCTTTAAATGTGGGGGATATGCATGGCAGAAACATGTTCAGAATGCAAGTGGACCTAATGATCCAAAATTTTCAAGGAGTTAAAAAAATCAAATTCTCAAGAGGTTGGATATTTACCAGAGCCAAACAACCCACTTTTTGCGGATCCTAAAAAATCACATATACTTTTTGGAACTATCTCTCTCAGCATTTGAGCCTTTCCATCTTGGATGCTCAAATTTGTTTTCAGATCCACACTTGAGTCTCACTCTCAGATTTTTCAAGTAAACAAAAAAGATATAGGCATAACAAAATGAAAATTTTAAAGTTCATGTATGCAAAAAAATTAGAAAATTATTTCACGCACTAAAAATGAACTCCAAGGTTTTGGTGTCCACGTTAGGGAAATTCCACTAGTACAACCCCTAATAATAAGCTTGGTGGAATTTTGTAGGAAAAGGACCTCTAACTGATCCTAACATGCTTTAAATGTGGTGGATATGCATGCCAGAAACATGTTGAGGATGCAAGTGGACCTAATGATTCAAAAATTTCAAGCAGTGGAAAATATCAAATTCTCAAGTGCTTGGATATTTACAAGAGCCAAACAACCCACTTTTGGCCTATCGTTAAAAATCACAGAGACTGTTGGAACTATCTCTCTCAGCATTTGTGCATTTCCATCTTGGATGCTCCATTTTGTTTTTAGATTCAAACTTGAGTTTTCAGTCTCCCATTTTTCTCGTAAACAAAAAAGATTTAAGGCATAACAAAATGAAAATTTCAGAGTTCATGTATGCAAACAAAAATTGAAAAATATTTCACGCACTGAAAATGAACTCCAAGGATTTGTTATCCATGTTTGGGAAATTCCACTAATACAACCCCTAATAAGAAGCTTGGTGGAATTTTATAGGAAAGGGACTTCTAACTGATCCTAACATGCTTAAAACGTGGTGGATATGCATGCCAGAAACATGTTGAGGATGCTAGTGGACCTAATTATCCTAAAATTTCAAGGAGTTAAAAAAATCAAATTCTCAAGAGGTTGGTTATTTACAAGAGCCAAACAACCCAATTTTTGCCTATCATAAAAAATTACATATAATTTTTGGAACAATCTCTCTCAGCATTTGTGCATTTCCATCTTCGATGCTCAAATTTGTTTTCAGATCCACAGTTGAGTTTTCACTCTCCCATTTTTCATGTAAACAAAAAAGATATAGGCATAACAAAATGAAAATTTTAGAGTTCATGTATGCAAAAAAAATTTGAAAATTATTTCACGCACTAAAAATGAACGCCAAAATTTTGTTATGCATGTTTGGGAAAATCCACTAGTACAACCCCTAATAATAAGCTTGGTGCTATTTTATAGGAAAGGAACTTCTAAC
Organism: Aristolochia californica; assembly: GCF_029961685.1. Classification (NCBI taxonomy): domain Eukaryota; kingdom Viridiplantae; phylum Streptophyta; class Magnoliopsida; order Piperales; family Aristolochiaceae; genus Aristolochia; species Aristolochia californica. The sequence goes on from NW_027181837.1 coordinate 9,971,519, forward strand.
CGATCCTAACATGATTTAAATGTGGTGGATATGCAAGCCAGGAACATGTTGAGGATTCAAGTGGACCAAATGATCCAAAAATTTCAAGGAGTGGAAAAAATCAAATTCTAAAGTGGTTGGATATTTACCAGAGCCAAACAACCCACTTTTTGTCTGTCCTTCAAAATCACAGATACTTTTTGGAACTCTCTCTCAGCATTTGTGCATTTCCATCTAGGATGCTAAAATTTGTTTTTAGATCCAAACTTGAGTTTTCACTCTCCCGCTTTTCTCGTAAACAGAAATGATATATGGCATAACAAAATAAAATTTCAGAGTTCATGGATGCAAAAAAAATTTTAAAATTATTTCACGCACTAAAAATGAACTCCAAGGTTTTGTTATCATGTTTGGGAAATTCCACTAGAACAACCAATAATAATAAGCTTGGTGTAATTTTAAAGGAAAGGGAATTCTAACCAATCCTAACATGCTTTAAATGCGGTGGATATGCATGCCAGAAACATGTTGAGGATGCAAGTGGACCTAATGATCCAAAAATTTCAATGGGTGGAAAAAATCTAATTCTCAAGTGGTTGGATATTTACAAGAGCCAAACTACCCATTTTTTGCCTATCCTAAAAAAATCTCACATACTTTTCGGGACTATCTCTCTCAGCATTTGTGCATTTCCATCAAGGATTCTCAAATTTGTTTTCAGATCCAAACTTGAGTTCACAGTCTCCCATTTTTCCCGTAAACAAAAAAGGTATACGGCTTAACAAAATGAAAATTTAAGAGTTCATGTATGCAAAAAAAATTAGAAAATTATTTCACTCTCTAAAAATGAACTCCAAGGTTTTGGTGTCCATGTTTGGGAAATTCCACTAGTACAACCCCTAATAATAAGCTTGGTAGAATTGTATAGGAAGGGGACCTCTAACTGATCCTAACGTGCTTTAAATGTGGTGGGTATGCATGCCAGAAACAAGTTGAGGATGGAAGTTGACCTAATGATTCAGAAATTTCAAGGAGTGGAAAAAATCAAATTCTCCAGTGGTTGGATATGTATAAAAGCCAAACAACACGCTTTTTGCCTATCGTTAAAAATCACAGAGACTTTTGGAACTATCTCTCTCTACATTTGTGCATTTCCATCTTGGATGCTCCAATTTGTTTTTAGATCCAAACTTGAGCTTTCAGACTCGTATTTTTCTCGTAATCAAAAAAGATATAAGACATAAAAAAATGAAAATTTCAGAGTTCATGTATGCAAAAAAAAATTTGAAAATTATTTCACGCACTAAAAATGAATTCCAAGGATTTGTTATCCATGTATGGGAAATTCCACTAGTACAACCCCTAATAATAAGCGTGATGGAATTTTATAGGAAAGGGACTTCTAACTAATCCTAACATGCTTTAAATGTGGTGGATATACATGCCAGAAACATGTTGAGGATGCAAGTGGACCTAATGATCCTAAAATTTCAAGGAGTTAAAAAAATCAAATTCTCAAGAGGTTGGATATTTACTAGAGCCAAACAACTCACCTTTTGCCTATCCTAAAAAATCATAGATACTTATTGGAGCTGTCTCTCTCAGCATTTGTGCATTTCCATCATAGATGCTCAAATTTGTTTTCAGATCCACACTTGAGTTTTTAGTCACCCATTTTTCTCGTAAACAAAAAAGATATAAGGCATAACAAAATGAAAATTTAAGAGTTCATGCATGCAAAAAAAATTAGAAAATTATTTCACGCACTAAAAATGAACTCCATGGTTTTGGTGTCCTTGTTAGGGAAATTCCACTAGTACAACCCCTAATAATAAGCTTGGTGAAATTTTATAGGAAAGGGACCTCTAACTGATTCTAACATTCTTTAAATGTGGTGGATATGCATGCCAGAAACATGTTGAGGAGGCAAGTGGACCTAATGATTCAAAAATTTCAAGGAGTGGAAAAAATCAAATTCTCAAGTGGTTGGATATTTAGAAGAGCAAAACAACCTACTTTTTACCTATCATTAAAAATCACAGAGACTTTTGGAACTATCTCTCTTAGAATATGTGCATTTCCATCTTGGATGCTCCAATTTTCTCTCAGATCCAAACTTGAGTTTTCAGTCTCCCATTTTTCTCCTAAACAAAAAGGATATAAGGCATAACAAAATGAGAATTTAAGAGTTCATGTATGCAAAAAAAAAAATTGAAAATTATTTCTCGCACTAAAAATGAACTCCGAGGATTTGTTATCCATTTTTGGGAAATTTCACTAGTACATCCCCTAATAATAAGCTTGGTGGAATTTTATGGGAAAGGAACTTCTAACTGATACTAACATGCTTTAAATGCGGTGGATATGCATGCGAGAACATGTTGAGGATGCAAGTGCACCTAATGATCCTAAAATTTCAAGGAGTGGATAAAACCAAATTCTCAAGTGGTTAGATATTTACCAGAGCCAAACAACCCACCTTTTGCATATCCTTTAAAATCACAGAGACTTTTGGAACTATCTCTCTCAGCATTTGTGCATTTCCATCTCTGATGCTCCAATTTGTTTTTAGACCCAAACTTGCGTTTTCAGTCTCCCATTTTTCTCGTAAACAAAAAAGATATATGACATAACAAAATGAAAATTTCAGAGTTCATGGATGCAAAAAAATTTGAAAATTATTTCACGCACTAAAAATGAACTCCAAGGATTTGTTATCCATGTTTGGAAAATTCCACTAGTACAACCCCTAATAATAAGCTTGGTGGAATTTTATAGGAAAGGGACTTCTAACTGATGCTAACATGCATTAAATGTGGTGGATATAAATGCCAGAAACATGTTGAGGATGCAAGTGGACCTAATGATCCTAAAATTTCAAGGAGTTAAAAAAATCAAATTCTCAAGAGGTTGGATATTTACAAGAGCAAAACAACCCACTTTTTGCCTATCCTATAAAATCACAGATACTTTTTGGAGCTATCTCTCTCAGCATTTGTGCATTTCCATCTTGGATGCTCAAATTTTTTTTCAGATCCACACTTGAGTTTTAAGTCACCCAAATTTCTCATCAACAAAAAAGGTATAAGGCATAACAAGATGAAAATTTAAGAGTTCATGCATGCACAAAAAATTAGAAAATTATTTCACGCACTAACTCCAAGGTTTCGGTGTCCATGTTTGGGAAATTCCACTAGTACAACCCCTAATAATAAGCTTGGTTGAATTTTATAGGAAAGGGACTTCTTACTGATCCTAACATGTGTTAAATGTGGTGGATATGCGTGCCAGAAACATGTTGAGGTTGCAAGTGGACCAAATGATGCAAAAATTTCATCGTGTGGAAAAAATCAAATTCTCAAGTGGTTGGATATTTACTGGAACCAAACAACCCACTTTTTGCCTTTCCTTAAAAATCACAAATACTTTTTGGAACTATCTCTCTCAGCATTGGTGCATTTCCATCTTGGATGCTCATATTTGTTTTTAGATCCAAATTTGAGTTTTCAATCTTCCATTTTTCTCGTAAACAAAAAAGATATAAGGCATAAAAAAATGAAAATTTTAGAGTTCAAGTACGCAACAAAAAATTTGAAAATTATTTCACGCACTAAAAAGGAACTCCAAGGATTTTTTATCCATTTTTGGGAGATTCCACTAGTACAACCCCTAATAATAAGCTTGGTGGAATTTTATAGGAAAGGGACATCTAACTGATCCTAACATGCTTTAAATGTGGTTGATATGCATGCCAGAAACATGTTGAGGATTCAAGTGGACCTAATGATCCAAAAATTTCAAGGACTGGAAAAAAACAAATTCTCAAGTGGTTGGATATTCACCACAGCCAAACAACCCACTTTTTGCCTATCCTTAAAAATCACAGATACTTTTTGGAACTATCTCTCTTAGCATTTGTCCATTTTCATCTTGGATGCTCAAATTTGTTTTCAGATCAATACTTGAGTTTTCCTCTCCAGATTTTCTCGTAAACAAAAAAGATATAAGGCATAATAAAATGAAAATTTTAGAGTTCATCTATGCAAAAAAAATTAGAAAATTATTTCACACACTAAAAATGAACTCCAAGGTTTTGTTATCCATGTTTGGGAAATTCCACTAGTACAAACCCTAATAATAAACTTGGTGGAATTTTTTAGGAAAAGGACTTTTAACAGATCCTAACATGCTTTAAATGTGTTGGATATGCATACCATAAACATGTTGAGGATGCAAGTGGACCTAAAGAACCAAAAATTTCAAGGTGTGGAAAAAATCAAATTCTCAAGTGGTTCGATATTTACCAGAGCCGAACAACCCTCTTTTCGCCAATCGTTAAAATTCACAAATACTTTTTGGGACTATCTCTCTCATCATTTTTGCATTTCTATCATGGATGCTCAAATTTGTATTCAGATCCAAACTTGAGTTTTCACTCTCCCATTTTTCTTGTAAACAAAAAAGATAAAAGGCATAACAAAATGAAAACTTCAGAGTTTATGTTTGCAAAAAAAAATTGAAAATTATTACACACACTAAAAATGAACTCCAAGGTTTTGTTATCCATGTTTGGGAATTTCCACTAGTACAACCCCTAATATTAAGCTTGCTGGAATTTTATAGGAAAAGGACTTCTAACTGATCCTAACATGCTTTAAATGTGGTCGATATATATGCCAGAAACTTATTGAGGATGCAAGTGGACCTAATGATCCAAAAACTTCAAGGAGTGGAAAAAATCAAATTCTCAAGTGGTTGGATGTTTACCAGAGCCAAACAACCCACTTTTTGCCTATCCTTAAAAATCACAGAGACTTTTTGGAACTGTCTCTCTCAGCATTTGTTCATTTCCATCTTGGATGATCAAAGTTGTTTTCAAATCGAAACATGAGTTATCACTCTCGCATTTTTCTCAAAAACAAAAGAGATATAAGGCATAAAAAAATGAAAATTTTAGAGTTCAAGTACGCAACAAAAAATTTGAAAATTATTTCACGCACTAAAAAGGAACTCCAAGGATTTTTTATCCATTTTTGGGAGATTCCACTAGTACAACCCCTAATAATAAGCTTGGTGGAATTTTATAGGAAAGGGACTTTTAACTGATCCTACCGTGCTTTAAATGTGGTGGATATGGATGCCAGAAACATGTTGAGGATGCAAGTGGACCTAACGATCCAAAGATTTCAAGGAGTGGAAAAAATCAAATTCTCAAGTGGTTGGATATTTACAAGAGCCAAAGAACCCACTTTTTGCCTATCCTTAAAAATCACAGATACTTTTAGGAACTATCTCTCTGAGCATTTGTGTATTACCATCTTTGATGCTCAAATTCTTTTTCAGATCCAAAATTAAGTTTTTACCCTCCACTTTTTGTCGTAAAGAAAAAAGATATAAGGCATAACGAAATGAAAATTTTAGAGTTCATGTATGCAAAAAAAATTTTAAAATTATTTCAGGCACTAAAAATGAACTCCAAGGTTTTGTTATCCATGTTTGGGAAATTCCACTAGTACAATCCCTAATAATAAGCATGGGGGAATTTTATCGGAAAGGTTCTTCTAACTGATCCTACCATGCTTTAAATGTGGTGGATATGCATGCTAGAAACATGTTGAGGATGCAATTGGACCTAATGATACAAAAATTTCAACGTGTGGAACAAATCAAATTCTCAAGTGGTTGGATATTTACCAGAGCCAAACAACCCACTTTTTGTCTTTCCTTAAAAATCACAGATACTTTTCGGAACTATCTCTCTTAGCATTTGTGCATTTCCACCTAGGATGCACAAATTTGTTTTCAGATCCAAACTTGAGTTTTCATTCTCCCATTTTTCTCGTAAACGAAAAAGATATAAGGCATATCAAATTGAAAATTTAACAGTTCATGTATGCAAAAAAAAAAATAGAAAATCATTTCACGAACTAAAAATGAACTCCAAGGTTTTGGTGTCCATGTTTGGGAAATTCCACTAGTACTACCCCTAATAATAAGCATGGTGGAATTTTATAGGAAAGAGACGTCTAACTGATCCTAACATGCTTTAAATGTGGTGGATATGCATGCAAGAAACATGTTGAGGATGCAAGTGGACCTATAGGATTCAAAAAATTCAAGGAGTGGAAAAAATCAATTTCTCAAGTGGTTGGATATTTACACGAGCCAAACAACCCACTTTTTGCCTATCGTTAAAAATCACAGAGACTTTTGGAACTATCTCTCTCAGCATTTGTGCATTTCCATCTTGGATGCTCCAATTTGTTTTCAAATCCAAACTTGAGTTTTCAGTCTCCCATTTTTCTACTAAACAAAAAAGATATCAGGCATAACAAAATAAAAATTTCAGAGTTCACGTATGCAAAAAAAATTTGAAAATTATTTCACACACTAAAAATGAACTCCAAAGTTTTGTTATCCAAGTTTGGGAAATTCCACTAGTACAACCCCTAATAATAAGCTTGGTGTTATTTTATAGGAAAGGGACATCTAACCGATCCTAACATGCTTTAGATGTGGTGGATATGCATGCCAAAAACATGTTGAGGATTCAAGTGGACCGAATGATCCAAAAATTTCAAGGAGTGGAAAAAATCAAATTCTCAAGTGGTTGGATATTTACCAGAGCCAAACTACCCACTTTTTGCCTATCCTTAAAAATCACAGATACTTTTAGGAACTATCTCTCTATGCATTTGTGTATTACCATCTTTGATGCTCAAATTTTTTTTCAGATCCAAAATTGAGTTTTTACCCTCCCATTTTTGTCGCAAACAAAAAAGATATAAGGCATAACAAAATGAAAATTTTAGAGTTCATGTATGCAAAAAAAATTTGAAAATTATTTCATGCATTAAAAATGAACTCCAAGGTTTTGTTATCCATGTTTGGGAAATTCCACTAGTACTACCCCTAATAATAAGCTTCGTGGAATTTTATCGGAAAGGGACTTCTAACTGATCCTAACATGCTTTAAATTTGGTAGATATGCATGCAAGAAACATGTTGAGGATGCAAGTGGACCTAATGATCCAAAAATTTCGAAGAATGGAAAAAATCTAATTTTCAAGTAGATGGATATTTACCGGAGCCAAACAACCCACTTTTTGCCTATCATTAAAAATCACTGATACTTTTTGGAACTATCTCTCCCAGCATTTTTGCATTTCTATCATGGATGCTCAAATTTGTTTTCATATCTATACTTGAGTTTTCACTCTCCCATTTTTCTCGTAAAGAAAAAAGATATAAGGCATAACAAAATGAAAATTTTAGAGTTCATGTATGCAAAAAAAATTTGAAAATTATTTCAGGCACTAAAAATGAACTCCAAGGTTTTGTTATCCATGTTTGGGAAATTCCACTAGTACAACCCCTAATAATAAGCACGGTGGAATTTTATCGGAAAGGTTCTTCTAACTGATCCTAACATGATTTAAATGTGGTGGATATGCATGCCAGAAACATGTTGAGGATGCAAGTGGACCTAATGATCTAAAAATTTCAAGGAGTGGATAAAAGCTAATTCTCAAGCGATTGGATATTTACCGGAGCCAAACAACCCACTTTTTGCATATCATTAAAAACCACTGATACTTTTCGGAACTATCTCTCTAAGAATTTCTGCATTTCCATCTTGGATGCTCAAATTTGTTTTCAAATCCAAACTTGAGTTTTCACTCTCCCATTTTTCTCGTTAACAAAAAAGATATCAGGCATAACAAAATGAAAATTTTAGAGTTCATGTATGCAAAAAAAATTTGAAAATTATTTCAGGAACTAAAAATGAACTCCAAGGTTTTGTTATCCATGTTTGGGAAATTCCACTAGTACAACCCCTAATAATAAGTATGGTGGAATTTTATCGGAAAGGTTCTTCTAACTGATCCTAACATGCTTTAAATGTGGTGGATATGCATGTCAGAAACAATTTGTGGAAGCAAGTGGACCTAATGATCCAAAAATTTCAAGGAGTGGAAAAAAGCAAGTTCTCAAGCGGTTGGATATTAACCATAGCCAAACAACCCACTTTTTGCCTATCCTTAAAAATCACAGATACATTTTTGGAACTGTCTCTCTCAGTATTTGTGCATTTCCATCTTGGATGCTCAAATTTATTTTCAGATCCAAACTTGAGTTTTCACTCTCCCATTTTTCTCATAAACAAAAAAGATATAAGGCATAACAAAATTAAAATTTTAGAGTTCATGTCTGCAAAAAAAAATTGAAAAATATTTCACGCACGAACTCCAAGGTTTTGTTATCCATGTCTTAGAAATTCCACTTGTACAACCCCTAATAATAAGTTTGGTGGAATTTTATAGGAAAGGGACTTCTAACTGATCCTAACATGCTTTAAATGTGGTGGATATGCATGCCAGAAACATGTTGCGGATGCAATTGGACCTAATGATCCAAAAATTTCAAGGAGTGGAAAAAATCAAATTTTCAAGTGGATGGATATTTACTGAAGGCAAACAATCCTCTTTTTGCCTATCCTTAAAAATCATATATACTTTTTGGAACTATCTCTCTCAGCATTTGTGCATTTGCATCTTTGATGCTAAAATTTGTTTTCAGTTCCAAACTTGAGTTTTCACTCTCCCATTTTTCTTGCAAACAAAAAAGATATAAGGCATCGCAAAATAAAAAATTTAGAGTTCATGTTTGAAATTGAAAATTATTTCACGCACTAAAAATGAACTCAAGGGTTTGGCTATCCATGTTTTGGAAATTCCACTAGTACATCCCCTAGTAATGAGCTTGGTGGAATTTTATAGGAAAGGGACTTCTAACAGATCCTAACATGCTTTAAATGTGGCGGATATGCATCCCGAAACATGAGGAGGATGCAAGTGGACCTATTGATCCAAAAATTTCAAGGATGTGAAAAAATCAAATTCTCAAGTGGTTGGATATTTACTAGAGCCAAACAACCCCTTTTTGCCTATCCTTAAAAATCACAGATAGTTTTTGGAACTGTCTCTCTCAGCATTTGTGAATTTCCATCTTGGATGCCCAAATTTGTTTTCAGATCCAAACTTGATTTTTCACTCTCCCATTTTTCTCATAAACAAAAAAGAGATAAGGCATAACAAAATGAAAATTTTAGAGTTCATGTATGCAAAAAAAATTTGAAAATTATTTCACGCACTAAAAATGAACTCCTAGGTTTTGTTATCCATGTTTGGGAAATTCCACTAGTACAACCCCTAATAATAAGCTTGGTGGAATTTTATAGGAAAGGAACTTCTAACTGATCCTAACATGCTTTAAATGTGTTTGATATGCATGCCAGAAACATGGTGAGGATGAGAGTGGACCTAAAGATCCAAAAATTTCAAGGAGTGGAAAAAATCAAATTCTCAAGTGGTTGGATATTTACCAGAGCCAAACGACCCTCTTTTTGCCTATCCTTAAAAATCACAGATACTTTTTGGGATTATCTCTCTCAGCATTTGTTCATTTCCATCTTGAATGCTCAAATTTCATTTCAAATCCAAACTTGAGTTTTCACTCTCCCATTTTTCATGTAAACAAAATAGATATAGGCATAACAAAATGAAAATTTTAGAGTTCATGTATGCAAAAAAAATTTGAAAATTATTCAAGCACTAAAAATAAACTGCATGGTTTTGTTATCCATGTTAGGGAAAATCCACTAGTACAACCTCTAATAATAAGCTTGGTGGAATTTTATAGGAAAGGGACTTCTAACGGATCCTAACATGCTTTAAATGTGGTGGATATGCATGCCAGAAACATGTTGAGGATGAAAGTGGACCTAATGATCCAAAAATTTCAAGGAGAGAAAAAAAATCTAATTCTCAAATGGTTGGATATTTACCAGAACCAAACAACCCACTTTATTCCTATCCTTAAAAATCACAGGTACTTTTTGGAACTATCTCTCTCAGCATTTGTGCATTTCCATCTTGGATGCTCAAATTTGCTTCCAAATCCAAACTTGAGTTTTCACTCTCCCATTTTTCTCGTAATCAAAAAACATATAAGGATTCACAAAATGAAAATTTTAGAGTTCATGTATGCAAAAAAAATTTGAAAATTATTTCTCGCACTAAAAATGAACTCCAAGTTTTTGCTATCCTTGTTTGGAAAATTGCACTCATACAACCCATAATAATAAGTTTGGTGGAATTTTATAGGAAAGAGACTTCTAACTGATCCTAACATGCTTTAAATGTGGTGGATATGCATGCCAGAAACATGTTAAGGATGCAATTGGACCTAATGATCCAAAAATTTCAAGGCATGGAACAAATCAAATTCTCAAGTGGTTGGATATTTACCAGAGCCAAACAACCCACTTTTTGCCTTTCCTTAAAAATCACAGATACTTTTTGGAACTATATCTCTCAGCATTTTTGCATTTCATTCTTGGATGCTCAAATTTGTTTTCAGATCCAAACTTGAGTTTTCACTCTCCCATTTTTCTCGTAAACAAAAAAGATATAAGGCATAACACAATGAAAATTTTAGAGTTCGTGTATGCAAAAAAAATTTGAAAATTATTACACGCACTAAAAATGAACTCCAAGGTTTTGTTATCCATGTTTGGGAAATTCCACTAGTACAACCCCTAATAATGAGCTTGGTGGAATTTTATAGGAAAGGGACTTCTAAAAGATCCTAAAATGCTTTAAATGTGGTGGATATGCATGCCAGAAACATGTTGAGGATGCAAGTGGACCTAATGCCCAAAAATTTCAAGGAGTGGAAAAAATTAAATTCTCAAGTGGTTGGATATTTACCAGAGCCAAACAACCCACTTTTTGCCAATCCTTAAAAATCACACATACTTTTTGGAACTATCTCTCTCAACATTTGTGCATTTGCATCTTGGATACTCAAATTTGTTTTCAAATCCAAACTTGAGTTTTCACTCTCCATTTTTTCTCGTAATCAAAAAAGATATAAGGATTAACAAAATGAAAATTTTAGAGTTCAAGTTGCAAAAAAAATTTGAAAATTATTTCACGCACTAAAAATGAGCTCCAACGTTTTGTTATACACGTTTGGGAAATTGCACTCATACAACCCCTAATAATAAGTTTGGTGGAATTTTATAGGAAAGAGACTTCTAACTGATCCTAACATGCTTTAAATATGGTGGATATGCATGCCAGAAAGATGTTGAGGATGCAATTGGACCTAATGATCCTAAAATTTCAAGGCGTGGAACAAATCAAATTCTCAAGTGGTTGGATATTTACCAGAGCCAAACAACCCACTTTTTGCCTTTCCTTAAAAATCACAGATACTTTTTGGAACTATCTCTCTCAGCATTTTTCCATTTCATTCTTTGATGCTCAAATTTTTTTTCAGATCCAAACTTGAGTTTTCACTCTCCCATTTTTCTCGTAAAAAAAACAAATAAGGCATAACACAATGAAAATTTTAGAGTTCAAGTATGCAAAAAAAAAATTTGAAAATTATTACAGGCACTAAAAATGAACACCAAGGTTTTCTTATCCATGTTTGGGAAATTCCAATAGTACAACCCCTAATAATGAGTTTGGTGGAATTTTATAGGAAAGGGACTTCTAACCGATCCTAACATGCTTTAAATGTGCTGGATATGCATGCCAGAAACATGTTGAGGATGCAAGTGGACCTAATGACCCAAAAATTTCAAGGTGTGGAAAAAATCAAATAATCAAGTGGTTGGATATTTACCAGAGCCAAACAACCCACTTTTTGCCTATCCTTAAAAATCACAGATACTTTTTGGAAGTATCTCTCTCAGCATTTGTGTATTTCTATCTTGGATGCTCAAATCTGTTTTCAAATCCAAACTTGAGTTTTCACTCTCCCATTTTTGTCGTAAACAAAAAAGATATAAGGCATAAAAAAATGAAAATTTTAGAGTTCATGTATGCAAAAAAATTTTGAAAATTATTTCTCGCATTAAAAATGAACTCCAAGGTTTTTTTATCCATGTTTGGGAAATTCCACTAGTACAACCCCTAATAATAAGCTTGGTGGAATTTTGTAGGAAGGGGACTTCTAACTGATCCTAACATGCTTTAAATGTGGTGGATATGCATGCCAGAAACATCTTGAGGATGTAAGTGGACCTAATGATCCAAAAATTTCAAGGAGGCAAAAAATCAAATTCTCAAGTGGTTAGATATTTACCAGAGCCAAACAACCCACTTTTTGTCTGCCCTTAAAAATCACAGATACTTTTGGGAACTATCTCTCTCAGCAATTGTGCATTTCTGTCTTGGATGCTCAAATTTGTTTTCAATTCCAAACTTGAGTTTTCACACTCCCATTTTTTTTGTAAAGAAAAAGATACAAGGTATAACAAAATGAAAATTTTAGAGTTAATGTATGCAAAAAAAAATTTAAAATTATTTCATGCACTAAAAATGAACTCCAAGGTTTTGTTATCCATGTTTGGGAAATTGCACTCATACAACCCGTACTAATAATTTTGGAGGAATTTTATAGGAAAGAGACTTCTAACTAATCCTAACATGCTTTAAATGTGGTGGATATGCATGCCAGAAAGATGTTGAGGATGCAATTGGACCTAATGATCCAAAAATTTTAAGGCATGGAACAAATCAAATTCTCAAGTGGTTGGATACTTACCAGAGCCAACCAACCCACTTTTTGCCTTTCCTTAAAAATCACAGATACTTTTTGGAACTATCTCTATCAGCATTTTTGCATTTCATTCTTGGATGCTCAAATTTGTTTTCAGATCCAAACTTGAGTTTTCACTCTCCCATTTTTCTCGTAAAAAAAAGATATAAGGCATAACACAATGAAAATTTTAGAGTTCAAGTATGCAAAAAAAAAAAATAGAAAATTATTACATGCACTAAAAATGATCTCCAAGGTTTTGTTATCCATGTTTGGGAAATTCCACTAGTACAACCCCTAATAATGAGCTTGGTGGAATTTTATAGGAAAGGGACTTCTAACAGATCCTAACATGCTTTAAATGTGTTGGAAATGCATGCCAGAAACATGTTGAGGATGCAAGTGGACCTAATGACCCAAAATTTTCAAGGAGTGGAAAAAATCAAATAATCAAGTGGTTGGATATTTACCAGAGCCAAACAACCCACTTTTTGCCTATCCTTAAAAATCACCGATACTTTTTGGAAGTATCTCTCTCAACATTTGTGTATTTCCATCTTGGATGCTCAAATCTGTTTTCAAATCCAAACTTGAGTTTTCACTCTCCTATTTTTGTCGTAAACAAAAAAGATATAAGGCATAAAAAAATGAAAATTTAAGAGTTCATGTATGCAAAAAAAATTTGAAAATTATTTCACGCACTAAAAATGAACTCCAAGGTTTTGTTATCCATGTTTGGGAAATTGCACTCATACAACCCCTAATAATAAGCTCGGTGGAATTTTGTAGGAAAGGGACTTCTAACTAATCCTAACATGCTTTAAATGTGGTGGATATGCATGCCAGAAACATCTTGAGGATGTAAGAGGACCTAATGATCCAAAAATTTCAAGGAGGGGAAAAAATCAAATTCTCAAGTGGTTGGATATTTACCAGAGCCAAACAACCCACTTTTCGTCTGTCCTTAAAAATCACAGATACTTTTGGGAACTATCTCTCTCAGCATTTGTGCATTTCCGTCTTGGATGCTCAAATTTTTTTTCAATTCCAAACTTGAGTTTTCACACTCCGATTTTTCTTGTAAACAAAAAAGTTATAAGGTACAACAAAATGAAAATTTTAGAGTTCATGTATGCAAAAAAAATTTGAAAATTATTTCACACACTAAAAATGAACTCCTAAGTTTTGTTATCCATGTTTGGGAAATTCCACTAGTACAACCCCTAATAATAAGCTTGGTGTGATTTTATAGGAAAGGGACTTCTAACCGATCCTAACATGCTTTAAATGTGGTGGATATGCATGCCAGAAACATATTGAGGATTCAAGTGGACTGAATGATCCAAAAATTTCAAGGAGTGGAAAAAAAAAAATTCTCAAGTGGTTGGATATTTACTAGAGCCAAACAACCCACTTTTTGCCTATCGTTAAAAATCACCGATACTTTTAGGAACTATCTCTCTGAGCGTTTGTGTATTACCATCTTTGATGCTCAAATTTTTTTTCAGATCCAAAATTGAGTTTATACCCTTCCATTTTTGTTGTAAACAAAAAAAATATAAGGCATAACAAAATGAAAATTTTAGAGTTCATGTATGCAAAAAAAAATTTGAAAATTATTTCACGCATTAAAAATGAACTCCAAGGTTTTGTTATCCATGTTTGGGAAATTCCACTAGTACTACCCTAATAATAAGCTTGGGGTAATTTTATAGGAAAGGGACTTCTAACTGATCCTAACATGCTTTAAATGTGGTGGATATGCATGCCAGAAACATGTTGAGGATGCAAGTGGACGTAATGATACAAAAATTTCAAGGAGTTAAAAAAATCAAATTCTCAAGAGGTTGGATATTTACAAGAGCCAAACAACCCACTTTTTACCTATCTAAAAAAATCACAGATACTTTTTGGAACTATCTCTCTCAGCATTTGACTATTTCCATCTTGGATGCTCAAATTTGTTTTCAGATCCACACTTGAGTTTTCACTCTCCCATTTTTCATGTAAACAAAAAAGATATAGGCATAACAAAATGAAAATTTTAGAGTTCATGTATGCAAAAAAATTAGAAAATTATTTCACGCACTCAAAATGAACTCCAAGGTTTTGGTGTCCATGTTAGGGAAATTCCACTAGTACAACCCCTAATAATAAGCTTGGTGGAATTTTATAGGAAAGGGACCTCTAACTGACCCTAACATGCTTTAAATCTGGTGGATATGCATGCCAGAAACATGTTGAGGATGCAAGTGGACCTAATGATTCAAAAATTTCAAGCAATGGAAAATATCAAATTCTCAAGTGCTTGGATATTTACAAGAGCCAAACAACCCACTTTTTGACTATCGTTAAAAATCACAGAGACTTTTGGAACTATCTCTTTCAGCATATGTGCATTTCCATCTTGGATGCTCCATTTTGTTTTTAGATCCAAACTTGAGTTTTCACTCTCCCATTTTTCATGTAAAAAAAACAGATATTGGCATAACAAAATGAAAATTTTAGAGTTCATGTATGCAAAAAAAAATTGAAAAATATTTCACGCACTAAAAATGAACTCCAAGGATTTGTTATCCTTGTTTTGGAAATTCCACTAATACAACCCCTAGTAATAAGATTGGTGGAATTTTATAGGAAAGGGACTTCTAACTGATCCTAACATGCTTAGAATGTGGTGGATATGCATGCCAAAAACATGCTAAGGATGCAATTGAACATAATGATCCAAAAATTTCAAGGAGTGGAAAAAATCAATTTCTCAAGTGGTTGGATATTTACAAGAGCCAAACAATCCACTTTTTGCCTATCATTAAAAATCACAGAGACTTTTGGAACTATCTCTCTCAACATTTGTTCATTTCCATCTTGGATGCTCCAATTTGTTTTCAGATCCAAACTTGAGTTTTCAGTCTCCCATTTTTCTACTAAAAAAAAAGATATCAGTCATTACAAAATAAAAATTTCAGAGTTCATGTATGCAAAAAAAATTTGAAAATTATTTCACACACTAAAAATGAACTCCAAAGTTTTGTTATCCATGTTTGGGAAATTCCACTAGTACAACCCCTAATAATAAGCTTGGTGTTATTTTATAGGAAAGGGACTTGTAACCGATCCTAACATGCTTTAAATGTGGTGGATATGCATGCCAGAAACATATTGAGGATTCAAGTGGACCGAATGATCCAAAAATTTCAAGGAGTGGAAAAAATCAAATTCTCAAGTGGTTGGATATTTACCAGAGCCAAACAACCCACTTTTTGCCTATCGTTAAAAATCACAGAGACTTTTAGGAACTATCTCTCTGAGCGTTTGTGTATTACCATATTTGATGCTCAAACTTTTTTTCAGATCCAAAATTGAGTTTATACCCTCCCATTTATGTCGTAAACAAAAAAAATATAAGGCATAACAAAATGAAAATTTTAGAGTTCATGTATGCAAAAAAAATTTGAAAATTATTTCACGCATTAAAAATGAACTCCAAGGTTTTCTTATCCATGTTTGGGAAATTCCACTAGTGCTACCCCTAATAATAAGCTTGGGGTAATTTTATAGGAAAGGGACTTCTAACTGATCCTAACATGCTTTAAATGTGGTGGATATGCATGCCGGAAACATGTTGTGGATGCAAGTGGACGTAATGATCCAAAAATTTCAAGGAGTTAAAAAAATCAAATTCTCAAGAGGTTGGATATTTACCAGAGCCAAACAACCCACGTTTTGCCTATCTTGAAAAATCACAGATACTTTTTGGAACTATCTCTCTCAGCATTTGACCATTTCCATCTTGGATGCTCAAATTAGTTTTCAGATCCACACTTGAGTTTTCACTCTCCCATTTTTCATGTAAACAAAAAAGATATAGGCATAACAAAATGAAAATTTTAGAGTTCATGTATGCAAAAAAATTAGAAAATTATTTCACGCACTAAAAATGAACTCCAAGGTTTTGGTGTCCATGTTAGGGAAATTCCACTAGTACAACCCCGAATAATAAGCTCGGTGGAATTTTATAGGAAAGGGACCTCTAACTGATCCTAACATGCTTTAAATGTGGTGGATATGCATGCCAGAAACATGTTGAGGATGCAAGTGGACCTAATGATCCAAAAATTTCAAGGAGTCAAAAAAATCAAATTCTAAAGTGGTTGGATATTTACCAGAGCCAAACAACCCACTTTTTGTCTGTCCTTCAAAATCACAGATACTTTTTGGAACTATCTCTCTCGGCATTTGTGCATTTCCATCTAGGGTGCTAAAAGTTTTTTTCAGATCCAAACTTGAGTTTTCACTCTTCCACTTTTCTCGTAAATAAAAAAGATATAATGCAAAACAAAATGAAAATTAAAGAATTCATGTATGCAAAAAAAATTAGAAAATCATTTAACGCACTAAGAATGAACTCCAACGTTTTGGTGTCCATGTTTGGGAAATTCCACTAGTACAACCCCTAATAATAAGCTTGTTGGAATTTTATAGGAAAGGGACCTCTAACTGATCCCAACATGCTTTAAATGTGGTGGATATGCATGCCAGAAACATGTTGAGGATGCAAGTGGACCTAATGATTCAAAAATTTCAAGTAGTGGAAAAAATAATATTCTCAAGTGGTTGGATATTTACAAGAGCCAAACAACCCACTTTTTGCCTATCCTTTAAAATCACAGAGACTTTTGGAACTATCTCTCTCAGTTTTAGTGCATTTCCATATTGGACGCTCCAATTTGTTTTTATATCCAAACTTGAGTTTTCAGTTTCTCATTTTTCTCGTAAACAAAAAAGATATAAGACATAACAAAATGAAAATCACAGAGTTCATGTATGCAAAAAAAATTTGAAAATTATTTCACGCACGAAAAATGAACTCCAAAGATTTGTTATGCATGTTTGGAAAATTTCACTAGTACAACCCCTAATAATAAGCTTGGAGGAATTTTTTAGGCAAGGGACTTCTAACAGATCCTAACACGCTTTAAATGTGATGGATATACATGCCAGAAACATGTCGAGAATGCAAGTGGACCTAATGATCCTTAAATTTCAAGGAGTTAAAAAAATCAAATTCTCAAGAGGTTGGATATTTACCAGAGTCAAACAACCCACTTTTTGCCTATCCTCAAAAATCACAGATACTTTTTGGAACTATCTCTCTCAGCATTTGTGCATTTCCATTTTGTATGCTCAAATTTGTTTTCAGATCCACACTTGAGTTTTCAGTCACCCATTTTTCTCGTAAACAAAAAAGATATAAGGCATAACAAAATTAAAATTTACGAGTTCATGCATGCAAAAAAAATTACAAAATTATTTCACGCACTAAAAAGGAACTCTAAGGTTTTGTTGTCCATGTTTGGGAAATTCCACTAGTACAACCCCTAATAACAAGCTTGGTGGAATTTTATAGGAAAGGGACCTCTAACTGATCCTAACATGCTTTAAATGTGGTGGATATGCATGCCAGAAACATTTTGAGATTGCAAGTGGACCTAATGATTCAAAAATTTCAAGGAGTGGAAAAAATAAAATTCTCAAGTGGTTGGATATTTACAAGAGCCAAACAACCCACTTTTTGCCTATCGTTAAAAATCACAGAGACTTTTGAAACTATCTCTCTCAGCATATGTGAATTTCCATCTTGGATGCTCCAATTTTATCTCAGATCCAAACTTGAGTTTTCAGTCTCCCATTTTTCTTGTAAACAAAAAAGATATAAGGCACAACAAAATGAAAATATAAGAGTTCATGTTTGCAAAAAAAAAATTTGAAAATTATTTCACGCACTAAAAATGAAGTCCGAGGATTTGTTATGCATGTTTGGCAAATTGCACTAGTACATCCCCTAATAATAAGCTTGGTGGAATTTTATAGGCCAGGGACATCTAACTGATCCTAACATGCTTTAAATGTGGTGGATATGCATGCCAGAAACATGTTGAGGATGCAAGTGGACCTAATGATCTTGAAATTTCAAGGAGTGGATAAAACCAAATTCTCAAGTGGTTGGATATTTACCAGAGCCAAACAACCCACCTTTTGCCTATCCTTTAAAATCACAGAGACTTTTGGAACTATTTGTCTCAGCATTTGTGCATTTCCATCTTGGATGCTCCAATTTGTTTTTAAATCCAAACTTGAGTTTTCAGTCTCCCATTTTTCTCATCAACAAAAAAGATATAAGACATAACAAAATGAAAATTTCAGAGTTCATGTATGCAAAAAAAATTTGAAAATTATTTCACGCACTAAAAATGAACTCCAAGGATATGTTATCCATGTTTGGGAAATTCCACCAGTACAACCCCTAATAATAAGTTTGGTGGAATTTTATAGGAAAGGGACTTCTAACAGATCCTAACATGCTTTAAATGTGGTGGATATACACGCAAGAAACATGTTGAGGATGCAAGTGGACCTAATGATCCTAAAATTTCAAGGAGTTAAAAATATCAAATTCTCAAGAGGTTGGATATTTACCAGAGCCGAACAACCCACTTTTTGCCTATCCTAAAATATCACAGATACGTTTTGGAGCTATCTCACTCAGCATTTGTGCATTTCCATCTTGGATGCTCAAATTTGTTTTCAGATCCACACTTGAGTTTTTAGTCACCCATTTTTCTCGTAAACAAAAAAGATATAAGGCATAACAAAATGAAAATTTAAGAGTTCATGCATGGACAAAAAATTAGAAAATTATTTCACGCACTAAAAATGAACTCCATGGTTTTGGTGTACATGCTTGGTAAATTCCACTAGTACAACCCCTAACAATAAGCTTGGTGGAATTTTATAGGAAAAAGACCTCTAACTGATCCTAACATGCTTTAAATGCGGTGGATATGTATGCCAGAAACATGTTGAGGATGCAAGTGGACCTAATGATTCAAAAATTTCAAGGAGTGGAAAAAATCAAATTCTCAAGTGGTTAGATATTTACAAGAGCCAAACAACCCATTTTTTTGCCTATCGTTAAAAATCATAGAGACTTTTGGAACTATCTCTCTCAACATATGTGCATTTCCATCTTAGATGCTCCAATTTGCTCTCAAATCCAAACTTGAGTTTTCAGTCTCCCATTTTTCTCGTAAACAAAAAGGATATAACAAAATGAAAATTTAAGAGTTCATGTTTGCAAAAAAAATTTGAAAATTATTTCACGCACTAAAAATGAACTCCGAGGATTTGTTATCCATGTTTGGGAAATTTCACTAGTACATCCCCTAATAATAAGCTTGGTGGAATTTTATAGGAAAGGGACTTCTAACTGATCCTAACATGCTTTAAATGTGGGGGATATGCATGCCAGAAACATGTTGAGGATGCAAGTGGACCTAATGATCATAAAATTTCAAGAAGTGGATAAAACCAAATTCTCAACTGGTTAGACATTTACCAGAGCCAAATAACCCACCTTTTGCTTATCCTTTAAAATCACACAGACTTTTGGAACTATCTCTCTCAGCATTTGTGCATTTCCATCTCTGATGCTCCAATTTGTTTTTAGATCCAAACTAGAGTTTTCAGTCTCCCATTTTTCTCGTAAACAAAAAAGATATATTGCATAACAAAATGAAAATTTCAGAGTTCATGTATGCAAAAAAAATTTGAAAATTATTTCACGCACTAAAAATGAATTCCAAGGATTTGTTATCCATGTTTGGGAAATTTTACTAGTACAACCCCTAATAATAATCTTGGTGGAATTTTATAGCAATGGGACTTCTAACTGATGCTAAAATGCATTAAATGTGGTGGATATACATGCTAGAAAAATTATCCTAAAATTTCAAGGATTTAAAAAAATCAAACTCTCAAGAGGTTGGATATTTACCAGAGCAAAACAACACACTTTTTGCCTATCCTATAAAATCACAGATACTTTTTGGAGCTATCTCTCTCAGCATTTGTGCATTTCCATCTTGGATGCTCAAATTTTTTTTCAGATCCACACTTGAGTTTTCAGTCACCCAATTTTCTCATAAACAAAAAAGATATAAGGCATAACAAGATGAAAATTTAAGAGTTCATGCATGCAAAAAAAATTTGAAAATTATTTCACGCACTAAAAATGAACTCTGAAGTTTTGTTATCCATGTTTGGAAAATTCCACTAGTACAACCCCTAATAATAAGCTTGGTGTTATTTTATAGGAAAGGGACTTCTAACAGATCCTTACATGGTTTAAATGTGGTGGATATGCATGCCAGAAACATGTTGAGGATGCAAGTGGACCTAATAATCCAAAAATTTCAAGCAGAAGAAAAAATCTAATTCCCAAGTGGTTGGATATTTACCAGAGCCAAGCAACCCACTTTTTTTCTGTCCTTAAAAATCACAGATACTTTTGGGAACTATCTCTCTCAGCATTTGTGCATTTCCATCTAGGATGCTGAAATTTGTTTTCAGATCCAAACTTGAGTTTTCACTCTCCCACTTTTCTTGTAAACAAAAAAGATATATGGCATAACAAAATGAAAATTTCAGAGTTCATGTAAGCAAAAAAAATTTGAAAATTATTTCACGCACTAATAATGAACTCCAAGGTTTTGTTATGCATGTTTGGGAAATTCCACTAGTACAACCTCTAATAATAAGCTTGGTGGAATTTTTTAGGATCGGGAATTCTAACCGATCCTAACATGCTTTAAATGTGGTGGATATGCATGCCAGAAACATGTTGAGGATGCAAGTGGACCTAATGATCCAAAAATTTCAAGCAGAAGAAAAAATCTAATTCTCAAGTGGTTGGATATTTACCAGAGCCAAAAAACCCACTTTTTGCCTATCCTTAAAAATCACCGATACTTTTAGGAACTATCTCTCTGAGCGTTTGTGTATTACCATCTTTGATGCTCAAATTTTTTTTCAGATCCAAAATTGCTTTTATGCCCTCCCATTTTTGTTGTAAACAAAAAAAATATAAGGCATAACAAAATGAAAATTTTAGAGTTCATGTATGCAAAAAAAATTTTGAAAATTATTTCACGCATTAAAAATGAACTCCAAGGTTTTGTTATCCATGTTTGGGAAATTCCACTAGTACTACCCCTAATAATAAGCTTGGGGTAATTTTATAGGAAAGGGACTTCTAACTGATCCTAACATGCTTTAAATGTGGTGGATATGCATGCCAGAAACATGTTGAGGATGCAAGTGGACGTAATGATCCAAAAATTTCAAGGAGTTAAAAAAATCAAATTCTCAAGAGGTTGGATATTTACCAGAGCCAAACAACCCACTTTTTGCCTATCTAAAAAAATCACAGATACTTTTTGGAACTATCTCTCTCAGCATTTGACTATTTCCATCTTGGATGCTCAAATTTGTTTTCAGATCCACACTTGAGTTTTCACTCACCCATTTTTCTCGTAAACAAAAAAGATATATGGCATAACAAAATGAAAACTTCAGAGTTCATGTATGCAAAAAAAATTTGAAAATTATTTCACGCACTAATAATGAACTCCAAGGTTTTGTTATCCATGTTTGGGAAATTCCACTAGTACAACCTCTAATAATAAGCTTGGTGGAATTTTTTAGGATCGGGAATTCTAACCGATCCTAACATGCTTTAAATGTGGTGGATATGCATGCCAGAAACATGTTGAGGATGCAAGTGGACCTAATGATCCAAAAATTTCAAGCAGAAGAAAAAATCCAATTCTCAAGTGGTTGGATATTTACCAGAGCCAAACAACCCACTTTTTGCCTATCCTTAAAAATCACAGATACTTTTCAGGACTATCTCTCTCAGCATTTGTGCATTTCCATCAAGGATTCTCAAATTTGTTTTCAGATCCAAACTTGAGTTTTTAGTCTCCCATTTTCTCGTAAACAAAAAAGATATACAGCATAACAAAATGAAAATTAAAGAGTTCATGTATGCAAAAAAATTAGAAAATTATTTCACGCGCTAAAAATGAACTCCAAGGTTTTGGTGTCCATGTTTGGGAAATTCCACTAGTACAACCCCTAATAATAAGCTTGGTGGAATTTTATAGGAAAGGGACCTCTAATTGATCCTAACATGCTTTAAATGTGGTGGATATGCATACCAGAAATAAGTTGAGGATGCAAGTGGACCTAATGATTCAAAATTTTCAAGGAGTAGAAAATATCAAATTCTCAAGTGGTTGGATATTTACAAGAGCAAAACAACACACTTTTTGCCTATCGTAAAAAATCACAGAGACTTTTGGAACTATCTCTCTCAGCATTTGTACTTGTCCATCTTGGATGCACCAATTTGCTTTCAGATCCAAACTTGAGTTTTCTGTCTCCCATTTTTCTCGTAAACAAAAAAGATATAAGGCATAACAAAATGAAAATTTAAGAGTTCATGTATGCAAAAAAAATTTGAAAATTATTTCACGCACTAAAAATGAACTCCGAGGACTTGTTATCCATGTTTGGGAAATTGCACTAGTACATCCCCTAATAATAAGCTTGGTGGAATTTTATAGGAAAGGGACTTCTAACTGATCCTAATATGTTTTAAAGTTGGTGGATATGCATGCCAAAAACATGTTGAGGATGCAAGTGGACCTAATGATCCTAAAATTTTAAGGAGTGAGAAAAATGAAATTCTCAAGTGGTTGGATATATACCAGAGCCATACAACCCTCTTTTTGTCTATCCTTAAAAATCACAGATACTTTTTGCAACTATCTCGCTCAGTATTTGTCCATTTCCATCCTGGATGCTCCAATTTGCGTTCAGATCCAAACTTGAGTTTTGACTCTCCCATTTTTTTCGTAAACAAAAAAATATAAGGCATAACAAAATGAAAATTTTAGAGTTCATTTTTGCAAAAAAAATTTGCAAATTATTTCACGCACTAAAAATGAACTCCAAGGTTTTGTTACCCATGTTTGGGAAATTCCACTAGTACAACCCCTAATAATAAGCTTGGTGGAATTTTATAGGAAAGGGAATTCTAACTGATCCTAATATGCTTTAAATGTGGTGGATATGCAAGCCAGAAACATGTTGAGGATTCAAGTGGACAGAGGATTCAAGTGGACCTAATGATCCAAAAATTTCAAGGAGTGGAAAAATTCAAATTCTCAAGTGGTTGGATACGAGAGCCAAACAACCCACTTTTTGTCTGTTCTTAAAAATCACAGATACTTTTTGGAACAATCTCTCTCAGCATTTGTGCATTTCCATCTAGGACGCTGAAATTTGTTTTCAGATCCAAACTTGAGTTTTAACTCTCCCACTTTTCTCATAAATAAAAAAGCTTTAAGGCATAACAAAATGAAAATTTAAGAGTTCATATATGCAAAAAAAATAGAAAATTATTTAACGCACTAAAAATTAACTCCAAGGTTTTGTTGTCCATGTTTGGGAAATTCCACTAGTACAACCCCTAATAATAAGCTTGGTGGAATTTTATTGTAAAGGGACCTCGAACTGATCCTTACATGTTTTAAATGTGTTGGATATGCATGCTAGAAACATGTTGAGGATGCATGTGGACCTAATGATTCAAAAATTTGAAGCAGAGGAAAAAATCAAATTCTCAAGTGGTTGGATATTTACAAGAGCCAAACAACCCACTTTTTGCCTATCGTTAAAAATCACAGAGACTTTTGGAACTAACTCTCTCAGCATATGTGCATTTCCATCTTGGATGCTCCAATTTGCTCTCAGATCCAAACTTGAGTTTTCAGTCTCTCATTTTTCTCGTAAACAAAAAAGATATAAGGCAAAACAAAATGAAAATTTAAGAGTTCATGTATGCAAAAAAAAATTGAAAATTATTTCACGCACTAAAAATGAACTCCGAGGATTTGTTATCCATGTTTGGGAAATTGCACTAGTACATCCCCTAATAATAAGTTTGGTAGATTTTTACAGGAAAGAGACTTCTAACTGATCCTAACATGCTTTAAAAGTGGTGGATATGCATGCTAGAAACATGTTGAGGATGCAAGTGGACCTAATGATCCTAAAATTTCAAGGAGTGGAAAAAACCAAATTCTCCAGTGGTTGGATATTTACCAGAGCCAAACAACCCACCTTTTGCCTATCCTAAAAAATAACAGATACTTTATGGAACAATCTCGCTCAGCATTTGTGAATTTCCATCTTCGATGCTCCAAATTGTGTTCAGATCCAAACTTGAGTTTTGACTCTCCCTTTTTTTTCGTAAACAAAAAAATATAAGGCATAACAAAATAAAAATTTTAGAGTTCATGTATGCAAAAAAAATTTGCAAATTATTTCACGCACTAAAAATGAACTCCAACATTTTGTTATCCATGTTTGGGAAATTCCACTAGTACAACCCCTAATAATAAGCTTGGTGGAATTTTATAGGAAAGGGAATTCTAACTGATCCTAACATGCTTTAAATGTGGTGGATATGCAAGCTAGAATCATGTTGAGGATTCAAGTGGACTAAGGATTCGAGTGGACCTAATGATCCAAAATTTTCAAGGAGTGGGAAAATTCAAATTCTCAAGTGGTTGGATACGAGAGCCAAACAACCCACTTTTTGTCTGTCCTTAAAAATCACAGATACTTTTTGGAACTATCTCTCTCAGCATTTGTGCATTTCCATCTAGGACGCTCAAATTTTTTTCAGATCCAAACTTGAGTGTTCACTCTCCCACTTTTGTCGTAAATAAAAAAGCTTTAAGGCACAAAAAAATGAAAATTTAAGAGTTCATATATGCAAAAAAAATAGAAAATCATTTAGTGCACTAAAAATGAACTCCAAGGTTTTGGTATCCATGTTTGGGAAATTCCACTAGTACAACCCCTAATAATAAGATTGGCGGAATTTTATTGTAATGGGACCTCTAACTGATCCTAACATGCTTTAAATGTGGTGGATATGCATGCCAGAAACATGTTGAGGATGCAAGTGGTCGTAATGATTCAAAAATTTCAAGCAGAGGAAAAAAATCAAATTCTCAAGTGGTTGGATATTTACAAGAGCCAATCAACCCACTTTTTGCCTATCGTTAAAAATCACAAAGACTTTTGGAACTATCTCTCTCAACATTTGTGCATTTCCATATTGGATGCTCCAATTTGTTTTCAGATGCAAACTTGAGTTTCTGTCTCCCATTTTTCTCGTACACAAAAAAGATATAAGGCATAACAAAATGAAAATTTAAGATTTCATGAATGCAAAAAAAAATTGAAAATTATTTCACGCACTAAAAATGAACTCCGAGGATTTGTTATCCATGTTTGGGAAATTCCACTAGTACAACCCCTAATAATAAGCTTGGTGGAATTTTATAGGAAAGGGACTTCTAACTGATCCTAACATGCTTTAAATGAGGTGGATATGCATGCCAAAAACATGTTGAGGATGCAAGTGAACTTAATGATCCTAAAATTTTAAAGAGTGGAAAAAAATCAAAGTCTCAAGTGGTTGGATATTTACCAGAGCCAAACAACCCACTTTTTGTCTGTCCTTAAAAATTACTGATACTTATAGGAACTACCTCTCTCAGGATTTGTGCATTTCCATCTTGGATGCTCAAATCTATTTTCAAATCCCCACTTGAGTTTTCACACTCTCATTTTTCATGTAAACAAAAAAGATATAGGCATAACAAAATGAAAATTTTAGAGTTCATGTATGCAAAAAAAATTGAAAATTATTTCATGCACTAATAATGAACTCCAAAGTTTTGTTATCCATGTTGAGGAAAGTCAATTAGTACAACCCCTAATAATAAGCTTGGTGTTATTTTATAGGAAAGGGACTTCTAACCGATCCTAACATGCTTTAAATGTGGTGGATATGCAAGCCAGAAACATGTTGAGGATTCAAGTGGACCCAATAATCAAGAAATTTCATGGAGTGGAAAAAATCAAAATCTCAAGTGGTTGGATATTTACTAGAGCCAAACAACCCACTTTTTGTCTGTCCTTAAAAATCACAGATACTTTTTGGAACTATCTCTCTCAGCATTTGTGCATTTCCATCTAGGACGCTCAAATTTGTTTTAACATCAAAACTTGAGTATTCACTCTCCCACTTTTCTCGTTAATAAAAAAGAAAGAAGGCATAAAAAAAGGAAAATTAAAGAGTTCATGTATGCAAAAAAAATTAGAAAATCATTTCACGCACTAAAAATGAACTCCAACGTTTTGGTGTCCATGTTTGGGAAATTCCACTAGTACAACCCCTAATAATAAGCTTGGTGGAATTTTATAAGAAAGGGACCTCTAACTGATCCCAACATGCTTTGAATGTGGTGGATATGCATGCTAGAAACATGTTGAGGATGCAAGTGGACCTAATGATTCAAAAATTTTAAGAAGTGGAAAAAATCACATTCTCAAGTAGTTGGATATTTACAAGAGCCAAACAACCCACTTTTTGCCTATACTTTAAAATCACAGAGACTTTTGGAACTATCTCTCTCAGCATTTGTGCATTTCCATTTTGGATGCTCAAATTTGTTTTGAGATCGACACTTGAGTTTTCAGTCACCCATTTTTCTCGTAAACAAAAAAGATATAAGGCATAACAAAATGAAAAGTTAAGAGTTCATGCATGCAAAAAAAATTACAAAATTATTTCACGCACTAAAATGGAACTCGAAGGTTTTGGTGTCCATGTTTGGGAAGTTCCACTAGTACAACCCCTAATAAAAGGCTTGGTGGAATTTTATAGGAAAGGGACCTCTAACTGATCCTAACATGCTTTAAATGTGGTGGATATGCATGCCAGAAATATTTTGAGGATGCAAGTGGACCTAATGATTCAAAAATTTCAAGGAGTGAAAAAAATCAATTTCTCAAGTGGTTGGATATTTACAAGAGCTAAACAACCCACTTTTTGCCTATCATTAAAAATCACAGAGACTTTTGGAACTATCTCTCTCAGCATATGTGAATTTCCATCTTGGTTGCTCCAATTTGCTCTCTGATCCAAAATTGAGTTTTCAGTCTCCCATTCTTCTCGTAAACAAAAAAGATATAAGGCATAACAAAATGAAAATTTAAGAGTTCATGTATGCAAAAAAATTTTGAAAATTATTTCACGCACTAAAAATGAACTCAGAGGATTTGTTATCCATGTTTGGGAAATTGCACTACTACATCCCTAATAATAATCTTGGTGGAATTTTCTAGGAAAATGACTTCTAACTGATCCTAACATGCTTTAAATGTGGTGGATATGCATGCCACAAATATGTTGAGGATGCAAGTGAACCTAATGATCTTAAAATTTCAAGGAGTGGATAAAACAAAATTCTCAAGTGGTTGGATATTAACCAGAGCAAAACAACCCACCTTTTGCCTATCCTTTAAAATCACAGAGACTTTTGGAACTATCTCTCTCAGCATTTGTGCATTTCCATCTTGGATGCTCCAATTTGTTTTTAGATTCAAACTTGAGTTTTCAGTCTCCCATTTTTCTCGTAAACAAAAAAGATATAAAACATAAATAAATGAAAATTTCAGAGTTCATGTATGCAAAAAAAATTGAAAATTATTTCACGCACTAAAAATGAACTCAAAGGATTTGTTATCCATGTTTGGGAAATTCCACAAGTACAACCCCTAATAATAAGTTTGGTGAAATTTTATAGGAAAGGGACTTCTAACCGATATTAACATGCATTAAATGTGGTCGATAGACATGCCAGAAACATGTTGAGGATGCAAGTGGACCTAATTATCCTAAAATTTCATGGAGTTAAAAAAATCAAATTCTCAAGATGTTGGATATTTACCAGTGCCAAAGAACCCACGTTTTGCCTATCCTAAAATATCACAAATAGTTTTTGGAGCTATCTCTTTCAGCATTTGTGCAATTCCATCTTGGATGCTCAAATTTGTTTTCAGATCCACACTTGAGTTTTCAGTCACGCATTTTTCTCATAAACAAAAAATATATAAGGCATAACAAAATGAAAATTTAAGAGTTCATGCATGCACAAAAAATTAGAAAATAATTTCACACACTAAAAATGAACTCCATGGTTTTGGTGTCCATGTTTGGGAAATTCCACTAGTACAACCCCTAATAATAAGCTTGGTGGAATTTTATAGGAAAGGGACCACTAACTGATCCTAACATGCTTTAAATGTGGTGGATATGCATGCCAGAAACATGTTGAGGATGCTAGTGGACCTAATGATTCAAAAATTTCAAGGAGTGGAAAAAATCAAATTCTCAAGTGGTTGGATATTTACAAGAGCCAAACAACCTATTTTTTTGCTTATCGTTAAAAATCACAGAGACTTTTGCAACTATCTCTCTCAGGATATGTGCATTTCCATCTTGGATGCTCCAATTTGCTCTAAGATCCACTTGAGTTTTCAGTCTCCCATTTTTCTTGTAAACAAAAAAGATATAAGGCATAACAAAATGAAAATTTAAGAGTTCATGTATGCAAAAAAAAATTGAAAATTATTTCACGCACTAAAAATGAACTCCGAGGATTTGTTATCCATGTTTCGGAAATTGCACTAGTACATCCCCTAATAATAAGCTTGGTGGAATTTTTTAGGAAATGGACTTCTAACTGATCCTAACATGCTTTAAATGTGGTGGATATGCATGCCAGAAACAAGTTGAGGATGCAAGTGGACCTAATGGTCCTAAAATTTCAAGGAGTGGTTAAAACCAAATTCTCAAGTGGTTGGATATTTACCAGAGTCAAACAACCCACCTTTTGCCTATCCTTAAAAATCACAGATACTTTATGGAACGATCTCGCTCAGCAGTTGTGCATCTCCATCTTCGATGCTCCAATTTGTGTTCTGATCCAAACTTGAGTTTTGACTCTCCCATTTTTTTCGTAAACAAAAAAGATATAAGGCATAACAAAATGAAAATTTTAGAGTTCATGTATGCAAAAAAAATTTGAAAATTATTTCACGCACTAAAAATGAACTCCAACGTTTTGTTATCCATGTTTGGGAAATTCCACTAGTACAACCCCTAATAATAAGCTTGGTGGAATTTTATAGGAAAGGAAATTCTTACTGATCCTAATATGCTTTAAATGTGGTGGATATGCAAGCCAGAAACATGGTTAGGATTCAAGTGGACCTAATGATCCAAAAATTTCAAGGAGTGGAAAAATTCAAATTCTCAAGTGGTTGGATATTTACCAGAGCCAAACAACCCACTTTTTGTCTGTCATTAAAATCACAAATACTTTTTGGAACTATCTCTATCAGCATTTGTGCATTTCCGTCTAGGATGCTCAAATTTGTTTTCAGATCCAAACTTGAGTTTTCACTCTCCCCCTTTTCTCGTAAATAAAAGTGATATAAGGCATAACCAAATGAAAATTTAAGAGTTCATGCATACAAAAAAAATTAGAAAATCATTTCATGCCCTAAAAATGAACTCCAAGGTTTTGGTGTCCATGTTTGGGAAATTCCTCTAGTACAACCCCTAATAATAAGCTTGGTGGAATTTTATTGGAAAGGGACCTCTAACTGATCCTAACATGCTTTAAATGTGGTGGATCTGCATCCTAGAAACATGTTGAGGATGCAACTGGACCTAATGATTCAAAAATTTTAAGCAGTGGAAAAAATCAAGTTCTCAAGTGGTTGGATAATTACAAGAGCCAAACAACCCACTTTTTGCCTATCGTTAAAAATCATAGAGACTTTTGGAACTATCTCTCTGAACATTTGTGCATTTCCATCTTGGATGCTCTAATTTGTTTTCAGATCCAAACTTGAGTTTTCAGTCTCCCATTTTTCTCGTAAACAAAAAAGATATAAGGCATAACAAAATTAAAATTTAAGAGTTCATGTATGCAAAAAAAAATTGAAAATTATTTCACGCTCTAAAAATGAACTCCGAGGATTTGTTATCCATGTTTGGGAAATTTCACTATGACAAACCCTAATAATAAGCTTGGTGGAATTTTATGGGAAAGGGACTTCTAATTGATCCTAACATGCTTTAAATGTGGTGGATATGCATGCCAGAAATATTTTGAGGATGCAAGTGGACCTAATGATCCTAAAATTTCAAGGAGTGGAAAAAATCAAATTCTAAAGTGGTTGGATATTTACAAGAGCCAAACAACCCACTTTTTGCCTATGCAAAAAGATCACAGATACTTTTTGGAACTATCTCTCTCAGCATTTGTGCATTTCCATCTTGGATGCTCAAAAATATTTTCAGATCCACACTTGAGTTTTCACTCTCCCATTTTTCATGTAAACAAAAAAGATATAGGCATAACAAAATGAAAATTTTAGAGTTCATCTATGCAAAAAAAAATTGAAAATTATTTCACGCACTAAAAATGAACTCCAAAGTTTTGTTATCCTTGTTTGGGAAATTCAATTAGTACAACCCCTAATAATAAGGTTGGTGTTATTTTAAAGGAAAGGGACTTCTAACCGATCCTAACATGCTTTAGATGTGGTGGATATGCAAGCCAGAAACATGTTGAGGATTCAAGTGGACCTAATGATCCAAAAATTTCAAGGAGTGGAAAAAATCAAATTCTCAAGTGGTTGGATATTTACCAGAGCCAAACAACGCACTTTTTGTCTGTCCTTAAAATCACAGATACTTTTTGGAACTACCTCTCTCAGCATTTGTGCATTTCCATCTAGGACGCTCAAATTTGTTTTCAGATCCAAACTTGATTTTTCACTCTCCCACTTTTCTCGTAAATAAAAAAGATATAAGGCATAACAAAATGAAAATTTAAGAGTTCATGTATGGAAAAAAAATTTGCAAATCATTTCACGCACTAAAAATGAACTCCAAGGTTTTGGTGTCCATGTTTGGGAAATTCCACTTGTACAACCCCTAATAATAAGCTTGGTGGAATTTTATTGGAAGGGGACCACTAACTGATCCTAACATGCTTTAAATGTGGTGGATATGCATGCCAGGAACATGTTGAGGATGCAAGTGGACCTAATGATTCAAAAATTTCAAGGTGTGGAAAAAAACAAATTCTCAAGTGGTCGGATATTTACCAGAGCCAAACAACCCACTTTTTGCCTGTCCTTAAAAATCACAGATACTTTTCGGGACTATCTCTCTCAGCATTTGTGCATTTCCATCAAGAATTCTCAAATTTGTTTTCAGATCCAAACTTGAGTTTTCAGTTTCCCATTTTTTTTGTAAACAAAAAAAGATATACGGCATAACAAAAGGAAAATTTAAGAGTTCATGAATGGAAAAAAAATTAGAAAATTATTTCACGCTCTAAAAATGAACTCCAAGGTTTTGGTGTCCATGTTTGGGAAATTCCACTAGTACAACCTCTAATAATAAGTTTGCTGGAATTTTATAGGAAAGGGACCTCTAACTGATCCTAACATGCTTTAAATGTGGTGGATATGCATGCTAGAAACAAGTTGAGGATGCAAGTGGACCTAATGATTCAAAATTTTCGAGTGGAAAAAATCAAATTCTCAAATGGTTGGATATTTACATGAGCAAAACACCACACTTTTTGCCTATCGTTAAAAATCACAGAGACTTTTGGAACTATCTCTCTCAGCATTTGTACATTTCGATCTTGGATGCTCCAATTTGCTTTCAGATCAAAACTTCAGTTTTCTGTCTCCCATTTTTCTCTTAAAGAAAAAAGATATAAGGCATAACAAAATGAAAATTTAAGAGTTCATGTATGCAAAAAAAAATTGAAAATTATTTCACGCACTAAAAATGAACGCCGAGGATTTGTTATCCATTTTTGGAAAATTGCACTAGTACATCCCCTAATAATAAGCTTGGTGGAATTTTATCGGAAAGGGACTTCTAACTGATCCAAACATGCTTTAAACTAGGTCGATATGCATGCGAGAAACATGTTGAGGATGCAAGTGGACCTAATGATCCTAAAATTTTAAGGAGTGGAAAAAATCAAATTCTCAAGTGGTTGGATATTTACCAGAGCCATACAACCCACCTTTTGCCTATCCTTAAAAATCACAGATACTTTTTGAAATTATCTCGCTCAGCATTTGTGCATTTCCATATTGGATGCTCGAATTTGTGTTCAGATCCAAACATGAGTTTTCACTCTCCCATTTTTTTCGTAAACAAAAATGATACAAGGCATAACAAAATGAAAATTTTCGAGTCCATGTATACAAAAAAATTTGAAAATTATTTCATGCACGAAAAATCAACTCCAAGCTTTTGTTATCCATGTTTTGGAAATTCCACTAGTACAACCCCTAAAAATAAGCTTGGTGGAATTTTATAGGAAATGGACTTCTAATTGATCCTAACATGCTTTAAATGTGGGGGATATGCATGCCAGAAACAAGTTGAGGACACAAGTGGACCTAATGATTCAAAAATTTCAAGGAGTGGAAAAAATCAAATTCTCAAGTGGTTAGATATTTACAAGAGCCAAACAACCCACTTTTTGCCTATCCTTTAAAATCACAGATACTTTTTGGAACTATCACACTCAGCATTTGTGCATTTCCATCTTTGATGCTCCAATTTGTTTTTAGATCCAAACTTGAGTTTCCACTCTCCCATTTTTCTCGTAAACAAAAAAGATATAAGACATAAAAAATTAAAATTTCAGAGTTCATGTATGCAAAAAAAATTTGAAAATTATTTCACGCGCTAAAAATGAACTCCAAGGATTTGTTATCCATGTTTGAGAAATTCCACAAGTACAACCCCTAATAATAAGCTTGGTGGAATTTTATAGGAAAGGGACTTCTAACTGATCCTAACATGCTTTAAATGTGGTGGATATGCATGCCAGAAACAAGTTGAGGATGCAAGTAGACCTAATGATCTTAAAATTTCAAGGAGTTAAAAAAATCAAATTCTCAAGAGGTTGGATATTTACCAGAGCCAAACAACCCACTTTTTGCCTATCCTAAAAAAACACAAATACTTTTTGGAACTATCTCTCTCAGCATTTGTGCATTTCCATCTTGGATGCTCAAATTTGTTTTCAGATCTACACTTGAGTTTTCAGTCACCCATTTTTCTCGTAAACTAAAAAGATATAAGGCATAACAAAATAAAAATTTAAGAGTTCATGCATGCAAAAAAAAATAGAAAATTATTTCACGCACTAAAAATGAACTCCATGGTTTTGGTGTCCATGTTTGGGAAATTCCACTAGTACAACCCCTAATAATAAGCTTGGTGGAATTTTATAGGAAAGGGACCTCTAACTGATCCTAACATGCTTTAAATGTGGTGGATATGCATGCCAGAAACATGTTGAGGATGCAAGTGGAGCTAATGATTCAAAAATTTCAAGGAGTGGAAAAAATCAAATTCTCAAGTGGTTGGATATTTACAAGAGCCAAACAACCCACTTTTTGCCTATCGGTAAAAATCACAGAGACTTTTGGAACTATCCCTCTCAGCATATGTGCATTTCCATCTTGGGTGCTCCAATTAGCTCTCAGATCCAAACTTGAGTTTTCTGTCTCCCATTTTTCTCTTAATCAAAAAAGATATCAGGCATAACAAAATGAAAATTTAAGAGTTCATGTATGCAAAAAATATTTGAAAATTATTTCATGCACTAAAAAAAAACTCCGAGGAGTTATCCATGTTTGGGAAATTGCACTAGTATATCCCCTAATAATAAACTTGGTGGAATTCTATAGGAAAGGGACTTCTAACTGATCCTAACATGCTTTAAATGTGGTGGATATGCATGCTAGAAACATGTTGTGGATGCAAGTGGACCTAATGATCCTAAAATTTCAAGGACTGGATAAAACCAAATTCTCCAGAGGTTGGATATTTACCAGAGCCAAACAACCCACCTTTTGCCTATCCTTAAAAATCACAGATACTTTATGGAACAATCTCGCTAAGCAATTGTGCATTTCCATCTTGGATGCTCCAATTTGAGTTCAGATCCAAACTTGAGTTTTGGCTCTCCCATTTTTTTCGTAAACAAAAAAGATATAAGGCATAAAAAATGAAAATTTTAGAGTTCATGCATGCAAAAAAAATTTGAAAATTATTTCACGCACTAAAAATGAACTCCAACATTTTGTTATCCATGTTTGGGAAATTCCACTAGTACAACCCCTAATAATAAGCTTGGTGGAATTTTATAGGAAAGGTAATTCTAACTGATGCTAACATGCTTTAAATGTGGTGGATATGCAAGCCAGAAACATGTTGAGATTTCAAGGGGACGTAATGATCCAAAAATTTCAAGGAGTGGAAAATTTCAAATTCTCAAGTGGTTAGATTTTTACCAAAGCCAAACAACCCACTTTTTGTCTGTCCTTAAAAATCACTGATACTTTTTGGAACTATCTCTGTCAACATTTGTGCATTTCCATCTAGGAAGCTCAAATTTGTTTTCAGATCCAAACATGAGTTTTCACTCTCGCACTTTTCTCGTAAATATAAAAGATTTAAGGCATAACAAAATGAAAATTTAAGAGTTCATGTATGCAAAAAAAAAAAAATAGAAAATCATTTCACGCACTAAAAATGAACTCCAAGGTTTTGGTGTCCATGTTTAGGAAATTCCACTAGTACAACCCCTAATAATAAGCTTGGTGGAATTTTATTGGAAAGGGACCTCTAACTGATCCTAACATGCTTTAAATGTGGTGGGTATGCATGCCAAAAACATGTGGAGGATGCAAGTAGACCTAATGATTCAAAAATTTGAAGCTGTAAAATCAAATTCTCAAATGGTTGGATATTTACAAGAGCCAAACAACCCACTAGTATAACCCGTAAAAATATGCTTGGTGGAATTTTATAGGAAAGGGACTTCTAACTGATCCTAACATGCTTTAAATGTGGTGGATATGCATGCTAGAAACATGTTGAGGATGCAAGTGGACCTAATGATCATAAAATTTCAAGGAGTGGATAAAACCAAATTCGCAAGTGGTTAGATATTTACCAGAGCCAAACAACCCACCTTTTTCTTATCATTTAAAATCACAGAGACTTTTGGAACTATCTCTCTCAGCATTTGTGCATCTCCATCTCTGATGCTCCAATTTGTTTTTGGATCCAAACTTGACTTTTCAGTCTCCCATTTTTCTCGTAAACAAAAAAGATACATGACATAACAAAATGAAAATTTCAGAGTTCATGTATGAAAAAAAAATTTGAAAATTATTTCACGCACTAAAAATGAATTCCAAGGATTTGTTATCCATGTTTGGGAAATTCCACTAGTACAATCCTAATAATAAGCTTGGTGGAATTTTATAGCAAAGGGACTTCTAACTGATGCTAACATGCATTAAATATGGTGGATATACATGCCAGAAACATGTTGAGGATCCTAAAATTTCAAGCAGTTAAAAAATTAAATTCTCAAGAGGTTGGATATTTACCAGAGCAAAACAAAACACTTTTTGCCTATCCTATAAAAT
Organism: Aristolochia californica; assembly: GCF_029961685.1. Classification (NCBI taxonomy): domain Eukaryota; kingdom Viridiplantae; phylum Streptophyta; class Magnoliopsida; order Piperales; family Aristolochiaceae; genus Aristolochia; species Aristolochia californica. The sequence goes on from NW_027181837.1 coordinate 10,007,444, forward strand.
CACAGATAGTTTTTGGAGCTATCTCTCTCAGCATTTGTGCATTTCCATCTTGGATGCTCAAATTTGGTTTTAGATCCACACTTGAGTTTTCAGTCACCCATTTTTCTCGTAAACAAAAAAGATATAAGGCATAACAAGATGAAAATTTAAGAGTTCATGCATGCAAAAAAAATTTGAAAATTATTTCACACACTAAAAATGAACTCTGAAGTTTTGTTATCCGTGTTTTGAAAATTCCACTAGTACAACCCCTAATAATAAGCTTGGTGTTATTTTTTAGGAAAGGGACTTCTAACAGATCCTAACATGCTTTAAATGTGGTGGATATGCAAGCAAGAAACATGTTGAGGATTCAATAGGACCTAATGATCCAAAAATTTCATGGAGTGGTAAAAATCAAAGTCTCAAGTGGTTGGATATTTACAAGAGCCAAACAACCCAGTTTTTGTCTGTCCTTAAAAATCACAGATACATTTGGGAACTATCTCTCTCAGCATTTGTGCATTTCCATCTAGGATGCTCAAATTTTTTTTCAGATCCAAACTTGAGTTTTCACTCTCCCACTTTTCTCGTAAACAAAAAAGATAAATGGCATAACATAATGAAAATTTCAGAGTTCATGTATGCAAAAAAAATTTAAAAATTATTTCACGCACTAATAACGACCTCCAAGGTTTTGTTATCCATGTTTGGGAAATTCCATTAGTACAACACCTAATAATAAGCTTGGTGGAATTTTATAGGAAAGGGACTTGTAACTGATCCTATCATGCTTTAAATGTGGTGGATATGCATGCCAGAAATAAGTTGAGGATGCAAGTGGAACTAATGATTCAAAATTTTCAAGGAGTGGAAAAAACCAAATTCTCAGGTGGTTGGATATTTACAACTGCAAAACAACACACTTTTTGCCTATCGTAAAAAATCACAGAGACTTTTGGAACTATCTCTCTCAGCATTTGTGCATTTCCATCTTGGATGCTCCAATTTGCTTTCAGATCCAAACTTGAGTTTTTTGTCTCCCATTTTTCTCTTAATCAAAAAAGATATAAGGCATAACAAAATGAAAATTTAAGAGTTCATGTATGCAAAAAAAATTTGAAAATTATTTCACGCACTAAAAATGAACTGCGAGGATTTGTTATCCGTGTTTGGGAAATTGCACTAGTACATCCCCTAATAATAAGCTTGGTGGAATTTTATAGGAAAGGGACTTCTAACTGATGCTAATATGTTTTAAAGTTGGTGGATATGCATGCCAGAAACATGTTGAGGATGCAAGTGGACCTAATGATCCTAAAATTTTAAGGAGTGAAAAAAATGAAATTCTCAAGTGGTTGGATATTTACCAGAGCCATACAACCCTCCTTTTGCCTATCCTTAAAAATTACAGATACTTTTTGGAACTATCTCGCTCAGTATTTGTCCATTTCCATCTTGGATACTCCAATTTGTGTACAAATCCAAACTTGAGTTTTCACACTCCCATTTTTTTCTTAAACAAAAAAGATACAAGGCAAAACAAAATGAAAATTTTAGAGTTCATGTATGCAAAAATAATTTGCAAATTATTTCACGCCTAAAAATGAACTCCAACGTTTTGTTATCCATGTTTGTGAAATTCCACTAGTACAACCCCTAAAAATAAGCTTGGTGGAATTTTATCGGAAAGGGACTTCTAACTGATCCTAACATGCTTTAAATGTGGTGGATATGCATGCCAGAAACATGTTGAGGACGCAAGTGGACCTAATGATTCGAAATTTTCAAGGAGTGGAAAAAATCAAATTCTCAAGTGGTTAGATATTTACAAGAGCCAAACAACCCACTTTTTGCCTTACCTTTAAAATCACAGATATTTTTGGAAGTATCACTCTCAGTATTTGTGCATTTCCATCTTGGATGCTCCTATTTGTTTTTTGATCCAAACTTATGTTTTCACTCTCACATTTTTCTCGTAAATAAAAAAGATATAAAACGTAAAAAAATGAAAATTTCAGAGTTCTTGTATGCAAAAAAAATTTGAAAATTATTTCACGCACTAAAATGAACTCCAAGGATTTGTTATCCATGTTTGGGAAATTCCACTAGTACAACCCCTAATAATAAGCTTACTGAATTTTATAGGAAAGGGACTTCTAACTGATCCTAACATGCTTTAAATGTGGTGGATATGCATGCCAGAAACATGTTGAGGATGCAAGTAGACCTAATGATCCTAAAATTTCAAGGAGTTAAAAAAATCAAATTCTCAAGAGGTTGGATATTTACCAGAGCAAAACAACCCACTTTTTGCCTATCCTAAAAAATCACAGATACTTTTCGGAACTATCTCTCTCAGCATTTGTGCATTTCCATATTGGATGCTCAAATTTGTTTTCAGATCCACACTTGAGTTTTCAGTCACCCATTTTTCTCGTAAACAAAAAAGATATAAGGCATATTAAAATAAAAAGTTATGAGTTCATGCATGCAAAAAAAAATTAGAAAATTATTTCACACACTGAAAATGAACTCCAAGGTTTTGGTGTCCATGTTTGGGAAATTCCACTAGTACAACCCTTAATAATAAGCTTGGTGGAATTTTATAGGAAAGGGACCTCTAACTGATCCTAACATGCTTTAAATGTGGTGGATATGCATGCCAGAAACATGTTGAGGATGCAAGTGGACCTAATGATTCAAAAATTTCAAGGAGTGGAAAAAATCAAATTCCAAAGTGGTTGGATATTTACAAGAGCCAAACAACCCACTTTTTGCCTATCGTTGAAAATCACAGAGACTTTTGGAACTATCTCTCTCAGCATATGTGCATTTCCATCTTGGATGCTCCAATTTGCTCTCAGATCCAATCTTGAGTTTTCAGTCTCCTATTTTTCTCGTAAACAAAAAAAATATAAGGCATAACAAAAAGAAAATTTAAGAGTTCATGTATGCAAAAAAAAATTGAAAATTTTTTCACACTCTAAAAATGAACTCCAACGTTTTCTTATCCATGTTTGGGAAATTCCACTTGTACAACCCCTAATAATAAGCTTGGTGGAATTTTATAGAAAAGGGAATTCTAACTGATCCTAACATTCTTTAAATGTGGTGGATATGCAAGCCAGAAACATGTTGAGGATTCAAGTGGACCTAATGATCAAAAAATTTCAAGGAGTGGAAAAATTCAAATTCTCAAGTGGATGGATGCGAGAGCCAAACAACCCACTTTTTGTCTGTCCTTAAAAATCACAGATACTTTTTGGAACTATCTCTCTCAGCATTTGTGCATTTCCATCTAGGACGCTCAAATTTGTTTTCAGATCCAAACTTGAGTTTTCACTCTCCCACTTTTCTCGTAAATAAAAAAGCTTTAAGGCATAACAAAATGAAAATTTAAGAGTTCAAATATGCAAAAAAAATAGAAAATCATTTAACGCACTAAAAATGAACTCCAAGGTTTTGGTGTCCATGTTTGGGAAATTCCACTAGTACAACCCCTAATAATAAGCTTGGTGGAATTTTATTGTAAAGGGACCTCTAACTGATCCTAACATGCTTTAAATGTGGTGGATATGCATGCCAGAAACATGTTGAGGATGCAAGTGGACCAAATGATTCAAAAATTTGGAGTGGAAAAATCAAATTCTCAAGTGGTTGGATATTTACAAGAGCCAAACAACCCACTTTTCGCCTATCGTTAAAAATCACAGAGACTTTTGGAACTATCTCTCTCAGCATATGTGCATTTTCATCTTGGATGCTCCAATTTGCTCTCAGATCCAAACTTGAGTTTTCAGACTCCCATTTTTCTCGTAAACAAAAAAGATATAAGGCAAAAAAAATGAAAATTTAAGAGTTCATGTATGCAAAAAAAAATTGAAAATTATTTAACGCACTAAAAATGAACTCTGAGGATTTGTTATCCATGTTTGGGAAATTGCACTAGTACATCCCCTAATAATAAGCTTGGTAGAATTTTATAGGAAAGGGACTTCTAACTGATCCTAACTTGCTTTAAATGTGGTGGATATGCATGCTAGAAACATGTTGAGGATGCAAGTGGACCTAATGATCCAAACAACCCAATTTTTGTCTATCCTTAAAAATCATAGATACTTTTGGGAACTATCTCTCTCAGCATTTGTGCATTTCCATCTTGGATGCTCAAATCTATTTTCAAATCCACACTTGAGTTTTCACTCTCCCATTTTTCATGTAAACAAAAAAGATATAGGCATAACAAAATGAAAATTTTAGAGTTCATGTATGCAAAAAAAATTTGAAAATTATTTCACACACTAAAAATGAACTCCAAAGTTTTGTTATCCATGTTTGGGAAATTCAATTAGTACAACCCCTAGTAATAAGCTGAGTGTTATTTTATAGGAAAAGGGACTTCTAACCGATCCTAACATGCTTTAAATGTGGTGGATATGCAAGGCAGAAACATGTTGAGGATTCAAGTGGACCTAATAATCCAAAAAATTCATGGAATGGAAAAAATCAAAGTCTCAAGTGGTTGGATATTTACCAGAGCCAAACAACCCACCATTTGCCTGTCCTTAAAAATCACAGATACTTTATGGAACGATCTCGCTCAGCAATTGTGCATTTCCATCTTGGATGCTCGAATTTGTGTTCAGATCCAAACTTGAGATTTGACTCTCCCATTTTTTTCGTAAAAAAAAAAGATATAAGGCATAACAAAAAGAAAATTTAAGAGTTCATGTATGCAAAAAAAATTTGAAAATTATTTCACGCACTAAAAATGAACTCCAACGTTTTCTTATCCATGTTTGGGAAATTCCACTAGTACAACCCCTAATAATAAGCTTGGTGGAATTTTATTGGAAAGGGACCTCTAACTGATCCTAACATGCTTTAAATGTGGTGGATAAGCATGCCAGAAACATGTTGAGGATGCAAGTGGACCTAATGATTCAAAAATTTCAAGCAGTGGAAAAAATCAAATTCTCAAAGTGGTTGGACATTTACAAGAGCCAAGCAACCCACTTTTTGCCTATCGTTAAAAATCACATAGACTTTTGGAACTATCTCTCTCAACATTTGTGCATTTCCATCTTGGATGCTCCAATTTGTTTTCAGATCCAAACTTAAGTTTTCAGTCTCCCATTTTTCTCGTACACAAAAAAGATATAAGGCATAACAAAATGAAAATTTAACATTTCATGTATGCAAAAAAAAATTGAAAATTATTTCACGCACTAAAAATGAACTCCGAGGATTTGTTATCCATGTTTGGGAAATTCCACTAGTACAACCCCTAATAATAAGATTGGTGGAATTTTATAGGAAAGGGACTTCTAACTGATCCTAACATGCTTTAAATGTGGGGGATATGCATGCCAGAAACATGTTGAGGATGAAGTGAATGTAATGATCCTAAAATTTCAAGGAGTGGAAAAAATCAAATTCTCAAGTGGTTGGATATTTTACCAGAGCCAAACAACCCACTTTTTGCCCAACCTAAAAAATCACAGATACTTTTGGGAACTATCTCTCTCAGCATTTGTGCATTTCCATCTTGGATGCTCCAATTTGTTTTCAGATCCACACTTGAGTTTTCACTCTCCCATTTTTCATGTAAACAAAAAAGATATAGGGATAACAAAATGAAAATTTTAGAGTTCATGTATGAAAAACAAATTTGAAAATTATTTCACGCACTAAAAATGAACTCCAAAATTTTGTTATCCATCTTTTGGAAATTCCACTAGTACAACCCCGAATAATAAACTTGGTGTTATTTTATAGGAAAGGGACTTCTAACTAATCCTAATATGCTTTAAATGTGGTGGATATGCAACCCAGAAACATGTTGAGGATTCAAGTGGGCCTAATGATCCAAAAGTTTCAAGGAGTGGTAAAAATCAAATTCTCAAGTGGTTGCATATTGACCAGAGCCAAACAACCCATTTTTGTCTGTCCTTAAAAATCACAGATACTTTTTGGAACTATCTCTCTCAGCATTTGTGCATTTCCATCTAGGACGTTCAAATTTTTTTTCAGATCAAAAGTTGAGTTTTCACTCTCCCACTATTCTAGTAAATAAAAAAGATATAAGGAATAACAAAATGAAAATTTAAGAGTTCATGTATGCAAAAAAAATTAGAAAATCATTTCACGCACTAAAAATTAACGCCAAGGTTTTGGTGACCATGTTTGGGAAGTTCCACTTTTACAACCCCTAAAAATAAGCTTGGTGGAATTTTATTGGAAGGGGACCTCTAACTTATCCTAACATGCTTTAAATGTGGTGGATATGCATGCCAGAAACATGTTGAGGATGCAAGTGGACCTAATGATCCAAAAATTTCAAGGAGTCAAAAAAACCAAATTCTCAAGTGGTTGAATATTTACTAGAGTTAAACAACCCAGTTTTTGCCTTTCCTAAAAAATCACAGATAATTTTTGGAACTATCACTCTCAGCATTTGTGCATTTCCATCTTTGATGCTTAAATTTGTTTTCAGATCCACACTTGAGTTTTCACTCTCCCATTTTTCTCCTAAACAAAAAAGATATAGGGCATGACAATATGAAAATTTTAGAGTTCATGTATGCAAAAAAATTGAAATTTATTTCACGCACCAAAAATGAACTCCAAGGTTTTGTTATCCATGTTTGGGAAATTCCAGGAGTTTAACCCCTATTAATAAGCTTGGTGTTATTTTATAGGAAAGGGACTTCTAACCGATCCTAACATGCTTTAAATCTGGTGGATATGCAAGCCAAAAACATGTTGAGGATTCAAGTGGACCTAATGATCCAAAACTTTCAAGGAGTGGAAAAAATCAAAGTCTCAAGTGGTTGGATATTTACCTGAGCTAAACAACCCACTTTTTGTCTGTCCTTAAAAATCACAGATACTTTTGGGAACTATCTCTCTCAGCATTTGTGCATTTCCATCTAGGATGCTCAAATTTGTTTTTAGATCCAAACTTGAGTTTTCACTCTCCCACTTTTCTCGTAAACAAAAAAGATATATGACATAACAAAATGAAAATTTCAGAGTTCATGTATGCAAAAAAAATTTGAAAATTATTTCATGCACTAAAAATGAACTCCAAGGTTTTGTTATCCATGTTTGGGAAATTCCACTAGTACAACCCCTAATAATAAGCTTGGTGGAATTTTATAGGAAAGGGAATTCTAACCGATCCTAACATGCTTTAAATGTGGTGGATATGCATGCCAGAAACATGTTGAGGATGCAAGTGGACCGAATGATCCTAAAATTTCAAGGAGTTAAAAAATCAAATTCTCAAGAGGTTGGATATTTACCAGAGCCAAACAACCCACTTTTTTCCTATCCAAAAAAATCACAGATACTTTTTGGAACTATCTGTCTCAGCATTTGTGCATTTCCATCTAGGATACTCAAATTTGTTTTCAGATCCAAACTTGAGCTTTCACTCTCCCACTCTTTTCGTAAACAAAAAAAATATATGGCATAACAAAATGAAAATTTCAGAGTTCATGTATGCAAAAAAAATTTGAATTATTTCACACACTAAAAATGAACTCCAAGGTTTTGTTATCATGTTTGGGAAATTCCATGAGTACAACCCCTGATAATAAGCTTGGTGGAATTTTAAAGGAAAGGGAATTCTAACTGATCCTAACATGCTTTAAATGTGGTGGATATGCATGCCTGAAACATGTTGAGGATGCAAGTGGACCTAATGATCCAAAAATTTCAAGGAGTGGAAAAAATCTAATTCTCAAGTGGTTGGATATTTACTAGAGCCAAACAACCCACTTTTTGCCTATCCTTAAAAATCACAGATAGTTTTTGGGACTATCTCTCTCAGCGTTTGTGCATTTCCATCAAGAATTCTCAAATTTGTTTTTAGATCCAAACTTGAGTTTTCAGTCTCCCATTTTTCTCGTCAACAAAAAAGATATACGGCATCACAAAATGAATATTTAAGAGTTCTTGTATGCAAAAAAAATTAGAAAATTATTTCACGCTCTAAAAATGAACTCCAATGTTTTGGTGTCCATGTTTGGGAAATTCCACTAGTACAGTGCCTAATAATAAGATTGGTGGAATTTTATAGGAAAGGGTCCTCTAACTGATCCTAACATGCTTTAAATGTGGTGGATATGCATGCCAGAAACATGTTGAGGATGCAAGTGGACCTAATGATTCAAAAATTTCAAGGAGTGGAAAAAATCAAATTCTCAAGTGGTTGAATATTTACAAGAGCCAAACAACACACTTTTTGCCTATCGTTAAAAATCACAGAGACTTTTGGAACTATCTCTCTCAGCATTTGTGCATTTCCATCTTGGATGCTCCAATTTACTTTCAGATCCAAACTTGAGTATTCTGTCTCCCATTTTTCTCGTAAACAAAAAAGATGTAAGGCATAACCAAATGAAAATTTAAGAGTTCATTTATGCAAAAAAACATTGAAAATTATTTCACGCACTAAAAATGAACTCCGAGGATTTGTTATCAATGTTTGGGAAATTGCACTAGTACATCCCCTAATAATAAGCATGGTGGAATTTTATAGGAAAATGACTTCTAACTTATCCTAACATGCTTTAAATGTCGTGGATATGCATGCCGGAAACATGTTGAGGATGCAAGTGGACCTGTTGATCGTAAAATTTCAAGCAGTGGAAAAAATCTAATTCTCAAGAGGTTGGATATTTTCCAGAGCCAAACAACCCACTTTTTGCCTATCCTAAAAAATCACAGATACTTTTTTGAACTATCTCTCTCAGCATTTGTGCGTTTCCATCTTGGATGCTCAAATCTATTTTAAGATCCACACTTGAGTTTTGACTCTCCCAATTTTCATGTAAACGAAAAAGATATAGGCATAACAAAATGAAAATTTTAGAGTTCATGTATGCAAAAAAAATTTGAAAATTATTTCACGCACTAAAAATGAACTCCAAAGTTTTGTTATCCAGGTTTGGAAAATTCAAATAGTACAACCCCTAATAATAAGTTTGGGGTTATTTTATAGGAAAGGGACTTCTAACCGATCCTAACATGCTTTAAAAGTGGTGGATATGCTAGCCAGAAACATGTTGAGGATTCAAGTGGACCTAATGATCCAAAAATTTCAAGGAGTGGAAAAAATAAAATTCTCAAGTGGTTGGATATTTACCAGAGCCAAACAACCCACTTTTTGTCTGTCATTAAAAATCCCAGATACTTTTTGGAACTATCTCTCTCAGCATTTGTGCATTTCCATCCAGGACGCTCAAATTTGTTTTCAGATCCAAACTTGAGTTTTCACTCTCCCACTTTTCTCGTAAATAAAAAAGATATAAGGCATAACAAAATGAAAATTTAAGAGTTCATGTATGCAAAAAAAATTAGAAAATCATTACACGCACTAAAAATGAACTCCAAGGTTTTGGTGTCCTTGTTTGGGAAATTCCACTAGTACAACCCCTAATAATAAGCTTGGTGTTATTTTGTAGGGAAGGGACTTCTAACCGATCCTAACATGCTTTAAATGTGGTGGATATGCAAGCCAGAAATATGTTGAGGATGCAAGTGGACCTAATGATTCAAATATTTCAAGGAGTGGAAAAAATCAAATTCTCAAGTGGTTGGATATTTACAAAAGCCAAACAACCCACTTTTTGCCTATCGTTAAAAATCACAGATACTTTTGAAACTATCTCTCTCAGCAAATTTGCATTTCCATCTTGGATTGTCCAATTTGCTCTCAAATCCAAACTTGAGTTTTCAGTCTCCCATTTTTGTCGTAAACAAAAAAGAAATAAGGCATAACAAAATCAAAATTTAAGACTTCATGTATGCAAAAAAAAAATTGAAAATTATTTCACGCACTAAAAATGAACTCCGAGGATTTGTTATCGATGTTTGGGAAATTGCACTAGTACAACCCCAAATAATAAGCTTGGTTGAATTTTATAAGAAAGGGAATTCTAACTGATCCTAACATGCTTTAAATGTGGTGAATATGCAAGCCACAAAAATGTTGAGGATTCAAGTGGACCAAATGATCCTAATATTTCAAGGAGTGGAAAAAATCAAATTCTCAAGTGGTTGGATATTTACCGGAGCCAAACAACCCACTTTTTGTCTGTCCTTAAAAATCACAGATACTTTTTGGAACTATCTCTCTCAGCATTTGTGCATTTCCATCTAGGACTCTCAAATTTGTTTTCAGATCAAAACTTGAGTTTTCACTCTCCCACTTTTCTCGTAAATAAAAAAGATATAAGGCATAACAAAATGAAAATTTTAGAGTTCATGTATGCAAAAAAAATTAGAAAATCATTTCACGCACTAAAAATGAACTCCATGGTTTTGGTGTCCATGTTTCGGAAATTCCACTAGTACAACACCTAATAATAAGCTTGGTGGAATTTTATTGGAAGGGGACCTCTAACTGATCCTAACATCCTTTAAATGTGGTGGATATGCATGCCAGAAACATGTTGAGGATGCAAGTGGACCTAATGATCCAAAAATTTCAAGGAGTGGAAAAAATCAAATTCTCAAATGGTTGAATATTTACCAGAGCCAAACAACCCACTTTTTGCCTATCCTAAAAAATCACAGATACTTTTTGGAACTATCTCTCTCAGCATTTGTGCATTTCCAACTTGGATGCTCAAATTTTTTTTTAGATCCACACTGGAGTTTTCACTCTCCCATTTATCATGTAAACATAAAAGATATAGGCATAACAAAATGAAAATTTTAGAGTTCATGTATGCAAAAAAATTTTGAAAATTATTTCACGCACTAAAAATGATCTCCAATGTTTAGTTATCCATGTTTGGGAAATTCCACTAGTACAACCCCAAATAATATGCTTGGTTGAATTTTATCAGAAAGGGAATTCTAACTGATACTAACATGCTTTAAATGTGGTGGATAAGCAAGCCAAAAACATGTTGAGGATTCAAGTGGACCTAATGATCCAAAAATTTCAAGGAGTGGAAAAAATCAAAGTCTCAAGTGGTTGGATATTTACCAGAGCCAAACAACCCACTTTTTGTCTGTGCTAAAAAATTACAGATACTTTTTGTAACTATCGGTCTCAGCATTTGTGCATTTCCATCTAGGATGCTCAAATTTGTTTTCAGATCCAAACTTGAGTTTTCACTCTCACACGTTTCTCGTAAGCAAAAAAGATATATCGCATAAAAAAATGAAACTTTCAGAGTTCTTGTATGCAAAAAAAAATTGAAAATTATTTAACGCACTAAAAATGAACTCCAATGCTTTGTTATCCATGTTTGGAAAGTTCCACCAGAACAACCCCTAATAATAATCTTGGTGGAATTTTATTGGAAAGGGAATTCTAACCGATCCTAACATGCTTTAAATGTGGTGGATATGCATGCCAGAAACATGTTGAGGATGCAAGTGGACCTAATGATCAAAAACTTTCAAGGAGTGGAAAAAAATAAATTCTCAAGTGGTTGAATATTTACCAGACCCAAACAACCCACTTTTTGCCAATCCTTAAAAATCACAGATACTTTTGGGAACTATCACTCTCAGCATTTGTGCATTTCCATCTTGGATGCTCAATTTTTTTGTTCAGATCCACCCTGGATTTTTCACTCTCCCATTTTTCATGTAAACAAAAAATATATAGGCAAAACAAAATCAAAATTTTAGAGTTCATGTATGCCAAAAAAGTTTGAATATTATTTCTCGCACTAAAAATTATCTCCTAAGTTTTGTTATCCATGTTTGGAAAATTCCACTAGTACAACCCCTAATAATAAGCTTGGTGTTACTCTATAGGAAAGGGACTTCTAACCGATCCTAACATGCTTTAAATGTGGTGGATATGCAAGCCAGAAACATGTTGAGGATTAAAGTGGACCTAATGATCCAAAAATTTCAAGGAGTGGTAAAAGTCAAATTCTCAAGTGGTTGGATATTTACCAGAGCCAAATAACCCACTTTTTGTCTGTCCTTAAAAATCACAGATACTTTTGGGAACTATCTCTTTCAGCATTTGTGCATTTCCATCTAGGATGCTCAAATTTGCTTTCAGATCCAAACTTGAATTTTCACTCTGCCACTTTACTCGTAAATAAAAAAGATATAAGGCATAACAAAATGAAAATTTTAGAGTACATGTATGCAAAAAAACTTTGAAATTATTTCACGCACTAAAAATGAACTCCAAGGTTTTGTTATCCATGTTTGGGAAATTCCACTAGTACAACCCCAAATAATAAGCTTGGTGGAATTTTATAGGAAAGGGAATTCTAACTGATGCTAACATGCTTTAAATGTGGTGGATATGCATGCCAGAAACATGTTGAGGACGCAAGTCGACCTAATGATCCAAAAATTTCCAGGAGTGGAAAAAATCAAATTCTCAAGTGGTTGGATATTTACAAGAGCCAAACAACCCACTTTTTGCCTATCGTTAAAAATCACAGAGATATTTGGAACTATCTCTCTCAGCATATCTGCATTTCCATCTTGGATGGTCCAATTTGCTTTCAGATCCAAACTTGAGTTTTCAGTCTCCCATTTTTGTCGTAAACAAAAAAGAAATAAGGCATAACAAAATGAAAATTTAAGAGTTCATGTATGCAAAAAAAATTGAAAATTATTTCACGCACTAAAAATGAACTCCGAGGATTTGTTATCCATTTTTTGGAAATTGCACTAGTACATCCCCTAATACTAAGCTTGGTGGAATTTTATAGGAAACATACTTCTAACTGATCCAAACATGCATTATATGTGGTGGATATGCATGCTAGAAACATGTTGAGGATGCAAGTGGACCTAATGATCATAAAATTTCAAGGAGTGGATAAAACCAAATTCTCAAGTGGTTAGATATTTACCAGAGCCAAACAACCCACCTTTTGCCTATCCTTAAAAATCACAGATACTGTATGGAACGATCTCGCTCAGCATTTGTGCATTTCCATCTTGGGTGCTCCAATTTGTGTTCAGATCCAAACTTGAATCTTGACTCTCCCATATTTTTCGTAAACAAAAAAGATATAAGGCATAACAAAATGAAAATTTTAGAGTTCATACATGCAAAAAATATTTGAAATTTATTTCACGCACTACAAATGAACTCCAACGTTTTGTTATCCATGTTTGGGAAATTCCACTAGTACAACCCCAAATAATAAGCTTGGTTGAATTTTATAAGAAAGGGAATTCTAACTGATCCTAACATGCTTTAAATGTGGTGAATATGCAAGCCAGAAACATGTTGAGGATTCAAGTGGACCTAATGATCCTAAAATTTCAAGGAGTGGAAAAAATGAAATTCGCAAGTGGTCGGATATTTACTAGAGCCAAACAACCCACTTTTTGTCTGTCCTTAAAAATCACAGATACTTTTTGGAACTATCTCTCTCAGCATTTGTGCATTTCCATCTAGGACTCTCAAATTTGTTTTCAAATCAAAACTTGAGTTTTCACTCTCCCACTTTTCTCGTAAATAAAAAAGATATAAGGCATAACAAAATGAAAATTTAAGAGTTCATGTATGCAAAAAAAATTAGAAAATCAATGCATGCACTAAAAATGAACTCCAAGGTTTTGGTGTCCATGATTGGGAAATTCCACTAGTACAACCCCTAATAATAAGCTTGGAGAAATTTTATTGGAAGGGGACCTCTAACTGATCCTAACATGTTTTAAATGTGGTGGATATGCATGCCAGAAACATGTTGAGGATGGAAGTTGACCTAATGATTCAGAAATTTCTAGGAGTGGAAAAAAACAAATTCTCAAGTGGTTGAATATTTACCAGAGCCAAACAACCCACTTTTTGCCTATCCTTAAAAATCACAGATACTTTTTGGAACTATCACTCTCAGCATTTGTGCATTTCCATATTGGATGATCAAATTTTTTGTTCTGATCCACACTGGAGTTTTTACTCTCCCTTTTTTCATGTAAACAAAGAAGATATAGGCATAACAAAATCCAAATTTTAGAGTTCATGTATGCAAAAAAAATTTTAAAATTATTTCACGCACTAAAAATGAACTCCAAAGTTTTGTTATCCATGTTTGGAAAATTCCACTAGTACAACCCCTAATAATAAGCTTGGTGTTATTCTACAGGAAAGGGACTTCTAACCGATCCTAACAAGCTTTAAATGTGGTGGATATGCAAGCTAGAAACATGTTGAGGATTAAAGTGGACCTACTGATCCAAAAATTTCAAGGAGTGGAAAAAATCAAATTCTCAAGTGGTTGGATATTTACCAGAGCCAAACAACCCACTTTTTGTCTGTCCTTAAAAATCACATATGCTTTTGGGAACTATCTCTCTCAGCATTTTCTGCATTTCCATCTAGGATGCTCAAATTTGCTTTCAGATCCAAACTTGAATTTTTACTCTGCCACTTTACTCATAAATAAAAAAGATATAAGGCATAACAAAATGAAAATTTTAGAGTACATGTATGCAAAAAAACTTTGAAAATTATTTCACTCACTAAAAATGAACTCCATGGTTTTGTTATCCATGTTTGGGAAATTCTACTAGTACAACCCCTAATAATAAGCTTGGTGGAATTTTATAAGAAAGGGAATTCTAACTGATGCTAACATGCTTTAAATGTGGTGGGCATGCTAGAAATATGTTGAGGATGCAAGTCGACCTTATGATCCAAAAATTTCCAGGAGTGGAAAAAATCAAATTCTCAAGTGGTTGGATATTTACAAGAGCCAAACAACCCACATTTTGCCTATCGTTAAAAATCACAGAGACATTTGGAACTATCTCTCTCAGCATATTTGCATTTCCATCTAGGATGCTCAAATTTGCTTTCAGATCCAAACTTGAATTTTTACTCTGCCACTTTACTCTTAAATAAAAAAGATATAAGGCATAACAAAATGAAAATTTTAGAGTACATGTATGCAAAAAAACTTTGAAAATTATTTCACGCACTAAAAATGAACTCCAAGGTTTTGTTATCCATGTTTGGGAAATTCTACTAGTACAACCCCTAATAATAAGCTTGGTGGAATTTTATAAGAAAGGGAATTCTAACTGATGCTAACATGCTTTAAATGTGGTGGATATGCATGCCAGAAACATGTTGAGGATGCAAGTCGACCTTATGATCCAAAAATTTCCAGGAGTGGAAAAAATCAAATTCTCAAGTGGTTGGATATTTACAAGAGCCAAACAACCCACATTTTGCCTATCGTTAAAAATCACAGAGACATTTGGAACTATCTCTCTCAGCATATTTGCTTTTCCATCTTGAATGGTCCAATTTGCTCTCAGATCCAAACTTGAGTTTGCAGTCTCCCATTTTTGTCGTAAACAAAAAAGAAAAAGGCATAACAAAATGAAAATTTAAGAGTTCATGTATGCAAAAAAAATTTGAAAATTATTTCACGCACTAAAAATGAACTCCGAGGATTTGTTATCCATGTTTGGGAAATTGCACTAGTACATCCCCTAATACTAGGCTTGGTGGAATTTTATAGGAAACGGACTTCTAACTTATCCAAACATGCATTATATGTGGTGGATATGCATGCTAGAAACATGTTGAGGATGCAAGTGGACCTAATGATCATAAAATTTCAAGGAGTGGATAAAACCAAATTCTCAAGTGGTTGGATATTTACCAGAGCCAAACAACCCACCTTTTGCCTATCCTTAAAAATCACAGATACTGTATGGAACGATCTCGCTCAGCATTTGTGCATTTCCATCTTGGGTGCTCCAATTTGTGTTCAGATCCAAACTTGAGTCTTGACTCTCCCATTTTTTTCGTAAACAAAAAAGATATAAGGCATAACAAAATGAAAATTTTAGAGTTCATGCATGCAAAAAATATTTGAAAATTATTTCACGCACTACAAATGAACTTCAACGTTTTGTTATCCATGTTTGGGAAATTCCACTAGTACAACCCCAAATAATAAGCTTGGCTGAATTTTATAAGAAAGGGAATTCTAACTGATCCTAACATGCTTTAAATGTGGTGGATATGCAAGCCAGAAACATGTTGAGGATTCAAGTGGACCTAATGATCCTAAAATTTCAAGGAGTGGAAAAAATGAAATTCTCAAGTGGTTGGATATTTACTAGAGCCAAACAACCCACTTTTTGTCTGTCCTTAAAAATCACAGATACTTTTTGGAACTATCTCTCTCAGCATTTGTGCATTTCCATCTAGGACTCTCAAATTTGTTTTCAAATCAAAACTTGAGTTTTCACTCTCCCACTTTTCTCGTAAATAAAAAAGATATAAGGCGTAACAAAATGAAAATTTAAGAGTTCGTGTATGCAAAAAAAATTAGAAAATCAATGCACGCACTAAAAATGAACTCCAAGGTTTTGGTGTCCATGATTGGGAAATTCCACTAGTACAACCCCTAATAATAAGCTTGGAGGAATTTTATTGGAAGGGGACCTCTAACTGATCCTAACATGCTTTAAATGTGGTGGATATGCATGCCAGAAACATGTTGAGGATGGAAGTTGACCTAATGATTCAGAAATTTCTAGGAGTGGAAAAAAACAAATTCTCAAGTGGTTGAATATTTACCAAAGCCAAACAACCCACTTTTTGCCTATCCTTAAAAATCGCAGATACTTTTTGGAACTATCACTCTCAGCATTTGTGCATTTCCATCTTGGATGCTCAAATTTTTTGTTCTGATCCACACTGGAGTTTTTACTCTCCCATTTTTCATGTAAACAAAAAAGATATAGGCATAACAAAATCAAAATTTTAGAGTTCATGTATGCAAAAAAATTTTAAAAATTATTTCACGCACTAAAAATGAACTCCAAAGTTTTGTTATCCATGTTTGGAAAATTCCACTAGTACAACCCCTAATAATAAGCTTGGTGTTATTCTATAGGAAAGGGACTTCTATCCAATCCTAACATGCTTTAAATGTCGTGGATAAGCAAGCCAGAAACATGTTGAGGATTAAAGTGGACCTAATGATCCAAAAATTTCAAGGAGTGGAAAAAATCAAATTCTCAAGTGGTTGGATATCTACCAGAGCCAAACAACCCACTTTTTGTCCGTCCTTAAAAATCACATATGCTTTTGGGAACTATCTCCCTCAGCATTTGTGCATTTTCATCTAGGATGCTCAAATTTGCTTTCAGATCCAAACTTGAATTTTTACTCTGCCACTTTACTCGTAAATAAAAAAGATATAAGGCATAACAAAATGAAAATTTTAGAGTACATGTATGCAAAAAAACTTTGAAAATTATTTCACGCACTAAAAATGAACTCCAAGGTTTTGTTATCCATGTTTGGGAAATTCCACTAGTATAACCCCTAATAATAAGTTTGGTGGAATTTTATAGGAAAGGGAATTCTAACTGAAGCTAACATGCTTTAAATGTGGTGGATATGCATGCCAGAAACAAAAATTTCCAGGAGTGGAAAAAATCAAATTCTCAAGTGGTTGGATATTTACAAGAGCCAAACAACCCACTTTTTGCCTATCGTTAAAAATCACAGAGACATTTGGAACTATCTCTCTCAGCAGATTTGCATTTCCATCTTCGATGGTTCAATTTGCACTCAGATCCAAACTTGAGTTTTCAGTCTCCCATTTTTGTCGTAAACCAAAAAGAAATAAGGCATAACAAAATGAAAATTTAAGAGTTCATGTATGCAAAAAAATTTTGAAAATTATTTCACGCATTAAAAATGAACTCCGAGGATTTGTTATCCATGTTTGGGAAATTGCATTAGTACATCCCCTAATACTAAGCTTGGCGGAATTTTATGGGAAACGGACTTCTAACTGATCCAAACATGCATTATATGTGGTGGATATGCATGCTAGAAACATGTTGAGGATGCAAGTGGACCTAATGATCATAAAATTTCAAGGAGTGGATAAAACCAAATTCTCAAGTGGTTGGATATTTACCAGAACCAAACAACCCACCTTTTGCCTATCCTTAAAAATCACAGATATTGTATGGAACGATCTCGCTCAGCATTTGTGCATTTCCATCTTGGATGCTCCAATTTGTGTTCAGATCCAAACTTGAGTTTTGACTCTCCCATTTTTTTCGTAAACAAAAAAGATTTAAGGCATAACAAAATGAAAATTTTAGAGTTCATGCATGCAAAAAAATTTGAAAATTATTTCACGCACTACATATGAACTCCAACGTTTTGTTATCCATGTTTGGGAAATTCCACTAGTACAACCCCAAATAATAAGCTTGGTTGAATTTTATAAGAAAGGGAATTCTAACTGATCCTAACATGCTTTAAATGTGGTGGATATGCAAGCCAGAAACATGTTGAGGATTCAAGTGGACCTAATGATCCTAAAATTTCAAGGAGTGGAAAAAATGAAATTCTCAAGTGGTTGGATATTTACTAGAGCCAAACAACCCACTTTTTGTCTGTCCTTAAAAATCACAGATACTTTTTGGAACTATCTCTCTCAGCATTTGTGCATTTCCATCTTGGACTCTCAAATTTGTTTTCAAATCAAAACTTGAGTTTTCACTCTCCCACTTTTCTCGTAAATAAAAAAGATATAAGGCATAACAAAATGAAAATTTAAGAGTTCATGTATGCAAAAAAAAATTAGAAAATCAATGCACGCACTAAAAATGAACTCCAAGGTTTTGGTGTCCATGATTGGGAAATTCCACTAGTACAACCCCTAATAATAAGCTTGGAGGAATTTTATTGGAAGGGGACCTCTAACTGATCCTAAGATGCTTTAAATGTGGTGGATATGCATGCCAGAAACATGTTGAGGATGGAAGTTGACCTAAGGATTCAGAAATTTCTAGGAGTGGTAAAAAACAAATTCTCAAGTGGTTGAATATTTACCAGAGCCAAACAACCCACTTTTTGCCTATCCTTAAAAATCACAGAAACTTTTTGAACTATCACTCTCAGCATTTGTGCATTTCCATCTTGGATGCTTAAATTTTTTGTTCTGATCCACACTGGAGTTTTTACTCTCCTATTTTTCATGTAAACAAAAAAAATATATGCAGAACAAAATGAAAATTTTAGAGTTCATGTATGCAAAAAAATTTTAAAAATTATTTCACGCACTAAAAATGAACTCCAATGTTTTGTTATCCATGTTTGGAAAATTCCACTAGTACAACCCCTAATAATAAGCTTGGTGTTATTCTATAGGAAAGGGACTTCTAACCGATCCTAACATGCTTTAAATGTGGTGGATATGCAAGCCAGAAACATGTTGAGGATTAAAGTGGACCCAATGATCCAAAAATTTCAAGGAGTGGAAAAAATCAAATTCTCAAGTGGTTGGATATTTACCAGAGCCAAACAACCCACTTTTTGTCTGTCCTTAAAAATCACATATGCTTTTGGGAACTGTCTCTCTCAGCATTTGTGCATTTCCATCTAGGATGCTCAAATTTTTTTTCAGATCCAAACTTGAATTTTTACTCTGCCACTTTACTCGTAAATAAAAAAGATATAAGGCATAACAAAATGAAAATTTCAGAGTACATGTATGCAAAAAAAAATTGAAAATTATTTCACGTACTAAAAATGAACTCCAAGGTTTTGTTATCCATGTTTGGGAAATTCCACTCGTACAACCCCTAATAATAAGCTTGGTGGAATTTTATAGGAAAGGGAATTCTAATCGATCCTAACATGCTTTAAATGTGGTGGATATGCATGCCAGAAACATGTTGAGGATGCAAGTGGAGCTAATGATCCAAAAATTTCAAGGAGTGGAAAAAATCAAATTTTCAAGTGGTTGAAAATTTACCAGAGCCAAACAACCCACTTTTTGCCTATCCTAAAAAATCACAGATACTTTTTGGAACTATCACTCTCAGCATTTGTGTATTTCCATCTTGGACGCTCGAATTTGTTTTCAGATCCACACTGGAGTTTTCACTCTCCCATTTTTCATGTAAACAAAAAAGATATCGGCATACCAAAAGAAAAATTTTAGACTTCATGTATTCAAAAAAATTTTAAAAATTATTTCATGCACTAAAAATGAACTCCAAAGTTTTGTTATCCATGTTTGGAAAATTGCACTAGTACAACCCCTAATAATAAGCTTGGTGTTATTTTATAGGAAAGAGACTTCTAACCGTTCCTAACATGCTTTCAATGTGGTGGATATGCAAGCCAGAAACATGTTGAGGATTAAAGTGGACCTAATGATCCAAAAATTTCAAGGTGTGGAAAAAATCAAAGTCTCAAGTTGTTGGATATTTACTTGAGCCAAACAACCCACTTTTTGTCTGTCCTTAAAAATCATAGATACTTTTGGGAACTATCTCTCTCAGCATTTGTGCATTTCCATCTAGGATGCTCAAATTTGTTTACAGGTCCAAACTTGAGTTTTCACTCTCCCACGTTTCTCGTAAACAAAAAAGATATATGGCATTAACAAAATGAAAATTTCAGAGTGCATGTATGCAAAAAAAATTTTAAAATTATTTCACGCACTAAAAATGAACTCCAAGGTTTTGTTATCCATGTTTGGGAAATTCCACTAGTACTACCCCTAATAATAAGCTTGGTGGAATTTTAAAGGAAAGGGAATTCTAACCGATCCTAACATGCTTTAAATGTGGTGGATATACATGCAAGAAACATGTTGAGGTTGCAAGTGGACCTAATGATCCAAATATTTCAAGTATTGGAAAAAAACAAATTCTCAAGTGGTTGAATATTTACCAGAGCCAAACAACCCACTTTTTGCCTATCCTAAAAAATCACAGATACTTTTTGGAACTATCTCTCTCAGCATTTGTGCATTTCCATCTTGGATGCTCAAAATTGTTTTCAAATCCACACTGGAGTTTTCACTCTCCCATTTTTCATGTAAACAAAAAAGATATAGGCATAACAAAATGAAAATTTTAGAGTTCGTGTATGCAAAAAAATTTAAAATTATTTCACGCACTAAAAATGAACTCAAAATTTTTGTTATCTATGTTTGGAAAATTCCACTATTACAACCCCTAATAATAAAGTGGGTGTTATTTTAAAGGAAAGGGAGTTCTAACCAATCCTAACATGCTTTAAATGTGGTGGATATGCAAGCCAGGAACATGTTGCGGATTAAAGTGGACCTAATGATCCAAAAACTTCAAGGAGTGGAAAAAATCAAAGTCTCAAATGGTTGGATATCTACCAGAGCCAAAGAACCCACTTTTTGTCTGTCCTTAAAAATCACAGATACTTTTGGGAACTATCTCTCTCAGTATATGTGCATTTCCATCTAGGATGCTCAAATTTTTTTTCAGATCCAAACTTGATTTTTCACACTCCCACTTTTCTCGTAAACAAAAAAGATATATGGCATAACAAAATGAAAATTTCAGAGTTCATGTATACAAAAAAAATTTGAAAATTATTTCACGCACTAAAAATGAACTCCAAGGTTTTGTGATCCTTGTTTGGGAAATTTCACTAGCACAACCCCTAATAATAAACTTGGTGGAATTTTATAGGAAAGGGAATTCTAACAGATCCTAACATGCTTTAAATGTGGTGGATATGCATGCCAGAAACATGTTGAGGATGAAAGTGGACCTAATGGTCCTAAAATTTCAAGGAGATAAAAAAATCAAATTCTCAAGAGGTTGGATATTTACCAGAGCCAAACAACCCACTTTTTGCCTATCCTAAAAAATCACAGATACTTTTTGGAACTATCACTCTCAACATTTGTGCATTTCTATCTTGGATGCTCAAATTTGTTTTCAGATCCTCACTTGAGTATTCACTCTCCCATTTTTCATGTAAACAAAAAAGATATACGCATAACAAAATGAAAATTTTAGATTTCATGTATGCAAAAAAATTTTGAAAATTATTTCACGCATTAAAAATGAACTCAAAAGTTTTGTTATCCATGTTTGGGAAATTACACTAGTACAAATCCTAATAATAAGCTTGGTGCTATTTTATAGGAAAGGGACTTCTAACCGATACTAACATGCTTTAAATGTTGTGAATATGCAAGCCAAAAACATGTTGAGGATTCAAGTGGACTTAATGACCCAAAAATTTCAAGGAGTGGAAAAAATAAAATTCTCAAGTGGTTGGATATTCACCCGAGCCAAACAACCTAACTTTTGTCTCTCCTTAAAAATCACAGATACTTTTTGGAACTTTCTCTCTCAACATTTTTGGATTTCCATCTTGGATGCTCAAATTTGTTTTCAGATCCAAACTTGAGTTTTCACTGTCCCACTTTTCTCGTAAACAAAAAAGATATGTGGCATAAAAAAATGAAAATTTCAGAGTTCAAGTATGCAAAAAAATTTGAAAATTATTTCACGCACTAAAAATGAACTCCAAGGTTTTGTTATCCATGTTTGGGAAATTCCACTAGTACAACTCCTAATAATAAGCTTGGTGGAATTTTATAGGAAAGGGAATTCTGACCGATCCTAACATGCTTTAAATGTGGTGGATATGCATGCCAGAAACATGTTGAGGATGCAAGTAGACCTAATGATCCTAAAATTTGAAGGAGTTAAAAAAATCAAATTCTCAAGAGGTTGGATATTGACCAAAGCCAAACAACCCACTTTTTGCCTATCCTAAAAAATCACAGATACTTTTTGGAACTATCACTCTCAGCTTTTGTGCATTTCCATCTTGGATGCACAAATTCGTTTTCAGATCCTCACTTGAGTTTTCACTCTCCCATTTTTCATGTAAACAAAAAAGATATAGGCATAAGAAAATGAAAATTTAAGAGTTCATGTATGCAAAAAAAATTTGAAAATTAATTAACGCACTAAAAATGAACTCAAAAGTTTTGTTATCCATGTTTGGGAAATTCCACTACTACAACCCCTAATAATAAGCTTGGAGCTATTTTATAGGAAAGAGACTTCTAACCGATCCTAACATGCTTTAAATGTGGTGGATATGCAAGCCAAAAACATGTTGAGGATTCAAGTGGACCTAATGATCCAAAAATTTCAAGGAGTTGAAAAAATCAAATTCTCAAGTGGTTGGATATTTGCCCAAGCCAAACAACCCACTTTTTGTCTGTCCTTAAAAATCACAGATACTTTTTCGAACTATCTCTCTCAGCCTTTGTGCATTTCTATCTAGGATGCTCAAATTTGTTTTCAGATCCAAACTTGAGTTTTCACTCTCCCTTTTTTCTCGTAAACCAAAAAGATATAAGGCATAACAAAATGAAAATTTTAGAGTTCATGTATGCAAAAAAAAATTGTAAAATTATTTCACGCACTAAAAATGAACTCCAAGGTTTTGTTATCCAAGTTTGGGAAATTCCACTAGTACAACCCCTAATAATAAGCTTGGTGGAATTTTCTAGGAAAGGGACTTCTAACTGATCCTACAATGCTCTAAATGTGGTGGATATGCATGCCAGAAACATGTTGAGGACGCAAGTGGACCTAATGATCCAAAAATTTCAAGGAGTGGAAAAAATCAAATTCTCAAGTGGTTAGATATTTACCTGAGCCAAACAATCCACTTTTTGCCTATCCTTTAAAATCACAGATACTTTTTGGAACTATCTCTCTCAGCATTTTTGCATTTCCATCTTAGATGCTCAAATTGGTTTTCAGATCCAAACTTGAGTTTTCACTCACCCATTTTTCTCGTAAACAAAAAAGATATAAGGCATAACAAAATGAAAATTTCGGAGTTTAAGTATGCAAAAAAAATTTGAAAATTATTTCACGCGCTAAAAATGAACTCCAAGGTTTTGTATCCATGATTGGGAAATTTCACTAGTACAACCCCTAATAATAAGCTTGGTGGAATTTTATAGGAAAGGGACCCCTAACTGATCCTAACATGCTTTAAATGTGGTGGATATGCGTGCAAGAAACTTGTTGAGGATTCAAGTGGACCTAATGATCCAAAATTTTCAAAGAGTGGAAAAAATCAAATTCTGAATTGGTTGGATATTTACCAGAGCCAAACAACCCTCTTTTTGTCTGTCCTTAAAAATCACAGATACCCTTTGGAACTCTCTCTCTTAGCATTTGTGCATTTCCATCTAGGATGCCCAAATTTGTTTTCATATCCAAACTTGAGTTTTCACTCTCCCACTTTTCTCGTAAACAAAAAAGATATATGGCATAACAAAATAAAAATTTAAGAGTTCATGGATGCAAAAAAAATTTGAAAATTATTTCACGTATTAAAAATGAAGTCCAAGGCTTTGTTATCATGTTTGGGAAATTCCACTAGTACAACCCCTAATAATAAGCTTGGTGAAATTTTAAAGGAAGGGGAATTCTAACCGATCCTAACAAGCTTTAAATGTGGTGGATATGAATGCCAGAAACATGTTGAGGATGCAAGTTGACCTAATGATCGTAAAATTTCAAGGAGTGGAAAAAATCAAATTCTCAAGTGGTTGGATATTTACCAGAGCCAAACAACCCACTTTTTTCCTGTCCTAAAAAGTCACAGAAACTTTTTTGAACTATCTCTCTCAGCATTTGTGAATTTCCATCTTGGATGCTCAAATCTGTTTTTAGATCCACACTTGAGTTTTCAGCCTCCCATTTTTCTCGAAAAGAAAAAAGATATAGGAATAAGAAAATGAAAATTTAAGAGTTCATGTATGCAAAAAAATTTTGAAAATTATTTCACGCTCTAAAAATGAACTCCAAAGTTTTGTTAACCGTGTTTGGGAAATTCAACTAGTACAACCCCAAATAATAAACTTGGTGGAATTTTATAGGAAAGGGACTTCTAACTGATCCTAACATGCTTTAAATGTAGTGGATATGCAAGCTAGAAACATGTTGAGGATTCAAGTGGATCTAATGATCCAAAAATTTCAAGGAGTGGAAAAATTCAAATTCTCAATTGGTTGGATATTTACCAGAGCGAAACAACCCTCTTTTTGTCTGTCCTTAAAAATCCCAGATACTTTTTGGAACTATCTCTCTCAGCATTTGTGCATTTCCATCTAGGACGCTCAAATTTGTTTTCCGATCCAAACTTGAGTTTTCACTCTCCCAGTTTGCTTGTAAATAAAAATGATATAAGGCATAACAAAATGAAATATAAGAGTTCATGTATGCAAAAAAATTAGAAAATCATTTCACGCACTAAAAATGAACTCCAAGGATTTGGTGTCCATGTTTGGGAAATTCCACTAGTACAACCCGTAATAATAAGCTTGGTGGAATTTTATTGGAAAGGGACCTCTAACTTATCCTAACATGCTTTAAATGTGGTGGATATGCATGCTAGAAACAAGTTGAGGATGCAAGTGTACCAAATGATTCAAAAAATTCATGGAGTCAAAAAAATCAAATTCTCAAGTGGTTGGAAATATTACAGGAGCCAAACAACATACTTTTTGACTATCGTTAAAAATCACAGAGACTTTTGGAACAATCTCTCTCAGCATTTGTGCATTTCCATCTTGGATGCTCCAATTTGCTTTCAGATCCAAACTTGAGTTTTCTGTCTCCCATTTTTCTCGTAAACAAAAAAGATATAAGGCAGAACCAAATGAAAATTTAAGAGTTCATGTATGCAAAAAAAATTTGAAAATTATTTCACGCACTAAAAATGAACTCCGAGGATTTTTTATCCATGTTTGGAAAATTGCACTAGTATATCCGCTAATAATAAGCTTGGTGGAATTCTATAGGAAACGGACTTCTAATTGATCCTAACATGCTTTAAATGTGATGGATATGCATGCCAGAAAGATGTTGAGGATGCAAGTGGACCTAATGATCATAAAATTTTAAGGAGTGGAAAAAGTCAAATTCTCAAGTGGTTGGATATTTACCAGAGCCAAACAACCCACCATTTGCCTACCCTTAAAAATCACAGATACTTTATGCAACGATCTCGCTCAACATTTGTGCATTTCTATCTTGGATGCTCCAATTTGTGTTCAGATCCAAACTTGAGTTTTGACTCTCCCATTTTTTTCGTAAACAAAAAAGATATAAGGCATAACAAAATGAAAATTTTAGAGTTCATGCATGCAAAAACAAATTGAAAATTATTTCACGCATTACAAATGAACTCCAACGTTTTGTTATCCATGTTTGGGAAATTCCACTAGTACAACCCCAACTAATAAGCTTGGTTGAATTTTATAAGAAAGGGAATTCTAACTGATCCTAACATGCTTTAAATGTGGTGGATATGCAAGCCAGAAACATGTTGAGGGTTCAAGTGGACCTAATGACCCAAAATTTTCAAGAAGATGAAAAAATCAAATTCTCAAGTGGTTGGATATTTACCGGAGCCATAAAACACACTTTTTGTCTATCCTTAAAAATCACAGATACTTTTTGGAACTATCTCTCTCAGCATTTGTGCATTTCCATCTAGGACTCTCAAATTTGTTTTCAGATCAAAACTTGAGTTTTCACTCTCCCACTTTTCTCGTAAATAAAAAAGATATAAGGCATAACAAAATGAATATTTAAGAGTTCATGTATGCAAAAAAAATTAGAAAATCAATGCACGCACTAAAAATGAACTCCAAGGTTTTGGTGTCCATGATTGGGAAATTCCACTAGTACAACCCCTAATAATAAGCTTGGAGGAATTTTATTGGAAGGGGACCTCTAACTGATCCTAACATGCTTTAAATGTGGTGGATATGCATGCCAGAACCATGTTGAGGATGGAAGTTGACCTAATGATTCAGAAATTTCTAGGAGTGGAAAAAAACAAATTCTCAAGTGGTTGAATATTTACCAGAGCCAAACAACCCACTTTTTGCCTATCCTTAAAAATCACAGAAACTTTTTGAACTATCACTCTCAGCATTTGTGCATTTCCATCTTGGATGCTTAAATTTTTTGTTCTGATCCACACTGGAGTTTTTACTCTCCCATTTTTCATGTAAACAAAAAAGAAATAGGCAGAAGAAAATGAAAATTTTAGAGTTCATGTATGCAAAAAAATTTTAAAAATTATTTCACGCACTAAAAATGAACTCCAAAGTTTTGTTATCCATGTTTGGAAAATTCCACTAGTACAACCCCTAATAATAAGCTTGGTGTTATTCTATAGGAAAGGGACTTCTAACTGATCCTAACATGCTTTAAATGTGGTGGATATGCAAGCCAGAAACATGTTGAGGATTAAAGTGGACCTAATGATCCAAAAATTTCAAGGAGTGGAAAAAATCAAATTCTCAAGTGGTTGGATATTTACCAGAGCCAAACAACCCACTTTTTGTCTGTCCTTGAAAATCACAAATGCTTTTGGGAACTATCTCTCTCAGCATTTGGGCATTTCCATCTAGGATGTTCAAATTTGTTTTCAGATCCAAACTTGAATTTTTACTCTGCCACTTTACTCGTAAATAAAAAAGATATAAGGCATAACAAAATGAAAATTTCAGAGTACATGCTTGCAAAAAAAAATTGAAAATTATTTCACGTACTAAAAATGAACTCCAAGGTTTTGTTATCCATGTTTGGGAAATTGCACTAGTACATCCCCTAATAATAAGCTTGGTGGAATTTTATAGGAAAGGGACATCTAACTGATCCTTACATGCATTAAATGTGGTGGATATGCATGCCGGAAACATGTTGAGGATGCAAGTGGACCTAATGATCCAAAAATTTCAAGGAGTGGAAAAAATTAAATTCTCATGTGGTTGAATATTTACCAGAGCCAAACAACCCACTTTTTGCCTATCCTTAAAAATCACAGAAACTTTTTGAACTATCTCTCTTAGCACTTGTGCATTTCCATTTTGGATGCTCAAATTTGTTTTCAGATCCACACTTGAGTTTTCAGTCACCCATTTTTCTCGTAAACAAAAAAGATATACGGCATAAAAAAATGAAAATTTAAGAGTTCATGCATGCAAAAAAAATTTCAAAATTATTTCACGCACTAAATTGGATCTCCAAGGTTTTGGTGTCCATGTTTGGGAAGTTCCACTAGTACAACCCCTAATATAAGGGTTGGTGGAATTTTATAGGAAAGGGACCTCTAACAGATCCTAACATACTTTAAATGTGGTGGATATGCATGCCAGAAAAATTTTGAGGATGCAAGTGGACCTAATGATTCAAAAATTTCAAGGAGTGAAAAAAATCAATTTCTCAAGTGATTGGATATTTACAAGAGCCAAACAACCCACTTTTTGCCTATCATTAAAAATCACAGAGACTTTTGGAACTATCTCTCTCAGCATATGTGAATTTCCATCTTGGATGCTCCAATTTGCTCTCAGATCCAAAGTTTAGTTTTCAGTCTCCCATTTTTCTCGTAAACAAAAAAGATATAAGCCATAACAAAATGAAAATTTAAGAGTTCATGTATACAAAAAATATTTGAAAATTATTTCACACACTAAAAATGAACTCGGAGGATTCGTTATCCATGTTTGGGAAATTGCACTAGTACATCCCCTAATACTACGCTTGGTGGAATTTTATAGGAAATGGACTTCTAACTGATCCAAACATGCTTTAAATGTGGTGGATATGCATGCTTGAAACATGTTGAGGATGCAAGTGGACCTAATGATCATAAAATTACAAGGAGTGGATAAAACCAAATTCTCAAGTGGTTGGATATTTACCTGAGCCAAACAACCCACCATTTGCCTATCCTTAAAAATCACAGATACTTTATGGAACGATCTCGCTCAACATTTGTACATTTCCATCTTGGATGCTCCAATTTGTGTTCAGATCCAAACTTGAGTTTTGACTCTCCCATTTTTTTCGTAAGCAAAAAAGATATAAGGCATAACAAAATGAAAATTTTAGAGTTCGTGCATGCAAAAAAAATTTGAAAATTATTTCATGCACTACAAATGAACTCCAATGTTTTGTTATCCATGTTTGGGAAATTCCACTAGTGCAACCCCAAATAATAAGCTTGGTTGAATTTTATAAGAAAGGGAATTCTAACTGATCCTAACATGCTTTAAATGTGGTGGATATGCAAGCCAGAAACATGTTGAGGATTCAAGTGGACCTATTGATCCAAAAATTTCAAGGAGTGGAAAAAATCAAATTCTCAAGAGGTTGGATATTTACCAGAGCCAAACAACCCACCATTTGCCTATCCTTAAAAATCACAGATACTTTATGGAACGATCTCCCTCAACATTTGTGCATTTCCATCTTGGATGCTCCAATTTGTGTTCAGATCCAAACTTGAGTTTTGACTCTCCCAATTTTTTCGTAAACAAAAAAGATATAAGGCATAACAAAATGAAAATTTTAGAGTACGTGCATGCAAAAAAAATTTGAAAATTATTTCATGCACTACAAATGAACTCCAATGTTTTGTTATCCATGTTTGGGAAATTCCACTAGTACAACCCCAAATAATAAGCTTGGTTGAATTTTATAAGAAAGGGAATTCTAACTGATCCTAACATGCTTTAAATGTGGTGGATATGCAAGCCAGAAACATGTTGAGGATTCAAGTGGACCTATTGATCCAAAAATTTCAAGGAGTGGAAAAAATGAAATTCTCAAGTGGTGGGATATTTACCGGAGCCAAACAACCCACTTTTTGTCTGTCCTTAAAAATCACAGATACTTTTTGGAACTATCTCTCTCAGCATTTGTGCATTTCCATCTAGGACTCTCAAATTTGTTTTCAGATAAAAACTTGAGTTTTCACTCTCCCACTTTTCTTGTAAATAAAAAAGATATAAGGCATAACAAAATGAAAATTTAAGAGTTCATGTATGCAAAAAAAAATTAGAAAATCATTTCATGCACTAAAAATGATCTCCAAGGTTTGGGTGTCCATGTTTGGGAAATTCCACTAGTACAACCCCTAATAATAAGCTTGGTGGAATTTTATTGGAAGGGGACCTCTAACTAATCCTTACATGCTTTAAATGTGGTGGATATGCATGCCGGAAACATGTTGAGGATGCAAGTGGACCTAATGATCCAAAAATTTCAAGGAGTGCAAAAAATCAAATTCTCATGTGGTTGAATATTTACTAGAGCCAAACAACCCACGTTTTGCCTATCCTTAAAAATCACAGAAACTTTTTGAACTATCTCTCTCAGCATTTGGGCATTTCAATTTTGGATGCTCAAATTTGTTTTCAGATCCACACTTGAGTTTTCAGTCACCCATTTTTCTCGTAAACAAAAAAGATATACGGCATAACAAAATGAAAATTTAAGAGTTCATGCATGCAAAAAAAATTAAAAAATTATTTCACGCACTAAATTGGAACTCCAAGGTTTTGGTGTCCATGTTAAGGAAGTTCCACTAGTACAACCCCTAATAAAAGGCTTGGTGGAATTTTATAGGAAAGGGACCTCTAACATATCCTAACATGCTTTAAATGTGGTGGATATGCATGCCAGAAAAATT
Source organism: Aristolochia californica (assembly GCF_029961685.1). Lineage (NCBI taxonomy): Eukaryota > Viridiplantae > Streptophyta > Magnoliopsida > Piperales > Aristolochiaceae > Aristolochia > Aristolochia californica. Next base: position 10,037,742 of record NW_027181837.1, read on the forward strand.
TTGAGGATGCAAGTGGACCTAATGATTCAAAAATTTCAAGGAGTGAAAAAAATCAATTTCTCAAGTGATTGGATATTTACAAGCGCCAAACAACCCACTTTTTGCCTATCATTAAAAATCACAGAGACTTTTGGAACTATCTCTCTCAGCATATGTGAATTTCCATCTTGGATGCTCCAATTTGCTCTCAGATCCAAAGTTTAGTTTTCAGTCTCCCATTTTTCTCGTCAACAAAAAAGATATAAGGCATAACAAAATGAAAATTTAAGAGTTCATGTATACAAAAAAAATTTGAAAATTATTTCACGCACTAAAAATGAACTCAGAGGATTCGTTATCCATGTTTGGGAAATTGCACTAGTACATCCCGTAATACTAAGCTTGGTGGAATTTTATAGGAAATGGACTTCTAACTGATCCAAACATGCTTTAAATGTGGTGGATATGCATGCTTGAAACATGTTGAGGATGCAAGTGGACCTAATGATCATAAAATTTCAAGGAGTGGATAAAACCAAATTCTCAAGTGGTTGGATATTTACGAGAGGCAAACAACCCACCATTTGCCTATCCTTAATAATCACAGATACTTTATGGAACGATCTCGCTCAACATTTGTGCATTTCCATCTTGGATGCTCCAATTTGTGTTCAGATCCAAACTTGAGTTTTGACTCTCCCATTTTTTTCGTAAACAAAAAAGATAAAGGCATAACAAAATGAAAATTTTAGAGAGTTCATGCATGCAAAAAAAGTTTGAAAATTATATCATGCACTACAAATGAACTCCAATGTTTTGTTATCCATGTTTGGGAAATTCCACTAGTACAACCCCAAATAATAAGCTTGGTTGAATTTTATAAGAAAGGGAATTCTAACTGATCCTAACATGCTTTAAATGTGGTGGATATGCAAGCCAGAAACATGTTGAGGATTCAAGTGGACCTAATGATCCAAAAATTTCAAGGAGTGGAAAAAAATGAAATTCTCAAGTGGTTGGATATTTACCGGAGCCAAACAACCCACTTTTTGTCTGTCCTTAAAAATCACAGATACTTTTTGGAACTATCTCTCTCAGCATTTGTGCATTTCCATCTAGGACTCTCAAATTTGTTTTCAGATAAAAACTTGAGTTTTCACTCTCCCACTTTTCTCGTAAATAAAAAAGATATAAGGCATAACAAAATGAAAATTTAAGAGTTCATGTATGCAAAAAAAATTAGAAAATCATTTCACGCACTAAAAATGAACTCCAAGGTTTGGGTGTCCATGTTTGGGAAATTCCACTAGTACAACCCCTAATAATAAGCTTGGTGGAATTTTATTGGAAGGGGACCTCTAACTGATCCTTACATGCTTTAAATGTGGTGGATATGCATGCCGGAAACATGTTGAGGATGCAAGTGGACCTAATGATCCAAAAATTTCAAGGAGTGCAAAAAATCAAATTCTCATGTGGTTGAATATTTACCAGAGCCAAACAACCCACTTTTTTCCTATCCTTAAAAATCACAGAAACTTTTTGAACTATCTCTCTCAGCATTTGTGCATTTCCATTTTGGATGCTCAAATTTGTTTTCAGATCCACACTTGAGTTTTCAGTCACCCATTTTTCTCGTAAAAAAAAAAGATATACGGCATAACAAAATGAAAATTTAAGAGTTCATGCATGCAAAAAAAATTAAAAAATTATTTCACGCACTAAATTGGAACTCCAAGGTTTTGGTGTCCATGTTAGGGAAGTTCCACTAGTACAATCCCTAATAAAAGGCTTGGTGGAATTTTATAGGAAAGGGACCTCTAACTGATCCTAACATGCTTTAAATGTGGTGGATATGCATGCCAGAAAAATTTTGAGGATGCAACTGGACCTAATGATTCAAAAATTTCAAGGAGTGAAAAAAATCAATTTCTCAAGTGGTTGGATATTTACAAGAGCCAAACAACCCACTGTTTGCCTATCATTAAAAATCACAGAGACTTTTGGAACTATCTCTCTCAGCATATGTGAATTTCCATCTTGGATGCTCCAATTTGCTCTCAGATCCAAACTTTAGTTTTCAGTCTCCCATTTTTCTCGTAAACAAAAGGATATAAGGCATAACAAAATGAAAATTTAAGAGTTCATGTAGGCAAAAAAAATTTGAAAATTATTTCACGCACTAAAAATGAACTCAGAGGATTTGTTATCCATGTTTCGGAAATTGCACTACTACATCTCCTAATAAAAATCTTGGTGGAATTTTCTAGGAAAATGACTTCTAACTGATCCTAACATGCTTTAAATGTGGTGGATATGCATGCCACAAACATGTTGAGGACGCAAGTGGACCTAATGATCTTAAAATTTCAAGGAGTGGATAAAACAAAATTCTCAAGTGGTTGGATATTTACGAGAGCCAAACAACCCACCTTTTGCCTATCCTTTAAAATCACAGAGACTTTTGGAACTATCTCTCTCAGCATTTGTGCATTTCCATCTTGGATGCTCCAATTTTTTTTTAGATCCAAACTTGAGTTTTCAGTCTCCCATTTTTCTCGTAAACAAAAAAGATATAAAACATAAATAAATGAAAATTTCAGAGTTCATGTATGCAAAAAAAACTTGAAAATTATTTCACGCACTAAAAATGAACTCAAAGGATTTGTTATCCATGTTTGGAAAATTCCACAAGTACAATCCCTAATAATAAGTTCGGTGGAATTTTATAGGAAAGGGACTTCTAACCGATCCTAACATGCATTAAATGTGGGGGATAGACATGCCAGAAACATGTTGAGGATGCAAGTGGACCAAATTATCCTAAAATTTCATGGAGTTAAAAAAATCAAATTCTCAAGAGGTTGGATATTTACCAGAGCCAAAGAACCCACTTTTTGCCTATCCTAAAATATCATAGATAGTTTTTGGAGCTATCTCTCTCAGCATTTGTGCATTTCCATCTTGGATGCTCAAATTTGTTTTCAGATCCACACTTGAGTTTTCAGTCACCCATTTTTCTCGTAAAAAGAAATATATAAGGCATAACAAAATGAAAATTAAAGAGTTCATGCATGCAAAAAAAATTAGAAAATTATTTCACAAACTAAAAATGAACTCCATGGTTTTGGTGTCCATGTTTGGGAAATTCCACTAGTACAACCCCTAATAATAAGCTTGGTGGAATTTTATAGGAAAGGGACCTCTAACTGATCCTAACATGCTTTAAATGCGGTGGATATGCATGCCAAAAACATGTTGAGGATGCAAGTGGACCTAATGATTCAAAAATTTCGAGTGGAAAAAATCAAATTCTCAAGTGGTTGGATATTTACAAGAGCCAAACAACCTATTTTTTTGCCTATCGTTAAAAATCACAGAGACTTTTGGGACTATCTCTCTCAGGATATGTGCATTTCCATCTTGGATGCTCCAATTTGCTCTCAGATCCAAACTTGAGTTTTCAGTCTGCCATTTTTCTTGTAAACAAAAAAAATATAAGGCATAACAAAATGAAAATTTAAGAGTTCATGTATGCAAAAAAAATTTGAAAATTATTTCGCTCACTAAAAATGAACTCCGAGGATTTGTTATCCATGTTTGGGAAATTGCACTAGTACATCCCCTAATAATAAGCTTGGTGAAATTTTATAGGATAGGGACTTCTAACTGATCCTAACAAGCTTTAAATGTGGTGGATATGCATGCCAGAAACATGTTGAGGATGCAAGTGGACCTAATGGTCCTAAAATTTCCAGGAATGGATAAAACCAAATTCTCAAGTGGTTGGATATTTACCAGAGTCAAACAACCCACCTTTTGCCTATCCTTAAAAATCACAGATACTTTATGCAACGATCTCGCTCAGCATTTGTGCATTTCCATCTTGGATGCTCCAATTTGTGTTCAGATCCAAACTTGAGTTTTGACTCTCCCATTTTTTTTGTAAAAAAAAAAGATATAAGGCATAACAAAATGAAAATTTTAGAGTTCATGTATGCAAAAAAAATTTGAAAATTATTTCACGCACTAAAAATGAACTCCAACGTTTTATTATCCATGTTTGGGAAATTCTACTAGTACAACCCCTAATAATAAGCTTGGTGGAATTTTATAGGAAAGGGAATTCGTACTGATCCTAATATGCTTTAAATGTGGTGGATATGCAAGTCAGAAACATGTTGAGGATTCAAGGGGACCTAATGATCCAAAAATTTCATGGAGTGGAAAAATTCAAATTCTCACGTGGTTGGATATTTACCAGAGCCAAATAACCCACTTTTTGTCTGTCCTTAAAAATCATAGATACTTTTTGGAAGTATCTCTCCCAGAATTTGTGCATTTCCGTCTAGGATGCTCAAATGTGTTTTCAGATCCAAACTTGAGTTTTCACACTCCCACTTTTCTCGTAAATAAAAGTGATATAAGGGATAACAAAATGAAAATATAAGAGTTCATGTATACAAAAAAAATTAGAAAATCATTTCACGCACTAAAAATGAACTCCTAGGTTTTGGTGTCCATGTTTGGGAAATTCCACTAGTACAACCCCTAATAATAAGCTTGGTGGAATTTTATTGGAAAGGGACCTCTAACTGATCCTAACATGCTTTAAATGTGGTGGATATCCATGCTAGAAACAAGTTGAGGATGCAAGTGGACCTAATGATTCAAAAATTTCAAGCAGTGGAAAAAATCAAATTCTTAAGTGTTTGGATAATTACAAGAGCCAAACAACCCACTTTTTGCCTATCGTTAAAAATCACAGAGACTTTTGGAACTATCTCTCTCAACATTTGTGCATTTCCATCTTGGATGCTCCAATTTGTTTTCAGATCCAAACTTGAGTTTTCAGTCTCCCATTTTTCTCGTAAACAATAAAGATATAAGGCATAAAAAAATTAAAATTTAAGAGTCCATGTATGCAAAAAAAATTGGAAATTTATTTCGCGCTCTAAAAATGAACTCCGAGGATTTGTTATCCATGTTTGGGAAATTTCACTAGAACAACCCCTAATAATAAGCTTGGTGGAATTTTATGGGAAAGGGACTTCTAACTGCTCCTAACATGCTTTAAATGTGGTGGATATGCATGCAAGAAATATTTTGAGGATGCAAGTGGACCTAATGATCCTAAAATTTCAAGGAGTGGAAAAATCAAATTCTCAAGTGGTTGGATATTTACAAGAGCCAAACAACCAACTTTTTGCCTATGCAAAAAAATCACAGATACTCTTTGGAACTATCTCTCTCAGTATTTTTGCATTTCCATCTTGGATGCTCAAAACTATTTTCAGATCCACACTTGAGTTTTCACTCTCCCATTTTTTATGTAAACAAAAAAGATATAGGCATAACAAAATGAAAATTTTAGAGTTCATGTATGCAAAAAAAATTTGAAAATTATTTCACGTACTAAAAATGAACTCCAAAGTTTTGTTATCCATGTTTGGGAAATTCAATTAGTACAACCCCTAATAATAAGGTTGGTGTTATTTTATAGGAAAGGGACTTCTAACCGATCCTAACATGCTTTAGATGTGGTGGATATGCAAGCCAGAAACGTGTTGAGGATTCAAGTGGACCTAATGATCCAAAAATTTCAAGGAGTGGAAAAAATCAAATTCTCAAGTGGTTGGATATTTACCAGAGCCAAACAACCCACTTTTTGTCTATCCTTAAAATCACAGATACTTTTTGGAACTATCTCTCTCAGCATTTATGCATTTCCATCTAGGACGCTCAAATTTGTTTTCAGATCCAAACTTGATTTTTCACCCTCCCACTTTTCTCGTAAATAAAAAAGATATAAGGCATAACAAAATGAAAATTTAAGAGTTCATGTATGCAAAAAAAATTAGCAAATCATTTCAAGCACTAAAAATGAACTCCAAGGTTTTGGTGTCCATGTTTGGGAAATTCCACTTGTACAACCTCTAATAATAAGCTTGGTGGAATTTTATTGGAAGGGGACCTCTAACTGATCCTAACATGCTTTAAATGTGGTGGATATGCATGCCAGGAACATGTTGAGGATGCAAGTGGACCTAATGATTCAAAAATTTCAAGGTGTGGAAAAAATAAAATTCTCAAGTGGTTGGATATTTACAAGAACCATACAACCCACTTTTTGCCTATCGTTAAAAATCACAGAGACTTTTGGGACTATCTCTCTCAGCATTTGTGCATTTCCATCTTGGATGATCCAATTTTTTTTTAGATCCAAACTTGAGTTTCCAGTCTCCCACTTTTCTCGTAAACAAAAAAGATATATGGCATAACAAAAGAAAATTTCAGAGTTCATGTATGAAAAAAAAATTTGAAAATTATTTCACGCACTAATAATGAACTCCAAGGTTTTGTTATCCATGTTTGGGAAATTCCACAAGTACAACCCCTAATAATAAGCTTGGTGGAATTTAAAAGGAAAGGGAATTCTAACCGATCCTAACATGCTTTAAAGTAGGTAGATATGCATGCCAGAAACATGTTGAGGATGCAAGTGGACCTAATGATCCTAAAATTTTAAGGAGTGGAAAAAATCAAATTCTCAAGTGGTTGGACATTTACCAGAGCCATACAACCCACCTTTTGCCTATCCTTAAAAATCACAGATACTTTTTGGAACTATCTCGCTCAGCATTTGTGCATTTCCATATTGGATGCTCGAATTTGTGTTCAGATCCAAACTTGAGTTTTCACTCTCCCATTTTTTTCGTAAAAAAAAATGATACAAGGCATAACAAAATGAAAATTTTCGAGTCCATGTATGCAAAAAAATTTTGAAAATTATTTCACGCACTAAAAATCAACTCCAAGGATTTGTTATCCATGTTTTGGAAATTCCACTAGTACAACCCCTAAAAATAAGCTTGGTGGAATTTTATAGGAAATGGACTTCTAACTGATCCTAACATGCTTTAAATGTGGTGGATATGCATGCCAGAAACAAGTTGAGGACGCAAGTGGACCTAAGGATTCAAAAATTTCGAGGAGTGGAAAAAATCAAATTCTCAAGTGGTTAGATATTTACAAGAGCCAAACAACCCACTTTTTCCCTATCCTTTAAAATCACAGATACTTTTTGGAACTATCACTCTCAGCATTTTTGCAATTCCATCTTGGATGCTCCAATTTTTTTTTAGATCCAAACATGAGTTTTCAGTCTCCCATTTTTCTCGTAAACAAAAATGATATAAGACATAAAAAAATGAAAATTTTAGAGTTCAAGTATGCAAAAAAAATTTGAAAATTATTTCACGCGCTAAAAATGAACTCCAAGTATTTGTTATCCATGTTTGGGAAATTCCACTAGTACAACCCCTAATAATAAGCTTGGTGGAATTTTATAGGAAAGGGACTTCTAATTGATCCTAACATGCTTTAAATGTGGTGGATATGCATGCCAGAAACATGTTGAGGATGCAAGTAGACCTAATGATCCTAAAATTTCAAGGAGTTAAAAAAATCAAATTCTCAAGAGGTTGGATATTTACCAGAGCCAAACAACCCACTTTATGCCTATCCTAAAAAATCATAGATACTTTTTGGAACTATCTCTCTCAGCATTTGTGCATTTCCATCTTGGATGCTCAAATTTGTTTTCAGATCCACACTTGAGTTTTCAGTCACCCATTTTTCTTGTAAACAAAAAAGATATAAGGCATAACAAAATAAAAATTTAAGAGTTCATATATGAAAAAAAATTGAAAATTATTTCACACACTGAAAATGAACTCCAAGGTTTTGGTGTCCATGTTTGGGAAATTCCACTAGTACAACCCCTAATAATAAGCTTGGTGGAATTTTATAGGAAAGGGACCTCTAACTGATCCTAACATGCTTTAAATGTGGTGGATATGCATGCCAGAAACATGTTGAGGATGCAAGTGGACCTAATGATTCAAAAATTTCAAGGAGTGGAAAAAATCAAATTCTCAAGTGGTTGGATATTTACAAGAGACAAACAACCCACTTTTTGCCTATCGGTAAAAATCACAGAGACTTTTGGAACTATCTCTCTCAGCATATGTGCATTTCCATCTTGGGTGCTCCAATTTGCTCTCAGATCCAAACTTGAGTTTTCAGTCTCCCTTTTTTCTCTTAAACAAAAAAGATATCAGGCATAACAAAATGAAAATTTAAGAGTTCATGGATGCAAAAAAAATTTGAAAATTATTTCACGCACTAAAAATGAACTTCGAGGATTTGTTTTCCATGTTTGGGAAATTGCACTAGTATATCCCCTAATAATAAACTTGGTGGAATTCTATTGGAAAGGGACTTCTAACTGATCCTAACGTGCTTTAAATGTGGTGGATATGCATGCTAGAAACATGTTGAGGATGCAAGTGGACCTAATGATCCTAAAATTTCAAGGAGTGGATAAAACCAAATTCTCCAGAGGTTGGATATTTACCAGAGCCAAACAACCCACCTTTTGCCTATCCTTAAAAATCACAGATACTTTATGGAACGATCTCGCTAAGCAATTGTGCATTTCCATCTTGGATGCTCCAATTTGAGTTCAGATCCAAACTTGAGTTTTGGCTCTCCCATTTTTTTCGTAAACAAAAATGATATAAGGCATAAAAAAATGAAAATTTTAGAGTTCTTGTATGCAAAAAAAATTTGAAAATTATTTCACGCACTAAAAATGAACTCCAACATTTTGTTATCCATGTTCGGGAAATTCCACTAGTACAACCCCTAATAATAAGCTTGGTGAAATTTTATAGGAAAGGTAATTCTAACTGATCCTAACATGCTTTAAATGTGGTGGATAAGCAAGCCAGAAACATGTTGAGATTTGAAGAGGACCTAATGATCCAAAAATTTCAAGGAGTGGAAAAATTCAAATTCTCAAGTGGTTGGATATTTACTAGAGCGAAACAACCCACTTTTTGTCTGTCCTTAAAAATCACTGACTCTTTTTGGAACTATCTCTGTCAACATTTTTGCATTTCCATCTAGGACACTCAAATTTATTTTCAGATCCAAACATGAGTTTTCACTCTCGCACTTTACTCGTAAATATAAAAGATTTAAGGCATAACAAAATGAAAATTTAAGAGTTCATGTATGCAAAAAAAAAAATAGAAAATCATTTCACGCACTAAAAATGAACTCCAAGGTTTTGGTGTCCATGTTTTTGAAATTCCACTAGTACAACCCCTAATAATAAGCTTGGTGGAATTTTATTGGAAAGGGACCTCTAACTGATCCTAACATGCTTTAAATGTGGTGGATATGCATGCCAGAAACATGTTGAGGATGCAAGTGGACCTAATGATTCAAAAATTTCAAGCCGTAAAATCAAATTCTCAAGTGGTTGGATATTTAAAAAAGCCAAACAACCCACTTTTTGCCTATCATTAAAAATCACAAAGACTTTTGGAACTATCTCTCTCAATAATTGTGCATTTCCATTTTGGATGCTCCAATTTGTTTTCAGATCCAAACTTGAGTTTTCAGTCTCCCATTTTTCTCGTACACAAAAAAGATATAAGGCATAACAAAATGAAAATTTAAGATTTCATGTATGCAAAAACAATTTGAAAATTATTTCACGCACAAAAGATGAACTCCGAGGATTTGTTATCCATGTTTGGGAAATTCCACTAGTAGAACCCCTACTAATAAGCTTGGTGGAATTTTATAGGAATGGGACTTCTAACTGATCCTAACATGATTTAAATGTGGTGGTTACGAATGCCAGAAACATGTTGAGGATGCAAGTGAACCTAATGATCCAAAAATTTGAAGGAGTGGAAAAAATCAAAGTCTCAAGTGGTTGGATATTTACCAGAGCCAAACAACCCACTTTTTGTCTGTCCTTCAAAATCACAGATACTTTTGGGAACTATCACTCTCAACATTTGTGCATCTCCATCTTGGATGCTCAAATCTACTTTCAGATCCACACTTGAGTTTTCACTCTCCCATTTTTCATGTAAACAAAAAAGATATAGGCATAACAAAATGAAAATTTTAGAGTTCATGTATGCAAAAAAAATTTGAAAATTATTTCACACACTAAAAATGAACTCCAAGGTTTTGGTGTCCATGTTTGGGAAATTCCACTAGTACAACCCCTAATAATAAGCTTGGTGGAATTTGATAGGAAAGGGACCTCTAACTGATCCTAACATGCTTTAAATGTGGTGGATATGCATGCCAGAAACATGTTGAGGATGCAAGTGGACCTTATGATTCAAAAATTTCAAGGAGTGAAAAAAATCAATTTCTCAAGTGGTTGGATATAAATACTAGAACCAAACAACCCACTTTTTGCCTATCATTAAAAATCACAGAGACTTTTGGTCAGCATTTGTGCATTTCCATCTTGGATGCTCAAATTTGTTTTCAGATCCACACTTGAGTTTTCAGTCACCTATTTTTCTCGTAAACAAAAAAGATATAAGGCATAACAAAATGAAAATTTCGGAGTTTAAGTATGCAAAAAAAATTTGAAAATTATTTCACGCGCTAAAAATGAACTCCAAGGTTTTGTATCCATGATTGGGAAATTTCACTAGTACAACCCCTAATAATAAGCTTGGTGGAATTTGATAGGAAAGGGACCCCTAACTGATCCTAACATGCTTTAAATGTGGTGGATATGCATGCCAGAAACAAGTTGAGGATGCAAGTGGACCTTATGATTCAAAAATTTCAAGGAGTGAAAAAAATCAATTTCTCAAGTGGTTGGATATAAATACTAGAACCAAACAACCCACTTTTTGCCTATCATTAAAAATCACAGAGACTTTTGGTCAGCATTTGTGCATTTCCATCTTGGATGCTCAAATTTGTTTTCAGATCCACACTTGAGTTTTCAGTCACCTATTTTTCTCGTAAACAAAAAAGATATAAGGCATAACAAAATAAAAATTTAAGAGTTCATGTATGCAAAAATGGGAAATTTTATAGGTTTTGGTGTCCATATTTGGGAAATTCCACTAGTACAACCCCTTATAATAAGCTTGGTGGAATTTTATAGGAAAGGGAACTCTAACTGATCCTAACATGCTTTAAATGTGGTGGATATGCATGCCAGAAACATCTTGAGGATGCAAGTGGACATAATGATTCAAAAATTTCAGGGGGTGAAAAAAATCAATTTCTCAAGTGGTTGGATATTTACAAGAGCCAAACAATCCACTTTTTGCCTATCATTAAAAATCACAGAGACTTTTGGAACTATCTCTCTCAGCATATTTGCATTTCCGTCTTGGATGCTCCAATTTGCTCTCAGATCCAAACTTGAGTTTTCAGTCTCCCATTTTTCTCATAAACAAAAAAGATATCAGGCATAACAAAATCAAAATTTAAGAGTTCATGTATGCCAAAAAAATTTGAAAATTATTTCACACACTAAAAATGAACTCCGAGGATCTGTTATCCATGTTTGGGAAATTTCACTAGTACATCCCCTAATAATAAGCTTGGTGGAATTTTATAGGAAAGGGACTTCTAACTGATCCTAACATGCTTTAAATGTGGTGGAAATGCATGCCAGAAACATGTTGAGGATGCAAGTGGACCTAATGATCATAAAATTTCAAGGAGTGGATAAAACCAAATTCTCAAGTGGTTAGATATTTACAGAGCCAAACAACCCACCTTTTGCTTATCCTTTAAAATCACAGAGACTTTTGGAACTATCTCTCTCAGCATTTGTGCATTTCCATCTCTGATGCTCCAATTTGTTTTTAGATCCAAACTTGACTTTTCAGTCTCCCATTTTTCTCGTAAACAAAAAAGATACATGACATAACAAAATGAAAATTTCAGAGTTCATGTATGAAAAAAAATTTGAAAATTATTTCATGCACTAAAAATGAATTCCAAGGATTTGTTATCCATGTTTGGGAAATTCCACTAGTACAACCCCGAATAATAAGCTTGCTGGAATTTTATAGCAAAGGGACTTCTAACTGATGCTAACATGCATTAAATGTGGTGGATATACATGCCAGAAACAAGTTGAGGATGCAAGTGGACCTAATGATCCTAAAATTTCAAGGAGTTAAAAAAATCAAATTCTCAAGAGGTTGGATAATAATTACCAGAGCAAAACAACACACTTTTTGCCTATCCTATAAAATCACAGATACATTTTGGAGCTATCTCTCTCAGCATTTGTGCATTTCCATCTTGGATGCTCAAATTTGGTTTTAGATCCACACTTGAGTTTTCAGTCACCCATTTTTCTCGCAAACAAAAAAGATATAAGGCATAAAAAGAAGAAAATTTAAGAGTTCATCCATGCAAAAATAATTTGAAAATTATTTCACGCACTAAAAATGAACTCTAAAGTTTTGTTATCCGTGTTTGGAAAATTCCAATAGCACAACCCCTAATAATAAGCTTGGTGTTATTTTATAGGAAAGGGACTTCTAATAGATCCTAACATGCTTTAAATGTGGTGGATATACAAGCAAGAAACATGTTGAGGATTCAAGTGGGCCTAATGATCCAAAAATTTCAAGGAGTGGAAAAAATCAAAGTCGCAAGTGGTTGGATATTTACCAGAGCCAAACAACCCACTTTTTGTCTATCCTTAAAATCACAGATACTTTTTGGAACTATCTCTCTCAGCATTTATGCATTTCCATCTAGGACGCTCAAATTTGTTTTCAGATCCAAACTTGATTTTTCACCCTCCCACTTTTCTCGTAAATAAAAAAGATATAAGGCATAACAAAATGAAAATTTAAGAGTTCATGTATGCAAAAAAAATTAGCAAATCATTTCAAGCACTAAAAATGAACTCCAAGGTTTTGGTGTCCATGTTTGGGAAATTTCACTTGTACAACCTCTAATAATAAGCTTGGTGGAATTTTATTGGAAGGGGACCTCTAACTGATCCTAACATGCTTTAAATGTGGTGGATATGCATGCCAGGAACATGTTGAGGATGCAAGTGGACCTAATGATTCAAAAATTTCAAGGAGTGGAAAAAATAAAATTCTCAAGTGGTTGGATATTTACAAGAACCATACAACCCACTTTTTGCCTATCGTTAAAAATCACAGAGACTTTTGGGACTATCTCTCTCAGCATTTGTGCATTTCCATCTTGGATGCTCCAATTTGTTTTTAGATCCAAACTTGAGTTTTCAGTCTCCCACTTTTCTCGTAAACAAAAAAGATATATGGCATAACAAAAGAAAATTTCAGAGTTCATGTATGAAAAAAAAATTTGAAAATTATTTCACGCACTAATAATGAACTCCAAGGTTTTGTTATCCATGTTTGGGAAATTCCACAAGTACAACCCCTAATAATAAGCTTGGTGGAATTTAAAAGGAAAGGGAGTTCTAACCGATCCTAACATACTTTAAAGTAGGTAGATATGCATGCCAGAAACATGTTGAGGATGCAAGTGGACCTAATGATCCTAAAATTTTAAGGAGTGGAAAAAATCAAATTCTCAAGTGGTTGGATATTTACTAGAGCCATACAACCCACCTTTTGCCTATCCTTACAAATCACAGATACTTTTTGGAACTATCTCGCTCAGCAGTTGTGTATTTCCATATTGGATGCTCGAATTTGTGTTCAGATCCAAATTTGAGTTTTCACTCTCCCATTTTTTTCGTAAAAAAAAATGATACAAGGCATAACAAAATGAAAATTTTCGAGTCCATGTATGCAAAAAAAATTTGAAAATTATTTCACGCACTAAAAATCAACTCCAAGGATTTGTTATCCATGTTTTGGAAATTCCACTAGTACAACCCCTAAAAATAAGCTTGCTGGAATTTTATAGAAAAGAGACTTCTAACTGATCCTAAAATGCTTAAATGTGATGGATATGCATGCCAGAAACATGTTGAGGACGCAAGTGGACCTAATGATTCAAAATTTTCAAGGAGTGAAAAAAATCAAATTCTCAAGTGGTTATATATTTACAAGAGCCAAACAACCCACTTTTTGCCTAACCTTTAAAATCACAGATATTTCTGGAACTATCACTCTCAGCATTTGTGCATTTCCATCTTGGATGCTCCTATTTGTTTTTACATCCAAACTTGAGTTTTCACTCTCCCATTTTTCTCGTAAATAAAAAAGATATAAAACGTAACAAAATGAAAATTTCAGAGTTCATGTATGCAAAAAAAAATTGAAAATTATTTCACGCACTAAAAATGAACTCCAAGGATTTGTTATCCATGTTTGGGATATTCCACTAGTACATCCCCTAATAATAAGCTTGGTGGAATTTTATAGGAAAGGGACATCTAACTTATCCTAACATGCTTTAAATATGGTGGATATACATGCTAGAAACATGTTGAGGATGCAAGTAGTCCTAATGATCCTAAAATTTCAAGTAGTTAAAAAAATCAAATTCCCAAGAGGTTGGATATTTACGAGAGCCAAAAAACCCACTTTTTGCCTATCCTAAAAAATCACAGATACTTTTTGGAACTATCTGTCTCAGCATTTGTGCATTTCCATCTTGGATGCTCAAATTTGTTTTCAGATCCATACATGAGTTTTTAGTCACCCATTTTTCTCGTAAACAAAAAAGATATAAGGCATAACAAAATAAAAATTTAAGAGTTCATGCATGCAAAAAAAAAATTAAAAAATTATTTCACACACTGAAAATGAACTCCAAGGTTTGGGTGTCCATGTTTGGGAAAATCCACTAGTACAACCACTAATAATAAGTTTGGTGGAATTTTATAGGAAAGGGACCTCTAACTGATCCTAACATGGTTTAAATGTGGTGGATATGCATGCCAGAAACATGTTGAGGATGCAAGTGGACCTAATGATTCAAAAATTTCAAGGAGTGGAAAAAATCAAATTCTCAAGTGGTTGGATATTTACAAGAGCCAAACAACCCACTTGTTGCCTATCGTTGAAAATCACAGAGACTTTTGGAACTATCTCTCTCAGCATTTGTGCATTTCCATCTTGGATGCTCCAATTTGCTCTCATATCCAATCTTCAGTTTTCAGTCTCCCACTTTTCTCGCAAACAAAAAAGATATATGGCATAACAAAAGAAAATTTCAGAGTTCATGTATGCAAAAAAAATTTGAAAATTATTTCACACACTAATTATGAACTCCAAGGTTTTGTTATCCATGTTTGGGAAATTCCACTAGTACAACCCCTTATAATAAGCTTGGTGGAATTTTAAAGGAAAGGGAATTCTAACCGATCCTAACATGCTTTAACTGTGGTGGATATGCATGCCAGAAACATGTTGAGGATGCAAGTGGACCTAATGATCCAAAAATTTCAAGGTGTGGAAAAAAACAAATTCTCAAGTGGTTGGATATTTACCAGATCAAAACAACCCACTTTTTGCCTATCCTTAAAAATCTCAGATACTTTTCGGGACTATCTCTCTCAGCATTTGTGCATTTCCATCAAGGATTCTCAAATTTGTTTTCAGATCCAAACTTGAGTTTTCAGTCTCCCATTTTTTTCGTAAACAAAAAAAGATATACGGCATAACAAAAGGAAAATTTAAGAGTTCATGAATGCAAAACAAATTAGAAAATTATTTCACGCTCTAAAACTGAACTCCAAGGTTTTGGTGTCCATGTTTGGGAAATTCCACTAGTAAAACCCCTAATAATAAGTTTGGTGGAATGTTATAGGAAAGGGACCTCTAACTGATCCTAACATGCTTTAAATGTGGTGGATATGCATGCCAGAAACAAGTTGAGGATGCAAGTGGACCTAATGATTCAAAAATTTCAAGGAGTGGAAAAAATCAAATTGTCAAATGGTTGGATATTTACAAGAGCAAAACAACACACTTTTTGCCTATCGTTAAAAATCACAGAGACTTTTGGAACTATCTCTCTCAGCATTTGTACATTTCCATCTTGGATGCTCCAATTTGCTTTCAGATCCAAACTTGAGTTTTCTGTCTCCCATATTTCTCTTAAAGAAAAAAGATATAAGGCATAACGAAATGAAAATTTAAGAGTTCATGTATGCAAAAAAAAATTAAAAATTATTTCACGCACTAAAAATGAATTCTGAGGATTTGTTATCCATGTTTGGGAAATTGCACTAGTACATCCCCTAATAATAAGATTGCTGGAATTTTATAGGAAAGGGACTTCTAACTGATCTTAACATGCTTTAAAGTAGGTGGATATGCATGCCAGAAACATGTTGAGGATGCAAGTGGACCTAATGATCCTAAAATTTCAAGGAGTTAGAAAAATCAAATTCTCAAGAAGTTGGATATTTACCAGAGCCAAACAACCCACTTTTTGCCTATCCTAAAAAATCACAGATACCTTTTGGAACTATCTCTCGCAGCATTTGTGCATTTCCATCTTGGATGCTCAAATTTGTTTTTAGATCCACACTTGAGTTTTTCTGTCACCCATTTTTCTCATAAAAAAAATATATAAGGCATAACAAAATAAAAATTTAAGAGTTCATGCATGCAAACAAAATTAGAAAATTATTTCACACACTGAAAATGAACTCCAAGGTTTTGGTGTCCATGTTTGGGAAATTCCACTAGTACAACCCCTAATAATAAGCTTGGTGGAATTTTATAGGAAAGGGACCTCTAACTGATCCTAACATGCATTAAATGTGGTGGATATGCATGCAAGAAACGTGTTGAGGATGCAAGTGGACCTAATGATTCAAAAATTTCAAGGAGTGGAAAAAATCAATTTCTCAAGTGGTTGGATATTTACAAGAGCCAAACAACCCACTTTTTGCCTATCGGTAAAAATAACAGAGACATTTCGGAACTATCTCTCTCAGCATATGTGCATTTCCATCTTGGGTGCTCCAATTTGCTCTCAGATCCAAACTTTAGTTTTCAGTCTCCCATTTTTCTCTTAAACAAAAAAGATATCAGGCATAAAAAAAAATGAAAATTTAATAGTTCATCTATGCAAAAAAAAATTGAAAATTATTTCACGCACTGAAAATGGACTTCGAGGATTTGTTATCCATGTTTGGGAAATTGCACTAGTATATCCCATAATAATAAACTTGGTGGAATTCTATAGGAAAGGGACTTCTAACTGATCCTAACATGCTTTAAATGTGGTGGATATGCATGCTAGAAACATGTTGAGGATGCAAGTGGAACTAATGATCCTAAAATTTCAAGGACTGGATAAAACCAAATTCTCCAAATGTTGGATATTTACCAGAGCCAAACAACCCTCCTTTTTCCTATCCTTAAAACTCACTGATACCTTATGGAACGATCTCGCTAAGCAATTGTACATTTCCATCTTGGATGCTGCAATTTGAGTTCAGATCCAAACTTGAGTTTTGGCTCTCCCATTTTTTTCGCAAACAAAAAAGATATATGACATAAAAAAATGAAAATTTTAGAGTTCATGTATGCAAAAAAAATTTGAAAACTATTTCACGCACTAAAAATGAACTCCAACATTTTGTTATCCATGTTTGGGAAATTCCACTATTACAACCCCTAATAATAAGCTTGGTGGAATTTTATAGGAAAGGTAATTCTAACTTATCCTAACATGCTTTAAATGTGGTGGATATGCAAGCTAGAAACATGTTGAGATTTCAAGTTGACCTAATGATCCAAAAATTTCAAGGAGTGGAAAAATTCGAATTCTCAAGTGGTTGGATATTTACTTGAGCCAAACAACCCACTTTTTGTCTGTCCTTAAAAATCTCTGATACTTTTTGGAACTATCTCTGTCAGCATTTGTGCATTTCCATCTAGGACGCTCAAAAATGTTTTCAGATCCAAACTTGAGTTTTCAGTCTCCCACTTTTCTCAGAAATAAAAAAACTTTAAGGCATAACAAAATGAAAATTTAAGAGTTCATGCAAGCAAAACAAAATTAGAAAATTATGTCATGCACTAAAAATGAACTCCAAGGTTTTGGTGTCCATGTTTGGGAAATTCCACTAGTACAACCCCTAATAATAAGCTTGGTGGAATTTTATTGGAAAGGGACCTCTAACTGATCCTAACGTGCTTTAACTGAGGTGGATATGCATGCTAGAAACATGTTGAGGATGCAAGTGGACCTAATGATTCAAAAATTTAAAGCAGTGGAAAAAATAAAATTCTCAAGTGGTTGGATATTTACAAGAGCCAAACAACCCACTTTTTGCCTATCGTTAAAAATCACAGAGACTTTTGGAACTATCTCTCTCAGCATATGTGCATTTCCATCTTGGATGCTCCAATTTGCTCTCAGATCCAAACTTGAGTTTTCAGTCTCCCATTTTTCTCGTAAACAAAACAGATATAAGGCAAAAGAAAATGAAAATTTAAAATTATTTCATGCACTAAAAATGAACTCCGAGGATTTGTTATCCATGTTTGGGAAATTTCACTAGTACAACCCCTAAAAATAAGCTTGGTGGAATTTTATAGGAAAGGGACTGCTAACTGATCCTAACATGCTTTAAATGTGATGGATATGCATGCTAGAAACATGTTGACGATGCAAGTAGACCTAATGATCCCAAAATTTCAAGGAGTTAAAAAAATCAAATTCCCAAGAGGTTGGATATTTACCAGAGCCAAACAACCCACTTTTTGCCTATCCTAAAAAATCACAGATACTTTTTGGAACTATCTCTCTCAGCATTTTTGCATTTCTATCTTGGATGCTCAAATTTGTTTACCAGAGCCAAACAACCCACCTTTTGCCTATCCAAAAAAATCACAGATACTTTATGGAACGATCTCGCTCAGCATTTGTGAATTTCCATCTTGGATGCTCCAATTTGCTCTCAGATCCAAACTTGAGTTTTCACACTCCCATTTTTTTCAAAAACAAAAAAGATACAAGGCAAAACAAAATGAAAATTTTCGAGTTCATGTATGCAAAAAAAATTTGAAAATTATTTCACGCACTAAAAATAAACTCCAAGGTTTTGTTATATATGTTTGGGAAATTTCACTAGTACAACCACTAAAAATATGCTTGGTGGAATTTTATAGGAAAGGAACTGCTAACTGATCCTAACATGCTTTAAATGTGATGGATATGCATGCTAGAAACATGTTGAGGATGCAAGTAGACCTAATGATCCTAAAATTTCAAGGAGTTAAAAAAATCAAATTCCCAAGAGGTTGGATATTTACCAGAGCCAAACAACCCACTTTTTGCCTATCCTAAAAAATCACAGATACTTTTTGGAACTATCTCTCTCAGCATTTTTGCATTTCCATCTTGGATGCTCAAATTTCTTTCCAGATCCACACTTGAGTTTTCAGTCACCCATTTTTCTCGTAAACAAAAAAGATATAAGGCATAACAAAATAAAAATTTAAGAGTTCATGCATGCAAAAAAAAATTAGAAAATTATTTCACACACTTAAAATGAACTCCAAGGTTTTGGTGTCCATGTTTGGGAAATTCCACTAGTACAACCCCTAATAATAAGCTTGGTGGAATTTTATTGGAAAGGGACCTCTAACTGATCCTAACATGCTTTAAATCTGGTGGATATGCATGCCAGAAACATGTTGAGGATGCAAGTGGACCTAATGATTCAAAAATTTCAAGGAGTGGAAAAAATCAATTTCTCAAGTGGTTGGATAATTTTACAAGAGCCAAACCCACTTTTTGCCTATCGTTGAAAATCACAGAGACTTTTGGAACTATCTCTCTCAGCATATGTGCATTTCCATCTTGGATGCTCCAATTTGCTCTCAGTTCCAATCTTGAGATTTCAGTCTCCCATTTTTCTCGTAAACAAACAAATATAAGGCTTAACAAAATGAAAATTTAAGAGTTCATGTATGCAAAAAAAATTTGAAAATTATTTCACGCACTAAAAATGAACTCCAACGTTTTGTTATCCATGTTTTGGAAATTCCACTAGTACAACCCCTAATAATAAGCTTGGTGGAATTTTATAGGAAAGGGAATTCTAACTGATCGTAACATGCTTTAAATGTGGTGGATAAGCAAGCCAGAAACATGTTGAGGATTCAAGTGGACCAAATGATCAAAAAATTTCCAGGAGTGGAAAAATTCAAATTCTCAAGTGGATGGATACGAGAGCCAAACTACCCACTTTTTGTCTTTCCTTAAAAATCACAGATACATTTTGGAACTATCTCTCTCAGCATTTGTGCATTTCCATCTAGGACGCTCAAATTTGTTTTCAGATCCAAACTTGAGTTTTCACTCTCTCACTTTTCTCGGAAATAAAAAAGCTTTAAGGCATAACAAAATGAAAATTTAAGATTTCATATATGCAAAAAAAAAATAGAAAATTATTTAACGCACTAAAAATCAACTCCAAGGTTTTGGTGTGCATGTTTGGGAAATTCCACTAGTACAACCCCTAATAATAAAGCTTGGTGGAATTTACTGAAAAGGGACCTGTAACTGATCCTAACATGCTTTAAATGTGGTGGATATGCATGCCAGAAACATGTTGAGGATGCAAGTGGTCCTAATGATACGAAAATTTCAAGCAGAGGAAAAACTCAAATTCTCAAGTGGTTGGATATTTACAAGAGCCAATTAACCCACTTTTTGCCTATCGTTAAAAATCACAGACACTTTTGGAACTACCTCTCTCAACATTTGCGCATTTCCATATTGGATGCTCCAATTTGTTTTTAGATGCAAATTTGAGTTTCAGTCTCCCATTTTTCTCGTACACAAAAAAGATATAAGGCATAACAAAATGAAAATTTAAGATTTCATGTATGCAAAAAAAAATTAAAAATTATTTCACGCACTAAAAATGAACTCCGAGGATTTGTTATCCATGTTTGAGAAATTCCACTAGTACAGCCCCTAATAATAAGGTTGGTGGAATTTTATAGGAAAGGGACTTCTAACTGATCCTAACTTGCTTTAAATGTGGTGGATATGAATGCCAGAAACATGTTGAGGATGCAAGTGAACCTAATGATCCTAAAATTTCAAGGAGTGGAAAAAAATCAAAGTCTCAAGTGGTTGGATATTTACTAGAGCCAAACAACCCACTTTTTGTCTTTCCTTAAAAATCACAGATACTTTTGGGAACTATCTCTCTCAGCATTTGTGCATTTCCATCTTGGTTGCTCAAATCTATTTTCAAATCCACACTTGAGTTTTCACTCTCCCATTTTTCATGTAAACAAAAAAGATATAGGCATAACAAAATGAAAATTTTACACTTCATGTATGCAAAAAAAATTTGAAAATTATTTCACGCACTAAAAATGAACTCCAAAATTTTGTTATCCATGTTTGGGAAATTCAATTAGAACAACCCCTAGTAATAAGCTTGGTGTTATTTTATAGAAAAGGGACTTCTAACCGATCCTAACATGCATTAAATGTGGTGGATATGCAAGCCAGAAACATGTTGAGGATTCAAGTGGACCTAATAATCCAAAAATTTCATGGAGTGGAAAAAATCAAAGTCTCAAGTGGTTGGATATTTACCATAGCCAAACAACCCTTTTTTTGTCTGTCCTTAAAAATCACAGATACTTTTTGGAACTATCTCTCTCAGCATTTGTGAATTTCCATCTAGGACGCTCAAATTTGTTTTAAGATCCAAACTTGAGTTTTCACTCTCCCACTTTTCTCGTAAATAAAAATGATATAAGGCATAAAAAAATAAAAATTAAAGAGTTCATGTATGCAAAAAAAATTAGAAAATCATTTCACGCACTAAAAATGAACTCCAACGTTTTGGTGTCCATGTTTGGGAAATTCCACTAGCACAACCCCTAATAATAAGCTTGGTGTAATTTTATAGGAAAGGGACCTATGACTGATCCCAACATGCTTTGAATGTGGTGGATTGGCATGCCAGAAACATGTTGAGGATGCAAGTGGACCTAATGATTCAAAAATTTCAAGGAATGGAAAAAATCAAATTCTCAAGTGGTTGGATATTTACAAGAGCCAAACAACCAACTTTTTGCCTATCATTAAAAATCACGGAGACTTTTGGAACTATCTCTCTCAGTATATGTGCATTTCCGTCTTGGATGCTCCAATTTTCTCTCAGATTCAAACTTGAGTTTTGAGTCTCCCATTTTTCTCATAAACAAAAAAGATATTAGGCATAACAAAATGAAAATTTAAGAGTTCATGTATGCAAAAAAAATTTGAAAATTATTTCACGCGCTAAAAATGAACTCCGAGGATTTGTTATCCTTGTTTGGGAAATTGCACTAGTACATACCCTAATAATAAGCTTGGTGGAATTTTATAGGAAATGGACTTCTAACTGATCCTAACATGCTTTAAATGTGGTGGATATGCATGCTAGAAACATGTTGAGGATGCAAGTGGACCTAATGATCCTAAAACTTCAAGGACTGGATAAAACCAAATTCTCCAGTGGTTGGATATTTACCAGCGCCAAACAACCCACCATTTGCCTATCCTTAAAAATCACAGATACTTTATGGAACAATCTCGCTCAGCAATTGTGCATTTCCATCTTGGATGCTCGAATTTGTGTTCAGATCCAAACTTGAGTTTTGACTCTCCCATTTTTTTCGTAAACAAAAAAGATATAAGGCATAACAAAAAGAAAATTTTAGAGTTCATGTATGCAAAAAAAATTTTAAAATTATTTCACGCATTAAAAATGAACTCCAACGTTTTCTTATTGAGAAATTCCAGTAGTACAACCCCTAATAATAAGCTTGGTGGAATTTTATTGGAAAGGGACCACTAAATGATCCTAACATGCTTTAAATTTGGTGGATATGCATGCCAGTAACATGTTGAGGATGCAAGTGGACCTAATGATTCTAAAATTTCAAGTAGTGGAAAAAATCAAATTCTCAAGTGGTTGGATATTTACAAGAGCCAAACAACCCACTTTTTGCCTATCGTTAAAAATCACAGAGACTTTTGGAACTATCTCTCTCAGCATATGTGCATTTCCATCTTAGATGCTCCAATTTGTTTTCAGATCCAAACTTGAGTTTTCAGTCTCCCATTTTTCTCGTACACAAAAAAGATATAAGGCATAACAAAATGAAAATTTAAGATTTGATGTATGCAAAAAAAAATTGAAAATTATTTCACGCACTAAAAATGAACTCCGAGGATTTGTTATCCATGTTTTGGAAATTCCACTAGTACAACCCCTAATAATAAGCTTGGTGGAATTTTATAGGAAAGGGACTTCTAACTGATCCTAACATGCTTTAAATGTGGTGGATATGCATGCCAGAAACATGTTGTGGATGCAAGTGAACGTAATGGTCCTAAAATTTCAAGGAGTGGAAAAAATCAAATTCTCAAGTGGTTGGATATTTACCAGAGCCAAACAACCCACTTTTTGCCCAATCTAAAAAATCACATATACTTTTGGGAACTATCTCTCTCAGCATTTGTGCATTTCCATCCTGGATGCTCAAATTTGTTTTCAGATCCACACTTGAGTTTTCACTCTTCCATTTTTCATGTAAAGAAAAAAGATATAGGCATAACAAAATGAAAATTTTAGAGTTCATGGATGACAAAAAAATTTGAAAATTATTTCACGCACTAAAAATGAACTCCAAAGTTTTGTTATCCATGTTTGGGAAATTCCACTAGTACAACCCCGAATAATAAACTTGGTATTATTTTATAGGAAAGGGACTTCTAACTGATCCTAACATGCTTTAAATGTGGTGGATATGCAACCCAAAAACATGTTGAGGATTCAAGTTGTCCTAATGATCCAAAAATTTCAAGGAGTGGTAAAAATCAAATTCTCAAGTGGTTGGATAATTACCAGAGCCAAACAACCCACTTTTTGTCTGTCCTTAAAAATCAAAGATACTTTTTGGAACTATCTCTCTCAGCATTTGTGCATTTCCATCTTGGACGTTCAAATTTTTTTTCAGATCAAAAGTTGAGTTTTCACTCTCCCACTTTTCTCATAAATAAAAAAGATATAAGGCATAACAAAATGAAAATTTAAGAGTTCATGTATGCAAAAAAAATTAGAAAATCATTTCACGCACTAAAAATTAACTCCAAGGTTTTGGTGACCATGTTTGGGAAATTCCACTATTACAACCCCTAATAATTAGCTTGGTGGAATTTTATTGGAAGGGGACCTCTAACTTATCCTAACATGCTTTAAAAGTGGTGGATATGCATGCCAGAAACAATGTTAGGATGCAAGTGGACCTATTGATCCAAAAATTTCAAGGAGTGGAAAAAATCAAATTCTCAAGTGGTTGAATATTTACATGAGTTAAACAACCCAGTTTTTGCCTATCCTAAAAAATCACTGATAATTTTTGGAACTATCACTCTCAGCATTTGTGCATTTCTATCTTGGAAGCGTAAATTTGTTTTCAGATCCAAATTTGAGTTTTCACTCTCCCATTTTTCATGTAGACGAAAAAGATATAGGCATAACAAAATGAAAATTTTAGAGTTCATGTATGCAAAAAAATTTAAAATTATTTCACGCACTAAAAATGAACTCCAAAGTTTTGTTATCCATGTTTGGAAAATTCCACTAGTACAACCCCTAATATAAGCTTGGTGTTATTTTATAGCCAAGGGACTTCTAACCGATCCTAACATACTTTAAATGTGGTGGATATGCAAGTCAGAACATGTTGAGGATTCAAGTGGACCTAATGATCCAAAAATTTCAAGGAGTGGAAAAAATCAAAGTCTCAAGTGGTTGGATATTTACCAGAGCCAAACAACCCACTTTTTGTCTGTCCTTAAAAATCACAGATACTTTTGGGAACTATCTCTCTCAGCATTTGTGCATTTCCATCTAGGATGCTCAAATTTGTTTTCAGATCCAAACTTGAGTTTTCACTCTCCCACTTTTCTCGTAAACAAAAAATATATATGGCATAACAAAATGAAACTTTCAGAGTTCATGTAGGCAAAAAAAATTTGAAAATTATTTCACGCACTAAAAATGAACTCCAAGGTTTTGTTATCCATGTTTGGGAAATTCCACAAGTACAACCCCTAATAATAAGCTTGGTGGAATTTTATAGGAAAGGGAATTCTAACCGATCCTAACAAGCTTTAAATGTGGTGGATATGCATGCCAGAAACATGTTGAGGATGCAAGTGAACCGAATGATCCAAAAATTTCAAGGAGTTAAAAAAATCAAATTCTCAAGAGGTTGGATATTTACCAGAGCCAAACAACCCAGTTTTTTCCTATCCAAAAAAATCACATATACTTTTTGGAACTATCTGTCTCAGCATTTGTGCATTTCCATCTAGGATACTCAAATTTGTTTTCAGATCCAAACATGAGCTTTCACTCTCCCACTTTTCTCGTAAACAAAAAAAATATATGGCATAACAAAATGAAAATTTCAGAGTTCATGTATGCAAAAAAAAATTGAATTATTTCACACACTAAAAATGAACTCCAAGGTTTTGTTATAATGTTTGGGAAATTCCACGAGTACAACCCCTGATAATAAGCTTGGTGGAATTTTAAAGGAAAGGGAATTCTAACCGATCCTAACATACTTTAAATGTGGTGGATATGCATGCCAGAAACATGTTGAGGATGCAAGTGGACCTAATGATCCAAAAATTTCAAGGAGTGGAAAAAATCTATTTCTCAAGTGGTTGGATATTTATTAGAGCCAAACAACCCACTTTTTGCCTATCCTTAAAAATCACAAATAGTTTTTGGGACTATCTCTCTCTGCTTTTGTGTATTTCCTTGAAGAATTCTCAAATTTGTTTTCAGATCCAAACTTGAGTTTTTAGTCTCCCATTTTTCTCGTAAACAAAAAAGATATACTGCATCACAAAATGAATATTTAAGAGTTCTTGTATGCAAAAAAAATTAGAAAATTATTTCACGCTCTAAAAATGAACTCCAATGTTTTGGTGTCCATGTTTGGGAAATTCCACTAGTACAGCCCTTAATAATAACCTTGGTGGAATTTTATAGGAAAGGGACCTCTAACTGATCCTAACATGCTTTAAATGTGGTGGATATACATGCCACAAACAAGTTGAGGATGCAAGTGGACCTAATGATTCAAAAATTTCGAGTGGAAAAAATCAAATTCTCAAGTGGTTGAATATTTACAAGAGCTAAACAACACACTTTTTGCCTATCGTTAAAAATCACAGAGACTTTTGGAACTATCTCTCTCAGCATTTGTGCATTTACATCTTGGATGCTCCAATTTACTTTCAGATCCAAACTTGAGTATTCTGTCTCCCATTTTTCTCGTAAACAAAAAAGATATAAGGCATAACAAAATGAATATTTAAGAGTTCATGTATGCAAAAAAACATTGAAAATTATTTCACGCACTAAAAATGAACTCCGAGGATTTGTTATCCATGTTTGGGAAATTGCACTAGTAAATCCCCTAATAATAAGCTTGGTTGAATTTTATAAGAAAGGGAATTCTAACTGATCCTAACATGCTTTAAATGTGGTGGATATGCAAGCCAGAAACATGTTGAGGATTCAAGTGGACCTAATGATCCAAAAATTTCAAGGAGTGGAAAAAATAAAATTCTCAAGTGGTTGGATATTTACCAGAGCCAAACAAACCACTTTTTGTCTGTCGTTAAAAATCCCAAATACTTTTTGGAACTATCTCTCTCAGCATTTGTGCATTTCCATCTAGGACGCTCAAATTTGTTTTCAGATCCAAACTTGAGTTTGCACTCTCCCACTTTTCTCGTAAATAAAAAAGATGTAAGGTATAAAAAAATGAAAATTTAAGAGTTCATGTATGCAAAAAAAATTAGAAAATCATTACACGCACTAAAAATGAACTCCAAGGTTTTGGTGTCCATGTTTGGGAAATTTCACTAGTACAACCCCTAGTAATAAGCTTGGTGTTATTTTATAGGAAAGGGACTTCTAACCGATCCTAACATGCTTTAAATGTGGTGGATATGCAAGCCAGAAACATGTTGAGGATGCAAGTGGACCTAATGATTCAAATATTTCAAGGAGTGGAAAAAATCAAATTCTCAAGTGGTTGGATATTTACAAGAGTCAAACAACCGACTTTTTGCCTATCGTTAAAAATCACAAATACTTTTGGAACTATCTCTCTCAGCATATTTGCATTTCCATCTTGGATTGTCCAATTTTCTCTCAAATCTAAACTTGAGTTTTCAGTCTCCCATTTTTCTCGTAAACAAAAAAGATATCAGGCATAACAGAATGAAAATTTAAGAGTTCATGTATGCAAAAAAAATTTGAAAATTATTTCACGCACTAAAAATGAACTCCGAGGATTTGTTATCCATGTTTGGGAAATTGCACTAGTACATCCCCTAATAATAAGCATGGTGGAATTTTATAGGAAAGGGACTTCCAACTGATCCAAACATGCTTTAAATGTGGTGGATATGCATGCTAGAAACATGTTGAGGATGCAAGTGGACCTAATGATCATAAAATTTCAAGGAGTGGATAAAACCAAATTCTCAAGTGGTTGGATATTGACCAGAGCCAAACAACCCACCTTTTGCCTATCCTTAAAAATCACAGATACTTTATGGAACGATCTCGCTCAGCATTTGTGCATTTCCATCTTGGATGCTCCAATTTGTATTCAGAACCAAACTTGAGTTTTGACTCTCCCATTTTTTTCGTAAACAAAAAATATATAAGGCATAACAAAATGAAAATTTTTGAGTTCATGCATGCAAAAAAAATTTGAAAATTATTTCACACACTACAAATGAACTCCAACGTTTTGTTATCCATGTTTGGGAAATTCCACTAGTACAACCCAAATAATAAGCTTGGTTGAATTTTATAAGAAAGGGAATTCTAACTGATCCTAACATGCTTTAAATGTGGTGGATATGCAAGCCAGAAACATGTTGAGGATTCAAGTGGACCTAATGATCCAAAAATTTCAAGGAGTGGAAAAAATCAAATTCTCAAGTGGTTGGATATTTACCGGAGCCAAACAACTCACTTTTTGTCTGTCCTTAAAAATCACAGATACTTTTTGGAACTATCTCTCTCAGCATTTGTGCATTTCCATCTAGGACGCTCAAATTTGTTTTCAGATCAAAACATGAGTTTTCACTCTCCCACTTTTCTCGTAAATAAAAAAGATATAAGGCATAACAAAATGAAAATTTAAGAGTTCATGTAGGCAAAAAAAATTAGAAAATCATTTCATGCACTAAAACATGAAGTCCATGGTTTTGGTGTCCATGTTTGGGAAATTCCACTAGTACAACGCCTAATAATATGCTTGGTGGAATTTTATTGGAAGGGGACCTCTAACTGATCCTAACAAGCTTTAAATGTGGTGGATATGCATGCTAGAAACATGTTGAACATGCAAGAGGACCTAATGATCCAAAAATTTCAAGGAGTGGAAAAAATCAAATTCTCAAGTGGTTGAATATTTACCAGAGCCAAACAACCCACTTTTTGCCTATCCTAAAAAATCACAGATACTTTTCGGAACTATCTCTCTCAGCATTTGTGCATTTCCAACTTGGATGCTCAAATTTCTTTTTAGATCCACACTGGAGTTTTCACTCTCCCATTTTTCATGTAAACATAAAAGATATAGGCATAACAAAATGAAAATTTTAGAGTTCATGTATGCAAAAAAATTTGCAAATTATTTCATGCACTAAAAATGAACTCCAACGTTTTGTTATCCATGTTTGGGAAATTCCACTAGTACAAACCCAAATAATAAGCTTGGTTGAATTTTATCAGAAAGGGAATTCTAACTGAGCCTAACATGCTTTAAATGTGGTGGATATGCAAGCAAAAAACATGTTGAGGATTCAAGTGGTCCTAATGATCCAAAAATTTCAAGGAGTGGAAAAAATCAAAGTCTCAAGTGGTTGGAAATTTACCAGAGGCAAACAACCCACTTTTGTCTGTGCTAAAAAATCACAGATACTTTTGGGAACTATCGCTCTCAGTATTTGTGCATTTCCATCTAGGATGCTCAAATTTGTTTTCATATCCAAACTTGAGTTTTAACTCTCACACGTTTCTCGTAAACAAAAAAGATATATCGCATAACAAAATGAAACTTTCAGAGTTCATGTATGCAAAAAAAATTTGAAAATTATTTAATGCACTAAAAATGAACTCCAATGCTTTGTTATCCATGTTTGGGAAGTTCCACTAGAACAACCCCTAATAATAATCTTCGTGGAATTTTATAGGAAAGGGAATTCTAACCGATCCTAACATGCTTTAAATGTGGTGGATATGCATGCCAGAAACATGTTGAGGATGCAAGTGGACCTAATGATCCAAAAATTTCAAGGAGTGGAAAAAAAAAAATTTTCAAGTGGTTGAATATTTTCCAGAGCCAAACAACCCACTTTTGCCCTATCCTTAAAAATCACAGATACTTTTTGGAACTATCACTCTCAGCATTTGTGCATTTCCATCTTGGATGCTCAAATTTTTTGTTCAGATCCACACTGGAGTTTTCACTCTCCCATTTTTCATGTAAACAAAAAAGATATAGGCATAACAAAATGAAAATTTTAGAGTTCATGTATGCAAAAAAAATTTCAAAATTATTTCACGCACTAAAAATGAACTCCAAAGTTTTGTTATCCATGTTTGGAAAATTTCACTAGTACAATCCCTAATAATAAGCTTGGTGTTATTTTATAGGAAAGGGACTTCTAACCGATCCTAACATGCTTTAAATGCGGTGGATATGCAAGCCAGTAATATGTTGAGGATTAAAGGGGACCTAATGATCCAAAAATTTGAAGGAGTGGAAAAAATCAAATTCTCAAGTGGTTGGATATTTACCAGAGCCAAACAACCCACTTTTTGTCAGTCCTTAAAAATCACATATACTTTTGGGAACTATCTCTCTCAGCATTTGTGCATTTCCATCTAGGATGCTCAAATTTGCTTTCAGATCCAAACTTGAGTTTTCACTCTCCCACTTTTCCCGTCAATAAAAAAGATATAAGGCATAACAAAATGAAAATTTCAGAGTTCATGCATGCAAAAAAAATTTGAAAATTATTTCACGCACTAAAAATGAACTCCAAGGTTTTCTTATCCATGTTTGGGAAATTCCACTAGTACAACCCCTAATAAAAAGCTTGGTGGAATTTTATAGGAAAGGGAATTCTAACCGATCCTAACATGCTTTAAATGTGGTGGATATGGAAGCCAGAAACATGTTGAGGATGCAAGTGTACCTAATTATCCAAAAATTTCAAGGAGTGGA
Organism: Aristolochia californica; assembly: GCF_029961685.1. Taxonomy (NCBI): domain Eukaryota; kingdom Viridiplantae; phylum Streptophyta; class Magnoliopsida; order Piperales; family Aristolochiaceae; genus Aristolochia; species Aristolochia californica. Next base: position 10,067,861 of record NW_027181837.1, read on the forward strand.
AAAAATCAAATTCTCAAGTGGCTGAATATTTACCAGAGCCAAACAACCAACTTTTTGCCTATCCTTAAAAATCACAGATACTTTATGGAACGATCTCGCTCAGCATTTGTGCATTTCCATCTTGGATACTCCAATTTATGTTCTGATCCAAACTTGAGTTTTGACTCTCCCATTTTTTTCGTAAACAAAAAAGATATAAGGCATTGCAAAATAAAAACTTTAGAGTTCATGCATGCAAAAAAAATTTGAAAATTATTTCACGTACTACATATGAACTCCAACGTTTTGTTATCCATGTTTAGGAAATTCCACTAGTACAACCCCTAATAATAAGCTTGGTTGAATTTTATAAGAAAGGGAATTCTAAATGATCCTAACATGCTTTAAATGTGGTGGATATGCAAGCCAGAAACATGTTGAGGATTCAAATGGACCTAATGATCCAAAAATTTCAAGGAGTGGAAAATATCAAATTCTCAAGTGGTTGGATATTTACCGGTGCCAAACAACCCACTTTTTGTCTGACCTTAAAAATCATTGATACTTTTGGGAACTATCTCTCTCAGCATTTGTGCATTTCCATCTAGGACTCTCAAATTTGTTTTCAGATCAAAACTTGAGTTTTCACTCTCCCACTTTTCTCGTAAAAAAAAAAGATATAAGGCATAGCAAAATGAAAATTTAAGAGTTCATATATGCAAAAAAATTAGAAAATCATTTCACGCACTAAAAATGAACTCCATGGTTTTGGTGTCCATGTTTGGGAAATTCCACTAGTACAATCCCTAATAATAAGCTTGGTGGAATTTTATAGGAAATGGACCTCTAACTGATCGTAACATGCTTTATATGTGGTGGATATGCATTCCAGAAACATGTTGAGGATGCAAGTGGACCTAATGATTAAGAATTTTCAAGGAGTGGAAAAAATCAAATTCTCAAGTGGTTGGGTATTTACAAGAGCCAAACAACCCACTTTTTGCCTATCATTAAAAATCACAGAGACTTTTGGAACTATCTCTCTCAGCATATTTGCATTTCCATCTTGGATGGTCCAATTTGCTCTCAGATCCAAACTTGAGTTTTCAATCTCCCATTTTTCTCGTAAACAAAAAAGAAATTCGGCATAACAAAATAAAAATTTAAGCGTTCATCTATGTAAAAAAAATTTGAAAATTATTTCACGCACTAAAAATGAACTCCGAGGATTTGTTATCCATGTTTGGGAAATTGCACTAGTACATCCCCTAATAATAAGCTTGGTGGAATTTTATAGGAAAGGGACTTCTAACTGATCCAAACATGCTTTAAATGTGGTGGATATGCATGCTAGAAACATGTTGAGGATGCAAGTGGACCTAATGATCATAAAATTTCAAGGAGTGGATAAAACCAAATTCTCAAGTGGTTGGATATTTACTAGAGCCAAACAACCCACCTTTTGCCTATCCTTAAAAATCACAGATACTTTATGGAACGATCTCGCTCAGCATTTGTGCATTTCCATATTGGATGCCCCAATTTGTATTCAGAACCAAACTAGAGTTTTGACTCTCCCATTTTTTTCATAAACAAAAAATATATAAGGCATAACAAAATGAAAATTTTTGAGTTCATGCATGCAAAAAAAATTTGAAAATTATTTCACGCACTACAAATGAACTCCAACGTTTTGTTATCCATGTTTGGGAAATTCCACTAGTACAACCCAAAATAATAAGTTTTGTTGAATTTTATAAGAAAGGGAATTCTAACTGATCCTAACATGCTTTAAATGTGGTGGATATGCAAGCCAGAAACATGTTGAGGATTCAAGTGGACCTAATGATCCAAAAATTTCAAGGAGTGGAAAAAATCAAATTCTCAAGTGGTTGGATATTTACCGGAGGCAAACAACCCACTTTTTGTCTGTCCTTAAAAATCACAGATACTTTTTAGAACTATCTCTCTCAGCATTTGTGCATTTCCATCTAGGACGCTCAAATTTGTTTTCAGATCAAAAATTGAGTTTTCACTCTTCCACTTTTCTCGTAAATAAAAAAGATATAAGGCATAACAAAATGAAAATTTAAGAGTTCATGTATGCAAAAAAAATTAGAAAATCATTTCATGCACTAAAACATGAACTCCATGGTTTTGGTGTCCATGTTTGGGAAATTCCACTAGTACAATGCCTAATAATAACCTTGGTGGAATTTTATTGGAAGGGGACCTCTAACTGATCCTAACATGCTTTAAATGTGGTGGATATGCATGCCAGAAACATGTTGAGGATGGAAGAGGACCTAATGATCCAAAAATTTCAAGGAGTGGAAAAAATCAAATTCTCAAGTGGTTGAATATTTACCAGAGCCAAAAAACCTACTTTTTGCCTATCCTAAAAAATCACAGATACTTTTCGGAACTATCTCTCTCAGCATTTGTGCATTTCCAACTTGGATGCTCAAATTTCTTTTTAGATCCACACTGGAGTTTTCACTCTCCCATTTTTCATGTAAACATAAAAGATATAGGCATAACAAAATGAAAATTTTACAGTTCATGTATGCAAAAAAAAATTGAAAATTATTTCATGCACTAAAAATGAACTCCAACGTTTTGTTACCCATGTTTGGGAAATTCCACTAGTACAACCCCAAATAATAAGCTTGGTTGAATTTTATCAGAATGGGAATTCTAACTGAGCCTAACATGCTTTAAATGTGGTGGATATGCAAGCCAAAAACATGTTGAGGATTCAAGTGGACCTAATGATCCAAAAATTTTAAGGAGTGGAAAAAATCAAAGTCTCGAGTGGTTGGAAATTTACCAGAGCCAAACAACCCACTTTTATCTGTGCTAAAAAATCAAAGATACTTTTGGGAACTATCTTTCTCAGTATTTGTGCATTTCCATCTAGGATGCTCAAATTTTTTTTCAGATCCAAACTTGAGTTTTCACTCTCACACGTTTCTCGTAAACAAAAAAGATATATCCCATAACAAAATGAAACTTTCAGAGTTCATGTATGCAAAAAAAATTTGAAAATTATTTAACGCACTAAAAATGAACTCCAATGCTTTGTTATCCATGTTTGGGAAGTTCCACTAGAACAACCCCTAATAATAATCTTCGTGGAATTTTATAGGAAAGGGAATTTTAACCGATCCTAACATGCTTTAAATATGGTGGATATGCATGCCAGAAACATGTTGAGGATGCAAGTGGACCTAATGATCCAAAAATTTCAAGGAGTGGAAAAAATCAAATTCTCAAGTGGTTGGATATTTACCAGTGCCAAACAACCCACTTTTTGTCTGTCCTTAATAATCACATATACTTTTGAGAACTATCTCTCTCAGCATTTGTGCATTTCCATCTAGGATACTCAAATTTGCTTTCAGATCAAAACTTGAATTTTCACTCTGCCACTTTACTCGTTAATAAAAAAGATATAAGGCCTAACAAAATGAAAATTTCAGAGTACATGTATGCAAAAACAAATTGAAAATTATTTCACGCACTAAAAATGAACTCCAAGGTTTTGTTGTCCATGTTTGGGAAATTCCACTAGTACAACCCCTAATAATAAGCTTGGTGGAATTTTATAGGAAAGGGAATTCTAACTGATCCTAACATGCTTTAAATGTGGTGGATATGCATGCCAGAAACATGTTGAGGATGCAAGTGGAGCTAATGATCCAAAAATTTCAAGGAGTGGAAAAAATCAAATTCTCATGTGGTTGAAAATTTACTAGAGCCAAACAACCCACTTTTTGCCTATCCTAAAAAATCACAGATACTCTTTGGAACAATGTCTCTCAGCATTTGTGCATTTCCAACTTGGATGCTCAAATTTGTTTTTAGATCCACACTGGAGTTTTCACTCTCCCATTTTTCATATAAACAAAAAAGATATAGGCATACCAAAATGAAAATTTTAGAGTTCATGTATTCAAAAAAAATTTGAAAATTAGTTCACGCACTAAAAATGAACTCCAAAGTTTTGTTATCCAAGTTTGGAAAATTCCACTAGTACAACCCCTATTAAGAAGCTTGGTGTTATTTTATAGCAAAGGGACTTCTAACCGATCCTAACATGCTTTAAATGTGGTGGAGATGCAAGCATGAAACATGTTGAGGATTAAAGTTGACCAAATGATCCAAAAATTTCAAGGAGTGGAAAAAATCAAAGTCTCAAGTGGTTGGATATTTACCAGAGCCAAACAACCCTCTTTTTGTCTGTCATAAAAATTCACAGATACTTTTGGGACCTATCTTTCTCAGCATTTGTGCATTTCCAACTAGGATGATCAAATTTGTTTTAAGATCCAAACTTGAGTTATGACTCTCACACGTTTCTCGTAAACAAAAAAGATATATGGCACAACAAAATGAAAATTTCAGAGTTCATGTATGAAAAAAAAATTGAAAATTATTTAACACACTAAAAATGAACTCCAAGGTTTTGTTATCCTTGTTTGGGAAATTCCACTAGTACAGCCCCTAATAATAATCTTGGTGGAATTTTATAGGAAAGGGAATTCTAACCGATCCTAACATGCTTTAAATATGGTGGATATGCATGCCAGAAACATGTTGAGGATGCAAGTGGACCTAATGATCCAAAAATTTCAAGGAGTGGAAAAAAACAAATTCTCAAGTGGTTGAATATTTACCAGAGCAAAACAACCCACTTTTTGCCTATCCTTAAAAATCTCATATACTTTTTGGAACTATCACTCTCAGCATTTGTGCATTTCCATCTTGGATGCTCAAATTTTTTGTTCAGATCCACACTGGAGTTTTTACTCTCCCTTTTTTCATGTAAACAAAAAAGATATAGGCATAACAAAATGAAAATTTTAGAGTTCATGTTTGCAAAAAAAATTTGAAAATTATTTGACGCACTAAAAATGAACTCCAAAGTTTTGTTATCCATGTTTGGGAAATTCAATTAGTACAACCCCTAATAATAAGCTTGGTGTTATTCTATAGGAAAGGGACTTCTAACCGATCCTAACATGCTTTAAAAGTGGTGGATATGCTAGCCAGAAACATGTTGTGGATTCAAGTGGACCTAATGATCCTAAAATTTCAAGGAGTGGAAAAAATTAAATTCTCAAGTGGTTGGATAATTTCCAGAGCCAAACAACCCACTTTTTGTCTGTCCTTAAAAATCACATATACTTTTGAGAACTATCTCTCTCAGCATTTGTGCATTTCCATCTAGGATACTCAAATTTGCTTTCAGATCCCAACTTGAATTTTCAATCTGCCACTTTACTCGTAAATAAAAAAGATATAAGGCCTACCAAAATGAAAATTTCAGAGTACATGTATGCAAAAAAAAATTGAAAATTATTTCACGCACTAAAAATGAACTCCAAGGTTTTGTTATCCATGTTTGGGAAATTCCACTAGTACAACCCCTAATAATAAGCTTGGTGGAATTTTATAGGAAAGGGAATTCTAACCGATCCTAACATGCTTTAAATGTGGTGGATATGCATGCCAGAAACATGTTGAGGATGCAAGTGGAGCTAATGATCCAAAAATTTCAAGGAGTGGAAAAAATGAAATTTTCAAGTGGTTGAAAATTTACCAGAGCCAAACAACCCAGTTTTTGCCTATCCTAAAAAATCACAGATACTCTTTGGAACTATGTCTCTCAGCATTTGTGCATTTCCATCTTGGATGCTCAAATTTGTTTTCAGATCCACACTGGAGTTTTCACTCTCCCATTTTTCATATAAACAAAAAAGATATAGGCATACCAAAATGAAAATTTTAGAGTTCATGTATTCAAAAAAAATATGAAAATTATTTCACGCAGTAAAAATGAACTCCAAAGTTTTGTTATCTATGTTTGGAAAATTCCACTAGTACAACCCCTAATAATAAGCTTGGTGTTATTTTATAGGAAAGAGACTTCTAACCGATCCTAACATGCTTTAAATGTGGTGAAGATGCAAGCATGAAACATGTTGAGGATTAAAGTTGACCTAATGATCCAAAAATTTCAAGGAGGGGAAAAAATCAAAGTCTCAAGTGGTTGGATATTTACCAGAGCCAAACAACCCACTTTTTGTCTGTCCTAAAAAATCACAGATACTTTTGGGACCTATCTTTCTCAGCATTTGTGCATTTCCAACTAGGATGCTCAAATTTGTTTTAAGATCCAAACTTGAGTTTTCACTCTCACACGTTTCTCGTAAACCAAAAAGATATATGGCATAACAAAATGAAAATTTCAGAGTTCATGTATGCAAAAAAAAATTGAAAATTATTTAACACACTAAAAATGAACTCCAAGGTTTTGTTATCCTTGTTTGGGAAATTCTACTAGTACAACCCCTAATAATAATCTTGGTGGAATTTTATAGGAAAGGGAATTCTAACCGATCCTAACATGCTTTAAATATGGTGGATATGCATGCCAGAAACATGTTGAGGATGCAAGTGGACCTAATGATCCAAAATTTTCAAGGAGTGGAAAAAAACAAATTCTCAAGTGGTTGAATATTTACCAGAGTAAAACAACCCACTTTTTCCTATCCTTAAAAATCGCATATACTTTTTGGAACTATCACTCTCAGCATTTGTGCATTTCCATCTTGGATGCTCAAATTTTTTGTTCAGATCCACACTGGAGTTTTTACTCTCCCATTTTTCATGTAAACAAAAAAGATATAGGCATAACAAAATGAAAATTTTAGAGTTCATGTATGCAAAAAAAATTTGAAAATTATTTCACGCACTAAAAATGAACTCCAAAGTTTTGTTATCCATGTTTGGGAAATTCAATTAGTACAACCCCTAATAATAAGCTTGGTGTTATTCTATAGGAAAGGGACTTCTAACCGACCCTAACATGCTTTAAATGTGGTGGATATGCAAGCCAGAAACATGTTGAGGATTAAAGTGGACCTAATGATCCAAAAATTTCAAGGAGTGGAAAAAATCAAATTCTCAAGTGGTTGGATAATTTCCAGAGCCAAACAACCCACTTTTTGTCTGTCCTTAAAAATCACATATACTTTTGAGAACTATCTCTCTCAGCATTTGTGCATTTCCATCTAGGATACTCAAATTTGCTTTCAGATCCAAACATGAATTTTCAATCTGCCACTTACTCGTAAATAAAAAAGATATACGGCCTGCCAAAATGAAAATTTCAGAGTACATGTATGCAAAAAAAATTGAAAATTATTTCACGCACTAAAAATGAACTCCAAGGTTTTGTTATCCATGTTTGGGAAATTCCACTAGTACAACCCCTAATAATAAGCTTGGTGGAATTTTATAGGAAAGGGAATTCTAACCGATCCTAACATGCTTTAAATGTGGTGGATATGCATGCCAGAAACATGTTGAGGATGCAAGTGGAGCTAATGATCTAAAAATTTCAAGGAGTGGAAAAAATGAAATTTTCAAGTGGTTGAAAATTTACCAGAGCCAAACAACCCAGTTTTTGCCTATCCTAAAAAATCACAGATACTCTTTGGAACTTTGTCTCTCAGCATTTGTGCATTTCCATCTTGGATGCTCAAAATTGTTTTTCAGATCCACACTGGAGTTTTCACTCTCCCATTTTTCATATAAACAAAAAAAGATATAGGCATACTAAAATGAAAATTTTAGAGTTCATGTATTCAAAAAAAAATATGAAAATTATTTCATGCAGTAAAAATGAACTCCAAAGTTTTGTTATCTATGTTTGGAAAATTCCACTAGTACAACCCCTAATAATAAGCTTGGTGTTATTTTATAGGAAAGAGACTTCTAACCGTTCCTAACATGCTTTAAATGTGGTGGATATGCAAGCCAGAAACATGTTGAGGATTAAAGTTCACCTAATGAGCCAAAAATTTCAAGGTGTGGAAAAAATCAAAGTCTCAAGTTGTTGGATATTTACCAGAGCCGAACAACCCACTTTTTGTCTGTCCTAAAAAATCACTGATACTTTTGGGACCTATCTTTCTCAACATTTGTGCATTTCCAACTAGGATGCTCAAATTTGTTTTCAGATCCAAACTTGAGTTTTCACTCTCACACGTTTCTCATAATCAAATTTTTTTTGGATACTTGAACTCTGAAATTTTCATTTTGTTATGCCATATATCTTTTTTGTTTACGAGAAAAGTGGGAGAGTGAAAAATCAAGTTTGGATCTGAAAAAAAATTTGAGCATCCTAGATGGAAATGCACAAATACTGAGAGTGATAGTTCCCAAAAGTATCTGTGATTTTTAAGGATAGACAAAAAGTATGTTGTTTGGCTCTGGTAAATATCCAACCACTTGATACTTTGATTTTTTCCACTCCTTGAAGTTTTTGGATCATTAGGTCCACTTTAATCCTCAACATGTTTCTGGCTTGCATATCCACCACATTTAAAACATGTTAGGATTGGTTAGAAGTCCCTTTCCTATAAAATAACACCAAGCTTATTATTAGGGGTTGTACTAGTGGAATTTTCCAAACATTGATAACAAAAATTTTGAGTTCATTTTTAGTGCGTGAAATAATTTTAAATTTTTTTGCATACTTGAACTCTAAAATTTTCATTTTGTTATGCCTATATCTTTTTTGTTTACATGAAAAATGGGAGAGTGAAAACTTCAGTGTGGATCTGAAAAAAAATTTGACCATCCAAGATGGAAATGCACAAATGCTGAGAGAGATAGTTCCAAAAAGTATCTGTGATTTTTTAGGATAGGCAAAAAGTGGGTTGTTTGGCTCTGGTAAATATTCAACCACTTGAGAATTTGTTTTTTTCCACTCCTTGAAATTTTTGGATCATTAGGTCCACTTGCAACCTCAACATGTTTCATGCATGTATATCCACCACATTTAAAGCATGTTAGGATCGGTTAGAATTCCCTTTCCTATAAAATTCCACAAAGCTTATTATTAGGGGTTGTACTAGTGGAATTTCCCAAACATGGATAACAAAACCTTGGAGTTCATTTTTAGTGCGTGAAATAATTTTAAAATTTTTTTTGTATACATGCACTCTGAAATTTTCATTTTGTTATGCCATATATCTTTTTTGTTTACGAGAAACGTGGGAGAGTGAAAACTCAAGTTTGGATCTGTAAACAAATTTGAGCATCCTAGATGGAAATGCACAAATGCTGAGAGAGATAGTTCCCAAAAGTATCTGTGATTTTTAAGGACAAACAAAAAGTGGGTTGTTTGGCTCTAGTACATATCCAACAACTTGAGACTTTGATTTTTTCCACACCTTGAAATTTTTGGATCATTAGGTGAACTTTAATCCTCAACATGTTTCTCGCTTGCATATCCACCACATTTAAAGCATGTTAGGAACGGTTAGAAGTCTCTTTCCTATAAAATAACACCAAGCTGATTATTAGGGGTTGTACACGCACTAAAAATGAACTCCAAGGCTTTGTGATCCTTGTTTGGGAAATTCCACTAGCACAACCCCTAATAATATGCTTGGTGGAATTTTATTGGAAAGGGAATTCTAACCGATCCTAACATGCTTTAAATGTGGTGGATATGCATGCCAGAAACATGTTGAGGATGCAATTGGACCTAATGGTCCTAAAATTTCAAGGAGATAAAAAAATCAAATTCTCAAGAGGTTGGATATTTACCAGAGCCAAACAACCCACTTTTTGCCTATCCTAAAAAATCACTGATACTTTTTGGAACTATCACTCTCAGCATTTGTGCATTTCCATCTTGGATGCTCAAATTTGTTTTCAGATCCTCACTTGAGTTTTCACTCTTCCATTTTTCATGTAAACAAAAAAGATATAGGCATAACAAAATGAAAATTTTAGATTTCATATTTGCAAAAAAAATTTGAAAATTATTACACGCACTAAAAATGAACTCAAAAGTTTTGTTATCCATGTTTGGGAAATTACCCTCGTACAAATCCTAATAATAAGCTTGGTGCTATTTTATAGGATAGGGACTTCTAACCGATACTAACATGCTTTAAATGTTGTGGATATGCAAGCCAAAAACATGTTGTGGATTCAAGTGGACTTAATGACCCAAAGATTTCAAAGAGTGGAAAAAATAAAATTCTCAAGTGGTTGGATATTTACCCGAGCCAAACAACCTAAACTTTGTCTGTCCTTAAAAATCACAGATACTTTTTGGAACTTTCTCTCTCAGAATTTGTTCATTTCCATCTTGGATGCCCAAATTTGTTTTCCGATCCAAACTTGAGTTTTCACTATCCCACTTTTCTCGTAAACAAAAAAGATATATGGCATAACAAAATGAAAATTTTAGAGTTCATGTATGCAAAAAAAATTTGAAAATTATTTCACGCACTAAAAATGAACTCCAAGGTTTTGTTATCCATGTTTGGGAAATTCCACTAGTAAAACTCCTAATAATAAGCTTGGTGCAATTTTATAGGAAAAGGAATTCTGACCAATCCTAACATGCTTTAAATGTGGTGGATATGCATGCCAGAAACATGTTGAGGATGCTAGTAGACCTAATGATCCTAAAATTTGAAGGAGTTAAAAAAATCAAATTCTCAAGAGGTTGGATATTTACCAGAGCCAAACAACCCACTTTTTGCCAATCCTAAAAAACCACAGATACTTTTTGGAACTATCACTCTCAGCATTTCTGCATTTCCATCTTGGATGCTCAAATTTGTTTTCAAATCCTCACTTGAGTTTTCACTCTCCCATTTTTCATGTAAACAAAAAAGATATAGGCATAAAAAAATGAAAATTTTAGAGTTCATGTATGCAAAAATATTTTGAAAATTATTTAACGCACTAAAAATGAACTCAAAAGTTTTGTTATCCATGTTTGGGAAATTCCACTAGTACAACCCCTAATAATAAGCTTGGTGCTATTTTATAGGAAAGAGACTTCTAACCGATCCTAACATGCTTTAAATGTGGTGGATATGCAAGCCAAAAACATGTTGAGGATTCAAGTGGACCTAATGATCCAAAAATTTGAAGGAGTGGAAAAAATCAAATTCTCAAGTGGATTGATATTTGCCCAAGCCAAACAACCCACATTTTGTCTATCCTTAAAAATCACAGATACTTTTTGGAACTATCTCTCTCAGCATTTGTGCATTTCTATCTAGGATGCAAAAGTTTGTTTTCAGATCCAAACTTGAGTTTTCACTCTCCCTTTTTTTTCGTAAACCAAAAAGATATAAGGCATAACAAAATGAAAATTTTAGATTTCATGTATGCAAAAAAAAATTGTAAAATTATTTCATGCACTAAAAATGAACTCCAAGATTTTGTTATCCAAGTTTGGGAAATTCAACTAGTACAACCCCTAATAATAAGCTTGGTGGAATTTTATAGGAAAGGGACTTCTAACTGATCCTACAATGCTTTAAATGTGGTGGATATGCATGCCAGAAACATGTTGAGGACGCAAGTGGACCTAATGATCCAAAAATTTCAAGAAGTGGAAAAAATCAAATTCTCAAGTGGTTAGATATTTACCTGAGCCAAACAACCCACTTTTTGCCTATCCTTTAAAATCACAGATACTTTTTGGAACTATCTCTCTCAGCATTTGTGCATTTCCATCTTAGATGCTCAAATTTGTTTTCAGATCCAAACTTGAGTTTTCACTCACCCATTTTTCTTGTAAACAAAAAGGATATAAGGCATAACAAAATGAAAATTTCAGAGTTTAAGTATGCAAAAAAAATTTGAAAATTATTTCACGCACTAAAAATGAACTCCAAGGTTTTGTTATCCATGTTTGGGAAATTCCTCTAGTACAACCCCTAATAATAAGCTTGGTGGAATTTTATAGGAAAGGGACCTCTAACTGATCCTAACATGCTTTAAATGTGGTGGATATGCATGCCAGAAACATGTTGAGGATTCAAGTGGACCTAATGATCCAAAAATTTCAAGGTGTGGAAAAAATCTAATTCTCAAGTGGTTGGATATTTACCAGAGCCAAACAACCCACTTTTTGTCTGTCCTTAAAAATCACAGATACCTTTTGGAACTATCTCTCTCAGCATTTGTGCATTTCCATCTAGGATGCCCAAATTTTTTTTCAGATCCAAACTTGAGTTTTCACTCTCCCACTTTTCTCGTAAACAAAAAAGATATATGGCACAACAAAATGAAAATTTTAGAGTTCATGTATGCAAAAAAAAATTTGAAAATTATTTCACGCACTAAAAATGAACTCCAATGTTTTGTTAACCGTGTTTGGGAAATTCAACTAGTACAACCCCTAATAATAAGCTTGGTGGAATTTTATAGGAAAGGGACTTCTAACTGATCCTAACATGCTTTAAATGTGGTGGATATGCAAGCCAGAAACATGTTGAGGATTCAAGTGGACCTAATGATCCAAAAATTTCAAGGAGTGGAAAAATTCAAATTCTCAAGTGGTTGGATATTTACTAGAGCCAAAAAACTCACTTTTTGTCTGTCCTTAAAAATCACAAATACTTTTTGGAACTATCTCTCTCAGCATTTGTGCATTTCCATCTAGGACGCTCAAATTTGTTTTCAAATCCAAACATGAGTTTTCACTCTCCCACTTTTCTCGTAAATAAAAAAGATATAAGGCATCATAAAATGAAAATTTAAGAGTTGATGTATGCAAAAAAAATTAGAAAATTATTTCACGCACTAAAAATGAACTCCAAGGATTTGTTGTCCATGTTTGGGAAATTCCATTAGCACAACCCGTAATAATAAGCTTGGGGGAATTTTATTGGAAAGGGACCTCTAACTGATCCTAACATGCTTTAAATGTGGTGGATATGCATGCCAGAAACATGTTGAGGATGCAAGTGGACCTAATGATTCACAAATTTCAAGGAGTGGAAAAAATCAAATTCTCAAGTGGTTGGATATTTACAAGAGCCAAACAACCCACTTTTTGCCTATCGTTAAAAATCACAGAGACTTTTGGAACTATCTCTCTCAACATTTGTGCATTTCCATCTTGGATGCTCCAATTTGTTTTCAGATCCAAACTTGAGTTTTCAGTCTCCCATTTTTCTCGTAAACAAAAAAGGTATAAGGCATTACAAAATGAAAATTTAAGAGTTCATGTATGCAAAAAAAATTGAAAATTATTTCCCGCACTAAAAATGAACTCCGAGGATTTGTTATCCATGATTAGGAAATTGCACTAGTATATCCCCTAATAATAACCTTGGTGGAATTTTATAGGAAACGGACTTCTACCTGATCCTAATATGCTTTAAATCTGGTGGATATGCATGCCAGAAACATGTTCAGAATGCAAGTGGACCTAATGATCCTAAAACTTTTAGGAGTGGAAAAAATCAAATTCTCAAGTAGTTGGATATTTACCAGAGCCATACAACCCACCTTTTGCCTATCCTTAAAACTCACAGATACTTTTTGGAACTATCTCGCTCAGCATTTGTGCATTTCCATCTTGGATGCTCCAATTTGTGTTCAAATCCAAACTTGAGTTTTCACTCTCCCATTTTTTTCGTAAATAAAAAAGATACAAGGCCTAACTAAATAAAAATTTTCGAGTTCATGTATGCCAAAAAAATTTGAAAATTATTTCACGTACAAAAAATCAACTCTAAGGTTTTGTTATCCATGTTTGGGAAATTCCACTAGTACAACCCCTAATAATAAGCTTGGTGGAATTTTATAGGAAAGGGACTTCTAACTGATCCTAACATGCTTTAAATGTGCTGGATATGCATGCCAGAAACAATTTGAGGACGCAAGTGGACCTTACGATCCAAAAATTTCAAGGAGTGGGAAAAATCAAATTCTCAAGTGGTTAGATATTTACCTGAGCCAAACAACCCACTTTTTGCCTATCCTTTAAACTCACAGATACTTTTTGGTACTATCTCTCTCAGCATTTGTGCATTTCCATTTGGGATGCTCAAATTTGTTTTCAGATCCAAACTTTAGTTTTCACTCTCCCATTTTTTCTCGTAAACAAAAAAGATTTAAGGCATAACAAAATGAAAATTTCAGAGTTCTTGTATGCAAAAAAAAATTGAAATCTATTTCACGCACTAAAAATGAACTCCAATGTTTTGTTATCCATGTTTGGGAAATTCCACTAGTACAACCCCTAATAATAAAATTGGTGGAATTTTATTGGAAAGAGACTTCTAACTGATCCCAACATCCTTTAAATGTGGTGGGTATGCATGCCAGAAACATGTTGAGGATGCAAGTGGACCTAATGATCAAAAAATTTCAAGGAGTGGAAAAAATCTAATTCTCAAGTGGTTGGATAATTACCAGAGTCAAACAACCCACATTTTGCCTATCCTAAAAAATCACCGATACTTTTTGGAACTATCTCTCTCAGCATTTGTGCATTCCCATCTTGGATGCTCAAATGTGTTTTCAGATCCACACTTGAGTTTTCACTCTCCAATTTTTCATGTAAACAAAAAAGATATAGGCATAACAAAATGAAAATTTTAGAGTTCATGTATGCAAAAAAAATTTGAAAATTATTTCACGCACTAAAAATGAACTCCAAAGTTTTGTTATCCATGTTTGCGAAATTCAACTAGTACAACCCCTAATAATAAGCTTGGTGTTATTTTATAGGAAAGGGACTTCTAACCGATCCTAAGATGCTTTAAATGTGGTGGATATGCAAGCCAGAAACATGTTGAGGATTCAAGTGGACATAATGATATAAAAATTTCAAGCAGTGGAAAAAATCAAATTCTCAATTGGTTGGATATTTACCAGAGCCAAACAACCTACTTTTTTTCTGTCCTCAAAAATCACAGATACTTTTTGAAACTATCTCTCTCAGCATTTGTGCATTTCCATTTAGGACGCTCAAATTTGTTTTCAGATCCAAACTTGCGTTTTCACTCTCCCACTTTTCTCGTAAATAAAAAAGATATAAGGCATAACAAAATGAAAATTTAAGAGTTCATTTATGCAAAAAAAATTAGAAAATCATTTCACGTACTAAAAATGAACTCCAAGGTTTTGGTGTCAATGTTTGGGAAATTTTATAGGAAAGGGACTTCTAACTGATCCTAACATGCTTTAAATGTGGTGGATATGCATGCCAGAGACATGTCGAGGATGCAAGTGGACCTAATGATCCTAAAATTTCAAGGAGTTAAAAAAATCAAATTCTCAAGAGGTTGGATATTTACCAGAGCCAAACAACCCACTTTTTGCCTATCCTAAAAAATTATAGATATTTTTTGGAACTATCTCTCTCAGCATTTGCGCATTTCCATCTTGGAAGCTCAAATTTGTTTTCTGATCGACACTTGAGTTTTCAGTCACCCATTTTTCTTGTAAACAAAAAAGAAATAAGGCAAACAAAATCAAAATTTAAGAGTTCGCGCATGTAATAAAAATTAGAAAATTATTTCACCCACTAAAAATGAACTCCAAGGTTTTGGTGTCCATGTTTGTGAAATTCCACTAGTACAACCCGAAGTAAGAAGCTTGGTGGAATTTTATAGGAAAGGGACCTCTAACTGATCCTACCATGCTTTAAAAGTGGTGGATATGCATGCCGAAAACATGTTGAGGTTGCAAGTGGACCTAATCATTCAAAAATTTCAAGGAGTGGAAAAAATCAAATTCTCAAGTGGTTGGATATTTACAAGAGCCAAACAACCCACTTTTTGCCTATCGTTAAAAATCACAGAGACTTTGGGAACTATCTCTCTCAACATTTGTGCATTTCCATCTTGGATGCTCCAATTTGTTTCCAGATCCAAACTTGAGTTTTCAATCTCCCATTTTTCTCGTAAACAAAAAAGATATAAGGCATAACAAAATAAAAATTTAAGAGTTCATGCATCCAAAAAAATTTGAAATTTAATTCACGCACTAAAAATGAACTCCGAGGACTTGTTATCCATGTTTGGAAAATTAAACTAGTACAACCCCTAATAATAAGCTTGGTGGAATTTTATTGGAAAGGGACTTCTAACGGATCCTAACATGCTTTAAATGTGGTGGATATGCAAGCAGAAACATGTTGAGGATTCAAGTGGACCTAATGATCCAAAAATTTCAAGGAGTGGAAAAAATCAAAGTCTCAAGTGGTTGGATATTTACCAGAGCCAAACAACCCACATTTTGTCTGTCCATAAAAATCACCGATACTTTTGGGAACTATCTCTCTCAGCATTTGTGCATTTCCATCTTAGATTCTCCAATTTGTTTTCAGATCCAAACTTGAGTTTTCAGTCTCCCATTTTTTTTTTAAACAAAAAAGATATAAGGCATAACAAAATGAAAATTTCAGAGTTCATGTATGCAAAAAAAATTTGGAAATTATTTCACGCACTAAAAATGAACTCCGAGGATTTGCTATCCATGTTTGGGAAATTCCACTTGTACAACCCCTAATAACAAGCTTGGGGGAATTTTATAGGAAAGGGACTTCTAATTGGTCCTAACATGCTTTAAATGTGGTGGATATGCATGCCAGAAACATGTTGAGGATGCAAGTGGATCTAATGATCCTAAAATTTCAAGGAGTTAAAAAAATCAAATTCTCAAGAGGTTGGATATTTACCAGAGCCAAACAACCCACTTTTTGCCTATCCTAAAAAATCACAGATACTTTTTGCAACTATCGCTCTCAGCATTTGTGCATTTCCATCTTGGAAGCTCAAATTTGTTTTCAGATCCACACTTGAGTTTTCAGTCACCCATTTTTCTCGGAAACAAAAAAGATATAAGGCAAACAAAATCAAAATTTAAGAGTTCACGCATGCAATAAAAATTAGAAAATTATTTCACCCACTAAAAATGAACTCCAAGGTTTTGGTGTCCATGTTTGGGAAATTCCACTAGACAACCCGTAATAAGAAGTTTGGTGGAATTTTATAGGAAAGGGACCTCTAATTGATCCTAACATGCTTTAAACGTGGTGGATATGCATGCCAGAAACATGTTGAGGTTGCAAGTGGACCTAATGATTCAAAAATTTCAAGGAGTGGAAAAAATCAAATTCTCAAGTGGTTGGATATTTACAAGAGCCAAACAACCCACTTTTTGCCTATCGTTAAAAATCACAGAGACTTTGGGAACTATCTCTCTCAACATTTGTGCATTTCCATCTTGGATGCTCCAATTTGTTTCCAGATCCAAACTTGAGTTTTCAGTCTCCCATTTTTCTCGTAAACAAAAAAGATATAAGGCATAACAAAATAAAAATTTAAGAGTTCATGTATGCATAAAAAATTTGAAAATTATTTCACTCACTAAAAATGAACTCCGAGGATTTGTTATCCATGTTTGGAAAATTAAACTAGTACAACCCCTAATAATAAGCTTGGTGGAATTTTATTGGAAATGGACTTCTAACGGATCCTAACATGCTTTAAACGTGGTAGATATGCAAGCAGAAACATGTTAAGGATTCAAGTGGACCTAATGATCCCAAAATTTCAAGGAGAGGAAAAAATCAAAGTCTCAAGTGGTTAGATATTTACCAGAGCCAAACAACCCACATTTGTTCTGTCCTTAAAAATCACAGATACTTTTGGGAACTATCTCTCTCAGCATTTGTGCATTTCCATCTTGGATTCTCCAATTTGTTTTCAGATCCAAACTTGAGTTTTCAGTCTCCAATTTTTGTTGTAAACAAAAAAGATATAAGGCATAACAAAATGAAAATTTCAGAGTTCATGTATGCAAAAAAAATTTGGAAATTATTTCATGCACTAAAAATGAACTCCAAGGATTTGCTATCCATGTTTGGTAAATTCCACTTGTACAACCCCTAATAACAAGCTTGGGGGAATTTTATAGGAAAGGGACTTCTAACTGGTCCTAACATGATTTAAATGTGGTGGATATGCATGCAAGAAACATGTTGAAGATGCAAGTGGACCTAATGATCCTAATATTTCAAGGAGTTAAAAAAATCAAATTCTCAAGAGGTTGGATATTTACCAGAGCCAAACAACCCACTTTTTGCCTATCCTAAAAAATCACAGATACTTTTTGGAACTATTTCTCTCAATATTTGTGCATTTGCATCTTGGATGATCATATTTGTCTTCAGATCCACACTTGATTTTTCACTCTCCCATTTTTGATGTAAACAAAAAAGATATAGGCATAAAAAAATGAAAATTTTAGAGTTCATGTATGTAAAAAAATTTTGAAAATTATTTCAGGCGGTAAAATTGAGCTCCAAAGTTTTTTTAACAATGTTTGGGAAATTCCACTTGTACAACCCCTAATGATAAGCTGGTGTTATTGTATAGGAAAGGGACATCTAACCGATCGTAACAATCTTTAAATGTGGTGCATATGCAAGCCAGACGCATGTTGAGGATTCAAGTAGCCATAATGATCCAAAATTTTCAAAAAGTGGAACAAATCAAATTCTCAAGTGGTTGGAAATTTACCAGAGCCAAACAACCCACCTTTTGCTATCCTTAAAAGTCACAGATACTTTTTGGAACTATCTCGCTCTGAATTTGTGCATTTCCATCTTGGATGCTCTAATTTGTGTTCAGATCCAAACTTGAGTTTTCACTCTCCCATTTTTTTCAGAAACCAAAAAGATATAACGCATAAAAAAATGAAAATTTTAGAGTTCATGTATGCAAAAAAAAATTGTAAAATTATTTCACACACTCAAAATGAAGTCCAAGGTTTTGTTATCCAAGTTTGGGAAATTCCACTAGTACAACCCCTAATAATAAGGTTGGTGGAATTTTATAGGAAAGGGACTTCTTACTGATCCTAACATGCTTTCAATGTGGTGGATATGCATGCCAAAAACATGTTGAGAACGCAAGTGGACCTAATGATCCAAAAATTTCAAGGAGTGGAAAAAATCAAATTCTCAAGTGGTTAGATATTTACCTGAGCCAAACAACCCACTTTTTGCCTATCCTTTAAAATCACAGATACTTTTTGGAACTATCTCTCTTAGCATTTGTGCATTTCCATCTTGGATGCTCAAATTTGTTTTCAGATCCAAACTTGAGTTTTCACTCTCCCATTTTTCTCGTAAACAAAAAAGAATTAAGGCATTACAAAATGAAAATTTCAGAGTTTAAGTATGCAAAAAAAATTTGAAAATTATTTCACGCACTAAAAATGAACTCCAAGGTTTTGTTATCCATGTTTTGGAAATTCCACTAGTACAACCCCTAATAATAAGCTTGGTGGAATTTTATAGGAAAGGGAATTCTAACTGATGCTAACATGCTTTAAATGTGGTGGATATGCATGCCAGAAACATGTTGAGGATGCAAGTGGACCTAATGATCCAAAAATTTCAAGGAGTGGAAAAAATCAAATTCTCAAGTGGTTGGATATTTACGAGAGTCCAACGACACACATTTTGCCTATCCTTAAAAATCACAGATACTTTTTGGGACTATCTCCCTCAGCATTTGGACGTTTCCATATGGGATGCTTAAATTTGTTCTCAGATCCAAACTTGAGTTTTCACTCTCCTATTTTTCTGGTAAACCAAAAAGATATAAGGCATAACAAAATGAAAATTTTAAAGTTCATGGATATAAAAAAAATTAGAAAATTATTTCACGCACTAAAAATGAACTCCAAGGTTTTGGTGTCCATGTTTGGGAAATTCCACTAGTATAACCCCTAAAAATAAGCTTGGTGGAATTTTATAGGAAAGGGACCTCTAACTGATCCTAACATGCTTTAAATGTGGTGGATATGCATGCCAGAAACATGTTGAGGATGCAAGTGGACCTAATGATCCACAAATTTCAAGGAGTGGAAAAAATCAAATTCTAAAGTGGTTGGATATTTACAAGAGCCAAACAACCCACTTTTTGTCTATCGTTAAAAGTCACAGAGACTTTTGGAACTATCTCTCTCAAGATTTGTGCATTTCCATCTTGGATGCTCCCATTTGTTTTCAGATCCAAACTTGAGTTTTCATTCTCCCATTTTTCTCGTAAACAAAAAAGGTATCAGGCATTACAAAATGACAATTTAAGAGTTCATGTATGCAAAAATAATTTGAAAATTATTTCACGCACTAAAAATGAACTCCAAAGTTTTGGTGTCCATGTTTGGGAAATTCAACTAGTACAACCCCTAATAATAAGCTTGGTGGAATTTTTTAGGAAAGGGACTTCTAACTGATCCTAACATGCTTTGAATGTGGTGGATATGCAAGCCAGAAACATGTTGAGGATTCAAGTGGACCTAATGATCCAAAAATTTAAAGGAGTGGAAAAATTCAAATTCTCAAGTGGTTGGATATTTACCAGAGCCAAACAACCCAATTTTTGTCTATCCATAAAAATCACAGATACTTTTTGGATCTACCTCTCTCAGCATTTGTGCATTTCCATCTAGGACGCTCAAATTTGTTTTCAGATCCAAACATGAGTTTTCACTCTCCCACTTTTCTCGTAAAAAAATAGATATAAGGCATAACAAAATGAAAATTTAAGAGTTCATGTATGCAAAAAAAAATAAGAAAATCATTTCACGCACTAAAAATGAACTCCAAGGATTTGGTGTCCATGTTTTGGAAATTCCACTAGTACAACACCTAAAAATAAGCTTGGTGGAATTTTATAGGAAAGGGACTTCTAACTGATCCTAACATGCTTTAAATGTGCGGGATATGCATGCCAGAAACAATTTGAGGACGCAAGTGGACCTTATGATCCAAAAATTTCAAGGAGTGGAAAAAATAATATTCACAAGTGGTTAGATATTAACCTGAGCTAAACAACCCACTTTATGCTAATCCTTTAAAATCATAGATACTTTTTGGAACTATCTCTCTCAGCATTTGTGCATTTCCATCTTGGATGCTCAAATTTGTTTTCAGATCCAAACTTTAGTTTTCGCTCTCCCATTTTTTCTTGTAAACAAAAAAGATATAAGGCATAACAAAATGAAAATATCAGAGTTCATGTATGCAAAAAAAAATTGAAATCTTTTTCACGCACTAAAAATGAACTCCATTGTTTTCTTATCCATGTTTGGGAAATTCCATTAGTACAACCTCTAATAATAAAATTGGTGGAATTTTTTAGGAAAGGGACTTCTAACTAATCCTAACATCCTTTAAATGTGGTGGATATGCATGCCATAAACATGTTGAGGATGTAAGTGGACCTAATGATCCAAAATTTCAAGGAGTGGAAAAAATCTAATTCTCAAATGGTTGGATAATTACCAGAGCCAAACAACCCACATTTTGCCTATCCTAAAAAATCACAGATACTTTTTGGAACTATCTCTCTTAGCATTTGTGCATTTCCATCTTGGATGCTCAAATGTGTTTTCAGATCCACACTTGAGTTTTCACTCTCCCATTTTCCATGTAAACAGATATAGGCATAACAAAATGAAAATTTTAGAGTTCAGGTATGCAAAAAAAATTTGAAAATTATTTCACGCACTAAAAATGAACTCGAAAGTTTTGTTCTCCATGTTTGGGAAATTCAACTAGTACAACCCCTAATAAGTTTGGTGTTATTTTATAGGAAACAGACTTCTAACCGATCCTAACATGCTTTAAATGTGGTGGATATGCAAGCCAAAAACATGTTGAGGATTCAAGTGGCCCTCTTGATCCAAAAATTTCAAGGAGTGGAAAAAATCAAATTCTCAAGTGGTTGGATATTTACCAGAGCAAAACAACGTACTTTTTGTCTATCCTTAAAAATCACAAATACTTTTTGGAACTATCTCTCTCAGCATTTGTCCATTTCCTTCTAGGACGCTCAAATTTTTTTTCAGATCCAAACTTGCGTTTTCACTCTCCCACTTTTCTCGTAAATAAAAAAAATATAAGGCCTAACAAAATGAAAATTTAAGAGTTCATGTATGCAAAACAAATTAGAAAATCATTTCACGCACTAAAAATGAACTCCAAGGTTTTGGTGTACATGTTTAGGAAATTCCACTAGTACAACCCCTAATATTAAGCTTGGTGGAATTTTATAGGAACGGGACCTCTAACTGATCCTAACATGCTTTAAATGTGGTGGATATGAATGCCAGAAACATGTTGAGGATGCAAGTGGACCTAATGATTCAAAAATTTCAAGGAGTGCAAAAAATCAAATTCTCAAGTGGTTGGATATTTACAAGAGCCAAACAACCCACTTTTTGCGTATCCTTTAAAATCACAAAGACTTTTGGAACTATCTCTCTTAGCATTTGTGCATTTCCATCTTGGATGCTCCAATATGTTTTTAGATCCAAACATCAGTTTTCGGTCTCCCACTTTTCTCGTAAACTAAAAAGATATCAGACATAACAAAATGAAAATTTCAGAGTTCATGTATGCAAAAAAAATTTGAAAATTATTTCACACACTAAAAATGAACTCCTAGGATTCGTTATCCATGTTTGGGAAATTCCACTAGT
Organism: Aristolochia californica; assembly: GCF_029961685.1. Lineage (NCBI taxonomy): Eukaryota > Viridiplantae > Streptophyta > Magnoliopsida > Piperales > Aristolochiaceae > Aristolochia > Aristolochia californica. Next base: position 10,090,190 of record NW_027181837.1, read on the forward strand.
ACAACCCCTAATAATAAGCTTGGTGGAATTTTATAGGAAAGGGACTTCTAACTGATCCTAACATGCTTTAAATGTGGTGGATATGCATGCCAGAAACATATTGAGGATGCAAGTGGACCTATTGATCTTAAAATTTCAAGGAGTTAAAAAAATCAAATTCTCAAGAGGTTGGATATTTACCAGAGCCAAACAACCCACTTTTTGCCTATCCTAAAAAATCACAGATACTTTTTGGAACTATCTCTCTAAGCATTTGTGCATTTGAATCTTGGATGATCAAATTTTTTTTCAGATCCACACTTGAGTTTTCAGTCACCCATTTTTCTCGTAAACAAAAAAGATATAAGGCAAACAAAATGAAAATTTAAGAGTTCATGCATGCAAAAAAAATTAGAAAATTATTTCACCCACTAAAAATGAACTCCAAGGTTTTGGTGTCCACGTTTGGGAAATTCCACTTGTACAACCCCTAATAAGAAGCTTGGTGGAATTTTATAGGAAAGGGACCTCTAACTGATCCTAACATGCTTTAAATGTGGTGGATATGCATGCCAGAAACATGTTGAGGATGCAAGTAGACCTAATGATTCAAAAATCTCAAGGAGTGGAAAAAATCAAATTCTCAAGTGGTTGGATATTTACAAGAGCCAAACAACCCACTTTTTTCCTATCGTTAAAAATCACAGAGACTCTTGGAACTATCTCTCTCAACATTTGTGCATTTCCATCTTGGATGCTCCAATTTGTTTTCAGATCCAAATTTGAGTTTTCAGTCTCCCATTTTTCTCGTAAACAAAAAAGATATAAGGCATAATAAAATGAAAATTTAAGAGTTCATGTATGCAAAAAAAATTTGTAAATTATTTCACGCACTAAAAACGAACTCCGTGGATTTGTTATCCATGTTTGGGAAATTCCACTAGTACAACCCCTAATAATAAGCTTGGTGGAATTTTATAGGAAACGGACTTCTAACCGATCTTAACATGCTTTAAATGTGGTGGATATGCAAGCAGAAACATGTTGAGGATTCAAGTGGACCTAATGATCCAAAAATTTCAAGGAGTGGAAAAAATCAAAGTCTGAAGTGGTTGGATATTTACCAGAGGTAAACAACCCACTTTTTGTCTGTCCTTAAAAATCACAGATACTTTTGGGAACTATCTCTCTCAGCATTTGTGCATTTCCATCTTGGATGCTCCAATTTGTTTTCAGATCCAAACTTGAGTTTTCAGTCTCCCATTTTTTTTGTAAACAAAAAAGATATATGGTTTAACAAAAGGAAAATTTCTGATTTCATGTATGCAAAAAAAATTTAGAAAATCATTTAACGCACTAAAAATGAACTCCAAGGTTTTGGTGTCCATGTTTGGGAAATTCCACTAGTACAACCCCTAATAATAAGCTTGGGGGAATTTTATAGGAAAGGGACTTCTAACTGATCCTAACATGCTTTAAATGTGGTTGATATGCATGCTAGAAACATGTTGAGTATGCAAGTGGACCTAATGATCCTAAAATTTCAAGGTGTGGGAAAAATCAAATTCTCAATTGGTTGGGCATTTACCAGAGCCAAACAACCCACTTTTTGCCTATCCTAAAAAATCACAGATACTTTTTGGAACTATCTCTTTCAGCATTTCTGCATTTCCATCTTGGATGCTAAAATCTGTTTTCAGATACGCACTTGAGTTTTAACTCTCCCATTTTTCAAGTAAACAAAAAAGATATAGGCATAACAAAATGAAAATTTTAGAGTTCATGTATGCAAAAAAAATTTGAAAATTATTTCACGAACTAAAAATGAATTCCAAAGTTTTGTTATCCATGTTTGGGAAATGCATCTAGTACAAACCCTATTAATAAGTTTGGTGTTATTTTATAGGAAAGGGACTTCTAACCGATCCTAACATGCTTTAAATGTGGTGGATATGCAAGCCAGAAACATGTTAGGATCCAAGTGGACCTAATGATCCAAGAATTTCCAGGAGTGGAAAAAATCAAATTCTCAAGTTGTTGGATATTTACCAGAGCCAAACAACGTACTTTTTGTCTGTCCTTAAAAATCACAGATAGTTTTTGGAACTATCTCTCTCAGCATTTGTGCATTTCCATCTAGGACGCTCAAATTTGTTTTCCGATCCAAACTTGAGTTTTCACTCTCCCACTTTTCTCGTAAATAAAAAATATATAAGAAATAAAAAAATAAAAATTTAAGAGTTCATGTATTCAAAAAAAAATTAAAAAATCATTTCACGCACTAAAAATGAACTCCAAGGTTTTAGTGTCCATGTTTGGGAAATTCCACTTGTACAAACCCTAATAATAAGCTTGGCGGAATTTTATAGGAAAGGGACCTCTAACTGATCCTAACTTGCTTTAAATGTGGTGGATATGCGTGCCAGAAACATGTTGAGGATGAAAGTGGACCTAATGAGTCAAAAAATTCAAGGAGTGGAAAAAATCAAATTCTCTAGTGGTTGGATATTTACAAGAGCCAAACAACCCACTTTTTGCGTATTGTTAAAAATCACAGAGACTTTTTGAACTATCTCTCTCAGCATTTGTGCATTTCCATCTTGGATGCTCCAATTTGTTTTTAGATCCAAACTTGAGTTTTCAGTCTCCCATTTTTCTCGTAAACTAAAAAGATATAAGGCATAACAAAATGAAAATTTAAGAGTTCATGTATGCAAAAAAAAATTGAAAATTATTTCATGCACAAGAAATGAACTCCGAGGATTTGTTATCCATGTTTGGGAAATTCCACTAGTACAACCCCTAATAATAATCTTGGTCGAATTTTATAGGAAAGGGACTTCTAACTGATCCTAACATGCTTTAAATGTGGTGGATATGCATGCCAGAAACATGTTGAGGATGCAAGTGGACCTAATGATCCTAAAATTTCAAGGGGTTAAAAAAATCAAATTCTCAAGAGGTTGGATATTTACCAGAGCGAAACAACCCACTTTTTACCTATCCCTAAAAATCACAGATACTTTTTGGAACTATCTCTCTCAACATTTGTGCATTTGAATCTTGGATGATCAAATTTGTTTTCAGATCCACACTTGAGTTTTCACTCTTCCATTTTTCATGGAAACAAAAAAGATATAGACATAACAAAATGAAAATTTTAGAGTTCATGTATGCAAAAAAAATTTGAAAATTATTTCACGCGCTAAAAAGTAGCTCCAAAGTTTTTTATCAATGTTTGGGAAATTCCACTAGTACAACCCCTAATAATAAGCTTGTGTTATTTTATAGGAAAGGGACATCTAACCGATCCTAACATGCTTTAAATGTGGAGGATATGCAAGACAGACACAAGATGAGGATTCAAGTGGACCTAATGATCCAAAAATTTCAAGAAGTGGAAAGAATCAAATTCTCAAGTGGTTGGATATTTACCAGAGCCAAACAACCCACCTTTTGCGTATGCTTAAAAGTCACAGATACTTTTTGGAACTATCTCGCTCAGCATTTGTTCATTTCCATCTTGGATGCTCCAATTTGTGTTCAGATCCAAACTTCAGTGTTCACTCTCCCATTTTTTTCGTAAACCAAAAAGATATAAGGCATAACAAAATGAAAATTTTAGAGTTCATGTTTGCAAAAAAAAATTGTAAAATTATTTCACGAACTAAAAATGAACTCCAAGGTTTTGTTATCCATGTTTGGGAAATTCCACTACTAGAACCCCTAATAATAAGCTTGGTAGAATTTTACAGGAAAGGGACTTCTAACTAGTCCTAAAATGCTTTAAATGTGGTGGATATGCATGCCAGAAACATGTTTAGGATGCAAGTGGACCTAATGATCCAAAAACTTCAAGGAGTGGAAAAATCAAATTCCCAAGTGGTTGGATATTTACCAGAGCATAACAACCCACTTTTTTGCCTATCCTTAAAAAACACAGATACTTTTTGGAACTATCTCTCTCAGCATTTGTGCATTTCCATCTTGGATGCTCAAATTTGTTTTCAGATCCAAATTTGAGTTTTCACTCTCCCATATTTCTCATAAATAAATAAGATATAAGGCATAACAAAATGAAAATTTCAGAGTTTAAGTATGCAAAAAAAATTTGATAATTATTTCACGCACTAAAAATGAACTCCAAGGTTTTGTTATCCATGTTTGGGAAATTCCACTAGTACAACCCCTATTAATAAGCTTGGTGGAACTTTATAGGAAAGGGAATTCTAACTGATGCTAACATGTTTTAAATGAGGTGGATATGCATGCCAGAAACATGTTGTGGACGCAAGTGGACCTAATGATCCAAAAATTTCAAGGAGTGGAAAAAATATAATTCTCAAGCTGTTGGATATTTACGAGAGCCAAACAACCCACATTTTGCCTATCCTTAAAAGTCACAGATACTTTTTCGGACTATCTCTCTAAGCAATTGGGCGTTTCCATCTAGGATGCTTAAATTTGTTATCAGATCCAAACTTGGGTTTTCACTTTCCCTTTTTTCTGGTAAACGAAAAAGATATAAGGCATACCAAAATTAAAATTTTAAAGTTCATGTATGTAAAAATAAATAGAAAATTATTTCACGAACTAAAAATGAACTCCAAGGTTTTGGTGTCCATGTTTGGGAAATTCCACTAGTATAACCCCTAAAAATATTCTTGGTGGAATTTTATAGGAAAGGGACCTCTAATTGATCCTAACATGCTTTAAAAGTGGTGGATATGCATGCCTGAAACATGTTGAGGATGCAAGTGGACCTAATGATTCAAAAATTTCAAGGAGTGGAAAAAATCAAATTTTCAAGTGGTTGGATATAGAGAGCCAAATAACCCACTTTTTGCCTATCGTTAAAAATCACAAAGACTTTTGGAACTATCTCTCTCAACATTTGTGCACTTCCATCTTGGATGCTCCCGTTTGTTTTCAGATCCAAACTTGAGATTTCAGTCATGCATTTTTCTCGTAAACAAAAAAGGTATAAGGCATTACAAAATGAAAATTTAAGAGTTCTTGTAAGCAAAAAAAATTTTAAAATTAATTCACGCACTAAAAATGAACTGCGAGGATTTGTTAGCCAAGTTTGGGAAATTCCACTAGTACAACCCCTAATAATAAGCTTGGTGGACTTTTATAGGAAAAGGGACTTCTAACTGATCCTAACATGCTTTAAATGTGGTGGGATATGCAAGCCAGAAACATGTTGAGGATTCAAGTGGACCTAATGATCCAAAAATGTCAAGGAGTGGAAAGAATAAAATTCTCAAGTGGTTGGATATTTACCAGAGCCAAACAACCTACTTTTTGTCTGTCCTTAAAAATCACAGATACCTTTTGGAACTATCTCTCTCAGCATTTGTGCATTTCCATCTAGGATGCCCAAATTTGTTTTCAGATCCAAACTTGAGTTTTCTCTCTCCCACTTTTCTCGTAAACAAAAAAAATACATGGCATAATAAAATGAAAATTTAAGAGTTCATGTATGCAAAGAAAAATTGAAAATTATTTCACGCACTAAAAATGAACTACAAGGTTTTGTTATCATGTTTTGGAAATTCCACTAGTACAACCCCTAATAATAAGCTTCGAGGAATTTTAAACGAAAGGAAATTCTAACCGATCCTAACATGCTTTTAATGTGGTGGATATGAATGCCAGAAATAGGTTGAGGATGCAAATGGACCTAATAATCCAAAAATTTCAAGGAGTGGAAAAAATCTAATTCTCAAGTGGTTGGAAATTTACCAGAGCCAAACAACCCACTTTTTGCCTATCCTTAAAAGTCTCAGATACTTTTCCCGACTATCTCTCTCAGCATTTGTGCATATCCATCTAGGATGCTCAAATTTGTTTACAGATCAAAACTTGAGTTTTCAGTCTCCCATTTTTCTCGTAAACAAAAAAGATATAAGGCATCACAAAACGCAAATTTTAGAGATCATGTATGCAAAAAAAATTAGAAAATTATTTCACGCACTAAAAATGAACTCCTAGGTTTTGGTGTCAGTGTTTGGGAAATTTCACTAGCACAACCCCTAAAAATAAGCTTGGTGGAATTTTATTCGAAAGGGACCTCAAACTGATCCTAACATGCTTTAAATGTGGTGGATATGCATGCTAGAAACATGTTGAGGATGCAAGTGGACCTAATGATCCAAAAATTTCAAGGAGTAGAAAAAATCAAATTCTCAACTGGTTGGATATTTACAGGAGCCAAACAACCCACTTTTTGCCTATCGTTAAAAACCACAGAGACTTTCGGAACTATCTCTCTCAGCATTTGTTCATTTCCATCTTGGATGCTCCAATTTGTTTTGAGATCTAAACTTGAGTTTTTAGTCTCCCATTTTTCTTGTAAACAAAAAAGAAATACGGCATAACAAAATGAAAATTTAAGAGTTCATGTATGCAAAAAAAATTTGAAAATTATTTCACGCACTAAAAATAAACTCCAAGGAATTGTTATCCATGTTTGGTAAATTCCACTAGTACAACTCCTAATAATAAGCTTGATGGAATTTTATAGGAAAGGGACTTCTAACTGATCCTAACATGCTTTAAATGTGGTGGATATGCATGCCAGAAACATGTTGAGGATGCAAGTGGACCTAATCATCCTATAATTTCAAGGAGTGGAAAAAACCAAATTCTCAAGTGGTTGGATATTTACCAGAGCCAAACAACCCACTTTTTGCCTATCCTAAAAAATCACAGATACTTTTTGGAACTATCTCTCTCAGCATTTGTGCATTTCCATCTAGGATGCCCAAATTTGTTTTTAGATCCAAACTTGAGTTTTCACTCTCCCACTTTTCTCGTAAACAAAAAAAATACATGGCATAACAAAATGAAAATTTAAGAGTTCATGTATGCAAAAAAAATTTGAAAATTATTTCACGCACTAAAAATGAACTACAAGGTTTTGTTTTCATGTTTGGGAAATTCCACTAGTACAACCCCTAATAATAAGCTTGGTGGAATTTTAAAGGAAGGGGAATTCTAACCGATCCTAACATGCTTTAAATGTGGTGGATATGAATGCCAGAAACAGGTTGAGGATGCAAATGGACCTAATAATCCAAGAATCTCAAGGAGTGGAAAAAATCTAATTCTCAAGTGGTTGGATATTTACCAGAGCCAAACAACCCACTTTTTGCCTATCCTTAAAAGTCTCAGATACTTTTCAGGACTATCTCTCTCAGCATTTGTGCATATCCATCTAGGATGCTCAAATTTGTTTACAGATCCAAACTTGAGTTTTCAGTCTCCCATTTTTCTCGTAAACAAAAAAGATATACGACATCACAAAACGAAAATTTTACAGATCATGTATGCAAAAAAAAATTAGAAAATTATTTCACGCACTAAAAATGAACTCCTAGGTTTTGGTGTCAGTGTTTGGGAAATTTCACTAGCACAACCCCTAAAAATAAGCTTGGTGGAATTTCATTGGAAAGGGACCTCAAACTGATCCTAACATTCTTTAAATGTGGTGGATATGCATGCCAGAAACATGTTGAGGATGCAAGTGGAACTAATCACCCTATAATTTCAAGGAGTGGAAAAAACCAAATTCTCAAGTGGTTGGATATTTACCAGAGCCAAACAACCCACTTTTTGCCTATCCTAAAAAATCACAGATACTTTTTGGAACTATCTCTCTCAGCATTTGTGGATTTCCATCGTGGATGCTCATATCTATTTTCAGATCCACACTTGAGTTTTAACTCTCCCATTTTTCAAGTAAACAAAAAAGATATAGGAATAACAAAATGAAAATTTTAGAGTTCATGTATGCAAAAAAAATTTGAAAATTATTTCACGCACTAAAAATTAACTCCAAAGTTTTGTTATCCATGTTTGGCAAATTCAAGTAGTACAACCCCTAATAATAAATTTGGTGTTATTTTATAGGAAAGGGACTTCTAACCGATCCTAACATGCTTTAAATGTGGTGGATATGCAAGCCAGAAACATGTTGAGGATCCAAGTGGTCCTAATGATCCAAAAATTTCCAGGAGTGGAAAAAATCAAATTCTCAAGTGGTTGGATATTTACCAGAGCCAAACAACGTAGTTTTTGTCTGTCCTTAAAAATCACAGAAACTTTTTGGAACTATCTCTCTCAGCATTTGTGCATTTCCATCTAGGACGCTCAAATTTGTTTTCAGATCAAAACTTGAGTTTTCACTCTCCCACTTTTCTCGCAAATAAAAAAGATATAAGGCATAACAAAACGAAAATTTAAGAGTTCATGTATGCAAAAAAAATTTGAAAATTATTTCACGCACTAATAATAAACTCCGAGGATTTGTTATCCATGTTTGGGAAACTCCACTAGTACATCTCCTAATAATAAGCTTGGTGGAATTTTATAGGAAAGGGACTTCTAACTGATCCTAACATGCTTTAAATGTGGTGGATATGCATGCCAGAAACATGTTGAGGATGCAAGCGGACCTAATCATCCTATAATTTCAAGGAGTGGCAACAATCAAATTCTCAAGTGGTGGGATATTTGCCAGAGCCAAACAACCCACTTTTTGCCAATCCTAAAAAATCACAGATACTTTTTGGAACTATCTCACTCAGCATTTCTGCATTTCCATCTTGGATTCTCAAATCTATTTTCAGATCCACACTTCAGTTTCCACTCTCCTATTTTTCATGTAAACAAAAAAGATATAGGCATAAAAAAATGAAAATTTTAGAGTTCATGTATGCAAAAAAAATTTGAAAATTATTTCACGCACTAAAATTGAACTCCAAAGTTTTGTTATCCATGTTTGGGAAATTCAACTAGTACAAACCCTAATAATAAGCTTGGTGTTATTTTATAGGAAATGGACTTCTAACTGATCCTAACATGCTTTAAATGTGGTGGATATGCAAGGCAAAAACATGTTGAGGATACAAGTGGACCTAAGGATCCAAAAATTTCAAGGACTGGAAAAAATTAAATTCTCAAGTGGTTGGATATTTACCAGAGCCGAACAACCCACTTTTTGTCTGTCCTTAAAAATCACAGATACTTTTTGAAACTATCTCTCTCAGCATTTGTGCATTTCCATCTAGGACGCTCAAATTTGTTTTCAGATCCAAACTTGAGTTTTCACTCTCCCACTTTTCTCGTAAATAACAAAGAAATATCGCATCACAAAATAAAATTTAAGAGTTCATGTATGCAAAAAAACTTTGAAAATCATTTCATGCACTAAAAATGAACTCCAAGGCTTTGGTGTCCATGTTTGGTAAATTCCACTAGTACAACCCCTAATAATAAGCTTGGTGGAATTTTACAGGAAATGGACCTCTAACTTATCCTAACATGCTTTAAAAGTGGTGGATATGCATGCCTGAAACATGTTGAGAATGCAAGTGGACCTAATGATCCTAAAATTTCAAGGAGTGGAAAAAATAAAATTCTCAAGTGGTTGGATATTTACCAGAGCCAAGCAACCCACTTTTTTCCTATTCTAAAAAACCATAGATACTTTTTGGAACTATCTCTCTCAGCATTTGTGCATTTCCATCTTGGATGCTCAAATAATTTTTCAGATCCACACTTGAGTTTTCACTCTCCCATTTTTCATGTAAACAAAAAATATATAGGCATAACAAAATTAAAATTTTGGAGTTCGTATATGCAAAAAAAATTTGAAAATTAATTCTCGCACTAAAAATGAACTCCAAAGTTTTGTTATCCATGTTTGGAAAATTCCACTAGTACAACCCCGGATATTAAGCTTGGTGAAATTTTATAGGAATGGGAATTCTAACTGACCCTAACATGCTTTAAATGTGGTGGATTTGCATGGCAGAAACATGTTGAGGATGCAAGTGGACCTAATGATCCAAAAATTTCAAGGAGTGAAAAAAATCTAATTCTCAAGTGGCTAGATATTTACGAGAGCAAAACAACCCACTTTTTGCCTATTCCTAAAAATCACAGACACTTTTTTGCACTGTCTCTCTCAGCATTTGTGCATTTCAATCAGGGATGCTCAAATTTATTTTCAGATCCAAACTTGAGTTTTCACTCTCCCATTTTTCTGGTAAACAAATAAGATATAAGTCATAACAAAAAGAAAATTTATGAGTTCATGTATGCAAAAAAAAATTGAAAATTATTTCACGCACTAAAAATGAACTCCGAGGATTTGTTATCCGTGTTTGGGAAATTCCACTAGTACAACCCCTAATAATAAGCTTGGTGGAATTTTATAGGAAAGGGACCTCTAACTGATCCTAACATGCTTTAAATGTGGTGGATATGCATGCCAGAAACATGCTGAGGAGGCAAGTGGACCTAATGATCGTAAAATTTCAAGGAGTGGAAAAAATCAAATTCTCAAGTGGTTGGATATTTACCAGAGACAAACAACCCACTTTTTGCCTATCTTAAAAAATCACAGATACTTTTTGGAACTATCTCTCTTACCATTTGTGCATTTACATCTTGGATGCTCAAATTTGTTTTCAAATCCACACTTGAGTTTTCACTCTCCCATTTTTCATGTAAACAAAAAAGATATAGGAATAACCAAATGAAAATTTTAGAGTTCATGTATGCAAAAAAAATTGAAAATTATTTCACGCACTAAAAATGAACGACAAGGTTTTGTTATCATGTTTGGGAAATTCCACTAGTACAACCCCAAATAATAAGCTTGGTGGAATTTTAAAGGAAGGGGAATTCTAACCGATCCTAACATGCTTTAAATGTGGTGGATGTGAATGCCAGAAACAGGTTGAGGATGCAAATTGTCCTAATAATCAAAAAATTTCTAGGAGTGGAAAAAATCTAATTCTCAAGTGGTTGGATATTTACCAGAGCCAAACAACCCACTTTTTGCCTATCCTTAAAAGTCTCAGATACTTTTCAGGACTATCTCTCTCAGCATTTGCGCAGATCCATCTAGGATGCTCAAATTTGTTTACAGATCCAAACTTGAGTTTTCAGTCTCCCATTTTTCTCGTAAACAAAAAAGATATAAGGCATCACAAAACGAAAATTTTAGAGATCATGTATGCAAAAAAAATTAGAAAATTATTTCACGCACTAAAAATGAACTCCTAGGTTTTGGTGTCAGTGTTTGGGAAATTTCTCTAGCACAACCCCTAAAAATAAGCTTGGTGGAATTTTATTGGAAAGGGACCTCAAACTGATCCTAACATGCTTTAAATGTGGTGGATATGCATGCCAGAAACATGTTGAGGATGCAAGTGGACCTAATCATCCTATAATTTCAAGGAGTGGAAAAAACCAAATTCTCAAGTGGTTGGATATTTACCAGAGCCAAAAAACCCACTTTTTGCCTATCCTAAAAAATCACAGATACTTTTTGGAACTATCTCTCTCAGCATTTATGCATTTCCATCTTGGATGCTCATATCTGTTTTCAGATCCACACTTGAGTTTTAACTCTCCCATTTTTCAAGTAAACAAAAAAGATATAGGCATAACAAAATGAAAATTTTAGAGTTCATGTATGCAAAAAAAATTTGAAAATTATTTCACGCACTAAAAATGAACTCCAAAGTTTTGTGATCCATGTTTGGCAAATTCAAGTAGTACAACCCTAATCATAAGTCTGGTGTTATTTTATAGGAAAGGGACTTCTAACCGATCCTAACATGCTTTAAATGTGGTGGATATGCAAGCCAAAAACATGTTGAGGATCCAAGTGGACCTAATGATCCAAAAATTTCCAGGAGTGGAAAAAATCAAATTTTCAAGTGGTTCGATATTTACCAGAGCCAAACAACGTAGTTTTTGTCTGTCCTTAAAAATCACAGATACTTTTTGGAACTATCTCTCTCAGCATTTGTGCATTTCCATCTAGGACGCTCAAATTTGTTTTCAGATCAAAACTTTAGTTTTCACTCTCCCACTTTTCTCGTAAATAAAAAAGATATAAGGCATAACAAAACGAAAATTTAAGAGTTCATGTATGCAAAAAAAATTAGAAAATCATCTCACGCACTAAAAATGAACTCCAAGGTTTTCGTGTCCATGTTTGAGAAATTCCACTAGTACAACCCCTAATAATAAGCTTGGTGGAATTTTATAGGAAAGGGGCCAATAACTGATCCTAACACTCTTTAAATGTGGTGGATATGTGTGCCAGAAACATGTTGAGGATGCAAGTGGACCTAATGATTCAAAAATTTCAAGGAGTGGAAAAAATCAAATTCACGAGTGGTTGGATATTTAAAAGAGCCAAACAACCCACTTTTTGCGTATTGTTAAAAATCACATAGACTTTTTGAACTATCTCTCTCAGCATTTGTGCATTTCCATCTTGGATGCTCCAATTTGGTTTTAGATCCAAACTTGATTTTTCAGTCTACCATTTTTCTCGTAAACAAAAAAGATATAAGGCATAAAAAAATGAAAATTTAAGAGTTCATGTATGCAAAAAAAATTTGAAAATTATTTCATGCACTAAAAAAGAACTCCAAGGATTTGTTATCCAAGTTTGGGAAATTCCACTAGTACAACCCCTAATAATAAGCTTGGTAGAATTTTATAGGAAAGGGACTTCTATCTGATCCTAACATGCTTTAAATGTGGTGGATACGCATGCCAGAAACATGTTTAGGACGCAAGTGGACCTAATGATCCAAAATTTTCGAGTGGAAAAAAACATATTCTCAAGTGGTTAGATATTTACCTGAGCCAAACAAACCACTTTTTGCCATCCTTTAAAATCACAGATACTTTTTGGAACTACCTCTCTCAGCATTTGTGCATTTCCATCTTGGATGCTCAAATTTGTTTTCAGATCCAAACTTGAGTTTTCACAATCCCATTTTTCTCGTAAACAAAAAAGATATAAGGCATAACAAAATGAAAATTACAGAATTTAAGTATGCAAAAAAAATTTGAAAATTATTTCACGCACTAAAAAAGAAATCCAAGGTTTTGTTATCCATGTTTGGGAAATTCCACTAGTACAACCCCTAATAATAAGCTTGGTGGAATTTTAAAGGAAAGGGAATTCTAACTGATGCTAACATGCTTTAAATGAGGTGGATATGCATGCCAGAAACATGTTGTGGACGCAAAGTGGACCTAATGATCCAAAAATTTCAAGGAGTGGAAAAAATATAATTCTCAAGCTGTTGGATATTTATGAGAGCCAAACAACCCACATTTTGCCTATCCTTAAAAGTCACAGATACTTTTTCGGACTATCTCTCTGAGCAATTGGGCGTTTCCATCTAGGATGCTTAAATTTGTTATCAGATCCAAACTTGGGTTTTCACTCTCCCATTTTTCTGGTAAACAAAAAAGATATAAGGCATTACAAAATGAAAATTTTAAAGTTCATGTATGTAAAAAAAATTAGAAAAATAATTCACGAACAAAAAATGAACTCCAAGGTTTTGGTGTCCATGTTTGCGAAATTCCACTAGTATAACCCCTAAAAATAAGCTTGGTGGAATTTTATAGGAAAGGGACCTCTAACTGATCCTAACATGCTTCAAATGTGGTGGATATGCATGCCAGAAACATGTTGAGGATGCAATTGGACCTAATGCTTCACAAATTTCAAGGAGTGGAAAAAGTAAAATTCTCTAGTGGTTGGATATTTGCAAGAGCCAAACAACCCACTTTTTGCCTTTCGTTAAAAATCACAAAGACTATTGGAACTATCTCTCTCAACTTTTAATACATTTCCATCTTGGATGCTCCAATTTGTTTTCAGATTCAAACTTGAGATTTCAGTCTCCCATTTTTCTCGTAAACAAAAAAGGTATAAGGCATTACAAAATGAAAATTTCAGAGTTCATGTAAGCAAAAAAAATTTGAAAATTATTTCACGCACTAAAAATGAACTCCGAGGATTTGTTATCCATGTTTGGGAAATTCCACTAGTACAACCCCTAATAATAAGCTTGGTGGAATTTTATAGGAAATGGACTTCTAACTGATCCTAACATGCTTTAAATGTGGTCGATATGCAAGCTAGAAACATGTTGAGGATTCAAGTGGACCTAATGATCCAAAAATTTCAAGGAGAGGAAAAAATCAAATTCTCAAGTGGTTGGATATTTACCAGAACCAAACAACCCACTTTTTGTCTGTCCTTAAAAATCACAGATACCTTTTGGAACTATCTCTCTCAGCATTTGTGCATTTCCATCTTGGATGCCCAAATTTGTTTTCAGATCCAAACTTGAGTTTTCACTCTCCCACTTTTCTCGTAAACAAAAAAGATATATGGCATAACAAAATGAAAATTTAAGAGTTCATGTATTCAAAAAAAATTGAAAATTATTTCACCCACAAAAAATAAACTCCTAGGTTTTGTTATCATGTTTTGGAAATTCCACTAGTACAACCCCTAATAATAAGCTTGGTGAAATTTTAAAGGAAAGAAAATTCTAACCGATCCTAACATGCTTTAAATGTGGTGGATATGAATGCCAGAAACATGTTGAGGATGCAAGTGGACCTAATGATCCAAAAATTTCAAGGAGTAGAAAAAATCAAATTCTCAACTGGTTGGATATACAAGAGCCAAACAACCCACTTTTTGCCTATCATTAAAATCCACAGAGACTTTTGGAACTATCTCTCTCAGCATTTGTGCATTTCAATCTTGTATGCTCCAATTTGTTTTGAGATCCAAACTTGAGTTTTTAGTCTCCCATTTTTCTCGTAAACAAAAAAGATATACGGCATAACAAAATGAAAATTTAAGAGTTCATGTATGCAAAAAAAATTTGAAAATTATTTCATGCACTAATAATAAACTTCAAGGATTTGTTATCCATGTTTGGGAAATTCCTCTAGTACGTCTCCTAATAATAAGCTTGGTGAAATTTTATAGGAAAGGGACTTCTAACTCATCCTAACATGTTTTAATTGTGGTGGATATGCATGCCAGAAACATGTTGAGGATGCAAGTGGACCTAATCATCCTATAATTTCAAGGAGTGGAAAAAATCAAATTCTCAAGTGGTTGGATATTTACCAGAGCCAAACAACCCACTTTTTGCCTATCCTAAAAAATCACAGATACTTTTTGGAACAATCTCACTCAGCATTTGTATATTTCCATCTTGGATTCTCAAATCTATTTTCAGATCCACACTTCAGTTTCCACTCTCCTATTTTTCATGTAAACAAAAAAGATATAGGCATAACAAAATGAAAATTTTAGAGTTCATGTATGCAAAAAAAATTTTGAAAATTATTTCACGCACTAAAAATGAACTCCAAAGTTTTGTTATCCATGTTTGGGAAATTCAACTCGTACAAACCCTAATAATAAGCTTGGTGTTATTTTATAGGAAAGGGACTTCTAACCGATCCTAACATGCTTTAAATGTGGTGGATATGCAAGACAGAAACATGATGAGGATTCAAGTGGACCTAAGGATCCAAAAATTTCAAGGACTGGAAAATCAAATTCTCAAGTGGTTGGATATTTACCTGAGCCGAACAACCCACTTTTTGTCTGTCGTTAAAAATCACAGATACTTTTTGAAACTATCTCTCTCAGCATTTGTGCATTTCCATCTAGGACGCTCAAATTTGTTTTCAGATCCAAACTTGAGTTTTCACTCTCCCATTTTTCTCGTAAATAAAAAAGAAATATGGCATAACAAAATGAAAATTTAAGAGTTCATGTATGCAAAAAAAATTAGAAAATCATTTCATGCACTAAAAATGAACTCCAATGCTTTGGTCTCCATGTTTGATAAATTCCACTAGTACAACCCCTAATAATAAGCTTTGTGGAATTTTACAGGAAAGGGACCTCTAACTTATCCTAACATGCTTTAAAAGTGGTGGATATGCATGCCAGAAACATGTTGAGAATGCAAGTGGACCTAATGATCCTAAAATTTCAAGGAGTGGAAAAAATAAAATTCTCAAGTGGTTGGATATTTACCAGAGCCAAACAACCCACTTTTTTCCTATCCTAAAATATCACAGATACTTTTTGGAACTATCTCTCTCAGCATTTGTGCATTTCCATCTTGGATGCTCAAATTTGTTTTCAGATCCACACTTGAGTTTTCACTCTCCCATTTTTCATGTAAACAAAAAATATATAGGCATAACAAAATTAAAATTTTAGAGTTCGTATATGCAAAAAAAATTTGAAAATTATTTCTCGCACTAAAAATGAACTCCAAAGTTTTGTTATCCATGTTTGGAAAATTCCACTAGTACAACCCCGAATATTAAGCTTGGTGAAATTTAATAGGAAAGGGAATTCTAACTGATCCTAACATGCTTTAAATGTGGTGGATATGCATGCCAGAAACATGTTGAGGATGCAAGTGGACCTAATGATCCAAAAATTTCAAGGAGTGAAAAAAATCTAATTCTCAAGTGGCTAGATATTTACGAGAGCCAAACAACCCACTTTTTGCCTATTCTTAAAAATCACAGATACTTTTTTGCACTATCTCTCACAGCATTTGTGCATTTCCATCTAGGATGCTCAAATTTTTTTTCAGATCCAAACTTGAGTTTTCACTCTCCCATTTTTTTGGTAAACAAAAAAGATATAAGGCATAACAAAAAGAAAATTTATGAGTTCATGTATGCAAAAAAAATTTGAAAATTATTTCACGCACTAAAAATGAACTCCGAGGATTTGTTATCCATGTTTGGGAAATTGCACTAGTACAACCCCTAATAATAAGCTTGGTGGAATTTTATAGGAAAGGGACCTCTAACTGATCCTAACATGCTTTAAATGTGGTGGATATGCATGCCAGAAACATGCTAAGGAGGCAAGTGGACCTAATGATCCTAAAATTTCAAGGAGTGGAAAAAATCAAATTCTCAAGTGGTTGGATATTTACCAGAGACAAACAACCCACTTTTTGCCTATCTTAAAAAATCACAGATACTTTTTGGAACTATCTCTCTCACCATTTGTGCATTTATATCTTGGATGCTCAAATTTGTTTTCAAATCCACACTTGAGTTTTCACTCTCCCATTT
The DNA here is from genome assembly GCF_029961685.1 of Aristolochia californica. NCBI lineage: Eukaryota > Viridiplantae > Streptophyta > Magnoliopsida > Piperales > Aristolochiaceae > Aristolochia > Aristolochia californica. Next base: position 10,107,149 of record NW_027181837.1, read on the forward strand.
TTCATGTAAACAAAAAAGATATAGGCATAACAAAATGAAAATTTTAGAGTTCATGTATGCAAAAAAAATTTGAAATTTTTTTCACGCACTAAAAATGAACTCCAAAGTTTTGTTTTCCATGTTTGGGAAATTCCACTATGACAACCCCTAATAATAAGCTTGTAGGATATTTATAGGAAAGGGATTTCTAACCAATCCTAACATGCTTTAAATTTGGTGGATATGCATGCCAAAAACATGTTGAGGATGCAAGTGGACCTAATGATTCAAAAATTTCAAGGTGTGGAAAAAATCAAATTCTCAAGTGGTTGGACATTTACAGGAGCCAAACAACCCACCTTTTGCCTATCCTTAAAAATCACAGATACTTTTTGGAACTATCTCCCTCAGCATTTGTACATTTCCATCTTGGATGCTCCAATTTGTGTTCAGATCCTAACTTGAGTTTTCACTCTCCCATTTTTTTCATAAACCAAAAAGATATAAGGAATAACAAAATGAAAATATTAGAGTTCATGTATGCAAAAAAAATTGCAAAATTACTTCACGCACTAAAAATGAACTCCAAGGTTTTGTTATCCATGTTTGGGAAATTCCACTAGTACAACCCCTAATAATAAGCTTGGTGGAATTTTATATGAAAGGGACTTCTAACTGATCCTAACATGCTTTAAATGTGGTGGATAAGCATACCAGAAACATGTTGAGGACGCAAGTGAACCTAATGATCCAAAAGTTTCGAGGAGTGGAAAAAATCAAATTCTCACGTGGTTAGATATTTACCTGAGCCAAACAACCCACTTTTTGCCTATCTTTTAAAATCACAGATACTTTTTGGAACTATCTCTCTCAGCATTTGTGCATTTCCATCTTGGATGCTCAAATTTGTTTTCAGATCCAAACTTGATTTTTCACTCTCCCATTTTTTTCGTAAACCAAAAGATAAAAGGCATAACAAAATGAAAATTTTAGGGTTCATGTATGCAAAAAAAAATTGTAAAATTATTTCATGGAATAAAAATGAACTCCAAGGTTTTGTTATCCATGTTTGGGAAATTCCACTAGTACAACGCCTAATAATAATCTTGGTGGAATTTTATAGGGAAGGGACTTCTAACTGATCCCAACATGCATTAAATGTGGTGGATATGCATGCCAGAAAAATGTTGAGGACGCAAGTGGACCTAATGATCCAAAAATTTCATGGAGTGGGAAAAATAAAATTCTCAAGTGGTTAGATATTTACCTGAGCCAAACAACCCACCTTTTGCCTATCGTTTAAAATCACAAATACTTTTTGGAACTATCTCTCTCAGCATTTGTTCATTTCCATCTTGGATGCTCAAATTTGTTTTCAGATCCAAACTAGATTTTTCACTCTCCTATTTGTTCTCATCAACAAAAAAGATATAAGGCATAACAAAATGAAAATTTCAAATTTCATGTATGCAAAAAAAATTGAAAATTATTTCACGCTCTAAAAATGAACTCCAAGGTTTTGTTATCCATGTTTGGGAAAATCCACTAGTACAACCCTTAATAATAAGCTTGGTGGAATTTTATAGGAAAGGGACTTGTAGCTAATCCTAACATGCTTTAAACGTGGTGGATATAAATGCCAGAAACAAGTTGAGGATGCAAGTGGACCTAATGATCCAAAAATTTCAAGGAGTGGGAAAAATCTAATTCTTAAGTAGTTGGATATTTATGAGAGCCAAACAACCCACTTTTTGCCTATCGTTAAAAATAACAGATACTTTTTGGGACTATCTCTATCAGCATTTGGGTATTTCCATCAAGGATTCTCAAAAAAAATTTCAGATCCAAACTTGAGTTTTCAGTCTCCCACTTTTCGTGTGAATAAAAGAGAAATACGGCATAACAAAATGAAAATTTAAGAGTTCATGAATGGAAAAAAAAATTTAGAAAATTATTTCATGCTCTAAAAATGAACTCCAAGGTTTTGGTGTCCATGTTTGGGAAATTCCATTAGTACAACCCCTAATAATAAGCTTGGTGTTATTTTATAGGAAAGGGACTTCTAACCGATCCTAACATGCTTTAATTGTGGTGGATATGCATGCCAGAAACATGTTGAGCATGCAAGCAGACCTAATGATCCTAAAATTTCAAGGAGTTAAAAAAATCAAATTCTCAAGAGTTTGGATATTTACAAGAGCCAAACAACCCAGTTTTTGCCGATCCTAAAAAATCACAGATACTTTTTGAAACTATCTCTCTTAGCATTTGTGCATTTCCATCTTGGATGCTAAAATTTGTTTTCAGATCCAAACTTGAGTTTTCACTCTCCCACTTTTCTAATAAACCAAAAAGATATATGGCATAACAAAATGAAAATTTCAGAGTTCATGTATGCAAAAAAAAAATTGAAAATTATTTCACGGAATAAAAATGAACTCTATGGTTTGGTTATCATGTTTGGGAATTTCTACTAGTCCAACCCCTAATCATAAGCTTGGTGGAATTTTAAAGGAAAGGGAATTCTAACCGATCCTAACATGCTTTAAATGTGGTGGATATGAATGCCAGAAACATGTTGAGGATGCAAGTGGTCCTAATGATCATAAAATTTCAAGGAGTGGAAAAAATCTAATTCTCAAGTGGTTGGATATTTACAAGAGCCAAACAACCCACTTTTTGCCTATCCTTAAAAGTCTAGGATACTTTTCGGGACTATCTGTCTCAGAATTTATGCATTTACATCTAGGATGCTCAAATTTGTTTTCAGATCCAAACTTGAGTTTTCAGTCTCCCTTTTTTCTCATAAACAAAAAAGATATAAGGCATAACAAAATGAACTCCAAGGATTTTTTATCCATGTTTGGGAAATTCCACTAGTACAACCCCTAATAATAAGCTTGGTGGAATTTCATAAGAAAGGGATTTCTAACTGATCCTAACATGCTTTAAATGTGGTGGATATGCATGCCAGAAACATGTTGAGGATGCAAGTGGACCTAATGATCCAAATATTTCAAGGAGTTAAAAAAATCAAATTCTCAAGAGGTTGGATATTTACCAGAGCCAAACAACCCACTTTTGCCTATCCTAAAAAATCACAAATACTTTTTGGAACTATCTCTCTCAGCATTTGTGCATTTCCATCTTGGATGCTGAAATTTGTTTTCAGATCCACACTTGAGTTTTCACTCTCCCATTTTCCATGTAAACAAAAAAGATATAGGCATAACAAAATGAAAATTTTAGAGTCATGTATTCAAAAAAATTATTTCATGCACTAAAAATGAACTCCGAGGTCTTGGTGTCCAATTTTGGGAAATTGCACCCGTACAACCCTTAATAATAAGCTTGGTGGAATTTTATAGGAAAGGGACCTCTAACTGATCCTAACATGCTTTAAATGTAGTAGATATGCATGCCAGAAACATGTTGAGGATGCAAGTGGACCTAATGATTCAAAAATTTCAAGGAGTAGAAAAAATCAAATTCTCAAGTGGTTGGATATTTACAAGAGCCAAACAACCCACTTTTTACCTATCGTTAAAAATAACAGAGACTTTTGGAACTATCTCTCTCAGCATTTGTGCATTTCCATCTTTGATGCTCCAATTAGTTTTTTATATCCAAACTTGAGTTTTCAGTCTCCCATTTTTCTCATAAACAAAAAAGAAATAAGGCATAACAAAATGAAAATTTCAGAGTTCATGTATGCAAAAAACAATTTGAAAATTATTTCACGCACTAAAAATGAACTCTAAGGATTTTTTAATCATGTTTGGGAAATTGCACTAGTACAACCCCTAATAATAAGCTTGATGGAATTTTATAGGAAAGGGAATTCTAACCGATCCTAACATGCTTTAAATGTGGTGGATATGCATGCCAGAAACATGTTGAGTATGCAAGTAGACCTAATGATTCAAAAATTTCAAGGAGTGGAAAAAATCAAATTCTCAAGTGGTTGGATATTTACAAGAGCCAAACAACCCACTTTTTGCCTATCGTTACAAATCACAGAGACTTTTGGAACTATCTCTCTCAGCATTTGTGCATTTCCATCTTGGATCCTGCAATTTGTTTTTAGATCCAAACTTGAGTTTTCAGTCTCCCATTTTTCTCGTAAACAAAAAAGATATAAGGCATAACAAAATGAAAATTTCAGAGTTCATGTATGCACAAAAAAATTTGAAAATTATTTCACGGTCTAAAAATGAACTCCAAGGATTTGTTATCCATGTTTGGAAAATTCCACTAGTACAACCACCAATAATAAGCTTGTAGAATTTTATAGGAAAGGGAGTTCTAACTGATCCTAACACGCTTTAAACGTGGTGGATATGCATGCCAGAAACATGTTGAGGATGCAAGTGGACCTAATGATCCTAAAATTTCAAGGAGTTAAAAAAATCAAATTCTCAAGAGGTTGGATATTTACAAGAGCCAAACAACCCAATTTTTGCCTATCCTAAAAATTCACAGATACTTTTTGGAACTATCTCTCTCAGCATTTGTGCCTTTCCATCTAGGATGCTCAAATTTGTTTTCAGATCCAAAATTGAGTTTTCACTATCCCACTTTTCTTGTAAACAAAAAAGATATATGGCATAACAAAATGAAAATTTCAGAGTTCATGTATGCAAAAAATATTTGAAAATTATTTCACGCACTAAAAATGAACTCCATGGTTTTGTTATAATGCTTGGGAAATTCCACTAGTACAACCCCTAATAATAAACTTGGTGGAATTTTAAAGGAAGGGGAATTCTAACTGATCCTAACATGCTTTAAATGTGGTGGATATGCATGCCAGAAACATGTTGAGGATGCTAGTGGACCTATGGATCCAAAAATTTCAAGGAGTGGAAAATATCTAATTCTCAAGTGGTTGGATCTTTACGAGAGCCAAACAACCCACTTTTTGCCTATCCTTAAAAATCATAGATACTTTTTGGGACTATCTCTGTCAGCATTTGTGCATTTCCATCAAGGATTCTCAATTTTTTTTTCAGATCCAAACTTGAGTTTTCAGTCTCCCATTTTTCTCGTAAACAAAAAAGATATACGGCATAACAAAAGGAAAATTTAAAAGTTCATGAATGCAAAAAAAAAAATTAGAAAATAATGTCACGCTCTAAAAATGAACTCCAAGGTTTTGGTGTCCATGTTTGGGAAATTCCACTAGTACAATCCCTAATAATAAGCTTGGTGGAATTTTATAGGAAATGGACCTCTAACAGATTCTATTATGCTTCAAATGTGGTGGATATGCATGCCAAAAACATGTTTAGGATGCTTGTGGACCTAATGATCCTAAAATTTTAAGGAGTGGAAAAAATCAAATTCTGAAGTGGTTGGATATTTACAAGAGCCAAACAACCCACTTTTTGCCTATTCTTAAAAATCACAGATACTTTTTGGAACTGTCTCGCTCAGCATTTGTTCATTTCCATCTTGGATGCTCCAATTTGTGATCAGATCCAAACTTGAGTTTTCACTCTCCATTTTTTCTTGCAAACAAAAAAGATATCAAACATAACAAAATAAAAATTTCGGAGTTAATGTTTGCAAAAAAAATTTGAAAATTATTTCACGCACTAAAAATAAACTCCATGGTTTTGTTCTCCATGTTTGGAAAATTCTACTAGTGCAAACCCTAATAATAAGCTTAGTGGAAATTTATAGGAAAGGGAATTCTAACTGATCCTAACATCCTTTAAATGTGGTGCATATGCATACCAGAAACATGTTGAGGATGCAAGTAGACCTAATGATCCAAAAACTTAAGGAGTGGAAAAATCTAATTCTCAAGTGGTTGGATATTTACGAGAGCCAAACAACCCACTTTTTGCCTATCCTTAAAAATCACAGATACATTTTGGAACTTTCTCTCTCAGCATTTGGGCATTTGCATCTTGGATGCTCAAATTTGTTTTCAAATCCAAACTGAAGTTTTGACTCTCCCATTTTTCTGGTAAACTAAAAAGATATAAGGCATAACAAAACGAAAATTTAAGAGTTCAGGTATGCAAAAAAAATTAGAAAATTATTTCACGCACTAAAAATGAACTCCTAGGTTTTAGTGTCCTTGTTTGGGAAATTCCACTAGTACAACCCCTAATAATAAGCTTGGTGGAATTTTATTGGAAAGGGACCTCTAACTGATCCTAACATGCTTTAAATGTGGTGGATATGCATGCCAGAAACATGTTGAGGATGCAAGTGAAAGGGACCTAATGATCCTAAAATTACAAGGAGTGGAAAAAATCAAATTCTCAAGTGGTTGGATGTTTACCAGAGCCAAATAACCCACTTTTAGCCTAGCCTAAAAAATCACAGATACTTTTTGGAACTATCTCTCTTAGCATTTGTGCATTTCCATCTTGGATGCTCAAATTTGTTTTCAGATCCACACTTGAGTTTTCATACTCCCATTTTTCTTGTAAACAAAAAAGATATAGGCATAACAAAATGAAAATTTTAGAGTTCATGTATGCAAAAAAATTATTTCACGCACTAAAAATGAACTCCAAGGTTTTGGTGTCCAATTTTGGGAAATTCCACTAGTACAACCCCTAATTATAAGGTTGGTAGAATTTTATAGGAAAGGAACCTCCAACTGATCCTAACATGCTTTAAATGTGGTGGATATGCATGCCAGAAACATGTTGAGGATGCAAGTGGACCTAATGATTCAAAAATTTCAAGGAGTGGAAAAAATCAAATTCTCAAGTGGTTGGATATTTACAAGAGCCAAACAACCCACTTTTTTCCTATCGTTAAAAATCACAGAGACTTTTGGAACTATCTTTCTCATCATTTGTGCATTTCCATCTTGGATGCTCCAATTTTTTTTTTTAGATCCAAACATGTGTTTTCAGTCTCCCATTTTTCTCGTAAACAGAGGCATAACAAAATGAAAATTTCAGAGTTCATAAATGCAAAAAAAAATTTGAAAATTATTTCACGCACTAAAAATGAACTCTAAGGATTTTTTAACCATGTTTGGGAAATTCCACTAGTACAACCTCTAATAATAAGTTTGATGGAATTTTATAGGAAAGGGAATTCTAACCGATCCTAACATGCTTTAAATGTGGTGGATATGCATGCCAGAAACATGTTGAGGATGCAAGTGGACCTAATGATCAAAAATTTCAAGAAGTGGAAAAAATCAAATTCTCAAGTGGTTGGATATTTACAAGAGCCAAACAACCCACTTTTTGCCAATCGTTAAAAATCACAGAGACTTTTGGAACTATCTCTCTCAGCATTTGTGCATTTCCATCTTGGATGCTCCAATTTGTTTTTTAGATCCAAACTTGAGTTTTCAGTCTCCCATTGTTCTCGTAAACAAAAAAGATATAAGGCATAACAAAATGAAAATTTAAGAGTTTACGAATGCAAAAAAAAAATTAGAAAATTATTTCACGCTCTAAAAATGAACACCAAGGTTTTGTTGTCCATGTTTGGGCAATTCCACTAGCACAACCCCTAATAATAAGCTTGGTGGAATTTTATAGGAAATGGACCTCTAACTGATTCTAATATGCTTTAAATGTGGTGGATATGCATGCCAAAAACATGTTGAGGATGCATGTGGACCTAATGATCCTAAAATTTTAAGGAGTGGAAAAAATCAAATTCTCAAGTGGTTGGATATTTACAAGAGCCAAACAACCCACTTTTTGCCTATTCTTAAAAATCACAGATACTTTTTGGAACTGTCTCGCTCAGCATTTGTGCATTTCCAACTTGGATGCTCCAATTTGTGTTCAGATCCAAACTTGAGTTTTCACTCTCCATTTTTTCTCGCAAACAAAAAAGATATCAAACATAACAAAATAAAAATTTTGGAGTTAATGTTTGCAAAAAAAATTTGAAAATTATTTCACGCACTAAAAATAAACTCCATGTTTTTGGTTTCCATGTTTGGAAAATTCGACTAGTACAAACCCTAATAATAAGCTTGTTGGAATTTTATAGGAAAGGGAATTGTAACTGATCCTAACATCCTTTAAATGTGATGGATATGCATGCCAGAAACATGTTGAGGATGCAAGTAGACCTAATGATCCAAAATTTAAGGAGTGGAAAAAATCTAATTCTCAAGTGGTTGGATATTTACGAGAGCCAAACAACCCACTTTTTGCCTATCCTTAAAAATCACAGATACTTTTTGGAACTATCTCTCTCAGCATTTGGGCATTTGCATATAGGATGCTCAAATTTGTTTTCAGATCCAAACTGAAGTTTTGACTCACCCATTTTTCTGGTAAACTAAAAAGATATAAGGCATAACAAAACGAAAATTTAAGAGTTCATGTATGCAAAAAAAATTAGAAAATTATTTCATGAACTAAAAATGAACTCCTAGGTTTTGGTGTCCTTGTTTGGGAAATTCCACTAGTACAACCCCTGATAATAAGCTTGGTGGAATTTTATTGGAAAGGGACCTCTAACTGATCCTAACATGCTTTAAATGTGGTGGATAAGCATGCCAGAAACATGTTGAGGATGCAAGTGAAAGGGACCTAATGATCCTAAAATTACAAGGAGTGGAAAAAATCAAATTCTCAAGTGGTTGGATATTTTCCAGAGCCAAATAACCCACCTTTTTCCTATCCTAAAAAATCACAGATACTTTTTGAAAGTATCTCTCTCAAATTTGTTTTCTGATCCACACTTGAGTTTTCTCTCTCCCATTTTTCATGTAAACAAAAAAGATATAGGTATAACAAAATGAAAATTTTAGAGTTCATGTATGCAAAAAAATTATTTCAAGCACTAAAAATGAACTCCAAGGTTTTGGTGTCCAATTTTGGGACATTCCACTAGTACAACCACTAATTATAAGCTTGGTGGAATTTTATAGGAAAGGGACCTCTAACTGATCCTAACATGCTTTAAATGTGGTGGATATGCATGCCAGAAACATGTTGAGGATGCAAGTGGACCTAATGATTCAAAAATTTCAAGGAGTGGAAAAAATCAAATTCTCAAGTGGTTGGATATTTACAAGAGCCAAACAACCCACTTTTTGTCTATCGTTAAAAATCACATAGACTTTTGGAACTATCTTTCTCAGCATTTGTGCATTTCCATCTTGGATGCTCCAATTTGTTTTTTAGATCCAAACACGTGTTTTCAGTCTCCCTTTTTTCTCGTAAACAAAGGCATAACAAAATGAAAATTTCAGAGTTCATGTATGCAAAAAAAAATTTGAAAATTATTTCACGCACTAAAAATGAACTCTAAGGATTTTTTAACCATGTTTGGGAAATTCCACTAGTACAACCCCTAATAATAAGCTTGATGGAATTTTATAGGGAAGGGAATTCTAACCGATCCTAACATGCTTTAAATGTGGTGGATATGCATGCCAGAAACATGTTGAGGATGCAAGTGGACCTAATGATCAAAAATTTCAAGGAGTGGAAAAAATCAAATTCTCAAGTAGTTGGATATTTACAAGAGCCAAACAACCCACTTTTTGCCTATCGTTAAAAATCACAGAGACTTTTGGAACTATCTCTCTCAGCATTTGTGCATTTCCATCTTGGATGCTCCAATTTGTTTTTTAGATCCAAAATTGAGTTTTCAGTCTCCCATTTTTCTCGTAAAAAAAAAAGATATAAGGCATAACAAAATGAAAATTTCAGAGTTCATGTATGCAAAAAAAAATTTGAAAATTATTTCACGCACTAAAAATGAACCCCAAGGTTTTGGTCTCCATTTTTGGGAAATTCCACTAGTACAACCCTAATAATAAGCTTGGTGGAATTTTATAGGAAAGGGACCTCTAACTTAACCTAAAATGCTTTAAAAGTGGTGGATATGCATGCCAGAAACATGTTGTGGATGCAAGTGGCCCTAATGATTCAAAAATTTCAAGGAGTGGCAAAAATCAAATTCTCAAGTGGTTGGATATTTACTAGAGCCAAACAACCCACTTTTTGCCTATCGTTAAAAATCACAGAGACTTTTGGAACTATCTCTCTCAGCATTTGTACATTTCCATCTTGGATGCTGGAATTTGTTTTTAGATCCAAACTTGAGTTTTCAGTCTCCCATTTTTCTTGTAAACAAAAAAGATATAAGGCATAACCAAATGAAAATTTCAGAGTTCATGTTTGCAAAAAAAAATTTGAAAATTATTTCAAGCACTAAAAATGAACTCCAAGGATTTGTTATCCATGTTTTGGAAATTCCACTAGTACAACTCCAAATAATAAGCTTGGTTGAATTTTATAGGAAAGGGACTTCTAACTGATCCTAACATGCTTTAAACATGGTGGATATGCATGCCAGAAAATTGTTGAGGATGCAAGTGGACCTAATGATCCTAAAATTTCAAGGAGTTAAAAAAATCAAATTCTCATGAGGTTGGATATTTACCAGAGCCAAACCACCCACTTTTTGCCAATCCTAAAAAATCACAGATACTTTTTGGAACTATCTCTCTCAACATTTCTGCATCTCCATCTTGGATATTCAAATTTGTTTTCAGATCCAAACTTGAGTTTTCACTCTCCCACTTTTCTCGTAAACAAAAAAGATATATGGCATAACAAAATGAAAATTTCTGAGTTCATGTGTGCAAAAAAAATTTCAAAATTATTTCACGCACTAAAAATGAACTCCAAGGTTTTGTTATCCATGTTTGGGAAATTCCACTAGTACAACCCCTAATAATAAGCTTGGTGGAATTTTAAAGGAAAGGGAATTCTAACCGATCCTAACATCCTTTAAATGTGGTGGATATGCATGCCAGAAACATGTTGAGGATGCAAGTGGATCTAATGATCCAAAAATTTCAAGGAGTCGAAAAAATCAAATTCTCAAGTGGTTGGATATTTACAAGAGCCAAACAACCCACTTTTTGCCTATCCTTAAAAATCACAGATACTTTTCGGGACTATCTCTCTGTCAGCATTTGTGCATTTCCATCTAGGATGCACAAATTTGTTTTCAGATCCAAACTTGTGTTTTCAGTCTCCCATTTTTCTCGTAAACAAAAAAGATATTAGGCATAACAAAATGAAAATTTAAGAGTTCATGTATGCAAAAAAAATTAGAAAATTATTTCACGCACTAAAAATGAACCCCAAGGTTTTGGTCTCCATTTTTGGGAAATTCCACTAGTACAACCCTAATAATAAGCTTGGTGGAATTTTATAGGAAAGGGACCTCTAACTTATCCTAAAATGCTTTAAAAGTGGTGGAAATGCATGCCAGAAACATGTTGAGGATGCAAGTGGACCTAATGATCCTACAATTTCAAGGAGTGGAAAAAATCAAATTCTCAAGTGGTTGGATATTTACGAGAGCCAAATTACCCACTTTTTGCCTATCCTAAAACATCACAGATACTTTTTGGAACTATCTCTCACAGCATTTGTGCATTTCCATCTTGGATGCTCAAATTTGTTTTCAGATCCACACTTGAGTTTTCACTCACCCTTTTTTCACGTAAACAAAAAAGATATAGGCATAACAAAATGAAAATTTTAGAGTTCATGTATTCAAAAAAAACTTTGAAAATTATTTCACGCACTAAAAATGAACTCCAAAGTTTTTTTATCCATGTTTGGGAAATTCCACTAGCACATCCCCGAATATTAAGCTTGGTGAATTTTTATAGGAAAGGGAATTGTAATTCATCCTAACATGCTTTAAATGCGGTGGATATGCATGCCAGAAATATGTTGAGGATGGAAGGGGACCTAATGATCCAAAAATTTCAAGGAGTGGAAAAAATTTAATTCTCAAGTGGCTAGATATTTACGAGAGCCAAACAACCCACATTTTGCCTATCCTTAAAAATCACATATACTTTTAGGCACTATCTCTCTCAGCATTTGTGCATTTCCATCTAGGATGCTCAAATTTTTTTTCAGATCCAAACTTGAATTTTCAAACTTCCATTTTTCTGGTAAACAAAAAAGATATAAGGCATAACAAAATGAAAATTTAGGAGTTCATGTATGCAAAAAAAATTTGAAAATTATTTCACACACTAAAAATGAACTCCGAGGATTTGTTATCTATGTTTGGGAAATTACACTAGTACAACCCCTAGTAATAAGCTTGGTGGAATTTTATAGGAAAGGGACTTCTAACTGATCCTAACATGCTTTAAATGTGGTGGATATGCATGCCAGAAGTATGCTGAGGATGCAAGTGGACCTAATGATCCTAAAATTTCAAGGAGTGGAAAAAATGAAATTCTCAATTTGTTGGATAATTACCAGAGACAAACAACCCACTTTTTGCCTATCCTAAAAAATCACAGATACTTTTTGGAACTATTTCTCTCACCATTTGTGCATTACACTTGGATGCTCAAATTAGTTTTCAGATCCACACATGAGTTTTCACTCTCACATTTTTCATGTAAACAAAAAAGATATAGGCATAACAAAATGAAAATTTTAGAGTTCATGTATGGAAAAAAAAAATTGAAAATTATTTCACTGACTAAAAATGAACTCCAAGGTTTTGGTGTCTATGTTTGTGAAATTCCACTAGTACAACCCCTAATAATAAGCTTGGTGGAATTTTATTGGAAGGGGACCTCTAACAGATCCTAACATGCTTTAAATGTGGTGGATATGCGTGCCAGAAACATGTTGAGGATGCAATTGGACCTAATGATCCAAAAATTTCAACGTGTGGAAAAAATCAAATTCTCAAGTGGTTGGATATTTACCAGAGCCAAACAACCCACTTTTTTCCAGGCCTTAAAAATCACAGAAACTTTTTGGTACTAACTCTCTCAGCATTTCTGCATTTCCATCTTGAAAGCCCAAATATTTTTTTAGATCCAGACTTGAGTTTTTACTCTCCCAATTTTCTCCTAAATAAAAAAGATGTAAGGCATAACGAAATGAAAATTTTAGAGTTCATGTATGCAAAAAAAATTTGAAAATTATTTCACGCACTAAAAATGAACTCCTAGGTTTTGTTATCCAGGTTTAGGAAATTCCACTAGTTCAAACCCATGGTGGAATTTTATAGGAAAGGGACTTGTAACTGATCCTAACATGCTTTAAATGTGGTGGATATGCATGCCAGAAACATGTTGAGGATACAAGTGGACCTAATGATCCAAAAATTTCAAGGAGTGGAAAAACTCAAATTCTCAAGTGGTTCGATATTTACCAGAGCCAAACAACCCACTTTTTGCATGTCCTTAAAAATCACAGATACTTTTTGGAACTATCTCTCTCAGCATTTGAGCATTTCCATCTTGGATGCTCAAATTTGTTTTCAGATCCAAACTTGACTTTTCACTCTCCCATTTTTCTCGTAAACAAAAATGATATAAGGCATAATAAAATGAAAATTAAAGAGTTCATGTATGCCAAAAAAATTAGAAAGTTATTTCACACACTAAAACTGAACTCCAAGGTTTTGGTGTCCATGTTTTGGAAATTCCACTAGTACAACCCCTAATAATAAGCTTGGTGGAATTTTATAGGAAAGGGACCTCTAACTGATCCTAACATGCTTTAAAAGTGGTGGATATACATGTCAGAAACATGTTGAGGATGCAAGTGGACCTAATGATCCTAAAATTTCAAGGGGTGGAAAAAATCAAACCCTCAAGTTGTTGGATATTTACGAGAGCCAAACAACCCACTTTTTGCCTATCCTAAATAATCACAGATACTTTTTGGAACTATCTCTCTCAGCATTTGTGCATTTCCATCTTGGATGCTTAGATTTGTTTTCTGATCCACACTTGAGTTTTCACTCTCCCATTTTTCATGTAAACAAAAAAGATATAGGCATAACAAAATGAAAATTTTAGAGTTCATGTATGAAAAAAAAATTTGAAATTTATTTCAAGCACTAAAAATGAACTCCAAAGTTTTTTTATCCATGTTTGGGAAATTCCACTAGTACAACCCCTAATAATAAGCATGGTGAAATTTTATTGGAAAGGGAATTCTAACTGATCCTAACATGCTTTAAATGTGGTGGATATGCATGCCAGAAACATGTTGAGGATGCAAGAGGACCTAATGATCCAAAAATTTCCGGGAGTGGAAAAAATTTAATTCTCAAGTGGTTGGATATTTATGAAAGCCAAACAACCCACTTTTTGCCTATCCTTAAAAATCACATATACTTTTTGGCACTATCTCTCTCTGCATTTGTGCATTTTCATCTAGGATGCTCAAATTTGTTTTCAGATCCAAACTTGAGTTTTCACTCTCCAATTTTTCTGGTAAACTAAAAAGATATAAGGCATAACAAAATGAAAATTTAAGAGTTCATGTATGCAAAAAAAATTAGAAAATCATTTCACGCACTAAAAATGAACTCCAATGTTTTGGTGTCCATGTTTGGGAAATTCCACTAGTACAACCCCTAATAATAAGCTTGGTGGAATTTTTTAGGAAAGGGACTTGTAACTGATACTAACATGCTTTAAATGTGGTGAATATGCATGCCAGAAACTGTTGAGGAAGCAAGTGGACCTAATGATCTGAAAATTTGAAGGAGGGGAAAAAATCAAATTCTCAAGTGGTTGGATATTTACCAGAGCCAAACAACCCACTTTTTGTCAGTCCTTAAAAATCAAACGTACTTTTTGGAACTATCTCTCTCAGCATTTGTGCATTTCCATCTTGGATGCTGAAATTTGTTTTCAAATCCAAACTTGAGTTTTCACTCTCCCATTTTTTCTCGTAAACAAAAAAGATATAACGCATAACAAAAAGAAAATTTTAGAGTTCATGTATGTAAGAAAAATTTGAAAATTATTTCACTCACTAAAAATGAACTCCAAGGTTTTGTTATCCATGTTCGGGAAATTCCACTAGTACAACCCCCTAATAATAAGTTTTATGGAATTTTATAGGAAAGAGACTTCTAACTGATCCTAACATGCTTTAAATGTGGTGGATATCCATGCCAGAAACATGTTGAGGATGCAATTGGACCTAATGGTCCAAAAATTTCAAGGAGTGGAAAAAATCAAATTCTCAAGTGGTTGGATATTTACCAACGCCAAACAACCCACTTTTTGCCTATCCTTAAAAATCACAGATACTTTTTGGAACTATCTCTCTCAGTATTTGTGCATTTCCATCTTGGGTGCTCAAATTTGTTATCAGATTCACACTTGAGTTTTCACTCTCCCACTTTTCTCGTAAACAAAAATGATATATGGCATAACAAAATGAAAATTTAAGAGTTCATGTATACAAAAAAAATTAGAAATTTATTTGACGCACTAAAAATGAACTCCAAGGTTTTGGTGTCCATGTTTGGGAAATTCCACTACTGCAACCCCAAATAATAAGCTTGGCGGAATTTTATAGGAAAAGAACTTCTAACTAATCCTAACATGCTTTAAATGTGGTGGATGTGCATGCCAGAAACATGTTGAGGATGCAAGTGGACCTAATGATCCTAAAATTTCAAGGAGTGGAAAAAATCAATTTCTCAAGTGGTTGAATATTTACCAAAGCCAAACAACCCACTTTTTGCCTATTCTAAAAAATGACAGATACTTTTTGCAACCATCTCTCTCAGCATTTGTGCATTTCCATCTTGGATGCTCAAAATTGTTTTCAGATCCACACTTTAGTTTTCACTCACCCATTTTTCATGTAAACAAAAAAGATATAGGCATAACAAAATGAAAATTTTAGAGTTCATGTATGCAAAAAAATTTTGAAAATATTTCAGGCACTAGAAATGAACTCCAAAGTTTTGTTATTCTTCTTTGTGAAATTCCACTAGTAAAACCCCCTATTAATAAGCTGGGTGTTATTTTATAGGAAGGGGACTTCTAACCGATCCTAACATGCTTGAAATGTGGAGGATATGCAAGCCAGAAACATGTTGAAGATTCAAGTGGACCTAATGATCCAAAAATTTCAAGGAGTGGAAAAATTCAAATTCTCAAGTGGTTGGATATTTCCCAGAGCCAAACAACCCACTTTTTTTTTGTCCTTAAAAATCACTAATACTTTTTGGAACTATCTCTCTCAGCATTTGTGCATTTCCATCTATGAACTCCAAGGTTTTGGTGTCCAAGTTTGGGAAATTCCACTAGTACAACCCCTAATTATAAGCTTGGTGGAATTTTATAGAAAAGGGACCTCTAACAGATCCTAACATGCTTTAAATGTGGTTGATATGCATGCCAGAAACATGTTGAGGATGGAAGTGGACCTAATGATTCAAAATTTCAAGGACTGCAAAAAATCAAATTCTCAAGTGGTTGGATATTTATAAGAGCCAAACAACCCACTTTTTGCCTATCGTTTAAAATCACAGAGAGTTTTGGAACTATCTCTCTCAGCATTTGTGCATTTCCATCTTGGATGCTCCAATTTGTTTTCAGGTCCAAACTTGAGTTTTCAGTCTCCCATTTTTCTCGTAAACAAAAAATATACAAGGGATAACAAAATGAATATTTCAAAGTTCATGTATGCAAAAAAAATTAGAAAATTATTTCACGCACTAAAAATGAACTCCATGGTTTTTTTATCCATGTATGGGAAATTCCACTAGTAAGACCCCTAATAGAAAGCTTGTGTTATTTTATTGGAAAGGGACTTCTAACCGATCCTAACATGCTTTAAATGCGGTGGATATGCAAGCCAGAAACATGTTGAGGATTCAAGTGGACCTAATGATCCAAAAATTTCAAGGAGTGGAAAAAATCAAATTCTCAAGTGGTTGGATCTTTACCAAAGCCAAACAACCCACTTTTTGTCTATCCTTAAAAATCACAGATACTTTTTGGAACTATCTCTCTCAGTATTTGTGCATTTCCATCAAGCACGCTCAAATTTGTTTTCAGATCCAAACTTGAGTTTTCACTCTCCCACTTTTCTCGTAAATAAAAAAGATAAAAGGCATAACAAAATGAAAATTTCAGAGTTCATGCACGCAAAAAAAATTTGAAAATTATTTCAAGCACTAAAAATGAACACCATGGTTTTGTTATCCATGTTTGGGAAATTCCACTATGACAACCCCTAATAATAAGCTTCGTGGAATTTTATAGGAAAGGGACTTCTAACCGATCCTAACTTGCTTTAAATTTGGTGGATATGCATGCCAGAAACATGTTGAGGATGCACGTGGACCTAATGATCCAAAAATTTCAAGGAGTGGAAAAAATCAAATTCTCAAGTGGTTGGATATTTACCAAAGCCAAACAACCCACTTTTTGCCTGTCCTGAAAAATCACAGATACTTTTTGGAACTAAATCTCTCACCATTTGTGCATTTCCATCTAGGATGCTCAAATTTTTTTTCAGATCCAAACATGAGTTTTTACTCTCCCAATTTTCTCGTAAACAAAAAAGATATCAGGCATAACAAAATGAAAATTTTAGAGTTCATCTATGCGAAAAAAATTTGAAAATTATTTCACTCACTAAAAATGAACTCCAAGATTTTGTTATCCATGTTTGGGAAATTCCACTAGTACAACCCCTAATAATAAGCTTGGGGGAATTTTATGGGAAAGGGACTTGTAACTGATCCTAACATGCTTTAAATGTGGTGCACATGCATGCCAGAAACATGTTGAGGAAGCAAGTGAACCTAATGATCATAAAATTTCAAGGAGTGGAAAAAATCAAATTCTCAAGTGGTTGAATATTTACTACCAGAGCCAAACAACCCACTTTTTGCCTTTCCTTAAAAATCACAGATACTTTTTGGAACTATCTCTCTCAGCATTTGTGCATTTCCATCTTAGATCCTCAAATTTGTTTTCAGATCCAAACTTGAATTTTCACTCCCATTTTTCTCGTAAACAAAAAAGATATAAGGATTAACAAAATTAAAATTTTAGAATTCAAGTATGCAAAAAAAATTAAAAATTATTTCACGCACTAAAAATGAACTCCAATGTTTTGTTATCCATGTTTGGGAAATTCCACTAGTATAACCCCTAATAATAAACTTGGTCGAATTTTTAGGAAAGGGACTTGTAACTGATCCTAACAAGCTTTAAATATGGTGGATATGCATGCCAGAAACATGTTGAAGATGCAATTGGACCTAATGATCCAAAAATTTCAACGTGTGGAACAAATCAAATTCTCAAGTGGTTGGATATTTACATGAGCCAAACAACCCACTTTTTGTCTTTCTTTAAAAATCACAGATACTTTTTGGAACTATCTCTCTCAACATTTGTGCATTTCCATCTAGGATGCTCAAATTTGTTTTCAGATCCAAACTTGGGTTTTCATTCTCCCCTTTTTCTCGTAAACAAAAAAGATATAAGGCATAACAAAATGAAAATTTAAGAGTTCATGTACGCAAAAATAATTAGAAAATCATTTCACGCTCTGAAAATGAACTTCAAGGTTTTGGAGTCCATGTTTGGGAAATTCCACTAGTACAACCCCTAATAATAAGCTTGGCGGGATTTTATAGAAAAGAGACCTCTAACTGATCCTAACATGCTTTAAATGTGGTGGATATGCATGCCGAAAACATGTTGAGGATGCGAGTTGACCTAATGATTCAAAAATTTCAAGGAGTGTACAAAATGAAATTCTCAAGTGGTTGGATAAATAAGAGCCAAACAACCCACTTTTTTCCTATCGTTTAAAATCATAGAGACTTTTGGAACTATCTCTCTCAGCATTTGTGAATTTCCATCTTAGATGCTCCAATTTCTGTTCGGATCCAAACTTGAGTTTTCAGTCTCCCATTTTTCTCGTCAACAAAAAAGATATAAGGCATAACAAAATGAATAGTTCAGAGTTAATGTATGCAAAAAAAATTTGAAAACTATTTCACGCACTAAAAGTGAACTCCAAGAATTTGTTATCCATGTTTGGGAAATTCCACTTGTACAACCCCTAATAATAAGCTTGGTGGAATTTTATAGGAAAGGGACTTCCAACTGATCCTAACATGCTTTAAATGTGGTGGATAAGCATGCCAGAAACATGTTGAGGATGCAAGTGGACCTAATATCCTAAAATTTCAAGGAATGGAAAAAATCAAATTCTCAAGTGGTTGGATATTTACGATAGCCAAACAACGCACTTTTTGCCTATCCTTAAAATTCACAGATACTTTTTGGGACTATCTCTTTCAGCATTTGTGCATTTCCATCTAGGATGCTCAAATTTGTTTTCAGATCCAAACTTGAGTTTTCAGTCTCCCATTTTTCTCATAATCAAAAAAGATATAAGGCACAACAAAATGAAATTTTAAGAGTTCATGTATGCAAAAAAAAGTAGAAAATTATTTCACGCACTAAAAATGAACTCCAAGGTTTTGGTGTCCATGTTAAGGAAATTCCACTAGTACAACCCCTAATAATAAGTTTGGTGGAATTTTATAGGAAATGGACCTCTAACTGATCCTAACATGCTTTAAATGTGGTGGATATGCATGCAAGAAATATGTTGAGGATGCAATTGGACCTAATGATTCAAAAATTTCAAGGAGTGGAAAAAATCAAATTCTCATGTGCTTGAATATTAACAAGAGCCAAGCAACCCACTTTTTGCCTATCATTAAAAATCACAGTGACTTTTGGAACTGACACTCTCAGCATTTGTGGATTTCCATCTTGGATGCTCCAATTTGCTTTCAGATCCAAACTTGAGTTTTTTGTCTCCATTTTTCTCGTAAACAAAAAAGATATAAGGCATAACAAAATGAAAATTTAAGAGTTCATGTCTGCAAAAAAAATTTGAAAATTATTTCACGCATTAAAATGAACTCCAAGGTTTTCTTATCCATGTTTTGGAAATTCCACTAGTACAACCCCTAATAATAAGCTTGGTGGAATTTTATAGGAAAGGGACTTCTGACTGATCCTTACATGCTTTAAATGTGGTGGATATGCATGCCAGAAACATGTTGAGGATGCAAGTGGACCTAATGATCCAAAAATTTCAAGGAGTGGAATGGGACTTCTAACTGATCCTAACATGCTTTAAATGTGGTGGATATGCATGCCAGAAAACATGTTGAGGATGCAAGTGGACCTAATGATCCAAAAATTTCAAGGAGTGGAAAAAATCAAACTCTCATTTGGTAGGATATTTACCAGAGCCAAACAACCCACTTTTTTTCTGTCCTAAAAATCACAGAAACTTTTTGGAACTATCTCTCTTAGCATTTGTGCATTTGCATCTAGGACGCTCAAATTTGTTTTCCGATCCAAACTTGAGTTTTCACTCTCCCACTTTTCTCGTAAATAAAAAAGATATAAGGCATAACAAAATGAAAATTGCAGAGTTCATGTACGCAAAAAAAATTTGAAAATTATTTCATGCACTAAAAATGAACTCCTAGGTTTTGTTATCAATGGTTGGGAAATTCCACTATGACAACCCCTAATAATAAGCTTGGTGGAATTTTATAGGAAAGGGACTTCTAACCGATCCTAACATGCTTTAAATTTGGTGGATATGCATGCCAGAAACATGTTCAGGATGCAAGTGGACCTAATGATCCAAAAATTTCAAGGAGGGGAAAAAATCAAATTCTCAAGTGGTTGGATATTTATGAGAGCCAAATAACCCACTTTTTTCTTGGCCTTAAAAATTACAAATACTTTTTGGAACTAACTCTCTCAGCATTTGCGCATTTCCGTGTTGTATGCTCAAATTTTTTTTTAGATCCAAACTTGAGTTTTTACTCTCCCAATTTTCTCCAAAACAAAAAAGATATAAGGCATAACAAAATGAAAATTTTAGAGTTCATGTATGCAAAAAAAATTTGAAAATTATTTCACGCACTAAAAATGAACTCCAAGGTTTTGTTATCCATGTTTGGGAAATTCCACTAGTACAACCCCTAATAATAAGCTTGGTGGAATTTTATAGGAAAGGGACTTGTAACTGATCCAAACATGCTTTAAATGTGGTGGATATGCATGCCAGAAACATGTTGAGGATGCAACTGGACCTAATGATCCAAAAATTTCAAGGAGTGCAAAAAATCAAATTCTCAAGTGGTTGGATATTTACCAGAGCGAAACAACCCACTTTTTGCCTATCCTTAAAAATCACAGATACATTTTGGAACTACCTCTCTCAGCATTTGTGCAATTGCATCATAGATTCACAAATTGTTTTTCATATCCAAACTTGAGTTTTTACTCTCCCATTTTTCTCGTAAACAAATAAGATATAAGGATTAACAAAATGAAAATTTTAGAGTTCAAGTATGCAAAAAAAATTTGAAAATTATTTCACGCACTAAAAACGAACTCCAAGGTTTTGTTATCCATGTTTGGGAAATTCCACTAGTACAACCCCTAATAATAAACTTGGTGGAATTTTATAGGAAAAGGGACTTCTAACTGATCCTAACATGCTTTAAATGTGGTGGATATGCTTGCCAGAAACATGTTGAGGATGCAAGTGGACCTAATGATCCTAAAATTTACAGGAGGGGAAAAAATAAAATTCTCAAGTGGTTGGATATTTACGAGAGCCAAACAACCCACTTTTTCTCTGACCTTAAAAATCACAGATACTTTTTGGAACTATCTCTCTCAGCATTTGTGCTTTTCCATCTTGGATGCTCAAATTTGTTTTGAAATCAAAACTTGAGTTTTCACTCTCCCATTTTCTCGTAAACAAAAAAGATATAAGGCAAAACAATATGAAAATTTTAGAGCTCATGTATGTAAAAAAAATTTGAAAATTATTTCACGCACTAAAAATGAACTCCAAAGTTTTTTTATTCAAGTTGGGGAAATTACACTAGTACAACCCCTAATAATAAGTTTGGTAGAATTTTATAGGAAAGGGACTTCTACTGATCCTAACATGCTTTAAACGTGGTGGATATGCATGCCAGAAACATGTTGAGGATGCAAGTGGACCTAATGATCCAAAAATTTTAAAGAGTTAAAAAAATCAAATTCTCAAGAGGTTGGATATTTACAAGAGCCAAACAACCCACTTTTTGTCTTTCCTTAAAAATCACAGATACTTTTTGGAAGTATCTCTCTCAGCATTTGTGCATTTCCATCTAGGATGCTCAAATTTGTTTTCAGATCCAAACTTGGGTTTTCATTCACCCATTTTTCTCGTAAACAAAAAAGCTATAAGGCATAACAAAATGAAAATTTTAGAGTTCATGAATGCAAAAAAAATTAGAAAATCATTTCACGCACTAAAAATGAACTCCAAGGTTTTGGAGTCCAGGTTTGGGAAATTCCACTAGTACAACCCCTAATAATAAGCTTGGTGGAATTTTATAGAAAAGAGACCTCTAACTGATCCTAACATGCTTTAAATGTGGTGGATATGCATACCAGAAACATGTTGAGAATGCAATTGGACCTAATGATTCAAAAATTTCAAGGAGTGCAAAAAATCAAGTTCTCAAGTGGTTGGATATTTACAGGAGCCAAACAACCCACTTTTTGCCTATCATTTAAAATCACAGAGACTTTTGGAATTATCTCTCTCAGCATTTGTGCATTTCCATCTTGGATGCTCCAATTTGTTTTCAGATCCAAACTTGAGTTTTCACTCTCCCATTTTTCTCATAAACAAAAAAGATATACGGCACAAGAAAATGAATATTGCAGAGTTCATGTATGCAAAAAAAATTTGAAAATTATTTCACGTACTAAAAATGAACTCCAAGGTTTTGTTATTCATGTTTGGGAAATTACACTAGTACAACCCCTAATAATAAGTTTGGTGGAATTTTATACGAAAGGGACTTCTAACTGATCCTAACATGCTTTAAATGTGGTGGATATGCATGCTAGAAACATGTTGAGGATGCAAGTGGACCTAACGATTCTAAAATTTCAAGGAGTGGAAAAAATCTAATTCTCAAGTGGTTGGATACTTACCAGAGCCAAACAACACACTTTTTGCCTATCCTTAAAAATCACAGATACTTTTTGGGACTATCTCTCTCTGCATTTGTGTATTTCCATCTAGGACGCTCAAATTTGTTTTCAGATCCAAACTTGAGTTTTCAGTCTCCCATTTTTCTCGTAATCAAAAAAGATATAAGGCATAACAAAATAAAAATTTAAGAGTTCATGTATGCAAAAAAAATTAGAAAATTATTTCACGCACTAAAAATGAACTCCAAGGTTTTGGTGTCCACGTTATGGAAATTCCACTAGTACAACCCCTAATAATAAGCTTGGTGGAATTTTATAGGAAAGGGACTTCTAATTGATCTAACATGCTTTAAATGTGGTGGATATGCATGCCAGAAACATGTTGAGGATGCAAGTGGACCTAATTATTCAAAAATTTCAAGGAGTGGAAGAAATCAAATTCTCAAGTGCTTGGATATTTACAAGAGCCAAACAACCCACTTTTTACCTATCATTAAAAATCAGACAGACTTTTGGAACTATCTCTCTTAGCATTTGTGCATTTCCATCTTGGATGCTCCAATTTGCTTCCAGATCCAAATTTGAGTGTTTACTCTCCCATTTTACTCGTAAACAAAAAAGATATAAGGCATAACAAAATGAAAATTTAAGAGTTCATGTATACAAAAAAAATTTGAAAATTATTTCACGCATTAAAAATGAACTTCAAGGTTTTGTTATCCATGTTTTGGAAATTCCACTAGTACAACCCCTAATAATAAGCTTGGTGGAATTTTATAGGAAAGGGACTTCTAACTGATCCTTACATGCTTTAAATGTGGTGGATATCCATGCCAGAAACATGTTGAGGATGCAAGTGGACCTAATGATCCAAAAATTTCAAGGAGTGGAAAGGGACTTCTAACTGATCCTAACATGCTTTAAATGTGGTGGATATGCATGCCTGAAACATGTTGAGGAAGCAAGTGGACCAAATGATCCAAAAATTTCAAGGAGTGGAAAAAATCAAATTCTCAAGTGGTTGGATATTTACTAGAGCCAAACAACCCACTTTTTGTCTGTCCTTAAAAATCACAGATACTTTTTGGAACTATCTCTCTCAGCATTGGTGCATTTCCATCTAGGACCGTCAAATTTGTTTTCAGATCCAAACTTGGGTTTTTCGTCTCCCATTTTTCTCGTAAACAAAAAAGATATAAGGCATAACAAAATGAAAATTTAAGAGTTCATGTACACAACAAAAATTAGAAAATCATTTCACGCACTAAAAATGAACTCCAAGGTTTTGGTGCCCATGTTAGGGAAATTCCACTAGTACAACCCCTTATAATAAGCTTTGTGGAATTTTATAGGAAAGGGACCTCTAACTGATCCTAACATGGTTTAAATGTGGTGGATATAAATGCCAGAAACATGTTGAGGATGCAAGTGGACCTAATGATTCAAAAATTTAAAGGAGTGCAAAAATCAAATTCTCAAGTGGTTGGATATTTACAAGAGCCAAACAACCCAGTTTTTGCCTATCGTTTAAAATCACAGAGACTTTTGGAACTATCTCTCTCAGCCTTTGTGCATTTCCATATTGGATGCTCCAATTTGTTTTCAGATCCAAACTTGAGTTTTCAGTCTCCCATTTTTCTCGTAAACGAAAAGGATATAAGGCATTACAAAATCAATATTTCAGAGTTCATGTATGCAAAAAAAATTTGAAAATTATTTCACGCACTAAAAGTGAACTCCAAGGATTTTTTATCCATGTTTGGGAAATTCCACTAGTACAAACCCTAATAATAAGCTTGGTGGAATTTTGTAGGAAAGGGACTTCTAACTGATCCTATCATGCTTTAAATGTGGTGGATAAGCATGCCAAAAACATGTTGAGGATGCAACTGGACCTAATGATCCTAAAATTTCAAGGAGTGGAAAAAATCAAATTCTCAAGTGGTTGGATATTTACCAGAGCCAAACAACGCACTTTTTGGGACTATCTCTCTCCGCATTTGTGTATTTCCATCTAGGATGCTCAAATTTGTTTTCAAATCCAAACTTGAGTTTTCAGTCTCCCATTTTTCGTAATAAAAAAAGATATAAGGCATAACAAAATGAAAATTTAAGATTTCATGTATGCCAAAAAAATTAGAAAATTATTTCACGCATTAAAAATGAACTCCAAGGTTTTAGTGTCCATGTTATGGAAATTCCACTAGTACAACCCCTAATAATAAACTTGGTGGAATTTTATAGGAAAGGGACCTCTAACTGATCCTAACATGCTTTAAATGTGGTGGATATACGTGCCAGAAACATGTTGAGGAAACAAGTGGACCTAATGATTCAAATATTTCAAGGAGTGGAAAAAATCAAATTCTCAAGTGCTTGGATATTTACCAGAGCCAAACAACCCACTTTTTGCCTATCATTAAAAATCAGAGAGACTTTTGGAACTATCTCTCTCAGCATTTGTGCATTTCCATCTTGGATGCACAAATTTGTTTTCAGATCCAAACTTGAGTTTTCATTCTTCAAGTTTTCTCGTAAACAAAAAAGATAGAAGGCATAACAAAATGAAAATTTTAGAGTTCATGTATGCAAAAAAAATTTGAAAATTATTTCACGCATTAAAAATGAACTCCAAGGTTTTGTTATCCATGTTTTGTAAATTCCACTAATACAACCCCCAATAATAAGCTTGGTGAAATTTTACAGGAAAGGGACTTCTAACTGATCCTTACATGCTTTAAATGTGGTGGATATACATGCACGAAACATGTTGAGGATGCAAGTGAACCTAATGATCCAAAAATTTCAAGGAGTGGAAAGGGACTTCTAACTGATCCTAACATGCTTTAAATGTGGTGGATATGGATGCCAGAAACATGTTGAGGATGCAAGTGGACCTAATGATACAAAAATTTCAAGGAGTGGAAAAAATCAAATTCTCAATTGGTTGGATATTTACGAGAGCCAAACAGCCCACTTTTTGTCTGTCCTTAAAAATCACCGATACTTTTTGGAACTATCTCTCTCAGTATTGGTGCATTTCCATCTAGGACGCTCAAATTTGTTTTCAGATCCAAACTTGAGTTTTCACTCTCCCACTTTTCTCGTAAATAAAAAAGATTTAAGGCATAACAAAATGAAAATTTCAGAGTTCATGTATGCAAAAAATATTTGAAAATTATTTCACGCACTAAAAATGAACTCCAAGGTTTTGTTATCCATGTTTGGGAAATTCCACTATGACAACCCATAGTAATAAGCTTGTTGGAATTTACAGGAAAGGGACTTCTAACCGATCCTAACATGCTTTAAATTTGGTGGATATGCATGCATAAAACATGTTGAGGATGCAAGTGGACCTAATGATCCAAAAATTTCAAGGAGTGGAAAAAATCAAACTCTCAAGTCGTTGGGTATTTACCAGAGCCAAACAACCCACTTTTTGCCTCTCCTTAAAAATCACAGATACTTTTTGGAACTAACTGTCGCAGCATTTGTGCCTTTCCATGTTGGATGCTCAAATTTTTTTTCAGATCCGAACTTGAGTTTTCACACTCCCAATTTTCTCCTAGACAAAAAAGATATAAGGCATAAGAAATTGAAAATTTTAGAGTTCATGTATGCAAAAAAAATTTTAAAATTATACCACGCAATAAAAATGAACTCCAAGGTTTTCTTATCCATGTTTGAGAAATTCCACTAGTACAACCCCTAATAATAAGCTTGGTGGAATTTTGTAGGAAAGGGACTTCTGACTGATCCTAACATGGTTTAAATGTGGTGGATATGCATGTCAGAATTATGTTGAGGATGCAAGTGGACCTAATGATCCAAATATTTCAAGGAGTGGAAAGGGACTTCTAACTGATCCTAACATGCTTTAAATGTGGTGGATATGCATGCAAGAAACATGTTGAGGATGCAAGTGGACCTAATGATCCAAAAATTTCAAGGAGGGGAAAAAATCAAAATCTCAAGTGGTTGGATATTTACCAGTGCCAAACAACCCACTTTTTGCCCATCCTAAAAAATCACAGATACTTTTTGGAACTATCTCTCTCAGCATTTGTGCATTTCCATCTAGGATGCTCAAATTTGTTTTCAGATCCAAATTTGACTTTTGATTCTCCCATTTTTCTCATAAACAAAAAAGATATATGGTATCACAAAATGAAAATGTAAGAGTTAATGTTTGCAAAAAAAATTAGAAAATCATTTCACGCACTAAAAATGAAATCCGTGGATTTGTTATCCATGTTTGGGAAATTGCACTAGTACATCCCCTAATAATAAACTTGGTGGAATTTTATTGGAAAAGGACTTCTAACTGATCCTAACATGCTTTAAATGTGGTGGATATGCATGCCAGAAACATGTTGAGGATGCAAGTGGACCGAATGATCCTAAAATTTCAAGGAGTGGAAAAAATCAAATTCTCAAGAGGTTGGATATTTACCAGTGCCAAACAACCCACTTTTTGCCTATCCTAAAAAATCAGTGATACTTTTTGGAACTACCTCTCTAAGCATTTGTGCATTTCCATCTCGGAGGCTCCAATTTGTGTTCAGATCCAAACTTGAGTTTTCACTCTCCCATGTTTTTCAGATCCAAACTCTAGTTTTCACTCTTCCAATTTTCTCCAAAACAAAAAAGATATAAGGCATAACAAAATGAAAATTTTAGGGTTCATGTATGCAAAAAAAAAATTGAAAATTATTTCATGCACTAAAAATGAACTCCAATATTTTGTTATTCATATTTGGGAAATTCCACTAGTACAACCCCTAATAATATGCTTGGTGTAATTTTATAGGAAAGGGACCTCTAACTGATCCTTACACGCTTTCAATGTGGTGGATATGCATGTCAGAAATATGTTGAGGATGCAAGTGGACCTAATGATCCAAATATTTCAAGGAGTGGAAAGGGAGTTCTAACTGATCCTAACATGCTTTAAATTTGGTGGATATGCATGCCAGAAACATGTTGATGATGCAAGTGGTCCTAATGATCCGAAATTTCAAGGAGGGGAAAAAATCAAAATCTCGAGTGGTTGGATATTAACCAGTGGCAAACAAACCAACTTTTTGTCTTTCCTTAAAAATCACAGACACTTTTTGGAACTATCTCTCTCAGCATTTGTGCATTTCCATCTAGGATGCTCAAATTTGATTTACGATCCAAATTTGAAATTTCATTCTCCCATTTTTCTCATAAACAAAAAAGATATAAGGCATAACAAAATGAAAATTTACGAGTTCATGTATGCACGCACTAAAAATGAACTCCGAGGTTTTGTTATCCATATTTAGGAAATTGCACTAGTACATCCCCTAACATGCTTTAAATGTGGTGGATATGCATGCCAGAAATATGTTGAGGATGCAAGTGGACCTAATGATCCTAAAATTTCAAGGGGTGGAAAAAATAAAATTCTCAAGTGGTTGGATATTAACCAGCGCCAAACAACCCACTTTTTGGCTATCCTTAAAAATAACTGATACTTTTTTGAACTATCTCTGTCAGCATTTGTGCATTTCCTTCTTGGATGCTCAAATTTGTTTTCAGATCCAAACTTGGGTTTTGCTTTTCCCATTTTTCTTGTAAACAAAAAAGATATAAGGCATAACAAAATGAAAATTAAGGAGTTCATGTATGCAAAAAAAATTAGAAAATCATTTCACGCACTAAAAATGAACTCCAAGGTTTTGGTGTCCATGTTTGGGAAATTCCACTAGTACAACCCCTAATAATAAGCTTGGTGGAATTTTATAGGAAAGGGACTTGTAACTGATCCTAACATGCTTTAAATGTGGTGGACATGCATGCCAGAAACATGTCGAGGATGCAGGTGAACCTAATGATCATAAAATTTCAAGGAGTGGAAAAAATCAAATTCTCAGTGGTTGAATATTTACCAGAGCCAAACAACCCACTTTTTGCTTTTCCTTAAAAATCACAGATACTTTTTGGAACTATCTCTCTCAGCATTTGTGCATTTCCATCTTAGATCCTCAAATTTGTTTTCAGATCCAAACTTGATGTTTCACTCTCCCATTTTTCTCGTAAACAAAAAAGATATAAGGATTAACGAAATGAAAATTTTAGAATTCAAGTATGCAAAAAAAAATTGAAAATTATTTCACGCACTAAAAGTTAACTCCAAGGATTTGTTATCCATGTTTGGGAAATTTCACTAGTACAACCCCTAATAATAATCTTGGTGGAATTTTATAGGAAAGGGACTTCTAACTGATCCTAACATGCTTTAAATGTGGTGGATAAGCATGCTAAAAACATGTTGAGGATGCAAGTGGACCTAATGATCCTAAAATTTCAAGGAGTGGAAAAAATCAAAATCTCAAGTGGTTGGATATTTACCAGTGCCAAACAACCCACTTTTTTTCTTTCCTTAAAAATCACAGATACTTTTTGGAACTATCTCTCTCAGCATTTGTGCATTTCTATCTAGGATGTTCAAATTTGTTTTCAGATCCAAACTTGAGTTTTCATTCTCCCATTTTTCTCATAAACAAAAAACATATAAGGCATAGCAAAATGAAAATTTAAGAGTTCATGTATGCAAAAACAATTAGAAAATTATTTCACGCACTGAAAATGAACTCCGAGGATTTGTCATCCATGTTTGGGAAAATGCACTAGTACATCCTAATAATAAGCTTGGTGGAATTTTATAGGAAAGGGATTTCTAACTGATCCTACCATACTTTAAATGTGGTGGATATGCATGCCAGAAACATGTTGAGGATGCAAGTGGTCCAAATGATCCTAAAATTTCAAGGAGTGGAAAAAATTAAATTCTCAAGTGGTTGGATATTTACCAACGCCAAACAACCCACTTTTTGCCTATCCTTAAAAATCACAGATACTTTTTGGAACTATCTCTCTCAGCATTTGTGGATTTCTTTCGTGGATGCTCCAATTTGTGTTCAGATCCAAACTTGAGTTTTCACTCTCCCATTTTTTTCATATCCAAACTTGAGTTTTCACTCTCCCAATTTTCTCCTTAACAAAAAACATATAAGGCATAACAAAATAAAAATTTTTAAGTACATGTATGCAAAAAAAAATTGAAAATTATTTCATGCACTAAAAATGAACTCCAATGTTTTGTTATCCATGTTTGGGAAATTCCACTACTACAACCCCTAATAATAAGCTTGGTGGAATTTTATAGGAAAGCGACCTCTAACTGATCCTAACATACTTTAAATGTGGTGGATATGCAAGCCAGAAACATGTTGAGGATGCAAGTGGACCTAATGATTCAAAAATTTCAAGGAGTGAAAAAAATCAAATTCTCAAGTGGTTGGATATTTACAGTAGCCAAACAACCCACTTTTTGCCTATCGTTAAAAATCACAGAGACTTTTGGAACTATCTCTCTCTGCATTTGTGCATTTCCATCTTGGATGCTCCAATTTGCTTTCAGATCCAAATTTGAGTTTTCAGTCTCCCATTTTTCTCGTAAACAAAAAAGATATATGGCATAACAAAATGAAAATTTCAGAGTTCATGTATGCAAAAAAAATTTGAAAATTATTTCATGCACTAAAAATGAACTCTGAGGATTTTTTATCCATGTTTGGGAAATTGCACTAGTACATCCCCTAAAAATAAGCTTGGTGGAATTTTATAGGAAAGTGACTTCTAATTGATCCTAACATGCTTTAAATGTGGTGGATATGCATGCCAAAAACATCTTGACGACACAAGTGGACCTAATGATCCAAAAGTTTCAATGAATGGAAAAAATCAAATTCTCAAGTGGTTGGATATTTACCAGAGCCTAACAACCCACTTTTTATCTGTCCTTAAAAATCACAGATACTTTTAGGAACTATCTCTCTCTGCATTTGTGCATTTCCATCTAGGATGCTCAAATTTGTTTTCAAATCCAAACTTGAGTTTTCTCTCTCCCACTTTTCTTGTAAACAAAAAAGATATAAGGCATGACAAAATGAAAATATCAGAGTTCATGTATGAAAAAAAAATTGAAAATTATTTCATGCACTAAAAATGAACTCCAAATGTTTGGGAAATTCTACTAGGACAACAACTAATTATAAGCTTAGTGGAATTTTATAGGAAATGGACTTCTAACCAATCCTAACATGCTTTAAATGTGGTGGATATGCATGCCAGAAACATATTGAGGATGCAGGTGAACCTAATGATCCAAAAATCTCAAGGAGTGGAAAAAATTAAATTCTCAAGTGGTTGGATATTTACTAGAGCCAAACAACCCACTTTTTGCTTGTCCCTAAATATCACTGATAATTTTTGGGACTATCTCTCTCAGCATTTGTGCATTTCCGTCTTGGATGCTCAAATTTGTTTTTAGATCAAAACTTGAGTTTTCACTCTCCCATTTTTCTCGTAAACAAAAAAGATATAAGGAATAACAAAATGAAAATTTAAGAGTTCATGTATGCAAAAGAAATTTGATAATTATTTCACGCACTAATAATGAACTCCAAGGTTTTGTTATCCATGTTTGGGAAATTCCACTAGTACAACCCCTAATAATAAGCTTGGTGGAATTTTATAGGAAAGGGAATTCTAACTGATCCTTACATGCTTTAAATGTGGTAAATATGCATGCCAGAAACATGTTGAGGATGCTAGTGGACCTAATGTTCCAAAGATTTCATGGAGTGGAAAAAATCACATTCTCAAGTGGTTGGATATTTACCAGAGGCAAACAACCCACTTTTTGTCTGTCCTTAAAAATCACAGATACTTTTATTGAACTATCTCTCTCAGCATTTGTGCATTTCTATCTAGGATGCACAAATTTGTTTTCAGATCCAAACTTGAGTTTTCATTCTTCAAGTTTTCTCGTAAACAAAAAAGATAGAAGGCATAACAAAATGAAAATTTTAGAGTTCATGTATGGTAAAAAATTTAAAAATTATTTGATGCACTAAAAATGAACTCCAAGGTTCTTTTATCCATGTTTGGGAAATTCCATTAGTACAACCCCTAATAATAAGCTAGGTTGAATTTTATAGGAAAGGTACTTCTAACTGATCCTAACATGCTTTAAATGTGGTGGATATGCATGCCAGAGACATGCTGAGGATGCAAGTGGACCTAATGATCCAAAGATTTCAAGGAGTGGAAAAAGTCAAATTTTCAAGTGGTTGGATATTTACCAGAGCCAAACAAACAACTTTTTGCCTATCCTTAAAAATCATAGATACTTTTCGCGACTATCTCTCTCAGGATTTGTGTAATTCCATCTTGGATGCTCAAATTTGTTTTCGGATCCAAACTTGATTTTTCACACTTCCTTTTTTCTCGTAAACAAAAAAGATATAAGGCATAAAAAAATAAAAATTTTAGAGTTCATGGATGCAAAAAAAATTGAAAATTTTTTCGTGCACTAAAAATGAACTCCAAGATTTTGTTATCCATGTTAGGGAAATTCCACTAGTACAACCCCTAATAATAAGCTTGGTGGAATTTTATAGGAAAGGGACTTCCAACTTATCCTAACATGCTTTAAATGTGGTGGATATGCATGCCAACAATATGTTGAGGGTGCAAGTGGACCTAAAGATCCAAAAATTTCAAGGAGTGGAAAAAATCAAATTCTCAAGTGGTTGAATATTTACCAGAGCCGGATAACACACTTTTTGCTTGTCCTTAAAAATCACAGATACTTTTTGGGCCTATCTCTATCAGCATTTGTGTATTTCCATCTTGGATACTCAAATTTATTTTTAGATCCAAACTTAAGTTTTCACACTCCCATTTTTCTCGTAAACAAAAAAGATATAAGGCATAACAAAAGAAAAATTTTAGGGTTCATGTATGCCAAAAAAAAAAATTGAAAAATATTTCACGCACTAAAAATGAACTCCAAGGTTTTGTTATCCATGATTCGGAAATTCCACTAGTACAACCCCTAATAATAAGCTTGGCGGAATTTTATAGGAAAGGGACTTCTAACTGATCCTAACATGCTTTAAATGTGGTGGATATGCATGCCAGAGACATGTTGGGGATGCAAGTGGACCTAATGATCCAAAGATTTCAAGGACTGGAATAAATCAAATTCTCAAGAGGTTGGATATTTACAAGAGCCAAACAACCCACTTTTTGCATATCCTTAAAAATCACAAATACTTTTTGGGACTATCTCTCTCACCATTTGTGCATTTCCATCTTGGATGCTCAAATTGTGTTTTAGATTCAAACTTGAGTTTTCACTCTCCCATTTTTTCTCGTAAACAAAAAAGATATAAGGCATAACAAAAGAAAAATTTTAGAGTTCAAGAATGCAAAAAAAAAATTGAAAATTATTTCACGCACTAAAAATGAACTCCAAGGTTTTGCTATCCATGTTTCAAAAATTCCACTAGTACAACCCCTAAAAATAAGCTTGGTGGAATTTTATAGGAAAGAGACTTCTAACTGATCCTAACATGCTTTAAATGTGGTGGATATGGATGCCAGAGACATGTTGAGGATGAAGGGGACCTAATGATCCAAAGATTTTAAGGAGTGGAAAAAATCAAATTCTCAAGTGGTTGGATATTTACCAGAGCCAAACAACCAACTTTTTGCCTATCCTTAAAAATCACAGATACTTTTTGGGACTATCTCTCTCAGCATTTGTGTATTTTCATCTTGGTTGCTCAAATTTGTTTTCAGATCCAAACTTGAGTTTTCACTCTCCCATTTTCTCGTAAACAAAAAAGATATAAGGCATAACAAAATGAAAATTTTAGAGTTCATGGATGCAAAAAAAATTTTCATGCACTAAAAATGAACTCCAGGGTTTTGTTATCCATGTTTGGGAAATTCCACTAGGACAACCCCTATTAATAAGTTTGGTGGAATTTTATAGGAAATGGACTTCTAACCGATCCTAACATGCTTTAAATCTGGTGGATATGTGTTATGCATACAATAACATTAAATGTTATGCATGCAATAACATTATTATTTTAGTTGTTTTATTTAATTTACTTTATTTTATTTCAGTTTTAGGTGATAGGGGTATTTTTGGAATATTTTATTTATAGGGGTATTTTTGGAATATTTTATTTGCAGGAGTATTTTCTAGAATATTTTATTGTAAACCCTAACCGGGTGAACCCTATTTAAGGGGTAAGAGTAATGAGAAACAGAAGCATTGAGTATTAAAGTTAATTTAGAGTAAGCTTAGAGTAAATAGGTCGGATTCTCCCTTTGAGATCCAGGTCGAGCTTCCTTCAAAGCTCAATCATCCCATTCCTATTCATCGTCATCGTCTTCCTCACATGTCAGATCCGGGACCGTAACAACTGGTATCAGAGCAGGAACACGATGCCCATCGAAGACCCATATTTGGCAATGCACAGACAAGTCCGTGAAATGGCTGAATATGGTGAGACGCCGGAAAGTATACAGATGTGGCGTGCTGGCTGGGTTCAATATTGGCTGACAACGGAGTACAGAGAGGCATTCCTCGGAGAAAATATCTCCGACAGAGTAAAATTATGGCGAATGATGAGGTACAGTGAGGCATCCCGAGGAAAAACTGTATTTGAAGGGAAAAAGGTAAACGCTAATGCTTCGGCTTCGTTCCGTCTACCGACCGAGACTCTTGCGGAGGATTTGGGGGAAACCACAAATCCAAATTCACCCCAAACACCTCACCATCACCATCCACCCTCACCTCCACCAGTGCCGACCACCAGCGTCGATTCCGCGACGGCGACCTCCGAAATTGGGGACTCAACATGTCCCAAATTGGAAGGATATAACGAAATCCCTTCGGCAACACCCACGGAACACCGTTTACAGGTCCCCCTCAAGTCCGAAAGCTCGCCCTTTTGGAAGAGATTTTTGAAATCCTGAAATCAAACGACGAGGACCCAGATTTTGGGAAATCGGCAGAAATTTCTGCCCCAATCCCGTCGATGGGTTCGACCTCCCAAATCACCTTCTCACGGCCAGCTGCACCTCTTCCAGCACCGCAGACGAAAGTCTTCTCATCTTCCTCGGTCACGGCGAAGCCTCCAAGGGCTGTTCTTCACCGCCGGAGTAGTAGGAGACTCCGTCGGTGAAATTTCCGCACTGTGCGGCGCCGTGAGGATGGCATACGACCATCGGCCGCCTTTATCGGTGCCGTGAGGAAAGGAGCCGAGGTTCCCGCAATGTCCGATGGCCGCTCTGTTCGGGATCGGCATGAGGATGAGGAAGATTTCCGATTTCCCCAGAAGAACCGTGGGCGAAATTTCCGCCGAAGGAGGGAGATGACTCCCGATTCGAATTTTCCTAAGTTAGGAAAATTTGATCTATGCAGGAAGCTGACTCGCGCGAGGGACTGGGCTTCCAGAACTGGGTCAACTCGGGCCAACTCGGGAAAAAAAAAAAATCTTTAGCTGGCTTGAGGCTCCCCAAATACCGCGGTAGACACTTGCGCAGACACTACTTCCGAGCTTGAGGACAAGCTCGTCTTCCAACGGGGGTGTAATGTTATGCATACAATAACATTAAATGTTATGCATGCAATAACATTATTATTTTAGTTGTTTTATTTAATTTACTTTATTTTATTTCAGTTTTAGGTCATAGGGGTATTTTTGGAATATTTTATTTATAGGGGTATTTTTGGAATATTTTATTTGTAGGAGTATTTTCTAGAATATTTTATTGTAAACCCTAACCAGGTGAACCCTATTTAAGGGGTAAGAGTAATGAGAAACAGAAGCATTGAGTATTAAAGTTAATTTAGAGTAAGCTTAGAGTAAATAGGTCGGATTCTCCCTTTGAGATCCAGGTCGAGCTTCCTTCAAAGCTCAATCATCCCATTACTATTCATCGTCATCGTCTTCCTCACGTGTCAGAACCGGGACTGTAACAATATGATCCCGAAAACATGTTGAGGATGCAAGTAGACTTAATGATCCAAAGATTTCAAGGAGTGAAAAAAATCAAATTCTCAAGTGGTTGGATATTTACCAGAGCAACACAACCCACTTTTTGCCTATCCTTAAAAATCACAAATACTTTTTGGAACTATCTCTCTCAGCATTTGTGCATTTCCATCTTGGATGCTCAAATTTGATTTCAGATCCAAACTTGAGTTTTCACTCTCCCAATTTTCTCGTAAACAAAAAAGATATAAGGCATAACAAAATGAAAATTTTAGCGTTCATGTATGTGAAAAAAATTCTAAAATTAGTTCACGCACTAGAAATGAACTCCACGGTTTTTTTATCCATGTTTAGGAAATTCCACCAGTACAACCCATAATAATAAGCTTGGTGGAATTTTATAGGAAAGGGACTTTTAACTGATCCTAACATGCTTTAAATGTGGTGGATATGCATGCCAGAAACATGTTGAGGATGCAAGGGGACCTAATGATCCTAAAAATTCATGGAGTGGAAAAAATCAAATTCTCAAGTGGTTTGATAATTACCAGAGCCTAACAACCCACTTTTTTCCTGTCCTTAAAAATCACGAATACTTTTTGGAACTATCACTCTCAGCATTTGTGCATTTCCATCTAGGATGCTCAAATTTGATTTCATATCCAAACTTAAGTTTTGACTCTCCATTTTTTCTCGTAAACAAAAAATATATAAGGCATAAAAAAATGAAAATTTAAGAGTTCATGTATGGAAAAAATATTTGAAAATTATTTCACGCACTAAAAATGAACTCCAAGGTTTTGTTATCCATGTTTGGGAAACTCCACTAGTACAACCCCTAATAATAAGCTCGGTGGAATTTTAAAGGAAATGGACTTCTAACTCATCCTAACATGCTTTAAATGTGGTGGATATACATGCCAGAAACATGTTCAGGATACAAGTGGACCTAATGATCAAAAAATTTCAAGGCGTGGAAAAAATCAAATTCTCAAGTGGTTGGATATTTACCAGAGCCAAACAACCTACTCTTTGCTTGTCCTTAAAAATCACAGATTCTTTTTGGAACTATCTCCCTCAGCATTTTTGCATTTCCATCTAGGATGGTTAAATTTGTTTTCAGATCCAAACTTGAGTTTTCACACCTCCATTTTTCTCGTAAACAAAAAAGATATCAGGCATAACAAAATGAAAATTTAAGAGTTCATGTATGCAAAAAGAATTTAAAAATTATTTCTCGCACTAAAAATGAACTCCAATATTTTGTTATCCATGTTTGGAAAATTCCACTAGTACAACCCCTAATAATAGGCTTGGTGGAAATTTATAGGAAAGGGAATTCTAACTGATCCTAACATGCATTAAATGTGGTGGATATGCATGCCAGAAACATGGTGAGGATGCAGGTGGACCTAATGATCCAAAAATTTCAAGGAGTGGAAAAAATAAAATTCTCAAGTGGTTGGATATTTACCAGAAACAAACAACCAACTTTTTGCCTATCCTAAAAAATAACAGATACTTTTTGGAACTATCTCTCTCAGCATTTGGGCATTTCCATCTTGGATGCTCAAATTTTTTTTCAGATGCACACTTGAGTTTTCCCTCTCCCATTTTTCTCGTAAACAAAAAAGATATAAGGCATAAAAAATAAAAATTTGAGAGTTCATGTACGCAAAAAAAATTTAAAAATTATTTCACGCACTAAAAATGAACTCCAAGGTTTTGTTATCCATGTTTGGGAAATTCCACTAGGACAACCCCTAATAATAAGCTTGGTGGAATTTTATAGAAAAGGGACTTCTAACTGATCCTACCATGCTTTAAATCTGGTAGATATGCATGCTAGAAACATGTTGACCATGCAAGTGGACCTAATGAACCAATAATTTCAAGGAGTGGAAAAAATCAAATTTTTAAGTGGTTGGATATTTACCAGAGCCAAACAACCCAGTTTTTGCCTGTCCTTAAAAATCACAGGTACTTTTTGGACCTATCTCTCTCAGCATTTGTGCATTTCCATCTTGGATGCTCAAATTTGTTTTCAGATCCAAACTTGAGTTTTGACTCTCCCATTTTTTTCGTAAACAAAAAAGATATAAGGCATAAAAAAATGAAAATTTTTGAGTTCATGTATGCAAAAAAATTATGAAAATTATTTGACACAATAAAAATGCACTCCATGGTTTTGTTATCCATGTTTGGGAAATTCCACTAGTACAACCCCTAATAGTAAGCTTGTTAGAATTTTATGGGAAAGGGACATCTAACTGATCCTAAAATGCCTTAAATGTGGTGGATATGCATGCCAGAGATATGCTGAGGATGCAAGTGGACCTAATGATCCAAAAATTTCAAGGAGTGGAAAAAATCAAACTCTCAAGTGGTTAGATATTTTACCAGAGCATAACAACCAACTTTTTGCCTATCCTTAAAAATCACAGATACTTTTTGGGACTATCTCTATTAGCATTTCTGTATTTCCATCCTGGATGCTCAAATTTTTTTTTAGATCCAAACTTGAGTTTTCACTCTCCCATTTTTCTCGTAAACAAAAAAGATATTAAGGCATAACAAAAGAAAAATTTTAGAGTTCATGTATGCAAAAAAAAAAAAATTGAAAAATGTTTCACGCACTAAAAATGAACTCCAAGGTTTTGATATCCATGTTTGGGAAATTCAACTAGTACAACCCCGAATAATAAGCTTGGTGGAATTTTATAGGAAAGGGACTTCTAACTGATCCTAACATGCTTTAAATGTGGTGGATATGCATGTCAGAGACATGTTGAGGATGCAAGTGGACCTATTGATCCTAAGATTTCAGGGAGTGGAAAAAATCAAATTCTCAAGTGGTTGGATATTTACATGAGCCAAACAACCCACTTTTTGCCTATCCTTAAAAATCACAGATACTTTTTGGCACTATCTCTCTCAGCATTTGTGCATTTCCATCTTGGATACTCAAATTTGTTTTTAGATACAAACTTGAGTTTTCACTCTCCCATTTTTCTCGTAAACAAAAAAGACATAAGGCATAACAAAAGAAAAATTTTAGAGTTCATGTATGCAAAAAAAAATTTGAAAATTATTTCACGCACTAAAAATGAACTCCAAGGTTTTGATATCCATGTTTGGGAAATTCCACTAGTACAACCCCTAATAATAAGCTTGGTGGAATTTTATAGGAAAGGGACTTCTAACTGATCCTAACATGCTTTAAATGTGGTGGATTTGCATTCCAGAGACATGTTGAGGATGCAAGTGGACCTAATGATCCAAAGATTTCAAGGAGTGGAAAAAATCAAATTCTCAAGTGGTTGGATATTTACCAGAGCAAGACAACCAACTTTTTGCCTATCCTTAAAAATCACAGATACTTTTTGGGAGTATCTCTCTCAGCATTTATGTATTTCCATCTTGGATGCTCAAATTTGTTTTCTGATCCAAACTTGAGTTTTCACTCTCCCATTTTTCTC
Source organism: Aristolochia californica (assembly GCF_029961685.1). Classification (NCBI taxonomy): domain Eukaryota; kingdom Viridiplantae; phylum Streptophyta; class Magnoliopsida; order Piperales; family Aristolochiaceae; genus Aristolochia; species Aristolochia californica. Next base: position 10,146,337 of record NW_027181837.1, read on the forward strand.
ATAAATAAAAAAGATATAACGCATAACAAAATGAAAATTTCAGAGTTCATGGATGTAAAAAATAATTGAAAATTATTTCATGCACTAAAAATGAACTCCATGGTTTTGTTATCCAAGTTTGGGAAATTCCACTAGGACAACCCCTAATAAAAAGCTTGGAAGAATTTTATAGGAAAGGGACTTCTAACTGATCCTAACATGCTTTAAATCTGGTGGATATGCATACCAGAAACATGTTGAGGATCCAAGTGGTCCTAATGATCCAAAAATTTCAAGGAGTGGAAAAAACCAAATTCTCAAGTGGTTGGATATTTACCAGAGCCAAACAACCCACTTTTTGCCTGTACTTAAAAATCACATATACTTTTTGGAACTATCTGTCTCAGCATTTGTGTATTTCCATCTTGGATGCTCAAATTTTTTTTCTGATCCAAACTTCAGTTTTCACTCTCCCACTTTTCTCGTAAAGAAAAAAGATATTAGGCATAACAAAATGAAAATTTTAGAGTTCATATACGCAAAAAAAAATTAAAAATTATTTCACGCACTAAAAATGAACTCCAAGGTTTTGTTATCCATGTTTAGGAAATTCCACTAGGACAACCCCTGATAATAAACTTGGTGGAATTTTATAGGAAAGGGACTTCTAACCGATCCTAACATGCTTTAAATCTTGTTGATATGCATGCCAGAAACATGTTGAGGATGCAAGTGGACCTAATGACTCAAAAATTTTGAGGAGTGGAAAAAATCAAATTCTCAAGTGGTTGGATATTTACAAGAGCCAAACAACCCACTTTTTGCATATCGTTAAAATTCACAGAGACTTTCGAACCATCTCTCTCAGCATTTGTACATTTCCATCTTGGATGCTCTAATTTGTTTTTAGATCCAAACTTGAGTTTTCACTCTCCCACTTTTCTCGTAAACAAAAAAGATATAAGTCATAACAAAATGAAAATTTAAGAGTTCATGTATGCAAAAAAATTTGAAAATTATTTCACGCACTAAAAATAAACTCCGAGGTTTTGTTATCTAGGTTTGGGAAATTCCACTAGTACAACCCCTAATAATAAGCTTGGTGGAATTTTATAGGAAAATGAATTCTAACTGATCCTAACATGCTTTAAATGTGGTGGATATGCATGCCAGAAACATGTTGAGGATGCAGGTGGACCTAATGATCCAAAAATTTCAAGGAGTGGAAAAAATCAAATTCTCAAAGTGGTTGGGTATTTACCAGAGCCAAACAACCCTATTTTTGCCTGTCCTTAAAAATCACAGATATTTTTTGGGACAATCACTCTCAGCATTTCTGCATTTCCATCTTGGATGCTCAAATTTGTTTTTAGATCCAATCTTGAGTTTTCACTCTCCCATTTTTCTCGTGAACAAAAAAGATATAAGGCATAACAAAATGAAAATTTTAGAGTTCATGTATGCGAAAAAAAATTGAAAATTATTTCACATGCTAGAAATGAACTCCACGGTTTTTTATCCATGTTTTGGAAATTCCACCACTACAACCCCTAATAATAAGCTTGGTGGAATTTTAAAGGAAATGGACTTCTAACTGATCCTAACATGCTTTAAATGTGGTGGATATGCATGCAAGAAACATGTTGAAGATGCAAGGGGACCTAATGATCCAAAAATTTCATGGAATAGAAAAAATCAAATTATCAAGTGGTTGGATAATTACCAGAGCCAAACAACCCACATTTTGCCTGTTCTTAAAAACTCACAAATACTTTTTGGAACTATCTCTCTCAGCATTTGCGCATTTCCATCTTGGAAGCTCAGATTTGTTTTCAGATCAAAACTTGAGTTTTGACTCTCCCATTTTTCTCGTAAGCCAAAAAGATAAGGCATCACAAAACGAAAATTTTAGAGTTCACGTATGGAAAAAGAATTTGAGAATTATTTCACGCACTAAAAATGAACTCCAAGGTTTTATTATCCATGTTTGGGAAATTCCACTAGTACAAACCCTAATAATAAGCTTGGTGGAATTTTAAAGAAAATAGACTACTAACTCAGCCTAACATGCTTTTAAAGTGGTGGATATGCATGCCAGAAGCATGTTGAGGAATCTAGTGGACCTAATGATCCAAAAATTTCAAGGAATGGAAAAAATCAAATTCTCAAGTGGTTGGATATTTACCAGAGCGAAACAACCCACGTTTTGCCTATCCTTAAAAATCACAGAAACTTTTTAGAACTATCTCTCTCTGCATTTGTGCATTTCCATCTAGGATGCTCAAATTTATTTTCAGATCCGAACTTGAGTTTTCACACTCCCATTTTTCTCGTAAACAAAAATGATATCAGGCATAACAAAATGGAAATTTGAGAGTTCATGTATGCAAAAAAAAATTGAAAATTATTTCACGCACTAAAAATAAACTCCAATGTTTTGTGATCCATGTTTGGGAAATTCCACTAGTACAACCCCAAATAATGAGCTTGGTGAAATTTTATAGGAAAAAGAATTCTAACTGATCCGAACATGCTTTAAATGTGGTGCATATGCATGCCAGAAACATGTTGAGGACGCAGGTGGACCTAATGATCCAAAAATTTCAAGGAGTGGAAAAAATAATATTATCAAGTGGTTGGATATATACCAGAGCCAAACAACCTACTTTTTGCCTATCCTAAAAAATAACAGATACTTTTTGGTACTATCTCAGCATTTGGGCATTTCCATCTTGGAAGTTCAAATTTGTTTTCAGATCCACACATGGGTTTTCCCTCCCCCATTTTTTTCGTAAACAAAAAAGATAAAAGGCCTTACTAAATGAAAATTTTAGAGTTCAAGAATGCAAAAAAAATTTCAAAATTATTTCACGCGCTAAAAAAGAACTCCAAGATTTTGTTATCCATATTTGGAAAATCCCACTCGTACAACCCCTAATAATAAGCTTTTTGGAATTTTATAGGAAAGGGACTTCTAACTGATCCTAACATGCTTTAAATGTGGTCGATATGCATGCTAGAAACATGTTGAGGATGCAAGTGGACCTAATAATCCAAAATTTTCAAGGAGTGGAAAAAATCAAATTCTCAAGTGGTTGGATATTTACCAGAGCCAAACAACCCACTTTTTTCCTGTCCATAAAAATCACAGATACTTTTTGGACCTATCTCTCTCAACATTTGTGCATTTCCATCTTGGATGCTCAAATTTGTTTTCAGATCCACACTTGAGTTTTCACTCTCCCATTTTTCTCGTAAACAAAAATGATATAAGGCATAACAAAATGAAAATTTTAGAGCTCATCCATGCAAAAAAAAATTGAAAATTATTTCACGCACTAAAAACGAACACCAAGGTTTTGTTATCCATGTTTGGTAAGTTCCACTAGTACAACCCCTAATAATAAGCTTGGTAAAATTTTATGGAAAAGGGAATTCTAACTGATCCTAACATGCTTTAAATGTGGTGGATATGCATGCCAGAAACATGTTGAGGATGCAGGAGGACCTAAAGATCCAAAAATTTCAAGGACTGGAAAAAATCAAATTCTCAAGTGGTTGGATATTTACCAGAGCCAAACAACCCACTTTTTGCCTGTCCTTAAAAATCACAGATACTTTTTGAAACTATCTCTCTAAGCATTTGTGCATCTCCATCTTGGATGCTCAAATTTGTTTTCAGATCCAAACTAGAGTTTTCACTCTTCCACTTTTCTCGTAAAAAAAAAAAGATATAAGGCATAACAAAATGAAACTTTCATAGTTCATGTATGCAAAAAAAATTTGAAAATTATTTCACGCATTAAAAATGAACTCCAAGGTTTTGTTACCCATGTTTGTTAAATTCCACTTGGACAACCCCTAATAAGAAGCTTCGTGGAATTTTATAGGAAAGGGATTTCTAACTGATCCTAACATGCTTTCAATGTGGTGGATAAGCATGCCAGTAACATGTTGAGGATGCAAGTGGACCTAATGATCAAAAATTTCAAGGAGTGGAAAAAATCAAATTCTCAAGTGGTTGGATATTTACCAGAGCCAAACAACCCACTTTTTGCATCTCCTTAAAAATAACAGATAATTTTTGGAACTATCTCTCTCAGCATTTGTGCATTTCCATCTAGAATGCTCAAATTTGATTTCAGATCCAAACTTGAGTTTTCACTCACCCATTTTTCTCGTAAACAAAAAACATATAAGGCATAACAAAATGAAAATTTCAGAGTTCATGTATGCAAAAAATATTTTAAAATTATTTCACACACTAAAAATGAATTCCATAGTTTTGTTATCCATGTTTGGGAAATTCCACTAGTACAACCCCTAATAATAAGCTTGCAGAATTTTATGGTAAACGAAATTCTAACTGATCCTAACATGCTTTAAATCTGGTGGATATGCATGCCAAAAACATGTTCAGGATGCAGGTGGACCTAATGATCCAAAAATTTCAAGGAGTGGAAAAAATTACATTCTCAAGTAGTTGGATATTTACCAGAGCCAAACAACCGACTTTTTGCCTATCCATAAAAATCACAGATACTCTTTAGAACTATCTCTCTCAGCATTTGTGCATTTCCATCTTGGATGCTCAAATTTATTTTTAGATCCAAACTTGTGTTTTCACTCTCCTATTTTTCTCGTAAACGAAAAATATATAAGCCATAACAAAATGAAAATTTTAGAGTTCATGTATGCAGAAAAAATTTGAAAATTATTTCACGTGCTAAAAATGAGCTCTAAGGTTTTGTTATCCATATTTGGGAAATTCCACTAGTACAACTCCTAATAATAAGCTGGGTGAAATTTTATAGGAAAGGGCTAACCGATCCTAACATGCTTTAAAATGCATGCCAGAAACTTGTTGAAGATGCAAGTGGACATAATGATCCTAAAATTTCAAGGAGTTAAAAAAATCAAATTTTCGAGTGGTTGGATCTTTACCAGAGCCAAACAACCCACTTTTTGCCTATCCTAAAAAATCACCTATACTTTTTGGAAGTATCTCTCACTGCATTTGTGCATTTCCAACTTGGATGCTCAAATTTCTTTTCAGATCCAAACTTGAGTTTTCACTCTCCCATTTTTCTCATAAACAAAAAAGATATAGGGCACGACAAAATGAAAATTTTAGAGTTCATGTATGCAAAAAATAATTAAAAAATGTTTCACGCACCAAAAATGAACTCCAAGGTTTTGTTATCCAAGTTTTATAGGAAAGGGAATTCTAATTAATCCTAACATGCTTTAAATGTAGGGGATATGCATGCCAGAAACTTGTTCAGGTTGCAAGTGGACCTAATGATCCAAAAATTTCGAGTCGAAAAAATCAAATTCTCAAGTGGTTGGATATTTACTAGAGCCAAACAACCCACTTTTTGCTTATCCTTTAAAATCACAGATACTTTTTGGAACTATCTCTCTCAACATTTGTGCATTTCCATCTTGGATGCTCAAATTTTTTTTCAGATACCAAACTTGAGTTTTCACTCTCCCATTTTCTTGTAAACAAAAGAGATATAGGGCATAACAAAATGAAAATTTTTGAGTTCATGTATGCAAAAAAAAATTGAAAATTATTTCACGCACTAAAAATGAACTCCAAGGTTTTGTTATCCATGTTTGGGGAATTCCACTACTACAACCCCTAAGAATATGCTTGGTGGAATTTTATAGGAAAGGGACTTCTAGCTAATCCTAACATGCTCTAAATGTGGTGGATATGCATGCGAGAAACTTGTTGAGGATGCAAATGGACCAAATGATCCAAAAATTCCAAGGAGTGGAAAAATTCAAATTCTCAAGTAGTTTGATATTTACAAGAGCCAAACAACCCACTTTTTGCCTGTCCTTAAAAATCACAGATACTATTTGGAACTTTCTCTCTCAGCATTTGTGCATTTCCATCTTCGATGCTCAAATTTGTTTTCATATCCAAACAAGAGTTTTCACTCTCCCATTTTTTTTGTAAACAAAAAAGATAAGGTTTAACAAAATGAAAATTTCAGAGTTCAAGAATGCAAAAAAAATTTAAAAATTATTTCATGCACAAGAAATGCTTCGATAGTTTTGGTATCCATGTTAGGGAAATTACACTAGTACAACCCCTAATAATAAGCTTGGTGGAATTTTATAGGAAAGGGACTTCTAACTTATCCTAACATGCTTTAAATGTGTTGTTAATGCATGCCAGAAACATGTTGAGAATGCAAGTGAACCTAATGATCCAAAAATTTCAAGGAGTGGAAAAAATTATATTCTCAAGTGTTTGGATATTTACCGGAGCCAAACAACCCACTTTTTCCCTGTCCTTCAAAATCACAGATACTTTTTGGAACTATCTCTCTCAGCATTTGCGCATTTCCATCTTGGATGCTCAAATTTGTTTTCAGATCCAAATTTGAGTTTTCACTCTCCCACTTTTCTCGTAAACAAATTCTAGAGATGTTGGATATTTACCAGAGCCAAAAAACCCACTTTTCTCATAAACAACCCCTAATAATAAGTTTGGTGGAATTTTATAGGAAAGGGACTTCTAACTGATCCAAACATGCTTTAAATGCGGTGGATATGCATGCCAGAAATATGTTGAGGATGCAAGTGGACCTAATGATCCAAAAATTTCAAGGAGTTAAAAAAATCAAATTCTCAAATGGTTCGATATATACCAGAGCCAAACAACCTACATTTTCCTATCCTTAAAAATCACAGATACTTTTTCGAACGATCTCTCTCAGCAATTGTGGATTTCCATCTAGGATGCTCAAATTTGATTTCAGATTGAAACTAGAGTTTTCACTCTCCCATTTTTCTCGTAAACAAAAAAGATATCACGCATAAAAAAATGAAAATTTAAGAGTTCATGTATGCAAAAAAAATTAGAAAATTATTTCACGCACTAAAATTAAACTCCAAGGTTTTGTTATCCAGGTTTGGGAAATTCCACTAGTACAACCCCAAATAATAAGCTTGGTGGAATTTTATAGGAAAGGGAATTCTAACTCATCCAAACATGCTTTAAATATGGTGGATATGAATGCCAGAAACATGTTGAGGATGCAGGTGTACCTAATGATCCAAAAATTTCAAGGAGTGGAAAAAATCAAATTCTCAAAGTGGTTGGATATTTACCAGAGCCAAACAACCCACTTTTTGCCTGTCCTTAAAAATCACAGATATTTTTTGGGACAATCACTCTCAGCATTTCTGCATTTCCATCTTGGATGCTCAAATTTGTTTTTAGATCCAAACTTGAGTTTTCACTCTCCCATTTTTCTCGTGAACAAAAAAGATATAAGGCATAACAAAATGAAAATTTTAGAGTTCATGTATGCGAAAAAAATTGAAAATTATTTCACACGCTAGAAATGAACTCCAGGGTTTTTTTATCAATGTTTAAGAAATTCCACCAGTACAACCCCTAATAATAAGCTTGGTGGAATTTTATAGGAAAGGGACTTCTAACTGATCCTAACTTGCTTTAAATGTGGTGCATATGCATGCTAGAAACATGTTGAGGATGCAAGTGGACCTAATGATCCAAAAATTTCAAGGAGTGGAAAAAATCAAATTCTCAAGTGGTTGGATATTTACTAGAGCCAAACAACCCACTTTTTGCTTATCCTTAAAAATCACAGATACTTTTTGGAACTATCTCTCTCAACATTTGTGAATTTCCATCTTGGATGCTCAAATTTGTTTTCAGATACCAAACTTGAGTTTTCACTCTCCCATTCTTTTGTAAAGAAAAAAGATATAGGGCATAACAAAATGAAAATTTTAGAGATCATGTATGCAAAAAAAAATTGAAAATTATTTCACCCACTAAAAATGAACTCCAAGGTTTTGTTATCCATGTTTGGGGAATTCCACTACTACAACCCCTAATAATAAGCTTGGTGGAATTTTATAGGAAAGGGACTTCTAGCTGATCCTAAGATGCTTTAAATGTGGTGGATATGTATGCCAGAAACTTGTTGAGGATGCAAGTGGACCTAATGATCCAAAAATTTCAAGGTGTGGAAAAAATCAAATTCTCAAGTGGTTGGATATTTACCAAAGCCAAACAACCCACTTTTTGCCTATCCTTAAAAATCACAGATACATTTTGGAACTATCTCTCTCAGCTTTTGAGCATTTACATCTTGGATGCTCAAATTTGTTGTCAGATGCAAACCTGAGTTTTCACACTCCCTTTTTTCTCGTAAAAAAAAAAGATATAGGGCGTAACAAAATAAAAAATTTAGAGTTCATGTATGCAAAATAAATTTGAAAATTATTTCACTCACTAAAAATGAACTCCATGGTTTTGTTATCCATGTTTGGGAAATTCCACTAGTAGAACCCCTAATAATAAGCTTGGATGAAATTTATAGGAAAGGGACTTCTAACTGATCCTAACATGTTGTAAATGTGGCGGATATGCACGCCAGAAACATGTTGAGGATGCAATTGGACCTAATGATCCAAAAATTTCAAGGAGTGGAAAAATTCAAATTCTCAAGTGGTTGGATATTTACAAGAGCCAAACAACCCACTTTTTGCCTGTCCTTAAAAATCACAGATACTTTTTGGAACTTTCTCTCTCAGCATTTGTGCATTTCCATCTTCGATGCTCAAATTTTTTTTCAGATCCAAACTTGAGTTTTCACTCTCTCACTTTTCTCGGAAACCAAAAACATATAAGGCATAACAAATTGAAAGTTTCAGATTACATGTATGCAAAAAAAATTGAAAATTATTTTAGGCACTAAAAATGAACTCTAAGGTTTTGCTATCCATGTTTGGGAAATCCACTAGTACAACCACTAATAATAAGATTGGTAGAAATTTATAGGAAATGGACTTCTAACTGATCCTAACATGCTTTAAATGTGGTGGATATGCATGCCATAAACATGTTGAGGATGCAAGTGGACCTAATGATCCAATAATTTCAAGGAGTGGGAGAAATCAATTTCTCAAATGGTTGGATATTAACCAGAGCCAAACAACCCACTTTCTGTTTGTCCTGAAAAATTACAGATACGTTTTTTGAACTATATCTCTCAGCATTTGTCCATTTCCATCTTGGTTGCTCAAATTTGTTTTCAGATCCAAACTTGATTTTTAACTCTCCCATTTTTTTCGTAAACAAAAAGATAAGGTTTAACAAAATGAAAATTTCAGAGTTCAAGTATGCAAAAAAAATTTAAAAATTATTTGACGCAATAAAAATGCTTCGATGGTTTTGTTATCCATGTTAGGGAAATTAGACTTGTACAACCCCTAATAATAAGCTTGGTGGGATTTTATAGGAAAGGGACTTCTAACTTATCCTAACATGCTTTAAATGTGTTGTATATGAATGCCAGAATCATGTTGAGGATGCAAGTGGACCTAATGATCCAAAAATTTCAAGGACTGGAAAAAATCAAATTCTCAAGTGGTTGGATATTTACCGGAGCCAAACAATCCACTTTTTGCCTGTCCATAAAAATCACAGATAGTGTTTGGAACTATCTCTCTCAGCATTTGTGCATTTCCATCTTGAATGCTCAAATTTTTTTTCAAATCCAAATTTGAGTTTTCAGTCTCCCACTTTTCTCGTAAACAAATTCTAGAGATGTTGGATATTTACTAGAGCCAAAAAACCCACTTTTTGCCTGTCCTTAAAAATCGCAGATACTTATTGGTACTATCTCTCTCAGCATTTGTGCATTTACATCTTGGATGCTCAAATTTGTCGTCACATGCAAACCTGAGTTTTCACACTCCCTTTTTTCTCGAAAACAAAAAATATATAAGGCATAACAAAATGAAAATTTTAGAGTTCATGTATGCAAAAAAAAAAAATTTAAATTATTTCACGCACTAAAAATCAACTCCAAGGTTTTGTTATCCACGTTTGGGAAATTCCACTTGTAACAGCCCTAATAATAAGCATGGTCGAATTTTATAGGAAAGGGACTTCTAACTGATTCTATCATGTTTTAAATATGGTGGATATGCATGCCAGAAACATGTTTAGGATGCAAGTGGACCTAATGATCCAAAAATTTCAAGGGGTGGAAAAAATAAAATTCTCAAGTGGCTGGATATTTACAAGAGCCAAACAAGCCACTTTTTGCCTGTCCTTAAAAATCACATATACTTTTTGGAACTATCTCTCTCAGCATTTCTCCATTTCCATCTTGGATGCTCAAATTTGTTTTCAAATCAAAACTTGAGTTTTCACTCTCCCATTTTTCTCGTAAACAAAAAAGATATAAGGCATAACAAAATGAAAATTTTAGAGTTCATGTATGTAAAAAAAATTTGAAAATTGTTTCACGCACTAAAAATGAACTCCAAGGTTTTGTTATCCAAGTTTGGGAAATTCCACTAGAACAACCCCTAATAATAAGATTGGTGGAATTTTATAGGAAAGAGAATTCTAACTGATCCTAACATGTTTTAAATGTGGTGGACATGCATGCCAAAAACATGTTGAAGACGCAATTGGACCTAATGATCAAAAAATTTCAACGTGTGGAACAAACCAAATTCTCAAGTGGTTGGATATTTACCAGAGCCAAACAACCCAATTTTTTTCTTTCCTTAAAAATCACAGAAACATTTTGGAACTATCTCTCTCAGCATTTGTGCCTTTCCATCTTGGATGTTCAAATTTGTTTTCAGATCCAAATTTGAGTTTTCACTCTCCCAATTTTCTCGTAAACAAATTCTACAGATGTTGGATATTTACCAGAGCCAAAAAACCCACTTTTTGCCTGTCCTTAAAGATCACAGATACTTTTTGGTACTATCACTTTCAGCAATTGTGCATTTCCATCTTGGGTGCTCAAATTTGTTTTCAGATATAAGGCATAACAAAATGATATAAGGAATAACAAAATGAAAATTTTAAAGTTCATGTATGTAAAAAAAAATTTAAATTTATTTCACGCACTAAAAATGAACTCCAAGATTTTGTTATCCATGTTTGGGAAATTCCACTAGTAACACCCCTAATAATAAGCTTGGTCAAATTTTATAGGAAAGGGACTTCTAACTGATTCTAACATGCTTTAAATGTGCTGGATATGCATGCCAGAAATATGTTGAGGATGCAAGTGGACCTAATCATCCAAAAATTTCAAGGAGTGGAAAAAATCAAACTCTCAAGTGGTTGGATATTTACAAGAGCCAAACAACCCACTTTTTGCCTGTCCTTAAAAATCACAGATACTTTTTGGAACTATCTCTCTCAGCATTTGTGCATTTCTATCTTGGATGTTCAAATTTGTTTTCAGATCTAAACTTGAGTTTTCTCTCTACCAGTTTTCTCGTAAACAAAAAAGATATAAGGCATAACAAAATGAAAATTTCCGAGTGCATGTATGCAAAAAAAATTTGAAAATTATTTCACGCACTAAAATGAACTCCAAGGTTTTGTTATCTATGTTTGGGAAATTCCACTAGCACAACCACTAATAATAAGCTTGGTGGAATTTTATACGAAAGGGACTTCTAACTGATCCTAACATGCTTTAAATGTGGTGGATATGCATGCCAGAAACATGTTAAGGATGCAAGCGGACCTAATGATCCAAAAATTTTAAGAAGTGGAAAAAATCAAATTCTCAAATGGTTGGATATTTACAAGAGCCAAACAACCCACTTTTTGCCTATCCTAAAAAATCACCTATACTTTTTGGAAGTATCTCCCTCTGCATTTGTGCATTTCCAACTTGGATGCTCAAATTTGTTTTCAGATCCAAACTGGAGTTTTCACTCTCCCTTTTTTCTCGTAAACAAAAAAGATATAGGGCATAAAATAATGAAATTTTTAGAGTTCGCGTATGCAAAAAAAATTATAAAATTATTTAACGCACTAAAAATGAACTCGATGCTTTTGTTATCCATACTTGGGAAATTCCACTAGTACAACCCCTAATAATAAGCCTTGTGGAATTTTATAGGAAAGGGACTTCTAACTGATCTGAACATGCTTTAAAAGTGGTGGATAAGCATGCCAGAAATATGCTGAGGATGCAAGTGGATCTAATGATTGAAATATTCCAAGGAGTGGAAAAAATCAAATTCTCAAGTGTTTGGATATTTACCAGAGCCAAACAACCCACTTTTTGCCCATCCTTAAAAATCACATATACTTTTTGGAACTATTTCTCTCAGCATTTGTGCGCTTCGATCTTGGATGCTCAAGTTTTTTTTCAGATTGAAACTTGAGTTTTCACTCTCCCATTTTTCTTGTAAACAAAACAGATATAGGGCATGACAAAATGAAAATTTAAGAGTTCAAGTATGCAAAAAAAAAATTAAAAATTATTTCCACTCAAAGGTTTTGTTATCCATGTTTGGGAAATTCCACAAGTACAATCTCTAATAATAAGCTTGGCGGAATTTTATAGGAAAGGGACTTCTAACTGATCCTAACATGCTTTAAATGTGGTGGATATGCATGCCAGAAACATGTTGAGGATGCAAGTGGACCTAATGATCCAAAAATTTCAAGGAGCGGAAAAAATAAAATTCGCAAGTGGTTGGATATTTACTATAAGCAAACAACCCACTTTTTGCTTGTCCTTAAAAATCACAGATACTTTTTGGAACTATCTCTCTTAACATTTGTGCATTTCCATCTTGGATGCTCAAATTTGTTTGCAGATACCAAACTTGAATTTTAACACTCCCATTTTCTTGTAAACAAAAAAGATGTAGGGCATAACAAAATGAAAATTTTAGAGTTCATGTATGCAAAAAAAATGAACTCCTAGGTTTTATTATCCATGTTTGGGAAATTCCACTATTACAACCCCTAATAATAAGTTTGGTGGAATTTTATACGAAAGGGACTTCTAACTGATCCTAACATGCTATAAATGTGGTGGATATGCATGCCAAAAACATGTGGAGGATGCAAGTGGACCTAATGATCCAAAAATTTCAAGGAGTGGAAAAAATCAAATTCTCAAGTGGTTGGATATTAACCATAGCCAAACAACCCACTTTTTGCCTGTCCTTAAAAATCACAGATACTTTTTGGAACTATCTCTCTCAGCATTTGTGCATTTCCATCTTGGATGCTCAAATTTATTTTCAGATCCAAACTTGAGTTTTCACTCTCCCACTTTTCTCGTAAACAAATTCTAGAGATGTTGGATATTTACCAGAGCCAAAAAACCCACTTTTTACGTGTCCCTAAAAATCACTGATACTTTTTGGTACTATCTCTTTCAGCATTTGTGCATTTCCGTATTGGATTCTCAAATTTTCTTTCAGATCCAAACTTGAGTTTTCACTCTCCCGCTTTTCTCGTAAACAAAAAAGATATAAGGCATAACAAAATGAAAATTTTAGAATTCATGTAGGCAAAAAAAATATGAAAATTATTTCACGCACTAAAAATGAACTCCAAGGTTCTATTACCCATGTTTGGGAAATTCCACTAGTACAACCCCTAATAATAAGCTTGGTGGAATTAGATAGGAAAGGGACTTCTAACTGATCCTAAAAAGCTTTAAATGTGGTGGATATGCAAGCCAGAAACATAATGAGGATGCAAGTGGACCTAATGATACAAAAATTTCAAGGAGTGGAAAAAATCAAATTCTCATGTGGTTGGATATTTACAATAGCCAAACAGCCCACTTTTTGCCTGTCCTTAAAAATCACATATACTTTTTGGAACTATCTCTCTAAGAATTTGTGCATTTCCATCCTGGATGCTCAAATTTGCTTTCATATCCAACCTTGAGTTTTCACTCTCCCACTTTTCTCGTAAACATGAAAGATATAAGGCATAACAAAATGAAAATTTTAGAATTCATGTAAGCAAAAAAAATTTGAAAACTATTTCAGCAACTAAAAATAAACTCCAAGGTTTTGTTATCCATGTTTGGGAAATTCCACTAGTACAACCAATAATAATAAGCTTGGTGGAAATTTATAGGAAATGGACTTCTAACTGATCCTAACATTCTTTAAATGTGGTGGATATGCATGCCATAAACATGTTGAGGATGCAAGTGGACCTAATGATCCAAAAATTTCCAGGAGTGAAAAAATCAAATTCTCAAGTGGTTGGATATTCAGCAGAGCCAAACAACCCACTTTTTGTTTGTCCTAAAAAATCACAGAAACTTTTTTGAAACTATATTTCTCAGCATTTGTGCATTTCCATCTTGGATGCTCAAATTTGTTTTCAAATCCAAACTCGATTTTTCACACTCCCATTTTTTTCGTAAACAAAAAAGATATAAGGTTTAACAAAATGAAAATTTGAGAGTTCAAGTATGCAAAAAAATTTAAAAATTATTTCATGGACTAAAAATGAACTCGATGGTTTTGTTATCCATATTAGGGAAATTACACTAGTACAAACCCAAATAATAAGCTTGGTGGAATTTTATAGGAAAGGGACTTCTAACTTATCCTAACATGCTTTAAATGTGTTGTTAATGCATGCCAGAAACATGTTGAGAATGCAAGTGGACCTAATGATCCAAAAATTTCAAGGAGTGGAAAAAATTATATTCTCAAGTGGTTGGATATTTACTAGAGCCAAACAACCCACTTTGTGCGAGTCTTTAAAAATCACAAATACTTTTTGGAACTATCTCTCTCAAAATTTGTGCATTTCCATCTTGGATGCTCAAATTTATTTTCAGATCCAAACTTGAGTTTTCACTCTCCCACTTTTCTCGTAAACAAAAAAGATATAAGGTTTACCAAAATGAAAATTTCAGAGTTCAAGTATGCAAAAATAATTTGAAAATTATTTCACACACTAAAAATGAACTCGATGGTTTTGTTATCCATGTTAGGGAAATTACACTAGTAAAACCCGTAATAATAAGCTTGGTAGAATTTTATAGGAAAGGGACTTCTAACTTATCCTAACATGTTTTAAATGTGTTGTATATGCATGCTAGAAACATGTTGAGGATGCGAGTGGACCTAATGATCAAAAATTTCAAGGAGTGGAAAAAATCAAATTCTCAAGTAGTTGCATATTTACTAGAGCCAAACAACCCACTTTTTGCCTACACTTAAAAATCACAGATACTTTTTGGAACTATCTTTCTCAGCTTTTGTGCATTTCCATCTTGGATTTTGAAATTTTTTTTCAGATCCAAACTTGAGTTTTGACTCTCCCATTTTAGAGTTCATGTATGGAAAAAAAATTGAAAATTATTTCACGCATTAAAAATGAACTCCAAGGTTTTGTTATCCATGTTTCGGAAATTCCACTAGTACAACCCCTAATAATAAGTTTGGTGGAATTTTATAGGAAAGGGACTTCTAACTGATCCTAACATGCTTTAAAAGTGGTGGATATGCATGCCAGAAACATGTGGAGGATGCAAGTGGACCTAATGATCCAAAAATTTCAAGGAGTGGAAAAAATCAAATTCTCAAGTGGTTGGATATTAACCATAGCCAAACAACCCACTTTTTTCTTGTCCTTAAAAATCACAGATACTTTTTGGAACTATCTCTCGAAGCATTTGTGCATTTCCATCTTGGATGCTTAAATTTATTTTCAGATCCAAACTTGAATCTTCACTCTCCCACTTTTCTCGAAAACAAATTCTAGAGATGTTGGATATTTACCAAAGACAAAAAACCCACTTTTTTCCAGTCCTTAAAAATCGCAGATACTTTTTGGTGGTATCTCTTTCAGCATATGTGCATTTCCATATTGGATGCTCAAATTTGTTTTCAGATCCAAACTTGAGTTTTCACTCTCCCACTTTTCTCGTAAACAAAACCGATGTAAGGCATAACAAAATAAAAATTTTCAAATTCATATAGGCAAAAAATTTTGAAAATTATTTCACGCACTAGAAATGAACTCCAAGGTTTTGTTATCCATGTTTGGGAAATTCCACTAGTACAACCCCTAATAAAAAGCTTCGTAGAATTTTATAGGAAAGGGACTTCTAACTGATCCTAACATGCTTTAAATGTGGTGGATATGCATGCTAGAAACATATTGAGGATGCAAGTGGACCTAATGATCCAAAAATTTCAAGGAGTGCAAAAAATCAAATTCTCAAGTGATTGGATATTTACCAAAGCCAAACAACCCAGTTTTTCCCTTTCCTTAAAAAACACAGATACTTTTTGGAACTATCTCTCGAAGCATTTGTGCATTACCATCTTGGATGCTCAAATTTGTTTTCAGATCCAAATTTGAGTTTGCACTCTCCCACTTTTCTAGTAAACAAATTCTAGAGATGTTGGATATTTACTAGATCCAAAAAACCCACATTTTGTCTGTCCTTAAAAATCACAGATACTTTTTGGTGCAATCTCCCTCAGCATTTGTGCATTTCCATCTTGGATGCTAAAATTTGTTTTCAGATAATAACTTGAGTTTTCACTCTCCCACTTTTCTCGCAAACAAAAAAGATATAAGGCATAAAAAAATGAAAATTTTAGAGTTCATGTATACAAAAAAATTTTGAAAATTATTTCACGCACTAAAAATGAACTCCAAGGTTTTGTTATCCATGTTTTGGAAATTCCAATAGTAACACCCCTAATAGTAAGCTTGGTCGAATTTTATAGGAAAGGGACTTCTAACTGATTCTAACATGCTTTAAATGTGGTGGATATGCATGCCAGAAACATGTTGAGGATGCAAGTGGACCTAATTATCCAAAAATTTCAAGGAGTCGAAAAAATCAAATTCTCAACTAGTTGGATATTTACCAGAGCCAAACAACCCACTTTTTGCTTGTCCTTAAAAATCACAGATACTTTTTGGAACTATCTCTCTCAGCATTTGTGCATTTCCATCTTGGATGCTCAAATTTGTTTTCAGATCTAAACTTGAGTTTTCACTCTCCCAGTTTTCTCGTAAACAAAAAAGATATAAGGCATAATAAAATGAAAATTTCCGAGTACATGTATGCCAAAAAAAATTGAAATTTATTTCACGCACTAAAATGAACTCCTAGGTTTTGTTATCCTTGTTTGGGAAATTCCACTACTACAACCCCTAAGAATAAGCTTGGTGGAATTTTATAGGAAAGGGACTTCTAACTGATCCTAACATGCTTTAAATGTGGTGGATATGCATGCCAGAAACATGTTGAGGATGCAAGTGGACGTAATGATCCAAAAATTTCAAGGAGTGGAAAAGATCTAATTCTCAAATGGTTGGATATTTACCAGAGCCAAACACCCACTTTTTGCCTATCCTAAAAAATCACCTATACTTTTTGGAAGTATCTCTCTCTGCATTTGTGCATTTCCAACTTGGATGCTCAAATTTGTTTTCATCTCCAAACTTGAGTTTTCACTCTCCTATTTTTCTCGTAAACAAAAAAGATATAGGGCATTAAAAAATGAAATTTTTAGAGTTCACGTATGCAAAAAAAATTATTAAATTATTTAACGCACTAAAAATGAACTCGAAGCTTTTGTTATCCATATTTCGGAAATTCCACTAGTACAACCCCTAATAATAAGCCTTGTGAAATTTTATAGGAAAGCGACTTCTAACTGATCTTAACATGCTTTAAATGTTGTGGATATGCATGCCAGAAATATGTTGAGGATGCAAGTGGACCTAATGATCCAAAAATTTCAAGGAGTGGAAAAACTCAAATTCTCAAGTGGTTGAATATTTACCAGAGCCAAACAACCCACTTTTTGCCTATCCTTAAAAATCACAGATATTTTTGGAACTATCTCTATCAGCATTTGCGCGTTTCCATCTTGGATGCTCAAATTTGTTTTCAGATCGAAACTTGAGTTTTCACTCTCCTATTTTTCTCGTAAACAAAAAGATATTGGGCATGACAAAATGAAAATTTTAGGGTTCATGTATGCAAAAAAAATTTGAAAATTATTTCACTCACCAAAAATGAACTCCAAGGTTTTGTTATCAATGTTTGGGAAATTCCACGAGTACAACCCCTAATAATGAGCTTGGTGGAATTTTATAGGGAAGAAACTTCTAACTGATCCTAACAAGCTTTAAATGTGGTGGATATGCAAGCCAGAAACATGTTGAGGATGCAAGTGGACCTAATGATCCAAAAATTTCGAGTGGAAAAAATAAAATTCTCAAGTGGTTGGATATTTACTAGAGCCAAACGACCCACTTTTTGCTTATCCTTAAAAATCACAGATACTTTTTGGAACTATCTCTCTCAACATTTGTGTATTTCCATCTTGGATGCTCAAATTTGTTTTCAGATACCAAACTTGAGTTTTCACTCTCCCATTTTCTTGTAAACAAAAAAGATATAGGGCATAACAAAATGAAAATTTTAGAGTTCATGTATGCAAAATAAATTTGAAAATTATTTCACGCACTAAAAATGAACTCCAAGGTTTTGTTATCCATGTTTGGGAAATTCCACTAGTACAACCCCTAATAATATGCTTGGTGGAATTTTATAGGAAAGGGACACCTAACTTATCCTAACATGCTTTAAATGTGGCGGATATGCAAGCCAGAAACATGTTGAGGATGCAAGTGGACCTAATAATCCAAAAATTTCAAAGAGTAGAAAAAATCAAATTCTCAAGTGGTTGGATATTTACAATAACCAAACAGCCCACTTTTTGCCTGTCCTTAAAAATTACATGTACTTTTTGGAACTATCTCTCTAAGCATTTGTGCATTTCCATATTGGATGCTCAAATTTGTTTTCATATCCAAACTTGAGTTTTAACTCTCCCAGTTTTCTCGTAAACAAAAAAGATATATGGCATAACAAAATGAAAATTTTAGAGTTCATGTAAGCAAAAAAAATTTGAAAATTATTTCACGCACTAATAATGAACTCCATGGTTTTGTTATCCATGTTTGGGAAATTCCACTAGTACAACCCCTAATAATAAGCTTGGTGGAATTTTATAGGAAAGGGACTCCTAACTTATCCTAACATGCTTTAAATGTGGCGGATATGCAAGCCAGAAACATGTTGAGGATGCAAGTGGACCTAATAATCCAAAAATTTCAAAGAGTAGAAAAAATCAATTTCTCAAGTGGTTGGATATTTACAATAGCCAAACAGCCCACTTTTTGCCTGTCCTTAAAAATTACATGTACTTTTTGGAACTATCTCTCTAAGCATTTGTGTATTTCCATATTGGATGCTCAAATTTGTTTTCATATCCAAACTTGAGTTTTAACTCTCCCACTTTTCTCGTAAACAAAAAAGATATATGGCATAACAAAATGAAAATTTTAGAGTTCATGTAAGCAAAAAAAATTTGAAAACTATTTCACGCACTAAAAATGAACTCCAAGGTTTTGTTATCCATGTTTGGGAAATTCCACTAGTACAACCACTAATAATAAGCTTGGTGGAAATTTATAGGAAATGGACTTCTAACTGATCCTAACATTCTTTAAATGTGGTGGATATGCATGCCATAAACATGTTAAGGATGCAAGTGGACCTAATGATGCAAAAATTTCCAGGAGTGGAAAAAATCAAATTCTCAAGTGGTTGGATATTCACCGGAGCCAAACAACCCACTTTTTGTTTGTCCTCAAAAATCATAGAAACTTTTTTGGAACTATATCTCTCAGCTTTTGTGCATTTCCATCTTGGATCCTCAACTTTGTTTTCATATCCAAACTTGATTTTTCACTCTCCTATTTTTTTCATATACAAAAAAGATATAAGGTTTAAGAAAAAGAAAATTTCAGAGTTCACGTATGCAAAAAAAAAAATTAAAAATTATTTCAAGCACTAAAAATGATCTCGATGGTTTTGTTATCCATGTTAGGGAAATTACACTAGTACAACCCCAAATAATAAGCTTGGTGGAATTTTATAGGAAAGGGACTTCTAAGTTATCCAAACATGCTTTAAATGTACTGTTAATGCATGCCAAAAACATGTTGAGGATGCAAGTGGACCTAATCATCCAAAAATTTCAAGGACTGGAAAAGATCTAATTCTCAAGTGGTTGGATATTTACAAGAGCCAAACAACCCACTTTTTCCCTGCCCTTAAAAATCATAGATACTTTTTGGAACTATCTCTCTCAGCATTTGTGCATTTCCATCTTGGATGTTCAAATTTGTTTTCAAATCTAAACTTGAGTTTTCACTCTCCCAGTTTTCTCGTAAACAAAAAAGATATAAGGCATAACAAAATGAAAATTTTCGAGTTCATGTATGCAAAAAATATTTGAAAATTATTTCACGCACTAAAATGAACTCCAAGGTTTTGTTATCCATGTGTGGGAAATTCCACTAGTACAACCACTAATAATAAGCTTGGTGGAATTTTATAGGAAAGGGACTTCTAACTGATCCTAACATGCTTTAAATGTGGTGGATATGCATGTCAGAAACATGTTGAGGATGCAAGTGGACCTAATGATCCAAAAATTTTAAGGAGTGGTAAAAATCAAATTCTCAAATGGTTGGATATTTACAAGAGCCAAACAACCCCATTTTTGTCTATCCTAAAAAATCACCTATACTTTTTGGAAGTATCTCCCTCTGCATTTGTGCATTTCCAACTTGGATGCTCAAATTTGTTTTCAGATCCAAACTTGAGTTTTCACTCTCCCATTTTTCTCGTAAACAAAAAAGATATAGGGCATAAAATAATGAAATTTTTAGAGTTCGCGTATGCAAAAAAAATTATAAAATTATTTAACGCACTAAAAATGAACTCGATTCTTTTGTTATCCATACTTGGGAAATTCCACTAGTACAACCCCTAATAAAAAGCCTTGTGGAATTTTATAGGAAAGGGACTTCTAACTGATCTTAACATGCTTTAAATGTGGTGGATATGCATGCTAGAAATATGTTGAGGATACAAGTGGACCTAATGATCCAAAAATTCAAGGAGTGGAAAAAATCAAATTCTCAAGTGGTTGGATATTTACCAGAGCCAAACAACCCACTTTTTACCCATCCTTAAAAATCACAGATACTTTTTGGAACTATTTCTCTCAGCATTTGTGCGTTTCCATCTTGGATGCTCAAATTTTTTTTCAGATCGAAACTCGAGTTTTCACTCTCCCATTTTTCTCATAAACAAAACAGATATAGGGCATGACAAAATGAAAATTTTAGAGTTCAAGTATGCAAAAAAAATTTAAAAATTATTTCACTCACCAAAAATGAACTCCAAGGTTTTGTTTTCCATGTTTGGGAAATTCCACAAGTACAACCCCTAATAATAAGCTTGGTGGAATTTTATAGGAAAGGGACTTCTAACTGATCCTAACATGTTTTAAGTGTGGGGGATATACATGCCAAAAACATGTTGAGGATGCAAGAGGACCTAATGATCCAAAAATTTCAAGCAGTGGAAAAAGTCAAATTCTCAAGTGGTTGGATATTTAGTAGAGCCAAACAACCCACTTTTTGCTTGTCCTTAAAAATCACAGATACTTTTTGGAACTATTTCTCTCAACATTTGTGCATTTCCATCTTGGATGCTCAAATTTGTTTGTATATACCAAACTTGAGTTTTCACTCTACCATTTTCTTGTAAACAAAAAAGATATAGGGCATAACAAAATGAAAATTTTAGAGTTCATGTATGCAAAAAAAAATTTTAAATTATTTCACGCACTAAAAATGAACTCCTAGGTTTTATTATCCATGTTTGGTAAATTCCACTAGTACAACCCCTAATAATAAGTTTGGTGGAATTTTATACGAAAGGGACTTCTAACTGATCCAAACATGCTTTAAATGTGGTGGATATGCCTGCCAGAAACATGTGGAAGATGCAAGAGGACCTAATGATCCAAAAATTTCAAGGAGTGGAAAAAATGAAATTCTCAAGTGGTTGGATATTTACCATAGCCAAAGAACCCAGTTTTTGCCTGTCCTTAAAAATCACAGATACTTTTTGAAACTATCTCTCTCAGCATTTGTGCATTTCCATCTTGGATGCTCAAATTTATTATCAAATCCAAACTTGAGTTTTCACTCTCGCACTTTTCTCGTAAACAAATTCTAGAGATGTTGGATATTTACCAGAGCCAAAAAACCCACTTTTTGCGTGTCCGTAAAAATCACAGATACTTTTTGGTACAATCTTTTTCAGCATTTGTGCATTTCCATATTGGATGCTCAAATTTGCTTTCAAATCCAAACTTCAGTTTTCACTCTCCCACTTTTCTCGAAAACAAAAAAGATATAAGGCATAAAAAAATGAAAATTTTAGAATTCATATAGGCAAAAAAAATATGAAAATTATTTCACGCACTAAAAATGAACTCCAAGGTTCTATTACCCATGTTTGGGAAATTCCACTAGTACAACCCCAAATAATAAGCTTGGTGGAATTATATTGGAAAGGGACATCTAACTGATCGTAACATGCTTTAAATGTGGTGGATATGCAAGCCAAAAACATGTTGAGGATGCAAGTGGACCTAATCATACAAAAATTTCAAGGAGCGGAAAAAATCAAATTCTCATGTGGTTGGATATTTATAATAGCCAAACAGCCCACTTTTTGCCTGTCCTTAAAAATCACATATTCTTTTTGGAACTATCTCTCTAAGCATTTGTGCCATCTTGGATACTCAAATTTGCTTTCATATCCAACCTTGAGTTTTCACTCTCCCACTTTTCTCGTAAACAAAAAAGATATAAGGCATAATAAAATAAAAATTTTAGAGTTCATGTAAGCAAAAAAAATTTGAAAACTGTTTCACGCACTAAAAATGAACTCCAAGGTTTTGTTACCCATGTTTGGGAAATTCCACTAGTACAACCACTAGTAATAAGCTTGGTGGAAATTTATAGGAAATGGACTTCTAACTGATCCTAAGATTCTTTAAATGTGGTGGATATGCATGCCATAAACATGTTGAGGATGCAAGTGGACCTAATGATCCAAAACTTTCCAGGAGTGGAAAAAATCAAATTCTCAAGTGGTTGGATATTCACCGGAGCCAAACAACCCACTTTTTGTTTGTCCTCAAAAATCATAGAAACTTTTTTGGAACTATATCTCTCAGCATTTGTGCATTTTCATCTTGGATGCTCAAATTTGTTTTCAGATCCAAACTTGATATTTCACACTCCCATTTTTTTCGTAAACAAAAAAGATATAAGGTTTAAGAAAAAGAAAATTTCAGAATTCAACTATGCAAAAAAATTTAAAAATTATTTCATGCACTAAAAATGAACTCGATGGTTTTGTTATCCATGTTAGGGAAATTACACTAGTACAACCACTAATAATATGCTTGGTGGAATTTTATAGGAAAGGGACTTCTAACTTATCCTAACATGCTTTAAATGTGTTGTTAATGCATGCTAGAAACATGTTGAGAGTGCAAGTGGACCTAATGATCCAAAAATTTCAAGGAGTGGAAAAAATTATATTCTCAAGTGGTTGGATATTTATCGGAGCCGAACAACCCACTTTGTGCGAGTCTTTAAAAATCACAAATACTTTTTGGAACTATCTCTCTCAGAATTTGTGCATTTCCATCTTGGATGCTCAAATTTATTTTCAGATTCAAACTTGAGTTTTCACTCTCCCACTTTTCTCGTAAACAAAAAAGATATAAGGTTTACCAAAATGAAAATTTCAGAGTTCAAGTATGCAAAAAAAATTTAAAAATTATTTCACACACTAAAAATGAACTCGATGGTTTTGTTATCCATGTTAGGAAAATTACACTAGTACAACCCCTAATAATAAGCTTGGTGGAATTTTATAGGAAAGGGACTTCTAACTTATCCTAACATGTTTTAAATGTGTTGTATATGCATGCTAGAAACATGTTGAGGATGCGAGTGGACCTAATGATCCAAAAATTTCAAGGACTGGAAAAAATCAAATTCTCAAGTGGTTGCATATTTACTAGACCCAAACAACCCACTTTTTGCCTATACTTAAAAATCACAGATACTTTTTGGAACTATCTTTCTCAGCTTTTGTGCATTTCCATCTTGGATCTTCAAAATTTTTTTCAGATCCAAACTTGAGTTTTGACTCTCCCATTTTAGAGTTCATGTATGGAAAAAAAATTTGAAATTTATTCCACGCACTAAAAATGAACTCCAAGGTTTTGTTATCCATGTTTGGGAAATTCCACTAGTGCAACCCCTAATAATAAGTTTGGTGGAATTTGATAGGAAAGGGACTTCTAACTGATCCTAACATGCTTTCAATGTGGTGGATATGCATGCCAGAAACATGTGGGGGATGCAAGTGGACCTAATGATCCAAAAATTTCAAGGAGTGGAAAAACTCAAATTCTCAAGTGGTTGGATATTAACCATAGCCAAAAAACCCACTTTTTGCCTGTCCTTAAAAATCACAGATACTTTTTGGAACTATCTCTCTTAGCATTTGTGCATTTCCATCTTGGATGCTCAAATTTATTTTCAGATCCAAACTTGAGTTTTCACTCTCCCACTTTTCTCGTAAACAAATTCTAGAGATGTTGGATATTTACCAGAGCCAAAAAACCCACTTTTTGCCTGTCCTTAAAAATCACAGATACTTTTTGGTACTATCTCTCTCAGCATTTGTTTTCAGATCCAAACTTGAGTTTTCACTCTCCCACTTTTCTCGTAAACAAAAAAGATATAAGGCATAACAAAATGAAAATTTTAGAGTTCATGTAGGCAAAAAAAATTTGAAAATTATTTAACGCACTAAAAATGAAGTCCAAGGTTTTGTTATCCATGTTTGGGAAATTCCACTAATATAAGCCCTAATAATAAGCTTGGTGGAATTTTATAGGAAAGGGACTTCTAACTGATCCTAACATGCTTTAAATGTGGTGGATATGCAAGCCAGAAACATGTTGAGGATGCAAGTGGACCTAATGATCCAATAATTTCAAGGAGTGGAAAAAATCATATTCTCAAGTGGTTGGATATTTACCATAGCCAAACAACACACTTTTTGCCTGTCCTTAAAAATCACAGATACTTTTTGGAACTATCTCTCTCAGCATTTGTGCATTTCCATCTTGGATGCTCAAATTTATTTTCAGATCCAAACTTGATTTTTCAGTCTCCCACTTTTCTCAAAAACAAATTCTAGAGATGTTGGATATTTACCAGAGCCAAAAAACCCACTTTTTGCCAGTCCTTAAAAATCGTAGATACTTTTTGGTGGTATCTCTTTCAGCATTTGTGCATTTCTATATTGGATGCTCAAATTTGTTTTTAGATCCAAACTTGAGTTTTCACTCTCCCACTTTTCTCGTAAACAAAAAAGATATAAGGCATAACAAAATGAAAATTTTAGAATTCATGTAGGTAAAAAAATATGAAAATTATTTCACGCACTAAAAATGAACTCCAAGGTTCTATTACCCATGTTTGGGAAATTCCACTAGTACAACCCCTAATAATAAGCTTGGTGGAATTATATAGGAAAGGGACTTCTAACTGATCCTAACATGCTTTAAATGTGGTGGATATGCAAGCCAGAAACATATTGAGGATGCAAGTGGACCTAATGATACAAAAATTTCAAGGAGTGGAAAAAAATCAAATTCTCATGTGGTTGGATATTTACAATAGCCAAACAGCCCACTTTTTGCCTGTCCTTAAAAATCACATATACTTTTTGGAACTATCTCTCTAAGCATTTGTGCATTTCCATCTTGGATGCTCAAATTTGCTTTCATATCCAACCTTGAGTTTTCACTCTCCCACTTTTCTCGTAAACAAAAAAGATATAAGGCATAACAAAATGAAAATTTTAGAGTTCATGTAAGCAAAAAAATTTTGAAAACTTTTTCACCCACTAAAAATAAACTCCAAGGTTTTGTTATCCATGTTTGGGAAATTCCACTAGTACAACCACTAATAATAAGCTTGGTGGAAATTTATAGGAAATGGACTTCTAACTGATCCTAACATTCTTCAAATGTGGTGGATATGCATGCCATAAACATGTTGCAGATGCAAGTGGACCTCATGATCCAAAAATTTCCAGGAGTGGAAAAAATCAAATTCCCAAGTGGTTGGATATTCAGCAGAGCCAAACAACCCACTTTTTGTTTGTCCTAAAAAATCATAGAAACTTTTTTGGAACTATATCTCTCAGCATTTGTGCATTTCCATCTTGGATGCTCAAATTTGTTTTCAGATCCAAACTTGATTTTTCACATTCCCATTTTTTTCGTAAACAAAAAAGATATAAGGTTTAACAAAATGAAAATATCAGAGTTCAAGTATGCAAAAAAATTTAAATATTATTTCATGCACTAAAAATGAACTCGATGGTTTTGTTATCCATATTAGGGAAATTACACTAGTACAACGCCTAATCATAAGCTAGGTGGAATTTTATAGGAAAGGCACTTCTAACTTATCCTAACATGCTTTAAATGTGTTGTTAATGCATGCCAGAAACATGTTGAGAATGCAAGTGGACCTAATGCTCCAAAAATTTCGAGTGGAAAAAATTATATTTTCAAGTGGTTGGATATTTATCGGAGCCGAACAACCCACTTTTTGCGTGTCTTTAAAAATCACAAATACTTTTTGGAACTATCTCTCTCAGAATTTGTGCATTTCCATCTTGGATGCTCAAATTTATTTTCAGATCCAAACTTGAGTTTTCACTCTGCCACTTTTCTCGTAAATAAAAAAGATATAAGGTTTAACAAAATGAAAATTTCAGAGTTCAAGTATGCAAAAAAAATTTTAAAATTATTTCACACACTAAAAATGAACTCGATGGTTTTGTTATCCATGTTAGGGAAATTACACTAGTACAACCCCTAATAATAAGCTTGGTGGAATTTTGTAGGGAAGGGACTTCTAACTTATCCTAACATGTTTTAAATGTGTTGTATATGCATGCTAGAAACATGTTCAGGATGCGAGTGGACCTAATGATCTAAAAATTTCAAGGAGTGGAAAAAATCAAATTCTCAAGTGGTTGCATATTTACTAGAGCCAAACAACCCATTTTTTGCCTATAATTAAAAATCACAGATACTTTTTGGAACTATCTTTCTCAGCTTTTGTGCATTTCCATCTTGGATATTCAAATTTTTTTTCAAATCCAAACTTGAGTTTTGACTCTCCCATTTTAGAGTTCATGTATGGAAAAAAAATTTGAAATTTATTTCACGCACTAAAAATGAACTCCAAGGTTTTGTTATCCATGTTTGGGAAATTCCACTAGTACAACCCCTAATAATAAGCTTGGTGGAATTTTATAGGAAAGGGACTACTAACTGATCCTAACATGCTTTAAATGTGGTGGATATGCATGCTAGAAACATATTGAGGATGCAAGTGGACCTAATGATCCAAAAATTCCAAGGAGTGCAAAAAATCAAATTCTCAAGTGGTTGGATATTTACCAAAGCCAAACAACCCACTTTTTCCCTGTGCTTAAAAAACACAGATACTTTTTGGAACTATCTCTCTAAGCATTTGTGCATTACCATCTTGGATGCTCAAATTTGTTTTCAGATCCAAATTTGAGTTTTCACTCTCCCACTTTTCTAGTAAAAAAATTCTAGAGATGTTGGATATTTACCAGAGCCAAAAAACCCACTTTTTGTCTGTCCTTAAAAATCACAGATACTTTTTGGTGCAATCTCTCTCAGCATTTGTGCATTTCCATCTTGGATGCTCAAATTTGTTTTCAGATCCTAACTTGAGTTTTCACTCTTCCACTTTTCTCGTAAACAAAAAAGATATAAGGCATAACAAAATGAAAATTTTAGAGTTCATGTATACAAAAAAATTTTGAAAATTATTTCACGCACTAAAAATGAACTCCAACGTTTTGTTATCCTTGTTTTGGAAATTCCACTAGTAACACCCCGAATAGTAAGTTTGGTGGAATTTTATAGGAAAGAGACTTCTAACTGATTCTAACATGCTTTAAATGTGGTGGATATGCATGCCAGAAACATGTTGAGGATGCAAGTGGACCTAATGATCCAAAAATTTCAAGGAGTCGAAAAAATCAAATTCTCAAGTGGTTGGATATTTACAAAAGCCAAACAACCCACTTTTTGCCTGTCCTTAAAAATCACAGATACTTTTTGCAACTATCTCTCTCAGCATTTGTGCATTTCCATCTTGATTGCTCAAATTTGTTTTCAGATCTAAAGTTGAGTTTTCACTCTCCCAGTTTTCTCGTAAACAAAAAAGAAATAAGGCATAACAAAATGAAAATTTCCGAGTACATGTATGCCAAAAAAAATTGAAAATTATTTCACGCACTAAAATGAACTCCACGGTTTTGTTATCCTTGTTTGGGAAATTCCACTACTACAACCCCTAATAATAAGCTTGGAGGAATTTTATAGGAAAGGGTCTTCTAATTGATCCTAACATGCTTTAAATGTGGTGGATATGCATGCCAGAAACATGTTGAGGATGCAAGTGGACGTAATGATCCAAAAATTTCAAGGAGATGAAAAGATCTAATTCTCATATGGTTGGATATTTACGAGAGCCAAACAACCCACTTTTTGCCTAACCTAAAAAATCACCTATACTTTTTGGAAGTATCTCTCTCTGCATTTGGGAATTTCCAACATGGATGCTCAAATTTGTTTTCAACTCCAAACTTGAGTTTTCACTCTCCAATTTTTCTCGTAAACAAAAAAGAGATAGGGCATTAAAAAATGAAATTTTTAGAGTTCACGTATGCAAAACAAATTGTAAAATTATTTAACGCACCGAAAATGAATTCGAAGCTTTTGTTATCCATATTTGGGAAATTCCACTAGTACAACCCCTAATAATAAGCCTTGTGGAATTTTATAGGAAAGCGACTTCTAACTGATCTTAACATGCTTTAAATGTGGTGGATATGCATGCCAGAAATATGTTGAAGATGCAAGTGGCCCTATTGATCCAAAAATTTCAAGGAGTGGAAAAAATCAAATTCTCAAGTGGATGGATATTTACCAGAGCCAAACAACCCACTTTTTGCCTATCCTTAAAAATCACAGATATTTTTTGGAACTATCTCTCTCAGCATTTGTGCGTTTCCATCTTGGATGCTCAAATTTGTTTTCAGATCGAAACTTGAGTTTTCAGTCTCCTATTTTTCTCGTAAATAAAAAGATATTGGGCATGACAAAATGAAAATTTTAGGGTTCATGTATGCAAAAAAAATTTGAAAATTATTTCACTCACCAAAAATGAACTCCAAGGTTTTGTTATCAATGTTTGGAAAATTCCACAAGTACAACCCCTAATAATAAGCTTGGTGGAATTTTATAGGGAAGAGACTTCTAACTGATCCTAACTTGCTTTAAATGTGGTGGATATGCAAGCCAGAAACATGTTGAGGATGCAAGTGGACCTAATGATCCAAAAATTTCAAGGACTGGAAAAAATAAAATTCTCAAGTGGTTGGATATTTACTAGAGCCAAACAACCCACTTTTTGCTTATCCTTAAAAATCACAGATACTTTTTGGAACTATCTCTCTCAAAATTTGTGCATTTCCATCTTGGATGCTCAAATTTGTTTTCACATAACAAACTTGAGTTTTCACTCTCCCATTTTCTTGTAAACAAAAAAGATATAGGGCATAACAAAATGAAAATTTTAAAGTTCATGTATGCAAAATAAATTTAAAAATTATTTCACGCACTAAAAATGAACTCCAAGGTTTTGTTATCAATGTTTGGGGAATTCCACTAGTGCAACCCCTAATAATATGCTTGGTGGAATTTTATAGGAAAGGGACTTCTAACTGATCCTAAGATGCTTTAAATGTGGTGGATATGCATGCAAGAAACATGTTCAGGATGCAAGTGGACCTAATGATCCAAAAATTTCAAGGAGTGGAAAAAACAAATTCTCAGGTGGTTGGATATTTACCAGAGCCAAACAAGCCACTTTTTGCTTATCCTTAAAAATCACAGATATATTTTGGAACTATCTCTCTCAGCTTTTGTGCATTTACATCTTGGATGCTCAAATTTGTTTTCAGATGCAAACCTGAGTTTTCACACTCCCTTTTTTCTCGTAAACAAAAAAGATATAAGGCATAAAAAAAATGAAAATTTTAGAGTACATGTATTCAAAATAAATTTGAAAATTATTTCACGCACTAATAATGAACTCCATGGTTTTGTTATCCATGTTTGGGAAATTCCACTAGTACAACCCCTAATAATAAGCTTGGTGGAATTTTATAGGAAAGGGACTTCTAACTTATCCTAACATGCTTTAAATGTGGCGGATATGCAAGCCAGAAACATGTTGAGGATGCAAGTGGACCTAATCATCCAAAAATTTCAAGGAGTAGAAAAAATCAAATTCTCAAGTGGTTGGATATTTACCAGAGCCAAACAACCCACTTTTTACCCATCCTTAAAAATCACAGATACTTTTTGGAACTATTTCTCTCAGCATTTGTGCGTTTCCATCTTGGATGCTCAAATTTTTTTTCAGAACGAAACTTGAGTTTTCACTCTCCCATTTTTCTCGTAAACAAAACAGATATTGGGCATAACAAAATGAATATTTTAGAGTTCATGTAAGCAAAAAAATTTGAAAACTATTTCACGCACTAAAAATGAAGTCCAAGGTTTTGTTATCCATGTTTGGGAAATTCCACTAGTACAACCACTAATAATAAGCTTGATGGAAATTTATAGGAAATGGACTTCTATCTGATCCTCACAAGCTTTAATTGAGGTGGATATGCATGCCATAAACTGGTTGAGGATGCAAGTGGACCTAATGATCCAAAAATTTCCAGGAGTGGAAAAAATCAAATTCTCAAGTGGTTGGATATTTACCAGAGCCAAACAACCCACTTTTTGTATGTCCTCAAAAATCACAACTACTTTTTTGGAACAATATCTCTTAGCATTTGTGCATTTCCATCTTGGATGCTCAAATTTGTTTTTAAATTCAAATTTGATTTTTCACTCTCACATTTTTTTCATAAAAAAAAAAGATATAAGGTTTAAGAAAATGAAAATTTCAGAGTTCAAGTATGCAAAAAAAAAATTAAAAATTATTTCACGCACGAAAAATGATCTCGATGGTTTTGTTATCCATGTTAGGGAAATTCCATTAGTACAACCACTAATAATAAGCTTGGTGGAATTTTATAGGAAAGGGACTTCTAACTGATCCTAACATGCTTTAAATGTGGTGGATATGCATGCTAGAAACATGTTGAGGATGCAAGTGGACCTAATGATCCAAAAATTTTAAGGAGTGGTAAAAATCAAATTCTCAAATGGTTGGATATTTACAAGAGCCAAACAACCCAATTTTTGCCTATCCTAAAAAATCACCTATACTTTTTGGAAGTATCTCCCTCTGCATTTGTGCATTTCCAACTTGGATGCTCATATTTGTTTTCAGATCCAAACTTGAGTTTTCACTCTCCCATTTTTCTCGTAAACAAAAAAGATATAGGGCATAAAATAAACAAATTTTTAGAGTTCGCGTATGCAAAAAAAATTATAAAATTATTTAACGCACTAAAAATGAACTCGATGCTTTTGTTATCCATACTTGGGAAATTCCACCAATACAACCCTAATAAAAAGCCTTGTGGTATTTTATAGGAAAGGGACTTCTAACTGATCTTAACATGCTTTAAATGTGGTGGATATGCATGCCAGAAATATGTTGAGGATGCAAGTGGACCTAATGATCCAAAAATTTGAAGGAGTGGAAAAAATCAAATTCTCAAGTGGTTGGATATTTACCAGAGCCAAACAACCCACTTTTTACCCATCCTTAAAAATCACAGATACTTTTTGGAACTATTTCTCTCAGCATTTGTGATTTTCCATCTTGGATGCTCAAATTTTTTTTCAGATCGAAACTTGAGTTTTCACTCTCCCATTTTTCTCGTAAACAAAACAGATATAGGGCATGGCAAAATGAAAATTTTAGACTTCAAGTACGCAAAAAAAATTTTAAAATTATTTCACTCACCAAAAATGAACTCCATGGTTTTGTTTTCCATGTTTGGGAAATTCCGCAAGTGAGCTTGGTGGAATTTTATAGGAAAGGGACTTCTAACTGATCCTAACATGCTTTAAATGTGGTGGATATACATGCCAGAAACATGTTGAGGATACAAGTGGACCTAATGATCCAAAAATTTCAAGGAGTGGAAAAAATCAAATTCTCAAGTGGTTGGATATTTACTAGAGCCAAACAACCCACTTTTTGCTTGTCCTTAAAAATCACAGATACTTTTTGGAACTATCTCTCTCAACATTTGTGCATTTCCATCTTGGACGCTCAAATTTGTTAGTAGATACCAAACTTGAGTTTTCACTCTACCATTTTCTTGTAAACAAAAAAGATATAGGGCATAACAAAATGAAAATTTTAGAGTTCATGTATGCAAAAAAAATTTTAAAATTATTTCACGCACTAAAAATGAACTCGTAGGTTTTATTATGCATGTTTGGGAAATTCCACTAGTACAACCCCTAATAATAAGTTTGGTGGAATTTTATACGAAAGGGACTTCTAACTGACTAACATGCTTTAAATGTGGTGGATATGCATGCCAGAAACATGTGGTGGATGCAAGTGGACCTAATGATCCAAAAATTTCAAGGAGTGGAAAAAATGAAATTCTCAAGTGGTTGGATATTAACCATAGCCAAACAACCCACTTTTTGCCTGTCCTTAAAAATCACAGATACTTTTTAGAACTATCTCTCTCAGCATTTGTGCATTTCCATCTTGGATGCTCAAATTTATTTTCAGATCCAAACTTGAGTTTTCACTCTCCCACTTTTCTCGTAAACAAATTCTAGAGATGTTGGATATTTACCAGAGCCAAAAAAACCCACTTTTTGCGTGTCCCTAAAAATCACAGATACTTTTTGGTACTATCTCTTTCAGCATTTGTGCATTTCCATATTGGATGCTCAAATTTGCTTTCAGATCCAAACTTGAGTTTTCACTCTCCCACTTTTCTCGTAAACAAAAAAGATATAAGGCATAACAAAATGAAAATTTTAGAATTCATGTAGGCAAAAAAAAAAATTGAAAATTATTTCACGCACTAAAAATGAACTCCAAGGTTCTATTACCCATGTTTGGGAAATTCCACTAGTACAACCCTAATAATAAGCTTGGTGGAATTATATAGGAAAGGGACTTCTAACTGATTGTAACATGCTTTAAATGTGGTGGATATGCAAGCCAGAAACATGTTGAGGATGCAAGTGGACCTAATGATACAAAAATTTCAAGGAGTGGAAAAGATCAAATTCTCATGTGGTTGGATATTTACAACAGCCAAACAGCCCACTTTTTGCCTGTCCTTAAAAATCACATATTCAATTTGGAACTATCTCTCTAAGCATTTGTGCATTTCCATCTTGGATGCTCAAATTTGCTTTCATATCCAACCTTGAGTTTTCACTCTCCCACTTTTCTCGTAAACAAAAAAGATATAAGGCATAACAAAATGAAAATTTTAGAGTTCATGTACGCAAAAAAAATTTGAAAACTATTTCACGCACTAAAAATGAACTCCAAGGTTTTGTTATCCATGTTTGGGAAATTTCACTAGTACAACCACTAATAATAAGCTTGGTGGAAATTTATAGTAAATGGACTTCTAACTGATCCTAACATTCTCTAAATGTGGTGGATATGTATGCCATAAACATGTTGAGGATGCAAGTAGACCTAATGATCCAAAATTTTCCAGGAGTGGAAAAAATCAAATTCTCAAGTGGTTGGATATTCACCAGAGCCAAACAACCCACTTTTTGTTTGTCCTCAAAAATCATAGAAACTTTTTTGGAACTATATCTCTCAGCATTTGTGTATTTCCATCTTGGATGCTCAAATTTGTTTTCAGATCCAAACTTGATTTTTCACACTCCCATTTTTTTCGTAAACAAAAAAGATATAAGGTTTAACAAAATGAAAATTTCAGAGTTCAAGTATGCAAAAAAAATTAAAAATTATTTCATGCACTAAAAATGAACTCGATGGTTTTGTTATCCATGTTAGGGAAATTACACTAGTACAACCCCTAATAATAAGCTTGGTGGAACTTTATAGGAAAGGGACTTCTAACTTATCCTAACATGCTTTAAATGTGTTGTTAATGCATGCTAGAAACATGTTGAGAATGCAAGTGGACCTAATGATCCAAAAATTTCAAGGAGTGGAAAAAATTATATTCTCAGGTGGTTGGATATTTATCGGAGCCAAACAACCCACTTTGTGCGTGTCTTTAAAAATCACAAATACTTTTTGGAACTATCTCTCTCAGAATTTGTGCATTTCCATCTTGGATGCTCAAATTTATTTTCAGATCCAAACTTTAGTTTTCACTCTCCCACTTTTCACTTAAACAAAAAAGATATAAGGTTTACCAAAATGAAAATTTCAGAGTTCAAGTATGCAAAAAAAATTTAAAAATTATTTCACTCACTAAAAATGTACTTGATGGTATGGTTATCCATATTAGGGAAATTACACTAGTACAACCCCTAATAATAAGCTTGGTGGAATTTTATAGGAAAGGGACTTCTAACTTATCCTAACATGTTTTAAATGTGTTGTATATGCATGCTAGAAACATGTTGAGGATGCGAGTGGACCTAATGATCCAAAAATTTCAAGGAGTGGAAAAAATCAAATTCTCAAGTGGTTGCATATTTACTAGACCCAAACAACCCACTTTTTGCCTATACTTAAAAATCACAGATACTTTTTGGAACTATCTTTCTCAGCTTTTGTGCATTTCCATCTTGGATCTTCAAATTTTTTTTCAGATCCAAACTTGAGTTTTGACTCTCCCATTTTAGAGTTCATGTATGGAAAAAAAATTTGAAAATTATTTCACGCACTAAAAATGAACTCCAAGGTTTTGTTATCCATGTTTGGGAAATTCCACTAGTACAACCCCTAATAATAAGTTTGGTGGAATTTTATAGGAAAGGGACTTCTAACTGATCCTAACATGCTTTAAAAGTGGTGGATATGCAAGTTAGAAACATGTTGAGGATGCAAGTGGACCTAATGATCCAAAAATTTCAAGGAGTGGAAAAAATCAAATTCTCAAGTGGTTGGATATTTACCATAGCCAAACAACACACTTTTTGCCTGTCCTTAAAAATCACCAATACTTTTTGTAACTATCTCTCTCAACAATTGTGCATTTCCATCTTGGATGCTCAAATTTATTTTCCGATCCAAACTTGATTTGTCAGTCTCCCACTTTTCTCGAAAACAAATTCTAGAGATGTTGGATATTTACCAGAGCCAAAAAACCCACTTTTTGCCAGTCCTTAAAAATCGCAGAAACTTTTTGGTGGTATCTCTTTCAGCATTTGTGCATTTCCATATTGGATGCTCAAATTTGTTTTCAGATCCAAACTTGAGTTTTCACTCTCCCACTTTTTTCGTAAACAAAAACGATGTAAGGCATAACAAAATGAAAATTTTAGAATTCATGTTGGCAAAAAAATTTGAAAATTATTTCACGCTTTAGAAATGAACTCCCAGGTTTTGTTATCCATGTTTGGGAAATTCCACTAGTACAACCCCAAATAATAAGCTTGGTGGAATTTTATAGGAAAGGGACTTCTAACTGATCCTAACATGCTTTAAATGTGGTGGATATGCATGCTAGAAACATATTGAGGATGCAAGTGGACCTAATGATCCAAAAATTTCAAGGAGTGCAAAAAATCAAATTCTCAAGTGGTTGGATATTTACCAATGCCAAACAACCCACTTTTTCCCTGTCCTTACTTTTTGGAACTATCTCTCTAAGCATTTGGGCATTACCATCTTGGATGCTCAAATTTGTTTTCAGATCCAAATTTGAGTTTTCACTCTCCCACTTTTCTAGTAAACAAATTCTAGAGATGTTGGATATTTACCAAAGCCAAAAAACCCACTTTTTGTCTGTCCTTAAAAATCACAGATACTTTTTGGTGCAATCTCTCTCAGCATTTGTGCATTTCCATCTTGGATGCTCAAATTTGTTTTTAGATCCTAACTTGAGTTTTCACTCTCTATCTTTTCTCGTAAACAAAAAAGATATAAGGCATAACAAAATGAAAATTTTAGAGTTCATGTATACAAAAAAATTTTGAAAATTATTTCACGCACTAAAAATGAACTCCAAGGTTTTGTTATCCATGTTTTAGAAGTTCTACTAGTAACACCCCTAATAATAAGCTTGGTCGAATTTTATAGGAAAGGTACTTCTAACTGATTCTAACAAGCTTTAAATGTGGTGGATATGCATGCCAGAAACATGTTGAGGATGCAAGTGGACCTAATGATCCAAAAATTTCAAGGAGTCGAAAAAATCAAATTCTCAAGTGGTTGGATATTTACAAGAGCCAAACAACCCACTTTTTACCTGTCCTTAAAAATCATAGATACTTTTTGGAACTATCTCTCTCAGCATTTGTGCATTTCCATCTTGGATGCTCAAATTTGTTTTCAGATCTAAACTTGAGTTTTCACTCTCCCAGTTTTCTCATAAACAAAAAAGATATAAGGCATAACAAAATGAAAATTTCCGAGTACATGTATGCCAAAAATAATCGAAAATTATTTCACACACTAAAATGAACTCCAAGGTTTTGTTATCCTTGTTTGGGAAATTCCACTACTACAACCCCTAATAATAAGCTTGGTGGAATTTTATAGGAAAGGGACTTCTAACTGATCCTAACATGCTTTAAATGTGGTGGATATGCATGCCAGAAACATGTTGAGGATGCAAGTGGACGTAATGATCCAAAAATTTCAAGGAGTGGAAAAGATCTAATTCTCAAATGGTTGGATATTTACAAGACCCAAACAACCCACTTTTTGCCTATCCTAAAAAATCACCTATACTTTTTGGTAGTATCTCTCTCTGCATTTGTGCATTTCGGCCTTGGATGCTCAAATTTGTTTTCAAATCCAAACTTGAGTTTACACTCTCCAATTTTTCTCGTAAACAAAAAAGATATAGGGGATTAAAAAATGAAATTTGTAGAGTTCACGCATGTAAAAAAAATTATAAAATTATTTAACGCACTAAAAATGAACTCAAATTTGTTTTTAGATCCAAACTTGACTTTTGACTATCCCATTTTTCTCGTATACAAAAAAGATATAAGGCATAACAAAATGAAAATTTTATAGTTCATGTATGGAAAAAAAATTTGAAAATTATTTCACGCACAAAAAATGAACTCCAAGGTTTTGTTATCCCTTTTTGGTAAATTCCACTAGTACAACCCCTAATAATAAGTTTGGTGGAATTTTATAGGAAAGGGACTTCTAACTGATCCTAACATATTTTAAATGTGGTGGATATGCATGCCAGAAATATATGGAGGGTGCAAGTGGACCTAATGATCCAAAAATTTCAAGAAGTGGAAAAAATCAAATTCTCAAATGGTTGGATATTTACCAGAGCCAAATAACCCTCTTTTTTTCTGTCCTTAAAAATCACATATACTTTTTGGAAGTATCTCTCTCAGCATTTGTGCATTTCCATCTTGGATGCTCAATTTGTTTTTCAGATCCAAACTTGAGTTTTCACTCTCCTGTTTTGTCATAAACAAAAATAAAATAAGGCATAACAAAATGAAAATTTTCGAGTTCATGTATGCAAAAAAAATTTGAAAATTACTTCACACACTAAAAATGAACTCCAAGGTTTTTTTATCCATGTTTGGGAAATTCCACTAGTACAACCCCTAATAATAAGCATGGTGGAATTATATAGGAAATGGACTTCTGATCCTAACATGCTTTAAATGTGGTGGATATGCATGCCATAAACATGTTGAGGATGCATGTGGACCTAACGATCCAAAAATTTCCAGGAGTGGAAAAAATCGAATTGTCATGTGGTTGTATATTTACCAGAGCCAAACAACCCACTTTTTGTTTGTCCTCAATAATCACAGATACTTTTTTGAAACTATATCTGTCAGCATTTGTGCATTTCCATCTTGGATGCTCAAATTTGTTTTCAGATCCAAACTTGATTTTTCACTCTCCCATTTTTTTCGTAAACAAAAATGATATAAGGTTTAATAAAATGAAAATTTAAGAGTTCAAGTATGCAAAAAAAATTTAAAATTATTTCACGCACTAAAAATGAACTCGATGATTTTGTTATCCATGTTAGGGAAATTACACTAGAAAAACCCCTAATAATAAGCTTTTGGAACTATCTCTCTCAGTATTTGTGCATTTCCATCTCGGATGCTCAAATTTTTTTTCAGATGCAAACTTCAGTTTTCACAATCCCATGTTTCTCATAAACAAAAAAGATAGAGGGCATAAGAAAATGAAAATTTTAGACTTCATGTATGCAAAAAAAATTGAAAATTATTCCACGCACTAAAAATGAACTCCAAGGTTTTGTTATCCATGTATGGGAAATTCCACTAGCGCAACCCTAATAATAAGATTGATGAAATTTTATAGGAAAAGTGACTTGTAACTGATCCTAACGTGCTTTAAATGTGGTAGATATGCATGCATGAAACATGTTGAGGATGCAAGTGGACCTAATGATCCAAAATTTTCAAAGAGTGGAAAAAATCAAATTCTCAAGTGGTTGGATATTTACCAGAGCCAAACAACCCACTTTTTGCCTATCATTAAAAATCGCAGGTACTTTTTTGGGCTATCTCTCCCAACATTTGTTCATTTCCATCTTGGAAGCTCAAATTTGTTTTCAGATACCAAACTTGGGTTTTCACTCTCCCATTTTCTCGTAAACAAAAAAAAAATATAGGGCATAACAAAATGAAAATTTTAGAGTTCATGCATGCAAATAAAATTTGAAAATTATTTCCCACACTAAAAATGAACTACAAGGTTTTGTTATCCATCTTTGGGAAATTCCCCTAGTACAACCCCTAATAATAAGCTTGGTGGAATTTTATAGGAAAGCGACTTCTAACTGATCCTAACATGCTTTAAATGTGGTGGATATGCATGCCTGAAACATGTTGTGGATGCAAGTGGACCTAATGATCCAAAACTTTCTAGGAGTGGAAAAAATCAAATTCTCAAGTGGTTGGATATTTACCAGAGCCATACTACCCACTTTTTGCCTAACCTTAAAAATCACAGGTACGTTTTTGAACTATCTCTCTCAACATTTGTGCATTTCCTTCTTGGATGCTCAAATTTGTTTTCAGATCCAAAATTGAGTTTTCACTCTATCATTTTTCTCATAAACAAAAAAAAAAAAAAAAATTTAAGGCATAACAAAGTGAAAATTTCTGAGTTCATGTATGCAAAAAAAATTTGAAAATTCTTTAACGCACTAAAAATGAACTCCAAGGTTTTGTTATCCATGTTTGGGAAATTCCACTAGTACAACCCCTAATGATAAGCTTGGTGGAATTTTATAGGAAAGGGACTTCTAACTGATCCTAACATGATTTACATGTGGTGGATATGCATGAGAGAAACGTGTTGAGGATGCAAGTGGACCTAATGATCAGAAAATTTCAAGGAGTGGATAAAATCAAATTCTCAAATGGTTGGATATTTACTAGAGCCAAAAAACCCACTTTTTGCCCATCCTTAAAAATCACAGATGCTTTTTGGAACTATCTCTCTCAGCATTTGTGCATTTCCATCTCGGATGCTCAAATTTGTTTTTAGATCCAAACTTGAGTTTTCACTCTCCCATTTTTCTTGTAAACAAAAAAGATATAGGGCATAACAGAATAAAATTTTAGAGTTCATGTATGCATAGAAAATTTTTAAATTATTTCATGCACTAAAAATGAACTCCAAGGTTTGTTATCCATGTTTAGGAAATTCCACTAGTACAACCCCTAACAATAAGCTTGGTGGAATTTTATAGGAAAGGGACTTCTAACTGATCCTAGCATGCTTTAAATGTGGTGGATATGCATGTCAGAAACATGTTGAGGATGTAAGTGGACCTAATGATCCAAAAATTTCAAGAAGTGGAAAAAATCAAATTCGAAAGTGTTTGGATATTTACAAGAGCAAAACAACCTACTTTTGGCCTATCCTTAAAAATCACAGTTACATTTTGGAACTATCTCTCTTAGCATTTGTGCATTTCCATCTTGGCTGCTCAAATTTGTTTTCAGATCCAAACTAGAGTTTTCACTCTCCCATTTTTCTCGTAAATAGAAAAGATATAGGGCATAACAAAATAAAAATTTTAGACTTCATGAATGCAAAAAAATTTGAAAATTATTTCACGCACTAAAAAAGAACTCCAAGGTTTTGTTATCGATGTTTGGGAAATTCCACTAGTGCAACCCCTAATAATAAGCTTGGTGGAATTTTATAGGAAAGGGACTTCTAACTGATCCTAACATGCTTTAAATGTTGTGGATATGCATGCCAAAAACATGTTGAGAAAGCAAGTGGACCTAATGATCCAAAAATTTCAAGGAGTGGAAAAAATCAATTCTCAAGTGGTTGGATATTTACCAGAGCTAAAAAACCCACTTTTTGCATATCCTTAAAAATCACAGATACTTTTTGGAACTATCACTCTCAGCATTTGTGCATTTGCATCTTGGATGCTCAAATTTGTTTTCAGATCCAAACTTGAGCTTTCACTCTCCCATTTTTCTCGTAAACAAAAAAGATATACAGCATAACAAAATGAAAATTTTGAAGTTCTTGTACGCAAATGAAATTTGAAAATTATTTCATGCACTAAAAATGAACTCAGAGGTTTTTTTATCCATGTTTGGGAAATACCATTCGTACAAACCTTAATAATAAGCTAGGTGGATTTTATAGGAAAAGAACTTCTAACTGATCCTAACATGCTTTAAATGTGGTGGATATGAATGCCAGAAACATGTTGAGGATGCAAGTGGACCTAATGATCCAAAAATTTCAAGGAGTGGAAAAAATCAAATTCTCAAGTGGTTGGATATTTACCAGAGCCAAACAACCCAATGTTTGCCTATCCTTTAAAATCATTGATACTTTTTCGAACTATGTCTCTCAGCATTTGTGCATTTCCATCTTGGATGCTTAAATTTGTTTTTCAGAGCCAAACTTCAGTTTTCACTCTCCCATTTTTCTCGTGAACAAAAAAGATATAGGGCATAACAAAAAGAAAATTTTAGAGTTCATGTATGCTAAAAAAACAATTGAAAATTATTTTATGCACTAAAAATGAACTCCAAGGTTTTGTTATCCATGTTTGGGAAATTCCACTAGTACAACCCCTAATAATAAGCTTGGTGGAATTTTATAGGAAAGGGACTTCTAACTGATCCTAAGATGCTTTAAACGTGGTGGATATGCATGCCAGAAACATGTTGAGGATGCCAGTGCCTAATGATCCAAAAATTTCAAGGAGTGGGAAAAATCAAATTATCAAGTGTTTGGATATATACCAGAGCCGAACAACCCACTTTTTGCCTATCCTTAAAAATCACAGATACTTTTTGAAACTATCTCTCTCAGCATTTGTGCATTTCCATCTTGGATGCTCAAATTTTTTTTCTGATCCAAACTTGGGTTTTCACTCTCCCATTTTTTTCTTGTAAACATAATAGATATAAGGCATAACAAAATGAAAATTTTAGAGTTCATGTATGCAAAAAAAAATTTGAAAACTATTTCACGCACTGAAAATGAACTCCAAGGTTTTGTTATCCATGTTTGGGAAATTCCACTAGTACAACCCCTAATAATAAGCTTGCTGGAATTTTATAGGAAAGGGACTTCTAACTGATCCTAACATGTTTGAAACGTCATGGATATGCATGCCAGAAACATGTTGAGGATGAAAGTGGACCTAATGATCCAAAAATTTCAAGGAGTGGAAAAAATTAAATTCTCAAGTGTTGGGATATTTACCAGAGCCAAATAACCCACTTATTGCCTATCCTTAAAAATCACTAATACTTTTTGGATTTACCTCTCTCAGCATTTGTGCATATCCTTGTTGGATGCTCAAATTTGTTTTCAGATCCAAACATGAGTTTTCACTCTCCCATTTTTACTCGTAAACAAAAAAGATATATGGCATAACAAAATGAAAATTTTAGAGTTCATGTATGCAAAAAAAATTTCAAAATTATTTCACGCACTTAAAATGAACTCCAAGGTCTTGTTATCCATGTTAGAAAAATTCCACTAGTACAACCCCTTATAATAAGCCCGGTGGAATTTTATAGGAAAGGGACTTCTAACTGATCCTAACATGCTTTAAACGTGGTGGATGTGCATGCTGGAAACATGTTGAGGATGCTAGTGGACCTAATGAACCAAAAATTTTATGGAGTGGAAAAAATCAAATTATCAAGTGTTTGGATATTTACCAGAGCCAAACAACCCACTTATTGCCTATCCTTAAAAATCACAGATACTTTTTGGAATTATCTCTCTCAGCATTTGTGCATTTCTTTGTTGGATGCTCAAATTTGTTTTAAGATCCAAACATGAGTTTTCACTCTCCCATTTTTACTCGTAAACAAAAAAAGATATATGGCATAACAAAATGAAAATTTTAAAGATCATGTATGCAAAAAAAATTTGAAAATTATTTCACGCACTAAAAATGAACTCCAAGGTTTTGTTATCCATGTTAGGAAAATTCCACTAGTACAACCCCTTATAATAAGCTCGGTGGAATTTTATAGGAAAGGGACTTCTAACTGATCCTAACATGCTTTAAACGTGGTGGATATGCATGTCGGAAACATGTTGAGGATGCTAGTGGACCTAATGATCCAAATATTTTATGGAATGGAAAAAATCAAATTATCAAGTGTTTGAATAATTACCAGAGCCAAACAACCCACTTTTTGCCTATCCTTAAAAATCACAGATACTTTTTGGAACTATCTCCCTCAGCATTTGTGCATTTCCATCTTAGATGCTCAAATTTGTTTTCGAGTCCAAACATGAGTTTTCACTCTCCCATTTTTTCTCGTAAACAAAAAATATATAAGGCACAACAAAATGAAAATTTTAGATTTCATGCATGCAAAAAAATATTTAAAAATTATTTCACACACTAAAAATGAACGCCAATGTTTTGTTATCCATGTTTTGGAAATTCCACTAGTACAACCTCTAATAATAAGCTTGGTGGAATTTTATAGGAAAGGGACTTTTAACTGATCCTAACATGCTTTAAACGTGGTGGATATATGCATGCCAGAAACATGTTGAGGATGCATGTGGACCTAACTATCCAAAAATTTCTAGGAGTGGAAAAAATCAAATTCTCAAGTGGTTGGATATTTACCAGAGCCAAACATCCCACTTTTTGCCAATCCTTAAAAATCACAAATACTTTTTGGAACTATCTCTCTCAGCATTTGTGCCTTTCCATCTTAGATGCTCAAATTTGTTTTCAGATCCAAACTAGAGTTTTCACTCTCCCATTTTTTCTCGTAAACAAAAAAGATATAAGGCACAGCAAAATGAAAATTTTAGAGTTCATGTATGCAAAAATAATTTGAAAATTATTTCACGCACTAAAAAGGAACTCCAAGGTTTCGTTATCCTTGTTTGGGAAATTCCACTAGTACAACCCCTAATAATAAGCTTGGTGGAATTTTATAGGAAAGGGACTTCTAACTGATCCTAAGATGCTTTAAACGTGGTGGATATGCATGCCAGAAACATGTTGAGGATGCAAGTGGACCTAATGATCCAAAAATTTCAAGGAGTGGAAAAAATTAAATTCTCAAGTGGTTGGATATTTACCAGAGCCAAACAACCCATTTTTTGCCTATTCTTAAAAATCACAGATACTTTTTGGAACTATCTATCTTAGCATTTGTGCATTTCCATCTTGGATGCTCAAATTTGTTTTCAGATCCAAACTTGAGTTTTCACTCTCCCATTTTTTCTTGTAAACAAAAAAGATATAAGGCAACACAAAATGAAAATTTAAGAGTTCATGTATGCAAAAAAAAATTTTGAAAATTATTTCACACTCTAAAAATGAATTCCAAGGTTTTGTTATCCATGTTTGGGAAATTCTACTAGTACATCCCCTAATAATAAGCTTGGTGGAATTTTATAGGAAAGGAACTGCTAACAGATCCTAACATGTGGTGGATATGCATGCCAGAAACATATTGATGATGCAAGTGGACCTAATGATCCAAAAATTTCAAGGAGTGGAAAAAATCAAATTCTCAAGTGGTTGGATATTTACCAGAGCCAAACAACCCACTTTTTGCCTATCCATAAAAATCACAGATACTTTTAGGAACTATCTCTCTCAGCATTTCTGCATTTCCATCTTGGATGCTCAAATTTGTTTTCAGATCCAAACTAGACTTTTCACTCTCCCATTTTTTATCGTAAACAAAAAAGATAGA
Source organism: Aristolochia californica (assembly GCF_029961685.1). Lineage (NCBI taxonomy): Eukaryota > Viridiplantae > Streptophyta > Magnoliopsida > Piperales > Aristolochiaceae > Aristolochia > Aristolochia californica. Next base: position 10,190,560 of record NW_027181837.1, read on the forward strand.
AGGCACAACAAAATGAAAATTTCAGAGTTCATGTACACAAAAAAAATTTGAAAATTATTTCACGCACTCAAAATAAACGCCTAGGTTTTATTATCCATGTTTGGGAAATTCCACTAGTACAACCCAAAATAATAAGCTTGGTGGAATTTTACAGGAAAACGACATCTAACTGATCCTAACATGCTTTAAAATTAGTGGATATGCATGCCAGAAACAAGTAGAGGATGCAAGTGGACCTAACTATCCAAAAATTTCAAGGAGTGGAAAAAATCAAATTCTCAAGTGGTTGGATATTTACCAGGGCCAAACAACCCACTTTTTGCCTATCATTAAAAATCACAGATACTTTTTGGAACTGTCTCTCTCAGCATTTGTGCATTTCCATCTTAGATGCTGAAATTTGTTTTCAGATACAAACTTGAGTTTTAACTCTCCCAATTTTTCTCGTAAACAAAATTAATCTAAGGCACACCAAAATGAAAATTTTAGAGTTCATGTATGCAAAAAAAAATTTGAAAATTATTTCACGCACTAAAAATTAACGCCAAGGTTTTATTATCCATGTTTGGGAAATTCCACTAGTACAACCCATAATAATAAGTTTGGTGGAATTTTATCGGAAAGGGACTTCTAACTAATCCTAACATGCTTTAAACGTGGTGAATATGCATGCCAGAAACATGTTGAGGATGCAAGTAGACCTAACTATCCAAAAATTTAGAGTAGGAAAAATTAAATTCTCAAGTGGTTGGATATTTACCAGAGCCAAACAACCAACTTTTTGCCTATCCTTAAAAATCACAGATATTATTTGGAACTATCTCTCTCAGCATTTGTGCATTTGCATCTTGGATGCTCAAATTTGTTTTCAGATCCAAACTTGAGTTTTCACTCTCCCATTTTTTCTCGTAAACAAAAAAGATATAAGGCACAACAAAATGAAAATTTTACAATTCACGTAAGCAAAAAAATAATTTAAAATTATTTCGCGCACTAAAAATGAACTCCAATGTTTTTTATCCATGTTTGGGAAATTCCACTAGTACAACCCCTAATAATAAGCTTGGTGGAATTTTATAGGAAAGGGACAAAACTGATCCTAACATGATTTAAACGTGGTGGACATGCATGCAAAAAACATGTTGAGAATGCAAGTGGAGCTAATGATCCAAAAATTTCAAGGAGTGGATAAAATCAAATTCTCAAGTGGTTGGATATTTACCAGAGTCAAACAACCCACTTTTTGCCGATCCTTAAAAATCACAGATACTTTTTGGAACTATCTTTCTAAGCATTTGTGCATTTCCATCTTGGATGCTCAAATTTGTCTTCAGATCCAAACTTGAGTTTTGACTCTCCCATTTTTTCTCGTAAACAAAAAAGATATAAGGCCTAACAAAATGAAAATTTTAGAGTTCATTTATGCAAAAAAAAATTAAAATTTATTTCACACACTAAAAATGAACTCCAAGGTTTGGTTATCCTCGTTTGGGAAATTCCACTAGTACAACCCCTAATAATAAGCTTGGTGGAATTTTATAGGAAAGGGACTTCCAACTTATCCTAACATGCTTTAAACGTGGTGGATATATGCATGCCAGAAACATGTTGAGGATGCAGGAGGACCTAATGATCCAAAAATTACAAGGACTGGAAAAAATAAAATTCTCAAGTGGTTGGAAATTTACCAAAGCCAAATAACCCACTTTTTGTCTATCCGAAAAAATCACAGATTCTTTTTGGAACTATCTCTCTCAGCACTTGTGCATTTCCATCTAGGATGCTCAAATTTGTTTTTAGATCCAAACTTGAGTTTTCACTCTCCCATTTTTCTCGTAAACAAAAAAGATATAAGGCATAACAAAATGAAAATTTTAGAGTTCATGTATGCAAAAAAAGAATTGAAAATTATTTCAGGCACTAAAAATGAACTCCAAGGTTTTGTTATCCATGTTTTGGAAATTCCACTAGTACAACCCCTAATAATAAGCTTGGTGCAATTTTATAGGAAAGGGACTTTTAATTAATCCTAATTTGCTTTCAACGTGGAGGATATATGCATGTCAAAAACATGTTGAGGATGCAAGTGAAGCTAACGATCCAAAAATTTCAAGGAGTGGAAAAAATCAAATTCTGAAGTGGTCTGATATTTACGAGAGCCAAACCACCCAATTTTTGCCTATCGTTAAAAATCGCAGATACTTTTTGGAACTATCACTCTCAGCATTTATGCATTCCCATCTTGGATGCTCAAATTTGTTTTCATAGCCAAACTTGAGTTTTCACTCTCCCATTTTTTCTCGTAAACAAAAAAGCTATAAGGCATAACAAAATGAAAAATTTAGAGTTCTGTATGCAAAAAAAAAATTTGAAAATTATTTCATGCACTAAAAAAGAACTCCAAGGTTTTGCGATCCATGTTTGGGAAATTCCACTAGTACAACCCCTAATAATAAGCTTGGTGGAATTTTATAGGAAAGGGACTTCTAACTAATCCTAACATGCTTTAAACATGGTGAATATGCATGCCAGAAACATGTTGAGGATGCAAGTAGACCTAACTATCCAAAAATTTAAAGGAGTAGAAAAAATTAAATTCTCAAGTGGTTGGATATTTACCAGAGCCAAACAACCAACTTTTTGCCTATCCTTAAAAATCACATATACTATTTGGAACTATCTCTCTCAGCATTTGTGCATTTGCATCTTGGATGCTCAAATTTGTTTTCAGATCCAAACTTGAGTTTTTACTCTCCCATTTTTTCTCGTAAACAAAAAAGATATAAGGCACAACAAAATGAAAATTTTACAATTCACGTATGAAAAAAAATAATTTAAAATTATTTCACGCACTAAAAATGAACTCCAAGGTTTTTCATCCATGTTTGGGAAATTCCACTAGTACAACCCCTAATAATAAGCTTGGTGGAATTTTATAGGAACGGGACAAAACTGATCCTAACATGCTTTAAACATGGTGGACATGCATGCGAAAAACATGTTGAGGATGCAAGTGGAGCTAATGATCCAAAAATTTCAAGGAGTGGAAAAAATCAAATTCTCAAGTGGTTGGATATTTACCAGAGCCAAACAACCCACTTTTTGCCGATCCTTAAAAATCACAGATACTTTTTGGAACTATCTTTCTAAGCATTTGTGCATTTCCATCTTGGATGCTCAAATTTGTCTTCAGATCCAAACTTGAGTTTTGACTCTCCCAGTTTTTCTCGTAAACAAAAAAGATATAAGGCCTAACAAAATAAAAATTTTAGAGCTCATTGATGCAAAAAAAAATTTAAAAATTATTTCACACACTAAAAATGAACTCCAAGGTTTGGTTATCCACGTTTGGGAAATTCCACTAGTACAACCCCTAATAATAAGCTTGGTGGAATTTTATAGGAAAGGGACTTCCAACTTATCCTAACATGCTTTAAACGTGGTGGATATATGCATGCCAGAAACATGTTGAGGATGCAAGAGGACCTAATGATCCAAAAATTACAAGGACTGGAAAAAATAAAATTCTCAAGTGGTTGGAAATTTACCAAAGCCAAATAACCCACTTTTTGTCTATCCGAAAAAATCACAGATTCTTTTTGGAACTATCTCTCTCAGCACTTGTGCATTTCCATCTAGGATGCTCAAATTTGTTTTTAGATCCAAACTTGAGTTTTCACTCTCCCATTTTTCTCGTAAACAAAAAAGATATAAGGCATAACAAAATGAAAATTTTAGAGTTCATGTATGCAAAAAAAGAATTGAAAATTATTTCAGGCACTAAAAATGAACTCCAAGGTTTTGTTATCCATGTTTTGGAAATTCCACTAGTACAACCCCTAATAATAAGCTTGGTGCAATTTTATAGGAAAGGGACTTTTAACTGATCCTAACATGCTTTAAATGTGGAGGATGCAAGTGAAGCTAACGATCCAAAATTTTCAAGGAGTGGAAAAAATCAAATTCTGAAGTGGTCTGATATTTACGAGAGCCAAAGCACCCACTTTTTTCCTATCGTTAAAAATCGCAGATACTTTTTGGAACTATCACTCTCAGCATTTGTGCATTCCCATCTTGGATGCTCAACTTTGTTTTCAGAGCCAAACTTGAGTTTTCACTCTCCCATTTTTTCTTGTAAACAAAAAAGGTATAAGGCATAACAAAATGAAAAATTTAGAGATCTTGTATGCAAAAAAAAATTTAAAATTATTTCATGCACTAAAAATGAACTCCAAGGTTTTGTGATCCATGTTTGGGAAATTCCACTAGTACAACCCCTAATAATAAGCTTGGTGGAATTTTATAGGAAAGGGACTTCTAACTAATCCTAACATGCTTTAAACGTAGTGAATATGCATGCCAGAAACATGTTGAGGATGCAAGTAGACCTAACTATCCAAAAATTTAAAGGAGTAGAAAAAGTTAAATTCTCAAGTGGTTGGATATTTACCAGAGCCAAACAACCAACTTTTTGCCTATCCTTAAAAATCACAGATACTATTTGGAACTATCTCTCTCAGCATTTGTGCATTTGCATCTTGGATGCTCAAATTTGTTTTCAGATCCAAACTTGTGTTTTCACTCTCCCATTTTTTCTCGTAAAAAAAAAGATATAAGGCACAACAAAATGAAAATTTTACAATTCACGTATGGAAAAAAATAATTTAAAATTATTTCACGCTCTAAAAACTAACTCCAAGGTTTTTTATCCATGTTTGGGAAATTCCACTAGTACAATGCCTAATAATAAGCTTGGTGGAATTTTATAGGAACGGGACAAAACTGATCCTAACATGCTTTAAACGTGGTGGACATGCATGCGAAAAACATGTTGAGGATGAAAGTGGAGCTAATGATCCAAAAATTTCAAGGAGTGGAAAAAATCAAATTCTCAAGTGGTTGGATATTTACCAGAGCCAAACAACCCACTTTTTGCCGATCCTTAAAAATCACAGATACTTTTTGGAACTATCTTTCTAAGCATTTGTGCATTTCCATCTTGGATGCTCAAATTTGTCTTCAGATCCAAACTTGAGTTTTGACTCTCCCATTTTTTCTCGTAAACAAAAAAGATATAAGGCCTAACTAAATGAAATTTTAGAGTTCATTTATGCAAAAAAAAATTTTAAAATTATTTCACACACTAAAAATGAACTCCTAGGTTTGGTTATCCACATTTGGGAATTGCACTAGTACAACCCCTAATAATAAGCTTGGTGGAATTTTATAGGAAAGGGACTTCCAACTTATCCTAACATGCTTTAAACGTGGTGGATATATGCATGCCAGAAACATGTTTAGGATGCAAGAGGACCTAATGATCCAAAAATTACAAGGACTGGAAAAAATAAAATTCTCAAGTGGTTGGAAATTTACCAAAGCCAAATAACCCACTTTTTGTCTATCCGAAAAAATCACAGATTCTTTTTGGAACTATCTCTCTCAGCATTTGTGCATTTCCATCTAGGATGCTCAAATTTGTTTTTAGATCCAAACTTGAGTTTTCACTCTCCCATTTTTCTCGTAAACAAAAAAGATATAAGGCATAACAAAATGAAAATTTTAGAGTTCATGTATGCAAAAAAAGAATAGAAAATTATTTCAGGCACTAAAAATGAACTCCAAGGTTTTGTTATCCATGTTTTGGAAATTCCACTAGTACAACCCCTAATAATAAGCTTGGTGCATTTTATAGGAAAGGGACTTTTAACTGATCCTAACATGCTTTAAACGTGGAGGATATATGCATGTCAGAAACATGTTGAGGATGCAAGTGAAGCTAACGATCCAAAAATTTCAAGGAGTGGAAAAAATCAAATTCTGAAGTGGTCTGATATTTACGAGAGCCAAACCACCCACTTTTTGCCTATAGTTAAAAATCGCAGATACTTTTTGGAACTATCACTCTCAGCATTTGTGCATTCCCATCTTGGATGCTCAAATTTGTTTTCAGAACCAAACTTGAGTTTTCACTCTCCCATTTTTTTTCGTAAACAAAAAAGCTATAAGGCATAACAAAATGAAAAATTTAGAGTTCTTGTATGCAAAAAAAAATTTGAAAATTATTTCATGCACTAAAAATGAACTCCAAGGTTTTGTGATCCATGTTTGGGAAATTCCACTAGTACAACCCCTAATAATAAGCTTGGTGGAATTTTATAGGAAAGGGACTTCTAACTAATCCTAACATGCTTTAAAATGTGGTGGATATATGCATGCCAGAAACATGTTGAGGATGCAAGTGGACCTAATCATCAAAAAATTTCAAGGAGTAGAAAAAATCAAATTCTGAAGTGGTTGGATATTTACCAGAGCCAAACAACCCACTTTTTGCCTATCCTTAAAAATCACAGATACTTTTTGGAACTATCTCTCTCAACATTTGTGCATTTCCATCTTGGTTGCTCAAATTTGTTTTCAGATCAAAACTTGGGTTTTCACTCGCCCATTGTTTCTCGTAAACAAAAAAGATATAAGGCACAACAAAATGAAAATTTTACAATTCACGTATGAAAAAAATAATTGAAAATTATTTCACGCACTAAAAATGAACTCCAAGGTTTTTTTATCCATGTTTGGGAAATTCCACTAGTCCAACCCCTAATAATAAGCTTGGTGAAATTTTATAGGAAAGGGACAAAACTAATCCTAACATGCTTTAAACGTGGTGGACATGCATGCCAGAAACATGTTGAGGATGCAAGTGGAGCTAATGATCCAAAAATTTCGAGTAGAAAAAATCAAATTCTCAAGTGGTTGGATATTTACTAGAGCCAAACAACCCACTTTTTGCCTATCCTTAAATATCACGTATACTTTTTGGAACTATCTATCTCAGTATTTGTGCATTTCTATCTTGGATGCTCAAATTTGTTTTTAGATCCAAACATGAGTTTTCACTCTCCCATTTGTTTTCGTAAAAAAAAAAAATATAAGGCACAACAAAATGAAAATTTTAGAGATCTTTTATGCAAAAAAAAATTTGAAAATTATTTCACGCACTAAAAATGAACTCCAAGGTTTGGTTATCCACGTTTGGGAAATTCCACTAGTACAACCCCTAATAATAAGGTTGGTGGAATTTTATAGGAAAGGGTCTTTCAACTTATCCTAACATGCTTTATACGTGGTGGATATATGCACGCCAGAAACATGTTGGGGATGCAAGTGGACCTAATGATCAAAAAATTTGAAGGAGTGGAAAAAATCAAATTCTCAAGTGGTTGGAAATTTACCAGAGCCGAATAACCCACTTTTTGCCTATCCGAAAAAATCACAGATACTTTTTGGAACTATCTCCCGTAGCATTTGTGCATTTCTATCTAGGATGCTCAAATTTGTTTTCAGATCCAAACTTGAGTTTTCACTCTCCCATTTTTCTCGTAAACAAAAAAGATATAAAGCATAACAAAATAAAAATTTAATAGTTCATGTATGCAAAAAAAAAAATTGAAAATTATTTCACGTACTAAAAATGAACTCCAAGGTTTTGTTATCCATGTTTGGGAAATTCCACTGGTACAACCCCTTATAATAAGCTTGGTGGAATTTTGTAGGAAAGGGACTTTTAACTGATCCTAACATGCTTTAAATGTGGTGGATATATGCATGTCAGAAACATGTTGAGGATGCAAGTGAAGCTAACTATCCAAAAATTTCAAGGAGTGGAAAAAATCAAATTCTCAAGTGGTCTGATATTTACGAGAGCCAAACAACCCACTTTTTACCTATCCTTAAAAATCTCAGATACTTTTTGGAACTATAACTCTCAGTATTTGTGCATTCCCATCTTGGATGCTCAAATTTCTTTTCAGATCCAAACTTGACTTTCCACTCTCCCATTTTTTCTCGTAAACAAAAAAGATTTAAGGCATAACAAAATGAAAATTTTAGAGTTCATGTATGCAAAAAAAATTTGAAAATTATTTCACGCACTAAAAATGAATTCCAGGGTTTTGTTATCCATGTTTGGGAAATTCCTCTAGTCCAACGCCTAATAAAAAGCTTGGTGGAATTTTATAGGAAAGGGACTTCTAACTGATCCTACATTACTTTAAACGTGGTGGATATATGCATGCCAGAAACATGTTGAGGATGCAAGTGGACCTAATGATCCAAAAATTTCAAGGAGTGGAAAAAATCAAATTCTCAAGTGGTTGGATATTTACCAGAGCCAAACAACCCACTTTTTGCCGGTCCTTAAAAATCACAGATACTTTTTGGAACTATCTCTCTCAGCATTTGTGCATTTCCATCTTGGATGCTCAAATTTTTTTTCACATCAAAACTTGAGTTTTCACTCTCCCATTTTTTCTCGTAAACAAAAAAGATATAAGACATAAGAAAATGAAAATTTTAAAGTTCCTGTACACAAAAAAATATTTGAAAATTATTTTACGCACTAAAAATGAACTCTAGGGTTTTGTTATCCACGTTTGGGAAATTCCACTAGTATAACCCCTAATAATAAGCTTGGGGGAATTTTATAGGAAAGGGTCTTCTAACTTATCCTAACATGCTTTAAACGTGGTGGATATTTGCATGCCAAAAACATGTTGAGGATGCAAGTGGACCTAATGATCCAAAAATTTCAAGGAGTGGAAAAAATCAAATTCTCAAGTGGTTGGATATTTACCAGAGCCAAATAATCCACTATTTGCCTATCTATAAAAATCATAGATACTTTTTCGAACTATCTCTCTTAGCAATTGTGCATTTCCATCTAGGACGCTCAAATTTGTTTTCAGATCCAAACTAGAGTTTTCACTCTCCCATTTTTTCTCGTAAACAAAAAAGATATAAGGCAACACAAAATGAAAATTTAAGAGTTCAAGTATGCAAAAAAAATTAAAAATTATTTCACGCACTAAAAATGAACTCCAAGGTTTTGTTGTCCCTGTTTGGGAAATTCCACTAGTACAACCCCTAATAATAAGCTTCGTGGAATTTTATAGGAAAGGGACTTCTAACTGATCCTAACATGCTTTTAACGTGGTGGATATGCATGCCAGAAACAAGTTGAGGATGGAAGTGGACCTAACTATCCAAAAATTTCAAGGAGTGGAAAAAATCTAATTCTCTAGTGGTTGGATATTTACCAGAGTCAAACAACCCACGTTTTTGCCTATCATTAAATATCACAGATACTTTTTGGAACTATCTCTCTTAGCATTTGTCAATTTCCATCTTAGATGCTCAATTTTGATTTCAGATACAAACTTGAGTTTTCACTCTCCCAATTTTTCTCGCAAACAAAAAAGATCTAAGGCACAACAAAAAGAAAATTTTAGAGTTCATGTCAGGAAAAAAAAAATTGAAAATTAATTCACGGAGTAAAAATTAACGCCAAGGTTTTGTTTTCCATGTTTGGGAATTTCCACTAGTAGAACCCCTAATAATAAGCTTGGGGGAATTTTATAGGAAAGGGACTTCTAACTGATCCTAACATGCTTTACACGTGGTGGATATTCATGCCAGAAACGTGTTGAGGATGCAAGTGGACCAAATGATCCATATATTTCAAGGAGTGGAAAAAATCAAAATCTCTAGTGGTTGGATATTTACCAGAGCCAAACAACCTACTTTTTGCCTATTCTTCAAAATCACTGATACTTTTTGGAACTATCTATCTCAGCATTTGTCAATTCCCATCTTGGATGGTCAAATGTGTTTTCAGATCCAAACTTAAGTTTTCACTCTCCCATTTTTTCTTGTAAACAAAAAAGATATAAGGCAACACAAAATGAAAATTTAAGAGTTCATGTATGCAAAAAAAAAATTTTTAAATTATTTCACACACTAAAAATGAATTCCAAGATTTTGTTTTCCATGTTTGGGAAATTCCACTAGTACAACCCCTAATAATAAGCTTGGTGGAATTTTATAGGAAAGGGACTTCTAACTGATCCTAACATGCTTTAAACGTGGTGGATATATGCATGGCAGAAAAAAGTTGAGGAATCAAGTGGACCTATTGATCCAAAAATTTCGAGGAGTGGAAAAAATCAAATTCTCATGTGGTTGGATATTTACCAGATACAAACAACCCACTTTTTGCCTATCCTTGAAAATCATCGATATTTTTCGGAACTATCTCTCTCAGCATCTGTGCATTTCCATGTTGGATGCTCAAATTTGTTTTCAGATCCAAACTTGAGTTTTCACTGTCCCATTTTTTCTCGAAAACAAAAAAGATACAAGGCATAACAAAATGAAAATTTTAGAGTTCATGTATGCAAAAAAAAATTTGAAAATTATATCAAACACTAAAAATGAACTCCAAGGTTTTGTTATCCTTGTTTTCGAAATTCCACTAGTACAACCCCGAATAAAAAGCTTGGTGGAATTTTATAGGAAAGGGACTTCCAACTGATCTTAACATTCTTTAAACGTGGTGGATATGCATGCCCGAAACATGTTGAGGATGCAAGTGGACCTAAGGATCCAAAAATTTCAAGGAGTGGAAAAAATCAAATTCTCAAGTGGTTGGATATTTACCAGAGACAAACAACCGACTCTTTGCCTGTCCTTAAAAATCACAGATACTTTTGGGAACTATCTCTCACAGCATTTGTGCATTTCCATCTTGGATGCTCAAATTTGTTTTCAGATCCAAACTTGAGTTTTCACTCTCCTATTTTTTCTCGTAAACAAAAAAGATATTAAGGCATAACAAAATGAAAATTTTAGAGATCAAATATGCACAAAAAAAAATTTAAAAATTATTTCACGCACTAAAAATGAACTCCAAGTTTTTGTTATCCATGTTTTGGAAGTTCCACTAGTACAACCCCAAATAATAAGCTTGGTGGAATTTTATAGGAAAGGGACTTCTAACTTATCCTAACATCCTTTCAACGTGGTGGATATATGAATGCCAGAAACATGTTGAGGATGTAAGTGGACCTAATGATCCAAAAATTTGAAGGTGTGGAAAAAATCAAAATTCCCAGGTGGTTGGATTTTTACCAGAGCCAAACAACCCACTTTTTGCCTATCCTTAAAAATTGCAGATACTTTTTGGAACTATCTCTCTCAGCATTTGTCCCTTTCCATATTGGATGCTCAAATTTTTTTTCAGATCCAAACTTGAGTTTTCACTCTCCCATTTTTTCTCGTAAAGAAAAAATATATTCAGGCATAACAAAATGAAAATTTTAGAGTTCAAGTATGCAAAAAAAAAATTTAAGTTATTTCTCACACTAAAAATGAACTCCAAGGTTTTTGTATCCATTGTTTGGAAGTTGCACTAGTACAACCCCTAATAATAAGCTTGGTGGAATTTTATAGGAAAGGGACTTCTAACTAATCCTAACATGCTTTAAACGTTGTGGATAGATGCATGCCATAAACATGTTGAGGATGCAAATGGACCTAATGATCCACAAATTTCAAGGAGTGGAAAAAATCAAATTCTCAAGTGGTTGGATATTTACCAGAGCCAAACAACCAACTTTTTTCCAATCCTTAAAAATCATAGATACTTTTTGGAACCATCTCTCTCAGCATTTGTGAATTTCCATCTTGGATGCTCAAATTTGTTTTCAGATCCAAACTTGAGTTTTCACTCTCCCATTTTTTCTCGTAAACAAAAAAGATATAAGGCACAACAAAATGAAAATTTTACAATTCTCGTATGCAAAAAAATAATTTAAAATTATTTCACGCACTAAAAATGAACTCCAAGGTTTTTTTATCCATGTTTGGAAAATTCCACAAGTACAACCCCTAAAAATAAGCTTGATGCAATTTTGTAGGAACGGGACAAAACTGATCCTAACATGCTTTAAACGTGGTGGACATGCATGCCTAAAACATGTTGAGGATGCAAGTGGAGCTAATGATCCAAAAATTTCAAGGTGTGGAAAAAATCAAATTATCAAGTGGTTGGATATTTACCAGAGCCAAACAACCCACTTTTTGCCTATCCTTAAAAATCACAGATACTTTTTGGAACTATCTTTCTTAGCATTTGTGCATTTCTATCTTGGATGCTCAAATTGGTCTTCAGAGCCAAACTTGAGTTTTCACTCTCCCATTTTTTCTCGTAAACAAAAAAGCTATAAGGCATAACGAAATGAAAAATTTAGAGTTCTTGTATGCAAAAAAAAATTTGAAAATTATTTCATGCACTAAAAATGAACTCCAGGGTTTTGTGATCCATGTTTGGGAAATTCCACTAGTACAACCACTAATAATAAGCTTGGTGGGATTTTATAGGAAAGGGACTTCTAACTAATCCTAACATGCTTTAAACATGGTGGATATATGCATGCTAGAAACATGTTGAGGATGCAAGCGGACCTAATCATCAAAAAATTTCGAGTGGAAAAAATCAAATTCTGAAGTGGTTGGATATTTACCAGAGCCAAACAACCCACTTATTGCCGGTCTTTAAAAATCACAGATACTTTTTGGAACTATCTCTCTCAGCATTTGTGCATTTCCATCTTGGATGCTCAAATTTATTTTCACATCAAAACTTGAGTTTTCACTCTCCCATTTTTTCTCGTAAACAAAAAAGATATAAGGCACAACAAAATGAAAATTTTATAATTCTCGTATGCAAAAAAATAATTGAAAATTACTTCACGCACTAAAAATGAACTCCAAGGTTTTTTTATCCATGTTTGGGAAATTCCACTAGTACAACCCCTAATAATAAACTTGGTGGAATTTTAAAGGAAAGGGACAAAAGTGATCCTAACATGCTTTAAACGTGGTGGACATGCATGCCAGAAACATGTTGAGGATGCAAGAGGAGCTAATGATCCAAAAATTTCAAGGAGTGGAACAAATAAAATTCTCAAGTGGTTGGATATTTACTAGAGCCAAACAACCCACTTTTTGCCTATCCTTAAATATCACGTATACTTTTTGGAACTATCTTTCTCAGCATTTGTGCATTTCTATCTTGGATGCTCAAATTTTTTTTCAGATCCAAACATGAGTTTTCACTCTCCCATTTTTTCTCGTAAACAAAAAAGATATAAGGCGGAACAAAATGAAAATTTAAGAGTTCATTAATGCAAAAAAAATTTTGAAAATTATTTCACACACTAAAAATGAACTCCAAGGTTTGGTTATCCACATTTGGGAAATTCCACTTGTACAACCCCTAATAATAAGGTTGGTGGAATTTTATAGGAAAGGGTCTTCCAACTTATCCTAACGTGCTTTAAACGTAGTGGATATATGCATACCAGAAACATGTTGGGGATGCAAGTGGACCTAATGATAAAAAAATTTCAAGGAGTGGAAAAAATAAAATTCTCAAGTGGTTGGAAATTTACCAGAGCCAAATAACCCACTTTTTGCCTATCCGAAAAAATCACGTATACTTTTTGGAACTATCTCCCTCAGCATTTATGCATTTCCATCTAGGATGCTCAAATTTGTTTTCAGATCCAAACTTGAGTTTTTACTCTCCCATTTTTCTCGTAAAAAAAAAGAAATAAGGGTTAACAAAATGAAAATTTTTGAGTTCATGTATGCAAAAAACAAATTGAAAATTATTTCACGCACTAAAAATGAACTCCAAGGTTTTGTTATCCATGTTTGGGTAATTCCACTAGTACAACCCCTAATAATAAGCTTGGTGGAATTTTATAGGAAAGGGACTTTTAACTGATCCTAACATGCTTTAAATGTGGTGGATATATGCATGTGAGAAACATGTTGAGGATGCAAGTGAAGCTAACGATCCAAAAATTTCAAGGAGTGGAAAAAATCAAATTCTAGTGTGGTCTGATATTTACGAGAGCCAAACAACCCACTTTTTGCCTATCCTTAAAAATCGCTGATACTTTTTGGAACTATAACTCTCAGCATTTGTGCATTCCCATCTTGGATTCTCAAATTTCTTTTCAGATCCAAACTTGAGTTTCAACTCTCCCATTTTCTCTCATAAACAAAAAAGATTTAAGGCATAATAAAATGAAAATTTTAGAGTTCATGTATGCAAAAAAAAATTTGAAAATTATTTCACGCACTAAAAATGAACTCCAGGGTTTTGTTATTCATGTTTGGGAAATTCCACTAGTACAACACCTAATAATAAGCTTGGTGGAATTTTATCGGAAAGGGACTTCTAACTGATCCAACATTGCATTTAACATGGTGGATATATGCGTGCTAGAAACATTTTGAGGACGCAAGTGGACCTAATGATCCAAAAATTTCAAGGAGTGGAAAAAATCAAATTCTCAAGTGGTTGGATATTTACCAGAGCCTAACAACCCACTTTTTGCCAGTCCTTAAAAATCACAGATTCTTTTTGGAACTATCTCTCTCAGCATTTGTGCATTTCCATCTTGGATACTCAAATTTGTTTTCAGATCCAAACTTGAGTTTTCACTCTCCCATTTTTTCTCGTAAACAAAAAAGATATAAGACATAACAAAATGAAAATTTTAGAGTTACTGTACGCAAAAAAAAATTTGAAAATTATTTCATGCACTAAAAATGAACTCCAGGGTTTTGTTATTAATGTTTGGGAAATTCCACTAGTACAACCCCTAATAAAAAGCTTAGTAGAATTTTATAGGAAAGGGACTTCTAACTGATCCTAACATGCTTTCAACGTGGTGAATATATGCATGCCAGAAACATGTTGAGGATGCAAGTGGACCTAATGATCAAAAAATTTCAAGGAGTGGAAAAACTCAAATTCTCAAGTTGTTGGATATTTACAAGAGCCAAACAACCCACTTTTTGCCTATCCTTAAAAATCATGGATACTTTTTGGAACTATCTCTCTCAGCATTTGGGCAGTACCATCTTGAATACTCAAATTTGTTTTCAGATCCAAACTTGAGTTTTCACTCTCCCATTTTTTCTCGTAAACAAAAAAGATATAAGGCAACACAAAATGAAAATTTAAGAGTTCATGTAAGCAAAAAAAAATTTGAAAATTATTTCACGCACTAAAAATGAACTCGAAGGTTTTGTTATCCACGTTTGGGAAATTCCACTAGTATAACCCCTAATAATAAGCTTGGTGGAATTTTATAGGAAAGGGTCTTCTAACTTATCCTAACATGCTTTAAATGTGGTGGATATATGCATGCCAGAAACATGTTGAGGATACAAGTGGACCTAATGATCCCAAAATTTCAAGGAGTGGAAAAAATCAAACTCTCAAGTGGTTGGATATTACCAGAGCCAAATAATCCACTTTTTGCCTATCCGTAAAAATCAAAGATACTTTTTCGAACTATCTCTCTTAGCGATTGTGCATTTCCATCTAGGATGCTCAAATTTGTTTTCAGATCCAACCTAGAGTTTTCACTCTCCCATTTTTTCTCGTGAACAAAAAAGATATGAGGCATAAAAAAATAAAAATTTTAGAGTTCATGTATGCAAAAAAAAAAATGAAAATTATTTCACGCACTAAAAATGAACTCCAAGGTTTTGTTATCCATGTTTGTAAAATTCCACTATTACAACCCCCAATAATAAGCTTGGTGGAATTTTATAGGAAAGGGACTTCTAACGGATCCTAACATGCTTTAAACGTGGTCAATATATGCATTCCAAAAACATGTTGAGGATGCAGGTGGACATAGTGATCCAAAACTTTCAAGGAGAGGAAAAAATCAAATTCTCAAGTGGTTGGATACTTACCAGAGCCAAACAACCAACTTTTTGCCTATCCTTAAAAATCGCAGATACTTTTTGGAACTATCTCTCTCAACATTTGTGCCTTTTCATATTGGACGCTCAAATTTTTTTCAGATCCAAACTTGAGTTTTCACTCTCCCATTTTTTCTCGTAAACAAAAAAGATATAAAGGCATAACAAAATGAAAACATTAGAGTTCAAGTATGCAAAAAATAAAGTTGAAAATTATTTCACGCACTAAAAATGAACTCCAAGGTTTTGTTATCCATTGTTTGGAAGTTGCAGTAGTACAACCCCTAATAATAAGCTTGGTGGAATTTTATAGGAAAGGGACTTCTAACTGATCCTAACATGCTTTAAACGTGGTGGATATATGCATGCCAGAAACATGTTGAGGATGCAAGTGGACCTAATGATCCAAAAATTTCAAGGAGTGGAAAAAATCAAATTCTCAAGTGGTTGGATATTTACCAGAGCCAAACAACCAACTTTCTTCCTATCCTTAAAAATCACAGATACTTTTTGGGACTATCTTTCTCAGCATTTGTGAATTTCCATCTTGGATGCTCAAATTTGTTTTCAAATCCAAATTTGAGTTTTCACTCTCCCATTTTTTCTCGTAAACAAAAAAGATATAAGGCAACACAAAATGAAAATTTAAGAGTTCAAGTATGCAAAAAAAAATTCAAAATTATTTCACGCACTAAAAATGAACTCCAAGGTTTTGTTATCCCTGTTTGGGTAATTCCACTAGTACAACCCCTAATAAAAAGCTTGGTGGAATTTTATAGGAAAGGGACTTCTAACTGATCCTAACATGCTTTTAACGTGGTGGATATGCATGCCAGAAACAAGTTGAGGATGCAAGTGGACCTAACTATCCAAAAATTTCAAGGAGTGGAAAAAATCTAATTCTCAAGTGGTTGAATATTTACCAGAGCCAAACAACCCACGTTTTTGCCTATCATTAAATATCACAGATACTTTTTGGAACTATCTCTCTCAGCATTTGTCCATTTCCATCTTAGATGTTCAAATTTGATTTCAGATACAAACTTGAGTTTTCACTCTCCCAATTTTTCTCGTAAAGAAAAAAGATCCAAGGCACAACAAAATTAAAATTTTAGAGTTCATGTAAGCAAAAAAAAATTTTTAAATTAATTCACGCACTAAAAATTAATGCCAAGGTTTTGTTATCCATGTTTGGGAATTTCCACTAGTAGAACCCCTAATAATAAGCTTGGGGGAATTTTATAGGAAAGGGACTTCTAACTGATCCTAATAAGCTTTAAACATGGTGGATATTCATGCCAGAAACGTGTTGAGGATGCAAGTGGACCTAATGATCCATATATTTCAAGGAGTGGAAAAAATCAAATTCTCTAGTGGTTGGATATTTACCAGAGCCAAACAACCCACTTTTTGCCAATTCTACAAAATCACTGATACTTTTTGGAACTATCTATCTCAGCATTTGTGCATTCCCATCTTGGATGCTCAAATTTGTTTTCAGATCCAAACTTAAGTTTTCACTCTCCCATTTTTTCTTGTAAACAAAAAAGATATAAGGCAACATAAAATGAAAATATAAGAGTTCATGTATGCAAAAAAAAATTCAAAATTATTTCACGCACTAAAAATGAACTCCAAGGTTTTGTTATCCAAGTTTTGGAAATTCCACAAGTACAACCCCTAATAATAAGCTTGGTGGAATTTTATAGGAAAGGGACTTTTAACTGATCCTAACATGCTTTAAACGTGGAGGATATATGCATGTCAGAAACATGTTGAGGATGCAAGTGAAGCTAACGATCCAAAAATTTCTAGGAGTGGAAAAAATCAAATTCTGAAGTGGTCTGATATTTACGAGAGCCAAACAACCCACTTTTTGCCTATCCTTAGAAATCGCAGATACTTTTTGGAACTATCACTCTGAGCATTTGTGCATTCCCATCTTGGATGCTCAAATTTGTTTTCAGAGCCAAACTTGAGTTTTCACTCTCCCATTTTTTCTCGTAAACAAAAAAGCTATAAGGCACAACAAAATGAAAAATTTAGAGTTCCTGTATGCAAAAAAAAATTGAAAATTATTTCAAGCTCTAAAAATGAACTCCAGGGTTTGGTGATCCATGTTTAGGAAATTCCACTAGTACAACCCCTAATAATAAGCTTGGTGGAATTTTATAGGAAAGGGACTTCTAACTAATCCTAATATGCTTTAAACATGGTGGATATATGCATGCCAGAAACATGTTGAGGATGCAAGTGGACCTAATCATCAAAAAATTTCAAGGAGTGGAAAAAATCAAATTCTCTAGTGGTTGGATATTTACCAGAGCCAAACAAACCACTTATTGCCGGTCCTTAAAAATCACAGATACTTTTTGGAACTATCTCTCTCTGCATTTGTGCATTTCCATCTTGGATGCTCAAATTTATTTTCACATCAAAACTTGAGTTTTCACTCTCCCATTTTTTCTCGTAAACAAAAAAGATATAAGGCACAACAAAATGAAAATTTTACAATTCACGTATGCAAAAAAATAATTGAAAATTATTTCACGCACTAAAAATGAACTCCAAGGTTTTTTTATCCATGTTTGGGAAATTCCACTAGTACAACCCCTAATAATAAGCTTGGTGGAATTTTATAGGAAAGAGACAAAAGTGATCCTAACATGCTTTAAACGTGGTGGACATGCATGCCAGAAACATATTGAGGATGCAAGAGGAGCTAATGATGCAAAAATTTCAAGGAGTGGAACAAATAAAATTCTCAAGTGGTTGGATATTTACTAGAGCCAAACAACCCACTTTTTGCCTATCCTTAAATATCACGTATACTTTTTGGAACTATCTTTCTCAGCATTTGTGCATTTCTATCTTGGATGCTCAAATTTGTTTTCAGATCCAAACTTGAGTTTTTACTCTCCCATTTTTCTCGTAAACAAAAAAGATATAAGGCATAACAAAATGAAAATTTTTGAGTTCATGTATGCAAAAAAAAAAATTGAAAATTATTTCACGCACTAAAAATGAACTCCAAGGTTTTGTTATCCATGTTTGGGTAATTCCACTAGTACAACCCCTAATAATAAGCTTGGTGGAATTTTATAGGAAAGGGACTTTTAACTGATCCTAACATGCTTTAAATGTGGTGGATATATGCATGTGAGAAACATGTTGAGGATGCAAGTGAAGCTAACGATCCAAAAATTTCAAGGAGTGGAAAAAATCAAATTCTAGTGTGGTCTGATATTTACGAGAGCCAAACAACCCACTTTTTGCCTATCCTTAAAAATCGCTGGTACTTTTTGGAACTATAACTCTCAGCATTTGTGCATTCCCATCTTGGATTCTAAAATTTCTTTTCAGATCAAAACTTGAGTTTCCACTCTCCCATTTTTTCTCGTAAACAAAAAAGATTTAAGGCATAACAAAATGAAAATTTTAGAGTTCATGTATGCAAAAAAAAATTTGAAAGTTATTTCACGCACTAAAAATGAACTCCAGGGTTTTGCTATTCATGTTTGGGAAATTCCACTAGTACAACGCCTAATAATAAGCTTGGTAGAATTTTATCGGAAAGGGACTTCTAACTGATCGTACATTGCTTTAAATGTGGTGGATATATGCATGCTAGAAACATTTTGAGGATGCAAGTGGACCTAATGATCCAAAAATTTCAAGGAGTGGAAAAAATCAAATTCTCAAGTGGTTGGATATTTACCAGAGCCAAACAACCCACTTTTTGCCAGTCCTTAAAAATCACAGATACTTTTTGGAACTATCTCTCTCAACATTTGTGCATTTCCATCTTGGATGCTCAAATTTGTTTTCACATAAAAACTTGAGTTTTCACTCACCCATTTTTTCTCGTAAACAAAAAAGATATAAGACATAACAAAATGAAAATTTTAGAGTTCCTGTACGCAACAAAAATTTGAAAATTACACTAGAAATGAACTCCAGGGTTTTGTTATTAATGTTTGGGAAATTCCACTAGTACAACCCCTAATAAAAAGCTTGGTAGAATTTTATAGGAAGGGGACTTCTAACTGATCCTAACATGCTTTCAACGTGGTGAATATATGCATGCCAAAAACATGTTGAGGATGCAAGTGGACCTAATGATCCAAAAATTTCAAGGAGTGGAAAAAATCAAATTCTCAAGTGGTTGGATATTTACAAGAGCCAAACAACCCATTTTTTGCCTATCCTTATAAATCACGGATACTTTTTGGAACTATCTCTCTCAGCATTTGTGCAGTTCCATCTTGAATACTCAAATTTTTTTTCAGATCCAAACTTGAGTTTTCACTCTCCCATTTTTTCTCGTAAACAAAAAAGATAAAGGCAACACAAAATGAAAATTTAAGAGTTCATGTAAGCAAAACAAAATTTGAAAATTATTTCACGCACTAAAAATGAACTCGAAGGTTTTGTTATCCAAGTTTGGGAAATTCCACTAGTATAAACCCTAATAATAAGCTTGGTGGAATTTTATAGGAAAGGGTCTTCTAACTTATCCTAACATTCTTTAAACGTGGTGGATATATGCATGCCAGAAACATGTTGAGGATGCAAGTGGACCTAATGATCCAAAAATTTCAAGGATTGGAAAAAGTCAAATTCTCAAGTGGTTGGATATTTACCAGAGCCAAATAATCCACTTTTTGCCTATCCATAAAAATCATAGATATTTTTTCGAACTATCTCTCTTAACAATTGTGCATTTCCATCTAGGATGCTCAAATTTGTTTTTAGATCCAAACTAGAGTTTTCACTCTCCCATTTTTTCTCGTAAACAAAAAAGATATGAGGCATAAAAAAATGAAAATTTTCGAGTTCATGTATGCAAAAAAAAAAAAAATGAAAATTATTTCACCCACTAAAAATGAACTCCAATGTTTTGTTATCCATGTTTGGAAAATTTCACTAGTACAACCCCTAATAATAAGCTTGGTGGAATTTTATAGGAAAGGGACTTCTAACGGATCCTAACATGCTTTAAACGTGGTCAATATATGCATTCCAAAAACTTGTTGAGGATGCAAGTCGACATAGTGATCCAAAACTTTCAAGGAGAGGAAAAAATCAAATTCTCAAGTGGTTAGATATTTACTAGAGCCAAACAACAACCTTTTTGCCTGTCCTTAAAAATCACATATACTTTTTGGACCTATCTCTCTCAGCATTTGTGCATTTCCATCTTGGATGCTCAAAATTTGTTTTCAGATCCAAACATGAGTTTTCACTCTCCCATTTTTTCTCGTTAGCAAAATGAAAATTTTAGAATTCGTGTATGCAAAAAATAATTTGAAAATTATTTCACGCACTAAAAATGAACTCCATGGTTTTGTTATCCATGTTGGGAAATTCCCCTAGTACAACCCCTAATAATAAGCTTGGTGGAATTTGATAGGAAAGGGACTTCTCAGTGATCCTAACATGCTTTAAACGTGGTGGATATGCATGCCAGAAACATGTTCAGGATGCAAGTGGACCTAATGATCCAAAAATTTCAAGGAGTGGAAAAAATCAAATTCTCAAGTAGTTGGGTATTTACCAGAGCCAACAACCTACTTTTTGCCTATCATTAAAAATCACAGATACTTTTTGGAACTATCTCTCTCAGCATTTGTGCATTTCCATCTTGGATGCTCAAATTTGATTACAGATCCAAACTTGAGTTTACGCTCTCCAATTTTTTCTTGTAAACAAAAAAGATATAGGACGTAACAAAACGGAAAATTTTAGAGTTCAAGAATGGAAAAAAAGATTTAAAAATTATTTCACGCACTTAAAATGAACTCCAAGGTTTTGTTATCCAAGTTTGCGAAATTCCACTAGTACAACCCCTAATAATAAGCTCGGTGGAATTTTATAGGAAAGGGACTTCTAACTGATCCTAACAGGGTTTAAACGATGTGGATAGATACATGCCAGAAACATGTTGAGGATGCAAGTGGATCTAATGATCCAAAAATTTCAAGGAGTGGAAAAAATCAAATTCTCAAGTGGTTGGATATTTACCAAAGCCAAAAAACCCACTTTTTTCCTATCCTTAAAAATCACAGATACTTTTTGGAAATATCTCTCTCAGCATTTGTGCATTTCGATCTCTGATGCTCAAATTTGTTTTCAGATCCAAACATGAGTTTTCATTCTCCCATTTTTTCTCGTAATCAAAAATGATATAAGGCAACAAAAAATGAAAATTTAAGAGTTCATGTATGCAAAAAAAATTTGAAAATTATTTCACACACAAAAAATGAACACCAAGGTTTTGTTATCCATGTTTGCGAAATTCCACTAGTACAACCCCTAATAATATGCTTGGCGGAATTTTATAGGAATGGGACTTCTAACTTATCCTAACATGCTTTAAACGTGGTGGATATGCATGCCAAAAACATGTTGAGGATGCAAGAGGACCTAAGGATCCAAAAATTTCAGGGCGTGGAAAAAATCAAATTCTCAAGTGGTTGGATATTTACCAGAGCCAAACAACCCACTTTTTGCCTATCCTTAAAAATCACAGATACTTTTGGAAATATCTCTCACAGCATTTGTGCATTTCCATCTTGGATGCTCAAATTTGTTTTCAGATCCAAACTTGAGTTTTTACTCTCCCTTTTTTCTCGTAAAATAAAAAGAAATTAAGGCATAACAAAATGAAAATTTTAGAGTTCAAGTATGCAAAAAAAAAACTTTCAAATTATTTAACGCACTAAAAATGAACTCCAAGGTTTTTTTATCCACGTTTAGGAAATTCCACTAGTACAACCCCTAATAATAACCTTTGTCGAATTTTATAGGAAAGGGACTTCTAACTTATCCTAACATGCTTTAAACGTGGTGGATATATGCATGCCAGAAACATGTTGAGGATGCAAGTGGACCTAATGATCCAAAAATTTCAAAGAGTGGAAAAAATAAAATTCCCTACTGGTTGGATATTTACCCGAGCCAAACAACCAATTTTTTGCCTATCCTTAAAAATCGCAGATACTTTTTGGAACTATCTCCCTCAACATTTGTGCCTTTTCATATTGGGCGCTCAAATTTTTTTTCAGATCCAAACTTGACTTTTCACTCTCCCATTTTTTCTCGTAAACAAAAAAGATATAAAGGCATAACAAAATGAAAACATTAGAGTTCATGTATGCAAAAAAAAAAGTTGAAAATTATTTCACGCACTAAAAATGAACTCCAAGGTTTTGTTATCCTTTGTTTGGAAGTTGCACTAGTACAACCCCTAATAATAAGCTTGGTGGAATTTTATAGGAAAGGGACTTCTAACAGATCCTAACATGCTTTAAACGTGGTGGATATATGCATGCCAGAAACATGTTGAGGATGCAAGTGGACCTAATGATCCAAAAATTTCAAGGAGTGGAAAAAATCAAATTCTCAAGTGGTTGGATATTTACCAGAGCCAAACAACCAACTTTCTTCCTATCCTTAAAAATCACAGATACTTTTTGGGACTATCTTTCTCAGCATTTGTGAATTTCCATCTTGGATGCTCAAATTTGTTTTCAAATCCAAACTTGAGTTTTCACTCTCCCATTTTTTCTCGTAAACAAAAAAGATATAAGGCAACACAAAATGAAAATTTAAGAGTTCAAGTATGAAAAAAAAATTGAAAATTATTTCACGCACTAAAAATCAACTCCAAGGTTTTGTTATCCCTGTTTGGGAAATTCCACTAGTACAACCCCTAATAATAAGCTTGGTGGAATTTTATAGGAAAGGGACTTCTAATTAATCCTAACATGCTTTTAACGTGAGGGATATGCATGCCAGAAACAAGTTGACGATGCAAGTGGACCTAACTATCCAAAAATTTCAAGGAGGAAAAAATCTAATTCTTAAGTGGTTGGATATTTACCAGAGCCAAACAACCCACGTTTTTGCCTATCATTAAATATCACAGATACTTTTTGGAACTATTTCTCTCAGCATTTGTCCATTTCTATCTTAGATGCTCAAATTTGATTTCAGATACAAACTTGAGTTTTCACTCTCCCAATTTTTCTCGTAAACAAAAAAGATTTAAGGCACAACAAAATGAAAATTTTAGAGTTCCAGTAAGCAAAAAAAAATTTAAAAATTAATTCACGCACTAAAAATTAACTCCAAGGTTTTGTTATCCTTGTTTGGGAATTTCCACTAGTAGAACCCCTAATAATAAGCTTGGGGGAATTTTATAGGAAAGGGACTTCTAACTAATCCTAACAAGCTTTAAACGTATTCATGCCAAAAATGTGTTGAGGATGCAAGTGGACCTAATGATCCATATATTTCAAGGAGCGGAAAATATCAAATTCTCTAGTGGTTGGATATTTTTACCAGAGCCAAACAACCCACTTTTTGCCTATTCTTCAAAATCACTGATACTTTTTGGAACTATCTATCTCTGCATTTGTGCATTCCCATCTTGGATGCTCAAATTTGTTTTCAGATCCAAACTTAAGTTTTCACTATCCCATTTTTTCTTGTAAACAAAAAAGATATAAGGCAACACAAAATGAAAATTTAAGAGTTCACGTATGCAAAAAAAATTTGAAAATTATTTCACATACTAAAAATGAACTCCAAGATTTTGTTTTCCATGTTTGGGAAATTCCACTAGTACAACCCCTAATAATAAGCTTGGTGGAATTTTTTAGGAAAGGGACTTCTAACTGATCCTAACATGCTTTAAACGTGGTGGATATATGCATGCCAGAAACATGTTGTGGATGCAAGTGGACCTAATGATCCAAAAATTTTAAGGAGTGGAAAAAATCTAATTCTCAAGTGGTTGGATATTTACCTGAGCCATACAACCCACTTTTTTCCGGTCGTTAAAAATCATAGATACTTTTTGGAAATATCTCTCTCAGCATTTGTGCATTTCCATCTTGGATGCTCAAATTTGTTTTCAGATCCAAACTTGAGTTTTCACTCTCCCATTTTTTCTCATAATCAAAAAAGAGATAAGGCATAACAAAATGAAAATTTTAGAGTTCATGTATAACAAAAAAATTTTAAAATTATTTCACACACTAAAAATGAACTCCAAGGTTTTGTTATCCATGTTTGGGAAATTCCACTAGTACAACCCCTAATAATAAGTTTGGTGGAATTTTTTAGGAAAGGGACTTCGAACTGATCCTAACATGCTTTAAACGTGGTGGATATATGCATGCCAGAAACATGTTGAGGATGCAAGGTGACCTACTGAACCAAAAAATTCAAGGAGTGGAAAAGCTCAAATTCTCAAGTGGTTGGATATTTACCAGAGCCAAACAACCTACTTTTTACCTATCCTTAATAATCACAGATACTTTTGGGAACTATCTCTCTCAATATTTGTGCATTTCCATCTTGGATGATCAAATTTGTTTTCAAATCCAAACTTTAGTTTTCACTGTCCCATTTTTTCTCGTTAACAAAAAAGATATAAGGCATTATAAAATGAAAATTTTAGAGTTCATGTAAAAAAAAATTTGAAAATTATTTCATGCACTAAAAATGAACTCGAAGGTTTTTTTATCCTTGTTTGGGACATTCCACTAGTACAACCCCTAATAATAAGCTTAGTGAAATTTTATAGGAAAGGGACTTCTAACTGATCCTAACATGCTTTAAACGTGGTGGATGTATGCATGGCAGAAACAAGTTGAGGAATCAAGTGGACCTAATGATCCAAAAATTTCATGGAGTGGAAAAAATCAAATTCTCATGTGGTTGCATATTTACCAGATACAAACAACCCACTTTTTGCCTATCCTTAAAAATCACCGATACTTTTCGAAACTATCTCTCTCAGCATTTGTGCATTTCCATCTTGGATGCTCAAATTTGTTTTCAGATCCAAATTTGAGTTTTCACTGTCCCATTTTTTCTCGGAAACAAAAAAGAAACAAGGCATAACAAAATGGAAATTTTAGAGTTCATGTATGCAAAAAAAAATTTGAAAATTATATCAAACACTAAAAATGAACTCCAAGGTTTTGTTATCCTTGTTTTCGAAATTCCACTAGTACAACCCCGAATAAAAAGCTTGGTGATATTTTATAGGAAAGGGACTTCCAACTGATCCTAACATTCTTTAAATGTGGTGGATATGCATGCCCGAAACATGTTGAGGATGCAAGTGGACCTAAGGATCCAAAAATTTCTTGGAGTGGAAAAAATCAAATTCTCAAGTGGTTGGATATTTACTAGAGCCAAACAACCCACTCTTTGCCTATCCTTAAAAATCACAGATACTTTTGGGAGTTATCTCTCACAACATTTGTGCATTTCCATCTTGGATGCTCAAATTTTTTTTCAGATCCAAACTTGAATTTTCACTCACCTATTTTTTCTCGTAAACAAAAAAAATATTAAGGCATAACAAAATGAAAATTTTAGAGAACAAGTATGCCAAAAAAAAAATTTTAAAATTATTTCACGCACTAAAAATGAACTCCAAGTTTTTGTTATCCATGTTTTGGAAGTTCCAATAGTACAACCCCTAATAATAAGCTTGGTGGAATTTTATAGGAAAGGGACTTCTAACTTATCCTAACATGCTTTAAACGTGGTGGATATTTGAATGCCAGAAACATGTTGAGGATGTAAGTGGACCTAATGATCCAAAAATTTGAAGGAGTGGAAAAAATCAAAATTCCCAAGTGGTTGGATTTTTACCAGAGCCAAACAACCTACTTTTTGCCTATCCTTTAAAATCGCAGATACTTTTTGGAACTATCTCTCTCAGCATTTGTTCCTTTCCATATTGGATGCTCAAATTTTTTTTCAGATCCAAACTTTAGTTTTCACTCTCCCATTTTTTCTCGTAAACAAAAAATATATTAAGGCAAAACAAAATGAAAATTTTAGAGTTCAAGTATGCAAAAAAAAAAAAAATTTAAATTATTTCTCGCACTAAAAATGAACTCCAAGGTTTTTTTATCCATTGTTTGGAAGTTGCACTAGTACATCCCCTAATAATAAGCTTGGTGGAATTTTATAGGAAATGGACTTCTAACTAATCCTAACATGCTTTAAACGTTGTGGATATATGCTTGCCAGAAACATCTTGAGGATGCAAATGGACCTAATGATCCACAAATTTCAAGGAGTGGAAAAAATCAAATTCTCAAGTGGTTGGATATTTACCAGAGCCAAACAACCAACTTTTTTCCTATCCTTAAAAATCACAGAAACTTTTTGGAACGACCTCCCTCAGCATTTGTGAATTTCCATCTTGGATGCTCAAATTTGTTTTCAGATCCAAACTTGAGTTTTCACTCTCCCATTTTTTTCTCGTAAACAAAAAGCTATAAGGCAACAGAAAAGGAAAATTTAACAGTTCAAGTATGAAAAAAAAATTGAAAATTATTTCACGCACTAAAAATAAACTCCAAGGTTTATTATCCAAGTTTGGGAAATTCCACTAGTACAACCCTAATAATAAGCTTGGTGGAATTTTATAGGAAAGGGACTTCTAACTGATCCTAACATGCTTTAAACGTGCTGGATATGCATGCTAGAAACATGTTGAAGATGCAAGTGGACCTAATGATCTAAAAATTACAAGGAGTGGAAAAAATCAAATTCTCAAGTGGTTGGATATTTACCAGAGCCAAACAACCCACTTTTTGCCTATCCTTAAAAATTGCAGATAATTTTTGGAACTATCTCTCTCAGCATTTGTGCATTTCCATCTTCGATGCTCAATTTTTTTTTCAGATCCAAACTTGAGTTTTCACTCTCCCATTTTTTCATGTAAACAAAAAAGATATTAAGGCATAACAAAATGAAAATTTTTGAGTTCATGTATGCACAAAAAAAATTGAAAATTATTACACGCACTAAAAATGAGCTCCATGGTTTTGTTATCCATGTTTTGAAAATTCCACTAGTACAACCCCTAATAATAAACTTGTTGGAATTTTATAGGAAAGGGACTTTAACTTATCCAAACATGCTTTAAACGTGGTGGATATATGCATGCAAGAAACATGTTGAGGATGCAAGTGGACCTAATGATCCAAAAATTTCAAGGAGTGGAAAAAATCAAATTCTCAAATGGTTGGATATTTACCAGAGCCAAACAAACCACTTTTTGCCTATCCATAAAAATCACAGATTCTTTTTGGAACTATCTCTCTCAGCATTTGTGCATTTCCATCTTGGATGCTCAATTTTGTTTTCAGATCCAAACTTGAGTTTTCACTCTCCCATTTTTTCTCGTAAACATAAAAGATATTAAGGCATAACAAAATGAAAATTTAAGAGTTCACGTACGAAAAAATATTTGAAAATTATTTCACACGCTAAAAATGAACACCAAGGTTTTGTTATCCATGTTTTGGAAGTACCACTAGTACAACTCCTAATAATAAGCTTGGTGGAATTTTATAGGAAAGGGACTTCGAACTTTTCGTAACATGCTTTAAATGTGGTGGATATATGCATGTTAGAAACATGTTGAGGATG
The DNA here is from genome assembly GCF_029961685.1 of Aristolochia californica. Taxonomy (NCBI): domain Eukaryota; kingdom Viridiplantae; phylum Streptophyta; class Magnoliopsida; order Piperales; family Aristolochiaceae; genus Aristolochia; species Aristolochia californica. The sequence goes on from NW_027181837.1 coordinate 10,218,664, forward strand.
CAAGTGGACCTAATAATCCAAAAATTTCATGGACTGCAAAAAATCAAATTCCCAAGTGGTTGGATATTTACTAGAGCCAAACAACCCACTTTGTGCCTATCCTTAAAAATGACAGATACTTTTAGGAACTATCTCTCTCAGCATTTGTGCATTTCCATCTTCGATGCTCAAATTTTTTTCAGATCCAAACTTGAGTTTTCACTCTCCCATTTTTTCTCGTAAACAAAAAAAGATATTAAGGCATATCAGAATGAAAATTTAAGAGTACATGTATGCAAAAAAAAATTTGAAAATTATTTAACGCACTAAAAATGGACTCCAAGGTTTTGTTATCCATGTTTGGGAAATTCCACTAGTACAACCCCTAATAATAAGCTTGGTGGAATTTTATAGTAAAGGGACTTCTAACTGATCCTAAGATGCTTTAAATGTGGTGGATATATGCATGCCAGAAACATGTTGAGGATGCAAGAGGACCTAAGATCCAAAACTTTCAAGGAGTGGAAAAAATCAAATTCTCAAGTGGTTGGATATTTACCAGAGCTAAACAACCAACTTTTTGCTTGTCCTTAAAAATCACAGATACTTTTTGGAACTATCTCTCTCAGTATTTGTCCATCTTAATTTTGGATGTTCAAATTTGTTTTCAGATCCAAACTTGAGTTTTCACTATCCCGTTTTTCTTGTAAACAAAAAAGATATAGGGTATAACAAAATGAAAATTTAAGAGTTCATGAATGCAAAAAAAATATAAAATTATTTCATGCCCGAAAAATGAACTCCAACGTTTTATTATACATGTTTGGGAAATTCCACTAGTACAACCCCTAATAATAAGCTTGGTGGAAATTTATAGGATAGGGATTTCTAACTCATCCAAACATGCTTTAAGTGTGGTGGATATGCATCCCAGAAACATGTTGAGGATGCAAGTGGACCTAATGATCCAAAAATTTCAAGGAATAGAAAAAAATCAAATTCTCAAGTGGTTGGATATTTACCAAGGCCAAACAACCCACTTTTTGCATATCGTTAAAAATCACAGATAGTTTTTGGAACCATCTCTCTCAGCATTAGTGCATTTCCAGCTAGGATGCTCAAATTTGTTTTCAGATCCAAACTCTAGTTTTCACTCTCCTATTTTTTCTTGTAAACAAAAAAGATATAAGGCATAACAAAATGAAAATTTTAGAGTTCATTTTTGCAAAAAAAATTTGACAATATTTCACGCACTAAAAATGAACTCCAAGGTTTTGTTATCCACGTTTGGGAAATTCCACTAGTAGAACCCCTAATAATAAGGTTGTTGGAATTTTATAGGAAAGGGTCTTATAACTGATCCTAACATGTTTTAAATGTGGTGGATATATGCATGCCAGTAACTTGTTGAGGATGCAAGCGGACCTAATGATCCAAAAATTTCAAGGAGTGGAAAAAATCAAATTCTCAAGTGGTTGGATATTTACCAGAGCCAAACAACCCACTTTTTGCCTATCCTTAAAAATCACAGATACTTTTTGGAACTATCTCTCTCAGCATTTGTGCATTTCCATCTTGAATACTCAAATTTTTTTTCAGATCCAAACTTTAGTTTTCACTCTCCCATTTTTTCTCGTAAACAAAAAAAATATTAAGGCATAACTAAATGAAAATTTTAGAGTTCATGAAAACAAATTTGAAAATTATTTCACACACTAAAAATGAACTCCAAGGTTTTTTTATCCATGTTTTGGAAGTTCCACTACTACAACACCTAATAATAAGCTTGGTGGAATTTTATAGGAAAGGGTCTTCGAACTTATCCTAACATGCTTTAAACATGGTGCATATATGCAGGTCAGAAACATGTTGAAGATGCAAGTGGACCTATTGATCTGGAAATTTCAAGGACTGGAAAAAATCAAATTCCCAAGTGGTTGGATACTTACCAGAGCTAAACAACCCACTTTTTGCCTATCCTTAAAAATCACAGATACTTTTTGGAACTATCTCTCTCAGCATTTGTGCATTTCCATCTTGGATGCTCAAATTTGTTTTCAGATCCAAACTTGAGTTTTCACTCTCCCATTTTTTCTCGTAAACAAAAAAGAGGTTATGGCATAACAAAATGAAAATTTAAGAGATCATTTATGCAAAAGAAAAATTGACAATTATTTAACGCACCGAAAATGAACTCCAAGGTTTTGTTATCCGTGTTTGGGAAATTCCACTAGTACAACCCCTAATAATAAGCTTGGTCGAATTTTATAGTAAAGGGTCTTTCTAACTGATCCTAATACCTAACATGCTTTAAACGTGGTGGATATATGCATACCTGAAACAAGTTGAGGATGCAAGTGGACCAATTGATCCAAAATTTTCCAGGAGTGGAAAAAATCAAATTCTCAAGTGGTTGGATATTTACCAGAGCCAAACAACCCACTTTTTGCCTATCCTTAAAAATCACAGATACTTTTTGGAACTATCTCTCTCAGCATCTGTGCATTTCTTTCTTGGATGCTTAAATTTGTTTTCAGATCCAAACTTGAGTTTTTACTCTCCCATTTTTCTCGCAAACAAAAAAACTATTAAGGAATAAAAAAATGAAAATTTTAGAGTTCATGTGTTCAAAAATATATTTGAAAATTATTTAATGCACTAAAAATAAACTCCATGGCTTTGTTATCCATGTTTGGGAAATTCCTCTAGTACAACCCCTAATAATAATCTTGGTGGAATTTTATAGGAAAGGAACTTCTAACTGATGCTAACATGCTTTAAACATGGTGGATATGCATGCCAGAAACATGTTGAGGATGCAAGTGGACCTAATGATCCAAAAATTTCAAGGAGTGGAAAAAATCAAATTCTCAAGTGATTGGATATTTACCAGAGCCAAACAACCCACATTTTGCCTATCCTTAAAAATCACTCATACTTTTTGGAACTATCTCTCTCAGCATTTGTGCATTTCCATCTTGGATGGTCAAATTTGTTTTCAGATCCAAACTTGAGTTTTCACTCTCCCATTTTTTCCCGTTAACAAAAAAGATATAAGGCTTAACAAAATGAAAATTTTAGAGTTCATGTATGCAAAAAAAAATTTGAAAATTATTTAACGCACCATAAATGAACTCCAAGGTTTTGTTCTCCACGTTTTGGAAATTCCACTAGTACAACCCCTAATAATAAGCTTGGTGGAATTTTATAGGAAAGGGACCTGTAACTAATCCTAACATGCTTTAAATGTGGTGGATATGCATGCAGAAACATGTTGAGGATGCAAGTGGGCCTAATGATCCAAAAATTTCAAGGGGCGGAAAAATTAAAATGCTCAAGTGGTTGGATATTTACCAGAGCCAAACAACCCACTTTTTGCCTATCCTTAAAACTTATAGATACTTTTTGGAACTATCTCTCTCAGCATTTGTGCATTTCCATCTTGGATGCTCAAATTTTTTTTCAGATCCAAACTTGAGTTTTCACTCTTCCATTTTTTCTCGTAAACAAAAAAGATATATCGCATAACAAAATGAAAATTTTAGAGTTCATATGTGCAAAAAAATAATTGAAAATTATTTCACGCACTAAAAATGAACTCCAAGGTTTTGTTATCCATGTTTTCGAAATTCCACTAGTAGAACCTCTAATAAATAAGTTTAATGGAATTTTAAAGGAAAGGGACTTCAAACTAATCCCAACATGCTTTAAACGTGGTTGATATATGGATGCAAGAAACATGTTGATGATGAAAGTGAACCTAATGATCCAAAAATTTCAAGGAGTGGAGAAAATCAAATTCTCAAGTGGTTGGATATTTGCCAGAGCCAAACAACCCACTTTTTGCCTATCCTTAAAAATCACAGATAGTTTTTGGAACTATCTCTGTCAACATTTGTGCATTTCCATCTTGAATGCTCAAATTTGTTTTCAGATCCAAACTTTCATTTTCACTATCCCATTTTTTCTCGTGAACAAAAAAGATATTAAGGAAAAACAAAATGAAAACTATAGAGATCATGTATGAAAAAAAATTTGAAAATTATTTCACACACTAAAAATGAACTCCAAGGTTTTTTTATCCATGTTTTGGAAGTTCCACTAGTACAACCCCTAAAAATAAGCTTGGTGGAAATTTATAGGAAAGGGTCTTCAAACTTATCCTAACATGCTTTAAACGTGGTGGATATATGCATGTCAGAAACATGTTGAGGATGCAAGTGGACCTAATGATCCAAAATTTTCAAGGACTCGAAAAACTCAAATTCCCAAGTGGTAGGATATTTACCGAAGCCAAACAACCCACTTTTTGCCTAACCTAAAAAATCACAGATACTTTTCGGAACTATTTCTCTCAGCATTTGTGCATTTCCATCTTCAATGCTCAAATTTGTTTTCAGATCCAAACTTGAGTTTTCACTCTCCCATTTTTTCTCGTAAACAAAAAAGATATTAAGGCATAACAAAATGAAAATTTAAGAGATCATGTATTCAAAAAAAAAATTGAAAATTATTTAACGCACTAAAAATGAACTCCAAGGCTTTGTTATCCATGTTTGGGAAATTCCACTAGTACAACCCCTAGTAACAAGCTTGGTGGAATTTTATATTAAAGGGACTTCTAACTGATCCTAACACCCAACATGTTTTAAACGTGGTGGATATATGCATACCAGAAACATGTTGAGGATGCAAGTGGACCTAATGATCCAAAATTTCAAGGAGTGAAAAAAATCAGATTCTCAAGTGCTTGGATATTTACTAGAGCCAAAAACCCCACTTTTTGCCTATCCTTAAAAATCACAGATACTTTTTGGAACTATCTCTCTCAGTATATGTGCATTTCCTTCTTGGATGCTCAAATTTTTTTTCTGATCCAAACTTGAGTTTTCACTCTCCCATTTTTCTTGCAAAAAAAAAGCTATTAAGGCATAAAATAATGAACATTTTAGAGGTCATGTGTGCAAAAAAATATTTGAAAATTATTTCATGCACTAAAAATAAACTCCATGGTTTTGTTATCAAAGTTTGGGAAATTCCTCTAGTACAACCCCTAATAATAATCTTGGTGGAATTTTATAGGAAAGGGACTTCTAACTGATCCTAACATGCTTCAAACGTGGTAGATATGCATGCCAGAAACATGTTGAGGATGCAAGTGGACCTAATGATCCAAAATTTCAAGGAGTGAAAAAAATCAAATTCTCAAGTGGTTGGATATTTACCAGAGCCAAACAACCCACTTTTTGCATATCCTTAAAAATCACAGATACTTTTTGGAACTATCTCTCTCAGCATTTGTGCATTTCCATCTTGAAAGATCAAATTTGTTTTCAGATCCAAACTTGAGTTTTCATTCTCCCATTTTTTCTCGTTAACAAAAAAGATATAAGGCTTAACAAAATGAAAATTTTAGAATTCATGTATGCAAAAAAAATTTGAAAATTATTTCACACACTAAAAATGAACTCCAAGGTTTTGTTATCGACGTTTTGGAAATTCCACTTGTACAACCCCTAATAATAAGCTTGGTGGAATTTTATAGGAAAGGGTCTTCTAACTTATCCTAACATGCTTTATACGTAGTGGATATATGCATGCCAGAAACATGTTGAGGATGCAAGTGGACCTAATGATCCAAAAATTTCGAGTAGAAAAAATCAAATTCTCAAGTGGTTGGATATTTACCAGAGCCAAATAACCCACTTTTGGCCTATCCGTAAAAATGATAGATACTTTTTGGAACAATCTCTCTTAGCATTTGTGCATTTCCATCTAGGATGCTCAAATTTGTTTTCAGATCCATACTTGAGTTTTCACTCTCCCATTTTTTCTTGTAAATAAAAAAGATATAAGGCATAATAAAATGAAAATTTTAGAGTTTATGTATGAAAAAAAAAATTGAAAATTATTTCACGCACTAAAAATGAACTCCAAGGTTTTCTTACCCATGTTTTTGAAATTCCACTAGTACAACCCCTAATAATATGTTTGGTGGAGTTTTAAAGGAAAGGGACTTCTAACTGATCCTAACATGCTTTAAACGTGGTTGATATATGCATGCCGGAAACATGTTGAGGATGCAAGTGGACCTAATGATTCAAAAATTTCAAGGAGTGGAAAAAATCAAATTCCCAAGTGTTGGATATTTACCAGAGCCAAACAACCCAGTTTTTGGCTATCCTTAAAAATTGCAGATACTTTTTGGAACTATCTCTCTCAGCATTTGTGCATTTCCATCTTGGATGCTCAAATTTTTTTTCAGATCCAAACTTGTGTTTTCACTCTCCTATTTTTTCTCTTAAACAAAAAAGATATTAAGGCATAACAAAATGAAAATTTTAGAGTACAAGTATGCAAAAAAAAAATTGAAAATTATTTTACGCACTAAAAATGAACTCCAAGGTTTTGTTATCCATGTTTTGGAAGTTCCACTAGTACAACCCCTAATAATAAGCTTGGTGGAATTTTATAGGAAAGGGACCTCTAACATATCCTAACATGCTTTAAACGTGGTGGATATATGCATGCCAAAAACATGTTGAGATTGCAAGTGGACCTAATGATCCAAAAATTTAAAGTAGTGGAAAAAATTAAATTTCCAAGTGGTCAGATATTTACCAGAGCCAGACAACCCACTTTTTGCCTATCCTTAAAAATCACAGATACTATTTGGAACTATCTCTCACAGCATTTGTGCATTTCCATCTTGGATGCTCAAATTTTTTTTTAGATCCAACTTGTGTTTTCACTCTGCCATTTTTTCTCGTAAACAAAAAAGATATTAAGGCATAACAAAATTAAAATTTTAGAGTTCAAGTATGCAAAAACAAAAATTGAAAATTATTTCACGCACTAAAAATGAACTCCAAGGTTTTGTTATCCATGTTTTGGAAGTTCCACTAGTACAACCCCTAATAATAAACTTGGTGGAATTTTATTGGAAAGGGACCTCTAACTTATCCTGACATGCTTTAAACGTGGTGGATATGTGCATGCCAGAAACATGTTGAGATTGCAAGTGGACCTAATGATATAAAAATTTGAAGTAGTGGAAAAAATCAAATTTCCAAGTGGTCGAATATTTACCAGAGCCAAACAACCCAATTTTTGCCTATCCTTAAAAATCTCAGATACTTTTTGGAACTATGTCTCTCAGCATTTGTGCATTTCCATCTTGGATGCTCAAATTTGTTTTCAGATCCAGACTTGTGTTTTCACTCTCCCATTTTTTCTCGTAAACAAAAAAGATATTAAGGCATAACAAAATGAAAATTTTAGAGTTCAAGTATGCAAAAAAAAAAAAAATTGAAAATTATTTCATGCACTAAAAATGAACTCCAAGGTTTTGTTATCCATGTTTTGGAAGTTCCACTAGTATAACCCCTAATAATAAGCTTGGTGGAATTTTATAGGAAAGGGACCTCTAACTAATCCTAACATGCTTTAAACGTGGTGGATATATGCATGCCAGAAACATGTTGAGATTGCAAGTGGACCTAACGATCCAAAAATTTGGAGTGGAAAAATCAAATTTCCAAGTGGTCAGATATTTACCAGAGCCAAACAACCCACTTTTTGCCTATCCTTAAAAATCGCAGATACTTTTTGGAAGTATCTCTCTCAGCATTTTTGGATTTCCATCTTGGATGCTCAAATTTTTTTTCAGATCCAATCTTGAGTTTCCACTCTCCCATTTTTTCTCGTAAGCAAAAAAGATATTAAGGCATAACAAAATGAAAAATTTAGAGTTCATGTATGCAAAAAAAAAAACATTTAAATTATTTCACGCACTAAAAATGAACTCCAAGGTTTTGTTATCCATGTTTGGGATATTCCACTAGTACAACCCCTAATAATAAGCTTGCTGAAATTGTATAGGAAATGGATTTCTAACTGATCCTAACAGGCCTTTAATGTGGAGGATATATGCGTGCCAGTAACATGTTGAGGTTGCAAGTGGACCTAATGATTCAAAAATTTCAAGGAGTTGAAAAAATCAAATTTTCAAGTGCTGGGATATTTACCAAAGCCAAACAACCCACTTTTTTCCTATCCTTAAAAATCACAGATACTTTTTCGAACAATCTCTCTTAGCATTTGTGCATTTCCATCTAGGATGCTCAAATTTGTTTTCAGACCGAATCTTGAGTTCTCCCCTTTTTTCTTGTAAATAAAAAAGATATAAGGCATAATAAAATGAAAATTTTAGAGTTTATGTATGAAAAAAAATTAAAAATTAATTCACGCACTAAAAATGAACTCCAAGGTTTTGTTACCCATGTTTTGGAAATTCCACTAGTACAACCCCTAATAATATGTTTGGTGTTGTTTTAAAGGAAAGGGACTTCTAACTGATCCTAACATGCTTTAAACATGGTGGATAGAAGCATGCCAAAAACATGTTGAGGATGCAAGTGGACCTAATGATTCAAAAATTTCAAGGAGTGGAAAAAATCAAATTCCCAAGTGTTGGATATTTACCAGAGCCAAACAACCCACTTTTTGGCTATCCTTAAAAATTGCAGATACTTTTTGGAACTATTTCTCTCAGCATTTGTGCATCTTGGAACCTCAAATTTGTTTTCAGATCCAAACTTGTGTTTTCACTCTCCTATTTTTTCTCGCAAACAAAAAAGATATTAAGGCATAACAAAATGATAATTTTAGAGTTTAAGTATGCAAAAATAAAAATTGAAAATTATTTGTCGCACTAAAAATGAACTCCAAGGTTTTGTTATCCATGTTTTGGAAGTTCCACTAGTACAACCCCTAATAATAAGCTTGGTGGAATTTTATAGGAAAGGGACCTCTAACTTATCCTAACATGCTTTAAACGTGGTGGATATATGCATGCCAGAAACATGTTGAGATTGCAAGTGGACCTAATGATCCAAAAACTTGAAGTAGTGGAAAAAATCAAATTTCCAAGTGGTCGGATATTTACCAGAGCCAAACAAACCACTTTTTGCCTATTCTTAAAAATCACATATACTTCTTGGAACTTTCTCTCTCAGCATTTGTGCATTTCCATCTTCGATGCTCAAATTTGTTTTCATATACAAACTTGAGTTTTCACTCTCCCATTTTTCTCTTGAAGAAAAAAGATATAAGCATAATAAAATGAAAATTTTAGAGTTCATGTATGCAAAAAAAAATTTGTAAATTATTTCACGCACTAAAAATGAACTCCAAGGTTTTGTTATCCATGTTTGGGAAATTCCACTAGTACAACCCCTAATAATACGCTTGGTGGTATTTTATAGGAAAGGGACTTCTAACTGATCCTAACATGCTTTAAACGTGGTGGATATGCATGCCAGAAACATGTTGAGGATGCAAGTGGACCTAATGATCAAAAAATTTCAAGGAGTGGAAAAAAGCAAATTCTCAAGTAGTTGGATATTTACCAGAGCCAAACAACCCACGTTTTGCATATCCTTAAAAATCATAGATACTTTTTGGGACTATCTCTCTCAGCATTTGTGCATTTCCATCTTGGATGCTCAAATTTGTTTTCTGATCCAAACTTGAGTTCTCATTTTCCCATTTTGTTAGCGTAAACAAAAAAGATATTAAGACATAACAAAATGAAAATTTTAGATTTCATGTGTGGAAAAAAAATTGAAAATTATTTCACACACTAAAAATGAACTCCAAGGTTTTGTTATACATGTTTTTTTAGTTCCACTAGTACAACCCCTAATAATAAGCTTGGTAGAATTTTATAGGAAAGGGACTTCGAACTTATCCGAATATGCTTTAAACGTGGTGGATATATGCATGTCAGAAACATGTTGAGGATGCAAGTGGACCTAATGATCCAAAAATTTCAAGGACTGGAAAAAATCAAATTCCCAAGTGGTTGGATATTAACCAGAGCCAAACAACCCACGTTTTGCCTATCCTTAAAAATCACAGATACTTTTTGGAACTACCTTTCTCAGCATTTGTGCATTTTCATCTTGGATGCTCAAATTAGTTTTCAGATCCAAACTTGAGCTTTCACTCTCTCATCTTTTCTTGTAAACAAAAAAGATATTTAGGCATAACAAAATGAAAATTTTAGAGTTCATGTAAGAAAAAAAAAATTTGAAAATTATTTCACACACAAAAAATGAACTCCAAGGTTTTGTTATACATGTTTTGGAAGTTCCACTAGTACAACCCCTAATAATAAGCTTGGTAGAATTTTATAGGAAAGGGACTTAGAACTTATCCGAACATGCTTTAAACGTGGTGGATATATGCATGTTAGAAACATGTTTTGGATGCAAGTGGACCTATTGATCCAAAAATTTCAAGGACTGGAAAAAATCAAATTCCCAAGTGGTTGGATATTTACTAGTGCCAAACAACCAACTTTTTGCCTATCCTTAAAAATCACATAAACTTTTTGGAACTATCTCTCTCAGCATTTGTGCATTTCCATCTTCGATGCTCAAATTTGTTTTCAGATCCAAACTTGAGGTTTCACTCTCCCATTTTTTCTCATAAACAAAAAAGATATTAAGGCAAAACAAAATGAAAATTTAAGAGTTCATGTATGCAAAAAATAAAAATTGAAAATTATTTAACGGACTAAAAATGAACTGCAAGGATTTTTTATCCATGTTTGGGAAATTCCACTAGTACAACCCCTAATAATAAGATTGGTGGAATTTTATAGGAAAGGGACTTCTAACTGATCCTAAGATGCTTTATACGTGGTGGATATATGCATGCCAAAAACATGTTGAGGATGTTAGTGGACCTAATGATCCAAAAATTTGCAGGAGTGGAAAAAATCAAATTCTCAAGTGGTTGGATATTTAAGAGAGCCAAACAACCCACTTTTTGCCTAACCTCAAAAATCACAAATACTTTTTGGAACTGTCTCTCTCAGCATCTGTGCATTTCCTTCTTGGATGCTCAAATTTGTTTTCACATCCAAACTTCAGTTTTCACACTCCCATTTTTCTCGCAAACAAAAAAGCTATTAAGACATAAAAAAATGAAAATTTTAGAGTTCATGTGTGCAAAAAAATATTTGAAAATTATTTCATGCTCTAAAAATAAACTCCAACGTTTTGTTATCCATGTTTGGGAAATTCCTCTAGTACCACCCCTAATAATAAGCTTGGTGGAATTTTATAGGAAAGGGACTTCTAACTGATCCTAACATGCTTTAAACGTGGTGGATATGCATACCAGAAACATGTTGAGGATGCAAGTGGACCTAATGATCCAAAAAATTCAAGGAGTGGAAAAAATCAAATTCCCAAGTGGTTCGATATTTACCAAAGCCAAACAACCCACTTTTTGCCTATACTTAAAAATTGCAGATACTTTTTGGAACTATCTCTCTCAGCATCTGTGCATTTCCTTCTTGGATGCTCAAATTTGTTTTCAAATCCAAACTTCAGTTTTCAGACTCCCATTTTTCTCGCAAAAAAAAAACTATTAAGGCATAAAAAATGAAAATTTTAAAGTTCATGTGTGCAAGAAAATATTTGAAAATTATTTCATGCACTAAAAATAAACTCCGAGGTTTTGTTATCCATGTTTGGGAAATTCCTCTAGTACAACCCCAAATAATAAGCTTGGTGAAATTTTATTGGAAAGGGACTTCAAACTGATCCTAACTTGCATTAAACGTGATGGATATGCATGCCAGAAACTTGTTGAGGATGCAAGTGGACCTAATGATCCAAATATTTCAAGGAGTGGAAAAAATCAAATTCCCAAGTGGTTGGATATTTACCAGAGGCAAACAACCCACTTTTTGCCTATCCTTAAAAGTCGCAGATACTTTTTGGAACTATCTCTCTCAGCATCTGTGCATTTTCTTCTTGGATGCTCACATTTGTCTTCAGATCCAAACATGAGTTTGCACACTCCCATTTTTCTCGCAAACAAAACAGCTATTAAGGCATAAAAAATGAAAATTTTAGAGTTCAAGTGTGCAAAAAAATATTTAAAAATTATTTCATGCACTAAAAATAAACTCCAACGTTTTGTTATCCATGTTTGGGAATTTCCTCTAGTACAACCCCTAATCATAAGCTTGGTGGACTTTTATAGGAAAGAGACTTCAAACTGATCCTAACATGCTTTAAACGTGGTGGATATGCATGCCAGAAACATGTTGAGGATGCAAGTGGACCTAATGATCCAAAAATTTCAAGGAGTGGAAAAAATCAAACTCCCAAGTGGTTGGATATTTACCAGAGGCAAACAACCCACTTTTTGCCTATCCTTAAAAATCGCAGATACATTTTGGAACTATCTCTCTCAGCATTTGTGTATTTCTATCTTGGATGCTCAAATTTTTTTTCAGATTCTAACTTGAGTTTTCACTCTCCCATTTTTTCTCGTAAACAAAAAAGATATTAAGGCATAAAAAAATGAAAATTTTAGAGTTCAAGTATGCAAAAAAAAAAATTGAAAATTATTTCACACACTAAAAACGAACTCCAAGGTTTTGTTATCCTTGTTTTGGAAGTTGCACTAGTACAACCCCTAATAATAAGCTTGGAGGAATTTTATAAGAAAGGGACTTCTAACTGATCCTAACATGCTTTAAACGTGGTGGATATATGCATGCCAGAAACATGTTGACGATGCAAGTAGACCTAATGATCCAAAAATTTTAAGGAGTGGAAAAAATCAAATTCTCAAGTGGTTGGATATTTACCAGACCCAAAGAACCAACTTTTTTCTTATCCTTAAAAATCACAGATACTTTTTGGAACTATCTCTCTCAGCATTTGTGAATTTCCATCTTGGATGCTCAAATTTGTTTTCAGATCCAAACCTGAGTTTTCACTCTCCCATTTTTTCACGTAAACAAAAGAGATATTAAGGCATAACAAAATGAAAATTTTAGAGTTCATGTAAGCAAAAAAAAATTTGAAAATTATTTCACGCACAAAAAATGAACTCCAAGGTTTTGTTATCCTGTTTGGAAAATTATACTAGTACAACCCCTAATAATAAGCTTGGAGGAATTTTATAGGAAAGGGACTTGTAACTGATCCCAACATGCTTTAAATGTGGTGGATATGCATGCCAGAAACATGTTGATCATGCTAGTGGACCTAAAGCTCCAAAAATTTCAAGGAGTGGAAAAAATCAAATTCTCAAGTGGTTGGATATTTACTAGAGCCAAACAACCCACTTTCTGCCTATCCTTAAAAATCACAGATACTTTTTGGAACTATCTCTCTCAGCATCTGTGCATTTCCTTCTTGGATGCTCACATTTTTTTTCAGATCCAAACTTGAGTTTTCACACTCACATTTTTCTCGCAAACAAAAAAGCTATTAAGGCATATAAAAATGAAAATTTTTGAGTTCATGTGTGCAAAAAAATATTTGAAAATTATTTCTCTCACTAAAAATAAACTCCAAGCTTTTGTTATCCATGTTTTGGAAATTCCTCTTGTACCACCCCTAATAATTAGCTTGGTGGAATTTTATAGGAAAGGGACTTCTAACTGATCCTAACATGCTTTAAACGTGGTGGATATGCACACCAGAAACATGTTGAGGATGCAAGTGGACCTAATGATCCAAAAATTTCTAGGAGCGGATAAAATCAAATTCCCAAGTGGTTGGATATTTACCAGAGCAAAACAACCCACTTTTTGCCTATCCTTAAACATCGCAGATACTTTTTGGAACTATCTCTCTCAGCATTTGTGCATTTCCATCTTGGATGCTCAAATTTTTTTTCAGATTCTAACTTGAGTTTTCACTCTCCCATTTTTTCTCGTAAACAAAAAAGAAATTAAGGCATAACAAAAGGAAAATTTTAGAGTTCATGTATGCAAAAAAAAAAAATTTGAAAATTATTTCACGCTCTAAAAATGAACTCAAGGGTTTTGTTATCCATGTTTTGGAAGTTGCACTAGTACAACCCCTAATAATAAGCTTGGTGAAATTTTATAGGAAAGAGAATTCTAATTGATCCTAACATGCTTTAAACGTGGTGGATATATGCATGCCAGAAACATGTTAAGGATGCAAGTGGACCTAATGATCCAATATTTTCAAGGAGTGGAAAAAATCAAATTCTTAAGTGGTTGGATATTTACCGGAGCCAAACAACCAACATTTTTCCTATCCTTAAAAATCACAGATACTTTTTGGAACTATCTCTCTCAGCATTTGTGCATTTCCATCTCTAATGCTCAAATTTGTTTTAGGAACCAAACTTGAGTTTTCACTCTCCCTTTTTTACTTGCAAAAAAAAAAAAATATTAACGCATAACAAACTGAAAATTTTGGAATTCATGGATGCAAAAAAAAAAAATTTGAAAATTATTTCATGCACAAAAAATGAACTCCAAGGTTTTGTTATCCATGTTTCAGAAATTCCACCAGTTCAACCCCTAATAATAAGCTTGGCGGAATTTTATAGGAAAGGGACTTGTAACTGATCACAACATGCTTTAAATGTGGTGGATATGCATGCCAGAAACATGTTGAGGATGCAAGTGGACCTAATGATCCAAAAATTTGAAAGACTGGAAAAAATAATATTCCCAAGTGGTTGGATATTTACCAGAGCCGAACAACCCACTTTTTGCCTATCCTTAATAATCACAGATACTTTTTGGAACTATCTCTCTCAGCATTTTTGCATTTCCATCTTCGATATTCAAATTTGTTTTCAGATCCAAACTTCAGTTTTCACTCTCCCTTTTTTTCTCGTAAACAAAAAAGATATTTAGGCATAACAAAATGAAAATTTAAGAGTTCATGTATGCAAAAAAAAAAAAAATTGAAAATTATTTAACGCACTAAAAATCAACTCCGAGGTTTTGTTATCCATGTTTGGGAAATTCCACTTGTACAAACCCTAAAAATAAGCTTGGTGGAATTTTATGGGATAGGGACTTCTAACTGATCCTAACATGTTTTATATGTGGAGGATATATGCATGCCAGAAACATGTTGAGGTTACTAGTGGACCTAATGATCCAAAAATTTCAAGGAGTGGAAAAAATCAAATTCTCAAGTGTTGGGATATTTACCAAAGCCAAACAACCCACTTTTTGCCTATCCTTAAAAATCACAGATACTTTTTGGAACTATCTCTCTCAGCATCTGTGCATTTCCTTCTTGGATGCTCAAATATGTTTTCAGATCCAAACTTGAGTTTTCGCACTCCCATTTTTCTTGCAAACAAAAAAGCTATTAAGGCAAAAAAAATGAAAATTTTAGAGTTCATGTGTGCGAAAAAAAATTTGAAAATTATTTCATGCACAAAAAATAAACTCCAAGGTTTTGTTATCCATGTTTGGGAAATTCCTCTAGTACAACCCCTAATAATAAGCTTGGTGGAATTTTATAGGAAAGTGACTTGTAATTGATCCTAGCATGCTTTAAACGTGGTGGATATATGCATGCCAGAAACATGTTGAGGATGCAAGTGGACCTAATGATCCAAAATTTTCAAGGAGTGGAAAAAATCAAATTCTCAAGTGGTTGGATATTTACCAGTGCCAAACAACCAACTTTTTTCCTATCCTTAAAAATCACAGATACTTTTTGGAACTATCTCTCTCAGCATTTGTGAATTTCCATCTTGGATGCTCAAATTTGTTTTCAGATCCAAACCTGAGTTTTCACTCTCCCATTTTTTCTCGTAAACAAAAGAGATATTAAGGCATAACAAAATGAAAATTTTAGAGTTCATGAAAGCAAAAAAAAATTTGAAAATTATTTCACGCACAAAAAATGAACTCCTAGGTTTTGTTATCCTGTTTGGGAAATTATACTAGTACAACCCCTAATAATAAGCTTGGAGGAATTTTATAGGAAAGGGACTTGTAACTGATCCCAACATGCTTTAAATGTGGTGGATATGCATGCCAGAAACATGTTGAACATGCTAGTGGACCTAAAGATCCAAAAATTTCAAGGAGTGGAAAAAATCAAATTCTCAAGTGGTTAGATATTTACCAGAGCCAAACAACCCACTTTTTGCCTATCCTTAAAAATCACAGATACTTTTTGGAACTATCTCTCTCAGCATCTATGCGTTTCCTTCTTGGATGCTCACATTTTTTTTTCAGATCCAAACTTGAGTTTTCACACTCACATTTTTCTCGCAAACAAAAAAGCTATTAAGGCATATAAAAATGAAAATTTTAGATTCCATGTGTGCAAAAAAATATTTGAAAATTATTTCTCTCACTAAAAATAAACTCCAAGCTTTTGCTATCCATGTTTTGGAAATTCCTCTAGTACCACCCCTAATAATTAGCTTGGTGGAATTTTATAGGAAAGGGACTTCTAACTGATCCTAACATGCTTTAAACGTGGTGGATATGCACACCAGAAACATGTTGAGGATGCAAGTGGACCTAATGATCAAAAAATTTCAAGGAGTGGAAAAAATCAAATTCCCAAGTGGTTGGATATTTACCAGAGCAAAACAACCCACTTTTTGCCTATCCTTAAAAATCGCAGATACTTTTTGGAACTATCTCTCTCAGCATTTGTGCATTTCCATCTTGGATGCTCAAATTTTTGTTTCAGATTCTAACTTGAGCTTTCACTCTCCCATTTTTTCTCGTAAACAAAAAAGAAATTTAGGCATAAGAAAAGGAAAATTTTAGAGTTCATGTATGCAAAAAATAAAAATTTGAAAATTATTTCACGCACTAAAAATGAACTCAAGGGTTTTGTTATCCATGTTTTGGAAGTTGCACTAGTACAACCCCTAATAATAAGCTTGGTGAAATTTTATTGGAAAGAGAATTCTAATTGATCCTAACATGCTTTAAACGTGGTGGATATATGCATGCCAGAAACATGTTGAGGATGCAAGTGGACCTAATGATCCAATATTTTCAAGGAGTGGAAAAAATCAAATTCTTAAGTGGTTGGATATTTACCGGAGCCAAACAACCAACATTTTTCCTATCCTTAAAAATCACAGATACTTTTTGGAACTATCTCTCTCAACATTTGTGCATTTCCATCTTGAATGCTCAAATTTGTTTTAGGATCCAAACTTGAGTTTTCACTCTCCCATTTTTACTTGCAAAAAAAAAAAATATTAACGCATAACAAAGTGAAAATTTTGGAATTCATGGATGCAAAAAAAAAAAATTTGAAAATTATTTCATGCTCAAAAAATGAACTCCAAGGTTTTGTTATCCATGTTTCAGAAATTCCACCAGTTCAACCCCTAATAATAAGCTTGGCGGAATTTTATAGGAAAGGGACTTGTAACTGATTCCAACATGCTTCAAATGTGGTGGATATGCATGCCAGAAACATGTTGAGCATGCAAGTGGACCTAATGATCCAAAAATTTCAAGGAGTGGAAAAAATCAAATTCTCAAGTGGTTGGATATTTTCCAAAGCCAAATAACCCACTTTTTGCCTATCCTTAAAAATCACAGATACTTTTTGGAACTATCTCTCTCAGCATTTGTGCATTTCCATCTTGAATGCTCAAATTTGTTTTCAGATCCAAACTTGAGTTTTCACTCTCCCATTTTTTCTCGTAAACAAAAAAGATATTAAGGCATAATAAAATGAAAATTTTAAAATTCATGTATGCAAAAAAAAATTTGAAAATTATTTCACGCACAAAAAATGAACTCCAAGATTTTGTTATCCATGTTTCAAAAATTTCACCAGTACAACCCCTAATGATAAGCTTGGTGGAATTTTATAGGAAAGGGACTTGTAACTGATCCCAACCTGCTTTAAATGTGGTGGATATGCATGCCAGAAACATGTTGAGGATGCTAGTGGACCTAATGATCCAAAAATTTCAAGGAGTGAAAAAAATCAAATTCTAAATTGGTTGGATATTTACCAGAGCCAAACAACCCACTTTTTTCCTATCCTTAAAATTCACAGATACATTTTGGAACTATCTCTCTCAGCATTTGTGCATTTCCATCTTGGATGCTCAAATTTGTTTTCAGGTCCAATCTTGAGTTTACACACTCCCATTTTTTCTCGTAAAAAAAAAGATATTAAGGCATAACATAATAAAAATTTTAGATTTAATGCAAGCAAAAAAAATTTGAAAAACATTTCACGCACAAAAAATGAACTCCAAGGTTTTGTTATCCATCTTTGTGAAATTCCACTAGTACAACACCTAAGAATAAGCTTGGTGGAATTTTAAAGGAAAGAGACGTCTAACGGATCCTAATGTTTTAAACATGGTGGATATATGTATGCAAGAAACATGTTGAGGATGCAAATGGACGTAATGAACCAAAAATTTCAAGGAGTGGAAAAAATCAATATCTCAAGTGGTTTGATATTTACCATAGCCAAACAACCCACTTTTTGCTTATCCTTAAAAATCATTGATACTTTTTGGAATTATCTCTCTCAGCATTTGTGCATTTCCATCTTGGATGCTCAAATTTGTTTTCTAATCCAAACTTGAGTTTTCACTCTCTCATTTTTCCTCGAAAACAAAAAAGAAATAAGGCATAAAAAAATAAAAATTTTAGAGTTCATGTACGTAAAAACAAATTTGAAAATTATTTCACGTACTAAAAATGAACTCCAAGGTTTTTTTATCCATGTTTAGGAAATTCCACTAGTACAACCCCTAATAATAAGCTTGGTGGAATTTTATAAGAATGGGACTTCTAACGGATCCTAACATGCTATAAACGTGGTGGATATTTGCATGCCAGAAACATGTTGAGGATGCAATTGGACCTAATCATCAAAAAATTTCAAGGAGTGGAAAAAATCAAATTCTCAAGTGGTTGGATATTTACCAGAGCCAAACAACCCACTTTTTGCCAATCATTAAAAATCAC